>NC_088188.1:1945000-3145000 GCF_028769735.1 Zonotrichia leucophrys gambelii | reverse complement strand
TTCAGTTTTCACAATGGGAAACAATTCTTACGGACAGTGTGGCCGGAAAGTTGTTGAAGATGAAATTTACAGGTGAGAATTCAAAGATCCTGAACTTTCTTATTGTTGGAAACATAATTGCATAAAAACAACCCTGCAGAAAAGCCTGAAGGTGGAAAAGGTCTGGTAGTATAAACATGCCAAGATTAAGGAGTCTGAGAACAGGCATCATACAAACAGCCTGACTTTGAACCCATGCTGGGCACTCTGCTGACAACATTCACAAGAGACAAAAGAATGTCAGCATGGGACAGTTCTTGCAGGGCATAGTGGGAGAACCCAGCCTTCATAAATTGCTTGAGGTAATTGGTGTTAGTAGTTGGGCTTTCTCCTTTAGCTGCTCAGTGTACAAGTGCTGTTCTGGAGGATGTTACAAGTGCTGTTTAATTATGAAAGAGGCATCCTCTTGTTAAGTCTCTGCTGTAACTGCCTCTCAGTCTGTAATGCTTTTCCTTCATTGGGTTTTTTGTGGGTCTCACCAAAACATAGCCTCAAAGTACTCTGTAAGTGAATAGTGGGAATATGTTGAGTTTCTGATTCCTTAGTAGGACCAAAAATTGCTCTGTGATCCACAACACTTGGTCTGTAAAGTTTGAGAAAATAGTTGTAATTAGGTGGCTTTTGTTAGTCTTGAACTGGAAGTAAGTCATTGAATTGTTGATAATTCCTGTATTGTGAAAAAATGACAGAATTGTTGGTACCACACTGTGCTCTGGGCTATCTGGATTATCTCTAGCTAAGTGTAGTGTTTATTTGGGTACTGCAGTATTATGTAGTGTCTCTGCTCATTCTAGACTAGGGACTGTCTTTGAGGGTTGCCCCTACCCCCAGCCACATGAGCTTATATTTAAAAAATGACAGTTCTTAATTTCTTAAATAAGAGAATGCAGAATTGTGTTCCTTCTTTGTGCAGGTCTTTTGCAGTGAAACTGCATGCAAACAAATTTCTGGACTGGTAATAAAATGGCTTTCAGTAGAGGCAGGTTTACTTTTGTGTTTTTTTGCAGTCTTCTGAAATCCTCTGTGTTGCCTTTTCTCTTCTTGGTGGCTGTGTGGTGCCCAGTGGAAGCCATCTCATTCATCAGCTGAAGGAATTTGACAGCAGAGTTGTCCAGGTGAGAGGAGCTCAGTCCTGAAATGGATTGGGAGCAGCTGACCCAGGCTCAGAGGTGGCAACCATTGGCTCAAAGCCCAGTTGAAACCAGTAACAAGTGGGGTACTGGGGGATCTGGGGTCCAGTCCTGTTTATGTTTTCACTGATGATCTGGATCACAGAGGGTTCCCTCAGCAGATAGCAGATGAATTAAGCTCTGAGGAGTGGCTGATAAACCAGAGGGTGGTGCTGCCATCCAGAGGCTGGAGAAATAGGCCTGCATGAACCTCAAGTTCAGCAGTGGAAATGGCCAAGTGCTGTTGCTGGTGAAGAGCAATTTCAGACACCCCCATGGGCTAGGGGTGACTGTCTGGAGGCAGCTCTGTGGAAAAGGCCCAGGGTTCACCAGGCTGAGCATGACCCAGCTCTGTGCCTTGTGTAGAGAAGGCTAAGGATGCCCTGGGCTGCATTAGGAGTGTCACCTGCAGGCCAGGATAATTCTTCTTTTCTACTCAGCCACACTCAGAGTACTGTGTCTACTTCTGGGCTCTCCACTCCACTACTCTCTTCCTGTTGTGATTTCTTGTTCCCTTTTGTCACTTTTATATTGCTTAGGAGTTTAAATTTTGTCTTTGCCTTTTCAGAAATGAGCTGTGAAACCATCCTGTAATTAGGTTAACTAGCCAGCACTAGGTCAGGTTCCTAGGAGAGCAAGGCACTGCAGGGCAGCAGCAACACCTGCCATGGCTGCAGTATTCCATGCACAGGAGCAGTTTGTTGGGATGTCTCTGCCACTGTAGCCATACAGGGACAGACATTGCTCCTGTTCCAAGGGAGGGTCATTCATTTACACCCACCTGATAGACTCTTCTGTGGTTCATCCTAAAACTGTTTTGAATTAGGCTTGTAAACCTTCTGTTTGGACTTTTCATGATTTTCTTTTTCAGGGAGGGTTGGATACTTGGTACCTGTTTGTACTTTGATAACAGCAGTTATTGGTAGTCACTCTCTTAACTTGTTGATTAAATCTCTTTAATCTTTAATTTTTAATGTCTGCTTTTGAATGGCTTTTTCCTTGGCTTTAATTCATGCCAAGCCTGTGGCAGACATGAAGGCTGGTTCAGCATAAATACAGATTTGAGAACAGCTGTGTGCCTTGAGTGCTTACATGGCAAAGAATCCATAGCAGTTTGTAGCTGGCATCAAGAATGATGTGGTTGGCATCCTGTGAAGGGAGAGCTCTTATTTACTCTTTGCTGCTTTTATTGTGTTGTACTGCTGAATTGAGCTTTCTTTCCTTGTTTTGGATCTTAGAATAATTCAACTGCAGCATCACTTCCCATAAAGAAAATTCTGCTGTTTTCTGTGTTGTATCTTGTGGTTCTTGGCCTTCCCTTTCTCAAGAGCCATGTGATCAGGAGGAAAAGGTCAAAATCTGAGCTGATGGACATCACAGAGGTTCATTGCTCAATTTGTCTGTCAGTAATGCTTCACTAAATCAAGTCTGAACATGGAACCTTTCCTGACTGAGTTCTTGTTTGTGTGCAGGTTGTGTGTGGGCAGGACCACAGTCTGTTTAGAACCAAGAAAGGTTCAGTCTATGCATGTGGATGGGGAGCTGATGGACAAACAGGTAGGAACTCAGCTCAGCTTGCTTTTCAGGGAATTAATGTATATAGCAAGCTGTCCTAATTGAGAAGTTGTGTGTTTTTCATGTATGTGTGGACAGAAAGGGGCTGCTAAAATTTCCAGTTGTGTGTAGATGTTTTCAGTATTTTTGTGTAACCAAACTGAAACAATCCAGTTCATTTTTAGAGGAGCTTTAGGGTGCTGCCCTGGCAATCCAAGTATGCTGTCAGAGGAGAGTGTATCAGCTGTTTAAAGCTTCTGAGGGGATGTGGATGTGACTTGGGCAGCTTTGCTCTTCAGTTTTGGGGTAGCTTTGCCTTCCTGATTCTTGTTTTGGGGTCTGTTCTGCTCTTTTGAACTGACAAACCTCGGTAGCTGTTGCATGATTTAGCATGGGATCCTTGGGCAGGCTCTTCTTGTGGTGGCTTTTGCTGCAGAGAACTTCCTCCTCACAGTCATTCCTACTGTTTATTTGTTTTGCTTCTCCCAAAACTTTCCTCCCATGATTCTTTTGTGCCAGTATAATATAACCTGGCTGTCATCTACATTGTGGTCTCTTTTCCAGGCAGCAATTTGTCATGTAGAATGCTTCCCAGCCTCTTTTGCCATTTCCCCTGCTGTTGTCTAACTGATTGCAGTGTGCTGTCACCCATGGCTCTCCTTGCAGAAGACAGGATGTGAAACTTCATCCCTTTGGGATACCTGCCTGGTTTGGTTATTGCTCTTCAAACACTTTGGTCCATGCAGACAAGAGATCTGAGACTCTCCAGGGTGTGATTGCATGAAGATTTTGTGTACTCCAGAGAGGTGGCTTTGGCCAGGGGAAGTGGTGTTTGTGGCTGCTTGTCTGTTGCAGCTGCTGGACAGTAAGCAGTATGGACAGAAAGGTTTATTTCAGAGGAAGGGTGATTTTGTTATAGCATGACAAAAATGGTCCTATGCAGGCATCAAAAGTGTGTCTGGAAGAAAATTCTTCATAATCTCTGCTTTTTTTCCTTTCAGGTCTTGGACACTATAACATCACCAGTGTTCCTACTAAGCTGCAGGGTGACATTGCTGGAGTAAACATCATCCAGGTCTCCTCCTATGGGGACTGTTGTCTGGCTGTTTCAGATGAAGGAGATGTCTTTGGCTGGGGAAATTCAGAATACTTGCAGTTGGCCTCTGTCACAGAAACCACACAGGTCAGTTGACCTGAGAGTATGTTTTTATGTGTTTCAGTTGAGCTGCTGGGCACAGAGTTAAAAATTACATGTTTCTCCCTATTCTGGATTCTTTTTACAGCAGATACAAACACCACTAGCAGGCTGTTTTTACATAAGCTTACAAAACCAACCTGTTTGACATGTTTGTGTAGCTTTAGGGGGCAGTATGTTCGGTAGGCAAAAGTTTGTCACCTCACCCCAGTTTGTTAGCCTAAGAACTCCATGTTTTTCTTTCTCCATCCCATGGACTTTGCACCAAATTGAGACCCAGCTCAAGTGCTTTTGCTAATTTCAGGACAGGAATTAGTTTTCTGGCTGGCTAATCTAGGATTTCAAGTGATACTAGTGGTGATCCAGATGGCCCTTGGAAGTCCCTTCCAGTCAACCTTGTAGCTGGAAAATTTTTCATGGACATCCTTAGTGGGTTTATAACTGAGTCCTAAACAAATTCCAGTGTCTCACAGCTAAAAGGGTTTTTTGGAGCAAACTTGCATGGGGCATTGGCAGAGTGCTGTCTTCACAATGGGCATTGTATTACTGGGGTAATTAGGCTGTTGGTCTCATGTTACAGCTGCTTTAGGAAATGGAGTCAAGAAATTAATACTTAAGTTACTCTTGGTGGAAGGGTAAGAGCAGACAATTTTATTAGAACAGTTTTAGCAAAATTTTAGAAAACTTTTTTTCCTGTGCCTCTCCTGGTGTGACTTTAGAGCTAAATGCTGTGACCCATAAGGCCTGAGGACAGAATCAGATTATGCAGTGTAGCATTTTCCTGGCTGGGTGTGTGAAGGAGGACTGTGGCATCTGAATTGGATGAATGGCATATTTGCCAAAAATGAGAGTCTGAGCTAAAATATAAATGCAGTCCAAAGTGTAGAATGGCAGAGCTATAAAATTGAAGATTGCTCTTTACACGTTGAGCTGTGTATCTATGTTGTGTTGGACTGTACCAAATAAGTGTGATTTTCTTTAAGTAATTTTTCCCTAATATGTTAAAAATGCCACTGCAGACTGAATTTGAGTGATCTGGATTAGATCTGAAGACTTGAAGACATGCTCACCTATTGACCTGCCCATTGTGTCTGACTTTAAAAGCCAGGGATAAGCAGCAGTTATTAGTCATTCGCAGCCTTGTTGCCATGCATGTAAACTTTCCAGTAGGCAACTTTTCCCACCTTGTCCTCACCTGAATGAATTTAATATAGATTGTTTTTATTTGAGGACTTGCACTCATTTTATAATTGAGGCAATAAAGGTTGTATCAGGATCCAATGTATGTAAGCTCTAACCAGAACTAGAGAACAAGTTAAAATGTATGTCCAGTTTGTAGTTTACTGTGACCGTGTTCACAGGGGTCTCAGGATGAAGGAAGAGATGAGGATCTGACTCCATGTTTCAGAAGGCTGATTCATTATTTTATGATATATATTACATTAAAACTATACTAAAAGAATAGAAGAAAGGATTTCATCAGAAGGCTAGCTAAGGATAGAAAAAGAAAGAATGATAACAAAGGTTTGTGTCTTGGGCTCTGTGTCCAAGCCAGCTGACTGTGATTGGCCATTAATTAGAAACAACCACATGAGACCAATCCCAGATGCACCTGTTGCATTCCACAGCAGCAGATAATCAATGTTTACATTTTGTTCCTGAGGCCTCCCAGCTTCTCAGGAGGAAAATCCTAAGGAAAGGATTTTTCATAAAAGATGTCTGTGACAGTTTAACTTGTCTCTAACAACTCCTCTGCAATCTTGTACAGGTGAATGTGCCCAGGCATTTGCCATTCAAGATTGGGAAGGTGAAGGAGGCTGCCTGTGGAGGGACTGGCAACATTGTGCTAACAGGTGAATCTTCTGGAATCATTCACTTGGTGCGAGGCTGCGCTGGAGGTGGATTGTAACATTATGAAACAAGTATCTTGTTTTCTGGAAACAGGAAATACTGTATGTTGTGAGGAGAGCTGGGAGATTGAGAAACGTGGTTTAAGAATGTGTAGAGGAGTTGTTGAGTTGTTTTCACAGTGCAGAGCATTGCTCCAGTGTGTGCTGTTGTGAGTGCTCTGCAGGCTGGAGCAGGAGCATGGCAGCTGTCTGCTCCTCTGGTCTCTTGCTGGTCATACTGAGTATGGCCCATGATGAGTATGGGTATGGGGAGGAAGTAAGGCAGCACTTGAGAGAAAGTAGAGCCCTTCAGACTCCATATGAATCTGACATGTTTATATATAATGAACTAGGATGGAAAGAAGAGAGTTCTGAGAACAGTGAAACTGCAGCAGGTCCTTAGTGCCTGTTCTTTGGGCTGTCAGTGTCTGGGGAGCACAGCTGGGGGGTTGCTGCATGAAGGAATGAGGAGGGGATTGTATTGCTTTCTTGAATAATTATCTCCATGAAGATATTCATATTTATAATGGAGGTTTTGTGATGACCAGAGCTTCTAATATCCAGGGACCAGAGCTAGCTGACATAGAAATTTACTCTTTTTTATGCTTGTTGCCTTTCCCAGGCACCCAGCTTAGGGCAGAATGCCAGGCAGAGTGACATCCAGTTGCTGGTTTGGGCATGTCTGTCAGTGCCCACAGCTTCACTGCCACTTGAAAAATCATCAGAGAAGAAAGCCATGATAATAAACTCTCAACCTCTGTCCCATCAGTCAGTAGGATTTTATCCAGCTCACTCTTGTGTTGGCATTATTTCCCCATAAAAGTTCTGCCTGGGGGGCTTGATTTGCTTGCATAGCTTAGGAAAAGATTGAGGGATTTGGATGGGCATTTTTTGCAGATTTTAAATAATCAAAAAGTGTTAGACTGAGTTGGAAGAAAGGAAAACATCTCTTTGGTTCTGATTAACTTTTGGTTGTGGCATGAATTTCACAAGCACAGACTTTCTAACAGAATTTGTTCTTATTGTAATGCAGAAGAAGGAAATGTTTTTGTCTGGGGATATGGAATTCTTGGGAAAGGACCAAACCTAACAGAGACAGCAGAGCCAGAGATGATCCCACCCAGCCTTTTTGGCTGCTCAGACTTCAGCCCAGACACTCGTGTTGCTCATGTTCGCTGTGGGCTCAGCCAGTTTGCAGCCCTTACAAGTAAGTTTCTCATCCTGCTCTCATGGACAGGTCATGTTGCTGTGCTATTGGCAGAAGAGAAAAAAAGAAAAAAACAAAACAAAACAACAAAACCAAAACAATAACAACAACAAAAAATCACAAAAAAAACAACCAAAAAAAACCCACCAAACCAAAACCCAAAACCAGAACAAATCCAAACAAAAAAACCCACAAAACCACACAGCCCAAAAAATGCACCCATATTTCTTGAAACTGAGGGCACACTGGAATGCAGCAGCAGGGAGCCAGACAGGTATCAGCATGGTTCCTGCATATGTTTTGTGCTAACTTATGCTTTAATTAAGAAAGTGTTATTTGTCTTTCCACAAAAAACTTTTCTCATACACAAAATCCAGAAGTTTTTTTTTCATTTTCCTATATAGAATGAGTCAGTCTGCTGCACTTTAGCAGTTTGGAAAATTAATGTGATGAATGAACAAACTAAAACTGAGTCTAAATGAAGGTAAATATCAGAGTTTCTTGGCATTTCTGGCCAACTGAGTTAGCAGCCTGAGGTGGGCAGACCCAAGCATTTAATATGCAAAGGTTATGATCCTGTGCTCTGTGCACCCTGTGTGGGTTCCCAGCCTTTGAAGGGTTTGAAATTTGAAAGGCATTTAACATCAGGCAGCAGGAAAAATGCCAGGGCTGAGTCCTTGGGGACAAGCAGAATGTGTGACACAACAGTGTGACACTGTCAGGTTGGTGCAGGGTGCTTGTAAATTGCTCCCCTTGGTATTCAGAATGAGTTAGAACAGTGTTCTGATTAAATTGTTAATCATACATAAAAGTTATGTTACAGATTGTGTTTTGGTTGTTTCTGCTGAGGAGCTGATCCAAACACTTCTGAGATCTGTGTGTTTTCCTGAGGAGCTCAAAACTCTTCAACTCTGTTGAACACCAATTTTGGCCTTTCCCTAGCTGTCATTAGAAGGTCACTGCTTTAGACAGTCAGGGAAGCAATCTCCAGGTGATGGCTTGGGACAGATCTCACTGCCTTGCTTACTGGATTTGCTCTGGTGGTAGCTGATACAGATCAGCTGCAGCTGTCTAACTTTAAACACAAATTATTCACTTCACAAAAGATTCCCTGGAATTTCTGCTGCTGCACTCTTCTTTCAAATAAAATTCCAAAGCAGGTGGTGTAAGAGGGGGAAGCAAAGACTTGTGCACAGAATTTGTTTCTTGTACTGCTCATTAGGCATCATTTTCTCCAAGCACAAGTACATTTATTGTACATTGAAGTAAATCTGGTAGCTGTCATACTGCCTGTATAACCCTGTATACTCCCAGAAACACTGTAGCCACATTTGCCAGCATCACAAATAGAATTCTTCCTTTTTAATGACTGTTCTTTTCTAATTTTTTTTTCTCCTGTGTAGACAGAGGAGAACTCTTTGTGTGGGGGAAGAATCTAAGAGGGTGCCTGGGAACTGGAAGAATGGAAGACCAGTACTTCCCATGGAGGGTAAGGATGGTGGTATTAAGGCCAAGAGTGTATTCCTTGGCTAGTTTGTTATCCTGAGGGCAAGGACCATCATTTGCTGTGTGGTTTTGAGTAATTCTGAAAAGAGTGGAAGGCTAAGATGACTCTAGGAGTTCTTTGTTTTCCAGAGGTCCTTGTGGAGCCTGGGAATGGAGATATTCAGTAATAAATGTTTTAGTCTGCTATGCCAGTAATGATTCTGAATCCTAAAACAGCATCTGGTGCTGTGCCACCACATCTGAACAGTTTTTATCTCCTTCCTGTCCACCATCATCTGCTTGCTACCCTTCCTGCCTCTTCCTTCCCCTTCTAACCTGCTCTTCTGTTTGGATGTGCTCCAAAGGAAACATCAGTATTGGCCATCTGTCCAAATCATTGCTCACCAAAATTAGGTGAACATTTTGGTCTGTAGTGGCTACAGGTCCACACAGTGGTGAGTTTCCTTCAGCTGTGTTCAGAGCTGTCTCACAGTGCTTCCAGTTGTACTCTTTCCTCCCAGCTGGCTCTGAGAGCCAGACTCAGTGGATGTAGAAGAGTCTTTGCTTCTGGAGCTCAGCCTAACAGCTGCTCCTGGTGTCCATGAAGGCCAAGCAGGAGGTGAGGGAGGCAATCAGTTGGACCACCCTGGAGTCCCTGTCTGTGTGTCTGAACTTGCAGTAAATGTGTTTCTGTAGTATATTTTCATCTTTGTTTAAAAATGAACAAAACCAGAGCAGCTCTGGAACATTTGCCTAGAATCACACTGCTGTGGCTGGGTGGAATTTCTGAATTCATTTCCCCAGATGTGGACATTGGGGGTTGTGCTGTTTCAGACAGCCAGCTCCTGTCTGACAGTACTGTGGCACTGTGCCAGGATCCTTGTCTGTCACCTCCTGCCCTAGAACTGGCTGCTGTCCTCTCTCTTGCCTCTGAGGAAAAACTTGCTCTTTTAGACTCTGCTTTCCTCAAGTTTGAAGTCAGTTTTAAGTGAATAAGCTTCAGGAGTGAGGAGCTGGTCTCAGCATCAAAGCACAAACTGCCTTAGGCTGAGTTGAGCCTTTGCCTTGTTCTGGCTCTTGCTGATGAAAGAAGAGGCAAATCCCTGTGGTGCTTGGGCAGATCCTCTTCCTCATGTCTAGATTATGCTCTGTTCAGTCCTGCTGCTTCTGCTGCTGAGCAGATGGGCTGAGGCTCCAATCTCCTCTCTCTGCTGGTGAGCCTGCTCCTCTTTCTCCTTCCAAAGCTTTGTGTGCTTCTGTGAAGGCAAGAGAGGAGTATTTCACAGCTCATGCACAAGCCTGCCTGGTGCTGAATCTTGCTCTTTCTGTGCTTTCTAGTTGGTACAAATCCCAGTGAAAGTAGCTGGCATGTTGAGTGGGAGGAGGATGAGAAACAGGAAATGCCAGGTGTGATAAATAACCCCCTGTGCTGTGTTTCACCCAGGTGACTGTCCCTGGTGAGGTGGTGGATGTGGCCTGTGGAGTTGATCACATGGTGAGCATGGTCAGGTCTTTCACCTAGGGCTGCTGCTGGCTCTCAGCACTGCTCCAGGGCCATGCAGGGGCTTGGTGACAGCCTTCTGGGAAAGGAAAACTCATTGTATGAAACCAAGAGACTGAGCAGAGACAGCCATAGCAGTGTCTGGGTGTGTTCTCATCCCTGCATCACTGGGATGCCCTGGCCTGGCTGCAGGAAGGAAGCACATTCCCTGAGGAGTGTGGGAATGCAAGGAGTGCTCTGGCTCCTTCCTGATGAGCTCCCAGAGGATCTGAGGCCCAGCCCAAGCTGGTGAGCCCCTCTGTGCCTGAAGATGAAGAGCATCTCCCTCAAGGAAGACTGGCATGGGATGAAATCTGCAGCACAGGACATTGAACATGGACATTTCCTGTAACCAGCTCTGGAGTGTCAGCGTTGGGCAGAGCCAAACTATTTCTAAAGGGAAAAGTTGGGTGGTTTTTAATTACTATTATGTGGAAGAGTGATCATGCTAGGGCTTGAAGCCCAGCACAGCTGTCCTGGGTGGCCACCCTGAGCTGTGCTGTGCCCAGGCTGGTGCCCTGTGCAGAAATGATGCACAGCCCTTGCCTGAGGCAGTGATGTGTCCCTGGGCTGTGGAAGGCTTTCTGTGTTAGTGCTAAAGACTGAACACCAGAGGAACACAGAGTGAGAACCTGTTTGCAGGGGTAAGTACTATCAAATAAGACAGCAGGCTCTCTGTGCTGCAGGAGGACAGATGGATGGTGACAGCAGCCAGTCCAGCTTATTGAGGGAGGCTGGAGACAAAGCCCTGCAAAATCAGTGCTCAGGATGGATGTGAGCAGTGCTCACTGCCCCTCAGGTACCTTTGTCTCCTTGTGCTGATCACACATCACTGCCTTTGATTTATTTTGGATTCCCTCCACCCTTTCTGTTTTCAGAGCTCTGGCTCTCAGTTGCAATTAGCAGGGGATTTCAGGATGGCCTAGCAGGGGAAGGAATCTTGATGGGTAAGAAGCAGAAATTCATCCCTTGGTGCCTTTGTAGCAGTGAGGTGATAGAGATGGGATGCAACAGCTGTGTGTTACTGTAGCAGGCACTTACCCATCTCACACCCATGTGTGGGAAACTCTCCTGTGAAACACTCCAGACATCAGGCAGAGTTGTGTCTTTTCTCTCTGTGTGAGATATTTCTGGTGTGCAAACTATTTTGGTGGAATCCAAGCTAGTAGATTTTCAATAAAGTGATTATAAAATCTTTATCAGTAGTAATAGGAATTTTCTTGAGCATGATCTGCTCATGCATTGATTGAGTCTGCATTTGAACTGCAGCATTTTGGTTCACAGTTATGTGACAGGAAACCACTTCTGTCAGCTGAGCCAGCTCCAAACCTGCAGGATTTATACTGTTGTAGTCAGGCATTGCACCCATGGCACACCACATATATTGACTTCATTCGATGGAATTCTGTACCAAAACTTGGTGTGTAAACTTTACCTTGATTAAATAAGTTTTGAAGGGTTTGCATAAATTATAGGGAAGGTGAACCAAAGTACATGGAAATAGAGACACATCTCTTGAATTGTTGATGTTGCTGGGTGGGTGAGGCAGAACAGAAAGCTGCTGTGAAATGGCAAACCTTCACTACTCTGGGCTCCATTTGGTTGGCTTTAATTTACACCTGATTCTGGGCAACTTGCAGTGCCCAGGCATGTCTTGTTGGCCTCATGGGAGTAGGTTTGCCCTTTCAGCTTGAGGAGGCTTATCAAACCATGGAAAACATACAAAAACTGGTGAGAAAGGTGTTACAAACAATTCCCTTCATGGATGTTGCTGTTGGGGTGGGCTGGTTGGTGCTGGGCTCTCAGCTGCTCTCATTCCCTGCTGTTTCCCAGTGCACCTTGGGGCTGGGCCTTCTGAAGAGCTGGGTTCAGTCCTGGTGCTGCATTCTTGCTGTGCAATAAATTGCAAATTCTTTGTGTTAATGAGATGCCAGTGAGGTCTTCAGCCCTACATAGGAGTGTTGTATGGCTTAGTGCAGTGGGGGGGTTTGTGCCTTCTTTGTGGTGGTTGTGGCATTCTCAGCCATGTTGCTGGTGGGAACAAGGTTGGTGGCAGTGAGGGCAGTCTGGCAAACACCAGCACGTACCCATGTTTGGTTACAGTGTGGGGGGAGCATTTTGACCTTAGCCAGGTGCCCCCAAACCTGCTCTGCCATCCCTCCCCCATCAGCAGGACAGGGAGAGAGAATCTGCAGGAAAAAATGGGTTAGAGCAAGGACAGGGGACGTGATACCATCATGGGCACAGCAGACTCATGGTGGGGAAATTATTTTATTGCCAATGAAGTAGAGCAGGGTAATGAGGAATTAGTGTGTCTGAATAGAAGTCTGACAGTGCATTTCCCACACATGTCCCTTCTTCCCAGGCTCAGCCCTGCTCCTGACTTTTCTCCTTCCTTCATCTCCTCTGCTGACCTTTGTATCTACATGGTTTCTGTCACAGACTCTTACTCCTTTCTTTTGGCTGCTGCTGTGCAGCAGTTTTTCCCCTTTGTAAAATACAGTTCTTTGAGAGCTGCTGATGGCTCAGTCTTAGCTCAGAAAATGAAAACACTTTCTCTGCCACACCCCCTTGCCTGTTGAAGGCAGATCCAACCTGAGTGCCTTTTGCTCCTCCTGCAGGGTCAGGCCCACACAGGAGCCCAGCTCTGCTGGGGTAACTTCAGGTCACTGCCATGGGGAACTGCACAGCAACTTTGCATCATTTTGTCCTTCAAAGTATAGCAAAGTAGACAGCCCAAAATATACCAGCATCCCTAAATATACCTGCAGTGAGGGAGTGTCTGGGCCAAGGATGCACATGGGGAGCTGCTCAAATTAGAACTAGAATAACCTACTTGATTTGGCATTGATTGCACAAGTGATTTACCTCAGATCAGCACTGTGCTGGTGTGTTGGGCTTAAAATAGCCCAGAAGGGCTTCAGGATGTTCCCCTGGTGCAGAGCCCTGTGCAGGAACAGCTCCAAGCACTGCAGGGGCCCAGCAGGGCTGCCACAGTGGCTGAGGAGCTGCAGGAAGGATGGGGAGAGGTTCAGGCCCAGGTGCCCCTGCACAGGCTCAGCCTCCACAGCCCATCCTAAGGGATCCTGGCAGTTCCTGCTGGAGAGCTGAGTCCAGCATGGCCCAGGGCTGCCCTGCTGGTCTCCTCTGTCAGCAGACTGAGGGATAAAACACATGAACACCTGTAAGACAAAGATTATCTTAGGCACTTGCTGTGTTACAACAGACTTTTCTCTACAGGATCCTTCAAAAACAGATGAGTCAGAGAACTAGTAATTAGCCTTTGGCATTCAAAATACTCCTGGAACAATATTGCTTCACTGTGCTTCATCATATATAACTCAGAAAAATCTGGTTTTGTAGTGTTTTTTGCAAGGGGCTGGAATCTCCCCCATCTCCCTCCAGTGCCCCAGCACCTCCTGCTTAAAGGGGTGAGTCTGGGCAGGTGAGGCAAGAAAAACACTGATGGGAGAAGGCATCAGTGTCTTTGGGGTCTGGACACCAGTCCTCAGCCCTCTCATTTACCTTAAGATGCCATTTGCTTTTGTGGGGAGCTGCAGGCAGTGTTGAGGTTGTGGCAGTGTCTGTGTTGATTTATTTGGGTTTTTGTTTTACTGGATTAAACCCTTGAGGCAATGCTCTGCATTTAAGGCTGCATTCCATATTAACAATCCCTCAGTTAATTTCTTACATGGATGTTTTAACACTTGATCACTAGAGTAAACAATGGATTGCACTACACTAAAAAGGAGATGCTTTTCTTGACTACAGTTTATGTGGATGAGCTGTTCCCCTTTAAACATCCACTATAAAAGGTTAAAGCTGTAATAGGGTGATGAGCTGTCTGATTTCACTGTTTTTCTTGCACATTTCACCCAGGTTGTTCAGCTTTTCCTTGCAGACCGTGTGACAGTGGTGCTGCTGACTGAGACTCAGGACCCACAGTGGCTGCCCTGAAACAGTCCCTGAGGAGGCTGAGCCTGTTCCCTGCCAGTGCTGGGGTGCAGGGTCTGGGGGTGTCCTGCCAGGACCTCGGGGGGCTGCCCAGACTCCTGAGCTCCTGCACTCTGCAGTGAGCAGGTAAAACTTCATCTGGCAAATGCACCAGCAGCATCCCACTGACCTCTTATTTTAAAGGAAGAGCATAGGGCAGGTTTGGTGGTTTCCAGAAAACAGCAGGAGGATGGAGATGGTGGTGGTTCCATCTGTAGGGGTACAGTGCACCCAGAGACAGGACCTGGGCACCAGAGAGCCCCAGGGGTGGCTGCTGCCTTCATAAACTGTGTGTGTGAGAGTGTGAGACCTACCCTTCATGGCTGGAGGTGAAAGAAATGAGAGTGACATCTCACAGACAATGCCAAGCTCTGCTTTATTTTCATCAGTTTGATCAGTACAAAAGCAGACAGCATAAGTTTTACTTTTTATTCTTTTTCGATTTAATTACTTTACAAAGTACAAAATATACTGTCATTTCTTTTGGAACATTAGGATTTTTTTCTTTTTTTCTGTTTTGTTTTATTTTTCATACAGTACATAAATCTCAGCTTTTCAGCATAAGACCAGCAAAGAAAAGCAGCATGTGCACTTGCTGGGAAAGCAAAGCAGCCACTTCTCAGCTCCACACAATGTCCAGTGCATGATCCCAAGCTGCTGCCACCACTCCCTGTGCCTGCTGGTGGAACATCCCCCCTTGTGCAGAGGGCATGGAGGCAGCTGATGCATTCAGGCTCCCCTGTCACCCCTTGTACCCCCAGGCTTGCAGGAACTGCCACCCACACTGGGCCCATGGCAGGTGCAAGCAGCCTTTCCATGGCTGCAGCCCAGAGCAGGAGCTGCACCAAAGGCTCCTCCATGTGCAGGATTCCCCCACCCTGTCTGTTTACATCAGATCTGGTAATTAAAGAGAAATAAATAGACTTTTTTCTACCCTCCCCAGTGAAAGGTTGCATGGGGTTTCTGTGAGGTGAGCAGGGAGGAGAGGCTGCAATAGTTTGGGGTTCCCAGCCCCACTTCAGCCTGTTTGGTGTGTGTCTGAGGCCAAAAGTGCT
The DNA here is from genome assembly GCF_028769735.1 of Zonotrichia leucophrys gambelii. Lineage (NCBI taxonomy): Eukaryota > Metazoa > Chordata > Aves > Passeriformes > Passerellidae > Zonotrichia > Zonotrichia leucophrys. The sequence continues at coordinate 3,129,874 of NC_088188.1, read as the reverse complement.
ATTTCACTTACAGAGCAAATGATACATAAATAACTTATTAAATAAAAAAGTCCTCAAGATTTGTTTCCTCCCCAGGCTGGCCAGCACAGCTGTTCTAAGTGGTCAGGGATGAGAGACAGACCCTGATCCAAGCTAGGCAGCTTCTGCCCCAGGAGCATCTCTGCTGTCTTGGCAGCCCTAGAAATTGGGGTTAGTGTTGTGTAGGTCTCTGGAGGGAATCTGGGCTCCTTTGGAGTCCTTACAAAGGGGAGAAGGAGATAAATGCTCACACTTGTTCAAGCCACTTAGGCACTAACAAAGTGGGGCTGTGCCAGCCCCTCATAACCAGCCCTGAACTGCAGCAGTGCTGGGGCTGTGACCCTCCCCTGTGTGACCCTGCAGGGCTGGGGGCTTGTGGAGCTGAGCCCAAAGGACCAAACCAAAAATCTGCCCTGAGCACTGAGGGGGAATGAGGCTCCTCCTCCCCCTGTGCAGTGCTCCCCCAGAACTCACCCTTGTGGCTGCCCAAACAGCAGGAGCCAACCTGGCAGTGCCAGGCTGTGCCAGGCTCACTGCTAGGGGGCTGCAGGTGCTCCCTGGGCACTGGGGCACCAAGACCCAAATCCCAGCAGCAGCAGGAGCTGCTGGGTGCTGGGAGCAGGTCAAGCAAATTGAGGTGATCACCCACCCTCTAATTCTAATGGAAACAAGGGGGGAATGGGTTATGTAAGGAGTTAACAGTAAGGGAACGAGACAGGCTCTTCCAAAGGCTGGAACAGAGTTTCTGAAGCTGCATCCTACTGTGAGTTACTGCCTGGCAGTCTCCTCTGCCTGTCCAAGAGCCATGGCTGTCCTGGTGCCTGGGTCAGCAGGAGAAGTGTCCCCTCTCTGTCACTGTGCAGGAGGATGCACTGGCAGAAACCGTGGCTGCCACTGTGCTAAAATGAACAGCCTGCTCCTCATGTCCCACACCCTTCATGTCCCACAAGCCCCAGAGTCAAGCCTGGAGCCCACACACAGGGGAGGGAGGGATAACAATGCCTGGCCACAGCCAGCAGGGACAGGGGACACAACGCTGCTGGCTGTGACACCATAGTCCTGGGCTGGAAAGAGGCACTGCCCTGTGCATTTCCAGGCATTAACCTGGGCTCTAATGGCACTTGGATGCAGTTCTCACACTATCATCAATAGCCATTGGATTGGCAGGATTATTTTTAGCAGCAGATGCAGGAGGATTTTGGGAGGCAAGGACAGCCGTGGAACCAGCACAATGAGAAGAACCCAGAAGAGACTGTCCTGGGATGCTGATTTTCTGCCATGGTGTCACTGGAGCAGTTTGCAATTGGAGAACAAAGACCTGAAGGAAAGAAGCACTGGCACATGGGACTGGCAGGGATCTGGGTAGGAGGGGGTGGGGGAGAACAAGGACATGACTCATTTTAAATTCCATGACACAACTAAAAAATGGCTGAGGTCATTGAGAAGGAGCAGCCCATTTCTCCTCCACCTGTTAGGAACTGTCTGCTCCTCCTGCAGAGCCACCTCCTCCATACTCTGAACCTCCTGCATCTGTACCAACTGACTGACACACAGTGCCAGGAAGAACAGAGATTTGCTCCCAGGAAGGAAATGTTTAAACTCGGGGATTTCTTCAAGAGCAGCCCTGGTTCAGTAGCCTGTCTGTCTGTCTGTCCTGCTGCAGGGAACATCCCATGCCCCAGGGCTGAGCCCTGGTGGGAAGGTCCTGCTCTCTGTGCAGGTTGGTCCTGCCTAGAGGCCATGTCCCACAGAGCAGCACCAGCTCTTCAGGTAATTTCAATGATCTCAAAAACTCAACCCCATCCAAGGCTGGCATTAGAAATCATTGCAAGAAACAGCTGCAACAAATGCTGCAGATTTTTTCTCCTTTGCTCTATAGGAACCCCTGGCTCCTTTCAATGTCCCACATGGCAAACACTCCTGCTTTTGCCACTGACCACAAATCCACAGAGGAGACTGCTGCTTTTCTTCAGCAGAAGGGAAATTCCCTTCCAGCTGGTGGGAATGGCTCTGTGCAGGCAGCAGGGACTCAGGATGAGGGAGCTCTGGGTTTACTGGGGCTGTCTCTCCCCTGTGACCTGGCCCAGAGCAGCATCCAGCCTGACCCTGGGGCTGCTTCAGCTTTAGCTGGAAATGGGGCTGAATTCCCCTTTTGGGGCCCAAAGGAGCAATAATGCTCACAGCAGCATCCTGGCAAGTGGGTGCTTCAAGCAGCATTTCCACAAGGACCAGGGAATCAGGTACCTGTAAAATGTTTTTCAAGTAACAGAGTAGGAATCCTCAAGCTTATTCCTGTAACTACAGAAAGCTGGTTTAAATCCTCAGGATGCTGAAATAGAAGCAGAAAATGAGCCAGAGCAGGGGGACTCTGAACTGCAGTCTCAATGGCATCTTCCCATAGGAGCTGTGCAACAGGCACTGCCTCTGGCACAGCCACACAAGGAGGGAAGAAGAAACCAGCCCCTCCAAAATGAAGGGTGACAGGATGAAAGGAACCCTGGTTTTGCATAATCCTTTAGGTTTGGGAGGACCCTGGTAAAACCACTGGGTCTGCCTAGAGAGGGACATGGCACCTGGTCAGCTCTCCTATGGTACAGGCAGAGGACATGGCTGGACAGAGGGGGCATGACATGCTCCTGCTCTGCTCTCAAACATAAATCAAAATTTCAATCCTGCCAGATGCCTGATGGGCATCTCTATCCATGTCTGCTCCAAAATCCACCCACAGTTCATTTACAGATATTTGCAGAAAGCTAAAAATGGATGAAACCAAAACCCCAAGGGATCCCAGGGCACTGAACAGCTGGTTTGCAACTGTCCTGCTCCACAGAGCTGGGACAGGGCTGAGCTGGGCTGGCTGTGGCCACACTGGAGCTGTGCAGGGGAGGAGCTGCCATCCCTCTGCCACTGCCTTCACCTTGGCCTCAAAACTGGGCACTCCCAGCTGGGAGGAGGTGCCAGGGGTTTGTGTTCCCTCTGCAAACTCAGGGCATGCAGAAGCACAGGTCATGGCTGCAGGAGAATTATGGAGCAGGGGGAAGCTGTTCCATGTAATCTGCAATAACCAGGTTATTTGGTTCATTCCCAGGCTTTGAACCTGAAATGACCAGGGCTGTCTAGAGAGACCAAGAAAGGATCTTGGCTTATCTATGTTCCAGAGAGGTGCTGAACCCTAAAATTCACACCCTAAATGAGATGTACTTTGACACTTCATCCATTTCCCCTTCATACAGCAGGGGCTGTGCACTGCTCTGTGCTCAGCAGAGCATCTGCAGAGCTGTTCCTGCTGCAGCCAGGATGTGCTGATCAGCATCCAGGGCACGTCTCTCACTGCAGAACCCCTTTGTTCCCCTCACCTTTGCTAACTGGAGCTGGTAGTTCAACCCAGCTGTGCTTCATAAGGATTAAATAAAGGAGGCCAAGGAAAGCAGAATAACCCAAGATTATCTTCACAGTGAAGTGTTTCCCTTGCAGGGAGCCCAGGCAGGTCCCACAGCCTTGCTGAGGATGTGCAGACTGTTTCCACACCAGTTCAGTGCTGCCAGGATGCCTGAGGGATATTGCAGACCCCTGCCATATGGCAGGGTGCAGACAGACAGACAGACGCACTCATGGGGAGAAGGTTTGGAAATCTGGAGGCAGGTTTGCACATTTCAGCCAATGTAAATACACCCCAGTGCATGCTACAATGTGTAAATACTATGGGCAAAGGATTACTGGGTTTTACTCTCCTGCACGTAATAAAAGTTTAATCCAATCCAGTGTTTGCAGGCAGGACTGGAACAGGTAAGTGAGATGCCTTAAGCTGCTTATTGGAGATGTCCACAACAGTCAAAGGAACAGAGAGAGAAGAGATCCTTGTCAGAAAATGACTTCTTGTCCTTTACAGAATGCTGCTGGGGACTCCTCCTTTCAGGAATTAGCAGCAATGAATTCAACAACCAAAGAATTTCTCCCTTTTCAGTAACAGAAAATACCAATTATCCAGTGCTGAGAGAACACTTGTGCTCAGTGAACAGTGACTGCACCAATGCAGGACCAGCACCTCCTATTCACATTGCTGACCTCTAAATTAAGGAGTTTGGACGACCTGGTGCTCTTGAACAGTTGTGTGGGTGTATGCATGGGGAAAACCACAAGGATGGGAGGAACTCCTCTGGCCACAGAACCCAACCAGTGACTGGGTTCAAGCAGCCTCTTCTGCTTTTAACAGGAAAAGACCCTCCAACACTTCCATCTATTTAAAAATAAACCACTGATTTCAGCTCCTCACAGGCCAACAAATGTGAATTCCCCAAGAAATATCAGAGCCCTGCACCAGCCATGGGCTGCCACTGCAGACAAACCCACCAGGAAATCAACTCTTGCAGAGATGCTGGGGAAGGGCACCAGGAGGCAGCTCAGAGGGGGTGCAGCTGCCCAGCCCAGGCCCCCCAGAGCCTCCCCCAGGTTTCCCCAGCTGCAGGAAACCCTCAGGAGCTCCTGCCCTGCCAGGGGAAGGCACAGGCAGTGCCCTGGTCCTGCAGGAGCCCCTCTGGAAACCCCAGCCAGGCTCTGGGCAGGCACTGTGCAAACAGACCAGCCCTGCTCACAGGCTGAGGCAATTTAGGGCAGCAGCTAAAGCATACAGAAAGAAAAAGGAGTGGATTTCCTACAGCCTCTGTGCTTGAGGCACCAAACTGGAGAGGAACAGAATTCTCAGAATTTTCTGAAGCAGGGAGGGAAATCCAATGCTGCTCCCTGCAAGCAGAGGAGCCCCAGCTTTGCTTCAGGTTGACTCCACTGCTGCTCTTCACTTAACACATGGAGAGAAAAAGCAAGAGTAGAACTAATACTCATATTGCCCATATCTTGAATTAAAAATATATGGTAAATAAGTGTGTGTATACTCTACTCACTACATAGATGCCCCCACAAAGGTGTGTGCCCAGAGGATACACACATACCCTGTACATGTGTGTGAGGGCCCACACCATGTACAGGACACACCCTACACACAAACATGGTATTTACAGGTGTGCAATAGAGACACACTATGGATTTCTATGGAAACAATATGTGTGTGTGTGTATATGTATATATATATATATATATACACACACACTTGCTCAGTAGAAAGGAATTTGTAGTCAAATTCTAATTGGGTTGAGGGACAAAGACAAAGTTCTATTTAATAACACAGCTTGGAAAGGTTGAGGCTGCTAAGAAAATAAAGGCCTTGGAGAAAGGAGGATGCATCAAGGCCATGCTCCCTCCCCCTGCCTACCCCTTCCTGCAGGGCTGGAAACACTTCTGCATTTTGCTGTTTGGTGAATTTTGTGCAAGGAGAGGAGAGAGGGCACAGGGAGGACCCTGCAGCAATGAGGCAATCCCCCATCAGAGCAGCCATGGCCAGGTGGAACTGCCCAGAGAGTGAGCAGGGATGCTGAGGGCAGCCCTGGCAGCTGCAGGTACTCCAGGCACCCAGCCAAGGGTGTCCACTGAGACATGTTCCTGCTTTATCCCCTCAGTTCTGCAGCAAAATGCCAGAGATACTCAGATTATCATAAGGAGAAAAAGACTCTTCCTTTAAAAATAGGAAAAGACTTCAACTTCTTCCCCACCCCAAAGGTTGGGTGCTGAGAGAGTGGGAGCTGTGGAGCAGCTTTAAAAGCCCTCCCCTATTTGGGTTCACTCAGCACTGGGGTGTCAATAGTGTGGTGGGATTATTATTACTATGAAAATATTGAACAAAGCCCCTCCAGAGCCCCTCCTGCAGAGCAGGTCTGACATCCAGCACTGCTGTGCAAGCTTGCACTGATCCTGACTTCAGGCTGGTGCAGGGACAGATTCCACCAATGATGGCCACATTTGGAGTATCCCAGTTCCCACCAAAAAAATATCAAAGGGATACTGAAAGGAAAGCATAAAGTCGTCTGAAACAATTTTCTTGGATGTCAGGACAAAATAATAAAAGGAAATCAAAAGGTGAAGCCAAGGACGGTGGCAGCATCAGAGTCCCTCAATGGCATTTTACATCCTGTGAATTTTTCAGGCCAACTCTCCTATGCTGGGACATCAACCTTCCTTTGGAAGATTTGAAATACCAGAGCTTTCTACAGATTTCACAAATATAAGGCTGATTACCTTGGGAAAAAAATTTAAATTTCAGCCTCTAAAATAGCCTGAGTGCAATGTTAGAAAATGAAACCTTTTTTTTTTTTTTTTTGCTTTCATTTAAGGCTCAGTAAAGTTGTTGCTTGTTTCAAGTTAATTCCTTCCTATCCATGCTAAGTGCTTTGGAAGCAGCACTGGCACATGCACAGCAACACCTGGTACTCTCTGATGCCAAAACCTCCCAAAGGCTGACAGAACCCAGAGCAGAAGGAAAACCTGTCCTGGTGACTCTGGCACGGTGGCACCATCCCTGCACACAGCAAAGGCTCAGAACCAACTCAGCTGGGCAGAAACCTTGCCTGGCAGCTCAGCAGCTGCACAGCAACTCAACATCCCCTTCCCCAGCCATGCTGCCAATCTGCCACCCAAGGAGAAACCCCCGACAACACCTGGGCTGAGAAGCCACCGCTGCCAGCCCAGCTCAGCACTGGGCAGAGCCACAGCAAACACCTCCAATGCCTTCAGCACTCTGTGACAGCCTGTGCCTGTGTCCTTGGCAGGAGACCAAAGCACCTTTCCAAACAAAACCCAGAGATGCACAGAGCCACATCTAGAATGAACCTTTAGTCCAGAAATCAGGAGTGGATATAAACATATCATGGGACAATTCTGAAAACCCACGTAAGGAACAGCAGAACATCCTGCTTGGTAAAGCACTGAATGTGTGCCTCAGTGCTCCTCAGCAGGGATGCTGCAGCTCCAGTAGGGCCAAGGAAAGTCATCCTTGCTTTTTCCCATGGGTGCTCTGACTCCTTGTCTAGATACCACAAAACATCCCACTGGTGAACAATCAGATTTGAAATTCAGAGTTTGAATCCAGCAGCATCAGAAACCAGAACTGCTTGGCCCTCCAGTACTGTGAATGCAGAACTAACCAAGCAGCTCTGTGTGTGTTTGCTTGTCCTACACACCAGTAAAACCATGCCCCTGGCATGATCCCAGGTGTTTGCTTTGCTTACTGCTTCCAGATGAGTGCAAACCCCTGGCTCACAGCTGGATATGGCACAGCCTCAGGGAAATCCTGCCAGGGGCTGTCTCTGAAACATGGCTGGAAAGCCCTCAGGAAAACAGCAAGATCTGCAAATTCTTTATGTCAAGCCTGAAGTGGAAGAAGGTAAGAAATGCAAGAGAAGCTGGGGCTGGCAATCACAGCAGCAAGATCCTCTGCAGGCAGCTCCTCCTCTCAGCAGCCCTTGGTGCATGGGCACAGTGGGGCAGAGGGCTGGCACCCACACCTGGGTCACACTTGTGTCCCAGCACTGCTCTCTGCTGTCCTGCACAGTGCTGGCAGTGGCCAGGGCACAGCCAGGACACAGGTGCCACTGTGGCCTTGGTGCCAGGCCCCTGCTGGCCCTCAGCTGTGGTACAAGCCAGAACAGAACACACTGCTGCTTCCCCATGGGAAAAGCCCCATCACCTGTGCAGGACCAGATGCCAGCAGGTCTGAGGCATTTTCAGCACCACTCTGCTTCCCCAGGCAGCAGCAATTTCCACCTGTGGGATGAAAAACTGCAGGAGGGTCCCCACAGGACTCAGCCACCTCTGGCCCTGGCAGAGCTGTGGCTCTTGGCCAAGGGGGCCTGGATGTGCAAGAGCAGCTCCCCAGGGACCCTGGGCAATCCTTTATCTCCCCATGAGTGCACAGTGGATGGGAAAAGCCTGAGGGGACAGGAGAAAAGAGCCCTTCCTCCTCTTGCTGAGGAACAACAAGGGCTGGGGGAAGGCTCTGATGTGGGGTAAGGGGACAACAGCAGTCCTGGAGACAGGGCAGGAAAATACATGGAGCAGTGACTGGACCAAAGCAGCCAAGTTCCAATGCAGACACAAGTCTGGGTGACACCACTGCCAGGGCTTTCTCAGAGCAGCCAGGCTTTGACTGCAGGGAGAAAGAAAAAGGGGAAATGTCAAACAATTGGATATTTTCCTCTTTTCCAACACCAAATTGTTCTGTCAGGGGAAACAGAACCCTTTGCATCCTATCTCAACACAGGCAGTGATGGACAGTCCTCAGAAGTCTGATGCAAGGAGACAAGCCAGTACTATGCCAGGTCTTTTCTGTTTAATTCCATATTTCACTGTGTTTCTGGTTTTCAGGGCTCTCTGAGGCAGCAGTCTGTCCATCTGCTCTTGGCCCACCCCACTGCTCTCCGTGCTGGGTGTCCTTGGGTGTCCCCAGGCAGCTCCTTCCACACAGGGCACAGCCAGGGCTCACTTCACCTTGGAGCTGAACATCAGGAAACCATACAAACTCCCTTTCCTCCTGCCCCTCATTCATAAATTTAATAAAATAACAATAATAATAATAATAACAATAATAATAATAATAATAATTAAAACAAAGGCTTATTGGAGCTGTTTCTGCTCAACTTTCCACAGTCTCTTTTCATGTCACTCTCTGTAATCAGATTTTTCAAGAAATACTGTGAGAAAAAAAGAATAATAATAATAATAATTATTATTATTAGAATAATAAAAAGCATCTGGAACCAGCTCAGAAGATTTCTAATGCTTTTCAGCTTGACTGACTTGGAGTGCATTGACCACACCATTTATATTTTCTTCAGGTACCTGCAAGAAAACAAAAAGAAAGGTCATGTTCCAGCAAAAGGGGTGACAAGGAAAAGAGAGGCAGGAGACAAAGCCAGACCAGTCCCTGGGTTCCACACTGTTGTCTGCTATCACAAAAGTTTCACACCTTGTTGGTGTTTTCTTGTGGGCAGCTCCTCAGAGCACTGACTCTTTCTTCTTCACAAAGCAGCCAACTGACTCCAGTTCCCCCCTCACCCAGCCACCCCACTCTTTTATAACATCTTCCACTCACTGGTCACAGCTGTGGCCTGTTCAAGTCAGGCCTGCTCCTATCTTTGATAATTGGCCCAGCTGCAACTCCTTAGGGGTAACATTACTTTCTACACTATCTTTATTTTCTTATATTCTATCCCCCTACAAGTCTCAAGGAGGCAGACACTTTGCTGGTTTTTGCTTACACCTGAAGTTCACTGAGAAAGGGCTCCATGCACAAGGACACCCCTGCTCAGCCATGGTACCCCCAGAGCAAACACTGTGAGACGCAAAGGTTTGCTGTTGTGTGGGGGATGCCACAGCCAATTATTTTGGGGTTTCTCTGATGTTGCACTGTGATGTCCTGGTTTGCCTCAGATACCCTGAAGATTCCTTCCCCAGGTGTGTCAGTCACATCTCCTTTCCCCTCCCAGCCCTGTCTGTCAGTCCTGGCATTCCAGAAGGGCACTGAGTGATTGGCAGATCCAAAGGATGCCCTCTACCCCTGGGGGGCATTGGGCCATCCAGGTGTCCTTTGTCCCTTTGTCCCTCCCCTCCTGTCCCTGCTTGGTGGCTCCCTGCCCCTTCCCTGCCCCTCTCCCCGGGGTTAAAGGAGCAGCAACCACGGGCTCAGGGAGTTCTGTTGGAGCTGGTGCTGCATTCAGAGGCCTGTGGGCCAGAATAAAGCTCTGCATCCAAACCCTCCATCAGAACCGACTCCTTTCCTTCAGCATCGCCTTAAAGCTTCTCCACAGAGGGAAACCTGAGGAGCAGCCCCTGTTATGGGGGGAAGCTCCATCGCAGCACCACCAGAGCTCCTGCAGGCCTGGCCTTGTACCCACGGGCCCAGTGCAGCACCCAGCCAGGCAAAAGTGTCTGTGGGGTGAAACACCACAACACCCAGCCAGCCAAACTGTCTGTGGGGTGAAACACCACAGTGCTGCTGTTTGGTTCAGCAGCAGGGCCAGACGAGCTCAGGCACATCCTGTCCATCTATATTGGTATTATTCCAATACTCTCTGCTCTTCCTGTCCCCTCCTTTCCCTTCCCTTTGCTGGTGAAGCACTTGCAGCCAGGAGCTGACTCATGCCAGGTGCTGATGGATTTGTGTGGCTGCCTGAGGGCTCCATGAGGCTCTGGGGGCACCCTACAGGTTTGGGACCTGCAGGTGGGGATGGGAAGGCCATGGAGGGTGACAGGAGAGCACACCCATCAGAAGAGGAAGAGAGCTACCAGTCTGTTTGTGGTGCTTTCTTATCCAGCCTTGTGAGGAGATTTAACCATAGAAATCTGTATTATTAATGATGACTTTTCATGCTTACTGCAAGAAAAACAAAACCTCTTGTTACAGAAGATGCAAAATATCTCAGAGTGACTGTCACTGGTAGAGAAGAAGATCAAAAGTGAAGTTACATCTAGCAGAAAAAGTGTGTCTGAACTCTACATAAACTCCAAGACACTGGCAGCTCTTGAAAAGTGGAAAGAGGACTGAGGGAAAAATAAATTATCCCTAAGTTGCTGCAAAAAGCCAATATAATTCATATCAAGTAAATTGAAGAAGGAACTGTCTCCTCTACAAGGTATTTAAGGCCAAGACTACAATACCTGGATTCACTGGACACTCTCAAGAGCTCAGACAGTGGAAATACAACTGTTTGTGTCTTTCTGTGAGGTTTTTAACAAAACTGAGGAAAAAGCCCATGAGAAATAACAAGAAAAACGTTCAATTTTCCAATAGGAAGATGGAATAACAGCAGTCAACTCTGATGCTGTGAGAACAAAAGTCATTTGAAAAGGAAGAAAATCATCTTAAAACAAGCATCCAGCAAACTCTTCTGGTTTAGATGGAAAACCCCAGGACACCTCCCCCATAGGGAACAGGATTTTGAGGCAGGACTCTCCACAGCCTCTCCTTCATCATTTTTCCCAGCACACTGAACACTGCAGTGCAAGGAGCTGTTTGACTTTTCCTCTACATAAGATAATGAGGAAAGACATAGTTGTAATTTTTTTTAACCACAGTGATGCTCAGTGGGTCTCTCTCTCTCTGATTCCTCAGCACTGGACAGTACCAGGAGGAAGCAGCTCTGGGCAGCTGCTTTGACCTGCACAGACCCATCTCCTCCAGGAAACACAGGGCTCCTTCACTGAGCCCCCTAACAGCACAGAAATTATATCAGTCACCCCACAAAGGTTTTGGCAGGGTTTTCTCCAGGACAGATGTGCAAACAGATTTGATTTGTAGGACCCATCCTAGTTTGCCACCAGTGGAGGAGTAGAGTTCTCCCTCTCCCTGCCCCCTGGAAATGACCCCTGTCCAAGGCAGCTGGTGCTCTGTGCTCCCTTCTCAGGTGGAGTGCAGAACAAAGCACTGAGCAGGAAGGGAGAACCAAAGCTCCAAATTACATCCCAGACACAGCTCCAGCCTCTTGGGAAGCAAAATGCTGGTGAAAGAGAGCAAGACACCAGTGGACATGAGGCAGCAAGAGCAGAGTACCTGGAAAGGCAACTCTTCCTCCTTGCCCTCTCTAGAGGGAGCTGATAACCATGATTCTGTCCAGGCTGGCCCTGCATCACCCAGGGGACACACCAGAGACCTGGAGGTTCCCATCTCAACATTGTCTCCCAAAGGGATTTTGTCTCTAGCACAAGTCCTGATTACCAGGGCAAACATCTACAGCTACAGCATGGCAGGAAGATCTGACTATTACACCCAGGTCAAATTAAAAATAAGTAACAAAAAGCACCTTAAGATGCACAGGAACAAACAAACACCAGATCAAAGGGAACAACACATTTTTATACAGTGCTCTAAATTGCTGACAACAGGTACTGAACTACCTTAATTAAAGAAAGGGAGAATTTAGAGAAAGGGTTCAAGATACACTTAGTCCTCAAGGAATGTCACTAGAAGTCAAAGTATCTGGGTAGCAAAGTTAAGGAAAATACGACAAAATCTAGGTCAGGTCTTGGCCAACAAAACCACCCTAGAGCAACAAGCATCCAGCCCAGCCAGCACACCCAGAGCAAAGTCTGGCAAAAAATGCCTGGACCTTCCAAAGGATGGAAGGGTTTGACAACTGGAACAGCACTGTCCAGGTGAAAAGGCTTTTAAAACCATGCATAAAGAAAATGGTAAGGAGCAAAGAAAACCACTGAAACACTGCTTTGAGTAAGGAAGACCTGCATGGCCCCCAACACCCTGCCAGCTGCTGGGAGCAGCATCTGTGGGCTGGAGGCAGCAGGATGAGCACTCTGAGAAGGTGGAGCTGCCTGCAGAGTCATTGCAATTGTGTGGTGTAAGTTTTCAGCCACAGATCTATTTTAGCTGATAGGGCTGAGCTCTCCAGATATGGCTTGACATGTAGAAGCACTCTGCACCTTGTGCTCTGCACAGAAAGTGCACACCTGGGGCCACACAATGGGCAGAAATGGGAGGCAAAGCTAACAGTATTGATTTTTAAATGGTGTTTTATTAGCTTATCTTATCAGCACAGTTAATATTAAAAAATATAAGACAAACATATATAACACTCTGACCTTTGCTATCTGAAATAATATTTACTTTTACTCTTTACACACATGACCCATCAGCTGTGAATGGTTCACACCAACTGTGCAAAAACAAAGTCATTATAAAAGCCCCAAACCTGCTCTGATCTCACTAGAGTTTTTACAGGTCAAAGGTAGGACCTCAATAGTGAATTTGCAAGTGATGGAAAGAGAAGTATAATGCAATAAAGGACACATTTAAGAAAAAAAAAAAAAAAGAATAGTATAAAGCAGCTGACTCCCTCCTTCAGGACTGGGGAAATGGGTTCCAAGAAAAATGCCATCCCATTTGTGGCTACAGGCATTGCATTTTCCCTTTCTAGGGAAATTCCTCATTTTAGAGGGTGTCTTCTCTACAAAGGAAGAGCAGAGGTAGGCTTAGAAAGTAAAATATCAGTACAAAAAAATGAAGAGAACTCTCCAAGGATGGCAAGACTCTCATGTTGATAACTGTGCTTAAGCTGCTGATGGGCACTCATGAGAACAAACATGGGAACAACCTTATCTGCTCCAAAATCACCTTCTCCTGCTGTGCTGGCAATTCTTGCTTGTTTATCACAAACCAGGAAGGTGCAGGGACAGCAGAGCTAACGGATGGGTCTCAGAAAGCAAAGGTTAGGACAGGGCAGACACCAAGAGATGAAGGCAGGGGTCTGCTACTGGTGCACTGTCCAGAAAGTTCCCAGCACACAAAGGCACCTGTGATGGCCCTTCCTTAAGGGCAAGGAAGCACCTAAGGAAGCACCTGAGGGTCTGGAGCCTGCAACTACTTTTGGAAGCAAATAGAAGAGTTTGTGCCTGTTCCTAATAGAAGATACATGTGCAGTGAAAGAAGGTGCTCAGGGAGGGTGTGAAGTTTCCACCACTGCAGGTAAGGACTGAGACCAACACTCACTAACACAGCTTTGCCTTGGGTAGGGCCAGGCTTGGTTCAGGAGCCTCTCACTCAGGGCAGGGACAGCCAGGAGAAGACAGGAATTTGCTGGGCTGGAGCAAAGGCACTCCAACGAGCTATCCAGATTAGAAGTGACATTCTCATAATGTTTTCTCCTAAGGAAAGATCTCCCCTACTCCAGAGAAGCTGTTTCCATACTCACCAAGGCGTGATCAAACTTAAATGTACTGATGTAGTAGGCTGGGATGTCAGCTGCAGCCAAAGGCTCAGAAATCTGAGCGACAATTCCACATTCATCTGTGGGGAGAGAAAACATCAAACATTGTCTGCAGGGGCTTGCAAAAGTCTCAGAGATCACCAGCTCCATGCCTACATATGGAGAAGTTTGTCTTCACAAACTCCAATCAGAAGGAATCTCTGTAATAAAATGTGTTTTTTCTCACAGAGTCGAGGTTTTGGGCCCCAATAAAACATATGAAGTTTGTCTTCACAAACTCCAATTAAAAAGAATCTCTGCAATAAAATGTATTCTTTCTCACAGAATCAAGCTTTTGGGCCACAACAAAATATATGGAGAAGTTTGTCTTCACAAACTCCTATCAGAAGGAATCTCTGTAATAAAATGTGTTTTTTCTCACAGAATCGAGTTTTTGGGCCACAACAATACATTGCACATTTAGTTTTATAACCTTCTTTTTGCTACAGAGAAAAACATTTTCCAAAGGCACAAAACCAGTAGAACTGGAATGATTTAGAGGTCCAAAGAAAGGCACTGAACAATGTTCAACAAGAAAGCACAAAACCCAGCCCCTTATATCTTTAACATCCATTTCTCTGTTATTGAACACTTGGCCCTGCAACTCTGAAGGAGGAGATGCTGACCCATTAGTCAGCCTGGACACATGGTTCCTGGGCTACAGCCCACCACAGCCCCTGAAACAGGATTTCACACAGTGAAAGCTGGAGTTTTACTCAATCAAATTCAACATTTGAACTTGATTTGAAATGAACATATTTAAACATCAAATATTTAGGGGCCTGGTCAATGTCCTGATGTGCTATCAATGACATATCATGCTATTTCTACATGTTTGCCTCAATGATATGTGAAGAGAAAATTTCCTTCTTGCCACTTTTGGTAGTCAGGTGTAGAAGTTGCAATTAAATACAAAAATTGGCCCAATGTTTTTCAGAAATGTTCTTGAAGTTTGTATTTTCTAAGTGGTTCAGAGCCCCCAGGAAGGAGCCATTGCATTTCCTGAAGATCAGGCCTTTGGTGCATTATTCAGATCAGACCCTTAAAATTGCAGGGGACATAGAAATAACAAGAACACTCCTGCAGACATGAAGCATTTGCTCTGTGCTACTTAGGACCAATATTCTTTTCAGTACAGAAAACATGTGCAGGACTGGATGTGAAACACATCTGTGAACAAGGCTTCTGCTTGAACTGCTATAAATCTATAAAAAGTCCACTAGAATCACAGAATTACCCAAGCACTGCACTGGAGTATGACACTGCTTTCTGAGCACTGATTTCAGTAATCTACAATGAATTCCCACCTTTTAGTCCAGTTTTTTTGTTTAACCAAAGCCCCAGCTGTAGCCACCCCAAAGTCCAGCAGATGAATGCAATGCAGCTGGAACTGTAGCAGGTAGCACTTTTAGGAGTATATTCAGAAGTCAAACTATCAAATAGTTTGACATTTAATTTAACATTTAATAGGAGTGAGGCTTCTGTTTGAAAATCTCAGCTCACAAAGTCATGTTAAGCTGCTGGCTCTTAAAAGCATCAGCCTCAGATGGATTTTTCCATACTCCTTGAAGGGCCTGAGGTGACTGCCTGCCTGCACACCAACTGATCCTCCAAATGTCACTTACCAAAGCCAAGAGGCTGCCCACCAATCCTCACCATCTTCCAGAGCTCACCAGATGCACTTGTAAACAACAAATTATTAGGAAATCTGTAAAAAAAAAAAGGAACACCAAAGATAGCAATTAAAGCACAGCAGTGTGCCAGATTCTGCCTGTGGGGGATCTGCTCTTCCTGCATCCTTGAGATGTTTGAAGCCAACAATAACAGGGAGTAGCTTGGGCAAACTGGAAAACTCAAGGCAGGTGGGGCAGATGCACCTGCCTGATCCTCCAGATATCCTGTGGCAAATCAGCAATTCCTGCTGGAGGTGGGCATAGGTACCCAGAGAGGCAAGGAAAAAATCTGTAACAGGCTGTGCTCCAGCTTTACAAATGCTGAAACTGTGAAGGTTTGATTTGAGCTGCATCTGGAAACACCTAGGGATGGATTATGTTTCCATGCCTGCTCTCAGGAATGTGAACAGTGACCATCAGTGCTTTTTCCATCCCATCCTGGGACCACTGCAGAGGTCTCAATTTCTTAGCAGGAGGAAGAAGACCCAAGGCTTAGAGAGCTGCCCAAGGTGCAGCAGGCAGCCTGGGAGAGAGGAGAATTGGCTCCCCAGATCTCCCACAGCCCAGGCTGAAGCTCCAGCCCTCTGGCTCCTCTTAAGACAGACAAAGTTTACTCCAATAGGGTCAAAGAAACTTTTAGGAGGGCGATTTATTACTTTGAAAAACAAGTCCAAGGGGCAGGGGACTTATCCCCAAGAACCAAACCCAAACTGCACTGTATGTCAGAAGCAAATCTAAGCACTGCTGAGTACAGCACCCCTCCAGACCTGAGAGCCTGCTGTGCTGCACAGCTGCAGACACACACACACACACACACACAGAGGGTGACTGCTCAGCAGCTGGCTCCTTCCTTGCTGGACAAACAAGTCATGGGCTCCCACTGCCAGTGATGACTTGGGACATTATCATCATAACAAGGCTCTGAACCAAGCCCATCCATGTGTAAAAGCAGAGCAGGAGGACAGCATCACTGACATCCCCACCCTGATTTTGGCCTTTAGCAGGAAAACTTCAAACCTACACCAGGTTTTCCTTTTGGGTTTTGCTCTTACAAGCACAGCTAATGAGTAATAGAATAAAAGTGCAAAAATCACTTTGTTCCAGTATTCTTCTTCTGAAACTGAAATAACCCTACATCACATTGATTTGTGATTTCACTGAGGGCTTGGACTGACCAGTCTAAAATTTAGGCACTGGAACTAAAATGCCAGATTTTACTCAGAAAAGTGACAGGGTGTACAGGCCCATGACACCCATACAAGACAGTCCAAATAATTAACATGGAGGAGTCTAAGCTGCTTCCTGCTCCTTAGAGAACATCCCTTTTCTAAAGATCTTTTTCTAAGATCAAGGCTCACCTCTGCTGTGTCTGGACATCCATGACCAGGGAGATGTAACCCTCAATGAGAGAAAAGGAGAAAAAGCGAATATGTCCCGAGTCTTCGTTGCCCACCACTGAGTCTTTTACTCTGAAGAAACAGAAGAGAACTACATTAACTGTGGCTAGAAGAGCACAAAAATGGGTTTTTAAAGCAGATATAGCCAGTGAAACCAGAAATGTTCTTATATTGACTCAGGGAAGTGACACTGAGTTCTGTTGTATTATACTGATTTTATTTTTTTATTTTGCAGGTGGGAAATGATCCAGTCCCCACAACTGACAAAACTCTCCATCCCTTCCTCGAGGTCCCCTCACAAGGAGCTGTGGGCCAGGAGCCATGGGCAGCAAGGGGCAGGAATACAGCCAGCTGTGCATGCTCTGACCCTGTGTGGACATGGACACTGACCACATGGCTACTGTCACCCTCACTCTGAAAAAGCTCAGCTTTCCAAAGCCAGCAGATGTCTTTGGTACCCTCAATCACCTGCTTGGCTTCCACCTCTCAGGACAACACTCTTGGGCCTGTGAAACCTCCCTCCTTTCCTCAGTGCAGAGCACTGGAGCAGCACAAGGCCACAGCAGATCCCTGTGGATCCTCTGGCACCCCAAAGGAGCAATCTGTGCCTCCAGACACTGCACACCTCTCCTGGAAGCCCCAACTCCCTGCAGGACCTGCAGTCTGTGCCTCCAGACACCCCACACCTCTCCTGGAAGCCCCATCTCCCTGCAGGACCTACCCATTGGAGTAAAACATGACATCCATCAGGAGTGTAGCAACAGTGGGAAGGGTATCTGGATCCAGGCTGGTGACACAGAACATATTGCTTGGGCTGGAGAGAGGATGAATGACAGGCCTCTGAACTGAAAGAGAGAACACAGACACACAGAGCTATGAAGCCACATCTGCAGCAGGCTCCTGTCCCATCAGCTGCGCTATCCATGCCCTGGCAAGGGTCACAGAGAAAGCTGACAGTATTTGTAAGGCAGTGCCTCAGTGCTGAAGCCCTGCTGGCTCTCAGACAGGGAATGAGGGGCCTGTGGATGATCTGCTCCTCTGCTGGTCTCCCTAAGGCATAGGGTGAGGCCACCCTGCATACCCTGCCCAGCTCTCTGCTCTGAGGGGCTTTCAGGCCATTGGGTGCATCCACACGATGTGAGGAGCAAGCTAAAGGAGGGACCAAGAGAAACTGGAAAATGGAAAAAAATGTAGGTTTCCACCATTAAAAGGCAGGGCTATGGAAGGCTGTGGTTGCTGGCAGTCCATCCTGCTTTCCCTCATTTCTGGGGACCTATTTAGCCATAATATCTTGAAAAATTAAAACCCAGCTGCCACATAGCAGTTTGTCTGACAGATTGCAGCCAGTGGCTGAGAAGCAGCCAGCATTTAGGCATGCAACCAACAGACCAACACAGCATTTAGGCATGCAACCAACAGAACATCACAGCAAACTGTGGGCTGGTGCATTATCAACATGTGTTCACTCTTCCCTTTCCTGATGCTTTTTTTCTTTAAGATTCATTTTCTTAAACAAGGTGATTGTTAGCTCTTGAGTGATGAAACTGAGTGGCACTTCATAATAACTGATCCCTGCTTTGTCTAGTTATGGGCAAAAAATTACACACATGTCTGTACGCAAGCATATGTTTGAAAGTTGTTCCTTTTCCTGATTGTGCCCTTTGGCTTGATATTTGCTCCTTTAGCCTGCAAACATCCTAAGGGTCTGTACAGCCCTGGGCTCATTGTGGCTTTGATCCTCACAAAACAATCTTCTCTGTGCATCACTGCAATACTTAAACAAGCTTTTAAAGAAGCCATTTTCTTTTGGAATGTTGAGGCATGGAAATATGGGCTATAGACAACATTATTTTTGCAACTGCAACAAACTGTACTTTAACCTTCTGTCCTACCAAAGGCATGTCTTCTCTAGAAAAACTAGCATTGAAAGGCCAAATTCAGCCAAACTTACTAGCACTGCTCAGAAAGTTAAGAACCTACTCAAATCCTTGGTTGTACTCAGAGAGGCTTGTAAGATTGCAATCTTAAGAAAATATTCATCGAAATGCTGAAGGAAGCCAGGAGACAGAACTTCCACCCCATGTGTCAGGGAGACCAAATCCCTGGCCAGCTGGTGCTTACCTAGTTTTGGTTTGACAAATCCATTTGTTACCCCAAAGTCATCAGCAGCCACTGTCTCCCCATTCACTACTCTGAGGATGGTGAACTCGGCAGCCAGCGTGTGCATCACGAAGGGCAGGTCTCGCTCACGCACCTGAGGGGACAACAGCATCATCTGGGCATGGTGTTATGGAATCCTCTGGATATCTGGTATATGGTGTTATCTGGGTATTTTATATTATGGTTTTATCTGGATATGCACCAGAAATGACAAAACCCTGCAGTGGAGGGTACACACCTTTAGGTCACAGCAAAGTGGACACGACTCCTCTTGAGTTACCATTTAGGTGTATCTTTAGAGGAGCACACTGGGTGATATCACTGGCAGTATCAGTAGAATTAAGCACCACAGTGCTTTTATGACTATAAAAAGAATGTGGAGATTTCTAAGTGGGAGATGCTTCACCTCTTTTCCAGCATTGCTGAAACAGCTCAGCACTGCCTGTTCTTCAGTCTTGTTTCCTCAGGAAATAAGGGTATGCCCTGTGTGCAGGCACACACATGTATGTGAGACAGAAAGTCTGTCTGTCTATAACCAAAACAACTTTGGAGCCTCTTGTCCATCATCAGCCAACCTGACAGCAGACACTACATTCTTCTAACGTTCAGAAAACCAATGTCTGAGTGATGGTGGGAAGTGCTGCCAGTATCTCCATTTCAGGAGAGACTGCTGTGGGGGCTCAGCATTCATTAGTCACCAGACAACACATGACAACAAATGCTTCATCCCATGGCAAAAACTCCTGAGATGCCAGAGGGCCTGACTACAAGGAACAGAGCTCTGGGGAAAGCAGAACTTTGGTACTTCTGCCACTCCCAGACAACTCAACAGAACTGTCAAGTCTGACAACTGTCAATTGTCAGTTGACAGATAACCTGTTCCCAGAATTGCCCAACTGAGATAACTCTGCCTGGTCCCCTCATGTGCTCTTACCAGGATGAAGTCTGTCTGATAGGTGGAGAGCATGAACACTGAGATGTTTTGGTCAGCTAGGGGTGCTATGACTGACTTGGCAATTTTGGTCACTCCGATGGGCTGGGAGCTGGAGAAGCCTCCTCCACCAGACACCACGTTGAGGGCAAGCCATGTTGCATCAGCCACGCTCAAGTGTTCCGAGGAAGGAAGTTCTGCAGAGACACAAGGGGAAGACAGAGGTTTGGTTTAGAGGCAGAGAGAGACAGGCCCACCATGTGCCAGTATGAGCTTAGCACAGACCTCAGTGCAAGGAGTGAGAAAAGCCCCCTTATCCCAACCTCCTGGCCCTCCCATGCTGCTCCACAGTTCATACTGTGACACTCCTTCATGTGCTGATTACATCAATTTCCACGGCAGGATTCACACAGATTGTCAAGGACAACACAGAGAACTCAGCAATTCACTTGGATGCCAGTGACCAATTCTGTTGACCTTCCCAAGTGGAAACAGCCTGTGGTGGTTGTGTGGTTACAAAAGGAGAGTGACAATGTGGGTCTAAACAAACTGTGTATTCTACTCCCCTCCACATCATTCCTGACAAACTGTTCATTGCAGGAGCTGCCCATCCCTCACCTGACACCCCAGGCCACACGTTGGGTGTTAAATTAGAAAAGGGAGAAGAAGCAAACCCTTCAATGCAGGGTAGTGTTTCTTCTCACACCAATCACTCAGCTGCGGTAACTCCCCTTTGGGGAAGCACCAGCACAGTCACACCCAACCTGAAGTGGGTAATCTCTGCTAATGGACCATAATGGGCACCACCAGAATAGGATTTGTAACTTGGACCATCAAGAAATCCCCAAAATATCCTATGACTCACATTATTACATCATTCCATTGTGAAGCTCCCCACCCTGGGGGAGGCGCTGAGCATTCCTGCCTGAACCTGAGCTACAGAATCTCAACATCACCACCACCACTGGATGGATCCAGAGGACCAGAACTTCCACAGGAACATGGCTTTTGACTGCAACCATCATTTGACAGGACTGTGATCAGCACCCTGACCAACAGGCTGTACTCTTTGTGCCATTCTTCTCTGTATCATTGCATTTATTGCAATCTTTCTATTAAATTGTAACTCCAACCTGAAATCTCTGTCAAGGTAATTCCATGAGGATTCTCCAGGTGGTTTATTTTTCAAAGCAGCACAGTGGTCTTGGACTTGAATCTCTATCATACAATTTCTCCGAACATTTAACTCAAGCTGTTCTGGCCTCTCTTGTTTCCATTTTCCCACTCTAATCTAAACCCAGATTTTGTACTCCTGCACTGGAGATGGAGGTTGACAGAGCAGCCTGGGCACTATCCCTGGTCTTTGAAGATGCAGAGCAGGCACCCTGTGCATCTGTGGGCTCCTGCCTCCATCTCTAAAGCAGAAGAACCACACAGCTCTGCAAGGGATGGATGGTGTAACACATGTACTTGGGATTACAAAGTAAGCAATAATAGTGCAAAGATAGCACAAATTACTTTGGAAATGGAAAATACAAAGAATAATCCCATTCCACTTGCTTCTAATCTGTTGTGGTTAAGTAGTTAAAAATCTGCAGCTAAACAATTTAATACAAATTATTAACTGTTTTAAAAAACCCTAATGTATTAACAGCCCAGAAAAGCAGATGCAGACTCTGGAATGAAGGCATCCACTGCTCTAGGATTCTCTGGATTTTTTATCCTTTTGGGGGTAAATTATAGAAACAAACAGTTCAGATCCAGAGTAACAAATCCCAGCTAAATCTACCTGGGGTAAGGAACTTGATTTCAGATGCAGATCCAGCCAGCAAGGCCACAGCAGGCATGCCAGGGAGGCAACACTCAGCTCAGAGGTGAGATGCAGCCCAGGAGTCTGAAAGCAGAGCCCAGCATTGCTGCTCCTGCAGCAGCACTCTGGCACTTCAGGCAAGTGCTTGCATGTCTCCATGTCCACACACTCCTGGCTCCTCCATCCTTTCTTTCTCCTTCAATGAGACCTTTGGGAGTTGTTTCTGTACAGCCCCAGACACCCTGTAATAAATTCCTAACCTCACCCTCTCTGAATCCTCAGGCATCCCTTCCCTGAGACACTGACAGCACTGCAAACCCAAAATGATCTGAATAACAAACACATTTTGCTCTCTTCAATAACCTCAATTGTGTGTAGCATAAAAACAACCCTGAGCATACACACTGCAAACAGTGGGGACGCTGAGGCTTCTGCTTCTGCATTTTGATGTTTAGCCTCATAAACCAATGTTTCTTTTTTAATAATCAGAGCTTATGTGGAATGAAAACTAGACACCAGGGAGAGGAGGTAAGTTTGTGCATTAATCAACAGTATGTTATGTCAGAGAGATCTGTGCAAGGTGCTTGAAGCAAATTATTGCAGCAAAATATCATTTTCTCATCAGTTTTTTGCATCACCTCCAAACCCAAGCTTTCTGCATCATCTGCCATGGAGAAGCTGGAGCTCAAAACAACTTCTGCTGAGCTACAAACGTGCCAGGGTCCTGTTCTCACCAAGGGATCCCACCTGCAGCAGGCACATCCAGGTGTGCCCAAGCCCACTAATGACTCACTCCTGGCAGGGAGATCACAGCTCATTCCCTGCTCTATACAGAGGAGATGATATTCCTGCTTTGTACAGGTGATAAGGACTGCAATTCATTAAATACCAGTTTAAACACAATTTTGGGCCAGGGATGTGATGGAAGATGCAGTGTTTTGTGGTGGACAGAGGCATTTTCCCATTCCACTCCAGCAGCAGCTGTGCTGGATGAGCTGCCCCAAGAAGACCCCATCAAGCTCTTCCTCAGGGGGAAGGAAGGCTGATTTGCTCATTGCTCTTGTAACTATTGGGAAGTGTTAATAATTTCTGGGTTTAGGTGTTTAACAGGCCCTATGAAGTATGACAAGGGCCATTGCATTTGCATAAGTAACCTGCTTCTCATGATTCAATTAACTTGGAAAAATATATAGGAAGTGATTGAAATATCAATTTTGGACACTGTTTCCACTAGGCAGCCAGACAGAAAAGTACAGCCCAAATTTAAATGAAACAAACCTAGGATGAAGGCTCACCAAATTCATCTAAATAGCATTAAATAAGGCATGGGATGGTGCTTTGCCCAGGAAGCTGTTGAATGCTGTAAACCCAAAGAGAGCTGAGAACACCAGCTGTAACATCAGCACAGCCTCAGGCAGAGTAAGGCAATAAATAAAGAGCAAAATGAGGAATTGCCACATTCCAGGACCAACCTCATTGGAATGGATGGAATTCAATTCCATCACCACCACTTTCCCCACAGGAGAACAGAGCTCCAGATCCCCCCAGCTTCAGCATGGCCACATCCCTTGTCCTTCCATTGGGCAGAAATCTCTCTGCTGGGCTCTCAGGATCCTCTTGGTTTATCAGAGTGCAGTCACTCCCACTTCTGATTATGGGGGACACCTCAACTCTGGCTGAGAAAGACTTCAGAGATTTGGGCTTTGTTTATTATAATCAGGGTTTTCATTTTGACCTTTCATTGGGATGAAGCCTTAAGATTGTTCTGGTTTTGCTGTGTAAGGCTTTGCTGAAGGCACCAGGAGCCTGCAGGCTCCATAACCATCATTTGCTGTCCAACATGACACCTACCACAGTCTGGAAGAGCAGGATTCCAGACTCAAGCTGTTATTCCATCCATGGTCTCTGGCATGGAACACCACCAGCCTCAACAACAAATGATCATTGTGATAGTCCAGGATGATTTTCCCTGGGTACCAAGTGCTGCTGGTCTCCAAAAGCCTGTGGGGCTGCTCTCCATTGGCACAGGTACCAAGTTAATGCCAGGCCCTGTGCAAACCAAACCCAGGCAGCATGTCCAATAACATTTAGGATGTGAGTAACTGCTTATTCACAGCACAGATGATTTACAAGGTATGGAGCCTGTCCAGAGCCTCACTGGCAGCCACAGCTGAAGGAGAGGAGTCTCCCCAGCACATCACCCTGGCATGTGAGGTGCTGACTATCACAGTGGCCATAATTGGCTCCTGAGCTCCAATAATCAATACCATTTCCAAGGAGGACAACAAACATTGGCTGAATCCCAAATAGGATTGAATTGCTGCTGCTGGAGCATTATGCAATGCTGTAAATACTGTGAGCTGCTGCTCCTAAAATATCCTGGGAGGATGCTGGGATGATGGTGAGATTCCAGCTTGTGGGTCTTTGCAAGCAGCCAAGGAAGTCACAGAGAGCAGAGAAGGAAGATCTCCAGGTTTACAACCCTGACCAGAGTCAGTCTGATTGTCAGTTTGCTATCAGTTTGCACAGTATTAGAAAAATAACATTCTTTCTGCCTACCTTTTCCACCCTGAAGACCCCTCAGTTTCAAACACCCTGCATAGCAGGAGGCACAGCACTGGGAGAGAGCCCTACCTCTCCAAAAGAACAGTGGAAAATGTGCAAAATGCTCTGAGAAAGGGCAACACCACCAGAACTTTTTTCCTTTTCTGTACTTAGTTTAAATGGGTTCATATTTCTCATGATAAGGTTATAGCTAAGGTGGAAATAACTGGAAAATGCCCGGTTCCACAACAGAAATGCATTTCACCGACCCACACCAAGAGTTGGGTGAGTCCTGTACTGCACCCTGCTAACTCCCTTCCCCTCACAAAGACACTCTGTGAATTGTTTTCTGTGGACTCTTCCAACTTTGCAGCAATCAGACATCTCTCAGTTTCCAAGTGAAACTGTAGATACATCATGGATTTATCACAGTGCCTGGAGGGAAATGAAGACCCTCAGCTGGTTCCCTCCTTTGGTGTGGTATGTTGGATCATCTCCTAAGCATTTATCTTCACTCAGTACACAAACTTTACATTATAGCTCAGTGCTCTGAGGGATGTGCTACTCCCTGGTTTCTTCTGGTACTCTGAACAAAGCAATTGCTCATTTGATTCATCATTATGAGACTTATGTTTCCAGCCACAGTTAACTCCAAATATTAAGAAATAATGAAATTAAAAAATATTATGGACTTTCTGATCAGTGTTCTGGCTTTAGAAACCTTACACTGTAATTATTTCACCTTTCATAGTTTCCCTCTGCAAAAATGGCAGGGAGAGTCTGGCTTGCACTAAAAAGATAGAGAAAAAGGCTCCTGCAATAACAGGACCCAGCAGTAAGTCATTAAAAATATAAATGCTGCCAACTGCAGAATTCATGATAAACTGGGAGAGCTGTTGCCCAATGCCACCAAGTGGCAACACAGTTTATATGTACATATTGGATTGGAGGCACTTGAGATGGCAGTTCATGTTTGGAGTCAGGTGTTTATTATTTCTTATCAGTAAAACACTCTCACTACTGTGAGTTCAGCAGCCTTTCATGAGCAAAGCACAAAATGGCAAACTCTTGTTACAAGGTCTTTTAAGACTAAACCATCCAATTAAGAAAGGACACCTGGATTATCTTCCCTTTTAACCCAATAACTGATCCCAAAGAGATGCAATGCAGACTTTTCTGTCCATTTACAAAACATCACCCAAACCCATTAAGAGGAAGGAAGAAGAAGGTAAAGAAGAACAACCTCTCTCCATCCTAAAACCTCCATCTTGCTTCATATCTATTTCTATATTCTAAAAACCCCAAGTCTAAGTTTTCCACCCTGTGATATTACACACTTATAACCAACTACACACCTGTAATCACAGTGCTATTAATCAATTTTGGAAGGCTTCTCCACAGCCTCAGGTCAAATGCAGTGTTCTCTTGTGGGTCTGTGCCTTCAAGCACAGAAAGTTTAAAATTCTCAGGGTTCTAACAGGAAGAGATGTCTCCAACCAGAGCAGTTTGCTCCAAGCCCTGTCCAAGCAAGCCCTGACTGTGCCCAGGGATGGGGCATCCAGCACCTCTGGGCAGCAAGGGAGGCTGTGCCAGAGGCAGGGATGGGATTTGGCTCTGCAAACAGGACCTGAGCACGAGGAGTGCAGTGCCCTCAGCAGCACATCTCTGCCTGCAGGGTGCTCAGGCTCACACACAGAGCCAGCAGTGAGACACCCAGGGCACAGCAGGGATTTTTAAAGCTCCACACCTTCATTGGATAACGAGTGCTACCAGCAAATGTGACAGCAGGTTTCTCCAGGATCACAGCAACAGGGACAGAAGACAAGGGAGTCCTCTAAGCCCTTTGCTGGAGGGACAGACAAACATATTCTTTATTTTATAAAAATTAGTAGATTCAAACTTCAATTTCTGTGTCTTTTTTGCTCTTTGTGCATCTCAGATTTGCTCCTAATGCACCTGGGCATCTCTGCAGGACTGGATCCACAGCCAGGGAACCTTGCTACCTCTGACTATATGCTTCAGTGTTTCTGACACTTTCTCCTAACAGAGCATGCAAAACTGAGAGGGGTTTTTTTATTCCAAATACCCTCAACAGGGAAGCTGTGAAAGCTGTCATCTCATTTTCCTATTTAGCTTTTATCCCACTCACACAACTGTCAAAAGAACATTGTTAAGTTCATAAACTCACACACTCTGCAGTGAGGAAGTAACAGATTGACATTTTATATATCTGGCCTCAATGTTTCTGTGCCTCAGTTTCCTACCTATAAAGTGGGTACCAACCCCCTATTTCTTCTAAATCTTGCTCTCAGGCACCAGCTGAGCTGTTCAGCAGAGGTTTAAATACACCGCACAACTGAAGCATTTCACAGCTAACACAAAGCAGCATGGAAAATTCCTGCACAAAGATCTGAATGTCTAAAAACAGCTCAGAATGGGAGGGGACTGGGAAGTTTAGTTCTGACCTCTCTGAGCATCTTTGCTTTGTCTCTGAGGGAGGCAGCTGTTTGTGCTAATGCTATTCCAGGGATAATCAGGTAGCTTTGAAAAGCAAAGGTCTCTTATTTTCCACTATCAAGACCATAAAAGACAAACAGGCAGAGGAAGAGAGAGAAAATGAAAAGAAGTAAGCAAGCAAGAATGCACTCTAGGGAAAAGCCAGCACCCTGAGCCTGTCCAAGCCCCACTCTGAGCTCTGAGCAGCTGCCTCCAGTGCAGAGCAGCCCTCCCCAAGCCCACACCTCCTAGGAGTGTTCCCAAAGCAACTTCAAACAGTGCATCTTCCCTCACTTCTTGCATGACATTTATCTTGTACTACTCCTTGTTACAGATTTTCTTTCAATTTATGGAGTAATTAACTCTAAAGGCTATTTATGGATTACACTAGAATGGGTGAATGTAGCCAGTGCAATTTTCTCATGTTGTCCTGACAATTCAATACAAGCTCTACCCAGTACAATAACCAGCTTGAAATTTCAACTATTCAGTGAATAGGACAAATTACACACACAGGGAATTACACATGTACTCTGGGTCCTATGTGCATTTAATGGAAACCACTGTTACAGCCACAAACAAGGGAGTCCTCTGAGCCCATTACTGGAGAGAAATGATAACCACATTCATGCCACCTTTATTTTATAAAAATTAGTAGACTCAAAAATCTGCTTCAAAGAGCACTGAGGTCACCCAGGGAATTTTTTCAAGCCCTGTTCTTAAAGAGAGAGAGAAATGACTCCTAACTAGACACATCAAGGGATTTAATCCTGGGTATTTACAGCCACCTCAGCAGCTACAGCAGACACTGTATCAGCTTCACTGCCCATACAATCTGCAGGGGTAAGTGAATATTCTGAAACAGATGGAAACTTTGGATGTAGAGTATCTACTTCTCCTAAGCTGTCCCATGCACTACCCCCCAGATCACAACTATTTCTGCAGCCACTCTGATCCAGCAGCTCCTGAGCAAGGGCTTTATAAAAAAAATTAGGGAAGAGAGACTACACTGCTGTAAAGCTTCTCCACTGTTATACATCAGCCCACATATCTGCATGAGATAGCAAAGTCTGCATGAAAGCACTGGAGGTGTCACGTTCAAAGATGGAGAAATCTGTATTTTTACCACTAATGGTACAGCTACAAAGACACCCCAGGCACAATGTCTGTGCCCTGGGATGAAGCAGGAGGACACTGTGGAGCTGCTTCTCTTGACCTGTGTGGGAACACAGGCACCACTTTCTCAGCAGATGTTACAGAATCCTCACCTCTGCTGGCATGGACACACAGCCTTCACAGATTTTGAGGAATGGGATGAGGTAGATCCTGAGGTGTGGCACTGTCCTAGAAAGTTTAGCAGCTAATCTGCTCAAAGCAGCAGAAGTGGGAATGTATTTATGCTGGCTGCAAAGCTGGCAAAGGAGCATGTGCTGATTGAAATGATTTTTTCTGCTCAGCATGTCCTCAGCTATATTTGTACAGAGCAGAGATGACGCCATGTGGCTGACTGATCTATTTACACCTCTGGAGTTCCTTGCTCATCCCCATCCCGGTTCCTCAGTTAAGGGTGCAGACATGAATTTGGGATAGTTCCAGAATCCAATATGCCTGGCACACCACTGGGACTGGACAAAGCAGTGACTTTTATCTAAAATAAGCTCTTCAGGATCTCTCTCCTGAAAACAGGCAAGCAGAGGAAACTGAAAAGCCCATTTCTGGAGGAGAGCTAAAATACAGTGAATGTTATTGCTAAAGTGTGTTGTGAAAGCAAAAAGCAGCAATAGCCAGATTAATACTCTGCTGCTCTTGCTGACTGTAGGAAGCAGAGGCAAGAAATGTGCTGCATTTATAAATGCACCATTTCTGTGCAGTTTTTTTCTCTTTCTTCCAGACTTTTTTAGATTTTTGCCCAGCTGGATTCTGGCTTGATGTTTAAGTAGAGCTGCAGGCTGTTTCACAGGTGCCTTGTCCCTGCCAGACAGAGACAATCCACGTGCAGCAATGCTGGGGCAGTGGCAATGGCTGCAAGTGGATGCTGTGAGTCTGTAACTGTGGGGTGGCCCTACAAGAATTGTTGGATTAAACCCTTTTTGGACTTAGAGGTGGAATAACTGAGATGCATTTTTAAACCTTTATTTTTAAAACTTTTATTCTATTTTCAGTCTCATGTGGAGGGGGAGACAATACAGATATTATATTTTGCGCTATTACAATCAGAAACCCACTATTTCTTTATTACAATACATTATAAGCATTTTTTGGCTTATTACTGATTTACCTGTCTTATTCTGTCACTACTTTGTGAGGCGTTCTTGAGCAAATCTCATCCTCTCCCATCACTGTGCCTCCCTTCCACATTAAATATTTGGTTGCCAGAGTCCTCCTCTCCTGCACAAAATAACTATGTGAAATATTGGCATCACAGAGCATTGTGGCTCCTGGGTGTTACAAAACCAGCCAAAATAAAGTTCAGGAGGTGTGATCTGGCCAGCCACCCTTGTGTACGTAAAGGAAGCAGTTCTGCTTTGCTTGTGTGCTGGTATTTCCATTTAATGCTGTTTTCCCAAAGCCTCTGTGTCTGCAGCAGGGTGGCACCCAGAGCCATGCCCAGCAGTGCCTGTGGCAGTGAGGGGAGGGGTGTCCTTGCCTCTCCTATCCCTCTGAAGTGGGGAAAACCCAAGCAGTTCCTCTTTCTTCATTAGGCTCCCATCTAAACCCAAAACAAGTGACTCTGTTGGTCCTCATCTGGACAGCAGCTGGATCAAAGAAAAGCCAGAATTTCCCAAGGGGAAAAGAATATGTTTGCAATGCAAGTTCCCCTTGCAGGAGACAGCTATTCAGCCATGTGAAACACAATGTATTTCCTTTAAAATCAGCATATATTCCTCCAAACCTCAGCTTCCCCACCTTCAAGCAAAGAATCAGCATCCCTGTGTTGACAAAGAGTTGACCTCAACAACCACCAAGTGCTGCACTGCCACAGGCAGAGGCCACAAACACCACCCAGAGTCTCTGCCTGTCCTGCACTGAGCCAATACCCAAGCAGTGGAAGTTCTACATATCTGCCAGACCTGCTGCAGCTGAAGCTGCCTCACTAAAGGCTCCCAGTACAAATCTCTGAATACCCACAAGAACTCATGTGCCCATTCCTTTTCCTGCCCTGGCTCAAGTATTTAATATCCAATGAGTGTTTGCATGGGGTTTGGCAGGGGTTTTGCTGCTGTTGTAATTTTCTCCTGGCCTTGTGGAAGCCTTCCTGTGGTCCTTCACCTGGGACTGACATGAAGGCTGCAACAAGCAGAAAAGTCAGGTGCAGCTGTGTGCTGGTGGGTACACAAGACTGGTGTTCCTGGAAATGCTGCTGCTCCTGTGTTCTGCCACACTGAGGGTCCTGTGCCCATCCTGGGTCACTCCAGAACCACAGGCAGGTCTCAGGCAGGGAAAAGAGGAAGAAATGCCATTTTTAACAGTCATTAACTTTCCACAAAAACATCATGCTCCCTTCAGAGGAGTGAGCGTCCTCACTGGGGCTGGGTGACCATCTGCAACCACGGCCTTCAGCAGCACACAACCTTTGTCATTTGGGATGTTTTGAAGATACTGGTCTGATTATTCCTGTCACTGTTTGGAACAGGAAGATCTCATGTTTTGCTAAATGCCTGCCTACCCCTTGGTCGACTTAAAGGATGTGGAGGAGAAGACTTCCCTGCTGGAGATGTTCTGGATACACAACTCTCACTCAGCACACAGAGACAGAGCAGAGGCAGTTCCAACAGTGCCCAGTGACAGACATCCATTACAGGTCCATTTCTCTGGTGTTCCCATCCTGCTCTGAGACTACAGAATCGATCCATAGCACCACCCAAATAATTACTTCAGTTCAAAAGGGACTTTCAGGACAGTGCAGACATATTTGCATGTCTGTGGACAAGTCTCAGAGAAACCTGGGAGTGATGCCTACCCCCACCCCTCACCACCATAAGAATTATACTTGTTGTCTTCCTGTCATCTGAGCCCATCATCATCAAATACCAAGACCCTTCCCAGCTGTCAGCTGAGCTCTGATGTGTTCCCATCCCCTGACACTGCCAGGCATGCAGGTGACTTGGGGTGGTGCTAGGAAAAGGATTCACAGCAGTTCAGCTTCCAATTTGTGAGATGTCTTTCTATTCCCCTTCTCCTACTCTCTGTGAATTTGTGGATGAACAGAGAGGATATTCAGCAGTATTTGAACTGGGAAAATATTTCCTTGGCTGGGAGGTATCAAATTATTCCTGAGGTGTCATCAACCTGCCACTTCTGAAAAGCCAAGCATGGAGCTGTAAGGGCTGCACACACTCACTCAGGCAGATCCTCCTTTTCTATAGATGAATTCCTTAGAGCAATGGCTGAGTCACTCCAGCCAGCCCCCTTCAAAGGCATGGTGGGAGAGATGCTAGCAGGATTGAACCTTCCTTCCCCTCCTGCCAAAACAAGGGTCAGGATCTACCAATAATGTGCCTTGGACTCAGACATAATAATAATAGAAAATTGAATAATAGAAAACTCCTGTTTGGATAGAGATGCTTCTCTTCCTGGATTAATAATGACTACTGACTCCCTCTTCCCTCCCAGCCCTCTGCCTGGTTGCCTGCCACTTCAGACCTTCCTTTCCCTTTCCCTTTCCTCTCAACCTGCAGCATTTCACCCAAAGGGGTCTGAGGCATGGGCAGCTTATCTGAGTCTGTGAAGGGGCTGCTTTTCTGAAGGAAGACAAGTGCTACATTTTTCAAAATCTCCTTATGATTCAGGGGTAGACAACTGCTCCTCGTTTCTAGTTACACACACAGCACCTGCAGACAAGCCTGCCTGCAGAGATGGGGTTGCAAAGCTCATCCCCCCCTGCTCTGGGGGTTCCTGCAGGTGCAGCCCTGCCAGCACCTCAGCAGTGCTCCCCTAACCCCATCCTGCTCTCCACACCAGCCTTACCCTGGGTAAGAAAAACAACCACTGATTTCATTTAAAAACACAAAAACATGTCTTCCAGGTAAATTGAACCAGTGCATACAAGCTGGAGAGAGAAGTGAATGCAGATGAGGTTTTTTTTTACCTCACCTCCTCCCACCAGTGCAGGGAGTTGGTAACATTACATCATCCCACACCCCCGCCCCTCGGATCAAACCCTGCAAAGGCACAGCTTCTGCTGAGGCTGCTGGAAGCAATAGCCAGGAAAATTAACTCTCTGCTGTGCAGGATGCACTTCCCAGTGGCCAGCAGTGACCCAGTGCTGGATTTTGTGGTCAGCTGTTACAGACAGGGATGTCTGAATCCTCACAGTGCAACCCCAGCAACCTCTGCTCCCAAGTATTTATCCAGCCAAACAAGTATTTTTATAACTGGACAAAGAGTCTGAGCTGCTCCCAGTCTGTTCCAAATGCAGGACTGAAGATGAGCAGAGAAGCCACCTGATACCTCAGGGACTAGGCTGAGAGTTTTGATAGAGGGACACAATATGACAGAGCAGGATTATCCATTTCCACCCACAGAACCGGGTACTGTTAGTGCCAATTTCCTCCAGCCCCACGTGGCCTGAGAGAGCAGCCTCTGGCTGAGGCAGAGGCACAGGAATCTTACTGAGAGCAACACAAAAGCTTTTCTTTGCAGGAAATTAAAAAGCAAGGAAACAAACATCAGCACTTGCGCAAGCCCCAGCCTGGCTCAGACGGAAAATTACCTTGAGACTGTTTGTGTTCCAGATCAATGGATCAGCTGCAGTGCGGGGCAATTAGCACCTTCAAATTATTCAGCAAGCCAAGGGGTGGGAATTTAAAGGGAGATGGTGAGGGAAGGGTGAGAGCAAGTAGGAATGACAATAAATTTTTCTGGGTAGAAAAGTCAACACCTGGTGCTGCCTGAGCCCAAGCTACAGTGTGAGTGCTGGCTGTTGGATGCTTTTAAAACCAGGCAAATGGGGGACAGAGGGAACTGGAGGGGCTGAGATTAGATCCTGGGAATGGGTATATGGCCTGAACATGGAAAGCAGAGCACACTTTTTCTGTCTACAAATAAAGGTATCTCCCTAGTTACACTATAAGCCTGTTTTCTGCTGCACCTAGCACTCCAAGCAAGGCAGAAGTGCTCTGTAAACAGATCCTCTCATGTGAGGTGGGAGGGCACAAGGTGCAAACTGGCCACTCAACACTTCAGGCAGGCATCAGCTTGGTCAGGGCTGGCTCCAGGTCTGTGAGCAGGCTCAGGACCAGCTCCCTTCAGAGGAGTGAGCATCCTCACAGGGGCTGGGTGGCATCTCCAACCATAGTCTGCAGCAGCACACAACCTTTGTCACTTGGGATGTTTTGAAGATACTGGTCTGATTATTCCTGCCACTGTTTGGAACAGGAAGGTCTCATTCTTTCCAGTGTGCTGACATAGCAGCATGCCTTGCTGCTGCTCTCAGAGAAGGAAGGAGGGAGGGAAGCAGGGATGATGGTGGCTTGTTCCAGTGTGACCTCTTTCACAGCCCTTCTTTACAAAACTAACATCTCCAAACATCCAGGAGAAATGAGGCATTGCTCAGGTGGGCCTTGTTACCCAACCACAGGGACAAGAAGGAATCCCCTTCTCTTCATGTGCTGGGGAAGCACATGTGGCCTTGCTATGGGACATGGGGGCTTTCTGCACTGCTCCTGAGCATGAACCCATAAAACAGGTATCAGAGACACAGCTAGGATTAAACCACATGAGCAAACCCTGCTCCTTTCCAACAGGTCTCCATGCTTCTATTATTAATCCAGGAAGAGAAGCATCTCTACCCAAACAGGAACTTTCTATTATTCAATTTTCTATTATTATTACATCTGCATCTAATCTGAGTGCAAGGCAAGCTACTGCAAAACTGTTAGAGGCACTGATGCTCTTAACACTTTGAAATCATGCTCATCTGATAAGGCACTGAGAGAATTATGCGAGTAAACAAAGCTGGAGCTGATAAGGACCATGAGAGATAGAGCACACCAGGTATTTATGCTGGGATGGAGAGAAGGCAGGAGCAGTGCCCAGCACAGCCTCACTAGCACAGCCAGCTGAGGGCAGGGCAGGGCAGGGCAGGGAGGGCAGGGCAGGGAAGGGCAGGGAGGGAAGGGAAGGGAAGGGAAGGGAAGGGAAGGGAAGGGAAGGGAAGGGAAGGGAAGGGAAGGGAAGGGAAGGGAAAGGAGCCTAGCTCAGGCACTGAGCACTGCAGCCCATGACAAGGAACATTACACAGCAGGATGCGAGCGCTGCTGCTCACAGCAGGAATCTGAACATTAACATTTCATCACAGCACTTCCTTCGTCAGGATACAGAGAGATGGAGGTGGAGCACAGGCTAGAAACCACGGATAAAACCAACCAGGATAGAAGAATTAGCTGAAAATGAAGCAAACAGGACACAGAAGGGTTTTTTCTTGCCTCTGCATAGTTGGATGAGGCTTGGCAAAACCTGAGTCCTCTCTGCATTGCCTGTGGATAACACTGGTGTTCCTGAGACAGCCAGGCTTTTGAGTAATCCAGTGCTAAGTGCCATCAAAAATAGCAGCATTAGTAGTAATTAAAAATGGGATGCTTTCAACACCAGGCAGTGTGCTTTGGAGGCAGCCAGTTAACCCAAACAGGGTTATGACAGCTCAGGATTTTACATCTTTATTTCCACCCTGGGATCAGTGCACACAGTCTTGGAAGAAATGGGCACAAAATTCACTTATGTCAAGATGGTTCTGAGTGGAACCATCTTGGTTCCAAGTGGAAGTGTATTTTTCCCCTGCTTCTCCAGAACAGCCAAGATAAATACAAATATGGAAAGGGACTGACATTGGAAAGCAGGAGCCTTCTTGGAATGGAAAACATGACCCCTTTTCCTCTGAATTATTATAACTTTGAAATTAAGGGGGTTTTCAGGCAAAGCTATGGGAAACAACAGTTCTTTTACTGGAATATGTGTGTATAACAAACAAGCAAACAGCAGCAGCAGCGCAGGCCCAGCCCGGCCTTGTCCTGCTGCAGAGCAGGGCCCTTCCCCTGGGTGCAGTTCTGGGCACGGCCGCCAGGGGCGCTGCGGGCTCCGGGCGGGCAGGGACTCCCCCGGGCCGGCAGGGGGCGCTGTGGGCCGGGCCCGGGCAGCACACGGTGATGGCGGCCGGGCTGGATGGCGGAGCTGGGCTGTAGCAGGAGCTCGGCAGCTGGAGCTGGCACTGCCTGCTGTTCCCACAGGCCAGGAGTGTGGGCTCAGTGTAGCAAAAACCCAGAGCAGTGGCAGAAAAAACGGCAGGGGCTGGGCAGCAGCAGACCGGCTCCTGAACGGGCTCAGGGATCCCCTCAGGCACCCCCTCAGGTTTCCCCTGAGGCACCCCACAGATGGTGAAAGTCCCTTTTTAGTGAGGCAGAGCCTTGATAAGGTACAATGGCCACTCTTATGAGCAGAGCTGCGCTCACGTTAGAAGAAAGGCAGCAGACAGAACCCCGCAGGTGTGGGGAACTCTCCCCCCAGCGACCACAGCCTGTCTCCCCTATGGATGCCAAGAAAACAAGAACGGGCTGGGAGCTCCATCCAACCCCTTTCCCAATTCAGTGTAGCAAAAACCCAGAGCAGTAGCAGAGGCACAGCAGGGCTGGGCAGCAGCAGCCCAGCTCTGGAACAGAGCCAGGAAAGGCTCCCTGGGATTGGGAAAGGGCTCTGGGATCCCAGATTTCCTGCTGATGGTAGAAGAAAGGCAGCAGAAAGAACCCCACAGTGGTGGGAACTCTCCCCACAGCCACCCCAGGCTGTCTCCCCTGTGGATGCCAAGAAAACAAGAGTGGGCTGGGAGCGGTAGGGGGATAGAACATAAGTAAATAAAGGTAGTATAGAAAGTAATCTTACGCCCTAAAGAGTCACAGCTGAGCCAATTATTAGAGACTGGGAACAGGCCTGATGTTAACAGGCCACACCTGTAGCCAATCAGAAGAGTGTTATAAAAGAGTGAATTGGTTGGTTGAGAGGACTGTTGGCTGCTGTGAGGAAGAGTCAATGCCTAGAGGAGCTGCCTACAAGAAACATCAAGGAGGTACAAAACTCTAGCAACATGGAACTCTTGCACTACAATGACAACAAGGAGGTCCATCCAACCACCTTTTCCAGCCCAATTCTTGTTGTATCTCTGCCCCTCCATGAGAAACCCCCCCAGATAAGAGAGCAGCCAGCCACAGCCTTTCCAAGCAAACTTTTTTTGTCTCTCTGAATTACCTGGT
Organism: Zonotrichia leucophrys gambelii; assembly: GCF_028769735.1. Taxonomy (NCBI): domain Eukaryota; kingdom Metazoa; phylum Chordata; class Aves; order Passeriformes; family Passerellidae; genus Zonotrichia; species Zonotrichia leucophrys. The sequence continues at coordinate 3,093,963 of NC_088188.1, read as the reverse complement.
TGCAATTGTCTCTTAGCAACAAAAAATGGGAGAAAATTTTCTAAGAGAAAAAAAACAAAAGGAGAACTCCTAAACCCCAACACCCACACAGTGCTCAGAACAAGCATTTACTGCATAGGTGAAAATACCCTGCAAAAGCAGTTTTGTTCAGGGGAATGGGAGTGGTGAAGAACTTGACAGCTTATTTGTGGGAAATTAGAGATAAACCCAAAATACAAGGAAACCAGAAGGGTTGAAGTGGGAACCTCCTAAATGGAAGAAGCAGTTGGGTTGTGGTGGTCTGCTAGCACAAAAACATATCACATAGTTGTGTTCATCACTAGACAATGCTCCTCCAGAGAACACGTAAGCACACAGCTATGCTCTCTCCTCCTGACTAGCCCCATTTTCAGGGAGTAGCTGCCTTGTAGGACAGTTTGTCTTCAGGCCACACATGTGAGTTGGCATCAGAAGCATTTGTCCCCTTTTTGACCCCAGCAAATTGGTTCATTCTATTTATGCATTTCTGATCCGTAACCCACAACAGAGGTTTTTGGCACTGTTGCTGGAAGGTCAGGGAAGGATCACAGAAGAGCAAGTCCCAGGCACAGAGCACTCACAGAGCATAATCCATCAGCTGCCTCCACCAGGAATTTGCTATGTTTTGAATTCAAAGAATCTCTTTCAAAAACAAAAAACCCACTCAGGCATTGATGCCAAGATGGGAAGCTGGCAGCCCAGAGCTGGTGGAACAGCACAGGGAGGATCCCACATTCAGACAGGGCAGCCACCCTTAGAGAGATGCTCAGCTACAAGAGCTGTGAGGAGCTCTCGTGAGAGGAGATGGGAGTGGGATGGGAGGAGTTGGAAAAGGCAGATTCATGCATGAAGAAAAACACTCTGAGAAGGGCTTTGCTCCTGCCTGGCACTGAGGACACTGCTGGGCAGCCTGTTTATCAGCACTCCTGCCTGGAGCAGGACAAGTGCTGCAGAGCTGATAGGGAGCTAAGAACCATTCCCTGGATTTCCTTCTCCCTCCAAGGACCGTGTAAGACATTTCAAACTTGGACCCTTCTTCCTTGAGGTGCCAGTGAACTGATGATTTCGGGCACTTTTCTTGAAGGATTCAGTAGAAGAGTCCAGGACATGTACCAGGAGACAGGAGGTTCAGCCAGGACAACTTTGGTCCTGAGCCATTATGAAACAAATCATGTGATGAGGAACAAGACACAACTACATGAGAAAGAGTCATGAATATCAACATTATAAGAAAAAATACACCAGATTATGCTACTAAATGCACATTCTCTTCAAGATCTCCCAGGTAAACTCATGTATACATGTTATATCCAAGGAGATATGAAATATTGAAGGAGATGTTGTGGGAGAAGGTGAAGGAGAGCTACAGGGATGAGTTTTTAAACAATAGAAGAGCACCAAACTGAAAAAGAGGCACTTAAGAGTTTCCAGCAGTGTTATTTGTAAAGACTTAATTCCCAAATGCCTGAAGAAAATGAATACAGGGGCCAGGAGCTTGCCCTTGCACAAGGTAGGCAGATACCTAAAGAAGCAACAGCAGAGAAGAGCTGGGTTGTGAATTCCCCACTGGAGACAAACCATGGAATTCTGTTTTTCAGTGCTGAGGTTTAAAAAGAAATCTCCCAAACATGATACTTCATCTCACTAGGCAGTACCAGGAGATTTGATCATTACAATTACTTCAACACAGGATCAGCTCTCCTGCAGCTTCACACCCCATGGTGAGGACTGCCTTTCCTGGGAAGGGATAATCCCCACAGGATAAGAGCATTTCTGAGAGTAGGCACCAATCTTCTCCAGGCACACTATTAATTGAACACACACAAGTGACAATGTAAGAAATAAGTATGATGGTGATTTTCCCTGAAGGGTAACAGCATCTTCTCCCCTCTGGAGGCCCACCTGGATATAAACACCCAGGTGCTCCTCTGGCTGTGGTTGGTGAAACGTCATCCATCACTCACTCACATTCTGGCACGTGAATAAACTTCCCTGCAGTTGGTGTTTCTCAGTAAGCCTGTGGTAGTAGTCATGGTGACAAAACTGGGGACCTTGGCAACACACCAATGATGCTGCAAATCTACGATGACTAATCCTAAAAGCTTAATTTACAGAAGTCATTTAAATGCTTAAAGATATGCAGGTCACTGTAGGGGGTGATTTAATGGCTATGGCATATTTGGTGGGGAAACAGTTGTACAGGAGCAACAGCCAGGGCATCTTCTGGCCGTAAAATTGTGGATTTTTAATGCAAGATGTAGACTAAAGACATTTTAAGGAAAGTACAATTTAAACATAGGCACAATAACAAACCCAGCTGATTTCCAATCAAAGAGCTAGTCAGAGCTTCCAGATGCAACAGTGTTTTAGATAACAATCCCACACAACAATACCACTGATACAGTACTCCCTGGTTTATTTGTGCCTATTCAGAATGTAATGAAAGCTTTCCTCAACACATCTTGTCCATAAGAATATAAAACCATGATGCAGCAGAGCCAACTCCCCAAACTGGCTCCATTTAAAGCAAACTGAGGACCTGCAGTGCAATGGTTTCCAGCTTTCCAAGGACAGCCAATGGTCCAGGATCTGCTCCATGCTGGCTGCCCCTGTGCATTTCCCACTGGGGAGCATGTGCAGGAGAGTGGATCTTGTTCCCTATTCAATGTTTCAGACCTTCAGCTTTTTCCTGGCACTAAAAGATTTATGGTCCTGTCTTCAATTATTATGCTGCTGTTGTCACCAAGGGAAGTGGACCAAAGTCAGTGTATTGCTCTAACTGTGCTTGGCTGGACCAGCAAGGCAGCAGTAAACCCACTGCCTCTTTTTTCCACAGCTTTCACCTGTTTCTTCTCCAAGTGTCTGCTACTTGGGATCCTAAACACAAGGAAATTGAGAGTGGTTTCTATTCACACACACCTCAGCAAAAAGCTTTTGCATAGACTCCCTGTCTTCATACAAACAAAGGAACAAGCACTGTGCACTGTATCTTACCCCACAGAAAGCAAATCATGCTAACCTGAGTCTGTAGAGTCCTAATCTGTATCCCAGAGTGCTAAAAAATTATCACTCACCTAATTTGCTGTAGTTTTGAGCAAGCATCCACATCACTCAACAACTACCAGAGACAAGCATCAACACACAACCAGGTTAAAACACCTGATCACACGATAGGATTTCTATGTCCTGATCCACTGCTTTAACCCAAACCCCACTGCCATTCCTACACAGGCATCTTCCAGCCAAAAGGCTTCCTGCATGTGACCAGGAGCTAGGATTTGAAGCACATTCATGTGGCAGAAATTAGGCTGTTTCAGTTAAAAGCAAGCAGACAAAACTACTAGTTGGATAAAATCTTAGTTCTACTTATGAGGATTTCCCCCTTATTAAAACTTGACACAACATGACTTCCCTTGTCATTGCAGCTGACACGTAGCCAATGCACACACAAAGCACCATTGGTTCCCTGTTTCTGTTCCTACAGAAGAAACTGAGTTTAACTAGGACTTACATGCACTTTCACTTCATTCTGCTGCTGTAATAAAACAATAGCAACAACAATAACTATGATAGGTACTAATGACTTCTTCTGCACCTTCAAGAACAAAACGTGTTGCTTGATGCACATAATGCTTGTGGGATGCAATTGCAAGATGCTTCTTGTGTAAATTCATGCAAAACAAATACTTCAAGACTTGTCTTGAAGTAAGTCTTGAAGACATACTAAGCCTTTGCTCTTCTGAAAAATAAAATCCCCTGCTGATCCCATTTAGGAATTGAAACAGTGACTCTGGAGGGCTTGGACAGTTCCCTCCTCACCTGTTATGCCTGCAATGGAGCTATTTGTCTCCTTGGCCATTGTTCATTAACAGGATGTATCTACTGCAGTAACAAACCTGAATATTGATTTATGCCATTGGACAGTCTCAGTGCTTAGGTACAGAACAGTACCATGACTTCTCAATAATGACAAACAGAAATGGCAATCCTTTACATCAACTACAGCACAAGATGGGAGTCTAAACCCCACTTTCTGAATCCCTCTGTGTGAAGTTGCTTCAACCACACCTCAGCTTCATCTCTGGTGAATAACATGTCTGCTACCCTCCCCCAGCACTATCATGAGGCTTTAATTAAAGCACTCACACAATTCTGTGATACATCATGTTATTTACAATATTGTAAGGCTCTGTGCAGGCTGAAATCCTGGTTATAAAGAGGTTTTTTGCTCATGGCTTTTCCAGCCAGCACTATTTAGACTTTTGTTGTCCAAATCAAGAAACTTTGCTGGGTCCCTTTCAGTGATGCAGCTTGCTGCTGATGTCTGGGTCACCTCCCTGCTGCTCCTCCTTGGGTCACTTTCAGCAGCCTGTCATGTTCTCTTGTGTCAAGAGGACCATGTAGGGCATCACAGCTGATGTCTCCTTCCCTCCCCAAAGAGGCTGCCACTGCCCTCAAGCCCTGGCCAAGGCACTTCCATCCTGCAGCACTGCCCAGCCCGGGCTGCCCCAGGAAATGGCACTCCAGGTTCTGCACAGACATTGTGCTTCAGAGAGGAAGGGCAAACCTTGGTCTGCATCGCACCAGAGCCAGCTGTGGGTGTCTTGGGGTGCCCATTTCTGCAACTGTAGCCACGCTGAGCATTTGGGCATGGTTGCAGGTCCTGCTGGCAGTTCAGGGAGAAGCTTAAGGATGGAAAAGGCAAGGCACTTTTAGCTGCAGCTCAGCTACAGGAGAACAATCTCCTGTAAAACACCACCTATGAAGCTGTCAAGTTTTCAACGCCTGCTGCAAAATCTAATCCCTGCTACGCTTTACGCTCAGCTTCTCCTGAAACCCAGGCTCTGCCACAGACATTTAAAGCTCAGCTGAACAAAGCATTAAGAGAGAGGCTCTATGGACCAATGGCATGGTCAGTGGGGTATGCAGAGAGGTGACCTGAAGAGGGATTTACCTTTTCTAAAACTCCAGTTATAAGAAAGAAATCAAGAGTGGACAAGAAGAAGGATAAAAGACAGAATGGGTTGTTGTGCTACCTAGGGGACTTGTAAGCTCTTTACAACATCTGCAGAAGGGGTTGAATCCAGAACCAGAAACCCTGGGATGATGCTAGTTAAATGCTTCAATGAATTGGAAGTTATCTTCCAGTATATTTTTAGTTGGCACCAACAGACATTACATAATGGCTATTACATAACAGCACTACAGCTACAAATACTGTCTTTTGGCTTTTTGTTTGGTTGTTTTTCTTTCTTTCTCTCACCCTCTTTTTCTCCAAGATCTTCTCCTTAGTGGAGGATTGATCAATAAATGCACTTTCCATCAAATGAGGCAGGCAAATCCTTAAGAGAAAAAACAAATGGAGTAAAAATATTGCTACTAAGCCTGCGAGCGCTTCTCTCTTGCCCAACCTCAAACAGAATTAACTATTCCCAGAATAGAAATTCCACTAAGGCTTCTCTGTAGTTTAAAGGGACAGGCTGTGCTTCTGTGCAGACACTAAATTTCTCAATATTGTTTTTTTCTATCGCACAGTGATAGTTCAGAAGACAAAAATAAGAGGGTGGGGGAGAAGCACTACATAAGAGATGCTGAGAAAAAAATGAAGGATTTTTTTATCTGCTGGTAAGATCATTGCCTGTTGGTGCTCCTTTAAAATCTTCTTTGGCATATTTTTATCTTTTCTTCTTAACAGCCATACTGGCAGAGCAACAAAGACTTTTGCTTGCAGACTATGAGCTACATAAAAAAAGAGAAGAAAGTTTCCAGAAGCCAGAAATATTTCCTTTCCTACACTTCCTATCTCTGAACCTAAAGAGAGCCAAAGCAGGCACACTGCCTCTGAAGGCAGAAATAAAATCAGTTCAGTGGCACACCACAAGCTCCCATATCATGTCACCCCCAGTTTAGGCAAGGGCCCTGTGTGCTGCTGTAATCCCAGCACAGAGATTTCCTGACAAAGGAAAAGGACTTCTGCCTTTCTCATGCTGGTCCTCTCAAACAAATGAGCTGATTCCAGGAAGAGCAAGAGACATAATCTGACAAATAATCTCTTCTTTGCTAGCAAGCTGCTCCCTTCTGTTGTTTCTCTCTTCCACCTCCCTAAACCTGGAAATGCCACTCATGCTCTCCTGACCTATAAATAAACCAAACCCTGGACTACCTGATGGGAAGGCAGTGTGCTGTGCACTCCACTGGTGTCACACACAGGAATAAAAACAACCCTGGGAAGGTGGAGAAAGAAAAAATAAATGCAGTCACTTGGAGAGCACTATGTCAGCTCAGGGAGAGACTTGTAGGCTTTAAAAGCCCTTGCAGCACAGAGCAGACCCCACTACTGTCAGGAGTGCTCTGGAGGCAGTGATTGCAGTCCCTGTGGAAGCACAGCCTGGCAGGACTGCTCTTGAGAACATGAGCAAAAACCCAAGAAAGCAGGACAAAGAGAAAGCAAAGACATGAAAATGAATTAGCTGGTGTAACAGTGTTAGAGCTGGACTGAAGTAGTGCAGGTAGGGGAGAAGGAATAGCATACAAAAACTTAACAAATGTACTAAGATATATTATTACATGGAGAATACTGCCTTGTTTTGGGGACTTCTGCCACCTAGCTATTATGATCTTCAACCATTAACCACAGGAAGAGGAAATTTGCTGGAAAAGCTGGCTTGAGAAGTTGTTTAGAGCTGTGAAGGCATGAATGCATGAGACTTCTGCAAGTAGTCCTTGCTAACCACAAAGAACACAGTCCATTTGTCATTCAGGACTGAAAATATTAAGAGAAACAAATGTCAAAAGCAGTAGGTTTACTTGCATTTGTCACAGATTTCTCTTCAATACAAACTGCTTAGGGATTTTACAATAACTGATCACTTGTAGCACTGAAAAATAGCAAGCACATTTAACTGAGACAAAGATTCATAGTTTTAGGAGAAAAACTCCTGGTTCATTTCAAAGCTCCTCCCTGCTGATCCTCCAGCCCCAGGTGCTTGGGACAAAGGCCCTTGATATGGCAGCAGGGGTGTTGCTGCTGAGTGCCCTTCTCAAGATCAAAGCCCTGCAGGCAAACATGGCACAACTGCTAAACCCCTTGTTAATGAACCCTTGGGCACGGCTGTACTTGGACAGCAGTGCCTTCCTCGTGCATGTGTGCAAAGCAGGGGGGAAAGGCATCCTGAGGAATGCACAGCTGAACAGATGGAGGGGCACTGTTTATCCAACACCGGCTGCACTTGCTGCTGCAGCCCTGGTGCCAGAGTGGCAGCACACAGCCTGTCCCCACACAGCCAGCACACAGCCTGTCCCCACACAGGGGGAGCACAGACAGCCACACACAGCCTGTCCCCAGACAGCCACACACAGCCTGTCCCCGGACAGGGGGAGCACAGCCACACACAGCCTGTCCCCACACAGCCACACACAGCCTGTCCCCGGACAGGGAGAGCACAGCCAGCCAGCACACAGCCTGTCCCCAGACAGTCACACACAGCCTGTCCCACCAGGGAGACAGCCAGCACACACAGCCTGTCCCCGGACAGGGGGAGCACAGCCACACACAGCCTGTCCCCACACAGCCACACACAGCCTGTCCCCACACAGCGCGGCCACAATGGGAGCACGCCCGGGGGGCTTTCCTGCCTGGGGGAAAGAAAAGGATGTTTTACTTAAAAGGAAGGGAGCAGCATACAGACTGTGTGAACTTGTAAAAATCAAGTTTCACTCTGACATACTCAAATTTTGGCCAAGGGAAACCAGCTGGACTTTGCAAGGTCATCTCAGTGGACCCAAACATGCATTCCCATTCCCACCCAGCCTCTCTGCACATACCTTTGCGACAGCCTGACATACCAAACCTCTCTCCTGGGAGAGCAGCAGGGTTATCCCTCATAGCCTTGAGGCATAATGCACTGAGGTTCAGCTCCATGGTGTTTCTGAGCTCTTTGGTTTCTTACTTTTAAGTGACTTCCAGGGAAGTGCATACAACGGGATTGTGAAGAATCCTACTAACCAGCTGCATGTCCAAGCACGAGCCTCTGCAAACATGCTGCTGCTGCTGTGCAAAAAAAAAAAGCCAACTCCACTGTAAAGATTGTTCCACTGATTTAAGATGGAATTAAAACATATTTAAGTCATATAAGTAATATGTATTAGATTTAAGAATTAAAATAAAAAGTGTCAGATCAGCAAAATATGAACCATTAATCAAACAGACACTCAGAAAAACTTCACTGTGAAATCTCTAGTGATTAGCTATGGGCCCTGTGCCAAGGAGGCCTGTGAGCTCTGTTTCACTGACATGTATTTTTAAACAACCTCCAGCAAAGAGGAGCTCCATTTGGGGCACAGAATACCAGCTTTGGGGGCTGGGACCAGTGTCTGCCACAGATCATCTTGCAAAGCATCTCACTGGATCCCAGCTCTCCGTCTCAAAGGCCCTGCTCCTAACTCCTGCCTGGCTTTTACAACAGAATTTGCACGGCATAACCACCTCCTTCCTACACTCACAGAGTGCACTGCTGGCCCTGTCTGGTGATGAGAGTTGTGTACATCTCAAATATACACCATGTAAACAAAAAAAACCCCACAGCTGAAAGATCTTCAGGTAAAATACAGCCAGTCTATGGTAATTAGTCTTATCACTCCCAGTTGTATTTAATGCATTATCTGAAATAACCCAGCAGCAGAGAGCCTGCAGCCTCTTTAATAGCCTATTGATTCCATGTATTGCACAATCCATGATGCAAACTGCTAGCAGCATCTCAGACTGCATTAACATCACCTGCAACTCCAGGTATGCCAAAATCTGCCTGGGCTGGGTAAGGAGAACTGACATTTCATCAACCCAGTGGCCCCTGCCAACTTGTGCTGAGCACAATATGTGTAACTTCTCTGTTTGCAAATTGCCCAGAATGCTCCAGAGACAAGAGTTTACACTGGTAACAAACACAGAATTAAGCTGACAGTTTAAAAAGATAAGTAAAATGTTGCTTTCCATTCAAATTAGGGGAATAAATGATTAGTTATAAGCAAAGAACTTCTCCCACAGAGTGTTTACTTTATCCTGGAATGCATCAAGAGGTGTCTGCATTACTGCAAATCCTCATCAACAGAAATGCAAATGTTTAGAAAGAGGGAGAAACAGAGGAACAAGATGATCTTTTCCTTCCAACACAAACCATTCTATAATGGAAAATACCACCAGCTAAAAGGTTTTCCAGATTAGTCTGTAAGAAAGAAAATGGGCAAGCAGTGCTCATCTAAACTCTGCCAAAGCAGTAACCACTTAAAAGGTGCAGGAGCCCTGCAGCATGAGGGCCAGGACAGAGCCCTGATGGAGCAGAGCTGGCCCCAGTGGGAGCCCATGAAGCACCCACTGCTCAGCTGGGAGCAGGCAGCACTCCCTCCTCTGCTCTGTCAGAGCCACCATTCCCCTCCCTGACAGGGACGGTGGGGGTTCAACCCCACAGCCACTTCTGCAGCTCCTCGAGACCCTCGAGCAGGACAAGGCACAGCCCAAAGGATGCCTGGAAGGGCCAATTGTTGAGCCAGAAGCACCACTGTGGCTTGAATTCTACCTGCCCACCCTGCAGCACCTGATGGGGAAAAGAAAACCCTGCAGAGGAAGGTGAGGTGCTAATTATTAAAAAAAAAAATATAAAAAAGAGCAAGCAGAAAAGCAGCTTCAAGATGTTCAGCATGCCTCACCACCTGAGAGTGGGTTCATATAACATGCAGTTTGGTTTTAAATGCCTGCATGACCTAAGTTTTTAATCTAAGTTTTTACTGATCACTTGCAGCAAATGGAGTAGAAACAGCCGTACTCCAAAGGGCCCTGCACTTGTTTCCAAAGGTGTTCCTTGCCTCCATGAGTTTACATTTCCACCTAATCCAGAGAGACCATGGATATAAGCAAAAATACATTCTGGCTGCTTTCAGAGCATGAGAAGCAAAGGAGAGCAAAGAAGATAAGTAGAAACAAGAATAGTTTAAATTCATTTCTGCAGCCATAATCCAAGAAGTGTGAAGTGGAACTTCACTGTACATTGCAGGCAATCAAAAGCAAAAGTCAGTCCCATGACAGGGCTTAGCAGAAACACAGCACAAGCTCTTAAGTAAAGAAATAAACCAGACATCTTCAGAATAAACACAAATTCTGCAAGAACTGACTGAGAGAGATGATGGATGTCCCAGAGAAGGAGCTCTAAGTGATGCAGACTAACACCCTGCTCCCAGCGTTACCCTCTCCTGAGCTGCTCAGTCCATGGGCAGACAGACACACAGCCTGTCATGGACTGAAATGGTTTGTCATGGATGTATTTTCTGAAAAATACTTTTGCTAGGAATTTTCTCCTGAGAAGCTGAAAGGCTTCAGAAACAAAATGTAAACAATGATTATCTGCTGTTGTAGAATGCAACAGGTGCATCTGTGATTGGCCCATGTGAGTTGTTTTTACCTGATGCCCAGTGACAGCCACCTGTGTAGAGGCTGTGAGCAGTCACAAGATTTTATTATCCTTCCATTCTTTTCTAGCCTTCTGAATAAATCCCTTCTTCTATTCTTTTAGTATAGTTTTAAAATATAATTTTCTTTTAATATAATATATATCATAAAATTATAAACCATCCTTCTGAAACATGGAGTCAAGATTCTCATCTCTTCCCTCATCCTGGGACTCCTGCACACATCACCACAATGGCTCATGCTTTTAAACTGTTATGGAGGAGTTTTGCCCACTATAGCAAAAACTGTACAAAGATGCTACAATCACAGAAGCCTCCTTGAAGATCCCGACTGGAACTCTGGACTGTAAGCTAAGCTGCCTAGATAAGATAAAGGAGACACCATTGTTCAATCAGCTCAGGTCAAGGGAAAAAACAAACAAGGCTGAGGGAAAGGAATGCATCCACAAGAAGCCAAACCCAGCAGCTGCACTGAGAATCATCTCTGGCTGGTTTGGGGTGGGGGAGCCCACAGAAGCCAGCTTTATAAAGCCTCCCTATGAAATGGGGTGGGGAGAAGGAGGTTTTGGGTGTATGGTGTCACCTCTGGTCAGAGGCACTGAACTCCCATCCTCCCTTACACAAACTGGCCCAGCTGTGGAACCCCAACCCCACAGGCCACATCCATGGGACATTCAAGTGAGAGGCAGAGGAGGGGGTGTCATAACCCATCAGAGACCCCCCAAAGCACTCCCCAGACTCATTCCTGAGCCTTTGCACCACAGGACTGCACCTGATGCAAAATGATGCAACAGATGCAGAGTCTGCTGCAAGAGCCTGGTCCCTGCCCTGGGGGATGTGCTGGGGCATTCCCCTTGGCCTGAATATACATCAATCTATCAGATTCTGAGCTTTTTGGGGGACCTTCACTACCAAGATGACCAGCTGGAGTGGATCAATGGAACATCTTTGGGATCCAAGGAATGGTGATATTTTCTTTGTTTTGTGTTTCCTTCTGTTCCTCCACCTCTTTTCTACTTCTTTCTCTTCCTTTTTCTCTTTTCCTCTCGCTCACATATACTATTCAATAAACCCCTTTATTTAATATTAAATAAAAATACTACTAACCTTGGCATATGGTCTTGTTTGCACCTTAATTTGGGCAGATGCATTTCTAATAACTTAAAACTGGATCATGCCACAGCCCCAGCAGCAACCTCACACCTCAGCATGCCTTCAGCTCACACTCTTGCCTTCAGGCTGTCCTCCCCAATTCTGTTCCCAAAGTGCTGCCTTGACACAACTAACCTTTAATTTGTAAGAATTAGAACTGGAACAACAAAGCTTGGATCCTAGAAACCAAAGGACAGATAACTTTTTCAGCTCTGCTGTGACCCACTGTTGTTGTGAAATGCCATGGGACAGCAGGGTATGAAAGAAAGCACAGAAGAGAAGCATCTCACAGAACAAAGCTGCTGTGTTTGCACTGGACTCGTGTGACCTCTTCCTTAGAGTAAACAAATCCCGACCTCTGAACCAGACACAGTTAGAGATGACTCTCCACTCCCAGAACCCCCAACTGATCCTAAAGATGAAAGAGAGCAAGAAAACACTGAAGATGGGGTTGTTGCAGCCCAGTCTCTCCCAAGTGTGGCATAGATGGTCCTTCAAACATGTAAAAGCAATCTGCACTTGAGTTAATAATCAATGAACTACTTATTTGTTTATTAAGCTTTTATAACTTCCCTGTCCATGTACCCTTGAAGAAAAGGGTGATCCTTCTCAGTATAGCTGGACATTACCTGTACATTTTCTCCACAGGGTCAGTTTACTGCAGATCCCATGACAGGAATTTAGGAGCTATTACCTATGCTTGGAAAGCAATACATTCATCATCAGTTAGGATTGTGCTCCACAGCACTGGTCAGTCCCCAGTGGGAGCAGCTCATCCTGCAATGCTGCAAACCAGTGAAGTGCTGATGCATGTGCCCCAGCCCCACAATGAAGGTTAAAGACCCATTTAGCACCTGGTGCTGAAAATGGTGGTTCCCTGCCCACAACTCACAAATCATCATCCTGCAGCCTGCTCTACTCAACCACTTTGGCACGGTAACTGAGGATTTATTTTACACGTGAAAATGTTTAAAGTGGTGCAATATTGAGTGCTCTGCAGGTGGGAGCTGCCAAACAGAGGTTGTCACAGGCAGGGACACAATCCAATATATCATGAAACCAGTATTTCTATTCCTGCCATTTGCTTTATTTAGTCTCCAGCTTCCTACAGAGGGAAGGACAGGGCTGTCTGCTGCCCCAGCCACACTCACCACTCAGCCAGTGCCACCCCAGTGCCAGAGCTCTGGGCACTGCAACAGAGCTCAAAGCAGCAGCCTGCAATGATGCACATACAAGAGATGTAAATTAGCACAGGCAAACTGAGTTTTTTAATAACCACAGGCACTTTTAGTAATAGTTAAACAAAATGCTCAGAAACAAAACCAGTACAACTACCATCTTGGGCACTGAAAGCTTCTGCAAAACTGCAATTGTATCAGAACTTCATGGCCTGCTGCACATGCTGCTGCTTTAGAGCCAGCCCATCCTCCTGAAATGCACTGAAAATGTAGCTGGCCTTTTCCACTGCCCTGAGCTCATCTGAATGACAGACACTGCTTGTCTGGCAGGCACTTGCTGCCTTGAGCATCCCTGTGGGCAATGCAAGGAGCAAGGGCTCTAGGTGGCCACTTTCTGCTTGCCCACAAACCCAGCACCCACCAGCCTGTTCCTCTTTCTTCTCTTCCCTCCTCCCACCTCTCCACCCCAGTCACCCTCTAGTACAGCTCAAACTGCATCATCTCCTCCTGTTCTCCTTGTTGCTATGTCCATCTTTACTCCTCTTTGTCTCTTCTCGTCTTCCCCACTGATCCTGTACCCTGTCTTCCCTGACACTGGATCTGTCCCCTGTCCACATCTCCATCACTCTCACAGATTTGTCCCCTACAATCTCAGAATAACTATTTATACCTTTCTTCTGCTTCTTCCTTAGGGTAACACCAGGGTCAGAAACCTCCCCTGCTCCTGAACACCCCCAAGGATCTCTGCTCCCAACTGCACCACTGAGGCCTCCCCCAAAACCAGGGGGAGCACTCTGCCAGCATGAGCTGCATACAGACTGCAAAAAAACCACCAGGCTGGATGTCACTCCTAGGGTACACAAAGCTCCACCTGGACTGAATGATTTAATGAGGTGAAGGTACCTTCTCACACAAAGACACCTCTGCTGCCAAGGCATGACAGGACTAGAGCTCTTCAAAAAAATCAATTGTCAATATTTTGCAGCATTTCCTCCCAAGCTACTCCTGAGAATGCCTTAAACAAAATAAAAAATACTTGAAGAAATGATGACAACCTCCTCCCAGGTCACCAAATTTCACAGAGATTTAGTCAGACCATGGGCATTTTACTGGCAAAGCTACCAGAAAGCTGAGCTGTCAGCCCCACCTAGAGCAAGTGCTAAACTTTTGCTGACACAGTTCATTATCTTGCAAAACAAATTGTCCCAAGTGAACTGTGACATTAATGTGTGTGATTCTCCAGTTGTTCAGGCTATTAAAGTGTAAGATGTGTTAGAAGTAAGGGTAGAAAATAGCCTTTGCAAAATATTTTTCAGATCATTAGCTGACAGAATTTTCTACGCAATTTCACTCTCTCATTTCTGAGTACAAGTGCCTTCTCCTTATTAAGTGCTTCCCAACCTGCTAAGCATGATGTGTTTTCAGTGGCTGCACTACTCACACAGAGTATATCAGTGACTCCAGCTCTTACTCCACTATTTCACCCAGCTGGAGAAGATCACATGAAATTAAGCCTTTATTGACAAGGAGATGCCTTATTTCACCCACCCCAAAGGAAAAAAGGCCCAAACCAGTCTTACTCTCTAATCCATGAGTAGGTAAAATGTAGAATTGAAGAAAGAAGCTGGGAGAAAACCAATAGATTATTGTATATCTGTCCACTGTAAAAATTATATTATTGTCACTATTGTCACTAGTGTCACTGAACTTAAGTCACACACAGATCAGCAATGATGCCCTTTTCTGGAGGGGAAATTGGTCACATTAAGCTTCTCTGCCTTCTGCTCATCTTGGCAATAAGGACCTTCTGCATTTTTGTTCAAACCTTTCTTGCCACCTAGAATCTCTGAGATGCAGTAGCAGCTTGGAAAAAAGTACTTGGTAAACACACAAGAGCCTTTCAGATTTTTGCTTCCTGGACCACATGACTGTCATTCTTTATCCTGTGGCAGAGGCTAGGAGACCCAATCATGGAGCTGCCTTGAGCTCACTGCAAGAAAAACAAAAGAAACAAAAAATTCAAGCCCACGTAAAGCAGCAGATGAAAAGCTGTATTTAACTCTTTTCCTTTACCCAATTTTCCACTGAGTGCCTTCAAAGCATCACTTTTCCATTTTCAAACAAGGAAGCAAACTGCACCCTATGCCAGGAGCCCAACTAATCAAAACTGACAACAAAAGTACCCCAGTCTGGAAGAGTCCATCAAAAGCCTACTGAACTCAAGCACAGGAATCTCTATAGAACAGGCTGGATTTTTCCCCAGTAAATTTCTCTCCAAACTTCTCAGCTGAAGTGGCTTTTTAGAGGAGCTGGGTAAGGACTGAGAATTAGTGACAAATACCATCTGAAACACTGCATGGTCTGCAAGGAGTACCCCAACCATGCCTTGTGTCATGTATAGAGCAGCCCTGCTCCAAACCCAGTGTTCTGCACTGCCAACACAACATCAATGCCCTTTGTCACAGAACCCAAGTGACACCAAGCCACCCAAGGACACTCCTGTGGGGAGAAGACATCTGCTCATGCCCTCCTCCTCCCCTGTGAAGAACCAACCTCATCCACCTGCCTTTCCTCACTTCTATGGGTGTTGAAGATTGCAATGCAAGATGTTTTCAATTGCCATCTGTATGGCAGATTACCTTTGTCAAGTGGGCAGTTTGCCTTATCTCTCTCTTTGAGTGACCACACCACATTCACACCTCCCTGGGGAGGGGACATTGCTGATAACAGCCATTGAATGTCACTGCATGGCTGATAAGAACTACAGCATCCCATTGGGAGATGTGAGCCCAGAGGGAGGAGCCAAGCATTCCTACCCAGATATAATCCGGAGATTCTGGAACACCAGCACGGCTTCTGCACTGGATTTCCCAGAGGAACAGCAGCTGCCTCTTCTCCCACTGGATCTTCAGAGGAAGAATCCATCCTTCTCTACAGGATCCCTGCTCCAGCAGAACCACCCCTGACACTGCAGGAGGGCTGAGCCACAATTCCAATGGGACTGCTGCCAACACCCTGACCCACAGGGTGTCAGGTTGGGTTCTGGCTCTGTTAGTGTTGTTCATGTGTACTGCATTGTTTATTTTATAATTTATTTTTTTCTTCCCTATTAAAGAACTGTTATTTCCTGCTCCCATATTTTTGCCTGAGAGCCCCTTAATTTAAAATTTATAGTAATTTAGAGGGGTAGGGAGGGTTTACATTCTCCATTTCAGGGGAGGCTCCTGCCTTCATCAACAGACTTCTGTCTTTCCGAACCAAGACAATGGGGCAGGACACAAGGGGTCCTCATCTTTTGGATACTGAAGCCATGTTCAGGCACAAGGGGCTTGCTAAAACCCAGCTCAATATGCTTAAAATTAAGAGGGTGCAAATGACTTAAAGATGCATCATTACTCCACAAAGAGCTATTAAACCTCCTGTTCTCAAGGGTATTTTCCTTTGGGGTTGGTGAAGTACACTCTGCAGTTCCTTTGAACTTCATGTTTATGAGATACACAAACTGCACTTTTGAAAGCAAACTGGTTTCAGTTTGTGGTTTCCTTTCATCCAAATGGGTGGTAATCCGAGACAATCTGAGAAGCTTTCATGGATTGTCCTTCATTCTTGGATTCATAAATACATTACCTTGTAAAGAAAGGTACATACAAGCCACTAAAACCAGGCACATTGTGGCATGTTGGGAGCACTCATCTAGGTCAAGAGTTTGTTGATACAAATTCTAAAAATGAATTTTGGCAGAAAAGTTCTATCTGCTCTATTTAGAGCATGAAAAACCATGGTAAACATCCATCAGAGCAGGCACTCCTGTCTGCTGCAAACAGCACAGAGCTTGTTTAAGAGGCTACTTTATTTTTGTTCACTGGCTAAAATGCAAGAACAGGCATCCAACAGAGGTTTATCCACATGATGGTCCACATAAATTCTCATCCCACTTCTCCAAAAGCTCAATTCTTTTAAAAGAAACAAAACAAAACACCTAATTCACCAAACTTAAAACCTGAGGATGTCAGCAGTACAACAACAGAACTCAAGAGGTCAGAACACAACTTGTCATCAAGCTCCTGAGGATTCCCTGCTCTACTCGGCTTGCCTCACTTATGGATGACAGTGCCCACGTCTACAGAAAAACTTGGTTTAGTCCTGGCAGTGAAAAATCCAACATATTTTATAGTGAAATATATTATATAGTGAAAATCCAACATATTTTTCAGTTTTAAGCTAGAGTTTAAGGACAGGTTTTTGAAAAAGTTGAGCTAAAAATGATTTCTCTTAAACATCTTTTCTATCCCTGAATAAATATATACAAATATAGGTATATACACTTACATACATAGGCCTTATATATATATATATATATATATATATATATACACACACACACACACACATATATATATTTTAATTGGCAACTCCTAAGTATACAAGTTCAGCTCAAAGTGTTTGAGTAAATAAACATCTTAACCAAGCCCAGGGAAGCAGAAGAAAACAACTGTGAAATAAATCCCTCACAGATACAGTTACTTCAGCAGGGCTCCAGAGGTTAACAGTTACTGAGTGCTGGCAATCTGCTCAGCAATGTGAAAGACACAAAGATAAAGAAATCAGGTTTCTGGGACCCTCCAAGGGCTTGTCAGCCACAATGCCAGTGCTGCTGACACTGCCAGCCCTTGAGAAGCCACCTCTCACATTTTATCAACCTCTTCAATTTAATGTACTCCAAAACCAACTCAAACAATAAATGCAGACTGTGACTGTGGAGATACAGTTCTTTCCAACTGTAAAAATTCAATAAATGTGGAAGTATGGAAGTTGGAACTGAAGAGGGATTGGTAAAACTTGTAAAATAAACATGAGAATGTTTTGGTAGAACATGGTGATGGAAATCCCAGAGAGAGCAAACCCAAAAGCAAAATGGACAAGCAGAACTGGGAACGTGTTTACCACTGTGCCTACATGGTGTGCAGAAATCTTGGAGAAGGATTATGGAGGAATATAAACCTGAGTTTTTATGCTACTCTGAAGGAAGCTAATTGCATCTCTGAAGAAGCACATTGCATCTTACACCTAACTTTGGTTCTAGTCAGGATTTAGGATTATGTACTGTATGATTCAAACTCGTAAGCACATTCATAGAGAGAGGGAAGGGGAAAGACAGAGGGAGGTATGAACCCAAACATATTGTAATTGTTTTGATTTGTCTTCTGGGGATAAACTGTTCTTATTTTAGGATTTTATTCTTCTCTACCATGAGAAAATCTACTGGATATTTTCTGTTAAGTGCACTATAGCTGTAATACAGCTGTCACAGAAAGGATTTTAAGGGAAGATATACTGTGAAACAGCTCATCAAAAGGCAGAATTTGTCTTAGAAAGTTAAGATCTTCCACTGGACTTTTAAGAAAAATAACAATAAGTAGTCAGTTCTCCATGAAGGAACATCTGCAGGATAACCTGGCACAACCTTTGTTATTTTGTATTTTTTATGGCTCTGTTTATCCTCTTTCCTAAGAGTCTTGGAGATACTGTGGATAATTCTTTGAGAAACAACAAGTTGATGCTCAAAGATCCTTAAGAAGTGTTGGGAGGAGAACTGAGTCAGACCACAGACATCATGCTAGAGTGCAAACAGACAACACCTGAAACCCAGTGAAATTATCAGAGTGCTGACAGAGGATGCCATGGAGACCAAAAGAATGAAGAGGCTTCACAAGGGGTTAGACAACTCTGTGGTGGATTGGTATACTGACTAAATGGTAACTAATTTATGGTAATGCAGATTCAACTTGTAATTTAGGAATCCCTCAGTTACTGACTGGTAGGAAACTGTAAAGGGGAAAGAAGAATAAAAACTTCCTGCTCATCTCCCATCCCTGCTGATCTCACACTGAGGTGTGAGATCACCCTCCTTACACACTGCTCATTTAGCCACCAGCCAATCTGAGCCAACACCCACAGCTCTCTCAAAGACACCAGCACCTCAAAAGAACTGGGTAAGGCCAGATTATTACAGAGAATAATTTTTCACTGTTATTTACACTGTAGTTGATGCAGAAATCTCTCTTTCATTGTATTATGGTATGTGAGCAGGATCAGGCACCTAAAAGCAAATGGCTAAAGAGAATCCAAAGAGAAACCTTCCAAAGAGCGCCTGGTCAGTGGTACAGGACATGATAAATAGTGCTCAGCTGAAAGGCAGGGATAAACTCTGACTCAGGTCTGCAAACCCCTGATTAAGTTGCAAAACTTTTAAGTAGGCATTTGATTTATGAGAGGTGCAATTCTGGATCATGGTTATATGAGCAGGATCTTAAACAATGAACTTAAAAGTTCTGCAGTGGTAAGAAGTGATATGGGAATTGTCAGAGTTGTGAGCTCTGGAAAAGAATTAAAATAGGGAGCAAATCAGCAGAACAAAATTACCTGTTTTCTTTTAGATTCAAGACTTCAAGTGATGTCTAAGAAGAACTAAAGGTGACAGACCTGCCAACAGCCACTTTTTGCTGTCACAGGAGGGAATTTAGAGATCATCAAATAGCACAGCCCAAAGCATAAACCTTCCACAAGCACAAATCATGTCAGAATCTAATTAAGATAACCTATGTTAACACCCTTTCTAAACTGAATAAATTATTTTGAAGAACAGTTCACTTGTATGTTTATTTCTATCACTGATTTTGTACTAAGTGCATGAGCCATAAAAGCCACACCTGGGCAGCTATGCAGTGTAACAAAATGCCCAAAAAGCTAAATTCCTCAGTTACAGGTAAAGCTCACCTGCTTTCTTCACCCTGGAATGCTCTGTAGCCTCAGCTATGCAAGTCATGCCAGTCCTGCTGTGCTGATAAAACATATTTCTGGAAGGTGGTTCCAGCTGAAAGGCAGATTTACTGATGACACAGCCCAAAACAATGAGAGGTGTTTGAAGTGCAGGGACAGAGGAGAGGCCATGCCTTTAGCATTATTCACTGGGGATCACAGGAGACACAGCTCTGCCAGAGGAAGCTGCAAGTCCAACTTGCTCAACTTTCTCATCCTCAAGCTGCATACAAAACATCAGTGTCATGGTCAAAATAAAACATTCTACCATTTTAGGCATATTGCCTAATTAGAAACCATTGTTATCTGAGAACACTGTTTTTGCAGCTGTCAGGAAATTAAATAACCCAAGGGTAACTTGGAATTAAATAAAGCTGTACAAACACATAGCCCAGCTCTGAAATCCTGACTCTGACAAGCATCCCCTCTGCTTTCCAAGGGACTCAACATTTAACTAGGGCATGCAACTATCATTTTCAATCAGGCCATAGGATAACAAACACTGGTCCTTCTTGAGGGGCTGAACTTGCAAATCCATATATCACAAGGCTGCCTTCTCTGCACTGAAAGCAGCAGCACTCCTGAGGAAAGAGTTCCATTACAAGTTTCTACTAAGAGAACAACCAAGGACTGATAAAAGGAAATGCTTATACAGAAATCCCTGCTTTCATCTCATTTCAATTTCTTC
This sequence comes from Zonotrichia leucophrys gambelii, assembly GCF_028769735.1. Lineage (NCBI taxonomy): Eukaryota > Metazoa > Chordata > Aves > Passeriformes > Passerellidae > Zonotrichia > Zonotrichia leucophrys. Next base: position 3,073,650 of record NC_088188.1, on the reverse strand, counting down.
TTTTCTTACAATCCTTGTAACTTGAAACTTTGTCAGCAATCTAAAAACTAAGCTGGTTAAGAATTTTTAAGAATTAAACAAAAAGGGGAAGTGCATTTCCAGTGAGAATGGCGCAGTCTGTGAAATGCACAAAAATGCCCACCTGGGAAAATCTTTCTGGTGGCCTCCTTTCATAGCTTTCTACTTGTAATTTCTGTTGCAAAAAACAAAAAACTCAGACTAATATCAAAGTCTGATTTGAAGAGAAAGAGACAAAGTTCTTGGCAGGCCAGACACTGACCCAGCAATAAAAGGTATTGCACAGGAAGGTCAAGTCTGTAAACAAAAGCTGTTCTAATGTGTCAGCACAGCTCCCACCTGGCCATGGACACAGAGGGACGGCAGACTCCCTAAAGATGACCTGGAGGATCATGAGGAAATGACAATTTCACAGCACTGTCTCAGAACAGATATTCAGGTCATTGCAATACAGTGGTAAATAAAGTCTGATTTTGAAGTGCAGATAAGTAGATAAGTCAGTTTGGGGTTCTAATTAAGGCAAAATCTGATTTGTCCCACAGAGTATGTATGTGATCTGAAACAAGTAATTTGGTCTCCTTTTTATCAGTTTCCTCATATGTGGGAGAAAATAATTTTTACCTCACAGAGGTCTCATAAGAGAGGAAGTATGAATACACTTCCCAAACAAAGCATCATTATTATGTTTGGCTAAAAATGTGGAACATGGGAAGGTAGATTCCAAAAATAATCATTATGTCCACTCTCACTGGAGAGCTGGGTTGGGAGGGCAAATCCAGGTTAGGCTCTGGGCAGTTTTCAGGAAATCAGGCTGCTCTCTTTCTTCCTCTTCACAGGATAGCACAGCACTAATAATGAGCAAACCTGGAAAATTAAAACCAGATTCAATCTCCAAAAGCTGACATTTGCTCATGAGAATGAAGAAGGGAGCAAAAACTGGCTTTTTTCTTTACTGACAAGCAATGAAGATTAAAAGTTTGGCTCAAGATGTGTTCAGAGCATGGCTGTGGGTGCATTTATCCTGTACAGGATTGTTTCCTGAGTGCCATCTCTGTGTTATAATCAAGAGCTGGGTCCTTCCCAGCCTGTCAGCCATGGCTTTTTGCTCCCAGCCAGGACAGCATTGCCATGGCAGCCTCTGCTCCCCCTGCTTCATGAGCAAATGGGATCCACAGCCCAAAAGAACTGAGGGTTTTGTCTCTGACAGTCCAGTAACAGGAACTGCAGAAATCAGCAGATTTCCCACTTCCTGGCAAAACTTTCCCTGTGTATCAAAAACTCCTGGCAAAGGCTTTGCTCACAGAGTCTGCAAGCCAGGGGTGGAGAGGGCCCAGCCCAGACAGTCAGAGGCAATGGGGACAGCTCTGGTCACTGCCACCAAGGGGACACAGGTGGAGTGTTCCACTGAAAAGCCATACCCACAGAAATAAAGGAATATCAAAAGAAGAACCAATGCAGTTGGGCTCACATTTACAATTCTTTCTGCATTTTCAAATAAAATAGCAAAAACCCCAACCTTTTCTTCTTCTTTTTTTTTTAAGACAGTATTTCAGACAAGATTTCACTGGACTGACAGCATAGAGCAAATAATTACATTTCAAACAAGACTTGAAGATGGAGCCACTAAATTCCTAACTGTATGACTGTAACCTTTATGTTGTGAATCTTAATCCTGTGCAAGATTAAAAGCTGAAATATGAGATTTCTAAAAGATTATGTAACTTTCCCCATAAAGGGTATTTTTTCCTGCCATAATCTCTAATCTGTTCCACTACAGACCTGATTTGTTCCTTAGGCTGCAAGTGCACCCACTGTAAAAGGGAATCCTGAGGGACAGAAACTCCTTCAGTTATTATTTACAATGGCCTTTGCCTGTCACATTATCAAAGCATTTCACATGTTTACTAATTAATCTTTACAAGACCTATTATGAGGTGATTTAATTGGATTATCTCTGTTTCTAAGATGAGGAAACTGAGACACAATGAGAGACTTGTCCAAGGTGAAACACAAAAACCTGCAGCAAACCTATGAGCTTCACCATGGTGCTCTGAATGGTTCCCTGTGCCTTCACCTTGGGATTGCAACAGCAAAGCTGCTCCCTTGAGAAAGGTTTACTTGCCCTTGGAGAAGCCCTTCCACAAACCCTAGACTGTGATTATCAGTCCAAAAGCCTGAAGAAGATGATGGTTGGCCACTGTGTCACCATCAGCTTAATTCTGCATCAAAGAACAAAACCTGTCACCATGATATTTTCCAAAAAATCTCTTTGCCCAGGATTTTCTCCTGGGAATCTGAGAGGCCTCAGAAAAGAATGAAAACAACAATTATCTGATTGCTTGGGAATGTGGTCTGGAGATCATTTACCAACAGGTGCATCTTTGATTGGTTCCATGTGAATTGTTTTTAATTAATGACCAATCACCATCAGCTGACTCTGAGCAGTCAGTCACGAGCTTTCATTATCATTCTTGTTTAGCCTTCTGATATATAATATAATATAATATAATATAATATAATATAATATAATATAATATAATATAATATAATATAATATAATATAATATAATATAATATAATATAATATAATATAATATAATATAATATAATATAATATAATATAATATAATATAATATAATATAATATAATATTACATATCAGCCTTCTGAGAACAAGGACTTAAATTCTCATCTCTCACCTTGTCCTGAGGACCTCACATAACCACATCCCCCCTTTGTTTTAACTGCACAAGAACTAGCTCAAAGCATCAAGCAAATTCTCTTCAAAAGAGAACTTCTGGTTTGCACATGCATCAGTCTGAATTTCTAGAGTCAGAAGGATTCCAACTGATTCTAGTGAAAATCAAACAATTAGACACATTGCACTGGGGTTATGAGTTACCCTTGATCCATCATTCGTTCTGGAGATTTTGTACCTGGAAAGCTGGAAAAGACTGATCACTGGCACCAGTTGATGAAGTTTTTGGGCCTGAGAGTCTCTGTCTGGGTACAGACAGGATTTAAGTTTGTTTAGTTTTCCAATCTCACTTGATCAGGAGAATCCTCCAAGCCTGTCAGGAACAGAAATTTTCTCACCTTGATGAATGACTGCTGATCCTTAAGAAACCTGAGGCATCTCCTGCACTCATGAGAATATTTGGCAAACCCACTCAGAGACCAGCCCTGGGCAGTGCTGCACACTGGAATTTTGCAATGATTACCACAAAAGAGATGTTTTCTCTGCTTGCAGATGATGACAGACTGTTTTTTCCATGGGTTACTGAAGATTCCATTTCTAGACTGTGGCCATAGCATTTATGAGATGCCAAGGTGGAGGAAATCCACTTCCTTGTCCAGGTTGTGAACTTGAGAAAAGCAGGGTTTAAATGTAAAGTAGATTCACAGCTAGCAAGATTGGGAACTGATGGCTGAGTGTTTTCAGCCATGGGAAAAGGGACTCATTCTGCTGCTTGTACCACTGATTTCTCAGCTTTCCTTGTGCTTCACTTCTCCACCTATGACAGGGGGCAACAGCACTTACCCATCTCTCACAAAGTGCTCCATATAAAATTCACTTAAAAAGTAGGGAAAGATAAGAAATCACAGTCTTACCAGCACTTACAATATATAAATGCTTCAAAAGGTCTTAGAGCATGTGTTCAACCTTGGCCCTTCCTTGCACATTTAGCATCCTGGCGTGTCTCCTCATAGCTGACAGACTCCAATACAAACAAGGCAAGCCACCCTCTCCCTTTAAGTCCACCCTTCAGAAAAAACCAGAAATGCACCAGTGGAAGAACAAGTAGATAGATGGTCAAATGCTCTTTAGTGAAAAAAAAAAAAAAAGGAGGGCTGCTACTTTTCTGTTGAGCTGCATCCTGATCTAAAATTTCAATTAATTGTTCCATTGTTTCAGTCAGAAAAGCTTTGTAGGTCCTGCATTTATGAGAAGCGTTGATAAAAATGAACCCTGGTATCTATCTGCTCATTTATCTTGGACTTAGGAAAGTACTAGGAAGCGGCCAAGATGTAATAAATTTAAAGGAAGAAATCATGGCCAGTCAAGTGGTTCAGGAAGAGAAGTCTTGGCTTTCTCACCACAGGCTGTGAAACAAAAATAGATATCAATACACACCCATCTGCTGGAGGAAACAGTGAAAAATATGTATTATTTATGCAGTACTTCTTTAAATAGGAGTGAGCAGAGAAACTGAACCAAAAGACTTTATGTGGCAGGTTACAAACATAAGGAATAATATATGCTGTCAAAATTTGCAAACCCACTCACATACAAGCTCTGAGAAGAAGTGTTCCTTTCCCCATGTGACACAAAGCAGACCTTGCAATATTATTTATTTCTCATTTTCCTCCCTTCCCCCAAAAGCTTTAACCACCAAAACCTACTGCCTCTTGGGAGAGGGCAGAAATCCCACATAATCACAGAGCCCCAAAATGTTTATTGATCTATATCAGCAGAGATGCATTGCAGGAAAAGCCTCCCTAACCAAGCACATATTTCTAATAAGGCAGTAATCAAATCCCCACATTTCAATTTGAATTTAGGTCATTAATACAACATTATTTAAAAACCTAAAAACCCCAGACAAAGCATAGTCTAGCCAATACAGAGATGAGAAGAGAGTGATTGTACAAGTGTTTAGTAGAGAAAAACACATTCTGCCTAGCAACCACAGGCACTCCTGGCCATCCGGGGGAGGAATCTAACACTATAAATGCCAGCAAGCAACTCATGCCACTGTGCCTCAGATACAAAGGCCTAGTCACTGGGCACTCAAAAATAAAATAAAAATAGTTATTGAAGGAATATTCAGAAAACCAGATGCAATTATTAGCTTGCTTCCCTCTGTAACTTGAAATAAAGATTGCTCCTAGCTAGATGGGCTCTGAGCTTGGACTGACTTATTTATAAGCTGTTTTCTCACCCAGTTTATATACAAAAAGGAGAGAGGACACTGAAAGCAATTTACCATTTTGATGTTATTGAAATAGGAACTCAATGTGGTACTAAAGTATGTGATGGTCCTGAATCCAAGGTCAGACAGGTGTGTCTGAGGATGATGGTTATCAAAACAAAGCACTGCCAGCAAGATGGTTTTTTCATTTTTATCCTTTCTTATTAGAATGAAATTTTTTTCTGCCACTATAACTAGCTGAGTTAGTTCAAATAGTTCCATTATTTTTAATGTGCTGAACAATTTATTACGAAGTATGAGCTGAGACTAAGAATCTCCTCCTAAAAAATGTGTCAATGAATGGATTCCTGGCTAGAGAAGTTACTAACCATATTAGGCAGCTAAGGAAGGTTTGAGGAAGGACTGTCATGCCCATCTTGCAGATGAGCCTCAGTGTGAGGAGACCAAGAGTCTTGTTCTGTGTTTACACAGTGCATCTGCATCGCAGAAGGATGTTTCTCACTGCTGCTTCAGTACTGAAATGGCTTTTCCTCTCTGGTTCTGATCCAGAAGAGATCAGCCAGGACCTAAGGTCTGCTGACTGCAATAATCTACATGAAATGGGCTCACCAGTTCTAGGAGAAATAAGACCAGAGTACATGAAGGTGATGTGTTTCCCTCACCCCAAATTTCCCTAGAATATGCATGTTTACCAATCTGAAAATCACAGTGATTCACTCCTCCCTTGACCCTGTGTGGTGGTTTGACCAGGAAGAAGTGGGAATTCTGGGATGCTGTGGTCAAACCAATGGATGTTCTGAGTTTCATACTGACACCTGGTGTAGCCAGTGGGGTTTGGACACACCTCCGAGAATACACAGGGGTTAAAAGCAGGGCCTCTGGCCTTGGGAGGCTCTCTTGGGACGTCGCGGCGAAGAGGTCAGATCACCCTCCCCTGTCCAGCCGCTGCTGCTGGGCGGGGGAGGGGCAGCCACGTGGTAGGCCCTGGGCCTGGACAGAGATGGGAGGTGAGGAGGCTTTCGAGGATGGAAGGGTGGAAAGATCCCAGAGAGTCAGCCCTCGGGCAGCCATTCCCCCCCCCCCAGGAGGGAGAGAGAGAGCCGGCGACACCGAATGTGATAGCAGCCGGCCCAGGAGGAGAAGGGGGGGGAAGAGTGCCCGGCCGGAGCGGCAGCGTGTGTGGGAGTGCCGCAGCTCCGGGACAGACAGAGACTGAAAGTTTTAACCCCTTTCTTTCATGATTGGGGCCTTGCAAAAAATGCTAATCCTCCTCGAAGCTGAATAAGAAGGGAGATAAGAGATGAGATGAGACAAGGACCTGGCCCGAAGAACGTGGAGATGATTGGATGGGGAGAGATGATTTGGAGTGGCCTTTTGGCTGGACTTTTCTTGTGGCCATGGACTCAGTTGTTCCTGTGACACAGAGACTGCACTTAGGGGGAAGCAGTGGCTCAGAACCAGGAGGGTTCATCGTGAGGACCCCCGGCCCCAGGGGGTTGGAAAAATATGGGGGGGACAGATGTCCCAAAGCAGAGACTGTGCCTTTTTGGAGTGAGACAAGGCATCCTTGAAAGACAACCCTAAAAGCAGCTCTGGTCCATGCGTCAGTGGTGAGAGCACTGGGCATGGAAGGAAGATGTCACAAGCGGCAAAAGGACTTTTTCCGGGCGGTGCCGAAGTGACAGGGAAGCACACGAGGTTTCAGTGTGTTTCCAGGGGAAGCCTATGGAACAAGAAGGACTCCTTTCCTCTTCATGAACTGAAGTTTGAGTATACTAAAGTGTGGTGCCAGGCTGGGCAGTTGGGTGTTTTGGGAGAATGTATCGGATTGGGAAAGTCAGGTAGTGGGGAGGAGGAAAGTGGTTTTTGTAAGGTTTTCAATTTTTTTTTCTTTCCCTTATGGTCTTTCCCTATTTTCCTGTAGTTTAGGTAATAAAGTGTTCTTTATGTTTAAGCTAAAGCCTGTTTTGCTTATTCCTGGTCACATCTCACAGCAGACACCAGGGTGAGGGCATTTTCATGGGGGGCACTGGCTCTGTGCCAGGCTCAAACCATGACACCCTGGCACTTGATTTCTTTTTCAATATCTTCAAAGTTCACTGCATACATGAGAGATTGCACACAAGGGACACCAACCCAGTGCCAAGGCTGGGAAGGCAGTAACCTCACCTTGAAAATGTTAGCAACACATTGCTTTACAATAATCCCTCTTCAGGACAGCTTCACCTGGGTGACAGACTGTCCCAGGCACCATTTATGCTGATGTCCCCAGTGCATATAAACAGGGGATTTCCAAGATGATGGCTACCTCCAGGTGTGATGGCATGTGTTTCAATTCAGTGTGTAAAAGCTAAAACTTTTGATGAACAGAGACTACTGGAACCAGCAAGGCTAGGAGCTCTGCTCATGCAGCTTCCCAGAGACAGTGAGTTTGTCCTTGCTGCTCTCTGAAAAAGGAACAGACTATGCAGAGAACATGGGGCCATGGTGTACCTGCCCATGCACAAACAGCTCCTGCTTTCAGCCCAACTTTGGAGAAAAAGCAAACCAGCCAAACAAATATTGCTGTATTTCAGGGAGCAGCAGCCACTCCACCTTTCTGCCATGGGCTGGCTGTGCAGCAGGGGGATAAATGCCAGGACCATCCATGGCTATCCAAGCACCCCACTAGCTGAGACATTTGTCTTCATGAAGGAGGGCCCATGGTCAAACTTCTCCCCCTAGTTCATCTCAGTATCCAGGAAAAGAGCTTTCTGTGCACAGATCTCTGGGTTATTTGCTGAATAAAATTCTTTCTCATTAGCAGGCCAAAACCCAAGAAACAGCCACTGGAACAAACAAGGTTCTGTGCAAATATAATCCCCACCTCACCACCAGGGAATTAAAGCCAAGAATTAGGCTGTAGCCATTCCCTTTCAGCACAATGAATGCTTAAGCAGGTTACAGCTTTGCACTGTGGACATTTTCTGGGGAGAAAAAAGAACAACTGCTTTACCAGCCCAACTTGCTGCTCTCAGTGCAACAAGGCTAGGGATTTTTTGACAAAATAGTTAAGAATGATTACTGCACGTCAGTATGCTTTTAGTGTTAACCTCAAGGACTGATGGAAGTGCTGGTATTTCTTCAGCCTGCTCTTTTCCCATCAGTTGTATTTGTGATGTGCAGGATAAAGGGCCTGGCTAACATGGAAGATGCCAGCTAACAGAACCTTCTCACTTCTGCTGCAGCAGAAATTCATACAGGTGCCTGAGAAAGACAGATTCTCATTTCCCACACAGAAAAACCTATCCTTCAGAGACTTACACTGAGTTTGTTAAGCACTGCAAGGAAAAAAGTTACCTGGAAAGAAAAAGGAAATATTTTACTGCTGGATTTGCTATCTGAACTGCTCATCAAAGGTGCAGATCTACCCTGTAATTCTTGAGCTGAATTTGGCACTTCACTACTCAGGACAAGAGGCAGCTGATGCACTTGAGGCAGACATAATTGGTACTGTTTTGTAAGAAGGTGGGACGGTGCAACTCAGAGATTTTGATTCTGTTCAAGCCCATGTGCTGATTACAGGCTATACAAAGTGAACTTTCTCTTGCTGAGACATTTCTAGCTAGATTGTGACTTCTGCACTTCTCCAGACTATGAAAAGCTTACACCACACAGAACTGAGGAGCAGGGATGGAACTGCACACAGGGCTAACCCTGAGCTGAAGCTTTGGATGTGGTGCTGACAATTCATAAAGCAGAACATGGGCTGGACAAAACCCACAGGATATGGGGGCTGTGGCAGAGGGGTAGCAGGATGTGGTGTACACAGGTCTCACCAGCAGATCATCACTTACAAGGGAAAGCACACAAAAGGTGATGAAGCCAGCAGCTCTGTGACACTACTGCAGGTTGGGTTTTGCACCTGGCTTCCACACCATGCTGTAGCAGAGGATGGCCTTAGCATTCTCCCTCCTTCCCATGCACTGCCTGGAAATTGATCTTGTCTCCTGCAAAGCCCTGCTTTAGCAGCCCAGCTGCACACAGTGTATTTGAAAAAAAACCCAGGGATGTCCTGTGTCCAAACCAGACACAGGAAGGTACATGGGCACTGTGACTTTCAGCACCAAGCACAGGTGGCACAGAGAGCCAAGGCAACAGAAGATCCAGAGAGGACTTTGAGTTGCAGCAGCACTGCCTGGTTCACAGAGACAACCTGGGACATGCAGCTTCTTGAGGACCGTGGTGGTGTCAGAGCTGGGATTTGCTCAGAGCACAACCAACAGCACGCAGTGCAACAGGCCTCAGTACAGATGAGCCAGACAACTGCTTGAGCTCACCTTTGTTTCAAGCTAGAATAACTTCAGGGAGATAAACAGCAGTGTGGCTGCTGGAGGCTCTACAGGAGTAGTTGCAATTCAGCTTGTCACCAGTGACTGAATTACAAAATCTGTGTCATGCCAAGTGGGCAGAGAAATGAGTGCCATGGATGTCAGACACAGACATGATGCTGGAGAAGGGCATCGCCCTGGCACATCCCACCTGCAGGTTCAGTAACACAGACTCCCTCCTAAGAATGAGAATCCCTGGGTTTCATGCTGTGCTCCTTGGAAAATAACCCAGAAACTGTCTCCTCCTAAAATGAACCTGTTAGAGGGAGGCTCTGCATCCTACTATCATGGCAAAACCAAATTAGAATTGATTTTCCTCAGTTGCCACAGATAACAAAAAAGCTGACACTACCACTGGTAGTAAAATTCTTGGGCATATGCCCTTTAAAAAAATACAAGGGACACTCTGGTAGCAGAACCCTCTGTCACCTCTTCTGGGATCAAAAGTACATGGCATAGACTTTCAATCAAACCTCAAAACTCCCAAATTACAAACAGATACAGCTGGAAAGATCCATTCAGCATTCTCAGCCTAGTAATTAATTTACTAAAATCTTTAGGTACCACTGTCCTGGTCTAAAATGTACTTTGCCCTGTTATGTTTGTGAGTGTTCCTGAAGCAGAAAAGGACCAGCTTCAGCAAGGTTACTGATCATAGAACTCTGTACTAAATAAAGATGATGTAGTTTCAAATTTTCTCCTTGTACTTTAGATATTACAAAACCATTGAATGTCACAAGAAGGTTCTCAAGAGTTAACTCCTATTCAGGAATGAAATCCTCTTTTTTCATATTTTAAGGAATTTTCTCTGACTTTTAATTCCAGACACAGAAGGAGTAACTGAACAAAAATAACAACAGCTGCCCAACACTTCCTCATTCCCTCACCTCAATAACACAGTTACAAACAAAACCTCCACACATGATAAAGGTTATTACAAACTATTTCCATTTACAAAGCCAAACCATTCTCTACATCAGCTCTTGCACAGTGCCAAGAATCTGCAGCTCTCAAGCACATGCCAACCACCTTCTGTGACACACAACCATTCCACCACTGACCCCTTCAGCCACCCCAGGCAAAGATGGCACACTTAGTACAGGGAGAGCTGGGTGTAGGAAAGGGGGATAAATCACAGCTTACACAGATGAGCCAAAGGAGCCCAAACTCCACAGCACTGTGCAGGCTGTAGGGATGATACAAACTATTGAAGTGCTCCTTTCAAAGACAGGGGTTCACAGAAGCTGGAAATGCAAGATGTGTTATACTGAGGGAGGCTTGGGGACACAGGCCAGCTCATTTTAATGCAATTGTATGCAGAGGGTTTTGCTTTTTCAAACCTGCTTTAACTACTCTTTAAGACTTGTGTGTGATCCTCTCCCAGCATTCAAATATATTCATATTCCATGTCTGAATTGCCTTGTACAGCATGGCAGCAGAGACAGTGTGCTTAAGTGATCAAAGCACCTTTCAGAGCTGCACTACCAGCACTTACAAACAGACTTGTTTTACAAACATTTTGGTTTACAGTCTCAGTGAGATGACATGTTTTCCTCATCCACCCCATGCTGGATACAGAAGTGGCACGTGCTGACACTTACCTAGGAAGCCCTCTTCATCCACAATGATGGTGTAGTCCTCAGGGGTTTCTGTGAGGCTGAAGAACTTGCACCTGGCAAAGGCAAACAGCAGGAGAACATGATTAGCACCTGGACTGAGCAGAGCCTCATCTTCCACCTAAAATGGAAATCCTTCCCCATCCAAGCTGTGCTGAAGGAAAGAGTCACAGTCTGATGTTTATGGAGAGGCCTGAGGCATTAACAGACCTGGATTTTATTTCTGGGTAGCTCATACTGTGTGACCCATATTCCCTGCTGCCTGCCTATGCACAATGAAGCTGGTAAAACTCTTATTGTTTTTATTACTTAGTTCTTAGTTACTTTTCTTAATTACCATACCCCTTAAGGCTTCCCATCACATCCAGGACCTGCTGTGTTGCACTGACACAGAGCAAAAAACTTTGCTCACTGATTGCTCACTCCAGCACCTCCAAAAGTATTTCCATGGTTCACACGTGCACCTTTTTGCCCACTGAAGTTTCTTGCCTTATCAAGGTTGGACATCTAACCTCTTAACCACGCCCCAGTATCTCTTCTTTGCTCCTTCAGAGGTTTTTGGCTTTTTCCCAATTTCCTGTGCTGGTCCTCTCCCCTTCCTGGGGTGCTCCTGGTGAAGAGTGGTGGCAGCCATCAAGCCAATGGACACAAGGCTGAGCTGTCCCCCTGCCCAACCCCTGTGGCCTCTGTTCTGCTCCATCTTCTGATATCACAGGCCATGTGCAGTGCAGCACCCCCAGCTCCTTCACCATTTAACACAATGTCACCTCTAACAGGAGATACAAATCCAATGTGACATGGGATTCTTCCACTGCACACACACAAACAAAAAAAGCTTCAGCCTTAAGGCTTAACATCACATATAGCTGAAAAGGTTTTTTTTCTCCCTGACACACCAACATATGTACATCAACATCTACTGAAAAAAACCCAGTTTCTATCTAGCTGGTTCCCAGCAATGGCAGGAAGGTCAGCATGACATTTTGCAAGCTCATGTTCACCTTCAGCAGAGCATCAGCACAGTCTGGCCAGCATCCTTGACACCCACAGGGCTTCCTGCCCCTCCAGGAGAATGCCAGAGCACATGGACTGACTGTGTTTGTTGCCTAAGACCAGGAGAAATTTTTCCCTCTAAATTGGGTGCAGCAGGAAGAGCATGTGTCTCTAAGAACCAAAGAGCAGGATTTCACAGTTACACTACAATACTCTCAAATTTATCTGAGACAACATACAGAAAATATTTTAAATACTAGGAAAAGTCCAGTACTTAAAAATAAAAGAGAAGAAAGAGATTGTTCTCCAGGCCCCCAGATTTCACAGCATCTTTACAGTGTAATTTCTGCATGAAGCACAGTTCAGGAGGATTCAAGAACCAGGGACTACCAGGGCTTCTCAGCACTGCTGAGCATCTGTGTCCAAAAGTCTTCAAGACTTCTGAAAGTCTGGAATCCCATATTGGTAGCTCAAGACATCAAAAAATGAAAGTATTAATTTCATAAAGAATCAGATGAAGACCTGGCTTCAGCATTCTTTTGACTGGCTGAAAAGAACAAACATAGCAGTTATCCCCTCCAAAAGCAGCAGGGAGAAAAATGAGATGGATGCTGCCCTCCTCATCACCTCATCAGAAAACTGAGAGGAAACAACACACAGTTCAATTAGTGGGCTGCCATGTAACCAACAGGATTTCATGTACATGGAAAGCATCAGACAACCTGTCTTTAGAGACCTGTCCTGTTTTCCTGGAAGCATCCATCACAACAATCAGGCAGAACACTCCTTCCTAGCACAGACAGAGCATTATAAAATACAGACATGGCCCCACCACAACAGAAACCACAACTTAATTATTTTGTGTCATTGGTAATAGCTGCTGTGACAGCCACATTTACCAACTCAACTCTCTCCAGGAATAGTGCCAAAAGAAGCAGAAAATAGCAGCAGCTCAATTTTTTTACCATCACTTCTAAATTGCAGGAGGCTGCTACCAGTGCATGGGATAATACAAGCTGGGCAAAAAGGAATTCTGGGATGCCGCTTCAGGTGGGTACCAGCAGGCAGAAGTATTTGTTACAGTGGGTGAATTCCCTGGAGAAGTCACTGAAATAAAACTCTTTGTTTGACTGAGTCACATGCATGCTGAGAAACTAGAGGTCCTAAAGGAGAAAACATTAATATTAAAAACCTAACCTTTCCTGATCTGCCACGGCATTTATGGAAGAATTTTTTACTAGAACAGTAATATGTGTCTGTGTGCACACACTGACCTTAGCAGAAGAATGATTGTGACAGATGCCAGTTTCTGGCCACACATCTAAATATGCTGATATTTAAGGGATATATACACATGAAATCCCATAATTGCTGCCTCAGAACTCATGTCAAAACCTCATATCTTTATACAGCACCTCAAAGCCCAATCCTCAACTCAGTGCAGTTCTGTAAAAGGTCAGGACCACAGAGCCATCTGAATTTAAAAGTGAAGTCTTTCACCAGCATAGAGAAGACCAGTGGTATACATTCATTTAGTTCAAGCCAATGATACATTCTTTTCCCAGAGGAAATCTAGACATGAAAAACTGGAATTGCAAACCTTGTGTGATAGGAAAAAAGAACTCAATGTCATCTCTCTCCCCCACATTACACTACACATGCCTCTTCCATTGGAGTTATTTCAATAATTTCTATTTCCTCTTAAACCAGACTTCAATAAGCTGAATGCCAACAGCATCTTCCATTATCACACCAAATCCAAGAAAGGAAAAGAATTACCCTTTAATAATTTTGAGCCATCAGACAAACAGTATTTCTCTAAGTACATGTGGAAAGCCTATATGTAGGAAGACAGTATTTTTAGTTTCCTAATAGCCAAGCCTTGGATGGATTATTTTGGATTTCTGCCTTCTCAGTGTTTAAGCACATTTCCACTGAAGCACTGTTGCTGACTTTGACTGCCTGACAACATATGCCTTTTTCTGGCAATGCCACAAATGTAGACCAATCTATTATTAGATTAGATCTTTGAAACTGCAAAGCTTACACTGTGTATGGAAGAAATCCTCAAGCTTGCACAGAGCAGGGAAGTGCCTACGGGATGCAGCAACAGCATCATTTCAGTTTGCAAACATTGCTGCAGTCTCCAGGGGAGAAGTGAGCAGGAAAGTGGAGTGCCTGGCTGTGCTTGCAGGTCCACACCACAAGTGTCTCCTCCAGACATTTGGTTTCCCAGGTCTGCTGAGATCACAAGAGTGGTAATACTGGGATGAATGTGACTTCTGTTTGTTCTGGGTCACACACAGAGCACAAGTTTCTGGGAATACTGCTGTGGGTCATCTGAAAGTTCAGTACAGACAATGGTCTTTAAGGAAGACCACAAGTCCTACCTCCTTATTTATAAAGAAACTGCTTAATTAATTGTTATCTCAGCAGGGTGAAGTGTTACAAAACTGTTTGCCCTATGGAAAAGATTCATTCCAGCAGCATGTGGGCAGCTGGTCTCCCCACACGTAGGAAACCATGGCTAAATGCCATTCAAGGAAGTCAAATGCAAAGTCTGGAAGTAACACAGAAGTTTGGAAAGAAGCAGTTGAATGGAAGAGAAATTTAGAAGCAGTAGCAGCAAGTTAATCTGTGTGAATATGAAAGACATAATTTGTTGGGATTTGTTCCAGGCTGTCTTCCCATTTGAGATGAGGAGGGATTTGTACACTTCACTCTGTATGTTATCATGATAATATATATTCTTATCACAGAATAAGACACATGCTAATCATCTAATTCTTGGTAATCCTTTTTGCAGTTTATAAATAATGACAAGAGGAAGATTCACTGCACCATCTTGTGAGACATATTTGGAAAGCAGTAAAGGACACCTGTGCTGTTAATGACACAGAGGCCATAGAGGACTGTTAAAAGGGTGAGCAAGTCCTGCTGAGCACTCCCTGGTTCTCCAGTTCTCCACTCATTCCATGGATGGGGTCCCACAGTCCCAGCTGGTGCAGTGTTGCTGTCAGAGCACTGGTGTGGTAGCAATCACTACCTGTTGTTCTTCACCCTCTGCAGAAGGGTCCTCTGAGAGACCAGGCAAGGTATTCAGCCCAATTTCCTCTCTCGCCACAGCAGCTCTCCCAAAAGTCCAACAATGCCCTTCTGGGTCCTTGAAATACCCTCCCCTGAGGCTATCTATGCCAAGGACACAGGGGCACTCTGGGCCAGGCACAATGGGCTGGTTTTGCCATTCATTTCCAGTCAGGCTCTGTTCAGCTTCCAGCAGAGTTGAGATCCTCCTGTCACTACAGAAATGGAGCTGGATTGTGCCCCTACACATCTGGGTGGGATCAGGGTGCACTGTGCAGCAGTGTCAACTAAAGCTGTATGTGCTTGTGGCTCTGATGTGCCACAGATCCACACAGTCCAGCAGATCTGACTGTCCCTGTTGTCCACCTGGCTGGAGGCAGGGCCCCTCTAGTTCTGGCCACAGACTCCATGCTCACTTCTTGTAAATGGGAACTGGAGGTCCCTTCAAGAGGATCAAAACCAACATCATCCCTCCTATTGCCTCTGAGGACTTCCCCACTGGAGACATCTCTGCAGCTCCTGCCAGGGCAGTGCAGAGCTGCAGAACACTACCAGGGTGCTGTGCAGCTCCACAAAGCCAGGAGACTGGTAAGAAAATCATCTGCTGTTCTTTATGTCAAAATGAAATACCTGGAACCTCAATACTAGGATAAAATGAATTTAAAGCAAGCTTAGGCAGAAGGTGAACCATAGCACAAGAGAAAATGTAGATGCACATATCATCTGCAGCAGGCCATGAGTGTCTTCAGGAACCAGAGCAGCACAGCATTGCCAGCATCAAGGGACAGCAAAAGCCTTAAACATGGACCAGCCATGGCCATCCTAAGACTGCTGAGGTGCTGCCTATGCTACACTGACCTACTATTTCCTTCAGAAGATACTCAAGTGGAATTGGGCTGTAGAGCTGAAATTCGGTCCCTCATACAGCAGGCAGGGGGTGCAGCTGGGGGCTCCAGAGCTGGAGTTTAGTCTGCAAACCACAGGATTGCCAGAAGTAACAGCAAACGCCCCTCATAAGCGATGAGCTGGGGTGGGAACCAACTTCCAGCTTTAATGGGGATGCCAAGAAATGCAAACTCTGGGCAATTTACTGAGGTGGGAGCAGCTTGGACACTTGTGGGAACCATAATAACTGTTAACATGCAGGAAGGACAAACACACATCCTTCAGCCCATCTCCCCCCTTCTTGGGGGGAGAACAGAAAACTGCTTGCAAGGCCTCTCAGCACATTCTTCTCTGAGAACATAAACCCTGTTATTTAAAAGCTTTTCCATCCTTCTCCACCTTCAGAAAAAAATTATTAGGAACAAATAAATATGAGACGGGATGAAGACACTTGAAGCATGACAGTGTCACAGCCCTCAGACCCAAGAGACAGGAGAGGTGCCTATAACAGAAATACCCAAAAGATAAAGTTACCTTAGATAACGTGTTCCTCCAGTCATTGCAGCCAGCTGTGTGAGGACAGGCTGCCATTGCCAAGCCAGATCCCTGCAACTGCTTCTGCTCCCAGTCTCTGTGCCTGCTGGGATGGGAGCACCCAGGGCTGGGGCAGGCACCAACACAGCCCCTGGGTTACAGGATCCAGTGCCCATGGCTGCAGGCACACTGCCCTGGGCAGGCAGGGGAGTTGTGGCCATTGCTCTGACCCAAGCCTGCAGGGCAGGCAGGAAAGCTCTCTTTTCTTTCAGGTAAATCAGGTACATCAGGAATTGTTTCAGTCTGCAAATATAGACTGCAAGGTCTTTGGATTTACAAATTGGACAATGAAGCAAGACTATCCACTTAAAAAAACCAACAGACCGCCAATAAAAAATACCTCCCTCCTAAATTGCCAGAGTTACAGCGTTAGCTCCAGAAACTCAGATCAAATGCTCTGCCCCATTCTGGTCCTCCTGGCCAACCTATGACTCAGCTTCCATTTCTGATACAGATCTAAACCATCCCTGTGGAGAAGCACAGGGATATAAAACCAAAACAAACCTCATCATATTCACATTTATTGTGCTAATGGGAATTAAATGAGCATCTCAGGCACTTTGCTCATGTTTTATTGCTGTTGCTCCTCCAGCATTTTTTAAAGCAACACATCAGAAAGAGCAGGGCCTCAGTTGGTGCAACATCACCCCAGGACAAGCAGCAGAGCAATAGCAAAAACCCCTAAATCTTTAAATTTCATCAAGAATTATAAAAATAATTTTCATGAAACTACATTTGATGCATTGTACAGTACTGCCTGTACAGAGCATAACTAAAAGTGTACATCACTTCTTAAATTCCTTTAATCTGTTCCCCTTGGTTTGATGCCCGCCACCCCAGCATCTTTAACAATATTGTTTACAGATTTATCATTGTTAATGACAGGAAAGCAATTTTTCAAATCTCCACAGAGAGTCAATGAGTGTTTACATCAAATGGCAAGAGCTCCTTGCTTTGGGAGAGAATGCTGTCAGCAAATCTCTGAAGTAAATGAAAAAGAGGTTTAGTTTGTGTGGGAAGGCAAAGAGTATTCATTTATTATCTAACAATTAACTAATTGATGCAGACACACCTTTTCCTCTTCTCTCCTTGCTCTCCCTGTGTGCAGGCATTCTCAGGGGCCCCTCTATTGTGAGTTAACTTAGTCACAGATGAGATGCAAAAGTAATTTTTTCCATTTGAACAAGCCCATAATTTATTTAGGCAGAAGGTAACTGTGCTTTAAAAACTTTGTCTGTACAGCAGTAACAATATCCCTGATCACTGTCAGAGTTGAACTAATTTTCAGCACAAGAGAGAGGTGGAGTACAACACTGCATTTTCCTTAACCACAAAATTCTCTTCTGCAACCCAAAATCTGAACTGAGAAACATGTTACAGATGTGGGTGTGGGTCCTAAGGTTGACAGCTGAAAATAAAGTATGATTTAATGTACAACAAAGGCTTGTGGACACATGATACCACCTGGATCCTGAAGGATTATCCTATCAGAACAAAGACTAACTCCCATTTCCTTTTCCCTTCCAAATCAGGCATTATACTAACACTCCTTTAATGCCCTCTGCTGCAGAATATTGACTTTAAAATCCTTCCAACAATTGAGTTTTCATCAAATGTAATGCTGCTGTACATCCAAACCCATATATTTGGGGTTCATAGTAGATATTATTGTGATCAGCCAAAACCCAGTGATTATTTTGTGGAGAGCAATGAAAAACACAGACTGCAGAGCATATGCTTTTTATTTCAAAGATGGGAGCAACCCATGCTCAATGCACTGGGGGTAAGAGGTTCTTACAATGTTACTCCAAGAAGGATGAAGAAACAGAGAATCTGTTGTGGACTTGTTTTCCTATAGGAACCATAAACACAATTTTCCCAGCATGGGACATAACAGTTCTCTCACAAACTGCTAAAATATATTTCCAATACTCAGTATAGAAAGTTAGATGCACAAGAAATGTTTGCAGCTTCAATGCAGGCAGTAATTGAGAACATGTGTGCTGGGGGAATTAAAGAGGGAGGAGGAGATTCAGCAAGCCATCCTCCATGGGAATGGAGAGGCAGGAGAAGCACATTTCAGGCCTCATCATTTTCAAAGAACTTCCACTTAAAAGCAGGTCCAACACCCTAAATCAATCTGAGGATGAATGCTGTGAGGCTGCATGTCAACCCCAAATTTAAGGCACATAAAAAATTTAGGAGCCTGAATAAAAAATTAAAAAACAGAGTTTCACCAACTTTCCTTCAAGTTCAGAGAGAAATTTCAGTTTTTTGTACGACTAAGGACACCTTTATAGCAAAAGCAACCTCTGACTGTTCTCATTCTCCTAGGCTCTGCTTTTGGGTCCTGTTCAAGATGGAAACTACCCAGCCCAGTGATGTTTAGTATTTCTGTATATTCTAGCTCATATTATGTACAAAAAAGTGTTGTAAATGTGCCTGTACCCAGCTTTCCATAAACCTGCAGTTAACCAAATCTACAGCTCCCAGAGGCACCAAAAGGAAGCTTCATTTGCTTCCTTTGTTAATGAAGTAAAAGGAAGCTCCTCTTGTGCCAATTCTTTTTTTTCTGGAAAAAGATCTCTATATACATAAGCAAAATGGAAAATGCATTTCAAGAATTTTAAAGTTTTTAAAGTCAGTCAATATTGACTATCCACAAAGTTTTAGCCTGAAAAATGTCAGGTTTTTTAACAATGCTCTTCTAAATCACTCTTTATAAACTGGTCTCTTCACACTGCAAAGGAAAAGCTCATAGTAAAGGCAGAAGCATAAAACTTCTTCCCAGGCCTACCAGCCCCAAGGAAAACATGAGATTATTCAGCAAATCAGCATTACATGGCTCAGATGGAATTTTGCAGTTTTGGAATATTGTTCCTAAAATCCAGCTGCCAAATCAACACCCAAAACAAAAGACAGAGCTCCTGCAGAAGTATATATATAATAAATGATAATGCAGAGTGGGTCAGTGCGTGGGTCAAAATCAGTGTCATGGCCAGCACCATCCCACAGATGTCCCTTGTTGCTCCCCCACTCTGAAGAACACCCCAGTCACTCCATAGGACTGAGCTTTGCTGGGTCTGGCTCAGACCCCTGCAGAACCCCCAGTGTGAGAGAAGTCACACGAACTCAAAAGCAACTCCAATCAGGGCCTCAAATCAATGCTCCAAAAGTCTCCAAAAGTTAAGGGAGTTACCCATTCCCAGGCCATGTTCTGACATTTGGGATATGTTTGTTGGCTGATATAAGTGGCTGCACTGCCTTCATATTTGGCTTTTGATCCTTGCAGAGTTTCAGCACAAGAACTCTCATGCTCTCCATGCAGCACCCACCACAATGAAGGGTAGACATTTCTAGAGAGCAAACCACACAGAAGTGTGCTTTAGGAACATGCTTTGTAAGGCTGTTCAGTTTGCTTGGTGATGAGAAAACAGCTGGTTTTTCAAACAAGATGTGGGGTTTAGGAGTTCTCCTTTTG
The DNA here is from genome assembly GCF_028769735.1 of Zonotrichia leucophrys gambelii. NCBI lineage: Eukaryota > Metazoa > Chordata > Aves > Passeriformes > Passerellidae > Zonotrichia > Zonotrichia leucophrys. The sequence continues at coordinate 3,053,675 of NC_088188.1, read as the reverse complement.
TTTCTTACTCTTAGGGAATTTTCTCCCATTTTGTTGCTAAGAGACAATAATGACTGGGTACCTTGGAGAGACAAAATAAGTTGCCAAGCTCAGGGGAGGAGGGCACCTGGCTGCACTCTTGCCTGAGGGTTTCTTTCCTTCAGAGATACTGGGAGAACTGGGCTGGGAAAGAAGGGGTTGCGGCAGCTGCTGGCTCTGTTTCTCTCAGCATCCACAGGGGAGACAGGCTGGGCTGGCTGTGGGGAGTTCCCACAACTGTGGGGTTCTGTCTGCTTTCTTCTACCATGAGCGCAGTTCTGCTCATAAGAGTGGCCATTGTACATTATCAATGCCCTGCCTCACTAAAAAGGGACTGTCACTGGCTGTAGGGTGCCTCAGGGGAAACCTGAGGGGGCGCCTCAGGGGTTCCCTGAGCCCATTCAGGAGCCGGGCTGCTGCTGCCCAGCCCTGCTGTTTTTTTCTGCCACTGCTCTGGGTTTTTGCTACACTGAGCCCACACTCCTGGCCTGTGGGGACAGCAGGCAGTGCCAGCTCCAGCTGCCGAGCTCCTGCTGCAGCCCAGCTCCGCCATCCAGCCCGGCCGCCATCACCGTGTGCTGCCCGGGCCCGGCCCACAGCGCCCCCTGCCGGCCCGGGGGAGTCCCCGCCCCGCCCTGCCCGCCCGGAGCCCGCAGCGCCCCTGGCGGCCGTGCCCGGAACTGCACCCAGGGGAAGCGCTTAAAGAGAAGGGAAGAGACTTTATTAGGTTTTTTGGTTTTGGTTATTTTTTTTGGTTTTATTTAGTTTTTTTTATTTTCTTTTTTTATTGTTGTTTTTGTTTTGTTTGTTTGTTTTTTGCTGCCATTGTTGTTGTTTGCCCTGTTATACACATACATACTAGTAAAGAACTGTTATTCCTTTTCCTGTATCTCTGCCTAATTTCAAAGTTGTAATAATTCAGAGGGAAGGGAGTCATATTCTCCATTTCAAGGGAAGTTCCTGCCTTCCTTAGCAGACACCTGTCTTTCATGCCAAGACACAAGATGAATTGTACCAGGGAAGACAGAACTTTATCAGGAAAAATGTGAGCATTTCACTAACAGTTTATGGTTCTAACTACCAGAAATCAGTACTAGCTGTCATCTTAGTCAAACTAAAAAGCACCTGAATGGCAGTGGTCAGCTTATGTTGCAAAGAGGCATTTCAAGTCTGTGGGAACCAATCCAATGCATTTATAATGCTCAGACAAACTTTCCACAAGCAGAGGTAGCATGAAAATAAGGTAGTTTGAAGTGAGACCCTGAGGGAACAGACAACATCTACCTCCACTCATCTTTGACTGGATAGGTATTTTGGAAGTTAAAGGAAATGCCATGCCCCTGGCAGATTTTAATATTTTAACTAGCAGATCTTCCCTTGCCTTATACTCTTTCCTTTAAAGCATAAATGAATCAAGTGCAGCTCCATTTAAAATACCACTTCTCATGAAATTCTAATCCCCACTTAATTTTATGTCTTACTGCATTGCCTGCATTACCACAGAGAAGGGGAGAATGAGAAAAGGGAAGAGATGCTTCAGTAACCAATAGTCCCTAAACACCTTCTCTGGAAACAGCCAAAGACTGCAAAATGACCAGGTCTTAAGAAGGCCCAGCAGGCTGTAATCATGTACTTTTGTCCCGTCCTCACCAAGTGCTGTGCAGGATAAGTATTAAAATAGATTGAGAAAATTAAAGCAACAAAATAACAGCTGTCAAAGATTTACAGAAAATGAAAATTGTGAGATCAATAGCAAAATAACAAAACTACACGATCTTCCTTTTGTAAAGGTTTGGGGAAGAACAAATACTCTCAGAACATTATGAGGCAAAAGACAGCTCCAAAGTATGAGAACTTAGTGAGTAATGATCTTGGATCTTCCCCTGTGTGCAGCTGTGTTGAGGCCCACCAAAACCAAATAAGGGTAATGTTGGGCAGTGCCAACACCATTTCCATGGCTGGAAATGTTCTGACTTCCTTTTTACTTCCAACCTGCAAATGGGCAAGTGGACCCAACAGAAAATATGCTGTCAGATGTTGCTTTAATTTTCATCAATAAAGATGTGAAACTATCAGATGACACAAAAAAGAGAAGATAAGATACTTCCAGACGTGTCTAGCACTGTGACACCTGCATGCCCATGCCACACTGCCTGAGCTGAAAAGCTCTGAAGGGGTTCAGAGCTGTTCCCTGCTGTGGAAAAATGCAACCAGCTCAGGCATCCAAGAGCTCAAGCATTCAACATCAACAGTTCAGAAAGAAAACAAGTCAAAACTTCAGGAAGCTGAGTCTACAATGTAAAAAGTTCTTCTGTCACCTCAGTTCTGTACTTTTAAACTGAATTACTGTAGCAATATAGGATTCCAGGAAAACAGACCTGTGTAATGAAGTAAAAGGAAGCTCCTCTTGTGCCAATTCTTTTTTTTCTGGATAAAGATCCTTATATACATAAGCAAAGTGGAAAAAAAGAATCTATAGATCTAAGGAAAAACACTGCCCTGTGAATTGAGGGACGTGGTTGAAGTATGTCAACAATCTGTTTCCACTGAAGTCAGGATTTCAAACATTCTTTACAGCTGCAGACCATGGCTCTCATTCCTTGCCTGTAGGAGTCCTTTCTGTCATTGTTATTTCAAAACCCATCAAAGCATGATCATAGGAAAAAAGCTTATTTATTGATTCATCTGGGTGAATACCCTAAATTTTGTTTAACGCTTCATAAAGACTCCAGTGAAAAGTTTACTGACAAACCACAATCAGAATTAATGACAAAACTTCAGGCGAGGTGCAGCCCTGGACTTTGGGTAGTGTAAGGCACAATGTAAAGTGCAAACTCATAGCCTGACTCACCTAGTTGAATTTTCCCATCTCCAGGGCCAGCAAACACCAATGATTAGCAGCACAGGATGAGAGAATGGTTTGGCTTGGAAGAGACCTTCAAATCTCTCCTCTTTTAGTTTAAAACCAGTCCCTCTTGTCCTATCCCTATCTGCACATGTAAAAAAATACCTCTTTTTTATAAAGGGCATTCATTCCACTTCAGGCCCTGGCAGGGGCTCTGAGGTGTTCCTGGAGCCTTCTCCTCTCCAGGTGAGCACCCCCAGCTCTCCCAGCCTGGCTCCAGCCCTTGGAGCATCTCCATGGCCTCCTCTGGACCATCTCCAACAACTCCATATGCCCTGACCTGGACACAGCACGCCAGGTACTCCCACGAGAAGGAGAATATCCCTGACCTGTTGTCCACTTTCTTGATTCAGCCTAGGACATGGTTGGCTTTCTGGGCTGCATCTGCACATTGCTGGCTCGTGCCCAGATTTTCATCCACCCCAAGTCCTTCTCCACAGGGCTTCTCCCAGTGAGTTCTGCCTGTCTCACTTTCAGAAAGTTCTGTCTTAAAAATATATTTAGGCCACAGAAAACACTTAATACCCTAGAAAAACATACAAAGCTAAGTAAAATGTTGAATTAAGACAGTAACAGATGGAATAAGAACTAAAGAACACAAATTCTAGGCTAGGCTAAAGTGAGTGAACCTGACAGGGAGGTGAAAAGACTCTTAGGCACAATTCCACCTGGCTTCTATTTGCTGCTTTTCACAAGACCTCAAAGCACTTTCTAAAAAAAGTCAGTATCAATATCAGGTTTTATTGCATCTCATCTTTACAAAACAGAGCACAAAAGTAGATATTCACTGTGGCCTCACACAGCCTAGACAGGTCTTAACATTTACTGCTCTTCTGATAAGTTCTCTGGGGGAATAAACAGTTCAAGAATATTTTTAAACTATGCTGAGGATAAAGGGAGCACAGCTTTCAGCAATGTATGAGACTTTGCTTTCAAGCAAACATTTGGCTTTTTTCACAGCACAAAACAACAAAAACAAACCCACCAGGTATTGCCTGCACACTCATTGCTGGGAGAGAGCAGCAAGAAGAGAAAAGCACAGGGCCACAGGACAGCAGGACCACAGTCCCCTGCCAGCTTCATCCACAGATCAATCCAGCAACAGCAGAAAAGCTGGCAAAGGAAATAATGACCTGAAAAATAAGATTCAGTCCTGTAGAGAGGATGAATATGAATAAGACTTCTAGCACAACTAGGGATCTACATCTAATTTAGTCTGACATGGTGCAGAGGTCTCCAGCAGGATCTCACTTCCAGTAAGCAGTCTCCAGCAGCAGTTCCAGGAGGTTTCTGCAAACAACTGCTGCCTGAGCTGTTTGTATTTGAGAGAGCAATTGGAGGATTTGTACAAAAACTGTCTGAAACCAGGACTTGGAACAGAGAGTGCAGGACAGCCTGGGAAAGAGAGGATCTCTTCTTTCAATATAGACAGCTTCTGTTTTGCTGAGTCCAAGGCTTTATTGTCAAGCTTATGCTTGGAGATACAGTCTGCAGGCTTTGTTCTGGCAGAAATAATTTGCTAAGTCACCATTTTTATTTCCTGCTTGCATATATCAGTAAATAAATAACATGGAGGGTTTTGAAAAAGAAGTGAGGGTGTGAAAGCTGCTCAAAGAACAGAAAACAATCATAAATGAGTCTCTGATCTTCAAAGCTCTTAGATCAAGAGGGGGAGCAACAGACAAGGTATTAGGAAATCCAGTGGTTATTGCACAAGGTCTCCTTCACTCAGTGCCAAGATTCAAATCTCACTGGAAGGTTAGGAGCTAAAAATCCTCCTCCACTGGGCTATGACAGTGTGCCCAGCTGCCAAGCTGAGAGTTTCCTTTGTTATTCCAGTGCATTATCACAGACAACACCTCAGACTCCAGTATTGTCCATCTTAGTCCAAATCTTAAGCATCTGCTATTATTCTTGATGCTGAATATCTCAATACACAATCCTAGTCTGTTTGGCCCCACTCTGATGCACCTTTTCCCACTCCTCAAGCTCTGCTGTGTCGCAGAAATCTTTTATGAAAAATCCTTTCCTTAGGATTTTTCCTCCTGAGAAGCTGGGAGGCCTCAGGAACAAAATGTAAACATTGGTTATTTGCTGCTGTGGAATGCAACAGGTGCAGCTGTGATTGGTCTCATGTGGTTGTTTTTAATTAATGGCCAATCACAGTCAGCTGGCTCGGACAGAGAGTTTGAGACAGAGCCTTTGTTATCATTCTTTCCTATTCTATTCTTAGCTAGCCTTCTGATGAAATCCTTTCTTCTATTCTTTTAGTATAGTTTTAATGTAATATATATATAATAAAATAATAAATCAAACCTTCTGAAACATGGAGTCAGATCCTCCTCTCTTCCCTCATCCAAAAACCCCTGTGACCACTGTCACACTGCTGAGCAGCCCTTCCCTCCTCAGCACATTCCCTGTGGGGCTGGGAAGCTGCACAGATGATGGAGGCTGCTAAGGAAGGTGAGCCAACACACAGCTCAGATACAACGTCCTTGGGGCATGCACTATCTGTAAACCTCAGCAGGATCCTGTTCCATAATTAAACACATCTGATCTTGTGACACCAAGAGAGATATCAAATTGGAACATAACAATACAATGATTAAAATTCAGGTGTAGTACAAGTCACAGTAGTATGTCAGTGATTAATGTCACACCAGGGGTGTTTTGGAGGGATGAAGGAACTTATTTTCACATATGAAGTAACACATTTTCACATACTTACAATTAAAATTTTAAGTAGTGATATAAAAACATAATTACGTGCTTCTGTGTTAAACCCCATCCTATTTTTCCCTCTAAGTTGTTTCTAAAACCACTTACACAGAGCTTCATAAAGGCCTGCTAAAGACATCAACCAAGCCTCCTAATTCAGAATGACTGATTTCTCTGGCCATCAAGAATACATTTGTACCTCAAAGAACTGAATAAATTCAAGAGAGGGAAGTTATCATTCATTTGTTTGCCAGTGAATTCTTTGCCTTTTTGCTCCACTGCTAGAAGAAGCAGTTCCATGAATTGCAGAATGATCCTCTGACGTACAAAGCAGTCAAATCCTATCACATCAAATTGCCCAAAGAGCATTTTGCACCATAAGCTGCAATTTCACCCATGGATTTAGGTGCTGTTCCCTGTGAGTGTGGAGTCAAGAGTCTGGTCCATGATGGAGCAGAGACAAGAGTGATAGAAATGTCTGTGCACTGCTGGCTCCTGCTGATCTGGCACAATGATGGGAATATTTTGGGAATGTGAATTTTTTATTTCTGTCTTCCCTATAACGATATTCCCCTAATTAACCTCAATAGAGGGCTCGGATGCCCAGGAGGCATTTGGAGAAGCTGTCAGTGTGCTCTAGCAGCTGAACATGATCCAGGGTCACACACCAAGGTGTTCCTTCATTCCTTCCTTCCTTCTGATGTGCTCGAGCGTCTCAATGTCCTTCCCAAGCTGAGGGGCCAGAGCTGGACACGGCACTCAGGTGTGCCCTCAGCAGTGCCCAGTGCAGGGGCAGAATGAGCTCCCTGCTCCTGCTGGCCACACCATTCCTGATCCAGGCCAGGAGCCATTGGCCTTCTTGGCCACCAGGGCACTCTGCTGGCTCACGTTCAGTCACTGTTGAGCAGCACCCCCAGGTCCCTTTCTGCCTGGGCACTGTCCAGCCACAGCATCCCCAGCCTTGAGCATTGCAGGGGGTTATTGTGGCCAAAATGCAGGACTGGCACTTGGATTTGTTAAACTTCACATTGTTGGACTCTGCCCATCTCTCCAGCCTATCAAGAATCCACAAGAGGCATGTCCTAACCGCAGGAAACCTCAGAGCTCATACCATGCTAGACTCCAGAGAATCTCACTATAAGAGAAAGCAAGAGCAAACCAGCTTTACTCATTGGGCTGTTCATTTTAAACAGAGAAAATGGCTTTGTGAGCCAGAATCCTGCCTGGTTTAGAAATCCCACATAAAGCTGTGGTGTTTCTTTATGTTAATTGCCTGAAGATGCTGTTAAACCCAATAGCAAGTGTCACCAGCCAGGGGAAGAGCACATGGATGGCTGTGCTGGTGGAAGAGAGCTGTGACAGAGCATGAGTTGGGGACCACCCCAGAGGAGAACCAGACCTGACCCAAACACAGCAGCCCATATCAGGAGCCCAGATGTCCATGTGAGAAACAGACTGCCATGACTGAGGGGCACCTCTGGCAAAGGACATGGCTCAGCCAACCCTCCTGCCTGCCAGGTCACAGCAGGCCTTGCTTTGCTCTCATTCATTCTGGAAAACTTTCCTCTGCTGAGAACCAGGGGCACTCAAAGCCAGCTCTATGATTTTGGAGGAAAGAAAGCAAACCTGGGTACGAGTTTTTGGAGGCTGAGGATTGCCAAACTTCCATTAAAGCAGCCCTAAAGTTTTCAGTTACTTCAACATCTGCCTGTATAAATAGAACATTTTTCTCAAAGTCAACAGTGGTCTCTTTTTATCTTCACTATCCTTTGATGTCTTTGCCCAGAGGGCTGGAAATGCTCCTTAGCAGCATCACAACAAAAGCGTAGCAGGATCTTCTGCATCAATAGCTGATGACTCAGGAATCTGATATAATTCAGCCTTCACTTTTGCCTGTTTCTGTTAACCTGGATTTTCACCACACTGCACAACCTGTACAGAGTGCTCAGTATCTCCTCCTAGGAAATGGCCATCTGCTAGCCCTGACACAGCTGAACTCATTTCAGGTTCCAGCACTGTGTATTAGCTGTAGGGCACCAAGCAAACAAGGCTTGAGGAGAACCTCCTAGAAATCAGACTGGGGGATGGTACATCTTAGTCATTGATGGAAGGGGGAAATCAACTTAGAGCTGCTGCTTCTGCCTCACTGATGGCAAGACTTCTCACTATTGCTTACCAGCCAACTTCCACAGTAAAATTCAGCAGCCCTACTTTCAAAGGTAGGCAGGGCTGATTACTGTGAGGTTTCCCCTGCTTCAAGAGAAGTGGAAAAGGAGTCAGGCACTTCAGTACCTCTCAGATCCATATGGGGAACCAAAATGAACTGAGCTCCTTCACACCTGGGCGCCAAGTCTCTGTAAGCACAGGGAACTCCTGCTTTCCATCCAAGGTGCCACTGTACCATGGGATCTCTTCCTCAGTAAGAACAGAAGGGACTTCACTGGAGCTGTTATAATTTCTAGACCCAGTGAATCACTGAGCAGAGGCAGTAGGTGAGGAAAACTTCATCTAACCAATCCTTGCTTTCATGAAAGTTAAATACACTTGATAAACTCTGAGTAAAGCACAGATCATTCCTGTTGAGTTAATCTCATTAAGGCACAGCTCCAGCTCTTTTCTAAGCTGGTAGGAGGCAGAAGACACAACAAGTGAGACCAAAATGAGCTCATGGTGCCAAATGCTTTCATGTCACACATGGAACAATGTCATCCTGCACTAATTTGTGCTATGGTTTCTTATTCATTCCTCTGCACTGACTTCTGATATATTCAAGATGGACTAAATGGTCATGCTAAATATAAGTTATGAAGCTAACAGTTTTGTTTTTAAGTTTATTTAAAGACATGACTGAATCTAGTACTGTTAGTTTTCCCTCAGCACTCATGTTCATCATGAGCAATTCCACTCCAGAGTAGGTAAGAACAGGTAAGGAAAATTTCACTCATCTTCCCAAGAAAAGAATTTACTTCTGTCTTAGATAAACACTATTTACAACTTTCTATGTAAATTCACATCTGCACCACTACAAAGATCAGTCAAACTAATGCAAGATTTAGAATTTTCCTGCTTTTACTAGTCTTGAAGCCTTTGTATCCAATCAGCCATTCAGTAAAACCCAGATTCCCAAGGAAGGGCACTCTGCACCACCTTTGGGCAGTATTGTGAACTCAAGCCTTTAGGAATTCCATGTACAATTGATCATGAGGAACCAGCCAAATCAGTCCCAGTGGTTTATCCTGCTACTTACTCTGCTGGCTTTGGAGAGGACACAACTCACAGCTTACAGCATACAAAGACTTTTTTCTAAGGTATTTGTATAGAAAAAACACACAATAAAAAGAAACACCAGCGACAAGGAACCTCGAAGAAGAGAAAATGTTTTTGCTTAGTAAGGGACACGTTTCACCCCTTGGATAACACAGGGGCTGTGTGATCTGCTTTGTCAACAGAGGCCAGCATTCTCTTTTACTGCCCGATGCAACAGCACACATTTATTTCAAGTTTCACTTATCTTTTAAGCTTTATCTTTTAATCTGTGTACCTCAGAGAAAAATACAGTCTCACAGCACTTTCAGCAACACTAGTTCTCCAAAGATGGATTTTGAGGGCCAAAAGGAGACATTGTCCTGACTGATCTCTCTCCTCCACACCCTCAGATTTTGACATCAAGTCCAAAACTCATAAAGCAGAACTTCAAGTGTGGGAAAGCAACTGCACATACAGGCGCTGAGTTCTCTGGAACAAAGTCCTGTGGCTCTAGTAAAGAAAAAAAAGGTCAAGAAAGGTGTTCTTCCATTTTAAGATGCTTTAGTGTGTGTGAGAGCTCTTGTTCTCAAGGGGTAAATGTGAAGGGTAGCAAAGCACTAAAATAGTGGAGAAAAGCCAGAAAACATAAAATACATGCATTGTGCAGCAACCCATTTTTGGTTCTGCTGCTACTACTACAACTCAGGTAGTAGCTTCTGACAACCTATCTATTCAAGACTTTAATTTAGTTCTCATGAAGTTTTCAATCACCCTTAAAGTTCAATAAAATGAAGTGCACTGAAGGCAAGATATGGGGAAAGAGATAAGGAGAGAAGTGCTCAACACTGGGCATATGACAGCTCATGAACATGCTCTAAGTGTTCACATACCTGCCCCTCAAAAAGGAACTTCTTTATGTTCAGCTGCCATTTAACTGGAAGTTGTAGAATACTTTATCTCAAACACAAGCAGTTGCCAGTGCATATTAATGAATATTAGCCCTTACAGCATGCTACAAATAATAACAAAAAGGATAGCTGTGCAACTTGCTGATTTCCATGATTTTGGAGCACAGAGGTAGGTGGGTTTGTGCACTTATTATTCAGCTGTCCAAGGAGAAAGAACAAACAACCCATTATGTCCATCTGAGAAAGAAAAAAACAATCTGCTGTGGCAAAGACAAATCAGTTTTTAGTGATGCTGTGGGGACACTGGTGATTACAGATGCTGGATTCTGGCTTCAATTTGTGGGGTGGGAAGATTAAACGTGCTCTGCCATTTAATAAACTTTACACTAAGCTCTGATTTTCTCTGCCTCACTCCTTTATCAAAAGAATGAAGCCACTTATCAGATATTTCCAGGCATGCTTCAAATATTATTACCAACTTACATAATATCAATTGCCTCAGCTGCTAGAAAAAGAAATAAAAGGTGAGACATAGGTCAGCCCACAGTTTGGACCAAATACTGTCACCAACTTAACTCCTGTTACAAACACAAAAGCAAAATTACACATAAAGGGTCATATTTTAGGCATCAGATAATTTCAACACGCAGAGAAGATGCAAGAGAAGCACAGCCTTGGTGTATTATTAAACAAGAACCAAATACAAAGATATCCAGTTAATCACAGAGACTGCTGGCATTTTATTCACATTCCCTTGTGTGTTCAGACAGCTTCCAGCCTGTCCCAACAACTGAGAAATTGCTGGCACAGAATTGAGGGAGCAGCAGTGAAAGCAAAGCTCCCCACTACACTTCCACCAAACAACAGCAATTTGCTGTTGTGCCATGCTATCAGATTTGTATGGTTTTCTGATTATCAAATGACTGCCTTGATGCTGATGTATCTAAAAACAGATGAAGTTTTTATGTAATCACATGCTATTTAAAAAAAGAAAAAAGCCCTTTTTAAATGAGGCAGCTCAGCTAGACTTCACAGGTGTGAGAAGGGTCCTGAAGCATTACTCCACTAATCAAAACCAGGATGCCAATTTCTCTGTGTATGTGCAGAAAATTGCTTCTTGTTTGTATTCAACTAGAACCCAGTCTGGTTCAACAGCCCTAATTCTTATCTCACACCAGAAAAGAAAAACTTACTGAAAGAGCAAGGAGGGGAGAGAGCAAATGGTACCATGTCCCCATGGAACAATTAACCCATTCCTGTGCTTGAACACCCATGAGCATTTCCCTGTTCACAGCTCTGCTTTTATAGTTTACCACATAATTCCCAGAGGGAGCAATCAATTAGCAGTGAAGATTCTGGAAAAGTGCTTGAAGATATTTCTTTCTTTTAAATGACCTGAAGATCTATGAAGAGGATGATGGAAGGAGCAGATCTACATGAGTTGAAGCATTTCCCTAGGTAAGAGAAGATTGATGTGCAGTCCGACTCACAGCTGTATGTGCTGACAAAAAGCCTGCAGAGAGAATGATGCACTTGTGCATTGCTAGAGCAATGGGCAAAAAAAACAAACAAGAAATGGAGAAAAGATAATGGCAGTAGATGCAGTAATCATTTACAAGTATATTCAGTTATGGCTTTAAAATTTAACTATTGCACTTTAAAACAGAAATTATAATGCCCTATTGTACCTCAGTGTAGTGCCAGACTTTGCCTCCACACTGAGAATCATTGTCTTGTCCTCCCAATACATCCAATTGTCCACCACTCAGCTTTCAAAAGAAGAGGAAAATAAGGCATATATTGTGGCATTTCTAAAGATACTGCTGCTTCAGAACAATGCCTATTATATTATCAAGTGCTCACCTAGACACTTTCTCCCTCAGCTATGCCAGGAGCAGGCAGTGCTCTCTAAAACTCCAGGTTTCCTGCTTGCTCATACCTGGCACTGTGCTGGCACACATGGCAGCCCCAGCAGGGCAGTAGCAAAGCAGTTTCCAAATTAAAAAAAAACTCTATTACTTTTTACAGTGAGAAAGGCTCACTGCCCTGCAAGATCAGAACTGCCCCACTCCAGGTAACAACAGGTTTTCTGCAGATCTGTGCTCTGGGTGAATTCAACAGGGATTTTGGTCCTTGATACAAGAGACCAAAAGTTGGGAGTCTCTCCCTGTTCCTACTGCAAACTCCATCAGAACAGTTCCTGCAGGATAACACAAAGGTAAGAAAGGATACATTCTCAGTAACTTTATTGTGCATATGAAGAACAAGAATTTTGTCAACATGAGAAGAGGATTAGGCCATTGTGGAGGTGGGGTGCTGCATTTTAGGAATGGTATTCCCCAATTCAGTGTTCCCACTGAAACACTCCAAACCATGCACTGCTTGCTCACACCTCTCCCCTAATACTGCAGGGGGCTGGAGAGAAGAATTAGAGACACAAAAGGTAAAGATCAAGGGCTAAGATAAGAAAACATTACTGAAAACAGAAGTGAAGTAAGGAAATGAACAGTAACAGCAACAATATTAATAACAGAGTACAAGGGAGGTAAAGGCTTCACCTGCAATTCAGTCACCACCCAGAGCACAGCAACACCTGACTGCTGCCAGACCCTCCAGGTGCTCACCATGCCCTCTCCTCCCCACTGCACAAATTAACCCTGTCCTGGCCACACCTGGGACATGGGGATAGATCAGAAGCAAAAGCTTGAGATTGACTGGGCTGGAACAATCCCATCAAATCAGATCAATGCAACACCAAGCTACCAGCCAGCCTCACTCAACTCCCAGGCATCAAATCACCATGAGAGATTTAACACCACTGCCAGGTTACACTGGCTGATTTGCTACTCTAAAAACAGCTATGAAGAGAGAGTTCATTTCTCATAACATTTATGGCTATCATGAACTTCTTCCTCTCTCCATCCTGCTTAATTTCTTGCTATTTATTTATATTCCTTTGCTATGGAAATTCAGGCCAGTATTCTCAACTTCACTGCTGAGAGTCAGTCATCTACATCTGCTTGCAAGTCCTTCAGCAGCTTCCAAACTGCTGAGCTTCAGGTAATTCCTGTTGCAAGCAGCTGGAGCTGCAATGGCTCAGCACCTCTGTAGGGAACAACCTGCTCAGTGTTTCAGTGCTAACTCAGTGGTAATTTGAACATTCACAAGTTAGAACTTTATTCCTGATTTCAAACATTCCAGTAGGTAAAGCCACGCAGCACAAAGCCACTGCAACCCAGCCATGTGTGGTCAGGGATCCCCCTGGTTATCAACATTCCCAAATAATCCTGTGCATAGGATGGAACAGAGGAGCAGCTTCACTGTGTTCATGTCCCAGGGCCCATCATAAACATGATTTAACTGCAGCATTATTCTAAACAGTGCAACAGATCTCCCTGTAACTGACAGGGAGATTTTACTTTACAGAGGAAAAGGCTGCTTAACAAGTCCTTCCCTCCACCATCAACCATCTCCAAGTATTTAATTCATTTTTTTCCTACATCTCCGATGTGGAAATCAAGCCTAAGTTACTAAGTAAGCAGAAAACTTCAAGGTATTGCATATCCCCCTCAAAATTTCCTCTCTGTTCTGCACAGACCCAGAAGACAGTTTTGCTAGAGTGCTTAAACAAAACATATTCCTAAAATCCACTTTACTCTGTGATTGCAGCTACAGCAGACACACAACAGTTGGATCTTTAGAGATGACAAGAATCTGGAGAGTCTGTAGCATCCCCAAGCCTGAAATACAATGTGGTCATCAGAACAGAAATATCTTATTCTCTGAACTGCCCTTGATGCACTTACCCTTACAAGAAGAGACTTCCCTCACCAGGTTTTACAGATCAAAGCTGAGAATTCAAAGCTGCCTGCAGTATTATTCCAGGTTTTCTTGTGTGATCTTAGGCCAATCTCTGCTCTGTGAGCTCCTTTCACATCTGCCTCAGAAAAAAAGTCTGAGAAGGACTGGCATTATGACACTGCCAACAAGTACAGAAGCTCTGGTGCAAACTGAACAGGCTGAGCCTTGTCAAGGATGGGTTCAACAAAGTGGAGCACAATCACAAGAAAACAATCAGAAGATGCTGAAGTTTAATTAAAGAAAAGGCAGAGAAGCATGTATGTCCTGCTGGCCTCAGCCCATGCCAACAGCCCACCAGCCTGGTATTTTCAAGTGAAGAATTGCAGAGATGCCAGACAATGAGGAAAGCAGTGAGAACCAATTCAGTCAAACCAGAGAATAATTCTTATAATCACTCAAAAGCCCAACTTATGCATAAAAACTCACATGGTAACACAGTAACCCTTCCCCCAAGCCTGCAGCTCAGACTGTGGAGCAGAACTGAACCCACTGACAATGTCCATCCTTCCCCCTCCCCACTTGCAAGGGGCCAGAGTGAAAACTGAGTACCTGAAGCCCACTAGTGAAACAATTAAAGCAATCTGCAACCAGCTCCTTCCCCACATGCTCACCTTTCACAGCTAAAGTCCCTGCTTTAAGGAACAAGACTGCCAAAAGCATGAAAATCCAGGTTAGGCACTGCCATGCACAGAGGGAAGAGTGGCTGCGTTTCCATGGGGATGGCGGTGAGCGCACGGAGCGCGGCAGCACCACCAGGAGCACCCCAGCTCCAGAGCCACCACCCCAAAATCCAGCACAGGGCCAGGCAGCAGGTCTCTGTTCAGGCTGCAGTGTGCAGGCAGTGCTTTCCGCAGAGCAGGAGCTGCTGGAGAAGGTTCCTGCTGGTTCATGTCTCCAGATCAGGCGAGCAGGGCTTTAACTCCTCCCCGGATTTGCTGGTTATAGAAATCCCCGTGGAGGAGGCCTGCCACATCTAACAAGTACAAGTCCCCTGGCTCCTCCCTCTCAGTTTCCCAGTGCCAGAAAGCATCATCGGGCCCCACAAGTTCCATGTTAGGAGGGAAGGTAAATCACAGGGGTGACAGGGCACACATGGAGGAGAACCCAGGGCTGGGCAGGAAAGGGGATGTAGCAGGGGACAAGCATTGCTTGTAGAGGACTCTGCCTTGCAAAGCATTGTTTTTTGGCTAAGCCTTCCACATTAAGCTGGAGGCAGACCCCAGATTAAGCTGACACTTACAGAACCAGCAGAGAGCCTACAGAGCTGAAAATTCCTGAAGTGAGAAAAAGCAAGCGAGTTTCTTGCTGACCATAAAGCCTGGCAGGGCTGCAAGGCAGCAGCCACCTCCCAGCAACAGTCAGTGGCAGGAGCATCCCCAGAGCAGCCACTAAAACCTTCTGTACTATATTAGACCTCAGGTGTCTGTTTATGCTCAAAAGCAGAATAACAGACTATAGTAAAATTTAAAAAATATAAAACTTTTCTACCAACTGAAATACTTAGAGGCCACTTCTGCATGTTTATGTCAATAAACTTGGGCAAACTGAGCAGCATGGGGCAGGGATTGGGGACTGGCTCCTTACACAGCTGCACAGTTGTGCTAATTCCTTTATGAAAGTGAATGAGCCATTTACAGGCAGCCCAAATGCACAAAGACACAGCAAAAGCATGAAGCTATAGAGGGCTTGATGAAATTAAACTCCCCAATGAATTTCAATTCTATTCCTTCAACAACTTAAAAAATGCCAAGCTTAAACTGCTGGAAAAAACAAACCCATTTGACTGGTCATTGAAGTACATTTCTATGGCTTATGTAATTATAACCCCATGGCAAAGCTGCACCATTTGAAGTGCTGTTTAAAAAAGGAAAGAAATTAAAAACCGACCAATTACTGCATGCCAGCCCAAAGATTTCAGTACAAAGCTCTGTGCTGGCAAACAGGCTGCAATCACCAGAGCAGGGAATAATTTGTGTCTGTTGTTGCCAGGGAAAAATGGGGCTCCAAATGCAGACACCTCATCCTCCCACCCCAATAACAATTATTCCTCAATAACAATGCAGCATCCTGCAGCAGGCCTTGCAGAGCCTGTCTCCATCACTTCCTGACACTCAGCAATTCAGGACATGCACTGTCTGAAAACGGATTTTACAAACAGATCTTCACATCTCCCTGAAGCAAACAGGTGTGAATTGTCCTTAACCTCATCACTTTCATCTTCCCACATGAAAACAGGTGTAAAACCTTCCAGAGACCAGATCAGAGTCAGGTTTAACACTATCCTAGATGCCACATCTGAGCTCAACTCACACATCCCACCCCTTCATATCCATATCTGTTCCACAGAGTACAATGCTCCCAACCACGATCCTGCCACTGGAAATGGAAAAGGGAAACAGCTATCAAGTAAGTTCAAGAGCTCCTGAAGTGGACAGTGACCCATGGAAACAGAGTTAAGAGACTTTATTTTTTGTTCATTTAAAAAACAAAGCAGGCTTTACTGCAGGATCAGAAGAAGGATAAATTGTTAAAAGATTTCTGAAATTTATAGCATAAGGTCCAGAATCAGTCCAGGTCTCTTTTAGTGCCAGTATCACACTGGAGCTAGGTCTCAGGAAATGGATAATGAAGGATTCTGGACAAGAAAATTTCTCAAGACCATTTTCTGATGCTCTCCCACACTGGGCACCTAGCAGGTTCCTATGAAACCAGCACATCCAGAATTCCTCAAAAACACATGTGAGAAAACTACAGAACACATATTGACACACAACAGGCAATTCAGGACCAGGAATCAGGACAGTATCACCTACCCAGAACTGCCCAAACATTCATTTTGTGCGGGTTTTTCACTATGGCAGATCCCAATCCTCAGGGAAGCCCTGACCACAAATTCTCATCATTTGCCAGGTAGTTCCTGCCACAGAAATCAGGCAACCACTTTTTTTTTAAATTTTTTTTTCTTTTTGGTACACTTTCAGGGTGTTATCTAGTGGCTAACTCCAAACAACCTACAACCTTTTGGCCAAGTGAAGGCCAAGGCCACACAGCTCTAGCCCAGCTGGCAAGAGGCCTTTGCTGACACACAGCCAAGGCACCAGGCTGGTGTCAGCTGCAGAGCCAGCACTTACCACTCTCCTCCTCAGACTGCAGCTGCTGAGCAGTAAATATCAGCATAATTAGAAAGAAAACACACAAATAAATATATAACCAACCAGGGACATCAGCAACACTGCAAGAACCCTGTCCTGAAGGCAGCTGCCTGCTTGGCTTGCTGATCAGGGAATAGATGCAAAGGTTACAATCACATCAGCACCCCCACATCAGAGCATTTTTATGGTATTGGAAGATCCCTCCACCAGTTTCAATCCATAAGCTCTAAGGTTGGAAGATTACAACCTGGCAAACTGGGAGAAGTGCCCCACATGTATTCAAAACCATGACTGTACCATTAGCAAACTTCTTATCTAGACAGCCTCAGCAGGAAAGGGTAAAGACAGAAGCACATTTATCCTGCTTTGTGGATAGGAAAAGGAATCAGAGAAATTAAGGCCAAAAATACCACTACTTGGCTTCAAGAAGATTTTCACTGCCTGAAGAAGGGCTGTTGCTCTTAAAATCTGTGAAGCAGCTGTGGCAGTACTGAAACTAAACTGCAGAAACCAAGCCTCAGCTCAAAGACCCAAACCCCCCTTTACAACCTACTTGCAAGTCCTTGTTTATAGCCCAAAGACAAAGCCCAGCTGTTGCCACCACCATTTCTCCATCCAGCCCAGACAAGCTCCTTGTGCCAAGGCAGCTGCTCCCTCCAGGAAGGCGACACAGACACCTCCAATCTCTCACAGGTTTGTTTCCACCAAGTACATCTACTATTGTGGAAATAAAAATTTTAAAAGGGAAATCAGGAGTCCAATTTCCACCCCAGGGAATGCTGGAAGTGTCTCAGTTTTTGCTGGTGGACAGAGAGCAGCAGAGTCTGCTGCTGGGAGCAGAGGGGATGCTGCACTCCAGATTATGCCAGGGACTCTGCCTCCTGTGCTGAAAGAAATCATGGGCATGTCAGAGCCACAGGCATCTCAGTGCTGCCTTTTCACCTCCAAATCAGTATTTAAAGCTACAGTGGGAGAAAATGGCTACTTTTTGGTACAAAATTATTTAGTTATGACAATAAATCCCAGCTGAGCCACAGAGAAGACACATAAAGAGAGCAATTTTTCCTACCTGTGTTGTGACTGAACCATGTAATTCTCACTCCCCCACCCATAGATATGTTGTTACATACTTAAGCAATGTTGCTACAGTCACTGATTATGTCTCAAATACAGTATTTGTTTTTACTGGGGCACTTCCAAAAGCTGCACTCTAATCCACAGTGATAGGAACACCATAAAGCACTCAGTGATTCAATGCACACAGCCTGCTTTCCCCTTGCACATTCTGCAGGCCCTGTGGTGCAGCAGATCAGAGGGCTGCACGCTGCTTTGAAGGACTGTGCACTAAGCAAAACTGCTACAGACTGCCTGGTCTGGGAACCAGATAACATAACACCATAGCAAAGGGATGGGATCACTTCTTAATATTATCTAGATGTCACTCAGTCAGTCAGAGACTTCCAGCTGTCATCTGCAATGCATCTGCTGTCTGCTTACACTTCACACCACCCCACTGTCCCCAGTAACAAATGCAACTGCACAGTAACTCAAATTTTCTTACAATTTTATCTATAAAAAAGGAGGCTGGCTCCCTTTTCCTCTCCCAACATTACCTTGGTTTCCTGATACTCTTGGAAATCTTGCATAGTTTTCATCAAGCAAGTTGGCACTAGGTAGCTAAAAACACCAGTTCTAACCATACCTCTCAAAATATTAATGTCAACATCTCTCACTGGGGTGACTTTATGATGCTTGCATCCCCAGTTGTCTGTTCTGTTTATGCTGGATGTTAAGTTTTGCACCTTTAAGGCTGGTTCTGAGAATGAAGGGGTGAAGAGAAGCAGCACAGTTTGTTTTCAGACACTGCACTTGCTCCCCTGCACTCCTTCTCCTGGACTGTGCTGTCTGCAGCATGGACACACAGCAAGACAGAGCTCTCCTTTGCTTTTTGGTTTGGTTTTTTTAGCTAGCTGAGGCAGTGAAGTTCCCTCTTTTTTTTGGTACTGTTCAAACCTGCTGTGGACTGAAAACCCAGAAGAACACCGGGAGCTCACACCTGTGGCCCACCAGGGCCAGGACGAGGCATTTTCCAGTGCAGGAGGGACTGATAAGAGACTGAGCTACAAGGACTTTCTGAATTTGCATCTCTTCAGAACAGCAAGAGGTTTTACTGTTTAATATTATTCATTTTTTATGCTTGTGAATATTTGCTTGTGAAATAAACAGTTTTTTCCACTTTTTCTCCAAGGAAATATTTTCCCAAACCAGTTTGGGGAGGGGCTGAACAGGTTGCTTGAATCTGTTTTTCTAGAGGGATCTCTTTGGAAGTTTCCTCCCAAATCTGCTCTAAACCAGGACACTCAACTCTTCTTCAGCCTGCCCTGCAAAACAAATCATGAACAAGCTTCCTTTATCTTCTTTGGAGTTTTTGGGAGCTACTAACCATAAATTTAAGACACCACCTAGTTACACGCTCTGTTTAAATGTCTCTGGCTCACATGGAGGGAGAAGGATCACATTCAGTAGCCCCTGAATGCAGTGCTGTCAAATAAGGGTGTATTTCCCACTTACAAGCAAAATAGGAGCAGGCCAACATGGAAAATTCTTGATCACAAACAGATCCTTATCCCCTTCTCCTTCCCTGAAATGGTGCTTGTAATACAGGTAATTGAAGGCATCCCTTTTGGAAACCTCATCCTATATTTCAGCAGGTCTCTCTCAGTCTGTTGAGATGCATGAGATGCAAGAACAGTGGTCACATCTCAGCCCTACACCTTCCTAATCAGACTGGGAGACAGATTAAAAGCCAACAGAAAACAGGAGAGAAGAAAAGGAAAATCCTGCAGCAAGCAAGACATGAGGGGTAGGATTAACCCACAGTCAACTCTGATTTTTGAATAAATAAAGGAGTTGATTTCAGTATCAAAGTGCCTAGCTATGGCTCAGCTCTGACCCAGACCTCCATGCTCTCTGCAAATCTCAATGCTCACTCAGAAGGGGAAGGAAATCCCATTACAACTGCATGATTAAGTGAACATGTCTCATTTTCCCAGATTTTGTCACACTTTCATCTATTGCTGTGTAGCCTCCTTTTTCCAACACCTTCACATCTCCTTGGATTAAGCTTCTCCTCAGACAGTTTGTCCTGGTTCTGGCCAGGATAGGGTCAATTTTTGCAGTAGCCAGGAGGGGGCATGGCCAGGACTCCAGGTTATTCTGGAGGTTATTCTACACCAGCCCATGCCACTGCCAAGGGCTGGGGGAAGGGAGTCTTGTGGCAGAGGAATCTGCTGCTGGGGCTTTTTCAGGTGAATCATTTGCCTCTGCTGTACCCTCTGTCATAGTACTGCTGCTGTTACTGTTCATGTTCTTATCTCGTTGCTGTTTCCAGTAAATTGTTCTAACCTGTGCTCTTTACTTTCATGCCTCCAATTCGCCTCTTCATTACATTAAAGGGAAGGAGAAGGGGGTGAGCAACTCAGTGGGAGCATGGTTTGGAGTCTCAGTGGGAGCACTAAATTGGGAAATACCATTCCTAAACCATGACTTTTAAAACCTAAACCAGTTTTACCCCATCCTCTACACTAACACCAAGCCTACTGCAAGAACCCCTTTCAAGTATCCTGAAAGCTACACCATGGTATGAAAAACCAGGTTTCCTCACCCCACTCTGGGTCACACATATTGTGGCAAGGAATGGGCCAAACACTAATCTCTGGTCTGATTCCTTTACATTGGAAATACCCCTTGAAGGGAGCTCAGTCACTGTATGGCCCAGGCCTGATTTTTGGGCCATGCCAGAACTGCACAGGCCTGGCAGGAAGAGTTCAGTAGAGGTTGTTGCTCTGCAGTAGCATTGACTCTCCTTAAGTTCATCCACTGCCTTGTTTTAAAAATCTTGTTTTAAAACAGAACTCTTTGTGATGTTTTGGTGAAGAAATAGTTTATTATTTATGGCATGTTTTTTCAGGGAAATGAATATTTAGGCTTCAGTATAAGCTCAAAAGTGGGCTGAGAGTACACCAGGGAGTAAGAGTGAAATGAACTAATGGCTTGCTGTATTAGGTCTGGCTGAGATGGAGCTCATTTTCCCAGAGCAGCCCCCACAGTGCTGTGCACTGGGAGGTGGACACGTGCTGGTGACACAGCAGGGTTTGGGCTGCTGCTGAGCACAGCATCAGCACTGTCTCCCCAACAGTCCCCCGGTTCCAGATTGCAATGCAAGATGTTTTCAATTGCCATCTGTATGGCAGATTACCTTTGTCAAGTGGGCAGTTTGCCTTATCTCTCTCTTTGAGTGACCACAATCACTCCTCCCTTGGGAGGGGACATCTGCTGATAACAGACTATTGAATGTCACTGCATGGCTGATAAGAACTACAGCATCCCATTGGGAGATGTGAGCCCAGAGGGAGGAGCCAAGCATTCCTACATGGGTATAATCTGGAGATTCTGGAACACCAGCACGGCTTCTCCACTGGATTCCCCAGAGGAACAGCAGCTGCCTCTTCTCCCACTGGATCTTCAGAGGAAGAATCCATCCTTCTCTACAGGATCCCTGCTCCAGCAGAACCACCCCTGACACTGCAGGAGGGCTGAGCCACAATTCCAATGGGACTGCTGCCAACACCCTGACCCACAGGGTGTCAGGTTGGGTTCTGACTCTGTCAGTGTTGTTCTAGTGTACTGCATTGTTTATTTTATCCTTTTTTCCCCCCCTTTCTTTCCCTATTAAAGAACTGTTATTTCCTGCTCCCATATTTTTGCCTGAGAGCCCCTTAATTTAAAATTTATAGCAATTTGGAGGGGTGGGGAGGGTTTACATTCTCCATTTCAGGGGAGGCTCCTGCCTTCCTCAGCAGACTCCTGGCTTTCCAAACCAAGACACCCCCCCCAGCAAGGGCTGTGGCTGGGCAAAATCCTGGGAGTGACACAACCAGGCCAGCTGTCCCAATTTAACCAAAGGGATATTCCAGACCATACAACATTAGCTCAGATATAACAGCTAAGAAAAGGAGGAGGAAGCGGGGGGACATCCATTATTTAAGATGTTTGTCTTTCCAAGTTACCACCACATGTGATGAAGCCCTGCTTCCCCAGAAGGAGCTTGTTGATGCAAAGTGGGGAATAACACTGAGTTTACTCTTGGCTTGTGCACACGCAAACTTTCACTTTAGTAAACTGCCTTATCTCAACCTATGAGTTGTTTTGCACCTTATCTTCTCTCCCCTGTCCAGCTGGGAAGGTGAGCAATAGAGCAGCTGGATGGGTACTTGGTGTCAGCCAAGGTCAACACTTGCTCAGATCCAGCTCCAGCCTCTGCTTTCTGCGCTGCTTCCTGTGGGAATGAGCTGCTCCTACAGCACCAGTGAGGCTCAGACCATTTAACCTGTACACGCCATCTCCTCCCTGCACTTCAGGCACTTCATTCTGGGATTTGCACATGGCTCTAGTAAGAGGGAAATCATCAATAACTTCTCCCTCCCTGTTCCTCAAGGAATATTTACCCAGCTCTCAGATAAATGAGGCAACACAACATTGTCTTGCTCCCAGAACCAGCCCCACTCTACTAAATGTTAAACACATTTGCTAAAAAACCAATTAGAGCATGCTAAAACACTTCATTTAATTAAAAACAATCCTCACAGTATCACAAAGGTAAAAGTAATTGAATGTTTTGGTTGAGCCCTGAAAATAGAATTGAAGCTTGTGAGGTCAGTCTGTGTGTACCACAGAGTGCTTTATTTTTAAAGGATACTAAGAGAGATTTGAATTGGCTTTTTGATTATACAATTTATCCTATAAATAACTATCAAATTCATCTGGACACAACTAAAGGTCAGTGTAGAAAGCTTATTTTTATTGTTAAAAACTGGTAAGATGTGTCATCAATATTTTGAATTTCAATGAAAAAGACAAAAGCAGAAAAATTCAAATTTCTTCCATCCTCCAAGGCCTGTCTCTTCCCCTGCTTTACAAATAATACCTTTAGTAAATACCTGGCTCCTTGCATGAGCATGGCAGAACAAATCCACTGCCTTTTGCAAAATGTGGATAAACTAATGATAGGATCCAGAGCTCTTGCAAGAAAAATCTCAACAAAATGAAAGAACAGAAGAAAAATGTGGAAGGAAATTTGTAGTAACTCTTCTTAATTTAAAATTAAGTGTGGTAGAATAAGCCATCATCAAAACTTTTTTAAACTTAACTGCTTTTTTTTTCTTTTGATCTCCTTCACGAGGCTTTCAAAGAGAAAGCAACATACAGCTTAACTTTTCCAAGACTAGGCCTTAGTTCCAACTCTCTTGGGAAGTTGGGAAGAATCACATAAGAAGTTATTCATAGGAACAAAACAGAAAAATCAAAACCAAACCAAATTACTCATTTCTTGGCATTCAGATAATAGAAATGCTCTAGGGAGATAAAAACAAAACGTCATCTTTTCACCAATGTGCCCCTGTGTAAGAAGGTAAAGTCCACTGCTCTGGACAGCTTTTATTAATTTCATTTTTACTGTTACAGTTTGATGCCAAAATACATTCTTCTCAAAGAAATATGCACTTGGATCACTAATGCCAACATAATTTTTAGCACTGAATTCAACAAAAGCAAGATTTAGGCCATGGTGTGGAGCATATCTATGTCCAGTTATTTTGAGAGCATAAATTAACATTGAAGCATCCATCTGGCAGAGCAGATTGTTTAGTGTACTTCATCCCCTGCTAATTAATGATTAGCTCTACTTGGTAACAAGAGAGTTTCCCACCAGGTTTTCCAGTTCCAGAGGACAGGGAGGACAGGCTGCAGACCTGACCAGTAAGGACTCAGTCCTTACTGAAGGACTTTCAAAGGACTGATCTGAATCCTTTAAAAATCCCATCAATGAAACTGGATTCACTGTAGTAGGCAGCAAATTCCTTAGTGAGAAATATTTTGGAGAGTTGGTTTAATTTATGGGTTAAAAACTTCTTTATGTGAAAGATTTGGAGGTGTCAAAACTCTTCTGATTTGAAATGATGGAGAAAAATAAAAGAACCAAAAAATTCCACAAATCCCCAGAACCAAGCCCAGAGAACAGCACAGGCATCACAGTAAAGGCTGAACACACAGAATTCCAGACTCAGCAGTCTGGATGCCTTGGACCAGGTTATCTGGCAGCAAACTGAGCCACTCAGGCAGTGAGGGCAGCCAGGCACCTTCTCCCAGCCTTCCTCTGATGCAGCAATGCTTGAGGGACCTTCTCAGGGCCTTGTAAAGCTCACCCTCATCCCTAAATATAAGAGTAACACTTGGGATGGAGCCAGGGGCCTCATGCTGCAAGTGCAGAGTGATCCCACCACAGGATGGGCAAGGACATTCCAGTGTTAGCCTCACTTCTTAGCCCAGCTACTAAGAAAACTTGCTGAAGGCTGAAAACAGAGTTCCCTGACTCTGAAAATACAGAAAGCTCAAGAGATTTGTTTGATACACCTTTGTATGCAACATGCCCTGGGAAGCACTTCAACAGGAAACAAAAAAGAATTAATCAGTATAATCTGATGAGCTCACATGCCAGGGTATTTCCTGCAGTTTTGTTGGATTTAACCACTGCTAGATGTTCACTTGCAGGTTTTTCCAACTGCAAACTTGTGCTGCTGCAGGAGCAAACAGAGCCCTGGGGAAGGTGCAGAAGTGCAGAGCAGAGCTTCCCTGTCCCAACTCACTGGGTGTCTGTCTCTGCCTGCACTCACAGAGCTGCCTGGGCCCAAAGTGGAGCTTTCCCAACAAACCCAGCAAGTCAAAAGTGCTTGTGTCAGGAACTGGGGATTTAACTTTCTTGAGATGCTAACAATAAGGAAATTATTGCACATGAAGAGGCTCTTTAAGCTTTTTTTTGTATCTCAGTTCAGCAAGGTAAAAGGACATGATGATTTTACTCCTTTGTCTGAACTGGCCTGTTTGCATAAGCTAACAAGTGAAAATTCAAAACAAGCTTGAGGATTAACAATTTTTCATCAAAATCCACCCATGTTTCATGGTTTAACCCTGGAGAGCAACTCAGCCCCACACAGCTGCTTGCTCCTCCCCCCACAGTGGGATGGGGAAGGGAACTGGAAGGGTAAAAGACAAAACTCATGGGCTGAGACAAAGACAGTTTAATAGTGAAAGCCAAAGACACACAGACAAGAAAAGCAAAGTAAACCAAAGAATTCATTCCCATTTCCTACTCAAGCAAATGTTTGGGCATTCCCAGGACAGATTTAAACTATCTCGTGTAAAGGTGACTTGGAAAAGCAAATGCCATCACTCTGAATGTCCACCCCTCCCTTCTTCCCCCTGCTCTGTATGCTGAGCATGACACTCAACCTGTGCCTCTGGGATGGCCCTGGGTCAGCTGTCCTGGCTGTGTCCCCCCAACTCCTTGTGCACCCCCAGCCTCCTCACTGCTGGGTGAAAAGCAGAAAAAGCCTTGGCTCTGTACAAACACTGCTCAGAGTAATGAAAACATCCTTGAGTTATCATCACTGTTTCCAGCAGAAATCCAGAACAGGGTTCTGTATCAGCTGCTGTGAAGAAAACTAATCCTATCCCAGTCAAGACCAGCCCACCAGACCATAAAAACATCCCAAATACACTTTTTAGGAAATAAATGTAATTTGGAAAGGTAGTTTCCATGAGCATTGTATCTCCTCATCAAGACTGCTAAGAACAGGCCTTAGTACCCTGCACAAGCACTTAGGGCTGGGACCACCTCTCCCAAATCAGGCCCAAAGTTCCTTATCACACTTCAGTGTAGTAGAGCAAGAAACAAAAACCAAAATCAGAAAGACACACAAAACCCCCACCAAACAAAACAAAAAACAAACAAACCACCCCTAATGACCCCCAAAAACCCCACAAGTGCAAGTGATCTGCAAAGATCTCTTAAAAGCCAATGAAATACTCCTCAAAACTGGAAGTTGATTATACGCTGTAATAATTAAATAAGCAGCCCAGTTCTTTGTCACAGGGCTCCCAATTCATTGCAAAGGATCTGCCTGCTGAGAGGGCATGTAGACAACTGCTCATTTTTGAGAAAAGGGAGCTGCTCTCTGTACCTAATTTTTAAATATGCAATGTCAAACCCCAAGGACTTTTAGCCCCTGGGATCACCACAAAAACCAAAATCTTTTGGGCAGTGGAGAAAGCAATGGGAAGGAGCTTAAGAAAAGGAAGAACTTTTTTTCAGCAAAGGCATGGAATCACATTCAGATGAGTGATTTCTATAAAGCTAGAAAGGTCAGGAACTCTAAGGTACTGCAGCTTTGAGGCAAACCTCTCCCCTGATTTAGCTTTCTGCATAACCCTGAACTATCACTAATTGCAACGTGGTTAACAAAGCAATTATATTTTCTCCAAATCTCTACCTCAAATAACATGATTATGCAAGACAAAACTAATCAAATAATTAAATAAATAGGCTTAGGCTTGTTTGCAGACAAATCTAAACTGAAAGGCTGGACACTAAGCATAGAAAGAACTTTGCTTTTTAATACCAATCTTCCTGTTTCTTAGGGCCCAGCCTCATGGGGATTTGGGCTATTTGGGTCTGTTGGTGCTGAAAATGGAATGTCCAGCCAACACCTACCTCATGCATGTGTTCCACAGCTTAACCACTCTTCATGAAATGCTGCTGTCCCTTAGAAAACTACTTCTATTCAGAGGTTGTGGTAACACCACTTCTAAAACAGCTGGCCAGCTGTGAGAGGCCCCTGAGCAGTGTTTGCTCAGTGCCTGGCTGTTGTGCAGCCCTGACCTTACACACGTGGACAATAACTCCAACCAGGCCACTACATCACATTCTTTCCATATGGCCCCTGGCAAGTCCCTGCCTGTTGAGCAGATGCCATCAGCACTTGTCCATGTTGTGCTGTGCTGCTGCTTCTTCTCACTGCACCTTTCTTCTTAAAAGCACAAACTGGATTTTACAACCTGAATGGCCAAATATGGATAAATTTCAAAGCAGAAGAGATTCTCATGCAGATCCCTCAGCACAAGCCTGCATTTCAGTGCTGTCTCCAACACAAGTGACACTATGCAGTGACACTGTTCCAGGGCTGCTCAGGGGCATGCTGAACAGAGCAGCCCCTCACTGAGAATTCAGGAAGATTTGCTCTTCACCAGTGCAACCAAACCCCAAAACCCTGCCTGAGAGGCACCTGAGAAGCCTTCAACAGGCTCAGTCACTAAGTCAGAACTGAAGATAGTTAGACACTCATCAACCTTTAAAAACCAGTAATTTCTATACATTTTCTTTAAATTTCCAGCTTATGACTGTCAAGGTATATATGACACTGTTTGTGATTTCACTTGCAATAAAATTCAGGACTGATGATTTCTTTTACAGTCACTGATCCTTTCTTAAAGCTTATAGAAATAACCATATGAAGCCCAAGGATATGTATGTTAGGCACTTGAATAGAAAAAGCAAAATAAACACAATGCCTGTGTAGCTGAAGAAGCTTACATTAGAACAAAAATAAAAACAGCTCTATTTTTTTAATGTCTATATCAAGATTTCAAAATTAATGGCATTTTTTGACAATATATGTATACTTGATCTGAGTGAAAAATACTTATTTTGTATTCTTTTAATGCATGAAAAATAGCCACAGGTGTGTGCAGATTGTGAAATCTCCCTTGGTACAAAGCTTGTAGGCACACAGCATTATTGGTTTTTAATATATTCTTTATGTATCTTGTTGAAAAAGTCTTGAGAAATATCATAAGCACTTTCAAAAAGTTAAGATCTCTGTGAAACATTTATGGAATTGTAATCCCTCTATTTCAAGTATTTAGAGTGGTTCAGACAGCCATGATTTCACACTCTGTAGGAGAGATTTAAATTAATTTGAATTTCTGTTATGTTATTTGTGAGCATTTAAGCAAAACAGTACTTCATTCCCACATCCTGCACTACACAAACCAGCCTGAGGCAGCTTTGTGGTGATCCCAGGGACAAAAAGCTGTTCTTTGTGATGCTTTATAGAGCTTGGTTGCTTATAAAGTAAATTTGCTGGGTTTATTGTCTTTGAGTCCCACACAATCACCTTCAAAGGAATCACCTGAGTTTTTTCCTGCCAAAGGGGTCATGGCCTGATGAGGGACTTGGGGAACCCTTCCCCAGTCCCTACTGACAACTTGCATTCCCAGCTTATCAAGTTACTTAACCATATATGTAGCTAATAACATTTAACTGGAGTGACTGCTGTGCTGAAGTTTTGCATGGCCTGAGGCAGCCTGATGAACTGGGGATGTTGGGGATGGCCCATACTGACCCTTGAGCAAAACCAACCATTAACAAACACCAAGCTTTTATAAAAGCTTACCTTCCAATCCAGACTCTTGGTTACAGAGAGACATTCCCAAACTGTCTGGGATTTACACTGCATTGTGGAGTATTGCATTTTCTAATGCAGGGCTCCAATCCTTACTGCCTAGACCATGTAGAAATTTTATCTAAGAGTTTAACAAGTGCTTTAATCAGAAGTGCAATATGATTCCTTTCAGCCTTGTCAGTCTTCTGTTACATGAGTGAACCCAAGAGCTGATGTTCTGTTGGCTGTATTGAAGTGGCATTTGGTGAGGATCAATAATCTTTTTATTCCCACACTGCACAGCAGCTTGCCTTTAGGTTGGAGTCTCTGTGAAACACTATCACACACTTTTCCACCGAAAAAAAAATCACCTGCTCCAAAGTTTCCTGATGTAGTTTCTCCCTCTCTTATCAAATTAAGGCAAGAGAGAATATGAACAAAGAGACAGGGAGAAAAGATACAATTTAATTATCTAGAAGATAATGGATAATCAAAGCAAGTCACAAGGCTGAAACAAGACAAATACATACTTTTTATATAAACAATAAATATCCATACCATACCCCTCATTACTGAACATCCTGAGGCACAGGTTAAATTGCAACTGCAAAATTATACCCAGAAAGGACAAACAACAAAATAGAAAATTGTGTCCACAGAGACAGAGCTATGGAGTTCACAGCTCAGCTCCTAATGTTTTGTTGTCATTCCATTATGAAGAATAAATTCAAATTTAGGGACTCAACAAACACTTCTAGGCATTTAAAATTTTTTCCTTGCTTTTCTCTTTTGAAAGATTAAGTCCCATGCTTTCTTACTGAGAGGATGCCAGAAGGAAGTAATTAGCCTTCATATCATGGCTGAAAACAAAGCCCTAAATCACACAATGCTCTGGTGTCAACAGAAGGAGATTAACACAAAATGACCAAAAAACTGCTTTATGGCTGGAACCTTAGTAAAACTAATGAGAAAAAACCAGCAGTGTAGAAAGGAGGCAAAGAGCCTCCATTAGTATTTTAATAAAATGCTAAAGCCAGCCAGTGCACAAGTTAGTCAACACTGGGATCATCTTGAGATGCTGGTCCAGTGCAGCACTTGGAGAAGCAGAGCAGAAGATTTTTTCCTGGCCCCTTTCCTGGTGAGAAGTACACAAGGCTACCACTAAGGAGGTGGGAAGAAAATTGAAAGCTCACAATTAGTTCCAAGTCCTCCCAAATTGGCAAATTACCCAGCTTACCCTAAAATCCAAAACTTATCCCATGCCTTGCCCTCAGGGGTACTGGTGCCCTCAGGCAGAACTGCAGCAAATTCCTAGAGACAGCCTTCCCCTTGAAGGCAGGAGGGCTCCAGCAACTGAGAAGGAACATAGCAGACAGGAAAGCAAGAGACTCCTACACTTTCAAGAAGAGAAAATACATTTGGATAAGCATTAGAACAATATGAGGAGAATCTCTTTAAAGTACAGGAGACTGCTGAATAAGGGTTCCAAATCACAACCGTGCAGTGACAGCCCAAACCATATAATTGATGGTGGCGGTGTTATCATGGCTACAGGTCTGTGCCCCCAAATGATGATATTTTCTGAAAAATCCTTTCCTTAGGATTTTTCATCCTGAGAAGCTGGGAGGCCTCAGGAACAAAATGTAAACATTGATTATCTGCTGCTGTGGAATGCAACAGGTGCATCTGGGATTGGTCTCATGTGGTTGTTTCTAATTAATGGCCAATCACAGCCCAGCTGGCTCAGACTCTCTGTCTGAGACACAAGCTTTTGTTATCATTCTTTCTTTTTCTATTCTTAGCTAGCCTTCTGATGAAATCCTTTCTTCTATTCTTTTAGTACAGTTTTAATATAATACATATAATAAAATAATAAATCAGCCTTCTGAAACATGGAGTCAGATCCTCTCTCTTCCCTCATCCCCTGTGAACATGGTCACACAGACCCAGCCCCAGTGCATCAGTCTCAGAGAACTCAGCACAGGGTGGGACATGGGCACTGGCAGGTGCATCCCTTGGGAACGTTCCAGGAGGACCAGGAGCACTGGCACTGGAGGCAGCTCCAGTTTAATCAATGCATCAAATGCAGACAGAGACACCAGAAAAGCTGTAAAGCTGGGGATACACCAGCAAATTAATATGCATATTTAAAGGTACAGGCATGTGGCTCCCAACAAACTGGAAGCTTCTGGCTATGGGCTAGCTGTGCTCTTTGCACTATTGCTCCTCCAGCCCCCAGAAATGATTTGCTGTGGGAGACAGGATATTTTCATTCACTGAGAAGAAAGGAGAATGTTGTCCCAGCCCAAGTGGCACACAAAGTAATATTTCTGCTCTTCTGTTTGTTATTTTAACTAAATAATTTATTCAGCCTACTTTTAAGCCCTGTTTGTCAAATATCTGTGAGCTCTGGGACAGCCCTGTCCCTTCACAGACAAGAGCACTACACTAAAACATCACCTACCTAAAAAAATCCCTAGCAGGCCCTGTGTTTTCAGAACTAAGCTTACAAAGAGACCACACTTACTGTAATATTATCAAAAATTCAACCGACACAAAAATCAAGTTGTGTTTTCCTCAAGCTGCTCTCCCCTCAAAAGCCTACTAAAGGATTTCTGCCGACAGCTCTATAGATTAATCCACCTCTGTCCCTGCAGCAGGCAAATAAAGCCTTACACAAATCAGCAGAGCAAGATGCTGCACTCAGCAGATACCAGAACCACACACACTACAAAATACAGCACAGCCAGATGTAAAGGCAAGGAGGCTGCAGATTAAAGTACCTTTTTGTTATGCCCTTTTATCTTACAAGGTACTCCTGAAATTAACTCCTAGCCTGGAATTTTTTTTTACACCATTTCATATTCAGATTGCAGCTCAGATTATTTTGAAGCAAAAGTACCACAGAGAAATGAGCACTGCCATTCACCTTTGCAAAAGGATGGGGAATTAATTTAAGGTCAATAAAAGCAGGTATTAATTTCCATCCTGCAGAATTTATCAACAGCCATAGGATTCCTCAATTTCTAGCTGTGCCAGTAGCATAAAGAGAGAAAAGCAGCAGCACTTATCCTGGCACACAAAGCAATTGAGCAAGGTCCACGCTACATTGACCCTGCCATCTGGACAGTGCAGAGGCATTTCCAGCATTATCCTCTATAATCATGTAAAATTGTATTCTGATGAGAGAGGCCAAAAATCCTGAGCTCCAGAGATCCAGCTGATAACAGCAATCAATCAATCTCCCTTTATGGATGCAGGATCACACACATCACACAGTGATGCCCATGTCACTGCTTCATAAACACAAACAAATTATCACAATTTCTTGCATATTTTTCAATTCACCAGTCCTCTGGAGTATGAGAAAAGGAGAAATTAAGAAGCTGATCCTCTGCCCCCAGTGAAAAACAGAAAGGACTTTGTTGGGGGCTGCTGTATGTGCAGGATTAGGCCTGAATGATTTGCCAAAGGCTTTACAACAAATTGGTTGCTGAGCTAAGAATAGAAGCTGAGACTCCTGGTTCCTGGTGCTGTAGCCACTACACAACAACCCTGCCTTCTCCCAGAGAGGGCACTCAGCACACAACTGGGCTTGGATGCAGCAAGAGGACACAGTGCCCTTGAGAGGCTTCACTCAGGAATCTTCCCCCAGCTAAAATGCAAGAGCCCTGTGCTGGAAACTATTAAACAGCTGTGCCTTCAGCTCCTGCTTCAGCATTACACACCAGCCTTATCAGCTTCCTTCCTTATGCCAGGAATGCTGCAGGAATTTGCCTTCTGCAGACTAAAGAGAAAGAAGAATGAAAAAGATGATTGTGTGCCTGTGTGTGTGTGAAAGAACAGGAGGGAGAGAGACAGAGAGAGAGAAGATTAAACACTGTGTTATTATACAGCTCAACCTTCCGAAAACAGATTTAGTAATCCTGAGTCAAGACTGTGACTTTGGTGTAAGTTTTATCACGGCATTGATCTTGCCCACAGTCCCACCACCTATATTTCAAGTTCCCAGCTCCTTGCACAGTCCCTGCCCCAAGACTGCTCAGCCATATCCAACACCCCCAGTGCTTCAGCAGCAAAGGCTCAGCCAGCTGAGCACTTCTTCAAAACACATTTTGGGAAGAACCAAATACCTCCAACGCCTGAGATATAAAAGATAAAGGACTCAAAATGAGATTCCCTCAACAACAAAAATATATAAAACCATCTCCCACACACTCTGACTTAACAAGGCTCTGCAGGGCTTGAGGGAGCCAGGAGAACAGTTATGATAAGTTGAAACAAGTACAAGACAAGGAATGAGTGGCAACAGATTGAGGAAGCATCAGTACAGAATCTGCAGATTCTTTCAAAAGGCAGGGAGCTAGAGACAAACAGCCAGTGAAGGAACCAAAATTGTAATCTGAAAATGAGTAAATAAAATCCCCAAAACCCCAAGCACTTAGTTTACTTAAGGACCAACTACTCAGACCAAGAAAACCAGAGTAATTTTGAAAGAAAATGACCAAGGGATATTATGGGTTTCTGAGAAAGCCAGCAATGAACCAGTTAACAGGAATATCAGATAATTCCACTGAAGCCAGTCTCCCACAAAGACACTTCCCAATTTTACATGCAGGCCTTACATTCACTAGTTTGGTGCAATTTGACACTGATTTCTATAATTCATCAAGAAGGAAACAGTCCCAGCCAGTGATCTGCAGACTGGGGAGGCCAGAAACATTTCAGGAGGAGGCTCCATATAAACACATGGGTAAAAATACCAAAAGTAACATTACAGAGCTTGTTGCTTCAAATCTGTCCATATGCAAGCCTGGACTGAAGTTCACTACTGGTTTAATAGCAATGTTGGACATAGTGAAGGTATGAAGGGCAAGGTGGAGCAGTTTTGACAGATTTTCTGGGAAGCCCCAGTGCCAGGGCACTCACTCTGTGGGGAAGGGTTTTACCTGCATGGGAATCCACTCACACAGTGCCAAAGTAATAATTTTGTGCTCAGGTGAATAAATGGCAGGGGAAGAAGGGAAAGGGAATCTTTTAGATTAAATCATAGGCAAGCTTTCACTACAGCAGAAATTCAACAGTATGCCAAGGTTTCCAAGCAAATCACTGCTGACCAGTCCAAAGAAAAGCTGAAGTGTAATTTACTGGATTTGTGTAAAATAAGCTTCATTTTTGACCGAGGCTGCAAAAAGCAAAGTGCTACATTTGCTGTGGAGTTTCAGCTGGTGTGTGAGGCTTCATTCTAGAGCTGTGTGAACACTGGGCAGCATCTTCTACTTGAACAACTGAACCCAAATGTACTGGAAAAAACAAGTAACACTTGATTCTATCAACAGACAGGTACAAAGTCTGTCATTTCCAAATACATTAATGTCCATGTGGCCACTGCTTGTGACTGACTAAAGATTTCTCCTGTTATACAGGCTTAGCTTGCTCACTGTCTATAAAGAGCCATCTAGTATTGAACCATGCTCCTGTTAACTGCTTCCTCAACAGAGAGTATTGCTTGGATTACAACCAGCCTGTATTGCAACCATACAGGTACCTGAAAAAAGGTCAAAATGAAGCTCCAAAATGAGCCAAGATCCAGTAATTTAATCTTTATCAAATCCTTGCCTCCAAAACGAGGCCAACATTTGGTGAAGATAAAATGACTGGATGATTTTACCACAATTATTTGAGCAACAGCAAAGTTCAGACTTTCCTGCTCTAAACAATGGCAGTATAAAGAGGTCAACCTGTACTGAAGGAATCAATCTCTTTACCTGGGTTTAAATAACAGCTGTCTAGAGAAGAGGTTTCCTTACATGAATTAAAAAAATAAAATAAAAAAATTAAATAAAAAATAAAAATAACATAATAATATAAAAAGAAAATTAAAAAACTTATAAAGTAAAATAAATAAAAAACAAATAAAAAGAAATAAAAAATAAAAATAAATTAATAAAATCTAAAAATAAAATAAAATAAAATAAAATAAAATAAAAATAAAATAAAAATAAAATAAAAATAAAATAAAAATAAAATAAAAATAAAATAAAAATAAAATAAAAATAAAATAAAAATAAAATAAAAATAAAATAAAAATAAAATAAAAATAAAATAAAAATAAAATAAAAAGAAAATAAAAAGAAAATAAAAAGAAAATAAAAAGAAATAAAAAGAAAATAAAAAGAAAATAAAAAGAAAATAAAAAGAAAAAAAGGAAGAAAATAAAAAGAAAATAAAAAGAAAAAAAGGAAAAAAATAAAAATAAAATAAAAATAAAATAAAAATAAAAATGAAATAAAATAAAAAATAAAAATAAAAATAAAAATAAAAATAAAAATAAAATAAAAATAAAATAAAAATAAAATAAAAATAAAATAAAAATAAAATAAAAATAAAATAAAAATAAAAATCTCAGCCCAACTCCAAAATTTACATGCAGGTTTTCTTAGGCACTTGCACCCTTTCTGCCCTGAATCCTCACCCTCCCAGCATGGCAGTCCAGTATTGCTGAGCAGCCTGAGAGCTGCTCTGATGCACAGAGGGCTCTCCTCTGTGTGAGGCATCACAGCATCCTCCTGAGCGGCACAGACAAACAAAATACCCATGAAAAAGCCAACTGAAGGTGCAGACCTATGGGTTAAAGGGGGTAAAAATTCCTCTCTGGCCAGACTCCCACAGCAAAGCAGGTCCTGTGCCAGTAACACTCTTAACCAGCATTTTCAAGCCCAAGGAACAAAATAATTTCTTAAATCTTTCCATCAAGAGCCTGCTGAATAGCTTTTCTTTGAAATGATGGCACAGAGCCACCATGGATTTTTTCTTCAACTAACCAGCATTGAACAGAATCTCACAGCCACAGAGGAGCAATAAAAGAGGAAGAGGTAACAGAGAAAAGCTTAGGGAACTATCAAACCAAGTACCAGCATCTTCACACTCACACTTCACTACAAACAATGGCTTCAAACCATGGTGGACCTGCAAAAAGATGGGAGCACTGTAAGCACCAGCTAGCCAGGAGAACAAAGGGATGGGAGAGCCTTGGAAAAATAAAAGTTAAAGCAGCAGAAACCATACACGTGAGTCTGGAACGTGATGCTGGGGAAAAAACCATCAGTAATCCTGTCACTTGCTGATTTTCCCAGGCTGAGAAACCAACAGCAAAATGCCATGTTGCTTTTAGTCTGCTCATCTAGATCCAAATGGGATGTTTTGTCCTCTTAGCACAGGACTTTCAGTATTCACACATTTCACTGCAGATAATCAAGACCTGGCTTCAATATAACATGAATTATCCAAGGATCCCAATGCATGGCATGCCAAGCAAAAAAAGGGTATTTTCCCAGAAACCTCAAGCATACTGATGTCCAATTTGCATGAACAGGGTTTTACAGAAACACTCCCTCTAACATGAATATTTCAGCCTGGGCTCTAACTCACCAACATCAACACAGAGAAACTTGTTGACTCTGCTATGCAGAGAACTGGGTTATCAGGGCATCCCAAGTAGATTTGTAAGAAAATCATTGCCTTGAATATTGACATTTCCACTCCTGTATCTGTAGACAGGGCAAAGAAAGAAATACTTCCTGCAAGAGAAAGCTCTGGTTAAGCATAACTACCAAGTCAGGCACATTTCCAAACACACAGTAAAGTAAATCATTGCACAGCCATTGTGCTGTATTAAAGAACAGGTTGGCACAGGAGGTTTTAGGCTTTCCAATTAAATTCTATTTTTTCATCTGGCAATGCTTTTCAACTTTGTACAGTGCAAAATACACTGAACTGGTACAACCTTGGAGTTTGGGCTGAATTCCAATTGTTGGCCCTAGAGCAAATAAAGCCAATAAAACAGGACAGACTTGCAACCTGAACAATTGTTTTCAAAGGAAGATGGTAAACTCCTGCAGAAGTGGGAAATACTTTCATGGAAAATAGAAAGCCACACCTGTAAGCTTCAGGTATTTCCTTATTACAGAACTTCCCTTGGGGACATGACATACCTACTCAGCATTTTTTTCACTTCTTGCTGCCAAAAGGAGGTGATGTATTTGAAGTACATGCAAAGGTTAGTCTCTGTAGAGATCACCGTTTTGTAACATCCCGATCTTTTCTGTTTATTAACCAAGGCTGAATCAACGTCTTTCAATACAATATACAAAGACCTACATAATTTGAGTTAGACTATTGCCAAGAATGTGTGTTTTCTCACATAGAGACAGCATCTTCTCAAAACATGAAACATGACATTTCATGAGACATAGATGTGCCAGACAATAGAAAAAAGGACCCTTAGAGCAGAAGGGTCCTGATTTTAATTCTAGTCATCACTCATCAAGAGATACAATTGTCTTTGCAAGACAGACACAGGAGAGATGAAAAGTTAAAGAGAACCACAAAAATGCTCAGGGTTTAATTTAAATCCTGGAGTACTTGTTCTGGTCTAATAAAAACAGCTGACCCCACGGTTTGCACAATTCCTGAGATCAGGAGAAGCTATGGCACAGCTGCCTGCACTATTCCCAACAGCAAGGAGCCTATTTCAGTTGGGCACATGCATCTGTTTTCCCTCCCCTTTTCACAAACTCCCATTTCAGTCCTGAGCATGGAACAGGTTGGAGATCTGCTCACGTGACTTGCATGTCTGTGCACTCCTAACCACAAAAAGGTGTCCCAACAGGTCTGGTACTTTGCACCATTCTGGGATCTTTCATATCAATCCTGCAAATGAGGCTGTGGCCACTCTTCCTTCAGAAGAAATATTCCAGGGCTCCTTCAGTGCTGGCAGCTCAGAACTCACAAATAACCCTCAGTAAGAAGGCAGAATGCATTCAGCATGATATAAGGCCTCCTGGGATCAGGACTCAAACCAGCTTCCTTCTCCTTCCTGCTCTTCTACAGCTCCCTGCAAGGCTCTGGGTAAATCATGCTATCCTCCTGTGCCTAAATTCTACATTTGTCTAAGAGGGATAATCACTCCTCACCCATAAAGAGGGGAATTCTCAAGCTACACTTACTAATGATTGACAGGGACCCAGGTACTACAGAAAAGCACCATAAAAAAAAAAATCACCCCCTGCCAAAAATGCATTATGAAAACCAAATGCTCCTTAAAAAGCAGGCTTCAGATTCAGTTCCCTAGTAGTTGCCACAAAAAAAACCCTCACAATTTAACATAAACTCTATCTATCTAAAAATATCCCAACACAATCTGACAGTGTCCTTTCAACCAGACATTAAAGAAAAACCTACAGGCACAATTACATATGACAAAGATAATGACAAAACAAGAAAAGAAAAAAGGTAGGCAATATCATTCCTTCTAGCTTAAAAAAAAAAAAATTATAGTGCACTCAGTTTGCTGGTTAATAGGTGATGTGATGGGTCCTTAGTTCATCTTGGGATAATTTAAGAACAGAATGATTAGCAGTGTATGATGACAGTGATCACTAGCTGGCTCCTGGAGAGCTGATAAGTTATTAAGCCAAACAATGGATCGCTATTATGAGCAAGTCAGTGCACTAACTGTAATTTCCTTGAAAGCTGAGTGGTGCATGATTATACTTGTCCACTCAGACTGCCTGCTGGCAGCTCCACATTCTGCTATTGTTCTGAACTGTTCAGTCTTCCCAGAGCCCAGGATACAGGCACAGAAAAATGTATTCTTCATATTCAGGCTTCATTGTGGCAGCTGTTGTCTGAAGGAGAGTGGAAAAGAGACATTCTCTGTCCTGAAGCACAACTATTAGAGCTCCTAAAAACATGTGGTTTTATTTGTCAGCAGGAGCTACCTCTACTTTCTAGCTGAGGTAATTTCCATTTCAAGAGAACTCTGACTTTGGAATGACACATGTATAAAGCTACAGACATAATGTACACATGTTCATATGTATATATACATATACATGTGTTTAAGTGTATTTAAATGCCACATTTAAATACACATAAGTGTGGCATATATGAGTACATTCCTGGTGGTTTTCTTTGTGAGTTTCAGGAACACTGCTGTTACTACTGGAAGATTGTATAGACATCTCCTAACTTACATTGCTCTCTCAAGGTACAAGGAGAGACAACACAGAACACCCCCATTAATGAGCCTACCAAAACTAGGAATAAAAAAACCACAAAAGACAGCAGCAGCTGGATGACAAGGACTTCAAAGTGGCTAATACACACACGGGCTGAAAACATGGCCTTCATCTGTCCTACAAGAAAGGGGTGGCCCTAGTGGTGAAGACTGCAGGATGTGGAGAACAAGAGTGAGGTGCTACTGCAGAGCTGCTGAGTGAGATGGGGAAGAGTCCTGGGCTGCCTAAATGATGCTTCTGTCCCCACTTGTCTGTTCTGTTTATGCTGGATATTAAGTTTTACACCTTTAAGATTGGTTCTGAGAGTGAAGGGGTGAAGAGAAGAAGCACAGTTTGTTTTCAGACACTGCACTTGCTCCCCTGCATTCTTTCCTGCACCATGGACAGACAGCAGGACAAAGCTCTCCTTTGCTTTTTAGTTAGATTTTTTTAAGCTAGCTGAGGTAGTGAAGTTCCCTGGATTGTGGCTTTTCTTTTTCTTGGAACTGTTCAAACCTGCTGTGGACCAAGAACCCAGAAGAACACTGTGAGCTCACACACCTGTGGCCCTCCAGGGCCAGGACGAGGCATTTTCCAGTGCAGGAGGGACTGATAAGAGACTGAGCTACAAGGACTTTCTGAATTTGCATCTCTTCAGAACAGCAAGGTTCTATTGTTTAATATTGTTCAGTTTTTTTGTGCTGGTGAATGCTTTGCCTGTTAAATAAACAGGTTTTTTCTACCTTTTCTCTAAGGAAATATTTTCCCGAACCAGTTGAATCTGCTTTCTAGAGGGACCCTTAAGAGGTTTTTCTCCCAGATTTGCCCTAATCTAGGACAGTAAGGCAGTCCCCTCCTATGTGCCTCAGTTTCCTCCTCTGCAAAGGAAGGCAGAGCCCCTGCCCAGCGCCCAGGGGTGCAGCTGGCACACGCTGTGTGGGTGACCCTGGAGCACCCACTGGGGGCCAGGGACTGCAGGGAGCACTGCTGGGGCAGCACAGGGGCAGATGCTGCTGGAGACATGGAGTGAAGCCAGCCCACAGCCCACCTGGCTATGAGAGAAAACAGAGATCCCCATTTTTGATCCCCTATACTGATTCTCAGAAGTATATCTTCACTCTTGCCCACATGAGCAGTGACACTAAGCCTTTCCTTCCCTTTGGTGCATTTTTACTTTACTCCTGTCCTGAAAGTTACCAGCTTGTCTGAGCAGGAGGCAAAATTTTTAAAGCCCTTAAGCATCTCCCCCTCAAACAGTAAAAGCCATTTTGGAGTCCAAGCCCTGCTGGCTCCCAATGACCCTTGGGGTACTCAAGTGTTTGGTTTTTTTAACAGGACTTAGGTGATTCTGAAAGGATTATCATGTACCTCACACTGATTTGATATAAAGTGAGCTTTAAGTGGGAAGAAAACCTGACAATGAGAAGATTTGACAAGAGCTTAAGAGCTAAGCCCTAATTAATTTTAAACTTTGTTTTATGCAAGGCTCACTTAAGGAACAGATGAAATTCTTCATGTCCTTTTTTGCTGTGCTGATCCTGCAAGGAATATATAACCAGGAGGATGTTTTAACAGGCCTTGGAAAAAGTATGAGTATCAGTCTATTTTGAATCCAGGAATTGCTCCCGTTACTGAATTTTTTCAAACCCAAGTGAAACGGAAAATAATTACTGTAAAAACAGAAAGTGAGAAAATGTAATAGTCAAAGTGGGATACTAGTAACACACAGAGATACAATCTCCCCTAAGGTTAATACCGTTGCTAGTCACACATCTTATACCCATATAAATAAATAGTTTTTCTCCTTACAAGATCTAATCATCAGACCATTCATTCTCCTTAGTAAAACAGGTTAACAAGTCAATAATTTCCACTCCAATTCTGAATTAACCAGCCCATAGCCACACTAGTCCAACTGTGAGTCTGTACCATAAACAAAATGAGGAGGTGGCTTCAAAGTGTAGAGGGTCTGGTGTTTATTTTTTTCTCTCCTGAACTTGGACACACTCAACAAGTTAACAGCAACTTCCAAAATACTGGAGATGGAAACTGTTGAATCAGAGACAGGAATTTCATCAACTGCTTTGCTATGATGCTCCAAGTACACCCTAAGTTATCCAGCCAACAGAGGCTGCACCTAAAGACAGATCCTATCTTTATGATAGATTTTATGTAGTGTGGCCATCCACTCATCTCTAAGAAAAGGCCATGGTTATGGCAGTAGGAAATCTCAAAAAGAGATAAACAGCAGTAACTTGCCATGGAAGGCTATAAAAAATGGATTAACAGCCAATTATGTACCAGTTTTAAGCCTCAATGCTTCTGTAAACAGAGAAGAAAATTAATTTCAAACGTATGCTCGTGGACATCTCGGACACAAATTTTACACTAAGCATGTAACTTATACATGCACATATTATTTAGCATTTCTGGCTTTGTTCTTTTTTTTTTCCTGCTACCAATAGTTATGTCGTTATCACCTTTATAATGAGATAGCCATTCAAAATACACTGCTTCACAAGATCATGAAAAGCCAATAGGCAACTGTATTGTTTCAGGACTACTTCATATTTAAATCATTGCCTAAAATTACAATTCAAACACCATGTGAATGAACAAAGCCATTCAAACGGGTACAGGACACATAAATTTACATTTACATTAATCATTCTGGCCTGATTTCACACTCCTGTGCAAACAAGAAGTATTTCTGGCCTGTCACAGCATAAGAGCTAACAGGGAATACCTCAGTGATTCCATGCAACTCTTTGCCTTATAAACTTACCCTTCCTCAGCCATGAGGCTTTCCCTACAAAAAGACAAACTGTGATCAAACCTCAGCAGTCCCTGGAATACAGCACTGGGCTGGGTAATGTGATAAGGCATAAAGCCAACAGCATGATTGTATGTACAGGAATTGTAAGAACCACTCAGAAAAGCTTGGAGTAACTTGATAGCAATAGGAAGAGTACAGAGAAAACACTTCCCTACAGTGAGGCTCCATCACATGGCCACTCTGACAGTGGAATTTCAGAAACTGCATAATAACCAAAGCACCACATTTACTGCAGGGCATGCAGCACACAATGCTGCACTCAAAGTCAAACTGAGTCACATCTGGAGTTCATGGCATTCTAATACTTTCCCTTACTTAGCTCAAGGACACAAATGAAACTTCTACGTAGAGGGCTTGGGTAGCAGTAGCTTCATTAGCCTTGTGCATCTATCCAACATCATTACAAATTGTAATTAAGTTGTCTGCACCAGCACAGAAGTGAGTACATGCCCTTTCCCAAGGCAAGCTTTGCTTTTACCAAGCTATGGAATTTTTTGGCATCTTCTTTGTTTCAGCTAGTTTTTCTCAGTTTAAAGGCAATAAGCAGTTTCACCTGAAATGCCCACAAAGCACCCATGAACTACTGCAGCAAACAGCCTCATTCATAGCAACAGTTCTCTCCATAACCAAGAGGCTGCACAGTTTCACTTTTATGTTTAAAAAACACTTTGTCATGCTGAGATGAGACATTAAATCACACATTATAATGCGGTGTGTCCAAGTAATGCCAAATGGAGCAAAGCATTACAATGTGAATGAGGTCAACAACATGTTAAGAGAGCAGAGAGCAAAGCTCCATGCATGGCTTTAAGCACAAGATCCCAATGGACAAAATCCTGAGCAAGCTGCTTGAGCAGCCTCTGCCTTGAGCTGGGGGTTGGGCTACCTGATCTTCAGAGATCCTGCTTGACCTCACCCATTCTGTGAGGATTTGCTGTTTTCTGTTTGTGACAGTGTACCAGGCCTGGACTGAAAACTGCTCAAAAAGCTTGAGGCTCCACTGCTGCATTAACCCTCAGTCCCACATGAGGCTCCCGGGCAGTCAAGAGCCATCCAAGCTCCAGCTCTGGCATTTATCACCTCCCTTCCTCTTTCTCCCCATTAAACCTAAAGCCTGCTCTGGTCAAACCAAATTCTTGCTTACTCTTCTGTGTTTTGCCAGCATCAAACTGGTGTAGCAAAGTAGTTTCTGGCAGTCATCAAAATATTGTTACACCGTATGCCAGGAGTACTGACAAGAAAACAATCACTGAAAAATAAAATCTGTGTTAAAAATGATGCTGTGTTCCTTAGGATTCCAATAGTTCTGCACATCTGTACCTTGTCTGCAATACAGCTACTTCATCCATTTATTTTCCATAATGAAGTATTGATTTCATTTGCAAAAAAAATGCTATAACCACTCTACATTGCTGGCATTTTACCTGAAGAAAAATCTCTTAGCAAATATAATCTATGTCAATTTGTGACCACTTAATTTGTGAGATGGAACCATTGCAAAGCACACAGTCCCACCACTCACAGCAGAAAACCATCCCCAAACCAGACTCACCTGCAGGAAGCTCAAGAGAGGCTGAGCCACAAGTGTGTGGTTGGTTTCACACCTCGCTGGCTCAGCAGATGCAAACAAAATACACACAACACAACTCTGCCTGGTTTACAAAAATGCCAAATGGGTAATAACATGCAACTCACAACACACCATCTCAATATATCATAAATTGCCTGAAATCTATCCCCACAGCAGTGAAAGTGAAACACCACCCTTCTGCAACCATGTAGTTGAATATGAAAACAATTAAGAGCACAATTTTATTTTAACATTAGCTCATCTGATATAAAGATACCTGAAATCTAAAACTTCTTGCAGAGACAATACTATTTTAGGTTTGAGATAGTTTGCTCCAAACTCCAAAGCAAATTGAACACATCAGCTGAGGAGAAGTCACTGTAACCAGTCCACTTATCCAACACACCAGATTTTGACAGCATATTATCTTCCACAAGATGGGTGAATATTTTCCTCATTTCAAATTGCTCAGTTTTGTTCAAAATGATCACTAGTTAATTCCAGGTTGGGAAACAAATTAGGAACTGAAAAGGCAAGTCAATTTGGTTTTCTTCTTCCAGCCTGCAAATAAGAAGTAGGTGTGGAAGGCTGAGCCCTCCCAGCTCCAATGTCTTGCCAAGCACAGTCTCAAGTCACCACCGGCTTCATTTGTTCAGTACAGGTCATGTTACACTGCTTAGTTATAAACACAAAATAAGCTGAGATTTTTTTCCTAAATACTTAGCACATTTAATGCTGTGTTGTAGTTTAAAAAGAGCAAATGAAAATGTTTGCTTTCCATGTTACAAACTCCAATTCCCACCCAAAAGCAGCTTGAAAAAGATCACAACTGAAAGACTAATCATGATAAGTCATCTATCATTTTCAAAAAAGCACAAAAATAAAGACTAAGTAAATCTATGTAAATGTATACAGTTGCTTAGATGCATGCAGAGTATATCCTTCTCAATATTAAGAGCTACCTTTTTTTATTCCTGCCAAGAATACATTTATTTGCAAGTGAGTGCCTTAGAGGTTATCAAGGGAAAAGAGTCAATCTTTCTTTAGG
Source organism: Zonotrichia leucophrys gambelii (assembly GCF_028769735.1). Classification (NCBI taxonomy): domain Eukaryota; kingdom Metazoa; phylum Chordata; class Aves; order Passeriformes; family Passerellidae; genus Zonotrichia; species Zonotrichia leucophrys. The sequence continues at coordinate 3,010,016 of NC_088188.1, read as the reverse complement.
AAAAGAAATAAAAACTACAAATGTTAAGCAAGATTAACATGGGCCATTTCAGTCAAGGTCTCAGACTTATCAGCTTCCACCAACTCACCCTGTAAAAACATGCATGGCATAAAAAAGGGCTGAATACTGATCTTTAATCACAGAACCAGGATAAATATTCAGATATTGCTAAATCCAGTGCATATCATTACCCAGATTCTCTTCATGTAACATCCTTGAAAAGTCTGAACAGAAAAAGTCAGGGAGAGTCACACATACATTTTTAACTGTTCCACCCATGTTGAAACTTGTAAATTTTCCCGTCTCAGGTTCAGGAACTCCCCCAGTATCAACTTTTAAAATTCATCTATTTGAGTACTTTACACAATACTTAAAGGCTGCATTTTACTCCTAAACAGGCACACCTTATGCCATCTCTAGTATGCTCTATAATAAGAACACTAAAACTTCACAGGAAAAGATGAACTTCTCCTTTACAGCTACATCTCAGCCAAACATACATTCACACTCCTGAGAGGGTTTGGTTCCTACTTTATAAACAATTTGTATTGAAAAAATTTGGGTCAAGGACAGCTTTCCATCAACAACAGCCTACATCTCTCTACAATTACTGGCCAATAAGCAGCACAAGTATCTTAAAAACATTTATTCCATCACATTACCAAACAATAACCAGACCACAAAATTGCAAAAAAATCACTTTTCCTACCCAGGCATTCCCACAAAAGCATACCTCAGAGGTCCCCAAAGGATGAGTGGATGGTTTTCTGCCACCAAGCAAACTTGCCACTCCTCTCCTCCACATGCCAGCTCTGTGCTAAACAGCAGCTCTGGTATCTGCTGGCAGATCTGGTATCTCTGGTATTACTGCTGGGAGCTTCCTAAAGCAGGCTGCAGATCAGAAGTAGGCTTTTTATTTTAATCTCCAGTAAGCCACACTCAACAGAGCAAAGTAAGGTTCTTCTGGTTGGTGAGAAAGTTTTGATGCTCACTGTATTTCTTCAGATGTGAAAATAAAATATTAATAACCAGTACATAATGTTTATTATATATCAGGCCACAAAAATGAGATCAGATTCTCAATTTCAATGGTGAGCACAGTAAAACTTTGTGTAGTACATTTGGGACTAACAAGGGCTTCTACAGTAATGGAACCGGTTTAATCAATCTTCATTACTTTTGTGCCATAATAGAATACTTTTGCCTCTTGTTTTCTTTCTTAACAAATATATCTTATCTACACAACACTCAGATGAGTTGAGGGTGGGGAGAAAAGATCTTTTTACTCTGAAATGCTAACAGCAGCTCAGAGGCTTTACTCTGCTGATTCTGAACTGTAATGAATGGAAATATTTCCTCACATTCCTGTTGGATAATTCTTCCTTTACCAGCCTGCATTTACCAGCAGATCAGAGCTGGAGTTTACTCTTGAGTTGGCAGTAAACAAAAGAACAAATCCATAGTGTTTCTGGTGAGAAAAGAATTTGGAGCCTTTATCCAAATACATTAAAACTCTAACATGCAGGATGACTAAGAAGATGTGTGTTGGATAAATGAGCTGGTGTGCTAAACAAATTAAAAAAAAAAATCAATGGAAAGACATGTTTATAGGGAATGACCAAGGCATTGTCAAAGAATTCAGCTATCAAATAGAGATTTAAGTTATTAATTATAATTTAAGTTATAATTCAGTAGAGGGGTAGACTGTGGATTCAGACTGTTGTGTTAATGAACAATTCATCTGTTACTTCTAGATGACAAATGCACAGCATTCATACTTTCCAATAACAGACCTGCACTGGCTCTGCTGCTGAAGCACACCAGTAGCAGCTTGCAGGAAGAGCCATCTAACTGATAAAAGCCACATTTTAATTTAAATACTGACATTCACCTCAAAGTAATAAAAAAACATTAATCTGAGGGGATCTTTAATGAGTTACAAGGCAAAAGAGGAAATTTTTTTCATCTTTTCTATTTCTCAGCTCAACATGAGCAGGCATCATTGATGTTTTTTTTTTTACATAATTGATGTTGTACCTTATCCACAGGTGATGCATCTCATCTATGTGACAGCTTTCCCAATGAACTGAAACATGGGAAATAAGGACAAGCAACTATCCCACTACAAATTACAGGCAAATATCTATTTATTTTAAAAGTACAATACCTAAATCAACATTTCTCCAGCACACAGTGCTGCCCAGCGTTAAACTCTGGGTTTGATCTAGTACTTCCATTCCACCTTTTGAATCTCATTTAGTTTCTAAGCACTCCTGTCAGTTTCTGACTTGGCATCAGCCTCAGCCTGATGGGACCACATGGTAGGTTGAGGACTGACTGCATGACAGAACTGCCAGGCAAAGACAGAGAAAATCAGGCAGTGCCCCACTGGTAAACCATGAGCCAGAAGCAGAAAATAAAGGGAAAAATAATATTTGTAGATAAACAGTAAGAGACCATCAGGAAGGAATCCTGTTCCTTCCAAGGTTTAACATGTTCAAACACTGCAGAATGCTCTCACAGCCCAGCAGCCTTGAACACAAACTGATGACATCCACAATTAAACATCTTAATATATTTTCTTAGCCCAAACTAGCAAATTCTGTTCTCTCCACCTACTCAGCTAGCTGATTCTCACTAGCTCTACTCATCCTGAACATCCACCAGCAGGTTGAGCACCATAAATGCCCATGGTGACACAAACAGGGCAGCAGAGTGCTCTGGGGAAGGGCAGGCAGGCAGCTTTTCCCGTCACTGCAGCCTCCCGTGGTGCCTGGACATCAGCACTCACTCCTTCTGTAACAGATGGTCACCAAATCACACTGAAAACGAAGTCCCCACACCTCAGATATCACACACATATACACACACCCAGAAAATAAAATATTCAAGGCATTTGGGAGTTTATGCCACAACAAAAGGAAACGTGAGCAACATGTTTTAGATGAGTAGATATGATCTTGTAACTGACAAAAGCCTTTACTCAGTGGTCTTCCTGGGATGCAAAGGATGGCAGGAGCCATGAGAGACCAGAAAAAAAAGGTTTTAATGATAGGAGTAACTTGGCTTTGCCAGATAATCATGCAGTGTTGCAGGCCGATCTGTTTCTCATATAAGGGCATAAACAACATGTGTTTGTCTGAGTTCATACCAAAGGAAACAGACTGCTGATCTCAATGTCCTCAAATGATGCACAGATACATTTTAAGCACTTGTTTGTCCTATTATATTCTGAAGTCCAAAATAGACTTTTCATTACAGTATCTCCAATTTCAGGACACCTATACAGTAAACAAGTGATCAGGCAATGAGAAACACTTATATTAATAGCAACAGCACACTGTTCATAAGTAGAGGTGTCAGTTATTACTAAGCAAAATGGACAGATTACCAAAAATACCACTGAAAACTTACAGACCACAAACCTAGTTTTATCTTTTGCTCACAACCCAAAGAAAATCTAACTTATTCTCTACATTTTATCCCCATTCACTTCTTGCTACATTTTTACTGAAATTAATATTTTTAATGACCTCTCCACAGTAGGAATACCTTCTGCCTCCAAGCATCCCATTGTAGTGGGATCACTACATCCTATCTAGCTTCTCTGGGAATCATCCCATTCACATGGACAGCCATCTGTGTGTAGTGCCAAACCTGTAAGCTTGCAAAATCTCTGTAATTCTGTGTCAAGTCACCAATATACATAAACTGGAGCATCTTGAAAAAGAACCCAGAGTGACAGATGCTTTTGGAATGGCTGCATTTAAACATTTCAGGTGACCAGAGTCTCATCCTTTACTCATGCAGAACTTGTTCCTTCTCTTCAGCATTGAGAAATCATGATCATCTCAAACCAAAGAGTATCAAAAAACCTTCAGAGATTTTAAAATTTGTGATGACCTACAATTGACACATGACCTACAATTAGGTCATTTAAACACCCAGCCCTGTGAGCAAACTAACTGCTCAACTTTATTCTATTTATAATTTAATGGCTTTACAATTGAAATAATACCTTTCTCCCTCAACCACTTCACTGCTTACCACCAAATCTTTATATTAGGTACTGGAATAGACAGGAAAAATAACTTGTTAGCATTGACTCCAGATGTTCAGGGGTCTACTAAGCATTACCCAGAAATCTGGCTAACTACATGACACAGACCCAGTGCTTGGAAGAACCCAGATTCCACTTTATTTTCCTGGACTCTCCATATATTTTTATATACTCTCCAAAGACAAGGGTAGGCTCACCTTCCTACCATCTACTGCATGCACTGGTGCCTGAATGCATGCATTATCCCAACTGTCCTCCATGCAGGTTTAACTCCTATGCACTAAAAGGAATCACAGATTTGCTGAGTTGGAAGGGACCCACAAGGATCACTGAGTCCAACTCCTGGCCCAGCACAGCACCATCCCCAAGAGTCACACCACGTGCCTGAGTATTGGCCTGTGACCGTGTTCACAGGGGTCTGAGGATGAGGGAAGAGATGAGGATCTGACTCCATGTTTCAGAAGGCTGATTTATTATTTTATGATATATATTACATTAAAACTATACTAAAAGAATAGAAGAAAGGATTTCATCAGAAGGCTAGCTAAGGATAGAAAAAGAAAGAATGATAACAAAAGCTCTGTCTCAGACTCTCTGTCTGAGCCAGCTGACTGTGATTAGCCATTGATAAGAAACAACCAACATGAGACCAATCACAGATGCACCTGTTGCATTCCACAGCAGCAGATAATCATTGTTTACATTTTGTTCCTGAGGCCTCCCAGCTTCTCAGGAGGAAAAATCCTGAAGGAAAGGATTTTTCATAAAAGATGTCTGTGTCATAGGCCAAACACTCCTGGAGCTCTGCCAGCCTTGGTGCTGTGAGCACTGCCCTGGGCAGCCTGTTCAGTGCCCAGCCACCCAAAGTCCCCTATTTGTCTGATCAGCCCTAATCACCACAGTGCTCCTACTCCTGTCCCTTCCAGTCCTTGCTGCAGGAATCACAATACTCCTTTGCATAACAACCTCCACACCACACTCTTAGACCCTGCAGGAGGAGGAGACCCAGTCCTATACCCACACCTTTTCTGATTCTTTGGTCATCCAGAAGTCTACATCTTAATCTTGCCAGGATTTGGAATCATCTCTCATGTCATAACTTACTACACAGGGAAAAAAGAACCATTTGGCTACATAGGAATAGTATGAGCTATACTGTCCATCAGGTTCCTGGGCTTTATCCTCTGAGCTCAGCACATATTCACAGCAGGAATAGATGCTGACACCCGAGCATGCTTTACATCTACCACTATAATCACTGCTATTCCAACTGGTATCATCTTCTGGGGGAAGAACCTGTTTCTAACATCCAGCCTTAACCCCCTGACACAGCTTCAGGCCATTTCTCAGGTGCCATCAGTGTCACACCAAGCACAGATCAGTGTCTGCCCCTCCTGTTCCCCTCACTGCAATGAGTCCCCTCAGGCTCCTCTTCTCCGGCTGCCCAGCCCCAGGGCCCTCAGCAGCTCCTCGCCAGCTTCCCCTCACGGCCTCACTGTCCCCATGGCCTCCTCTGCACTCTCTCCAACAGTTTAATTTCTTCCTCACACTGTGCTGCCCAAACCTGCACACAGCACTGGAGGTGAGGCCCCAGAGCAGAGCAGGACAATCCCCTCATGGCCTGGCTGGCACTGTTGGGCCTGGAGCCCCAGGACAGGGATGGCCCTGCTGGCCCCAGGGCACGGCTGGCTCTGATCCCTCTGGCACCAAGCAGGACCCCAGGTTCCTTTGTGTGGTGCTGCTGTCCAGCATCTCCTTCCCCAGGCTGTACCCACTCCCAGGGTACCCTTAAACCAGGTGCAGAATCCAGAACTTTTCCTTGCTGGATGCTGTTATAAAGTATTTTGCAATTTAGGGGAAAAAAAAATCAAGCCAGGAATGTAGCAGAACAGTATTTGTATCAAGTCCTCCAGTAGGTTACTTGTGGCACCTCTCCCAGAAGCATGAGACAGTTTAACCAAGGAAGCAGAGACACTTTGGTGTGAGGGAAGCTGCTCATTTTGCAGCACACAGGGAGATGAAAGCAGGAGTTTTCAGATGAGCACAGCTCTCTGCCCCAGAGAACCAGCACTTACAGAGGCACATCCAAAAGAAAAACAATGCAATGGTGAAGCCACACACAATTGTTATATTTACATGCATAAACACTGCACAGCTTCTGAATAGGTGAGAATCCTTGGCACCAAGGAACATTCAAGCCAGACACAGAGACACAATATGCTGAGCTGGAAGGGACTCACAAAGATTATCAAGTCCAACTCTGAGGTGAGTGGCTTGTATGAGGGCTGAAGCCCCAACCCTGGTGCTATTAACACCATGCCCTAACCAACACAATCAATAAAACACCAGAATGGTGATGACAGCAACAGCAAAAACATTAGACACATGCAAATCTTCAGCATGCCACTAAAAACGACACGGATCACTCCTCCACTGGGGTGCCTGGCAGAGCCTGCTGGAATCAGTGGGCCTGCACTGACAAAAGCAGAACACCAAGAGCACAGTCCTCAGTGTAACTGCTTAGCAGTTCCACTATTATTTATTCCCAGACGACCTCTCTTAATGCAACTTTGCATAAAATACCTCATGCCTAATTTAAAGTTATGATTAAGAGTATTTTCCTTTTAGCTCAGACCAGCCCACTATTTTATTCACTGCTGGTCTCACCTCTTCACCATGTTAGCTGCTGTCTTGCTTCTGGCCATCAGAACAGCCTCAAAACTGCTGTTCTCTGTACCAGAAAATATTGCTATTGTAACAGAAGCTAAATTAAAACTCTTGTGTCATGAACAAGGGCAAGAGTGTGAGAGTGTGGCAAAAGGCCAAATAAAAAGGGAGATTTGTTACTTTTCCTTCCCTAGGGGATTATGAAAAATGTGCAAGATTAAAAAAATAACTGTTCCAGCCCTTTTCCCTGATGGATGACAACATGAAAGAGACCCTCCAAATCACTTCTCACAGGAGGCTGTGTAACAACCCTGGTTTCTTGCATGACTAACATAAGAATACTGATGATGTCATTGTCACCCCTTTGGATCACATCTATCCTACAAATCATTACTTCTTACTGGCAGCCTTGCAGCACGAGTAAAACTCTGTTTAAAGTCTCACTGGGAAAGATGTAGGTGATGTAGTAACTGTTATCTTTGCTATCTCCTCGGAATAGATTAGCAGAGATGTGGACCACCTCCCTCTTTCACTCCCCTGAGGGGTTCTTTGCACATGGGCTGTGTGGGACAGGAGATTTGTCTTGCACCCTTAGAAAAAGTTGTTGATTTTTGAGCATATTCCCTTTTTTAGGAGGAGGAGAGGGAAACTGTGGGGTCATAAATTTATAATGAGTTACATTTCCCAGAGACCCTCATCTTTCTTATACACATGGTGTTGATCAGAGAAGATCTGTGGGGCAGGGACCTTGTTTGCCACAGGGCACGCAGCAGCACTCAGGAGAAAGCGTTTCAGTGCTGTCAGCTGTCTCAAGAATGACACAAACAAGCTTCCCCTGCGTCTCTGCTGGCTGCAAAAATAACAAAATTAACAAAAGGGAAATAAAGAGAAGTTCCCCATGCCAACAAATCATTCCACAAACATCTGTTGTTCCTGGTCACTGAGATTCCATGGAAAGTAAGGAAAGATTGATACTCAAGGTGTGTCTGTAAAAAGACAACACAGAAACCAGAAGCAATACAAAACTGTCAGGTGCTGCACCCCAAATGCTGGATAACCCCCAAAGGGGTTATCTTACTGCCCTGACCCTTTCACAGCTCTCTAACATTGAAAACATGAAATGTAATGGGAAACAAAAAGACAACAGGACCATTCCTGAAAGTTTAAAAAATAAAAATAAAAAATAATAATAATTTTAAAATCCCAAACAAACAGAAAAAGCCCCAAGAAACTCCAATCTATGCATTAAGAGTAACAGATTAAAGACTTCATTGCTGACAGTAAAAATGACATTTTAAGCATGGGAGAGGAAGCAACAAGACCTTCAAAAAATCAGCAGCAACTTTAAATTACAATGAAACAACACATAAAAATAGAAGCTTAAGACTGAGGACCCTTTAATGCCCCAAGGAGTATTCAGGGACAGCAGTAAACAAGGTGCTGATATACTTTACACTGCAAACAATGTTAGAAGAAAGCCAAATGGGACAAGCCCCAAATCAGAGTGAAATTTCAAGGCATGAAGTTTGAGATAAAGGGCTGTAATCAAATTACACCACAAATGGGTCCATTCATCTGTAAGCATTTAAACAGAGAGCATTGAATTACAGTCTGAAATAAAACAAATTAATTTGCTTTCTGTTTCTTAAATATCTATTCATTATTTTTCTACTGCCAAAGAAAATTTCCCACCTTAACACAAGAATGAATGTGGGGAGAAAACTGAAATACTAATTATCAGGCAGGAAAAACAAGAAGAGTTTCAATTGTGTTATTTACATTCCCATTTCTCTTTCTGAATAGCGTGAAGTCAACAAACTAAGTGAAGACAGAAGAATCTGCAATTGCAATTCAAGTTGTTTTGTGCAAAAGGCCTAGCACCTTACGTACATCCAACAAACTGGCCACAGTATTTTTTAATAAATAAAATTAAAAAATAATGATTCTTACAGTGCCTTCAGTGCCTTCCACTGTGATGTTCTTTTTCCTGAATGCTATCACAATCCAAACGACTTAACAGCACAATATTTAAGTGCAGGGCATGCATCCCCCAATTTGGCAGCGCTGGAAAAGCTCCTTTTAAACAAACCCGCCTGTGGAGGAGCCGCTCTTTTTGTAAGCGCTGCGAGGAACAACAATCCTGGGGGAAAAAATAACCAAAAAAAACCCCAAAAAATCACCAAAACCCAATAAAAACAGAGAGTGAGAGAGGGGAAAAAACCCAGCACAGTCCTGCTGCTGCTGCTGCTCGGGCTGCTGTTGTTGCCTTTGTTGTCCGGCGGGCGCCCCGAGCCTGCGGCCGGCCCGGCCGGGCCCCCACCTGCTCCCATTCATCGGCCGGCCCGGCCGGGCAGCGGGCGGGAGCCCCGGGGGCCGCCCCAGCGCTGCCCGGGGACACCCTGAGCTCCAGCGCCGATCCTCAGCACCAGCTCCCCGTCCTGGGATGGGGGGTGTGCGTGGGGGAACACGCAGGTGGTCTCATCCCCCCCCCCCCCCCAAAATCCCTGAGGGTTATTTACATTCCCCTGACCCAGCAGCCTGAGTTACTGCAGGAGGGTGCCATCACCCACCCCAGCACCCTTGGCAGCAAGGAGGGTGACCCTCACCCCAACGCTGTCTCCCCCCTCCATCCCAGGACACTGCTTTATTTTTTTCCCCTCAAGCAGGAGAGCAGACATCAACCCACCCCCTTTCCAACCCACCCCCTTTCCAAATTCCAAGGGGGTTGCCCTGCTCACTCGCAAGGCAGTGCCCCCCACTCCAGCCCCTCGGAGGGAAGGAGGGTGCCCTGCCAGCACCCAGTCCCCCCTCGCAGCGAGGGGGATCGGCCCCAGCACTGTCCCCCCGCAAGGGGGACACCCCCTCCCCCGCTGCCCCATCCCCAGCACCTACCTCGTCTTAGAGGACAGGAAAGCAAGTTTGATTAATCCATAGGTAAACAACTGGATGCTCTCCTTGGCTATGCTGGCCACTCTGAGCCTGTGCTCTAGGATGTGCAGTTCCATCTTTTCCTCTTTCTCATTTGTAGTTCATCTATCCCTGGGGTTTATGTTGTGTTTTTGAATGGGGAGGGGGAGGGGGGGCTGTTATTGTCGGTGCCTTCTTATTTTTTTTTGTCTTTTTTCCTTTTTCCCCTCCCCGCTTCCGTCCGTCCCTTCCCAGCTCCGGGGGCAGGAGCAGGGGATGAGGGAGCAGAGGGTGCAAAAGTTGGAGCGGCGGGGAGGCCGGCGGGGCGCGGAGCGGAGCAGCGGAGCCCGGAGTGCCGAGCAGCTGGTGCTCGCTGGAACAAACAACTTGCCACTCAAGCCCGGCCCGGCGCGCATGCGCCGCGCCCCGCAGCATGCCGGGACTTGGAGTCCGCGCTGCGGCCGCCCCGCCCCTGAGGGGGCCCGCCCGGCCCCACACCCCACCCGCCCTCACCAGCGGCTTCCACCCCTCACTAAAAAACCCCATAAAACATTAAAGCGAGAATCAACGTTTGTAAGGGTGTTGTTTTGGGTTGTTTAATTTTCTTTGTGCTTAGCTTGCTGGAAGATCTTTCACAAGCCAAAAACTAGCAGGAAGGAGAACTTGACAAGTTTCACTAACAGCAGGGAAATACTCAAATCGTACCTTGTTAATTCCTTCACGTGGCAGATGGGAAATCCTTGTCTGTTTCACTGTGCGGTGAAATAGTGTGGGAAAAACCCATTCACTTTGCATGTGTGTTACAGAGGTAGTACAGAGATGTCAATAACATAAAACCGGCCCTGTGTGTGCTGTAGTGCTGGAAGGATGAATGGCTGGAAGGGTGAAACTGGAAGGATGAATGGCTGGAAGGATGAGCAGCCTGTTTGTCCCCATTCTTGCCCCACTCCTCAGCACAAGGGGCTGAATGGAGGTAGCAAGGACTGGGCCTCCAAGCCAGTCCCAGCAATGGGATTGCTCTGGGGTGCAGTGTGAGCAGCTCTGCACTGCACCACTGACACCACACTGACCAACCGCAGTTAAATTCAGCCTCAGGGTATTCATAAAGCAGGGCTTAGGCAATAAAAGTGGTTCAGGTTCTGTACAAGGGTCCCTCTGATTCTCCTGTGAACACGCCACCAGCGCCCAGTCACTATGGCCCTTTTCACCAAAAGATTTCGAATCAGCTTTATGAAGACCATCAAGAGAAACCTTTCTGTTTTACACAGGGAAACTGAGTCATGGCATGTGTCTCATGCCATGAGACACGAGATGAGAGCTCAGGCAGCCAAGCCCCACTCCAAGTGACTCCTCTCCACTACAACTGCTTCTGCAGTTGTAAGTTAAGTGTTTTAGGGTTTGTCGTGTTGCAGAAATCCCTTGTTGGAGACGAGCTTCCAAAACTAGGATTTCCAAGCCCTTTCTGTTCTCTTAATTCCCATGGGATGGCTGTATTTTTCCCCTGGACAAGTCTCTTCTTACTCTGTCTATGGCCATACTCCTGAAAGGCTGTCTTGATTTTGCTATATCCAAAAAGGGAAAACTTGAAATTTCAGGCATTCATATTCATAGTTTGTCAAAATCATTTAGAGGAAATGCAACCAACATAAAGTATCAAATCTCTACTTCATTTTGAAAAAGCCTTTAAAAAACTAGTTTTCCTTCATGGCCTCACAGTTCAGATGACTCTAGGCATTGCATTTTATGAAGCTGAAGAGGATTTTTAATCTGCTTCCACTGCCAGTTGAAAGCTCTGAATGTGTCTGTACCCAGCTACAAAAAATGCCTGCAACTGCATCTGCAAATCACAGAGATACATACCTGTGTTCCTCTGGGACAATGCAGACCCCAATGCAGAGTCCAGAAGGAAGCAGCCAGGGACAAAATACACACGCACCATCTTGGTTGCTGGGATCTTCCAGAGAAAATCAGACAAATGTAGCCTGAATCATTTCTAGCAAATGCTGCAAAACTTTCCTCTTTTGAGAGATTTTTCCATCATAGTCAGGACACCATTCACAACATCAACTCTTCCCCTTCCCACATAGAGAAAAATATGTTGCCCCCCAGCAGAGCTTTCTCAACCCAGAGAGTCCAGACACTCCAGGAAGGCCACCAGGGATTATGCTATTACAGACTAATTACCACAGAAAATGCTTGCATGAAACAATGAGAAAGTTAGAACAGACCCAAAGGTAAAATCAGTGGGAACCTTTTGAACAAGCAACTCATCAGAGACTTTGTTCTGCCTGCAGGGAAGGCGAAAAGGAGGCCCTGAGTTAGTCATCTGTATTTACTAAAAAAAAAAAACAGGCATCAAGCAAACAAGCAAAAAAACCCCAAAAACCAAAAACCCACCCTCCTGAGCCCACAAATCACAAAAATACTTCTTCATTTTGTGAGTTTACATCTGGTGCTCTCCAAATTGTAATGTCTTCTGGGCCTGTTCAGCTGCTACAGTTTTCCAAGTCTTCCAAAGAAGGCCTAAAGGCCTTTGGCCTAGAGACTCTGACCTCATGGCTACTGTGAACCTTCACACAGCTGACTGTAGGAAGCATTAGGAAAATATAAAGCCCTACCAACACTCAATAAAATTTTCTACACATGAAAAATATGTCTAGCTCAGCACAGGCAAATTTTTCAAGAGCAGGCAACCTGGCAATTAGCCAAAATACTAATAAGGGTCCCCTCCTCCAGCTGACATTAGTATTCAAATCTCTCTCTCCCTTGTTGCCAGGTACATCTGGGAGATTCTATGCAGGGAGCAGCCTAGAATGTGTTGTTAGTATACATAACATACTATAGTATTTTTTGATTACTGCAATTTCAAGTTTGCCATATTTTTGCAGCTTGGGAGGACTCAGTTGGCCCAGGCCAGGCACAGAGCAAGGACCTGTTGTGCAAGATGATGTAACTGCCCATTTTTGCTAAAACCAAAACTCATTCCCTGCCCACACTGTGTCAGTTACCACAGCACATGCTGGGCAGGCAGAGCTCAGGAATGGGGAGCTTGGACAAGAGCACAGGCAGAGGAGATAGCAGCAAAACAAATCTCACCAGGCTCTTAGATAGCAGCAAAACAAATCTCACCAGGCTCTTTGAGTCATCTCCTGCCTGGATTGCAAGCATAAGTAGATGAGATTTCTAAGTGCTCTGGGTCAGATACAACCCATAACACCAAGCAGAGTTTGGGGTTCAAGCCTTGAGGCCAGAGGTGGTGGGGTTTCTCCACTAAAAAATAGAGACTGTACTTGGAGCAACAGGGACTTCTCAGATATCCTGGCTTCTGCTCATGATCACAAGGACCTTCTAACTGATGAGTAGTGCAAGAGCCATCTCCTGCTTGCCCTGGAGCACTGTTTATCTGGAAGTGAGGTCCTCAGAAGGAATGGATTATTTTATGAGCTCAAAGAGATGGGCTGTATTTTTGCCTTGAGCATTTCTCTCAGTGGCAACCAAGGTACAGTTCACGAACAGTTCTCTGGGAGATTCTGCTCTTCTGAGTCTGCATTTTGAGCAAAATTTCTTATAAAGTACACTGAAGTTCACCACCCAAGAGTCTGCATGCAATTGCATTGGAACCACACTGAAACACTCCACAACAATCAGCTTTGGCAAATAGAAATTGAAAATATGTAGAAATAGTTTAGGTGAAAGGAATGTAATTACACACTGTGACGAACAGTTCATGAAGGTCAGCACTGCACACAGAGGAAAAATAAAGGAGAATAGTGTCATCATGTTTTATGCAGTTACCACAAACTACAGCAGATATTTCAGTATTATTTTATTTAGATGATGGAAATTGTTCTTAAAGAATTTTTAGTCTTTTCTGATATAATGAAAAAGCCCAAAATTACTTTATTTAGTTCTCAAAGATGAAGTTATGGTAGCCTTTTCCAGATGTAATTTAACATGCAGTATATAACTTTTTCGCAATTAAACCTCATTAAAAAAAATTAGATTAAATTATCTTTTGTTATTTGTATGACATTGCACTGCTGCAAATCTAACATTGTTGTTGGTAGAATTATGCTCTTCTTTCAAAAAGATCTGAAGTTCAACAGCATCTTGACCTCTGACTAGAGCTTGTAGCAGCTGCTAAGACCTAAAATAGTAGATAATAAAAGCCTAATGTGAATGATGTAATGGCAATACCCTGGATAAATATGCCCAAGGCAAGATGAATCCAGTGTCACAGTTGTTTGTGCTAGCATTTGCTTTTCTTCAGTAGACAGAGCATATTAAGTTCTTAGCACATCTGTAGCTGTGGTGTGAAATCAGGGTCAGTGTGCATTTCTGGGGTCCCTTTCAGACCCAGCACATAAGGGATACAGCTATTTGTTCCAGCTCCTAAGCTGTACTTTTGAGTGCAGACTCTGTTTAAAGGTTTGAGAACTGGAGGTACCTTCAGGTCAGCTGCTGATTTTGACCAAAAGGGAAGCCACAACATTTCTTAGCAGCCTCAACCAGTTTGCTCTGAGGTGGAAGTTACTTAGTAACTATAATTATCTGGGAGCTCCTTGCTGAAGTTTAACAGGCCTTTTCGACCCAGGGATGGTAATGCTTCTTTAGGCAAACAGGTAAACAAAGGCACAGCAAGGCAGGCAGTGATCCCAGGTCACACCATTAGTTATCATCATTTTGGAGTACAATTCATAGGCCACTGCTTGATCACTACAAGGTTGGCTGAGGCAGACAGACAGGGTGGGTTTACAAGCTGCTTATACTTCAGTGACTGTTAATCTCTTAAGGCAAAAAAATGAGTTCTTTAAGAACAATCGTGTAATATATTAAAATGAAAATAAAAAAGAGGGAGGGGAAAAGCTTCTCAAATGACAGTTTCTGAGCTTGCTTATGGAAAAGTACTCATTTATTAAAAAGAGGGATTTATCAGACTAATTTCTTTCTACCAACTAGAGACCTTTCAAAACTTGATTGCAGTTAATATGCCAGTGGTTCAAAGCATTTTATTAAACTATCAAATAAGATAATAAAGACTAATTTACTGTTGAGGTACAAAGTGGGCTGAGCAGGTAGCAGGGGCGCAGATGAGAATGTGCTGTGCTTCATCGGAGAGGCCAAGTCCTGCAGGAGAGCTGAGGGAGACAAAGAATGTGCAGAGGCAGCTCTGCCTGTGCACAAAGCCACATTGCTCCTTACCTGAGCAGCTCCAGAGAGCTCCATTGAACATTCACACACCAGCTTGCAAATGGAGATTGTCCAACTAAACAGCTTGGTCAGGGGAGACAAAATGTCACAACCGCCCCACCTGTGTTCTATGCTTTGGTGGTGCCTCACAGCTCCTGCCCTAGAAGAACAGAAAACAATGGGAATCCCAGTTCTGGCCTGGGGAAAGGAAGCTTTGGCACTTGTAATCAGTGTCACATAGCCTCTGGATAGAAGGGATGAAATTGCATGGACCTGTCATGTGTAGCTGGACATAGCAACTCCCAGATGTAGGACCCACCAAGCACAAAAGTACCTTGCCAAAATTCATATACCATAAAGTGGCAGCTTTGTACTGTCCCCCTCTAAGGAAAGCAATATTTACTCAGCTTTAGCCTGTGAGAAGCCAAGCATAAATATCTGGTCTCGGTATTTTTATTCAATTCCTCATTCTCTTAACTAATGTCTGGCATAGCTTGCCCCTGTCCTTGGAGATTACTTGGGTACAGCACTCCTCTGAAGTCCTCATTTTCATTTAACACTTGGATGCATTAAGAAGTTGAACCTTGGCTTTGCTGGAAACATTCAAAGTCTAGAAGGTAAAATGATGAGTAACAGAAGGAGGAAAAGTAATGTGTGTGCTGCTGAACTAAAACATCACATGAGACAGAAGCTGGTAGTTTCCTAGCTAAGATGCTGATCCCACTGGTTTGTTGATCAGGTGAGCTACTTACACCTTTTTGCTGCAATAAGCATTATTGAAGCAGACCCACTCCAGCTCATTATCTCTACACAGTTCCAGATGAAGTTACTAAGGTCATGTCCACTTTATGAATGCTGACAATCACTGTTGATACAAAACTGAGAAAGCATGGCTCAGGATGTGGGAAAGACAACTTCACAGCTACTAGGAGGTGTTAAGATGACCTCATCCTCTCATTTACTTCTGATACTGAAATAAGCAGTTGAAGAAAATAATCCCTCCCCCCTCCCAGCCCCAGACTGCCAGCCTCCTGAAGATCAACACATCTGCAAATACATTCTGCAAACCTCAGGGAAGAAAGCCAGATTGCAGCCTGCCTTATCTCTTCTGACTGCCTGAATGTATTTCAGGCCTCAAGCATCACATGACTGTACATAACATATGAATACAATAACTAACATGGCTTTTATAACAGATCAGCAGGGATCAGCAGTGTTGAACAAACACCCTTATTTGCAAAAGCACCTTCCCAGCCCATGAAGCAGGTGACCTTGTCTCCCAAGGGTTACAGTGCAGAGTTAATGATCCACAAATTAAGGATTTGAAATTTATCCACAACTCCCCTCTTAACTGCACCATTTTGCACCAAACCAAATAAACACTGTCACTGCTCTATAGAAACCCAGTGCTGTAAGAGAGGCCAGTGTTCAGGAGGCAGTGGACAGTGCATTTTCTGCAAGAAGGCATCTGCTGGTGGGGACAAGATTTCAATTTCATGAGAAAGCATAGATCAGTATCTTGTTCAATGGCCTTTGTTGTACCTCCCACAGAAGAACATGGTGCATATCTCACCGTCTGCTTTGTGACCAGGTAGGGCTCCACAGTGGCCTGAGGACTCTTGAAGACCAGTCCAATCTGTAAACCATTAGTAGTTTCCAGTGACAGGTTTATACACTCTGGAAAGATCTGATTGTACAGGACAGAATCCTTTATGCTCTGCTGAATCATGGGATTCACAAGATTTATTTCCACATGAAATGCCATATGGAAAAATCCCCTGTATATGGAAAAATCCCCTTGCCCCTTGCATTCTCAATAAACTACATTCCATCTCTCAATGGTGAGGCCTTATTTGCCCAAATATTTATGGAGTAACTTTATGTGCACAGAAGTCAGTACATTTCTGACCAGACTACATACATATACTTCTGACCAGACTTAATACATATACCAGACTACTACTTAATACACTTCTTTTACAACTGGTGTAGCTAAGTTGAGCTCACAGGGTCTTGTCATTGCCACTTGAAGACCCCCTGAATCTGCTGGTCCATATAACCTCTGGATAAATCCTGTGGACTTCTGACTTTGTGGGGCTGGAACACCATTCTCTTTCCTCACTGGGGAGTTTTTGGCTGTGGCAGTGCATTTGCTGCTGTTGAAGCTGGCTTTAGAAGTTGCAGCCTGCCCTAAAAGACTAATTCCTACACATTTGCTGTGCTGGTCAAAGCTTTTGTCTGGCTGCAGGACTGGCAGGGAGCTCCTGTGGTAGAAGTTCAACAAAGAGGACAAAACTGAATATTTTAAATCCACTCTACAGCCTGCCCTCTAGGAGAAGCTGAGGCAAGCAGGCAGGAATCACAGTTGGACAAGGTGGCTTTGCTTGGACAAAGTAGGGCCTGTTGGTCATTTGTCTGTAAAAGACAGCAAGCCTGAGCCAGCATGTCCTGGTCTCTCTTGGCAGACGTTCCAACAGGGAAGCAGCCTAGTCTGTCTAACCACCTCCATTTCCTCCAGCACTTTATCAACATCCATTCCCTCCTGTTTGTCTTCTTCAGCAGGGTCTTTTTTAAATGGCTGCTTTGATACAAATGAGCTCCCCTTCAGTGATTTAGAAGATAAAATCCATTTGTTCTCATAGTTTTTAACATGGGTCTTCCTTTAAATATCTCAGCCCTTTTGATTCCAGACAGCAAATTCCAGCAAATACTTGAAAACACTCTCCTCCTCTTGCCTTTCATACCAGCATAAAGTTTTTAACCTATTGTTATCCCTTGAAAACAGGCTACAGCAGCATGCACAACTGTTCTCATGCACTTCATGAAGTTTAATAGTAGACAGAGACCAAGACCAAAATGAAGGGTATACTAAAGAGACATTTAAACAAATAACAATTACAAAATTTACCCATATTTGCCTACACCAGACCCACTTCTGTACACTTGGGAATCATGCATGATAGTTTCAGGTTCCAATTTGCAAGTGCAAGAACCCTATAAATGTCATATGTATCAATAGGATACCTCTGCAGAGAACTAGAAATGTGTTTTCACTTCTTCATATTGTGTGTTCCACCATGGTGACGTAGGAGTGCTTTATACTTGGATAATACACCATATTTGTAGGTTCATAGATGCTGCAAGGGAGGAGCTGCTGAAAGAAATGCAGTGATGAACATAATGAGCTGCAGAACTGGACCATCTTGCCTTGAATCCTGTTTCACACAGTAACTCATGGCAGAATGTAAGAATAGAACATTTTTGTAGCCCCTCCTGCTGCACCCAGTCTAGAGTCTAACATGTAGAAAAGCTCACATTCTTCTAAACCACTCAGTCTTTATCTTAAGAGGAAAATTTTAGTAGTAATAATCTGAGTGCCCTGAAGAACTAAAGATGAATTGAAAAGTCTGTTAGACAGCAGGGGAAAAACCACTGAAATATTTTAAAATGGAACATTACAAACACTGAAAACAGTCGAAAGAAATGGGACAGCAAGACACACAGGGAGGCAGGTAGAAGGAGGCAGAGTCAATTGCATTTATCTGTGTAGAAAGTTTGCTTCATAAGAAACAGTTCACTGCTAGGTTAAGTCATGGCTTTCCTCTGCCACCGGCCACAATAAAAAACAACAGCACAACATGAAGAATTCCAGCTTTAGGGATCAAAGAAGAAATTCAGGCACACTGGTTTTTAATATGGTCACACATATCCCCTTTACAACTTTTCCCTCCCCCTGTTATAACTTCTTATATCTTTGTCTTGAGAGCTGAGAGGTTTGACTAGTGTTTATGAAGCTGGCTGCTTTCAAGGTCCCATTGCTGCCTGTATCAGCCAGCATGTAACACACTTCTTTACACTCAGAGTCACTTTTCAAATCTCAGTTTTGATTACTTCAAGGCTGTGTTTCACGCTATGCTGTTATTTATTTTAATGAACTCTGCCTCCTCTATCATTTGGTTCAAACTGGGAGATCTTTGGAGCTGTTCTGCTGCACACAAATACAGGATGACACAGCAAAGTAACCTAAATGGAATGAGGCCAAACAACATGTAATCATGTCTAACAAGGAGGGAGGGCAGAAAGTGCAGAGGGGGATGGGTGGGGAGAAGGGAGATGCACTCAATACTGTGTGAGGAAAACCCATTCTTCTTACTATACATGAGGCCTGGCAAATGAACAGGAGGTCAGCTCTGGCTGAAGGGGAAGAGGAGGGTCTGGCAGTCAGGTGGATGGACAGTGAAAGCCATTTAAAGCCATTTACTGCATTGGCAACTGATTTTTTTTTCTAGTGGCCTGTTTTCACAAAGGGGCAAACATAGTTCTAGAGAAAAACCTCTTCAAGAAATTACTCTTTTTTTTTTTGTATTGCTGTTCATGACTTGTAGAAAACAAAAAAGGAAAAAAAAGTACAGTGTTACACCAAGAAGAGAGTCTCCAGACAGCTACCTGCTTCCTAATCTGCTTGTTACCTGAAGACTAAGCCTTCTCAGTTCTTTGCACTAACTAGAGTCTTCTTTACCTCCCTTCCCATAAAACTCATATTAATTCCTTATTCTGTAAGTGGAATGAGTAGGCAGTGATTTTATGATGTGCTTCTTGGGCAGAGCTAGAAATGGGATAAACTTCTGAGGCAGAAATAACACAAAATTTGCTTCCATGTTTGCAGAACAAATAGATTAATTGAAGGGAAGGCAATATAGTCACAAGAATATTTCACTGCCTAGGCTAAATAACAGAAAGGTCTCTGCACTGGAGTAATTTATCCCAAGGGGAAATGATAATGGAACAAATACTATACAGTATTTGTTTAACTCAGGAACGTGCAAAGAGAAAGAAGAGCAAAAGATGATGAAGCCTAAGGAGGAGCTGAAATCCAAGAGGTTTTTAGCCCTTCCTCATAACCAACCACAGTCATGGAAGCACTTTATCTTGTTCTCCTAATTCTTGGACAGGAACCTCTGACTAAGCATACCAGAACTCCCCCTACTGAGGAGCCATCACAACCACAACTGAATACTTGGGGAATTTCTTAGGCAAAATTCTCCGTTGGAAAGCACTGATTTGTTGAAAACAAAGCTTTCTATGGAAAACTGTCATCTTAACAAAATATTAGCTGGAAGATGTTCCTCTGTTCACAGTGCAATTGCTTGGCAAGACCAGGCAGATCCAGCATCCATTCTGGGGTCCTTCTGCACCAGCACAGACAGACAGACAGCAGACAAGCAGAAAGGGCAGCCTCTTTAGTGCAAAGGCCAGATTTAGAAGTGTTTGAACCTGGCCCTCCTGCTATATGGGAAGGGTTCCTCTTCTCCAAAAGGTTCCTCTTTCTCCAAAAGGTAGGCTTAGGCCCTTTGTTCTTCTTTTTCAAAAAGAGAACAAACAAAAAGGCAAAATCATCAAACTTTTTATAAAACAGCACTCTGTTTCCACTCTCTAGTTTTAACACAAATGATATAATTGCACTCACGCTAAGGATTGATAATTATTTTGGTTAAAGAAAACTAAACAAGGACAAAACCTTGTAAGCCTTGTGATAGCACTACATTTAGAAAGATTAAGATTTAAAGTCTTTAGAAGGATAAGACTTAAAATGAGAAACCCTTCATTGCTCTCTATCCTCCCAGCCTGAAACTGGATCTCCTTGCATGCAACACTTCATGGTCAGCACCATTTCAACAAATCAGCAGAACAAGGGGCAAGCTGGGCTTCCTGACTAGGGAAACAGTGTTTTCTGATGATGTTTAGGAGCCCTAAAAGTCTCCCTAAAAGTGCCAGATACTCCTTTTAAATGATGTGGTTACAGTAGGATTTTGTTTCCAATAATCTAACTGCAGGTAATTTTATTTTTGAGCCAGAGGGAAGACAGAAAGGCCCTTTCTGGTTCTTGAATCTTTCTATGCTGTCACAAGAAACTGCATTGTTTAAATCCTCTCCCAAAGATCTCAAATCCTTTATGTACCAAGGACTTTTAAAACACAGCTCAGCTGCTTGGCAAATTCTTAGTGAGCTCAGCCTGGGTGTGTTCTTGTCCATGCTCATGGCTGCAATGGGAGCTGTTGCTGTTGGGACCAGGGCTGAGGAGAGCAGTGTTCTGCACTGTGGTGCCTTGCTCAAGGCAGGTAATGGATGTTTCACTGTGGTTGTCCTGAGTCTGAAAAGAACTGTGCCTCTCCCTGATTCTGTATTTCCAAGGCAGCATCCTCATCTAGCTTCAAGTCCCTGTCAAACTTAGACAAAACACAAATGAAAGAATTAACTTTTGAAAATATATATATATGCTACCAAAGAACAATTTTAAAATCTTTTTGGTTGATTTTTTTGGAAGCCACAAGCCATGGAAACAGGATATAGGCAAAGTCTTACAGACACTACTTGCTGGAATACAGCTGAGTGTAAATTAACTGAGATTCTAAGCAATAAGGAAGGCCTGTCCACAAGCTAACTGTGAGCTCACAGCCACCTTGACCCAAGTCTGCAGTTAGGATTAAGAGCTGAACCACAACCATTTCAAAAACTGTAGCCATGATATTTTCTGAAAAATCCTTTCCTTAGGATTTTTTCTCCTGAGAGGCCTCAGGAACAAAATGTAAACAATGATTATCTGCTGCTGTGGAATGCAACAGGTGCATCTGTGATTGGGCCATGTGGTTGTTTCTAATTAATGGCCAATCACAGCCCAGCTGTACAGAGTGTCTCAGTCAGTCACCAGCCTTTGTTATCATTCCTTTTCTATTCCTTGCCAATCTTCTGATGAAATCCTTTCTTCTATTCTTTTAGTATAGTTTTAATATAATCTATACCATAAAATAATAAATCAGTCTTCTGAAACATGGAGTCAGATCCTCATCTCCTCCGTCATCCTAAGACCCCTGTGAACACCATCACAAAAAACCATGACATTATCTCACCTTAAGTCCTTTTGCTGGTCCAAAATAAGGTTTATTTGTGGATAGGTATTTTGTGAGTGACTTTTTTATGTACCTCATTTTCTGTTGTGGCAACAACAAGTGATAATGCCTTGTACTTCAGAGTTTGCTGATGTATAAGCCACTCCAGAGGCAATTGCCCAGGGAGAAAGCAGCAATGAGCCATGCATTAGCCATGCAGAGAGCATTGAGAAGAGTTAGAGCATGCTGCTGTGCCACCAATCTTCTCAGCAATTAGAAAAAGAAAGGTTGGCAGAGACACTTGATCCCCAGAGGTGTTTCCTGTCAGGTTTTTGAGCTGTAAAACTCAAGGCAAAAAATATTCAAGAGCCACTTGGTGGGAGGAAGGGGCTCTTTGCCAAAGCATCAATGGAAATCTGCTGTGACCAGAAGAGTAAGTAACACAGAGATTGCTCCCCTGTCACAGAGTCTGTTAGCACAGAGACTTCCAGCATCCACATCCCCACTTCTGGCTGACAAGGTGACCATGATTCCATCAGCAATTTGCACACACCAAGGTTGGTACTGTCCTAGGGGTATAAAGGTATATGTAGAAAGGGAATAGCAAACCTATCTCCCCAAATAGCATAACGAAATTATTTTCCTAAAATAGGGATTCTGAATGTCAGTTTGATGCCAATCACCGATTTTTAATTATTTTTTCATTTCATATATTTTTATTTTCAAGTTGAAAGAAGACTTTTCCATGCAAATGTTAAGTGTTCCAAGTGCTCAGATAATCCAGTCTAAATATGCATAGACATTGTAGGAAGTTATGGCTTGGTTATAGCTTTTGACTAATGGTAGGAGAAAGATCCACAATATAATCTTGTAAGACTTGACTCAGTCAGAATTTGGAATCAGATTTTGGCACACTTGTCACCTCTGTATTTACACTCTTTGACACAGATTTACAGCCTTTTAAATCTGTTTCTTCCCAACTTTCAGTCTAAACATTTCCTTGGATACACAAAAATATCCACGACAAATTAAAATACATGCACAGAGTAGCTGATCACAGACAACTTCATCTGGTAGTCAAGAGGAATATTCCTATTACACTGTTGTTGACAAATCCAGAAGCAGAAATTCTTTATGAGAAAGACGTGTTGCTAGCAGTGCAGGCTTGCCAGAAACTCTAATTCCGTGAACATAAATGGCTTGATACTTAACAAGAAATAACAATTTAGGCCACTATTGGAAAGCGAGGGTGTTGGGTTTTTTATTTTTATCACTCAAAAGAGAAAAAAGGAACTTCAAGCCAAGTGTCTTTGCTGTAAGCTATAAGAAATTATTACAAGGAAGTTTTTGTTGGTTTGGTTTTGGTTGGTTTGGTTTTGTTTGTTGGTTGGTTGGTTGGTTGGTTGGTTTGGTTTTTTGGTTTCTTCTTTATATGGAATCTATCTGGAGAGAATGGGATTGATAAAGTGTTGAAAAACCAGGACACAGGCTGCCTTCCATAGTCTGTATGTTACATCTGCTTTTATCTGCTCCAGTAGCAAGAGGAACAAATTCAGGCAGCCAGGATAATATCACTGTCACTTCCATGGTATGGTCACTTCTGTGCAAGTCCCCTTTGAAAGCAGGTACATATGAGATGGTACAACTCCACCAGACCTCACTGGATAGCACTAATTTACAGCAGCTCTGATTTTCATGCTTGTTCTGTAACCACCAGTATGCTATGTGCAAACAATGATAAGACATATAAAGAAAAGACCAATGATTTTCTGTAGTCATTTCAGATTTTCTTGTACTGTGCTTTTCCAATTTACAGATGACTTCCTTATTAACCCAGTTTGCCCTTATGGTATCACAAATAACCAAGGTGCTGTTTCCTGCTCTGCTGGTCTAGCACTGAGTGCAAAGGGTGCATCTGCAATTGGATGACAAAAACATATTTACTGCAGAGTAGCAGCAAGCAATCCTTAGTATTGACCCTGTGATCTTTACCAAGTTGGAATCTCCATGGAATTTTGATTGAGGTGCACAGAATTAACCTTTAAAGTTCATACATGGACAGAAACATAGTGAGGACAAACATGAGTAGGGACTCTCATAGTCCTGAGAAAGATAAAATGTGACACCATGTGCCAATGCAAGGACATCAGGAGTTAAAGTCCTTCTACAAAGAGCAGAAATTAATTATTATTTTGTTCTGTTCATTTATTTTCAACTAGGTTTATTATTTTATTATTTTAGAGTATAATAAGAAACACTCTTCCAAGCCTATATGAATGGGATGTTTCCAAAAATATTTTCCCCATGTAAATTAGAACAAAAATACAAACTTCATTGTTTCATTGCAACTATTCATTTTGTCTTTTTTTTCCAGTTTAAGCTCCCACTTGTGTTTCAAATACTACAAATTATAAAAGAATTGTTCAAAGCAGACATTTCAATGTCAAAACCTTTCCTGTAAAAATTGTAAAAGAAAAAAGTGATAGGCTCAGAACAAGCCTTCTCCTAAAAAAAAAAAAAGGTTAGATTTGAATGAATTATCATTTTACAACACAGACATTTCAATAAGAAATTTGTGATGAATTAATTTCAATAACCTCTCAAGAAGGAAAATCCTTTTGCTATATGTAAGCCTGGAATTATATGCAAGAGTGCTGAAGAGTGCTAGAGACAGGAGGCAGGTATGTACTCAGGGCCACCTGGGTACTTCTCCTTCATGACTCACCCTGGAAACCTCAAAGGAAGCACAGAGAGAGTGTTCCTTCCCAAAAGACAACAGAACAATCCATGCCCTTGACAAATCAGGTCAGAACAAAGTAGGCTGCTTCATTTCCACTTGTTACTCCAATGTCCTTCTGCATGCTCTTCAACAGGAACATAAGAAAAGCACATTAAGTGGCTTTCCCCCTTCCACATTATCCTGTCCTGCATCTGCATTGACAGAACATGCTGATGAGTTAAATTCTTTCCTTAGAGCATGACTGTGTATGAAGTTGTGTTCTCTTCCCCAAGAATGTGAGCAGGAAGCACATTCTGAATCTTGAGATTCTACTCATCAATGGAGTATGCCACGATTATAGCACTAAGCTGCCACAAAAAGAATAGCTTAATTACATTTTCATGATGAGAAGTCTCCACTAAAACTGATTCAATAATGCATTATACTATTTTCCATGCTTATGACCTGGAAAATTGTAAAATATCATCCAGGTTACCTTTTAGACCTTATGTTTATCACTTCCATTCATCTGTGAAGAGATAACTTTCCCTCTTGCACAGCTAGGACACCTTATGAACAAGGTTCCTTTCAGCTCTACAGCTCAGAACTGACAAGGGTTACACATTATACTCTGCTGTTCATTAAAAAGAGAAGGGAAGAAAAGCATGCATGTCCATGAAATGAACAGAGCAGACACGTAAGGCCATGGACAACAGTGGGAATACAGTTGCTTCCATGATCTGCTATGTTTTGCCTTAGAAAGCATGTTAGGAATACACTTCAGGAATTGCTATGTGCCCACTCCTATTGAATGTATAAGTTAGCATTTCTTAGGGACAGGCCTTAAAGACTATACTTTCTATAAAGGAGCAATCAGGAAAATCAGTTATTTAATTTCTTCAACCACAGTAAAATAAATTACTAAGTGGTTTCTAACACCACTCAAATTGGAGCGGGTCAGATTCTTTCATCTTTTATTGGGTGAAAACAACCCCAGTCAAAAACTAACTTGTGGTAATTTCTGCAATGAACAAGATCCTGCTAAAGTTAAAAGCATGTGTTTTCCTGTGTAACAATGCAGTTTTTTTCCACTAATGCTGATGCAAATGATTGTTGTGGGTCAAACATACCCTTCCATGAAGTGTGTCTGTTTTGGAAAGGTGTGAGTAGAGGTGTGGATGCATCAGCAGAGATGCTGCAAGGCAAACACTCAGCCTTGTTCCAATAGCAACAGAGGAAGGCTTCAGTGAGACAAAGAACCACAGGTTTGGTGTTCTTTTGGCATTAATATTTATGCATAAACACCTTTCTTTCAAGACAGATGTCAGCATTTGCCTGCAGAGGGTCACGGTGGGTTTTCTCCCAGCCTGATCTGCTGGATAGTCACAACTAGATAACAAAAAGATAAGGTAGGACTGGAGCCCAATAAATCCAAGAGCATTTACCAATCACTCATTCCATTGCTTCCAATCTTGCCTCTCCTCCCATTTGCCTGGGGCCTCAGGCTCATGTCATCAAATACTGAAAGACAATGGTCTAGAACAAGAAGGGAGTGAATTCTATTGCTGAAGAGACCCTATGAGGAAAAATATCACACACAAAGAAACACAGCTGAAGAACAAATACCCTTCCTTTCCCTTCCTGCACAAAGCATATATCCCACACATGCTCCTATCAACAAAAAACCAGCATTGACCAAAGCCAGTGTTCCCAGGGAAACACTCTGCTCCAGGCACAGCCAGCTAGGCTGCATCCCTTCCTCTGCAATCACTTGCACCTGATTGCAAAGGGTAATACTATCTTTTTAAGTGATGGACACAGGATCTGGGCAAATGCAACATCTAGTTTGAAAAATCCCTCTGTTGAGATTATATAATCTACGAATATAAAACCAAAATACATGTCCCACCAACCTCATGAAAGCTATATATAGAAGGAAATACAGAACTCTGGCATTGCATTTATGATGCTGGCTAAATCTACTGGGCACTCTCAAGCCAAGCTGTAATCCTGGGACCAGTGTTTAGCTCCCAGAGCACAAACTACAAAGCTGCAGCCAGGTCCTGCTGCTGCAGGCTCGCAAAGCCAGCAGCAAAAGAGGAAACACAGCAGCAGAACTGCCAGTACTTTGCAGAGGCACGAGAAGGTCAGTGTTCCACAGATATGCTCTACATATAGACATGTGTGTAAGCACTTGCAAGGAGTTTGTTCCCTCCCCTGGTGTGCTACATGTTTTTTTGTACATACAGCCCTCTGTTTTCTGATGTCAAGCCTTAAGGAGGTACCATTGGAACAACACTCTAGACTGCATGAAATTGTGTTACTTGCCCATATTCTACTTTTTCAAGCTTTGACACACAAGTTTCACTTCCAGAAAAATAAACAAAAAAAGGGGGCTAAGACATAGAGAACTGATTTAGACCCCTGTTTTAGTTGTCAGCACACTGTTAAAGCCTATATCCGATGCTGCAAAAACTGTTTCTGTCACTTTCTACAAAAAAAGGAATAGATAAGTTGGCATGAGATTCCCTGTGTCATTGACAATTTCATAGTACTGAAATCAGGTGGACGTTCACTGTTTCATCTCTATTCAGTTGTTTGCTTTGTAATCAGTCTATTTTTAAAATCAGAATCATCTCTCATGGATATTTGGCTGTGTCTGAGTGCAGTACATGAATTAACCTTCAAATGTGCAAATGTAACAGCCTGCAATGATTGCAGTTGTCTTTCATTACAGACCCTTTTACACAAATAGGTTTTTTCCACGTAGGAGATAAGCTTCCCCAAAATTAGCAAAACCAATACCTCAGGCATCAAAGGAAGGAGGCACCAGGGGCAGAAACCAAGAAGCAAGGTGAGCCTTATCTCTCAGCCCAAGGCCAGGGACAATGTGACAATCCTCAGTGTCCTCCCTTGAACTCTGTCTGCCAGGAATATCATCTCTGTGCTGGCCCCAGAGCAGATGCACATCATCACCTCTCAGCACCTGAGCTTGAGCTGGAACTACAAATTGCTTTGTTTGTAAGCCAAACTTCCAGCTGTGGCTCAGGACTCTGCACACAAGTGTCTCCTGCCATTCCAAAGGATCAGCAGAAGCATCTGGCCAAGAAGTGATAAAACTAAGAGAGGTGATACCCAAAACTGTGGCAGTAATCATCTGCTTTCTCTATAAGTGTGTTCAGGCATGTGCTCACTGTTCTTAAAGCTTTCCCAGTATTAGAGGGACTTAGCATGTGCCTGAAGACTTCCAAACACAGGAATTGAAGGACCTGCCCAAAGCTGTCAGATAAACTGCAGTCTCCAGAAACTGAAGAGCTATTTGAGAAGGTGGCCATGAAATACAAGAATTTTCAGAAGGCTTAACATAACCCCCTCAAAAAATAGGATGCTTGAGGTCACTGTAAATGCTCCATAAACCCAGGATTTACTGGGAACATATTTAATTAGAAATCAGAGTGTATCCATTGAAGGAAATATGGCAAAATGATTTGTGGAATTTAAAGAATATTTTCTGGTATCTATTACAAAATATTTTTAGATTTCATGCTTCATCACAGCTTTGTCTGTTTGTTTTAAAATGTGATTACAGCATTCTCACTGCTTTGCGAAGAGGATTCATAGCACATCTTAATTGGTACTCAGACATACTTTTTTGTTTTGATTCTTTCCCCAATATGCAATAGAAATACATATTAAAGTCTCAAAATAGGTGATGAAGTCTCCTTCATGCAGTTAACTGCTTTAGAGACAGTTTCATCAACATATTCTACAATAAACTGATTAACATATTTTTAAAGAGGCAGAAGCTGTTTCCTCTCTGGAACCTGGGAAGGGAGTTCTGTTCTCACACCTAAGTGTACTAAAGTGATGGAACACTGCTATCTCAGCTTCTAGACACAAATAGCACAGCCATATTCTCTGGTGGGCCTGCCCCAAATTTGTTTTTATTTATTTTAAAACAGAAAGCTGGAATTTGTTCTGGTTTACACAAACTGTAGTAGATTCTCAGATAGGTGTTCTCTTCAGGACAAGAGTAAAGTTTATTCAGGGACTGTCCCAGAATTATCAGCCAGACACATCACAGCCTGTGAACCCATCTCAGAGCTCAGGCACAGCTCCAGAAGCCCAGCACTATTTTTGCCATCTGCAATGCTTGTCATACCCTGGCAGCTGAGAAGCGCCTGCACTGCTGCTTCCTCCACTGGAGCTTTGGAGGCAACACAGAGGGAACAGAAGGAAGCACAAAGAACACTTTGTATTCTTGTGTTTGTGCTATGCAGAACAACAGGCTGGTTGGCGGTTTGTGTCAGGCACCTGGAAAGCAATTACCCTTGAGCTAGTGCAGGTTCTCATACCCCTGTGAGTAGATCATCCCTCTATTGATAGACTGACAGTGACTGCTGGCACTAAAGAGAACAGGCTATGTAGCCAACATCTGCTGACCTAGCAATTTTTCCTAAGCTTACAAATAACAACATCAGCAGGCATTTCTGAAAGGGTTCATGGGCCTCAGTGATAATAAAATATTTTGTTACACTGACCTTGTGGCTTGCAGCACCACCCATGTTTCACTGGATATCCCTTAACAGACTGAATTAAGAGAGAAAACAAACAATTTCTCCTGCAACATGCTGAACATGATTGGACAGATTGCTTATTGACTTTGCTTTGCTCTTTGTCTTTCAAAACACAGGAGCATGTCATGTGTGTGTGTCCCATTGCTTTGTGCCTTGCTTAACCAGGGGCTGCCCTGACACCCTCTTTCTGGTTATTGGAATATGAATCCCAATATTACCAGTTAGATTGTGCCTGGGCCAGTCTGACCCTCGCTGCTGGGCCAAAGGCGGCAGCTGTGGTGTATCACCCCAGAGACACCTTTAGCTTGCTGGTGGTTGCAGCTGGGCACTAAACAAGTCCAGGCTTGTTAGGAACTCTGTTTACCTCAGGAGGAAAGCTTCAGGCGATGGTGAAGAGAAAAAGGAGAGGATTCTGCTGGAGGGTTATATCCAGAGGTTTATTCCATGGTTACAGAGGTCTGAATCTTGGGAACAGCTCCAACAGAATGCCGACTGCATGGCCTGATTCACCTTTTAAGCTCCCAGGGCAGGGGGAGGGGACAGGTGAGCCACCAACCAGGTGGGAGGGGCGGGGTCTCAGGAGAGTATGGCACCTAGACAGACCAATGACCTCTGGGCCTGAGGGGCATCCTTTGAACTTGACCAACCACACGGCGCCTTGCTGGAATGTTGAGACTGATTGACAGGACTCACTCAGCAAAGGGGCGAGGGGGGAAGGGACCCGAAAGTTTAAAACACACCGCGACACTGGTGGTCAGGAACACTCAACAGTAAAGCAGACCCTGGGGTTCCATAGCCCAAATCTGCTACTCCTGACCATGCACAGCAAAACCTTATTAGGAAAATGCCCATTTGCCCTCCACTTGGCTGAGCAACCTCTTATTCTAAAAAAAATATTTTTAACAAGCTAAATACTCAGACTTATTATCTCTTAGTAAATGATATGAAAATACATTGTTTTCAGTCCGTAAACTGGAGCTTAAGCATAGCAAATAAAGCTCAAGATTTTAACTTCAGTATTTTGTGCAGGGAGCTGCACTGAAGAGTAAAGAGAGAAATATTTTATTCCCAAGGCTCTCCCTCTCCAACAGGGTATTACAAGGAAATGGCACCCCATTTTCAGTGTAAGAATCAGCTGCCCTTTCAAATGCTTGAGGCTGAAAATTGTGTCAGCTTCCATCTTCTTATCTGCTAGTGCTTCCTCCTTCTTATCAGGTGCTTACAGACAGCAACAGTATGATTGGGAAGATGCTGCCTGTGCTGCATCAGAAAGCAAAAAGCAGCATGGATGTGTACAAACAACTCAACCAAGCCAAGCTCCAGGTCCTCATCTGCTTGTATGAGGCCAATAAATCAAGTACCAATTGGGAATACATTTACCTAAACCTTCACTTTTAAATTGTTCTCCTGCCAGAACAGACACCTACAGAAGACTTTATTAGCTCCCACTCCAAAAAGGGCAATACAGCCTTTCAATACCTTTTCAGTTAATGAGGACAGGTTACAAAAATACCTTCAATAATATTCAACCATGACATGGTGCTTCCCTTTCTCCAATTTGTAGAATGTACTTGTCAAGAACGAGCTCACACATCACTTAGGAAGGGAAAATGGTTCCCAGAGTGGTGATAATTGAAAAAAACATAATCTGCACATGCAACTTCAACCACAATTCAATGTGTGACCCCCTGAAATTTCAGAAACAACATGGATAGAAAGTCAATGTATTAGTTTGCATGGCTGGGTTTGGTAGCAGGGGAGTTACAGGGGTGGATTCTGAGAAGCTGCTGGAAGCTTCCCCGTGTCCAACAGCCAATGGCATCTGTCTCAGAGATGGACAGGCCACTGGACAAGGTCAAATCCATCAGTGACAGCAGTAACACCTCTGGGATAACGTATTTAAGAAGGAAAAGAGAAAGTTATTGAGCAGTTGTGTCCACAGCCAGAGAGGACAGGAGTGAGAATATGTGGGAGGAGCAGCACATCCAAGGCAATGCAGGCATGGTGGGCACAGGATTTGCTCCAGGTGCCAGGGCTGAGATTCCCCTGGTGCAGCCCATGGAGAGGCAGCTGTGCCCTGCAGCCATGGAGGGCATGGGGAGCACAGGTCCATGTGTGGGCATGGGGGGCACAGATCCATGTACAGCTCCTGGAGAGCATGGGGGGCACAGATCCATGTACAGCCATGATGGGCATGGGGGGCACACATCCATGTGCAGCTCCTGGAGAACATGGGGGGCACAGATCCACAGATCCCAGGCCAGAGCACGGAGGTGCCTGGAGGAGGCTCTGAGCAGGGTTTGTGGATCCATGGAGAGAGGTTTCCTGGTAGGACCTGTGACCCTGTGAGGGACCCACACTGGAGCAGGCTCTGCCTGAAGCACTGCACTCCTTGAAACCAATTGGAACAGTTATTTAGCCAGCCATGCTCCCAGCAGAAAGGCAGTTTTTCCTTTTTGGTGTCCTGCATGAGGAGAGGTGCTGAATTGAGCAGCTAAAACAGCTGAATTCCAAGTAGCAGAAAGAAAACCTCGACCCACTTCAAAACCTAGACCCCTTCTTCATAATTTTGAACAGTCATCTGACCCCTTATCTATAACTTGTATCCTTACAATTTACTGAACTGAGGAGAAAGATCTTTGGTGCATTAGGTGCTCTTCAGCTGATAAAGCATGTCACTATTGCTGTCCTCTCTACACAGCTTCAGAAGATGGAAAAGGGAGAAAACCAACAAAGGGAACAAAGTGCTGCTGACAAAAATGAATAGGTAAATGAAAAAGCTTTGAATCTTCCAGTGTGTGTTTATTACTTTCAAAGTAGCTAACTATGTATTTTAAACTACTTCATGAGCTTAATGAGCCTGGTATTTGAGGAATGAGTCTGTTCAGCGTAAGGAAATTACAGTGGAGACGTTAGTTACAAAACACTTGTGAATTGATGACATTTTACAAAAAGAAACAAAACAAGAAACAGAAAGAAAATATTGCAGACTTACTGGAATATTCCTCAAAATAAATAAAAAGGTGATTTATCAAATTTAAGATCCCTCTGAAATTCTAAAGCAAGCTACAATTAGAGAATTAATGATTCA
This sequence comes from Zonotrichia leucophrys gambelii, assembly GCF_028769735.1. Taxonomy (NCBI): domain Eukaryota; kingdom Metazoa; phylum Chordata; class Aves; order Passeriformes; family Passerellidae; genus Zonotrichia; species Zonotrichia leucophrys. The sequence goes on along the minus strand of NC_088188.1, from coordinate 2,977,918 downwards.
ACATCCATGTTAGCAGCTGTCATGTTCAGTGTAGTAATTAAGCAAATCAAACCTTTTGTTAGAAAGGTATAAATGAAAATAACAATTTTACAGGCAGAAAAGGAGTTAGAAAATTAATCATTGTCATAATCTAAATATAAACTTAGAATTCTATGACACAAGTTTTATTCTCATTCCTTTGGATCATGCTTACCAGATCAGTTCCATTAAATCTCTTTTACATTCAGGACACACAGAAGAGCAGTGAGCCTGCAAGCTACCTGACTGCACAGCTACTGCACAATGCACCCTGTGGTACCAAAGGGAAATAAATAGGAATTCTATCAAAATACAATATGAAAACATATAAGCAAGTAGAATACATTTACCAAAATGTTTCTGCTAAATTCAACAGCCACTGCATTTTCTGGACTCTCCTTGCCCTTGAAGAAGTCCATCACATTTTCACCTGATTTCCTGGCCTGTCAGGAAGTGGTGGGATGGAAGTTGTGAATTCATACATGAAGAGCAAAATGTCACAAAAGCTTATTGATAATAAATATGTTAAACTGGTTAAGGAAATACACAGAAATCAGCCATAGCATGGTAAAAAATAGATATGCAACTTTCATTGTAGCTCCTACAATATGTGCTAGAAACATTTTCTTCTTTCTCTTGGAGAAGCAACCATAAAAAGAAGAAACAATTTAAGTTATCATAAAAAATAAAATTAGAATTATTGATGACACCGATTAAATATGTATTTAATTAAAAATTTAGTACCAGAACCATCCATACCTATCTGAGCCATCTAAAGGTGGAAAAAGGGATTTTTCAAATGCTTACAAGAGCTATCAACCTGTGGCTTTTTTTCTTTGAAGTATGGCTTATGCTGCTACTCTGTCATATGCACAAGAAAGTCTAAAATGGATAGAATCACTCCAAAAAACAAGAACAGATAGTAGAAAACCTTCCCAAAAATCCTATCTGCAAAAGAGATAAAGTTCCAGACTCTGGTTCTGTTCTTGCTGCAACACTGTACAATCCTGACATTCAACACTGGGAAAGAGCATGAAGGTGGTCAAAAGCTTATTATTCTTCTTTATAGAGACATTCATATACATACATAGATATCAACTGTTCTATCCAAGAAACCAAATGTTTTAAGAAAAAACCCCACAGATTTAAATAAAGAAAGGGACTTCGGCATTCATATTCCAATTGTTGTGTATTCTGGTCAAGGAACACTGATGTTACAGGTTTAGGCACAGACCAAGTATTTATAATTAGCCTCCTAAATCCAACTGTATCACTAAAATTAAATTATATCTACAAGCACATACAGGAGAACAAATTCTGTCCCAATTTAGTCACTGATAAAAGAATTATATTTACCAACCTGTGGCACATCTGCAAGAGTTACAGCCACGACCCAGATGGGGAGTAAATCAGGACAGGATTAGACCTCTGGAGTGCAGGGCTACATGGCAGCCAGATGTGCTCTCTGTCAACAAACACCATCCCTTTGGAATCACTGACTCCATCACCAGCAGAAGGAGCATTATTAGCCAGCCCTGTGCCTGCAGCCTCACTAATGCACTCGCTGGGTTTCTGGGATAAACATGAGCAATGCAGAGCCCCCACACACTGACAGAGTGAGGCAGACTGCTCAGACCACCCAAGCTGAAGGTCAGACAGTGAAATTAAGGGGCTCTCAGGCAAAGATATGGGAATAGGAATAACAGTTCTTTACTAGGAAAACTAAAAATACAAATGCAATAGTACAAACAACAAAAAAACCCAAACCACAGCCAGAGTGAGAGCAGTCCCTGCCCCCTGTGTGTCAGGGGGTGTCCCAGCCCCATCCATGGGGGCTCAGCCCTCCTGCAGTGCCAGCTGTGGCTCTGCTGCAGCAGGGATCCTGCACAAGGGGGGAGTTTTCCTCTGCAGCTCCAGGGCTGCTGCAGATGAACCTGCCCATGTGTGTTCCTGCCCATGTGTGTTCCTGCCCATGTGTGTTCCTCCCCGTGGTGTCCCTGGCAGGGGGTGGAATGGGATGAGATTTGAGGTCCTTCCAACCCAAACCATTGTGTGATTCCATGGTCCCTGTGCTGCACATCCAGCACTGGGAAGCTGTGCCCATGGAGTTGTGTGAGTGTAAAATGTCCAGGCTGCAGTCCCTCCACTCACACTGCTCACAGTCTCCTTGCTCCTGCTGCACTGAGCCAGCCCCAAGGTGAGTGCTTGCCAGAGCATTTGCAGCTTTGCCTCAGAAAAGCACAAGACTCTTTTATCTTAAGAAACACCAAGTGATTGCCATAGTATATTTGACAGTAAACTGAGGCAAAACAGACAGAATTCTAAACTAGAAATGCCACAAACATCTGAGGAGCTCTGTCTCTGATAGCTACCTGCAGAAGATATTTGTAGAACCTGGACCATGTTCCATGTTTTCTGATTAAAAGAGCAATGATTCTGCTCTGGAAGATGATGACAGAGCAGCAGACCCAGCAAGCCCTTCCCTAGTCTGTACATGGCTTGATATTTGCTACTTTCAATTTTCCATGGCTGTATAATACTTGGAAATGAGAACTGAAATTTTACTGCTTCATATGGACGAAGAATAGAACAATGAATTCCTAAGGTCAGATTTCCCACACTGATAACCCAGGCAGTCAACATTTCACTTATGTCATTGATGTCACGAGTGCTATTCACAGAGAAGCCCTGGTCTGCCTAAGGATGACAAAACATAACTTACAGCAACATAATACAAGCATCCCTTGCGCTTCAAAAACAAAATAATGTAATGCAGAACTCTTTTAATAAAGGAGTGCAACTTTAAAGCTTCTTGACTCTATGTCTGTGGAGGCCAAGACCTAGAATGCTTTGCTAATTGATAAAGAAAAAAAAAGAAAGCATCAAAGCAGTGAAGTAAATTAATGCTCCCTGGAAATGACATCGAGGAGGGGCTTAGAAATATTTTTAAAGGTGTATTATGCTAAAGTGACTAACAATATTTTGTACTGAGACAGAAAAAAAAAGAACCACCACATTCAATTGTCTGGCTTTAGGGATAGGAGTTTCAATCTAACAATTTAAACAAGGATAAGTTGTTCTGACACACATGAAGATTACCTAGGCAGCATCAGAGATACACAATAGATATGTAATAGACTTGCAGGTCAACCCCTGATGTTTATCAATAGAGCTTTCTGAGGGTCAGGTTCAGGCAGAGGGAGCACCATGGTCAGGATGGTGTGACATCAATGCCTTATACTTCAAATGCTCTTAACTGATAACCTGTTGGTGTATTTAGCTGTGTGTAGCTACATCAGTGTTTGGGGAAACAGTCTGGAGCTAACAGCAGGCTGCCTGGGCACTAACCCTGCGCACTAACCCTGTGCACTAACCCCTCTGGCCCCAAGCTAGAATGGTTTTGCATAACCCACAGCTTGCACAATGCCATGGCCAGGTGAAGCCCTTCACACTAATATGCATTTGAAAGAGGTTGGCTTCAAGTTTCTATGCTGAATGAAGTGTTTGAAACTTTAAGTACTGTTTCTGCTGCAGGGTAAGAACAAAGGTGAGACTTAAGTGCAAGCATTCCCTGAAAGCATTATAACAGGCTTGCTGTTTTTCAAGTAGTAATTTTTTCCTATTCTTTTCCCTTAAGAGAGTAGTTAGAGCAGCATAAGCACCTTTGTTGCCCTGTTCACAGCTGTGGGAGGCATGGCAGAGCTGTGCTGTATTATTTGGAAAGCTAGGGCACTCTACCACTGGAGATCTTGATCAGCATGCCAGAGTTAACCTAAATGTCTAGGATGAGAGTTGTAGTCTCAGTCTTATAAAAGTTTTGCTCAGGAATCTGCAGGTATCCTGCTGGGTTTGTCTGAGTGAACAGGTACACCCCAGAATTTTGAGAAGATGGGCTCTGCCCAGTGTGTGACACCTGTGAGTTCATAACTCAGGCAACTTGTGACCTGTGTCCTGCTCACCCTGAGAGGCTCAGCATGGCACTGAAACCATGAGCAAGACTGGGAATGAGCTGCTTACCCTGTGGGAAGCAGCAGCTAAGGCAATGGGTAGGGGAAGGACACAGCCATGATTGGTGCTGATGGTCCATCCAGTCTCCTTTCTGGAGAGAATGAGGTCAAACCAGATTTTTACCTTTATATTTAAAAGCAAAAGAAGCTTCCAGAAAGGTAGAAATTAAAGAAACACAAGAGATAGAGAGTGCTGGGAGGATTCATTTGTTGTACAAATTGTGTGCAGTATAATGAAGGTTAGATGACTGGTAAAGGCTTTTCAAGGCCCAGGCTACCCAATGGGAAGCTCCCAGTGATTTTTAACTGATTTTGGTCATGTTTCTACAGAACAGAATTGGGACTTCTTCTAATGAAGTCATGCATTTTTAAAAGTCATAAGCATCTAAAAAAGCTCTTCTGTGGGATTCTTCCAGGAAGTAGTAGAAATATAGATAAAGCTTTTAAAGCAAAGCCATGTAAAAGCCAGGTCATGTAACATGAAAGAATTGTGTATGATAAACACACACTATAGTATAGTATAGTATAGTATAGTATAGTATAGTATAATATAATATAATGTAATATAATATAATATAATATAATATAATATAATATAATATAATATAATATAATATAATATAATATAATATAATATAATATAATATAATATATACAGTATAATATAATACCAGTGATTATATGCTTGCTGAAACAGGAGTAATGTTAAAAAATCTGTGTTTAGATGCTAGCTAGCATAATGGCTTGTTGGTTCTTCAACAAGATCTTAATAATAAATTAGCAAATTTACTTGAAGAAACAACATCCTTCAAGGTCTGAAGTAGCAAGGCATCCTTGAAGGTATGCAAGGTTTATATCATTGCTAAATTCTGCAATTCTGCCCAACAGCTGGGAGCAACTGAAGTATTTCTGCTGACATACAGATGATATGCAATCATCTCTTTCTGTCCCTGTGTTGACAGGACAAATCTGCTTGGGAAGCTTTGCCTTAATGGTGTCATAATGGCTCCCCTGCTCCATTGACCAATGATTTCTGCATTCTGTTCCTGCTCTGTTTTTATGAGATCCTGTTTTGTGTGATTTGTATGTCAATTGCTTGCAAACATAGAACATGTAACTGTCACCAACTACATTAATATTTACACTGTATTGTAGTGTTCTGCCCCCAATGTGTAAAGACTAAACCAACCTCACAACAATTATTTCTGTGTGGGCAAACAGGATAGTTCCACATAAATGTGTGGCTTCCAGTGCTGAATCCCAGGGTTTGATTACAGGAGACTCAGGAATTCAATTCATCTGATGTACTGAAGAGATTTACAGAGGTGAACTTTAAAGGCAGAACAGTAGCAACATATACCTTTTAAATAACATTTACTTAATCTTAGATCTTTTAAAAAAATGCAATTTCCCCCCCCTTAGTTTAGTAAAGAGACTGAGGCCCACAACAGTGACAAATCCTGTCTATTGCTATGCTGAAGGGGCAAAGCTGGTAAAATAATGTGGGGTTTTGAGGTCATAAATCAGAGATTTCTCTATCATTGGAATATCACAGTGGACAGTAGTGGTTCTTGGAGCCTCCCCTCTAAAATTACAAGGGACTTGTGTGAAATTTTTATGGGCCCATAAGTGGTTTGCTGTAAGGTGTGCAGAAACCAGGTTTTCTCAGACACTCTGTGGATATCTCTCAAATAGTTTGTGGTCTCCCTCCCTGCCCCCAGAGGAGTGAGAACCACAGGAAGGAAATTGCTGATGTATGAGTGTTATTAGCCATGGCTGTATGGATTGAAGTGTGAAGGAAAATGTGTTTGAAAGCAGGTCTGGACTGGACAGATTAATGCTGTATTTTGCTCCTCAGAGAGCTGCAGCTAGAAGAAAAGCTGAAGTGAAATTCTGCTGTTGTATATATCTGACTTGAAGGTAGATCAGAAGCGAAAGTTTTTGAGCTTTAGTTTGTGGCTGCCACCTGTAGTAATGCTGGCTGGGTCAGGGGTGAGGTCTTCATGTGAAGAGATGTGCTTGCTACAGGAGTGAAAACGGGGAGGAATTGATGTAGTGACAGCAGACACCCCCTCAGTGTCCTTTCACTCCTGGAGCAGTTTGCAGTTTATGTCCAGGAGCAGCTTCATCCAGCCTGGCTGTTGCTGGGATTATGGCCCTAATGGAAGGACAGACAGAACTGCCTGCAAGTACCATGGGGGTTTCAGTGTCTAGAGGGGTTGTGGGATGAAGGGCTGGACAGTGCTATGTAGGCTTTGTTAGTTTGTTGGGTTTTTAAAATGCATTTTCTGAAAGATGAAAGTAGCTTTTGAGGTGGGGCTTTTAAGCTCTGACTGAAGCAAAATGATGCTGGTGCTGCAATGTCGGAGCTCAGTGCATCTCTCTGGGTGTCCAGAGTTGCTGAGGACCCTGTCAGGGGGCTCAGAGACCCTGGCACACAGCCCAGAACACCTGGGGATTTGATTTTGACCCCTGGAGCAAGTTACCAGCTTTCTATGAGAACCTGAATGTCACCCTGGTTTTTTAAGATTTTCTAAGCCTTCTGATGTTGACATTCTTGTAGTGAATTTTCTCACACACTTTCTGTAAATAACTCATTGTTTTGCATTCCTTGATTGAAGAGGAGAGAGTTGATGGACTGTTGGACTGTCCAGTGTCATTGGAGAGGTGGCACTGTCACCCTCCAATCCACTGTCACTCTTGGAACACTATAAATATTCCCCTTTTTTCCTTCACCTTGAGAACGGTGGTGTGCTTGTGTTCTTTCGTGTCCTATAGCGACATCTGAAAGTCACAGAAGTTTAAATAGTATAATAATAAAATTATCACAAGGTGAAAATGTAGATTTTAAGATTTTTGGTATGAGAGTTATGAAGACAAGATAGAAGAACTTAAGCATGTCTAACCTTTCTTCTTCTTCTTGTTCTCCATTTTCTGCAGTGATGTTGGCACTTTGGGATTGGTTTAGAGTAGAAGTGCACTGTCTAACATAAGTGATAGGTATTGGGAATTAAGTGTAAATATGTTATACATAGTTTGTAGTATAAAAAGACACCACCACCTTGGGGGCGGTCAGAGTGCCTGTGGCTGCCCTGCTGAGCAGATCTCAGCTGGGCAGAAAGAAAATTTTATAGATAAGAATTAATAAACAACCTCAAGACCAAAAAGTGAAGAGTCCAGACTCGTTCTTCAGTTGCAGGGCCGAAGCAAAGATATCCTGCACATCTCGGGGCAGCAATTATCAACAGCAACCCGAGACTGCAAGAATTCAGACTGTGTTGTATTTATTTTTCTTCTTTTGGAATGTAATTTATTTTTCTGCAGGTTCTATACTCTTCTAGCAGATTGTTTGATAGCCTCAGTGGAGGGTTAGACCACTGCACTCAGACTGTTTCTCTTTCCTGGCTGCTTCTATGCGATTAAATGTTGGGAATTTGGCTGGCTAAAGACTGGAAAAGTACAAAACCGTGGCTAATTCCAAATCCTGCACCTGCAAAGATAGTGTGTCCTTGGGCCTAGCTGTAGTATAATAACAAACAGTGAAAGAGACATGAGAAAAGAGAGATGTAACCCCTAAGGAATGAGGAAGAGTTCATGGTATAGTTTAACCAATAGATTGCTTGGCTTACAGAATATTCATAAGCTTATTATTTGCTGTATAAGTGTTTGATGCTTTCTTCAATAAACTGGACTGGACCTGAAGGACCTGTGATGAACCACCTGGTGTCCTGGTCCCCTTCCTATGACATTTAAATGAGGTCAATGGGACAAAAGTTGGTTATGAAGTGAAGAGGTTTCCAGTGGAAGGGGCGGTGCCTGAGTGCATGATCCTGCTGTGTTTGTATATTTGCTGTTAAATTAGGCCAAATATAAAATGGGAACAGTAAATCATTTCTTATTGTTACCTATCTGCAGCTGGTTCTCATTGTGCTGATGATGGAAGGTGGGGTTTTACCTTGAAAACCTTTGCCTAAGAAGGTCTCTCATTATTCTCAATGAGCATGCTGTGCACGTTGGGCTGGTGCTGAGCTGCACCATGCTTCTCTGCAACCAGGACAGCTCATCTGCTGAAGATGGAGTGTGCTGGAAAACTATTGAATTTTATAGCAACTTTTGAAATAATGTTAGAAGTGTGGCCTCCTCAGATGCCCTGACCAGCTTCATTCCTGTGTTTTATTCTGGGTAGAGACTGACAGCCTGGCATGTATAAATTACTGGTCTCTTTGTGGGTCCTCTCCCTGATCTAGAGTATGCAATACCATAGTCCAGAAAATCTTCGTTTTCAGTTCCAAGTTTGATGTGAGGATGTAAATTTGCTATAAAAGCATAGTGTACTTCAGTATATTTCTGTGAGAAATACTGGGCTCAGTTCTTTGTTTCTGATAGGAAGATTTCCAGTGCCTAGGGCTAAGCTACATCCTCACACGAAATGGCTTTGCTGAAGGCCTGGGAGTGGCTTTAACTCCTCATTGCTGGCTGGAACTCAAGGGAACCCAGCCTGACAGAAGCTGGTCACTGCCCTGTGATCTCTGTGGCAACTGGTACCACGTCAGTCATTACAATTTCTTCATCTTATTGTCCACATGCTTTGGGATGGACAATTTCCCACCATTTCTCTGTGACAGAAATGATTGGAGTGGTACTTTAAAGTTATCGTAGTGTGACCCATATCTTTTGGGGACAATTCATGCAAGGAACAGCTGTGCAGACTTGAGCATTTTTCCCCAGTTGTACCCAGTAACACCAACTGATAAAATATTTGCTCCTGTATCCCATGATACTACTCAATAGGAGTTAAGGATTGTATTCAAGTAGCTGTTCTTGCATTTATGACAATAACTGAAATGGGAAAGCAGAAGTTGTTGCCTTTCTTGTAATGAAAATCCGTATTATGTCTTAGTGCTCACTGGTTTGTATCCAGAATTTAATTTCTTTTCTACAGAAGCAAATCAATTTTAAGCACTAAGGTATTTTGATGCATTTGTTTATCTCTGATTTATTTGTACAAACATGCCAAATTTAAATTCTAAACACCTTCAGCCCTTCACCCCTCTGATGGTAATTAATTCCTAGTGTGCTCCAGAACCACTCAGGGCAGGATTAATCAGATTATCAGTGGTGGCTGTTAACCACAACATCTGTGACATTTGAATCAAACCAGGAGGAGCCTGGTGCTGTATGAAACCACTCTGATGCCACAGTTCATTTTGAGACTGTAAGTAGCCACGCTGCTCAGAAAACAGGATTAGATGAAGTGTTCTATTAGCACACTTAATCCATAACTAAAATAATATCCATTACTCCTATCCCATTGTAGGAGACAAATATGTTATTTAAGCTCAGAATGACCTACCTGAACAGGACCTATGTAGTAACATTATAAAACTGAAATCTGTAATGAAAAAAGGTAAGCTGGAGCTTGTAGCACAGCAAAATTGTGTATCAGGTAGGACATTTCTGTGTCAGAGGTGCCACCACTTTGTCAGTGTTGCTCCTTTGCAGGTGGCAAGGATAAAATTACAATTTTTTTCATTCAAATGTTGCACTGTTGTCTGTACTGGAGAGGTCCAACCACTACGCCTGCCCTGGATATATCTGAGCAAAGCATTCACTTTTCAGACCACTGACTGTGTGCTGGTATTTCCACAGGATCTGTGCTGCAGCCATGGATTTGGCTCTCACTCCAGGACTGAACTGGGGGCTCCACACTACAACAATGAGTGCTGACAGCTGCAGGGAAGAGCCAAGCTCCTGTCGTGAGTGGCTGTCAGAACACATCTGCTCTGTGTGTGCGCAGAGCATGGGCTGGGCTGCAATGCTGGGTTTTTCTCCAGACACAAAGGCTGTCTGTAGGCCCTGTCAGAACAACTTCTGGACTGGGAACAGCTGCAGGATCTTCCTCAGTGAGCATGCTGAGGAATTGTCCTGCTGGTGACTGCCTCTAACTGAAGTGAGGGCAAAACAGCAGAGCTGGGCTGGATCTGAGCCATGTCTGCACTGACCTTCTCCTATTGCTAGACCCAATTTGGAATATCAAAGAGGAAATAAATTTGTTGTTGCAGACATATTTTTATGAAAATTGTCTTCTTAAGATTTTTCCTTCTGGGAAGCTGAGAGGCCTCAGGAACAAAATGTAAACAATGGTTATCTGCTGCTGTGGAATGCAACAGGTGCATCTGTGATTGGTCTCATGTGGTTGTTTCTAATCAATGGCTGTACTGGTTTAGGGCAAATTTGTTAAAGAATCTGCAAAGGAGGGCCCCTCCAGAAAGCGAAACCCACACGGCCCCTCCCCCCAACCGGTTCGGGAAAAAATTCCTTGGAGAGAGGTGGAAAGAACCTGTTTATTTGACTGGCCCCGCACCCCCCAGCACACAAAATGAACAATACCCGATGACACCGCTCTGAGAAAGATGGCAAAATCAGAAAGTCTCTTTCGGGGGTGGTTGCTCTGTTCTCAGTCCCTCCAGCGCTGGGGCAGCTGCTGCAGCCGAACCCTTGGTGTTCCCGGGTCCCAGTCCGGAGCAGGTTCGAGGTGGTCACAGGAACAGGAGAGGAGAAACAGTCCAGGAAGCAATGTGGACTGTTTAGCTAGAACTAGCTAATAAGCAGAGGCAGAAAGCAGAGCAGAAGCAAGAGCAGAAAAAGAGAGCAAGCCAAAGCAGCAAGCAAAAGCAGCAAGCCGAAGCTGGAAGTAAAAAAAAAACCAGCTCTGTGTACTGCTTGTCTCTGTGTCCTGATAAGAGAAACCCAAACAAAACTTCCACTCTTCAGTGCCGGTCTTAAAGGCACAGAACAGATGAATGGGGATATACAAGCATCATAACGTCACCCCAGGACATTGGCCAATCACAGTCCATCTGCCTTGGACTGTCTCAGTCAGTCACAAGCCTTTGTTATCATTCTTTTTCTATCCTTAGCCAGCCTTCTGATGAAATGCTTTCTTCTATTCTTTGAGTATAGTTTTAATATAATATATATAATAAAATAATAAATCAGCCTTCTGAAACATGGAGTCAACATTCTCATCTCTTCCCTCATCCTGGGACCCCTGTGACACCATCACACCAACCCATTGGTGCCTTTGGTGAAGGGGGCTGGGGATGCCTGGCCCTGTGGATGCTGTGTCTGCAGCAGGGCTTGGCTGGGGGGCCCTGGAGCCTCCTGCTCTGGCTGTGCCCTTGTCCTTGGAAGGGAGGGGAGGCAGCTCTGTGCTTTGGGCTGGGCTCTCTGGTGAAAGGCAATGTCCCCCCTTTGTGGGGACACGGGGGCTTTGCTCACCCTCTGTCCTCAACGTGCCAATGTAAGGAGCAGCTCTGGTTTTGTGGTTTGAAAAAGTAAGGCATGAAAGAAACCCCTTGATTGCAGACATCTCTCAAAGCACAAGGTGGCAGCAATGCTCTATTATTTTGAACAGATGAAGTCAGAGCAGCAGAATGCAAAGCTGAGGTGTTTTTTCTTGGATGTTACTTTATCTCCCCCTTTCCCCCAACTCCTATTTTCCCCTGATATCTGGGAGTGGATGGGGTGGAATGGAATGGGAAATGCTCATGCCCTGAGTTTCAGTCTGGGGTCTCCAACCTCAAAACCACAGAGAACAGAATCAGTTAGAGGTTAATGCTGTAGGAGAATAGCAGGGAGTAAGTTCACAGTGTTAATTAAATTGTGCTCACTAACCCTAGTGCCCCTGCAAAGCCTGTGCTAACTGCAGGGCCCACAGAGCCACCCAGGAGTAGCACTGTAGAGCTAGCATAGGTTGAGATCTAAGGAAAAGAAATAGTCACAATACAACATAGACCTAATTCTCTGTTACTTACTGCACAAAATGATTTTTCTTTGCTGATCTTTCTAGAAATCTTCAGAACGGATGTGAATATTGAATTTCTTGTAACCTTTTCTCAAGACTGGCATCATGTTGACCACAAACACATCATTTTCAGTGATGAAAGTTCCAGCAGTTTTTATTTTCCTTGCAACTATGCTCTGTTTCACTTCTAGGGGGGTATCACTGTCCCTGAAAGTCATATGGGACAGGTGTGGGAAGGATGACAGTGAGTGCCTTTGACCTTTCAATTTCTGCTTCTTGTCTCCTTCACTGCTCTGACGTGGACTCAGTTGTCCTTTATTCCTTACACAAACACTGACTGCTCCTTTTTGCTGCACAGTTTGGTGTGGTGTGCCATTGCTGAGTTGTGTGATGTGGTGTAGCTGGTCTAGAAGCCTCCTGAGTGTGTGGACTCCTCTGGATGTAGGCAGTGGGATGTGTGTGTGTGTGTGTGTGTGTGTGTGTGTGTGTGTGTGTGCAGGAGGAGCTCAAGCCCTCAGTGCTGTCACTTAGGGCTCTCCTGGCCTCTCGGGTTCTCTGCTGGTCACAGTGACCCTGAGATGTGTTGGAAAGTCTCTTTTCCCAGCCCAGCAGTCGAAGAAGGAGTCAGAGCTCTTCAGTTCTCAGTCTCAAGGTTGTTTGTTTCTTATCTATAAAATTCTTTCTCCTGTCCAGCTGATGTCTGCTCATCAAGACAGTCAGAGGCACTCTGCCTGCCCCCAGGGCAGTGTTATGTCTTTGTACTAAAAACTACATGTACAATGTTTACAATTACTTTCCAATACCCATCACCTATGTTAGACAGTGAGCTTCTACTCTAAACCAATCTAAAAGTGCCACCATCACAGCAGAAGATGGAGACCAAGAAGAAGAAGAAGAAGAAGGAGAAAGGCTGGACATGCCCAGATTTCTCCATCTTGCCTCCTGAACCCCCATTCTAAAAACCCCAAAAATCTATTTTTCACCCTGTGATAAATTCATTATCATTGTACTTAAACTTTCGAGGCTTGTAATTCTTCATATAAAGGTTAGTAATTGTTTTTTCCAAGGGCTGAATCAAAGGCACAGAGGTCTTGGGCTCTGTGCCAAGGTCTCTGAGCCCCTTGGGCAGGGTCTCGAGCCCTGCAGGGCAGCCAGAGGAATTTCCTGGGTTCCCACACTAACTGGACTCTCCTTAGCCCCGAGGTGAGGCCAGCCTGGATCCCAGCAGGTGTCACTCTTGGCTCACAGGAGGAGCCATGTGTGAGCATGCCTCACTGCCGCAGAGCTGCTTTTCCCTGGTGTGCTGCTCTGACCCTGCCCCTCTGTGCCTGTCCTGTGTCCTGGAACAATGTTTTGCCTTGGCTGCGTGTATTATGGGAGGGGGACAGGATGGTTGTCCTGGTTTAGGACAAATTTGGGACAGAATCTCCAAAGGGGCCCTGCCAGAACGCAAACCCACACAGCCTCTCCCCCCAGCTGGTTTGGGAAGGATTCCTTGGAGAGAAGTGGAAAGAACCTGTTTATTTAACAGGCACAGCACCCCCAGCACACAGAATGAACAATACCAGATGACACCACTCTGTCACCGCTCTGACAAAGATGACAAATTCAGAACAAATTCAGAAAGTCTCTCTGGGGGTGGTCGCTCTGTTCTCAGTCCCTCCTGTGCTGGGGCAGCTGCTGCAGCCACAAGGTGCAAACTCTCGGTGTTCCCAGGGCCCAGCCTGGAGCAGGTTTCCCAAAAAAAGGAAAGGAGAAACAGTCCAGGAGGAAATTTGGACTGTTTAGCTAAATTGACCAATGAGCAGAAGCAAGAGCAAGCAGAAGCAAAGCAGAGGCAAGAGCGAGAGCAAAGCAAGAAGCAAAAGCAGCACCATGTACTGCCCTGTCTGTGTGTCCCGCCAGCCATGGGGGAGTGGCTGATAAGAAACCAAAACAAAACATTCGCTCTTCAGAGCCAGTCTTGAAGGCACAGAACATGATATCCAGCATGAACAGAACACATGAATGGGGATACAAGCATCACAATGTCACCCTAGGATAATGGTGTTCCCATGTCTCAGTGTACAACACATATCTGCCCAGCATTCCTGCCACTGGGGAACACTAATTCACTACAGATTGTGGATATAGCTGTTTGGATGCAAACCCACAGTTTAAAAGCATCTATGATTTCCCTGTACCTGTACTTTTAGAGTAAGCAATTAAATTTCTGCTGTTGTTTTGGTGCATTGGAAACAACTTGATTCATTTCAATATACAGCACCTTCCAAATGTGCAAATGATGTCACCCTCATCCTTCTGGGTGGCACATATTGAGGATTAGAACTTGGATTTCTTGTCTTGGGTGTTATCACTGAGTGTTAGCCAAAACCTGCCTAGTCTAGTTAGTGACAATTTTTTGATTGAAACACAGATGAAAAATTGCCCCTTGTCCTGCTGTGTCCCACAGATCTTTCCAGCTGTGTGAGTGTGAGGGACATCTGGGTTATGGGGTGATGTTACAGCCATACTGTGGAAGGACCAGAGGCCTATTGGGCTTTGATTAATTGTGGAGGAATGTCTTTCTTGTAACTGATTTTTGTTGTTGTTTCTTGGGTTTTTTTGGGTTTTTGCTTAGTTTTGTTTGGTTTTGTTTGTTTGTTTGGTTTTGTTTTTTTGGAATTCTTCTAGGTTCTGAGGAACTGGGACACTTTTTACCAGATTACCTCTACATTGTTAACTACAGCCTAAAGTACTTGTTTGACCAAGGATGATATGTGTTGTTGATTAATATCAAGGCCTGCATGGGTATTTTTGACATACATAAATGCATCCATGTGTATTTTTCTATACAGTAGGAAAGTCATATCATTGCTCAAGAAAGCACACTGTAGCTATTAAACATATGCTAAAGCTCAGAGTTTCCATTAATTTAATAAACCATGAGTAGCTGCAGAATAGACTGTACAAACAGGAGATGTCTTGTAGAAGTGAAATTAGGATTTGGGATCTCATATGTTTTGTATCATTTCCTTGTCTTGACTCCAGCTTAAAAGTATTCCAGTTCTTTTTTTATTAAGTCCCCTAAGTTGCTTTTTTGCTTCCCCTCCAAATACTTTCACAAATTATTACCTTCAAAATTGATAGCATGGTGCTCCTAGTGCCAAGTGAAATGGAAAAATGAGATCCTGGCACTCCAGGCTGTGGAGTAGTTTGTGCATGGTGTTCTTTGGTGTGCAGTCTGACTTGTGCAGGTTCCTGAAAAGAAGACTCCCCTAGAGCTTTGTTTTTTGGCCCTGGACTTGTGTGGGTGTTCTGAGTCAGCAGTTTGGAGCTGTGAAGCAGAGAAGGGTTTGACACTGTTGAGTTCAGCTGAAGAAAAGCAACATTGACTCCTGTGATTAGTAGGCACAAAAGTGAACTTTATTAGAAAACTACAGATATTTATAGACAGGATTGTTCACCCAGAACCTGATTGGTTCTTAACAACACCTCTCACACCCTTGGTTAATTAGGAACAACACCTTCTTGTGAGTCTCCTTCCATAAACATCATGTACAAACATTCCACATATTCACAGACACTAGGTGTAGAGACTAAGATAAGAATTGTGTTAATTATTTTCTCTGAGCTTCATACAACGTCCCCAGGATGATGCCTGGGAAAGTGACCTGTTTCTGTGTCCTGGTTTGATAAGGAAGTGAGTTTTTGGGAGGCCGTGGTCAAGGGAGAATATATTTTCATGGGGGCACTGGCATTGTGCCAGCATCAAACCATGACATTCTGTCTCTGACTAAACTGGCACATCCACAACCATTCACTGGGGTGTGCTGGCTTTGGCAGGAGCCAAGGGCCTCCTGACACTGCACAGCAGGCTCTGGGCCAAAGGCACCAAGGCTCTGGCTGTGCCTCCAAAGGACAGTCAGACTGCAGTGTGCTCTGGACTGAGCAGAATCTGCCTGCTTGTCTGGGATACAGAAAGATGGGGTCAACTGTTGAGGTGTTTAAAAGATGGTTAATTGCAAAATCAGTCTCATGGAAGGGTGAGACTGTAAGGTTGTTACACCAGAAGTTATCACATTAGAAGCCTTGCATCAGAAAACTGTTATAATTCTAGTTACAATGTCTTTTATAAATTTCTTGTCCATCAGCTGCTTCCACAAAGCTCACTAGCATCTTCATACCCAATTACTAATTGCTAACTTTTACATGATTTACTGCAATGCATCTTTCTCTACCCAATCATATAACTCTACAGAAACTTATTACTGTATCTTCTACTTTTTATCAACTCTACAACAAGTTCTATTGTTAATCTCCAAAATCTTCTACTATCTTGCTTAATATATTTGTCCACTTATATGAGCCCTATATCTACTTGCTTAAAACATATTTCTGCTTCAACATCAAATCGTTATTCTTATTTCATGTCTCTTTCTCTATTCTATTCTAAGGCTTCAAGCCTTCTCCAAGTCAAACACTGTGTCCATTTCTGTCTCTGAGCTCCTTGCATTGGGAGCTCTCTGTGCCTGCATTTCCCACACATACTAACCAGAAAATGGGGAGAGGGTGTAGAGGAAGGCAACTGTGATTGTTTTAGGCAGTGTGCAGCCAGGTTGTTTTGTTATTGTCTTGTCTTTTGCCTTATTGTTTTCTAACACAACTGGTCAGATAACATGGGTTACCATAGTAGATAAACCGTAATTTACCATAATAAACCAAAGAAATACACCTGCTTGAGGCTATCACCACACCTTTGTTTCTTTGTGAGGACATACCCTGGGAAGTCACTGGTCCAGGAATTTCAGGGATGTGTGTGGTCCTTTGTACCTAGCACTGTCATTAAATTCAGCCTTTTAGGTCTGAAAGGTGTCACAGTAACTCTGTTTCTTTGTTGTGCATTTAGCAGGTGGAAAATTTTCTCTCATCCCTGCCATGAATTGTGACTGCTGCCTCCTAAATTACTTGGAGCATTCATTGAAGATATAATTACAGAGCATCCTGTTTTAGACAGACACCTTTTGTACATGCACTGTCAGGACAAGGCAAACTGTTTGCTCATGCATGAAGATCCTTCCACCAAAACTATTAAACTCCAGAAGTGTTTCACAACTGTGGCATCAGTCAGCAATGTCAAAATCTGTTCACATAGCAGTGGGTGAACTGTTATTTTCTCTTGTGACTTGCATGTGTGTTGTGTCTCCATTTCCCTTTTTCTTGGTGGAGACTTAGAGCTGGCTACTTGTCAAATGCTATAATGTGAAGTTAATCACAATGTGACACATTGACACTTTTCATAATAATTGCTTCCTACACTGGAAACCTCCAGCTGTTTTGATGGAAATAATGTGATGTGACTGTGACAACACAGTCCCAAAGCCTGCAGACGGAACATTTTAGTCCAATTTCAGTTGAAAAGTATGTTTTTTGATCTTTATGACATTGATCATTGATGACTACATATGGAAATTAAAGGAATTCTTAGAATTTTCTTCTAGTTGTTTGGAAATATATGTAGGTGTTTGTTGAATGGTTTTATGGATAAGGATTATGTTTATGTCTTTGCAGCAGTAAGTGTTAGAAATGCCCTTTGAAGGGGAATAGATTTTTGGTTTGGAGAGGTCACATTGCAAAGTCTGTACTGCAAGATCACTCTTTTCAGTTCTGATGCTAGTGTGGGCAGCAAAGGAATTTTGGAGGCTTTTTCCCTTGGAGGAGAATGTACGACCGGTCCACATGGAATGGAAAATCATATAAAGGTTTGTCTGCAGGGAGAGAACGCTGGAGTAGCAAAACTATTGATATAAATAACAGTCATTAAAGTTAGAGCTGGATGGGGAATATTTATTGTTAATATTTTTTGCCCACATGAACATTAAAGATTGGTTAGTTAGTATACTTTTAGTGGGACACTTAACTATTCTGTGAAAGGATGAATATGGTCAAATACATTTAATTTTCTATTTATTTGGAATAAATAGAATTTGGAATTAACACTTCTGTATTTCCTCCTCCCTCCCCTGGTGGGTCCCCCACCCCAATAACATTAGGATGAACATATATCTACTAAATCTGTACTGTCTCTAATGGTCTTTTGATAATTTGAATTTCAGATCCTGTGATCTTGGAACATGCTGCTGATTGAAGCTGAGAGTGCTGATTATCATTATTTTTTTTCTCCTCATTCATTCAGGCCTAGGATGCAACAGATAAACTGCTATGATGCTACTGGAGATTTACTGCTGAGATCTCAGCATCAAGAGAGTTCAGGTTCTGCTTAATTGTGTTCTAAAGGGAATATGCAGTTATGCATCTTTCTTTTTGATGACAGTTATTCTAAGAAACCTTTAAAAAAAGCATTTCTTGAAGACTCTGGAAAGGCAGGTAGGCAGTAGTGCAGCAGAAGTCATTGCCCATTGTGTTTAAAAGATGATCTTAGAAATCTCATCATGTAACTTTATCAAGAGATGGATTTAAAATCCCTTCAGTTCCTTGTGTTTTGTCAGTGGTGACAGATCCATTGATGGAGCAACTGCTGGAAAAGACAACTCAAGAGACTGAAATAAGTTATCAAACCACAGTCTGCTTCTAGAAAATATAAAGTACAGGGACTTGAGAGTAATTTAGGCTGTGTGAATATGGCCCTCAGAGGGACCTCTGCAAAGAACAAGTTACTTTTTTAACCTGTATTATACTGAGGTTAGTTATGCCAAATGTCACTAAGAAATACCAAATCCAGGGGTAGCTTTACAGTTGCCTAATCTGGATTGAATTCTCTGTGTCTGTCTTGAGAAGATCTGGAAGGTAATTCACCACTATAATTGATTTATTTGACTTATGCCAGTCAGCTGGCTAGGACAGAGAGTCCGAGCCACAAACCTTTGTTATCATTCTTTCTTATTCTATTCTTAGCCAGCCTTCTGATGAAACCTTTTCTTCTATTCTTTTAGTATAGTTTTAATATAATATATATCATAAAATAATAAACCAAGCCTTCTGAAACATGGAGTCAGATCCTCATCTCTTCCCTCAACCTGAGACCCCTGTGAACATCGTCACATGATAGTACTCCAGCATGCCTCTTCCTCTTTCCAGAGATTTGTTCTTTTCTGTAAAGTGACTGTTTCTGCAATATATGAACTCTGTAATCTATACAATATCTGTTTTGTAACTCCCACTGGATTTTTACAGTGCAGTTTCCTTGCAATTACAGTTTCCTGGCTATCGTGGGTCTTAATTTCACCTGCAGTTAAGTGTCTGTCCTGTTCAGCACGTTGCTCTGTGGCACCTTGTGCTCAGTGTGAGTCCTGTTCATGTACAAGTATGACAGTGGTGGCCAGGGCTTGCCTTGTGCATGATGCCAGATGCACAGTGATGAGGTATCAGAGGTGATTTTGAGGGCATTCTGAAGAAGAGCATTGTCACAGACATATTTTATGAACAATCCTTTTGCCAGGATCTTTTCTCTTGAGAAGCTGAGAAGCTTCAGCTTCTCCATGTTTTGCTGCTTTGGAATGTGATTTGGAGAATTGTTTACCCAGCATGTGAAATTGTTTTTACTTGATGACCTAACAGCCAGCTGTGTTGAGGCTGTGAGCAGTCACACAATTTTATTATCATTCCATTCCTTTCCTTGCTAGCCTTCTGATTAAATCCTTTCTTCTATTCTTTTAGTATAGTTTTAATATATAATTTTCTTTTAATATAATATATATTATAAAATAATAAATCAGCATTCTGAAACATGGAGTCAAGATTCTCATCTCTTCCCTTGTCCTGGGACCCCTGCGAACACCACCACAGAGTAGTTGGCTCTTTATGAAGACAGAGGTTTGTTAAAGTGTCTGACTATTGACATGAGAGGATCTGATAGTCCCTGGATGGGTGTCACTCCATGTATTTCATCCCCATTAAAATCTGAAGGACAATAAACATGCTTTATCACACAAAGTAGATCTTTACTCTTAATAATGTGAATGTGGAGTTGCTTTTTTACAGAGCTCTGCTTTTTTTTCTCATATAAGGCTAAAGGAAAAAGTGTTTTAAAAGAATAAATAAACAGAGGCCAGTGGTCTCTTAGTGTAGTTCTGGTTAACATTGTCTGCTAGTTTTTCTCAAATGTATCATCACTTCCTCATTTAAAAAACTCTTCACATCTGAACAGCAATGCAGATGAAACAGAGACTATTTAGTACAGAAGTCTGATATTTTTCATAAATTTTACTGCTTGCAGAATCTATATTAACAAAATATGGTCAACAAGACCATACAACTCGTCTATTTTTCATGTCTTTTTTGTGTCTCTGTTTCTATAATAACCTGGTTTTGATATACTGTACTCCATAGTTCAATACTTAAGACAGTCACTTTATTATTATTACTGAGCAACTTTATTCTAGAGGGCTTTTCTGATGTAGTACATCTTGCTCAGGCTGTTAAACCAAGACCTTCAGAATGCCTGACCACAGTAATCACATCATTTTTTCATCCCCACTTCCAATCTTTAGTTGATGACTCCTACCATACATCATCACCATATATCCTCATTTCAGCAGTCCAATTTACATATTGTTGCAATCACACTGAAAGTTCTAATAAATTTCCCTTGGTGGCAGAGATCTATGTGAATGATGGCTGTGCCTAAAACTGCCATCTTAATACCTTTGAACATGTCATCTTCCTGGAGCTTATTACTCAAGTTTTACCAGTGCCCTGTAACTGATGTCCTGCCTGAGTGACAGTCTTTGAAAACACTGTGAACTTTCCATTGCCTTACTTGCAGTGCTTTAGGTCTTATGTAAGCAAACTGAAAATGACTCTTCAAGTGTGGTCTGCAAGGTGCTGATCACTTTTTTCCATGCCTTCACATTCTCTTCACAGGAGTTTGTTCTTTATTCTTCTTGTAAGTATGCAATTTATCTTAGCCTCCTCTGCTATGTGGCCTTTCTTTGTTTTTACCTGCCACATTTGGATGTGCTTTGCACCCTCTGACTTGACTGATTAGAGGAATGGTAGAGAAAATGAATGTTGGGGCAATCCATTGCACTAGGACTGTTTTATGGAGACAAATCACTTGCATATAATAGGTGACTTGAAGTTTTCTAGATGAACTAGCTACTCTATAGCCAGAAAAAAAAGGCTTTTTTCTTCTGCAGAAGGAACAGAGTCTTTGAATGGATCAATAGACAGAAGTGCAGTGGAAATGGATGTGACAGAGGACAGCACACTGCTACAGGGCTGATTAGATCACCCATGTGGCAGTGCCATGGCTGGAGGAGTGTAGTGCCTATCTGTTGCATGTGGAATGTAACTATTACAAGAATGTGATGGTGATTTTAGAGCTAAACAGTCTCTAGGATCATGAGAGATTGGGCAAGGAAGGCTTTAGAGTTGAGAGGGTTTGGTTTTGGCTTTATCTGTTGGTAGTTTTTCCCTATTGAAAAAGAATATCCAACTTAGGGCAATAGCTGCTAGGCCAGCAGTCTTGCTCAAATGCTTGGAAAAGCTGGTTCAAAACCCTGCTACAGGTGGGTGAAAGCAGCGAGATTGGATTTCATATCTTCCAAGTTTGTGTCTTACCCAGGAGCATTTAGACAGAGGCTTCTTCTCTGCTTTTTCTTGTGTTTTTAACTTTTTCTCTGATGCAGAAGGAAAGCAAATATGCAAATAAGTCCTCTTTTGATATTGAAGGTCTGACCAATTTCTGGTGAAATTGCTGTGCATTTGGCCTAGGGAGCCAGAAAGAACAAATACACAACAAGCTGGGAAAATATGTGTTGTGTTGGAGACTGGGAAATTCAGTTCAGCTCCTGCTTACTCTTTTTCTGTCCCCAAGCAGAAAAGGAATGATTGCATGATAAAAAGACCCAATATGCTTTAAAAAATAAAAAGGTTTTAAGATTCCTCTTATTATGAAACAGTTGCTCAGGCTGCCACCTTAGCTCTTTGCAAAACTGTGAAACTGAGGCCAGAGCTCACCTGGTGTTCGGTGCTCAAATCCTCTTCATTTCTTAGGAATTTGTTGATTTCAGAGGAAATGAGGTGGTTTCGGCAGCTCTGACTCTTGCTGCAGATGAGGAAATGCCTAGTTAAGCACACAAGTGTGCTCACTAATGTTTCAGTAACACTAGTATCTTGATGAACAGGCTATGCAAGCTCACTTTCAGGACAGACAGTGATTTCTGAGGTTCTTTGATCATGCTGATGGAGGGCCTGATTTCTTTCCTACCCTCTCCCAGGTATGCTGAAAATAAGACTTCTTTAGTGCTCTGCAAATCAAGCAGTTCCATACTATATATCAATATGGAAAATTGTATCTAATTTCACTGATTATTACTTATGAAATATGGACGTAGGCTCCCTTTCACATGATACATTCCCAGTGCTCACAGACTGAAAACAAGCCATGGCCAGGCTCTTTTACTGCCCAAGGTGTGTCCTTGAAGGCCTTTCAATAAATCCCTGCTTTATTCTTTTATTCCCTCTGTTCTAGGGAGCCTCTCAAGGCATCAAAACCAAAGGAATGCAGTAGAAGAAAGCTTTGCCAGGGTCCTGATTCTGAAGATTTGCTCAGCATGGAGGGAAGGTGTGGTGTAAACAACTGTTCTTGGTGCAAGGACAAAGCCAGCTGGCATGTCCACACTTGCTTTGCTCCAAAATTTATGCAAGACAAACCAGATCTGCCTGCCCAATAAAGAGGGAAAGAGGAGAAGGTGCAAGGAATCTCTGTTGTATTATTGTGTTATTTGGTTTGGGCTGCTACATTGGAGGATAATATGGATGGAAGTGCCACCTTTTCTAGAGCTGCTGGTAAAAATGATGACATCTGTTAAAACACAGCTTGTGAGATGTCTGAGAACTGTTTTATTTCAGGTTGAAATCTGGCACTGGAAGTGTTATGAGTATTTTTCTTCTGGTTTTCATCTGTGACTAATTGGTGAATAAATTATTATATTGTTAGCATGAAACTGTATTATTTATGTTTCTGGGTTTTTTTTGTAAAGATGTGAGTCATGAACAAATAGTGATAATAAAGTTTAGTTGGTGTAAAGTCAATAGCTAACTGAAGTACTAGAGCTAGATGTTTTTATAATGTGCCAAACTAACAGCAGTGTGTGTGTTCTAAGGCAGGAGCGCCATAAATACCTGGGAAATTGTTTTATAAAGGTACCTGATAAATTTCAATGCCTCATTGAACCTTTTTGACCCAAGGACTTGCAGAGAAATGCTTCATATTTTCAGGAAGTCCGCCTACATACACAAAAATTGTGAAATTACAATGGAGAAACCTACTTTTTTTTGACCAAGACCTTCAAATTACAAGGATTTGATTTCCACTGCACTTCCCCATTTGTTATTAAAAGGAGATGGCTAAAATACATGCAAGTATTGATATGTATTGATATACACTTCCAAAGGCAAAGATTTTTTTATTAAAGCCATTTCTCCACAAATATGTGAAAAATCCTTCTGTTATATTTCAGAAGGATTACCAAGTTGTATAAAAATTCACTGTCCAAGGGGAGAGGAAATATAGAACTGTGTCCCTTAGCTGCATTTATGTTTGTCACAGGTGCACTGGAGACCTTGAGCAAGCCCTGGTGGAGGTTTCTCTCAGCTCCTTAGCTCTAGTTTGGCTGATATCTGTTTAGGTGGTAAATATTCAAGAAATGTTCTGTCTAGAGATATATAGAGCCTTGTTCTCAGGGTACTTTGGCAATATGAATAGCAATCTGTATCCTGGGAAGCAAAGCACATTTTCCCTTTGCAGCATAAAGGCACTTGAAATTCCTCTGCTGTCCTGGGTTAGATGCTTGCAGACTCAGCAGCATGAGGAGGTGCTGCAGAAATGTCTTTAAGTGTTCTGTGGGTTTGTGACTGCTTCCACAGCCATCTAAATCAGATGTGACTTCTGAAATTAATTTTATATATAACTGTGGGAGAGAGAAAAAGATTTATTTTGAAAAATGGGAATGGCAGCTTGCTCAATATTTCTTTCTCTTGCCTCAAAAAACAAAATGTGTTGATGATATTCTTTTAATAGGCTCTAAAGGCCCAGCCCTTAAAACTAGCAGGTTCATCAGTAAAAAAATTGTTCCTAGCAAGGGAGAACTGCCAAAAAATATGCTTAATTTATGGTACAAAGAAAGAAATATTGTTGTAATAAACAAATTCGTTTTTCCATTCTATTATGCAGTTACTGTTATGGGTACTATAATCTCAAAGTTGCTTTTAGATTATATTTTGTTTCTTTCCTGTTGGATCATACAAATACTGCAAAGTAATTCTAGTTTAAAATGGTTGAGTACTGTCAGAGTAAAACTTTCCTTCTGTTAACTTGCACAGGGCCATGTGAATGCAGTTGTCTGTCAAACACATCAGCTGCCAGCATCCTGACCTCCCCTCCTGGCTGTCCCTTCTCATTAGATGGTGTGGATAATGTCCATGAGGGAGCTGCATCATGTCATGACAGGTACCCTTGTAACATGTCTCTCTAAGACAATTCCTTCTAATTATAAAGCAAGAACATTCTGGGTTGTGTTTTCCCCATCTAGGAACTACTTTCTTCTGCAAGGTGAAGAAGATTTGGGTTTTGTTACTTTGATAATGGAAAAAAAGTGTTTAAGGGCTCAGGGTTGCTTTAGATTTTGTAGTGTACTGCTGTGGACCTGGGCAGTCAGCATCAGTTCCTGGGTGCCCCAGAGCAAATACTGGAGTCTGTTCTCATTTTGAAAATTAGAAAACAGACAAGTTGGACCAACAGATTTTATGATTGTTATAAAAACACTGAGAAAACAAGATGCCAAGCTGGTAGTTACTCACTTTGCAAACCACCTGGTTTTGTTTAATTTTAAATTGAAGTGCAGTGATTCTTTACCAATGCTTTGATGGAGTGTCACCCACTGTGAGGTGTTGATTTTTGTACTAATGTAATCTTTCTATTATGTAGTTCTCAAAGCATGCTATAACAGAGTTATATTTGTCTGCATTCATCATCTGGAGAAATGGTCTGAGAAGGAGGAACTGATGGCCTCCCTGTGTTTTAAAACAGTGTAAGACAGAATTAGGAAAGACTAAAGTTTGCAGGCCATGCTTTACCCACAAGACATCATTCCTAATTCAGCTGTTTGAACACCAGTTGAATTCTCATGCCTGATATTATTGTCCAAAGTTTGTTGTATTCAAGTTTGTTGTATTCTTACTGTATTGTATTCTTACTGAACAGCAAATAATCGCTGGTCATCTAAAACTCACTGATGCCAAAAGCTTCTGGAAACTGATTAACCTTTTTCTCTCAGGAAGTAATATGGGTGCAGATTTATAGAAATGGGTTAGTTTTGCATGATGTTCTTCTAATGGGCTTTAAAGACTCAGCCCCTAAAATTAGCCCTAAAATTCATTAGAATAAATTCTACTGAGAATTTATTTCCCTCACCTGTCTGTCTCCCACTTCAGTTTCCATCATTCTCTGCCCAGGACTGACTGTGAGTTCCCAGGCTCTGGGGTTTCCTGGCTGGTAGAATAGTAAAAAGTGCAAGTTTGACCCTCCTTCAAGCAGAAGAGGAAACTGAAATTGGACTTCTTTCATCTTGGACACATCTGTGATCACTGGGGCATTGGGTAAGAGAGGAATGTCACTTCATTTTATGTCAGCTGTGTTTCAGACAAGAATGATAGCTGACTGGCTGTCAGTAGAAAGATTTTCAAGTGGACAGCTCACAAAGATGTCAGGTGCTTGAACTCTAAAAGAGGAAAATGCACTCCTGCAGCAAAAGTAAGATGCACTTTCTTCTGAAAAAGGTAATTTAGACAACATTTAGCTTAGTGGGTGTTGTGTGAACACCACTGGTACATGCTGACTTTCTCCATGAGGCATTTGATGAGCTTAAAATCCTCCTTCACTGTGATGGATGACACAGGTGAGAATGGCTTAGGGATCTGTGCTGCTCTTCAGTGCAAGAAGCAAAGTCTCTTTGGAGGGCTGATCCTTTGATTCTCTGCAGTTCAATTTCACATTTATGAAGAGAGTAATCAGGGCTGCTAAATGGGAGTGTTCTGCATACCAAGGATGAAATAGGTGGAGAGTTTTGAATCAAGCAGATCTAGACAGTCCCTATGCAGTGTAAATGTCAAGATCTGTTTTTGGATTTATTTGTAAGGGTATGTCTGGAAGATGTGATGAATGTATTTATCAGAAGCTGTGCAATGGGAAGCTAAGGCCTTATATTAGGTCTTAAAATCCATTTTCTGTGATCAATTTGCTTGAATTTCACATATGTGTCTTAAGGGTTATTTTAAAGTAGAAAAAATGCAGACAACACTTGTTTTTTTCTCCAAAATAACCTTCTTCAATTAATTCCCCTGCAATTCCCCCGTAACCTCAACTATTATAAGGTTCTATGCATAACATGAGGGGCAATTTACAGCAGGGTCTCCCCTCCTTTTATTCCTCAGGTCTTTGCCTTTCATTTTGATGGTTTATCTTCTGACTTGCTTTATTTGTAAAAAGAGGTGGAATGGATAAGTTAAAGGCTTATATTTGCAAAAAGACTGCTATTAGATTCCTAGGGAAATGAGGATTTATAGGGAAATGAGGATTTATAGTTCATCCAAATGCAGCAATTATTGAATTTCCTAATAAATTGGGATATGATTAGTCTTTTGAGAGTATCTGTATGGTCCATTACTATCTGAGTCCTGTGCTGGTTTGAAAGACATGTGCCTGCCAAGGAAGGCTGGAACGTCTCTTCCCTCCAAATTATTATAACTTTGAAATTACAGGGTTTCAGGCAAAGACATGGGAAAGCAAATAACAGTTCTTTTACTAGAATATGTGTGTATAACTGAGTCAAGGGGTTAAGTAAGGAATGAAACTAAGATAGTGAAAATTATATGTATTTTAATTAAGAGCTTAAATGAATTATGGGGTTAAGTTAGAAATGTAGTTAGCAAAGAATATGTACTGTGATACCAGGTGGGGATAAGTGAAACAAGGTTGGGAATGACAGGTGATAGATGAAGTATTCTAAGGGTGCAGGAACCATAAATACCACTGGGTTCTAAGAATGAGAGGAGGTTCAGACTGTCAGCAGCAAGACAAGGAGCCCTGCCAACTTGACATGGCTGAAGAGTTTACCAGGAGAAAGACATCTTGCTTCCTCTCCAGAACCCACCGACCCAATTAGAGAGGACAATTGTGCAGCCATAATGGATATTCAGCTAATTATAATACTAGGTGAGAACTAATGTTTATGTAATGGGCACCATAGAAAGCGTCCTGGAAGCCATCTGAATATGTAAAACCTTTTCTGGATAAATAGAGAGGAGGAGCTTATGGAAATTATTCCACATTGTTCCAGATTGCAAGGCAAGATGTTTTCTATTACCATATGTATGACAGATTATCTTTTGTCACGTGGGCAGTTTTCCTTATCTCTCTCTTTGAGTGGCCACAATCACTCCTCCCTTGGGAGGGGACATCTGCTGATATTGGGCTATTGAATGTCCCTGAATGACTGATAAGAACTTAAACATCCCATTGTGAGATATGAGCCCAGAGGGAGGAGCCAAGCGTTCCTACATGGATAGTCTGGAGATTCTGGAACACCAGGACGGCTTCTCCACTGGATTCCCCAGAGGAACAGCAGCTGCCTCTTCCCCTGGATCTTCAGAGGAAGAATCCATCCTTCTCTACAGGATCCCTGCTCCAGCAGAACCACCCCTGACACTGCAGGAGGGCTGCAGCCACAATTCCAATGGGACTGCTGCCAACACCCTGACCCACAGGGTGTCAGGTTGGGTTCTGACTCTGTCAGTGTTGTTCTAATGTACTGCATTGCTTATTTTATCCTTTTATTTTTCTTCCCTATTAAAGAACTGTCATTTCCTGCTTCCATATTTTTGCCTGAGAGCCTCTTAGTTTAAAATTTATGGCAATTTGGAGGGGTGGAGAGGGTTTACATTCTCCATTTCAGGGGAGGCTCCTGCCTTCCTCAGCAGACTCCTGTCTTTCCAAACAAAGACACATGTGTGTCCAGTGCTGTAATAAATATACTCTCTTTTCAACTTTAATAAGTTGAAGAGTCATTTGTCCATGCTTTATAACGAGGCAAACAGCAGCAGCAGTGCCGGCCCAGCCCGGCCTTGCCCCGCTGCACAGAGCAGGGCCCTTCCCCTGGGTGCAGTTCCGGGCACGGCCACCAGGGGCGCTGCTGGCTCCGGGTGGGCAGGGCGGGGACTCCACGGGGCCGGCAGGGGGCGCTGTGGGGTGGGCCCAACCTCAGCTCCCTCACGCGATAATGGCGGCGCGGCAGGCGGGTGAGAGACAGAAGGGGCTTTGCTTCAAAAAATTACGGGGGCAGCCGGTCTCGGTGCCCCTCCGGGTTGTGAAATGGGCTGTGGCAGGAACCTTGGAGCAGCAAGCTGGAGCAGCAGAGGTGAGCACACCCTAGGTGGCAAAGAAAGTGTAGCAAAAAGGCCAGAGCTGTGCCAGGAGCTGTGGGGCTTCAGCCAGACATGGATGTCAGGTTAAAGTGTGGCAAAAAAGGCCTGAAGTAGTGGCAGAAAACAGCAGGGCTGGCTGGTGGCAGATGGGCTGCCACAAGCAGCCGGGTGATGCTCCTTCCATGAGGAACCCCTTCCCAGTGAGGTCAGGAGTTGAAAAGTTTCAGCTACTGCTTTTGTGAGCAAAGGTTCATCCACATTAAGGCGAAGCAGTACAGGACAAAACCTCCTCAGAAGTAGTGAATCCTCTGGGCAGCAGCAGTC
This sequence comes from Zonotrichia leucophrys gambelii, assembly GCF_028769735.1. Taxonomy (NCBI): domain Eukaryota; kingdom Metazoa; phylum Chordata; class Aves; order Passeriformes; family Passerellidae; genus Zonotrichia; species Zonotrichia leucophrys. The sequence goes on along the minus strand of NC_088188.1, from coordinate 2,949,337 downwards.
CAGCGCCAAAACACCGCCTGTCCCCACTCTGATCCCAAGAGCGAGTCAGGGCCAAGCCCAGCCCCTCACCCCCAGCCAAAATCACTCTGCACTTCCCAAGAGAAAGACACCCCCCTCAGAGATGGTAGCAAACTACCCCCTTTCCACTCCTCCTCCTCCCAGGCACATCATTCTCTGTTAATTTTGCCTAAGGAACTCTGAATTCTGAAGGTTTTTATCTGCTTTCTGCAAAGGAAGTTTCTTTTAGGCCATTGTTCTGAAGAAAATTCAAAGATATTACCTGGTAGTGTGAAAAGGCAAGTGGATAGTGCATTCCTTATATTGTCTGTGCTTGTGGTAAATATTCTTGAGGACAATGCAATGAATAGAAAGCCTGAGCTTTAATTGACAGACTCAGACATGAAAAGAGACCTGTTTGGTGCATTTCTCAGTAGTGGGGAAGCAGAAGGTCAAGCTAATTAGTTCTCTTGATAACTTGCTTACTCCACTGTGGGGGAACTTAAATGTGTGAACAAAACTGGTTTGCAGTGCAACAGAGAATTACCTTCCAGAATCATTAAAGAAACACTGAGGAAATCACAAGTGTAATACACCTGAACAGATTATAAAGTTTTGTTAAACCAGTGCATATTTAAAATTAGGTCTAATTTCTAGTCTTTTCAAACAAGTTACTTGTTTCATTAATGCTGTTCTATAGTTCAAAACCTAAGTAGATACAGATTTGGAAAGTAAAAGTAATGTGCAGGTAAACTCATGTTAAAAATTGGGAAGTATATAAGTGTATTTTTGTTGGCTTTCTCTTTCTCAGAGGGCCCATGTCTTAGCAGAGTGTAGCAAAATTTGTTTTAAACTTGGCAATCAGGATTTTAAAAAAAATTGAGGAAGGATTTTACATATGGATATTGTAGGAAAGTGTGTCTAATTTTAAATTTCTCTTAAGTATGTTTAATACCTAAATGTCAGGTTTTTTTGTAATCAGGATCATTCCATCATTCCTGTTTACAGTGCAATTTTATGTTAAACTTCCTGTCTTGCTTTGAGAGACAGGTGTCTGCTAAGGAAGGCAGGAGCCTCCTTTGGAATGGAAAATGTAACCCCCTTCCCTCTGAATTATTATAATTTTGGAATTAAGGAGCTTTCAGGCAAAGACATGGGAAACAACATTTCTTTTACTGGAATATGTATGTATAACAAGGCAAACAAATAGCAGCATCAGCGCAGGCCCAGCCCGGCCTTGTCCCGCTGCAGAGCAGGGCGCTTCCCCTGGGTGCAGTTCCGGGCACGGCCGCCAGGGGCGCTGCGGGCTCCGGGCGGGCAGGGCGGGGTGGGGACTCCCCCGGGCCGGCAGGGGGCGCTGTGGGCCGGGCCCGGACAGCACACGGTGATGGCGGCTGGGCTGGATGGCAGAGCTGGGCTGCAGCAGGAGCTCGGCAGCTGGAGCTGGCACTGCCTGCTGTCCCCACAGGCCAGGAGTGTGGGCTCAGTGTAGCAAAAACCAGAGCAGTGGCAGAAAAAATGGCAGAGGTTGGGCAGCAGCAGCCCGGCTCCTGAACAGGCTTAGGGGGTGCTGCTGGCTCTGGGCAGGCAGGGTGGCGTGAGGACTCCCCTGGGCTGGCAGGGGGCGCTGTGGGGTGGGCCTGGCCTCATCTCCCTCCCATGGAAATGGCGAGTCGCCCGAGATGGGCAGGAATGGAGGAGAGGCTTCGCTTAACAAACCCCCGGGGCAGCTGAGCCTGGTGCCCCAGCAGGACTCTCAGAAGCAGCAAGCTGAAACAGCAGGAAAGAGCAAAATTCCTGGGGTGGGAGATGTAGGGGGATACAGTATGGGTAAATGAAGGTGGTATAAAATGTAATCTTATCCCCTAAAGAGTTGCAGCTGAACCGATTACTAAGGCAACACCTGTAGCCAATAAAATGAGTGTTATAAAAGAGCAGATTGGTGGGAACTGGAGTCTGTTGGTTACTGTGAGGATAAGGAAGAGTGAGGATAAGCTCCTAGAGGAGCTGCCTACAAGAAACATCTAGGAGGTATGAAACTCTAGCAATATGGAACCTTTGCAATGTAATGACAATAGAACTCTTGCAATATAATGATAACAGGGAGATGAGATATTACAAACTCCACAGCTGTAGTGGGAACAGATCTTGGTGGGCAGGGGGTGTGAGACTGAGTGTAGTGAAAACCTGGAGCAGTGCTGGTGAAGCCGTGAGGGCAGAGAAGCACAGCCTGGCTCTGAGCAGGGCACAGAAAGGCAGACTTGGGATTCTGGGGTTTTTCCCCAAGGCACAAGAGCAAATGGTGACAAACCCTTTTTTAGTGAGGCAGGGTGTTGATAAGGTCCCAGTACAATGGCCACTCTTACGAGCAGAGCTGCACTCACAGTAGAAGAAAGGCAGCAGGAAATGGAACCCTGCAGTGTGACAAGTTCTCCCCACAGCAACCACAGCCTCTCTCTCCTCCAAATGATGAGATAACATGAGAGACAGGGCCTGCACGGAATCTCATTTCCCCAGTCCAAAAATCTCAGGGTATCTCTGCTCCCCATGAGAGACGCCAGGTAAAGAGAGAGCAGCCACCTGCACCCTTCCCTGAGCTGTGACTACGTCTTTTGTCTCTCCTTATTATCCAGTCATTATTGTCTCCTACTAGCATGTATGAGGGAAAATTCCTTAAGAGGAAAAAAAAAACCCAAACAGAAACAACCAAACAAAAGAAGAACTCCCAAAATCCCAATAATTCCTCTTGAAAGAGCAGGGGAAAAATTGTGCTATCTGTGTAGCTAATCCTTCTCTTCTTACACTTCTCCATGGTACGTTTCCTGCTGGCTCCTTCTGTTTTGCCTTGACATTTAGACTTGAATCGTGCATAAACAACACCTGATGGTGTCAGTGGGACCACTGCATACATGAGTGTCCTGGCAGTGGTGCCCTGCCAGCAGTGATGACATTCCAGCCCTGAGTTTGACATTGATACCTGTTCCAAAGGCAGCGAGGAATGCTATTGCATGCTTGTGGTTAAAACCACATGTATGTGATTTTAAAGTGTTTTCTTTTTTCCTTAGTATGTCTGCAAGTCAGCCTACACCACCCCACACTGCTGGTTTAATTCTTGACTATCAAACCATATATATATATATATAATTGTGTGTACATATAAGAGAAAAATAATTTTTATATTTAATATCTGCATTGTGTGTTGCTAAACTAACCTTTGAACTTTTTTTGGCTGTGTATGCTATTTTGATTTGTCTCTATGATTTTGTTGGCTTTTCAGACAAATCTAAAGAAATAATTTTACAGCCTTTTTTCCTTAAGAACTTAGATAGTTATTTTTAGCTGTTGTCAAGATAAATGAAAGTTTCCATGTACCATCAAGACATGTCCAGTGAAAAGATCTTTCTTTTGGGTCTGTGTGAAAAAAATGCCTATGTGCATAAATTAAGTCTTTATGAACTCTGTTGCTGAATTTTGCTGAAGTTCTGTTACAAGTGAAATCCTTATAGAAACCTACAATTAAAAATTCAGCATTTGAATGCTATGGTATATATTTAGACAGTCAATGATTGAGCTGAACAGAATGAGTTTTATTGAGTAAACACTGAATAATGATCACTGAAGTCACACTGTTCTGCATCTGCTGGAGCCCTACACCAGCAATATTTTTGCTATCTGGCACCTTTTTTCTTCCTTATGTAAGCATTTTAATAAGAAAGGAAGTGTAGTTTAATATTGAATTTGAGAAGTAAGTTTGGTTTGTTAGAGTTATAGTAGGAGTTGAGTGGTAGCTTAATTGCCCAAGGTTGACCACAGTGCAAAAATCCCGGGGTGGTAGATGAGATGTATCAAACTGATAAACTGATATTCTGTCTTTCATGGCCTTGTTGTGTGAAAAGCGTGTGGGTTGGAGTCATCTCAGCCTAAGAGGTGCAACAGCACTAAAATCCAGAAAAGCACGAAGTGTGAATACAAGAAAGATCATTCATTTTCCTTTTAAGTAGATGTGCTGCTCTATATTATTTTTCCTTTTAAGTAGATGCGCTGCTCTGGTGATGCAGGGTAGCTCTGAAAGAGATGTTTTGTAAGACTTTTGGAAGGTCTCTCTTCTGCAATGTTCTTTTTGAAAAAAAAATTATCTCCCTCCCAGCCCCCACCTCACCTATCAGGTACTGTAGCAATAACATGTATAACATCTCACTGCTCTGTGGCTGAGAGCCCCTGTAAACAGCAGCTGAACATGCAAGAAATGAGAGTCAAGAAAAGAGCCCAGCAGTTTTTTAAAGAGGCTTTCCACAAGCCCTTGCTAGTTATAATTTGTGGTGTGGGACTTACTGTCCCTTGAATCTTGTGTTTCATCCATAAAATTCTGTTGAAGGGCATCAGTTTAACAATTTTGTGAGGATGTGAGGTCAGGAGGATGGGAGTAGTGGTGAGAGTAACTCAGTTGGCCTGTGCTACTTTTTTCTGTTCATTTGCAACAGAAACTGGAGCCTTAGAGAGGCAGTGGTGCACGCTGGCTATCTTTGTACATATGGATAGCTCATTTCTTTGTTGGTTCTTCCCATAAGGAGTCTGCCTAGTGGAATTTATGCCCATTCTAAGGCTGCATTTTGGGGAAAATGTATGTACTATGTTATAAAATGAATGAAATTTGACAATTGGCACATTCCCCTGTAGCGAGAGAACTTTACAATAACTTTACAATCTCATGCAAGTGGGGCATGGCTCCTCTCATGCTCTCTTTCTCCTGGAAGAGGCTGCTAATGAATAATATGCAGTTTTGCAGTTAACTGTACAGTCATAATGTTTTGCTGAAGTTTTATAAGCCTTAAATATAAACTATTTTGAAATTAATTTCTTAATATAATGTCCCCCCTTGGAGTGTTGAAGATACTCTTGGTTCTAGCCTTTCTCCCCCTGGGAAGATGAATACCTTCTGACATCTCAGAAAGGGGAATTGTGAGGTCAATGTGCTTGCTTTAAAGCTCCTGCACCTGAGTAAGATGCTGCTAATGCTTTTTGGACTTTGTTACTATGCAATATTAAGTTTTAAGTTTTTAATAAACGATGTAATAATTTTAAATGGGAAAATGAATTCCTGATGCAACCTTGCCATCTTTAAAACTGGTATAAGTCTTGGATGTTATTGTTTGTTGGACTACAATTACTGAGTAATGAAATGGTAGGTTTGGGTCCTGTTTGAGTGCTTTCCTCATGTTAGAAATAACTTTTTCAAAAGAGTAAAATTCCACGTAAGTCCATGGGAAGAGCACTCACAAATCTGATGAGCATTATGATAGAATCACGAGTCTGGCTGCAATGTGTTTTTGTAAGTCATCCCTGACTGGATTGTTCTGTAATACTAGTAAGGACTTTGAAGTCTGTTTGAAGTAGGCTGGTTTTAAATTAGTACATTTAGCAACGACCTGCTGTATGTTTTACTTTAGATCAAAGCAACAGGCTGTAGAAGTTGCAGTGGATGTGGAATGGGAGTCCCTGTGTGACTTCTTCCAGGTCTCTGGCATGCTCTGGGCAGCTGGAAATGCAAAAGTAGATGAGGAGCCCTGAGCTCCAACCTCAGTGCAGCACTGCCTCTCCTACCAGGCTGCTGTTTGCTGAGAATTGAAGTGCCAAGTTTGCAGCTGATACTAATTACATGTCAGCATTAATCACAAATAAAGCATGTGTTCATGTAAGAGCAGCAAGATGTGGGGCTGTGTCAAGAGAAGTAAAGGAGGCAGAGATGGTAGCTCATCTGGAGCAGAATTCACAATAGTGAGTCTTGCACACAGGTCTAGGAGCAGAGAGAACAAACCATTAGGTTGCAATTTCTTGCCTCCCTTTGCTCTGAACCATAGGAACAGTGTGCACATTTTAATAACGTTGTGTATGAGTAAGGGCATCACTGTGCTCAATTCTTTTGCTGACTCTAGTAATAAAGCATTCTGCCCTTTATTTATAGGACTGCCTCAAGGATCTGACAAGAGGAATTGAGTGTGCTGCCAAGATATTAAATGAAATTCCCCAGAAAGATATTCAGAGCACTAAAAGAGCCTCAAAGGCAAAAAGGGAAGGAAATGGGCAAGGTAGGTCATACATAATGATCTCGATTGGCGTCCACTGATCTCATCCAGGATCCTTTGAGAGTGGAATATCCATAAAAGTCTTTTAAAAGTCACTTGGATATTCTGGCTAGTGTTTGCACTCACAAAGATGTGTTGTGCAGCAGTAAGGTTAACTTTGACAAGCCATATGTTTTTGACCCAACTAATTAAAATATAAAAAGAATATTGTTGCCTCATTGCTGGTAATCTGAAAAATCAGCAAAATAATACATATTTTATCTTTAATAACTTTAGCTCTCTGCTAAAGATTTCCCTGGAGGAGAACCATGAACATGGGACTGTACTAGAAGTGATGAAAGTCCTTTGAGCTTGTGCTCCAGGACAGGACAACGAGGGACACCTGGGGTGAGTACAGGACTGTGGGAAGCCCACAGTGATGTGTGATGCAATGAGCCAGGATATAGATCAAACCCAAGAATTATCATGAATCAAAACCCACCTGAATCTTTTTGGTAGCTTGTGGCTCTGCTAACCAACATTATGGTTGTGCGTTACATTTTGAATCCTGTCTGTTCCCTCTCCAGCAGAAATAGAAATGAAATATAGGTTTTATCATGTTCTTGTAAAACAATACTACTACACTATAATGTTATAAAGTATTTGGAGCTATGCAAAAAGTACAAGAAATATTTATTATGTGTCTGAAATGCAGCAGTCTAACTTTGCTACAGTCATTCTTTTGGATAATTAGCAGAAGAGTGAGTCTCTTAATATTCAACCCTTTAATTCTCTTCTCCAGTTTGTATAAGGCAGTGTATTGTATGCACTGCACTCACAGGCACTAGATAGCATTGGGCAGGCAGACATAAGCCTTATGTATAGAGACTCATGTTTTCACTTTTTTTTTAGGCTCAGATTGCTCTTGCGTACAGTAGCAAATGGAATTTTCTAATTTTAACAGTCTATGTCTGTTCAGCAGGAATCTTACCTGCCTGGTGCAGGTTTAGTGATTATTGTTATTGCTGAAAAAATCAAATTTATCAGTCCCTTTCATTTAATTTTTGAATAAAGAATTAAATCTACAACATGGAAGGATACTACCTTCCTCGCTGAGGCTAAGGATTGTAATAGTCTACATTCACACTTCCTGGGACAAAATGATGCAAATTTAATATGAATTAGGCTTTTATGTAAATGCCATTCAGATTTCCTCCCAACTGGAAAACAATGTAGCAATAGTGTGTAATATACTTTCCACACAAATCTATGCAGAGTTGTTTAAAAGAGCCTAAAGCTGGTAATAAAGCTTAACTTAAAGTGACTTTGTTCACCATTGAAGTGACACTAGTTGCTAAACAGGAAATAAAACAGACCTCTTGTACCAGAAAATAGACTGTTTTGGGGATCTTTATTCTTGCTATGGCCTGGTTGGAATTTGGCCTGGTTGGGGCTTTGACTGAAACACCTGTTTGACACTAAATTAAGAAATTCATCCAAGTTTTGATGACCAAAAGATGTCAGTGTTTTAAAAACAAAACAAAACAAAAAAATCACTTTGAACCTGAACAAATACTTCACCCTGTTCCATGACTTTTTAAATAGACTTTTTATTGATTGCAGAGGGAGCTTTCAATACTGGCTTTTCTAGAGTTGGACCTCTTCACTAAACAGCTGCACCTAAATTTTAGCAGATGTTTCTCTATTTTAGGCTTTTCGAAACCTCTAAGTATTTTTTCCATTTAAGTGCATTAGGACCAAATGTTGAATTACTGAAAGTCAAAAAACTTTGCTTTTATCATAAAAGTGCTTTCTAATAAAAGAAAAGGTGATATTAAGGTGTTTATTAAAGTCTTCTGGATCAAATTGCTACAAATTAGCTCATATTTAGTCCAGTAGAAGAGCTCTGATTACTTTGTATGGAATATAAACTGTAACAAAGTTGCAGTTGAATGAGCTGATGAATTAAAAAGGAGAATCTCTTACAGCTGGGAAGTGCTTTGATGTGTCATTTATTATTTCCATGCTGCACCATGTGCTAGTGGTAAGTGTGGCTTGTTGATGGTCTGTCTGTGTTTGTGTGTGTGTACTCAGACTACCTCTGTTTTGATCCTGATATCAAGATCATGGGAAACATCACTTGGAGTGAGTGCATCTGATAGAAACTGGGTTCAGAAACAGGACTTTTATTCCAATGAACAAACAAATAACAGCATGGATAGCAGCTCATGCAGTTTGGTGAGAGAAGTTTTGATTGCTGTTTTCATATTGCTTGTTAAAGAAGTATATAAAGCAACCTCATGCTTTCAGTTATTTGAGTAAAAATGAATGGAGTAAGTTTTCAAACCCTACTGGTTTTTTTAAGAGTTGCTTTTTCTTTTCCTTGCTTTGCCCCCTCTTGCTGCTGTCTGTAAGGTGGTAGAGATGGAAGTGGTTCCCCCATCCTCAGCTGTTGCATGCAAGCCCTACTCTAACTCTGACAAGTTCAACCTCTTGGGTTGTACCATCCTGTGTTGTTTTTAAAATCTGTTTGTTGACTACCCAGGATTTGTAACCAAAATTCAGGAGCCTGCTTTTAAACTGCAGTACGATACACTGTGGAATTGGTACTGCATTGCAATGTGCCCACACTTTGGAGACCAGCTGGCCTTCCCTTGCACTGACATCCATATTCCTTCCCCGAGGAAGATACTTACCTTAATGGCAGTCTAGATACAAAAGAATATCTTAAACTTAGCAACCTTTGTGTGTCTTTCTGGTAACTGTTTCTGAGAATAAAACTCCATGTGAAAAGAAAAAGTGTGCCAAGATTTGCTAATAGAACAAAAAACCCTGTTAAAATGAATAGCATTCATTTTATCCACTCTGTAGACTCTGAAAGTGTTCCCAGCTCTTTCTTTGAAGTGTGGAATGTCCTTTCTTGGCTCTGCAGCCAGTAGTCTGGAGCTGTGCTTTCCTAACACCTACCATTTTACCTTGCTTCATAAGTTGAGGTAGAGGGGTTCAGATTTCAAGGAGAACAAGCATGGCCATAGAGTTGAAACCTGTGGCCAGTTCATGCTCCCTTCTACACCAGCTGTATGTTTTAGGTTTAGTTTTACTGGAATGGCTGAAGGGAAATTTGCCATCCAGGAGTATCCCCTGTTACTGTGCATTTGTCCAGTATTCCTAGATGCTGGCAGCATCCCAGCAGTTAGGCATGGACCTTGCCCACACTGAAGCTGAGCTGGCAGTCTGTGCTCACAAGACAAGGGCTGTCAGATGCTCCTCAGGGCTAGGGTAATAATTCCATGCTTTCCAGCTAGCTTGGAGCATGGCCAGAGCACACTTGGGGCCTGCTCACAGCCATGTGTGGCTGTCCTTGTTACAGAAGGTGTAAAATACATTTTGTTCCCTAATCACTTACAGCTAGGGTCTGATTTTAAGTCCTTGAAGAATGTCTTTGCTCTCTTGATCCATGTTTAGATTTTTATTTTTCTGTGAGAAATGCTAGATATGAAGAGTCTGTGGGGATTGCAGAGTCTGATGTTATTCAGCTGGATTAAAAGCCTTTATTGTTTTACTTATCTGCCTCTTTGCAACTTCTGAGCCTCAGCAGATGCCCTGAAAAATTGGTAGAAGATCTTTCCTGTAGTCTTTGATTTATAACTAAAAGACATTAAAGCCATTTATGTGCTGGCCAGCACCTCAGTATGGATTAGGCTGAATGGAGCATGAGAATTTTTGTCACAAACGCTGAATATCTTCTGGTAGTTTGACTTTTCTTCATCTGTACAGAACTAAGGAATCTGTTTGGGTATGTAGGCATGTAAAACTCACTCTGCCTCAAAAGAGCTAAACCTCCAGGAAATGCGTTCCTTGAGAAGAATGGAGGAGTTCTTGGAGGAATATTACATCCTTGAAGGAGGAGAATCCAAGATACAGAACCAAGGAAGGTAAAGAATGGAGCTGTGTATGCAGAAGAGATTATGGCTACATGGAACCAGTGCCTGACAATGCACTGAGCATCTCCTGGGGTGAGGCAGACTTTGATTCCCCACAACAACCAGTGATGTGGCCCTTGGGAAGCCACGGAGCTGCTCACTTTTGGGGCCATTCCTGCTAACATCCTGAATATCTACAGCATCCCTTATGGCTATCTGCTGTTTTCTGACCTGAGAATGGCTTTCTTTAGATGTTTAGAGTATGAAATGCTAATGATTTATTCTGTTTAGACTGCTTCAAGTTTCCCTGAGTTCTAAAGATAAATGAGGCAGTCATTGGAAGAGGCTTCTGTTGTTCAATGGCAGCACATATTAAGTTTACATGATGTTGAAAACTAACCAGCTCAAAAACCCAACTTTTGACTGGTTGAAACAAAAAGCTAAATGGATGGATATCTGGGGAGAGGCCATAGCAGAAACAGTAGAGGATTTTGTTTATTTAAGACACTCAGCTGGTAATTTCTGTTTGGCTATGTGTTTCTACTTCTGTCATATAAATTAGAAAATTTCCACTGAATTTAAGAGTCAATGTGTGCCTTAAATGGATGTCCTGTCTCACAGAATAAACAAATGCATTTTTATTGTTAATCCTTCACATTAGTTCCAAATTCTTAATGAGTTTTTGGCCATCATTTTGGGAACAAAGCCTGTTAGAGGAATGTATTTTAAATAGAGGTAGAATTAGGAAGAATATTTATGAAACTAAGAAACTATATAGTGGCAGAATGAAGGTTATTTACTTTCCAAAGTAGTATAATTTCAGACCAAAGGCTGGTAAAATTTGTGCCAATTTCTGTAACTTGTTTCAGCTGAAAGAATAGGAGAATTCAAGCTTTTTACTATCTTGAATGTCATGCTGTTTTAGATTAGGTATGTTTAAAAATTAAAGCAAGCACCTGAAATTTGTTTTATCACCTCTACATTATGACTTTTTCTAGATATTTTATTTCTATACTAGGTTTTTCCAGCCACATGAATTTGTTTTAATGAAGTTGCTTGTGATTATAGTTACTAAATTTTACTTTCTTGCTCAACTGCTGGGTGAAGCTGGAAACTATTTAAAACTCTGGGAAATTTGATTTTTTAAAGCCACTTTGAATGCACTAATGACCTGTGCTGTTCTTATAATAAGGAGGAATACAAGCTTAATTTTTATTTTTTAAAAGGCAATTTGTATAGTAATATGACCTTTCTTATAGGGGCTTTATGCTAACAAGTGCAATTACTTATATCAGCACAGTATTACTGTAGTAATATCAGTTTTTCTAATATTAATGGTTTTATGATTACTGAAATGATATTCTCAAGTCTGAATGTATCCAGTGAGATTGGATGTATTTAGTTAAACTTTTCAGATTCTCTACAGGAAAGAAAGAGGTGTATAAGTAAAAATAATCCCTGGAGATAATACTTTGAAGGAACATTTTCTGTGTATTATACATGAATTTTAATTTTGGCTAGCTCTCCACTCTTCACATTAGGAATTTTCCTTGGAGAAAAAGCTGCAAAATCCAAATCATCATAGCAAGACATGAACAGAATTAAAGGCAGGAGCTCTTGCAGGTTGGTGTAATAAGTAAAGGCACTTGTGTTGCTTCCATTAATACTAGGTGGAAACTTTGGATTTTATTTCTATTATATTTTGAGAGTTAGTTAAGAAAGGTGTTAATCATTGTCTCTAATTTCTAATGAGTACAAGAAAGAACAAAAGTGTTTAAAAGCATAGAGTACAGAAGTCACATCCTTGAGTATAAAGATGCTGCTGTTAGCATGAGTTTGCTGCAGTCATGGGCCCAGATGTATTCCAGGGGTAACATGGGAGCTGCTGCTTGGTTTTACATTGTGCCACCACTGTGCGAGGCTCTGGGGTCCTTTCTGGTCTCTTAAAACACAGATCTGCAGGAAATGCCTTAAGTCATGCTGCCTTTTGACAGTCCTGTTTGCAGCACTGATGCAAACTGCTCTGAGCAGCAACAGAGCAGTTTAGCCTTACAGGTTTTGTCTCTTTATTAAATTTTTTTAAAATTTTTTTTGGGAAAGAGAGGAAATACACATTTCTGGTCCTACTAGGTACCTGTTATTCCATTATTGGTTGGGTGTCATGTTTGGAGTTCTGTTCAGATCCAATAAAAGCTCCTTGCACACAGCATCTACTTTTGCATAGCTTTTAACTATTGCTTGTGTTGAATTACAGGTGGCTGCTGGCCTTCTTACTACATGGTGGGTTTAGTTCACATTTCAATAATTGGTTTATCAAATCTTTTGAACAGAGAGGCTTTAGACATTCTTTTGAGTGACTTTCCAACCCCCCCTTATCCTTCTGTTGTCAATGGGTACCCTGGGTTAATGTCTGATTTGGAATAGTGTAGTGGTAACTCCTGCACTCTGTAAAGTTGCCTGCTCTCTTACCAGGCTGTGACATGCAGCTCTGTGTAACTTACCTCTGCCTAATTTGAAGCACCTGTGACTTTGTTCCAGCAGCTCTGCCTGTTAAAGTTGCTTGGGACTTTTTGTGTGCACAGTACTAACCCTTCTGAAGAACATCACTTGACAGAAAGTGTCTGATTTTCATACGAGAAAACGTATCTAGAAATGACACAGGATTCTGGCATTTGTTCATGTTTTCCAATGGGGAGTAAATACAGATATTGGCAGAAGAGCTACATAAATAGATCAACACATACACTGAATGAAACAAATATTCTGATCCAGAGAGTGTGCTGACAGCTTTCTGAGCAGACAGCATGGGAAGGATGCATTGGAGTTTGCCACCTCTTTATAGAAAGCCAGTGAAGCTCCCATGACTGAGTTCTTGTCAGAGGTGGGGTGAGGAAAGATCTGTTTGTCCCATCAGAGGACCTGGAGCAGAGTTGAGAGGAAGGCTGTGGATCAAGAGCCATGCTTTGCTTTCATCATCCTCAGGTTCAAGAGTCCAGTTTAGTACTGGCTGCACATTAGGATGAACTAACCTGCTCACAGCCCAGGTTAGCTATTGAACTACCTGGGAAAATCCCAGAGTCTCTCCTGTGCTGGCTGCTAATGCATTGGTCAAAAGCAGGTGAAGAGAGCGACTGCTGTGCCAGTGCCTTCCCCTCTCTGTTAAAGAACAGCTGAGTTGCTCAGTAAGGGCATGGGCACATCCCTTTTCTGCCAGTAGCAAAGGATTCTGCAGAGGAGTGCACCTGAGTGCATGAAAGGCAGAGCCTCAGGGATGCTGTGGGAGCTCCAGCGTGGGAAACATGCCTGGTGTTAGTTAGCACACCTGGCCTCGTGCCCAAAACTGTAAACTCTTGTGGCAAGACTTGAAATGGTTTTTTGTGACTAGAACTACAACTATATTTTTCGCAGTTCTTGTAGCTGTCACAAATAAATTATTATAGAAGGTTTCTTTCTATTGAAACATTTGAGCAGTGCCAGGTAGTGGTGCTCAGTTCTAAGCAGCAAAGTGCTGAGATGCATTCATAAATAATGGCAACTGCTGTGGAGCACAAAGATATTTGTGCATGTAGTCTGCTTATACACCTAATAATGCAAATGCCAAATTGATTGTGATTTGACATGAAATGCTCTCATTTGAAGTGTTGTCCCCTCTTGCCAGAAGAAGGGGGCCAGCTCAGCTGGTGGCATTCAGCATTGTTCTGTTCTTCTGGTAAATCTACTTGGACTTTCATGCAGTTCAGGGAACTTATGCTCACTGGTATTTTGAAGTCTGGGCTCAGGTCAGTGTTTTTCTGGAGCACAGTCAGCTATTGCTGTAGCTGACTTGACAAATACAGGTGACTATATTTCATGACTGGTCTTTGGTTATCTGAAAGCTGTACAGGAGTGTGGGGTGGGAAGAACAGAGGAGAGATATGGAGAGAGAGAAAGATGAAGTAATAAGGAAAAGTGGAGACAGGCTAAGTAATTTCTGCTGTCTGAGCAGAATATGAATGAGATGTTTGGGTTTTTGTGGTGTTTTAGTATTTTTTCAAAAGGGCTTTGTCTAAATATGGTAGAATGCCTAGTTCAGGACTGGAAAGCAGTTGTGTTGTACTCAGTGCTCAAATGTGTTTCAAAATTGGCACCTTTGTGTGCCATATAACTGGGGAAATCAAATGTATTTACAAAAACCTTTTCTCTGCCAAAAAGGTCAGTTGTATTTATATGTGCTGGCTGGATCTCACCTCCTCAGAGGAACCCCGTGTGTGTATTGGAACTCCATCAACTTTGCTTTTTAATGCCATGTGATTTGATCTGTCCTGTGTTGTTGCCATTAGCCCTGAGGCTAATTTTTAATCCCTGCTCTGCCTGTGCCAGCAGTGCAGAGCCTGGCTGTCAGCTGGCTTGGAAGCCAGATGGGCACACTCTGGGTAACACGCTCTACCTGGTAACTTGCTACTTCAGCACTGGCATGAAACCTGGCACCAGGGCAAGTCTGTAAATCCCTGTACTCTGCAGCCTCTTCCTCACTGCTCCTTCCCTCACCAGCTCCTTAAACTTGAGTGGAAAGTGGTGAACAGTCCTTCCTGATCCCATGGAAGTCCATCCACCTTCTTACCTAAGGGAACTGGTATGGGCTGGGGGAGTTGTGGGAGTGTGTCTTGTCCTCACCATAGGCTGTGGGACCTCCCCAGTAAATTGGTTGCCTACCCATAGTAAACAGACTGGGAGACAGGAACAGGCATGAAAATTAAGTACCAGCATTCATTCTTCAGGATTTTACCTTTCACAGGAATTAAGGTACAAAAGAACTATTTACATCACTTTTAATCATATTCAGGCAATAAAATAGCTCAATTTAAGCTTGTCTCTATTGTCGAGATAAGAAAACACAGAAAAGGGTAGTTTCATATTAATTTCAACTGTGTATTAAATAAAGGCACTGAGTTAAGGCTGGAGTGGCTTTAATTTGCTTTACATGTTTAACAGCATTGAGGCATTTTCAGTTCTAGATGACAGGGTTCACTCCAGGGTTTATAGCACTTTCTACAGATTAGCCCTTGTGTGTGTTTACAGCTGAAATGTTTCCAGGCTTTTGATGAGCAGGTTATTTCATAATTGTTCAGCTCTTGATGCTCGTTTCACTTCAAGGCACGTGTTAATGACCTGTGTCTGGAATCAGAGAGAACTCTGGATGGACTCCTGGTCTCTTCTTGTATGGCTACTCCTGCCTTCCTTGAGATGGGAGTCAGAGGGCATTGAGACAAGGTGGCAGTGAATTAATGTGCTGGCTGTGCATTTCAGACCACCTATTCTTGGCATCTGTGCCCCAGAAAAGCTGGCACGTCCCCCAGCCCACAGGCAGTGTGCCATGCAGACAGATGGCTGTGGCAGCAGGCAGCCAGGAGGCAATACATGAGCATCAAATGCATTTGTTGAGGGCAGGATATCAAGCCAGGAATGTCAAAGTGGTTTTCAACCCAGAGCTGCTGAACTTGTATGCAAGAGAACATCACTGATACTTCAGCTCAGAGCTGGATCAACTGGGTAAAGGTAAAGCTGTAATTCCCAGATCATAGACAATGAATTCCTGGAAAGTCTTAAATCAAATTTTGTCTGTCACAGGACATAAAAGGAAGAGGGCTATGGCACTGACCCTTGTCTCCATGGGAGTGACAGTAGTGCGTTCTGATGTGGTTTTGTTTAATTAGAAAAAGCTGCTGGGTACCTCATGGGTTACTTTTAATTTTTTTAAACCTGAATGATATTGCTGTGACTAGAACCCTTTGGCAATCTCACATATTAATGCTAAGATATTAAATGACAATGGTCATATTAAGTGATAATGGTCCATGTTTAACAGTCAAATAAACTGCTGATCAGCTTTGTTAGGGCAATAGAGTGGGACTGTGGATTTCCCTATCCAGCCCTTTGTTGATGGAGCACCACAATACATGGAATGACTTTGCTTCATCTTTAAAATTGTTAGCTTTTAATGGAATGTCCTCATTGGAAAGCAAATGGTAGGAAACTTCTTCCAATTCTATTTATATAATTGAATTTGAAAGAAAAAATAGAAGCCAATGGGTTTTTTGAAAAAAAAAAAAAATCTTTATATAAAACTTCAGTTTAACAAATTTGAAGCACAGCTGACACCTAGAGAAGTATTGTCTGTTATGATCTGTGGATCCACAGTGTGCACTTTTAAACTGTGTAATTACACTGATTAGCTTTATTCAGACAATAATCAGATCAGTGTCTGGTAAAATAAGGGGGTTTTATTTTGTGACATAAGAAGATTATTTTCATTTAGTATGTTTCAGAGTTTGCTCATGCCAATATGCTAAAAAATAAAATTGCCTATAGTCATGTGGGCAGTTGGAACACAGTGAGTAAATCTGTGTTCAAACAGGAATAAATCCCACAGGGAACACTTTAGCATGGATTGCTATGCTTTGCAAAGGAAATAATGGTCTTTAAAACTGTCAGTTTCTCACCTAAATTCTTCTTTATATTGCTGTGATACCCAGATGCACCTCCCAACAGGGAAAGGATTGCACAGGAAAGCAGAGCTGGTGGCACAGGAACTGAAAACTGCACACCTGGGCTGAGCTCACCTCCTGCCTGGTGCAGCAGGGTACTGGGGGATCAGGATTTCCCTCCACTGCATTCCCTCCCTGCGCTAATCTGGTTTTCTACATAATGCAGTCTAAGAAACCTAATCTTTATTTTCTGTACCATGATTTTAATTTCTCATTTTATATTCTATTATAAAATACATTTTTATATTTTTTTCATAATATAGAAAAATTATTTTTATTATATTATAGAAAAATTATATTTTATATTATAGAAAAATGAAGTCTGGAAAAGAGCCTTGAAACTTGTTGCACTACCCCGAACTTTCTGTTTAGACACAGTTCTAATTCTCTGCTCCCTTTTCCATTTGACCTAGGAAAACAAGATTTATAATTTGCTTGAGGAACTTGGAAGATGTAACAGCCTCAATGATATCAAACAAGAATTAAATTTACCTTTATTCTGTTTATCTTATTTTAAATAAAATAAAAGCTAATTGATACTCCTTAGTAAAAATAGAGTAGTTTGATGTCAAACACTATTTTAGGCTTATTAATAATTCAGCCAAGGTTCAAGTGTTGACCTGCTTTCTTAAGTTTTATTGCATATTGTTATGTTTCCATAGTATTATGACTGAGGACTGCTATTGTGGGTCTTCCAAAATTCAAATAACTCCATAAATCTCCCTCAATCCAGTAAAATGCTAATTAAAAAAATGTATTGTTCATGCCTTTTGAACACAGACATTCATTATTTTGCTTGATGAAGTGACCTTAGCAAGGATCTGCTCATGTCCAAAGGGGTAAGCTTGTAACCTCAGTAACATGGTTAATTTTAATTAGTCAAAGACATGCTCAGGCTCTCTGTAGGTTTGAAACATTTGAATTCAGTTTTGATGACATTATTCTCAGGGAGCATGAAACAGATGCACTTAATTCTTGTTAGCATATTACTTGAAGTTGACTTCAAACGTGTTCATTGTAAGTTGTTAGACAGCCTTCATCTACTGGGAATCCAATCTGTCTATTTGCCCTTTTTTTCTTTAATTACTTCTACAATTATTGTTTGTAACTCCCACTTGGGAGCCTGTGCATGTAGTAGGTAGGCCCTTTTTATACTGAAGTCTGTACAGAAAAAAAATCCCTTTTTGCAGCAGTTTATAGTTTAAGCCTCAGAATTTCTTTCTTGGTTTCATATTACACAAAACTAACTTCTCTAGAGAACGTATTTTATTTTTATGTCAAATTAATTTCTTAAACTTTTAATTTTTCTGTAATCATGACAGCCATCTGAGTATATTCTCACAAATTATAATGGGAATACTAAGGTCACCTGCTGTGCACAGCTGTCAGCTTTGAGGTCCAGTCTTGTGTGACAGTTTGCTTGAATGAAGAAGCTCAGGTTTTGGCTCTTTGCAGTAGAAAGATAATCTCTCACATAAGGCAATTTGTTTTTTTTTTCCATGCTTAAATGTGTAATGCCATATTTGTTGCATTTGTAATGCAGTATTAGGTAACGCTGTGTATATTGAGGTTCATACAAAGCCATAAGGATTCATTGCTAACCCTGTAGTTACTTTTTACAGTCAATATTAAACATACAAAAAAAAAAAAAAGGTTGATGAAGAAGAATTAGAGAGCCTGTAGATACTTTGTAATCTATTTTAAGTCTCTGCACTGGTTCACTGTCTCACTGTGAATTTATAAGCTTCATTGTTCACCAAAATAATCCCAGCAAAAAATGACTCTGGAGTATTTTTGCTTATTCCTTTCCATGCTCTAAAGACAAGAAATTCTCTAAATAATCTTGTGACACATGTGTGCTTCCTTATGCAGAGCACCATGGGTTTGTTTTCAATCATTTTGTTGAGGTATCATTGCTGTAGACTAAGACCTTGATTTTTGGATAGAAGCAGCCTGTTTGCAGAGTAAGAAATGTTTGCTGAGTGTGTAAGATGTGGGGTTTTTTCCTAGATAAAAATATTGTTTGCTTGATTGGTAGAATGGTAGTTAATTAATTCCCCTATGTTGTCGCTAGTTAGTACATTTTTGAGGGTTTTTTTAAGAAACAGAGAAGTTTAAGTTCTTTTGTGTCTGGTCTTCCTCTGAAGGTCCAGTGGTGGCTATGTAGCTCTAAGAATTTAGTAGGTAAGGCTACTCATGGTGTTCCAAACCTCAGGTTCTGTCCAGGTAGGAATGCTTGGCTTCTTCCCCTGGGTGGAGTATCTCCCAATGGGATGATGGAATTTTATCAGCCATGGAGGGACACACTGGCCATGAACAGAAGAGATCTCCTGGAGAAGGATGAGTTGTGGAAGAAATAAAGAAAACTGCCCCAGATAGTTTTAACAGATGGCCCAATGAACAGAAGATAACTGCCCCACTTCCAACAGATGGCAATAGAACACACACCCCCTGCCACAACTTGCATTTGCAACCTAAGACATTCCTTAAAGCAGAAACCTTTATATTTTTCTTTAAGTGTTGGTGACATCTGCTAACCCTAACACTTGACTGTTGGTTTATCTGGTTCACTGCTGTTAGATTTTAATCTGCCCTGAGGGTTGTGGTAGGAAACACTCTTACTTCTGAACACTTTGTGTTATGTTCCTGTGAGCCAGAGGACAAAATGTGTCAAACCATCAGTTTTCCCTTGTGTCCCCTCCTGGTTTATCTGATCAAGGTGATCAACTCTGTATCAGCTCTCTGATCCCCTTCCCAGGTGATTTCAAGAACTTCCATCTTGGTCTGAGAGGGTGGAGTGGCCAAGGGAGACCAGAAGCGCAAATAACATAGATATAATTGTTCCTTCTGGGATCAGGACCAGGGTACAGTTGGGGTAATGTACTGAGGGACCTGCAGCTCTGGCATCACTCCCTGTTCTATGGGAGTGGTGTAGATGCTGCTCAGAACAAGTAGCAAACCCCATGACACAGCAGCACTGTGGGAGAGGAGGGAGGATATGGATAAATTAATGGATAAACACAGGACACCCTGCTTCTTAGTCAGGTGAAAAGAAAATACAAGACTGCAGAGAAAACATGGGCATTCTGAGGGTCAGGTCAGCCTGAGATGATGTTGCACTGGCCTGTTCATTGTGCTCTCAGTCATGTATATGGCTAGAGGGTGTGTTGTGTGATCTATCAAATGGCAGAATAGGTGTGGAGCAGTACCAAGTGTTGATCTCTGTTTAACCTTCCACAGCTGGAGGGCAGCTCAGTGACTCAGTTGGCTGCTGCACAAGAGAACTATTAAAGACAGTGCTTGCTTTATTTATTTTATGTTGTAAGACTTCTGGGGGCGTATTAGACTTCAAAAGACCTTTTCTTCCTTTTTCTTCCCTGAAAAAGAGGAAAAGTTTCCCTTATGCATATTGCTTTAGGCCCGTAGTTCAAAATGACACATTGGTACTACAGATTGTAGAGCTGTGCACATGGCTCATGATGCATTGCTCCCTATCCACAAGGTTCCTCCACTTTATGATCAAAATAAAACACTTGAAATGTTCTCGTCTGCTGGCTGGGAGAGTCAACAAAATGCTGGAGGGGAACCTTTAAGTGGTATCTCTTTGGACTTATTTATAGGATTGCACTATTTTCCCCACAACCCATTCAATTTCTCCTCCTCTTTTCTGTCAAAAATTCTGACTGGTGCTGACAGAAACGATTATAGCTTGTGAGTGATAATATAATACAGTTTTCTTCAAGGAGAGATGCTATCAGAGAACATTTTTAAAAAATATACTGGTAGAAAAGAGCCATCTCTCTTCATAGAATAACAGTTATTAATCTTTTACTAGTACATTTTCATATAATTTTGGACATTTATTTCCATTCTGTGATATTATAAAACTAGGCATTTGTGTCAGTTTTGATGCAGTGCAACATGCTGGAACATGAAAAGCCGTAATTACCACCGTGGTCATTTGAATTGCTAACCAGATCCTGACATTTCCAAATCGGACCAATTTCTTAGTGATCCAGAAGTAAGCCTGGCTGCAACATGAGCTGCATTTCAATTAGGCAGCTCAACATTTTAAAAGAAAATGCACTCACATTCCCAAAGCATTGCTAAAGTGAAGAAGTAGTTTGATGATTTTCTATCCCCTCTTCTAGACTGTTTTGTTTGTGAGGATTTATTGATAAAATTTTAGTCTCTGTTAATTTTGATGCATTTGAAAAGTTTCAGAACATCTCTTTAAGAAACCTTTTCTGCAACCTTGACTTTTTCTAGTGGATGCACATGTAGCAACCTGTTCTGAGGTCTGTGCGTGGATGTCCTGTGTATCCCTACAGGTGTGAGCTCTGATTTCTCCTGAGGGTTTGGGTCGTGGTTTTCATTCTCTGTGCCCTGTTCATTTGGGTTTGTTGCAGTTCAAGCTTAATAACTAAGTTTCTATGGTGTCTGGAGAGATTAATTTTAGGTACTGGATACACTTGTCCCTGCTGCTGCTTGCTGCTGGTGCTCTGCTGGCTGCTGTTGCCTGAAGGGGTTGTTTTGTTAGAGCCCTGCATGTGCATGGGCTGGGAGAAGGGAAATGTGTCAGAACAGAGCCACAGCAAGGGAAGTGTTCAAGTGATCAACAACCTTCAAATGAAGGGTGTGACAACCTGTGACAGCATAAGCTTTACCTTTCAAAGAGTGATTCAGAGGCTCTCAGCATCTCAAACCAGTAAAGTACATATCTTTATTAATCTTTATAATTTTTAAAAAACAAGACCCACGTGCTTTTAACCTCTTGGATCTGGGTGATGTAGCATAAATAGGTAAAAGGTATCTTTTAGACTTGAGGTTGGAGGAAACCATACAGCAATCATCTTACAAGTCTGAGAAGGAAGAATGAGAATAAAGAATATTTACTTCTGTTGTACAGAGCAGGAGTGGAAGTTGTAAAAATATTTTCCACTTCAATTCAGTAATTATGGAAAGTACTAGACTAGATGAGGAAAGAAAACAGGAAACAAAATGTGTTTGAATTAGTGGGAAATACTTTTATATGATTTTCTTATTATTTACTTGCAAAGTTTTGTAGCTGAAAACCTGGAGAGTCTGATTTTTATCTCTGCCCTTCTCCCTTTTTTCTTTAGGAGTGCCAGAGTCTTTTCCCCAAGAGAAAAGGTGAATTCTTGGCTCAGTGTGGGTAGGTCTGTTGTTTTTTTTTCTCCTGTGGGCAAAATTATAATTTTCCTTAAACTATGGGTCTGCTTATTGAAACAAGGAGAGAAAGAAAGATGACAGAAACCAGCTGCAGGCTTCTTTTAAAGATCAGTCTTCAACCTTTCATATATAGGGATTTTACCTTTCCTGCATGAAAATATCAGATTTGCATATATGTCATAATGTTTTTGTGTATTGAACTATGAAAGTGTAGCTTTAGACAAATGAAGCTAAAAACTGCCTTAAAATAACAGTTGTTTTCTCTATGACTGTTTTTGCTTCTTAGAGGATTGAGAGAAGTGCTTTCATCTATTTCTGTGAAAGCATTTGGAATACATAATTTATATATTCCTAGCATGCAGTGTAGTAATTGTTGGAATATTGCTGTCAAAGCTACCATTCCCAGTTTAAGTCTCTCCTCAAAGTGGATTTTTAGATGTGTTTGCATGTCATGTGAGTTTTGGAGTGACTAAAGCAGTGGTGATGATGTTGAGGGGCGTGTTGTTTCATGTACTCTTTTAGGAGGTGAAGTTTTCTTGAGAGCACAGATAATTTGGACATATTTTGCTTTGCTTTCAAGTTGGCAGTGGATAATTTTCATACAACAGATGTGTTTGACAGTGGCAACCTGGGGCATGAAATGACTTCTGATGCTAAAACGAGTGGATTCAATACAGAGCTGTGCTGTGCTGTTATTTCTACTGCAGAGATGTCTAGACACCTCAGCCAGGGAGCCAGGCTCCCAGGTACTGAGCACTGTGTACCTGGCTAATAAAAAGCCTCTTCTAGACTCTAACAAGTTTAAAAATACACTTGAAAAGCATGTTGGTCAATCCAAAATAAAAAAAAAAACCCAAAAAACTAAAGGTAGAAAAAGAAGTCTATTCTGGTTGTGAAACTCTTATGTGAGGAAAGATAAGGAAAATTTCTGTTTGACTCATTCCCTCTCTGGGTATGCTCCTTGTGGCACATGTCCAGCCTGCACAGCCCAGTGTGGATGCCAGCAGTCACCCTTGAGCCTGTTCCATTGGTGACTCTGTGTGTAGGGCACTGAAATGTGTATAGGATGCAGAGTTCTGAGTCCTGGATTTTATAATGGGCTGTCCCTGCCCTGCTTGCTTGACCTTTCACCAGTATTGTCTGTGTGGCATGGGATTTATTTGTTTGATTTAAAGAAAAACATATTCAAATTAGTAGCTAATACTACCCATGTTTGGATCTATGAAGTCTGCAGGCCAGGATATGAAGTAATGAATAAACTTGTCATTGGTTCTTGTGCCTTCTAGCATTTTATCTGGGCCAAGTCAGCTTCTGCAAATGCTTTCCTAGGCATGGCCCACTCCCATGTGAGCTGCTGCTGCTCTCCTGAATCAGCCTTGTGTTGCTCTGACTGGAGCACAAATAGCAAGTTTCCTGAGGGCATTGCTGCAGATGGAGTTCTTACTGCCAAGAGAAACAGACTGTGTGCTTGTGTATGTCTGCAATGTATTATTAAATGGGAGTCCCTTTTCTGTGGCATTTTAGTAATGTACTAGAGAATATTGCCATGGATTTTGTTTTAAGCAAAACATGGTAGAAAACTGGATGATTCTGACCAAGCCTGGAGAAGAGACAAATGCATGTGGCCAGAGCCATGGTCACTGCCATCCATCACTTCTTCCCTCCTCTGTCTGACAGGTGAACCTGTCAGAAAAGGTGAACCTGTTCTCATCCCTTCAGGGGCACTCCACCCTTGTCACCTCTCCATCAAGCAGCAGTGTCACCTGCAGTGACAGCACTGACATGAGTAAGTGCCTTGCAGGGATACAAGGAAGCATCACAGTGAACAGAATTTGTCAGCTTTAATTAGCAGTGTTGAATGATGTCTTGAAAGCCTGTACGTATAAACAGACAAATAAGCTGGTAGAATTAAAAACAGATGTTAGAATTTAACTCCCTTAATAACAAAATCCCTCATGTCCTTTTCGTTAAAAAAAAAATCTAATTGTCAGTTAATGCCCAATTCTATTTATATATTTCTCATTAACATGAGGATTGAGCATAATATATTCAGGAAGATAACATGCTTCTTTATTTGAGTGGAGGTGCCTGTTGGTATTTGTCATTTTTTCCCCTATTCCCTTGTTCCTAGCCTCTTGTCCAGATAGAAGGGATTTGACTTAAAAGCTGGCCAGGCCATATATCAAATTCCAAAAATTCTTGATCCTTCAGAAGAAGGTAAAAGAAATTCTCTACTAAAATCCCAGAAAAATGTAATCCAGAATACTAGAATACACTGAAAACTCTAAATGTGAAACTTGTTCAATGTCACAGAGAGCTGTTTTAAAATGAGGAACCCCTTCTACACGTGCTGTTTTCAGAGTCCCTGTGCTTTCCAAAGCAAGCTGGTAATCATGACCATATGTAACTGGAAACTGGAGCAGGTCCAGTACTCATGTGAACAGGAGGATTGCACAGCCTCTGACCATGGCTGTGGCATGGGATGCAGCACAGGCTGTGCCAGCTCTATGCCAGCTTATCTAAAAAGGGAGAGGAAGTTGGATGATAAAGCATCATGGCAGCCCTAGCCCTCAGGTGACTACTATCCACTTTGATTTATTTTGGTTTTTTTTTATTGGCAAATGCCCCTTGAAATGCAACTTGAATGTACTCAAGGCCAGGCTAGACAGGGCTTGGAGAAACCTGTTCTAGTGGGAGGTGTGGAGGTAGATCATCCTTACGGTTGTTTCCAACCCAAACCCTTCTGGGGTTCTGTGAGTGCTTTGTGTTGCTCTAAGTCTACAGAGAATAAGCAAATTTAGGCTTTAATTTATCTCCAAAGTCTGGATTTGGGCTGCAGATGCACAATGTCTTGGAAGGAGGATCATGGAGATGAACACAATCCTGGAGCAAAAGGCTTATTCAGTAAACCCAATCTGGAGACTTGCAATGCTTCCTGATTGAGGAGATGCTCGTGTTTCCAAGTCTGTTAATTTAAGGATCAACAGTCTGTGACTGGGATGCCAAAGATGGCACCCAAGCAAATGCTGAATGGCACTTGGCTAGGCTCCCCTGTTGTGACAGGGAAGACGCTGAGGGAAACAGGGATCTTCTCATTACAGGGGTCTTCTCATTACAGGGTTTTCTCATTGCAGGGGTCCTCCTGGCTTGGAAAGGTGGCCAGAGTGGGATTCTCATCCTGCACAACATCTTTCTTGTGCATCTCCTGGCTCTGCTATTTTTCTCTATGCTTAACACTGAAATTTGAAACACAAAATACTGTCTGGCACATGTCTTCTGAAGCAGAATAAGCATGTCCCAGTGGCAGGAACACAACTCTGAGCACAGCTTTCCTCACCAGCCTTCTTAAGGGGTTCATATTTTTGGAGACTTCTTTAAAGATAAGTCTTCCTGGTACATACTGGGAGAGAGAATCAGTCTCTGATCTAACTGCTATTGCTATTTGAAAGGAGTATATTTTTCTGGGTGACATATTTGATGTCAGACTTCTCAATTGGAACTTACTGGCACCTGAGAATCAAGCAAAGAGCATGGATGTACTTCCCAAAGACTAATTGGAATGTTGTCTTTCAGCTATTAGTCATTGTTTCTCCTGCAGGCTAGAGCTGTACTTGTGTCATGAGTGGCAAAATGCTCCAATAAATTATGAATAGACATGTAAATGTTTAAACCTGTGTGTTTGAATGAGAGGCAAGACTGGAAAAAGAAGAGAAATTCTTGATCTACTCTGACTCTCACAATACGACAGACTGTCAAGGTTAAAAGGACCTTCACAGATTTTTATTTGCTTTTACATTATTTGCTTGATGTGAAATGTAGGTGGCAAAACAGAAGAGAATCATGGCGAGATGTGAAGTTATTATGACTTAATTGGTTCTAGAGAATACACAACTGAACTTGTACAGCCCTCTGATGTAAAAATAAAGTACATTTAAAGAGATTGCTGAATATGCAGTTTGAGGGCACATCTTCAATTTTTATACTTTTAGCTTTTTGATGCTCATGGCTTAATAAGATATGATTAGTCTCTGAAACATTAATATGATATTGCTATAAAATATTGCTCCTGTTTCTAATAATTTTACTGAAATCTATCCTGCTGTAAACAGAAGAATGGGCAGTTGTAACTGAAATCAATAGCACTTTTTTTTCCTGTTCCAAAGCACTGATATAGTAAAAATAAACATCTTCAGTATAGATTTCCTCTCAGAGTTATGAGAGAAATTGTTGGTTACAAAAGATGTCTACATATGAAAGAGTCCCACCTTTGTACAAGACCCTTTTGACCCTTTCTCTCAGGTTCATATGCATGTCAGTCTTTGAGAATGAGTCATGTAGTCTTTGAGAATAAGTCATTTCTGGGGATCTGAGAGAGGTGGAAAACCAAGATCTGCATCACTTGGGTTTGAGCAGTGTTCAGGATACAGAGCAGACAGGGACGACTGATGAGGTGATTAAAAGATGGTTTATTGCAGGATCAGTCTCATGGAAGGGTGAGACTGTGAGGTTGTTACATCCAAAGTTATCACACCAAAAGCCATTTTAATTCTAGTTACAGTATCTTTTATCTATTTCTTATCCAATCAGCTGCTTCCACGAAGCTCACTAGCATCTTCATCAACCAGTCATTAATTGCTACATTTTACATGATTTGCCAAAATATGTCTCTTTTTATCCAATCATAGAACTCTACAGAAACTTATTGCTGCATCTCCTACTTTTTACTAACTCTCTAACAAGTTCTTTTGCTAGACTTTAAAAATTTCTAGCATCTTGCTTAACATATTTATTCATTTACATGAGGCATATTTCTACTTGCTTAAAACATATTTCTGCTTAGATTACAAATCTTTATTCTTATTTTGTGTCTGTTTCACTTTTTTATTCTAAACTTTCAAGCCTTCTCCAAGGCCTTAGGCCAAACACTGTGTCCATCTCTATTTCTGACCCTGTATGCTTGAGGCCTTAGGAGTTCTGTGTGTCTGCATTTCCCCCAGAGCAGGGGCACTCGAGCAACGCAACCCCCCCTCTGCAGGGAGTTGTGTTCCTCCCTCAGAGGTGTTACTGTGAGCTGGACCAGTTTGATAACTTCTTTTGGAAGATGATTTTCATGGTTGAAGATTTTTCTGCTTTAAAAATTAACAACCACCATCACAAACCAAGACAAACCCAAAAATCCCCCCAGTAAATAGAGGTGCTGGTAACCAATATGGCCATGGTCCCACTCCTCAAATGGCTTCTGCTGTCACCTTGTTATAATTGGCCTGTGTTTTCAGTGACATGGAATCTGAAACTTGTATTGAAGCTATAAATTTGGTATGAAATTTTATCAGCAAAATAGTTAACCCTTAGAGTGGCATCTCCCTAGACAAGGGGGATCCTTCACTGAGGAGTTTAAATTATTTGGTTTCTGAAAGAAATAGTTGTATTGAACCAAAAGTGGTGCTTCTGTTGCAGGAATACACTGCTGAAGTTGTGTTGTGCTGCAAGGGATAAGAATTTATGGTTCTCTCATGTCCTTAAATCTGACACTGTGGGTTTTTTGAGGTTTTTGGTTGTTTGTTTGTCTGTTTTTCAGCGTTGGAGGGTGGAATCTCTGCTTTTTTTTCCTTGGAGATTTTTCACCTTTACCTGCCATTTGCAGACTCATTCTCCCCAGATAAGGCAGTGAGGTGACTGCAACTTCCCTCTTCTGTTATGACCACTTTCTGTTAAACAGCTTTCTGTGTTTTTCATTGAAAAGACTCTGATAGCTTAACATTTCCCTCCTATATTATTTAGAACTTGGATAAAGATTGGCCATGATAACACTTCGTCTGTTTTCTTGGTAGGACCTTAACTAAAATGTTATTATGAGCTGTCATTTGGGAAAGAGGAATTCACACTGGGACTGGGGAAAAGGACTAGAGGAGTGACATGAGGGATGAAAACCTCCTAACAGGAGACAGAATGAGCTAGCTGAGGTGTCTGTGCTGTGGCATTTCCTTGTGCTCTGCAAGCTCACTTTTAGATCAATTGGTTTCTCTCTTGCCAATCTAGTCTCTCAGCAGAGTCTGTATTTCTCAAAAATAAATATTTGTGTTTAAATGTGTGAAGTATATCCTAAAGTGATAGAAGCACTGATACCTCTGGGAAAGCAGGAAAGTCTGTCTGAATCAGGTTTTCCACATTGGTATCTCCTCCATACCACACTTTCTGTCCATACTGGTCAAAAATTATTCTGGTGAAATGCAAAGCATTAGAAATAATCCTTACTGGATTGTCTATGGCTGATGCTGTTGAAAGCTTTATTATATTTCCCTGCAGTTGATACAATTTTGCTGCCAGCTTGCTCTTTGGGTTTGTGTGTTTCTCTTTCATTTTCAAGGAGTTTAATACCATGGAATGCAAAGGGCAGAATTGGGACATCAAATTCAAAGAAAATAGTCATGAGAGGGGGAAAAAAAGACTGTATTCAATAGAATCTAAAATACTGAGAAATGTTTTTCCTAGTTTTGGTTTTTAATAGCTGGTGAGTTGCTTTGTCTATTCCCCTAACATTGTCTAGGGTTTCTCTTTAATTTATTTAATATCAATAGTTTCAAAATCAACAAGACATGAGGAAAAAACCCCTAATCCCCAAGCTTGTGCCTCCTTGGCAGAGCAAGCTCTGCTACACATGTGCTTGCTGAAACTTGAGCAGGCTCTGTGTTCATACTCTGTGCTGGAACCTGATCTGTGTCCATTTATGTGAAAGAGCCTTGCCCTGAGTTCACTGGGCTTTGCTTCATGCTCTCTGTCTCTTGCAGAGGTTTATCAGTCAGTTTGATCCCTTGTGGGATTTTTTTTAAAGACTTCAGCTAGCTCATCCATTTGCTTTGTGTGTAGAAATCCAGCTGTGTTAATTCCTTAAACCTTCAGTCCATATTTTGGCAAATATATCTCTGCAGTTCACATCACATGGACACAATACTTTACTCTGTAACAAAGCTGGCCAGATCTGCACTATCAGTGAGACAGAAAATATTGCTAAACACAGAGAAATTAGAATCTCCCTGAGATTTTATTGCCTTCATCTTGGAAAAATTTAGCTTGTCCATGAGGCTTTTAAGACTTGCAGCAAATTTAACATTAGTAATCATGGAAGACAAAGTGTGTTTGAATTTTAGTTTTTGTTCAGAGGATTTCTACTCCATGGGCAGAACAACAGGCTCACATCTTTCAGTGTGGCAAACCACCTGGTTCTTTGTAGTGTGATTCTTTGTCTCCATTTGTAGATGGTATTCTCCTTTGGAAAAGCTAGACAGAATTCCACCCAGTCTGGTACTTCCAGTAGAAATGCCCAGAAGACCTTCTCCTAAATACAAGTGTGTAGAGATTGTTAAAAACTACTAAATAAAAATATCTGTTTCATGTAAAAATATGTGCTGTTTGCATCAAGGAGGGCAAGATGATTACTTTCTCTAGGCTGTGGGAGAACAGTAACATATGCCATCCTTACATCCACTTAGATTGATGAATACCAGATGGAAGTCATGCAGAATGTTTTCTGCAGTATGCATAAGTATTGCTGGCAGCTTTTCAGTTTTTTGATATAGCAAAAGACAGTTGTACTTGCTTTGCTGAGTTGAGATAAATGCCTGCAGACTCTAAAATCTGTCTAGGAGAACCATTGGAACCCTGAAAGTTTTCAGTGGTCCTTCATTTGTTGCTGAAGTATGGAGACGGTGGTTGTCACTGAGTACAAGTGCTTGGTACAGACAATCTCTTAGTAGCCATTAGTGCAGATGAGTGGCTTTATTCACATCTTTATTTTTCATAAATTTTTATTTAAATCTTAAATGTTCATTCTGGTTTTCCTCCAATAACCAAAGATGAATGTTGAAATGGTCACTAAATAGCCTTTCATGAACAGCACTTGACTGCTGAATTTCATTCTTCTGTTTCATTTCCCCAGCACTTTGTCCGTCTTGTCCTTTTGGGTCTTGCAGCTGCATTTAATTTGCATCAGTGGAGTCATCAATTGTGACCTAAAACAATGAGCTGTGCAGTGCCAGCAGAGTCATCTTTTGTGCATGCTCCTGATTTTTACTTTTCTAACTGTGCTCACTTACTAAGCGTGCTTTGATTGGAGTAGCAGTAACAAATCTGGAGGTATAGAGGGGTGGACTATTGAAATTCCCTCCCGTGCAGCTGCTTTTGTCACTGGTTTTGATGGTCTTCCTCCTCAGTGGTTTGCTCTCAAGGGGTTTAACTGGCTGTTATTTTGTGACTCCCAGTTTTTAAGCTAATGGTTGGCAGTGATTTCTCTTTTGTAACCTTAGCCTGGGATCTGGGCCTGGTTTGGTTGTGATTTCCATGGCTATTATTTGTTTCCACCAGCCCCACTGGAGACTGTTTGACATAATTCAGTAAATACCAGTTTGACATCATTTCAGGTGAGATTAGAAATAAATAATGGAAATTCATACAGAAAAACTGGCTGATAGACTAGCTGTTGTGACCTGCTTGTGCAAGGGTTCAAAAGAGACTGAACCATGTGGTGGTTAAATGAAAAAACAGTTCAGTAGTCCATTTCCTTTGGGAAAAAGGAGTGAGATTATTAATAGCCACCAAGACTTACTCTATCTGGGGAACTGGAAATTGTCTCCAGAGAGCAGCCCTGTATCCCAAGGCAGGGGAGTGTGTTTTACCTCTCACAGTCACCAAATCCAGCCAGTTCTTTGCCATTGAAGAGCTGAGCTGCTGCTGACAAAGGAGATTGCACAAAAGCAGAGTGGCCAGGTTAAGGAAAGGGTAGAGAAAGTTTGTTTTAACATGTTTGAGAAACAAGATAACAAGATGAAATTACTTACCCTCAAGTACCCAGAGGAACAGGATAATAATTGAGAATAATAGCTGTAGCTGGTTGTGCACTATTGAGTGAATATTTTTTTTATGTTGGAAGATGCTGGCTTCTCGAACTGACAAAACTATTTTCGTGAAACATATTTGCTTTTCAAAAACTTTCAAGGAGAGTTCCTAGTATGAGTCTTTTGAACATGAGAGAGATGCACCCCTGTAAGAGGCTTGATAATCAAAACCATCCAAAGCAATTAGAAACACCAACCTCCTGGTCTTTGTTCAGGGGGAACTCTTAGCATTTATTTATGAGTGAAGATGTTAAAGCAGCTTAGCAAGCAACCCCTCAGTGAGACTTCAGCAACTGAGCATCTGTGTGGTCCTGGTTGGTAAATATGAATGGTTTAGCCACCATCATGTGTAATGACATTGTAGTAGATAGTGTTTTCTTCAGTAGTTTGTAAGTGTTCAAATGCTTGGTTGTTAGAGCATTCATCAGAGATGGAAGATGGACTTCCTCAAGTCTTTGCTTTGCTTCATTGTCGTGGTCCTTAAATCCAACTGGAGGGAACAGCTGGATTGACACAGACTGCAGTGGCTGACAGGTTTACTCTGTGTGGTGTCCTGGCTCCCCAGGGACTGGGTTGCTGAGCCACTCCTAAATATGTCACTAAAGTGCTACATTTTGCAAGGAAATCAATGATGTTTACTTTAAAAATCGCTTGATAAATGCCCCATTACAACTTCATTAGCCACTCCAAGCTATGCAGACCCTGACCATCAGTTCCAGTGCTCTGTGATTAAGACTCAGAGGATCTAAGCTGGATCCTGGGCTGAGTTCTGCAGAGATGTAATTCTCACTGCTCTGTGCTGTGCCCTTGCTTTGCAGCAGTCTGGGATCATGAGAAATAAGGCAAGCAAAGGAAGTTTGAATAGCTTTGTGTCCTCATCAGGCCTTTAGAAACGGACATGAACTAGGATGATCTGACACTTCAAATCTGTTTCAGCTAGATACCAAAAGCCCAAAAGCCTGCTGCATGGTTTGGGTTTGTTGTGTTGCAAGCAGCTTTTGGTTGCTTATGGCTTGTTGGGCAGCTGGAAGGCCAGACTGCTTCTAACCTGTCTTGTGTATTAAAATTACTTCCCCTCACTTTGTCTCCAGCTCTGTAGCAGCAGTAGCATGCAAAACTCAGGTGTTGTCCAGCTTAAGTTTTCTTAGAGGGAGTGGTGGGATCAGTGCAGAAGACACATAGTTTAGTACATGTGTATTTAGAGAGTGGAGGTAGCCCAGTGGGTTTGTATCTCAGATATTGGGTGCAGTGGCTGATGCCCAGTAGCTGTGTGAGCTGTGCCTGCTGCACTGAGCTGCTGGTCAGGGTGAGCCAGCATAAAATGCAATACATCTCTGATGCCAGCATAAAATACAATGAACAAGGTGTGCATGCATGGTGTGCTAAAGCTGAGGGCAGGAGAGTGGTCTGTAGTAGTTCCTCTGTGTTCTGGTAGTGCAGGAGGAGAAATTTCCCTAGTTGTCTCTATCCCATGACGCAGATGCCCACAGTGTGTGCTTGCATGGGGAAGAGGAGAGGGAGTGCTGAGGAGCAGGGCAGGCACATCAAGCTGTAGAAGCTGTAAGTAGAAAGCTGTTCCATGCCATTCAGGGCAACTGGATTGCAGGGACTTTATAATTTGATTTCCCAGCTTCTAGCTAGCAATGTGTGCTTTCAGTGCTTTTTTGGGGGGAGATCTCTGTTCTGCTGTTCTCCACTGGCAGGTTTGTAGGGTGCCTCAGAGAATGGGGAAGTAGATGGAGACATCACATCCTACTTGACTGCAAAGGAGGCAGAGATAAACCTCCACCAGCAGGAATATCTCTCTAAGTTAACAGTTAAGAAATATCTTTAGTTAATAGTACCAGTAATGTGCAGTAAAGCAGCCATCAATCTTCCTTTTCAATAGACTTTAGCTTGTAAAAAGACTGAATTTGAGTTATAGCTGGATTTATGCTTATCTTTCTCACTGTAATGGCAAAGCAGGTTAGGGATTTATTTGTATCTTTTTGGATGAGGGATTTCTCCAGAACTCACTTGAAGATCTAGTGCTTTTGAAAAACCCCTTTCTGTGACATTTAGGGAAAAGGCAGAATGAATGGAACTGATACTAGAAAGATGGAGAAAGTAGTGGCGAAAAGGTAAAAATAATTCTGAGAAAACGAATTTTTTTTTGGTTCTAGACATAATTACATGAAGTGTGTAACAATGTAAAGCCTGTGCTGCTGCTGACGGGACAGATGCTGTGCTCAGCGCGGCGGGTGCGGGAAGGGGCAGCGCATCCCCGGCTGATGGCGCTCGGGCTCCACGCTCCGCTCCAGCACAGGGAGCCGCTGTCCCGGCCGCTGTGCCAGCGCCTTCCACGGAGCCAGAGCCATCGGCAGGGCCGGCCCGCAGGGATCTGGCGCTGGGCACTCCTGGCCAGGACTTGCAGTGATGGGGAAAGGAATTCCTGCTCCACGGAGTGAGACTCGCAGTGAGGGATGGCTGGCGTTGCAGCATCAGCTCTTAGGGGGAATTGGGATCCTCTGAACATTACACTGCTGTCTGTACACATTCCAGTGCTGGCCAGGGGGATGTGTACAAATCACAAACAGGACAGGACTGCTGGGAATGTGTCTCATGCTGTTTTCCAGCATCAGTCTCATTCCATGGTTATGACAATGGGAAGATGCCACCTGCCCACATCCCAGGCAGCAGACCAAGAACTCAATGTTACAACTCATTTTAAAAGTTTTTTGACCAATCACACAAAGCAAAAGCACATTGACAGTAGTTCTATCCAATCACTATAAGCACATGTACCTTCAGTTAAAACAATGCTTGCTTATTTCATATACAACACCTGCTTGTAAACCTTAAAACACAATGCACAGAGCTCCATTATTAAGCTTAGAACTTCCTAATATCTCCCTAGATAAACTTTTCTGTAGCTTAGGGAGTTATTCTAGATGAGCATTAATACACAGACCATTGTTCTATTTGTCTTTGCTTTCTACTTCTCATATAACTTTTCTGCTGACAAACCTTATGACTACTGCTTAGCTCTGATTGCAGTTCTGCTGTCTCTGAGGCCTGCCTTTTGCAGCTTTCCCAAAACCCTCTGATTCTAAGGATTCCCACAC
Source organism: Zonotrichia leucophrys gambelii (assembly GCF_028769735.1). NCBI lineage: Eukaryota > Metazoa > Chordata > Aves > Passeriformes > Passerellidae > Zonotrichia > Zonotrichia leucophrys. Next base: position 2,915,643 of record NC_088188.1, on the reverse strand, counting down.
ATACAATCCGCTCCAGTGTATGGAGGGGGAAAGCGTCCTGTAAAATTGTTTGTTACTCTTCCTTTTGCCTCTGCAAGCCTCAGTGTGTTGTATCCAAATCACATATTGAATACCACAGAGGCAAGTAACTGTCAGGAGATGGTCATGGTACAGTGATGGGATGTAGCACATGCAGTCAAAGAACATGAGTAGAAGCATTAAAAATATACATGATACTTTTTCTTTGGAGCATCATATAGCTCCTACTGAGGCTTGATAATCAAAACCATCCAAAACAATTAGAAACACCAACCTCCTGATCTTTATTCAGGAGGAACTCTTAGCATTTATTCCTAAGATCCTGAGTGAAGATGTTAGCAAGCAAACTCTCAGCCAGATTTCAACAATTGAGCCTCTGTGTGGTCCTGGTTGGTAAATATGAATGGTTTAGCCACCATCATAGGTCATGACATTGTAGTAGATGTTTTCTTCAGTAGTTTGTAAGTCCTGCAATGGCATTCAGTAATTATCATCATATTTCTTTTAGCAGAGCAAAAGAATGTGAAGAGCTGCATAAGCAGAGCAAAGTCTTAAATGATTGATTTCACTTGACATATACAGGCAGGAGAGGCCCAGTGACATGTGGTTTTTAATCTTGTTCCCTTTTTTGGGTGTGATTCTTAAGGGCAGATCAATGATAGAGGGATGTAGGTAATTAAGGATATTGCAGACTCTGTGTACTTGGGTAACTCAGTGGTAACTTAAATTTTCCAGCTCAGCTCTTTGCATCCCTGCTGAATTCCTTTAACTGTGTTTAGGGGTTAATCTGTGAGCAGCCAGTGCTTGTTTAAAGTATCTCAACCACAGCTGATTGTGAAGGCTTAAGTAGTGCTCAGATTTTAAGGAGTTTGTAGTTTAACTGTTGCAGAAGGAGTTTTTTTTCTCTTATTTGAGACACAGTGGCACTGTAACATCAGTTAAGTTATCCAGATGGGTTTTCTTTGCTGGGGAAGGGCTGACAAGGGATGATGTTTGAATGCTTAGTTGCTTGGCTACCCCAGCTCAGGGGTAACCTTGCTGTCAAGAGTGATTTGTCACCAGTGGTGGTGAGTTCAGAGCTTGGACAAAAGGAGTTTCCTTCAGGTAGGTTTTCATCAGTTGTGTGAAATTTTGGGTGTGCTATGGTAACAAAGAAGCATCACATGCAGTTTGCTCTGCTTTTCTTTCTAACTGGTGGAGTCTATCATCCTTTCTCTTTCTTTCACTTTGATTTAGGACTTTCACTATTTTGGTTGCTTGGCTTACTGAAAACAAATAGGTAGGATGGCCCTGAGAGGGCACACATCTGTCAGCTGATAGTAACAGGCAATAAGACATTGCCTGGAGGGACAGATCCAGGAAAAACTGAAGGAACTTTACATTGGGGTGGGGAAAGAGAGGGTGAAGGTGGAGTTCTGCCTTGACCCCATGTGCTGAGCTCACAGGTACATTGAGTGATGCAGCTACTTGCAAGTGGTTTATAAATGATTGCTTTGTGCCTGGCATGACATTTTCAGACAAATGACGCTTTAAAGACACTTATTAAATAAACCTTTAATTCACTTTTCTGACTCCCCTGGGTTGTGCTCTTCCTCTGTTCACAGCTTTCTAGCATTGTTTGGTATCCCAGCTGTGAAAACATATGAATTATTACCATAGATATCTCTAACAGTTATGATGGAACACAGAAGTGTATTTTTAGTGTTGATAGGCATCTGAAGATGTGGATGCTTAGTTATTCAGATTTACAGGATATTGGTTGTTTTAATGCAGAAATGAAATCCTCACAGAATTGCAATTTTTTGCCAAATGATCCTGTGTTTCCCACTTGCCAGGCTACAGACAGCAAGACATGAGCCATTTTTCTCCCTTCTACTCTTCTAGTCCTAAGCAGGATATGGAAGTGAAAATCCAAAAGCAAATGGGGAAAAAAGAATTAGATATTACTCAAAAGTCAAAGATCCTGTAGAAGATTCTAAAAGCATAGGTAAAAAAAATACACTTGTTGAGCTTCTAAAAGTTTGAGAGTGGTTTGTTATACTTAATTCATGTGGTAGGTGCAACTTTTAGAAAAGTCACTTTTTGCATTGCCACAAGAATGCACTCCAATGGCTAAATTTTGTAAAAGAAGAGAATAAGAATTAACATGCTAAAAGAAAAGTGTGTGATCTCATCAGATTGGTGCCTTGTGAAGGCTGACCTAGAACAGAGGCTGGACAGAATTAAAGTAGGGATTTATTAAAAGGCCTCAATGGATCCATCTTGGGCAGCACAAGAGCCCAGCCAGGGCTGCCCCCCAGGTGAACCCAAATGGTCACAAAATGCATGACCGGGCACAGGGTCTTTCACTTTTATCAGATCTCCTCCATTTGCATATTGGAGTTAATTGTCCAATTCCAGCTTTAGGTTGTGAAGTTCCATCCTCCTTGGTTTTCTCTCTTAAATTCACTGTTGTTTGTACTTTTTGGGCCTGGAGCTTGTAGCTGTTGTCCTTGGACAAGCTGGAAAAGGATTGTTTTGAAGAGTTTGTCTCTTTCACCCTGTGAAGAGATCTTGCTAACACTTAGTATGAACCTGAGCTACACAATAAAGCAGCACAGAATCTGAAAAATATAAAAGCTAAAACTTAAGGTATCAAAATCACACATGCTGAAGTCAGCTTTCAGCATCATCCCTAGAGTGGCACTGGAATGAAGGCAATGGAATGACAGAAAAAGGGCAGGTAAAGCCATGACTAGTGTAGAACTACAGAGAAAATTGTCCAGTTCCATCCAGCTGGGTGTGCCTCAGTCACCCCCTGGGCTGGGACATGAAAACAGTGCCGTGTGGGGAGTGGGTGGCTGGATTGCAGGTGACAGCAGTGAATGCCCTGTGCCCATTGTCAGTGCTGACCAGGGCAGTGAGCTCTGTGTCCAGTGTCAGTGCTTTTTCTTTCCTGGTTGTTGCCATGGCTATTGCTCCATAAGAAATTACTTTATTTCTCTGCAGATTGGGTTAATCCACAAAATGTGAATGACTGTGTTGTCTTTGTAAAGTAGTTTGGGTGCTAAAAACTGCAGGGTGCTGAGCAACAGCCAGTGCTGCATTTTTCTGTTTGCTGTGTTCTTGGCCCAAGTCTTATAGGCAGGACTTTTCCCATGAGGGTTTGAATCACAAGAAGAAAGAGGGGAAGTTGCTGCTTCATGGCAACTTGTGACTTCTACATAAAACATTTTCTCAGAACTAATTAAAACTTTGAGAACTTAAATGAATCAGGGCTGTGTAACTAACAGCTTATGTTAAAGGCTTTGAACAAATATCCACAATGCATCAGTAAACATGCAAATTACTTTTTCATGTTGGGATGTGTCTCACTGCAATGCTGTGCATTGATAAAAGGTTTCTCTGTGACTGTACTTTCCATACTTTTAAGTTTATTGGTTTTCCTAACCTCTGTTTCAGACCTTTTAAGATATGGAGAAACAGTTTTTAAAATTACTTACCAAGCAAAATTCACAGTGCTTCAGCAATAACCAGCAGTTAACAAAGTGTCTAAATTAAGGACAGAAACAAATGGAGACTGGTTACTGTTCAATCAGGCCTATTCACTTTAGTAATCTCCTTTAAAGGGGATTATTGCAGCAATAAAGTATTTTCCCATGGTTATGAAGACAGTTGTAGAGAAGATTCATGATTTGCAGAATTTGGTTAGGTATAGTTCACTCCTGGATTCTTTAACTGATGCTGTATGTTCAACCTTGGTTTGGAGAGGGAAAGGAGGGGTGTGGATCAAATCCAGTAATGAAGATAATCAGAAGCATGAGATTCTTTTTCAGTTTTTTTAGGTCTCATGAAGAGTAATCCTCAATGTTAGTCTCATAATAAATTTTTGTTATGTGAAGAAACCACACCTTCTCCCAAACAGGCCAGAGAATAGGAAAGCAAATTTTGTGCCCCTTAAGCAGAATGATTTGTATTAACTATATTTTCCACATCCAGCTCTGGGGTCCCCAGCACAGGAAGGACATGGGACTGCTGCAGCAAGTCCAGAGGAGGCCACCAAGTTGATTAGAGAGAGGGCTGGAGAAGTTCTCCTGTAAGGAAAGGCAGAGATTGTTCAGCCAAGGCTTCAGGATGACCTAATTGCAGCTTTCCAGTTACCTGAGGGTTTAGATTGAGATGTCAGGGAGAAATTGTTCCCTGTGAGGGTGGGCAGGCCCTGGCACAGGGTGCCCAGAGCAGCTGTGGCTGCCCCTGGATCCCTGGAAGTGCCCAAGGTCAGGCTGGACAGGGCTTGGAGCAGCCTGGGACAGTGGGAGGTGTCCCTGCCAGGGCAGGGACTTTGAACTGTTTAATCTCTAATATCCCAGATAATTCTGGGATTTTGTATTTTGGAAGGAGTCCTTATTTTAGGTTAGGACTTCTGTATTAAAATGAGTTCATCATATTCCTGCATCCAGCTGTATTAAGTAGCTGAAAGTGAGCTTGTGTGTAAAAGTGGCAATGGCTTCCTTCTACATGTGTGGGGCTCAATGAGTTGGCTTTTGTGCAAGGAGTGGAAATAGAAAATGTTCTTTGTTTCACAGAGAATTGTCTTTATTGCCTTTTTAAAACATATTTTGTACTTAATTTTAATGAATTTAGCTGGTGAGTCCAGGTAAAATGAGGCATAGTAGAGCATCTACACAGAAAAGTATTGCTCAAAGGGTGATTACATGCTCTGAGAAGAACATTGTGTTAGACTCTGATTTCCTTTTAAGTTTTAGAATCAAACTATTCGTTCTTCCAATAGTTTGATTCTAAAAGTTAAAAGGAAATTCCAAATGATTAAATCAGTTTTTGTTACCAAGTAGCTTAAAAATCTACTTGGTAACAAAAACTGATTTAATCACTTGATTCCAGCAACTGAGTCCTGTCACAAGTGCTGCAGAGGGCCAAGCTTATAAGCATGTCAATGCTGATATTGGTGCTCTGGTTTCAGCGCCTGGATGGTGATTATGAAGGAATCTCCCAGTACCAGTGAGGCAGAGTAGAAATTTTCCAGGGTAGAAATCCATTTTGATTTAGGTGGAATGTACATCTTTAAGTATGTAGCTTGCTGTGTAGTCTGACTGCAAAAGCCTGGGCTCAGAGAAGCTGCTTCAGTGAAGGACGGAGATAAGGGGGGGGAAACTGAAGGTGATAAAGAGAGACAGAGACTGCTGTGAGAGCAGCTCAACCTGACCTAGGAATTCTTTCTGATGAAGAACTAGTGGCAAATGTCACACGGAATTAGTAAAAATGAATATGTATAAACCTATTGTGAAATTGTATGGATATGTATTTGAGAGCGGGATAAAAAGGGACCTGAAGTTCCCAGAGGCACACATGTCATTTTAGGGGAATGATTCCCACATGCATCCAGAGCTGTAATAAACATACCAGCTTTACAACTTTCACAGAGTTGTGAAGTTTTGTTTATCCCCACAAAACACCAATCTGACAGACTTCCAGTGTGAGATTTAGCAAAGGATTGTCCCTCTGTTCTGCCAGGATTCATTGCACAAAGACTACAGGCCTCAATTTTCAAGCCCAAACCCAAGCTACATACATCCTCCCCATGGAACAGGATGCAGCACACCTTTGATATTTTACAGTCAGGCTGCTCTCATCTGTCACATTCCCTATGCAGAGTGCTATTCCAGAAGCAGAGCCTCTGTGCTTCAATATGTGTGCAGACTGTTCAACTTGCCATGATTGTCAGTTCCCAGCTCCTTCTCTTGCATTACACTGGCCAACTGGAACTCTGATAAAGGAGTTATGTACAGTGATGACAAGAATTGATTTCCAATTTCCTGTAGAATGACTCTATCATTGCTTGTGACTCAGGCAATTTAGTTTATATTACAGTGCTGTCTGGGGGCTATAGATCACCCTGACAGTCATCTAGTCACAGAGCATGCTGATTTTGACAAGATATTGAAAGGGATTTTACAAGATTTTCCTTTGTGATACAATTCAAAGTGCCATTTTCTGTTGTTGGATCATGTGTAAAGAGATTTTGTATGAGGTAGAATAGAAGTATTAGGCTCAGTTTGTCTAATTTTCCTTTAATCTTTGTGTTTGAGAGCCTATGAAAAACTGGTCCATGTGTTTTCTTTAACTTTCTGAAGGACCTGGTGAGTCAGGGAAATAAAGGAATTCCTAATACCCTAATTTGCCTCCTTGGTTTAAATGGAGCAGATGTAGCCATTGCTTGTCAGTTTTAGCAAACTTTTTTTATTATGAAATTAACAAAAGGGAAAAATTAGAATTCAGACCTGAACAACCCTGTACAAAATAGGGCATTTGAATGCTTAGCACATAAAAGCCTTAAAAGTCTGAGTCAGACACCACTGTCCTCCTCTCAAGTGCCTTCCTTAAATTTCACCAATTCTCTTTCTGTCTTTAAATAAAAGTTAAAGTTCAATTTGCTTCAGATTGTCAGGCAGGATGAAATCTGATGAGATCAAGCAGAAAGCATTGGATTTTTAATTGGATTTTCAAGTTCAGCATTTATAGTAAAATGACAGTTACAAAAGTAAACCATACTCTCCCTCATATTAAGTTTGGAAACATTTTTTTCCAAAGTATTCTTGAGTGCAAGGATGAAGATTAGGTGGAAGAAGGATACTGGGTGTGGCTGGTTCTGTGTATTTATGAAGTATCCATCACCCTGGGGTTCAGACACTGAGAACAAGCAAAACACTAATTGCATTTTGGTTTTAGAGCTTCCACCTTGTTGAGAAGTCTGTGGTGAGGAGCTCTGGGTGGAAATTCCTCTTGCTATTTTCAGTATCACAGTTTAATTCCATTATAGAAACTATTGAAGTGCTGCCTGGATTTAGATGAGCTCTGTTGGAACCTGGAAGATTGAGTTCTGCAATAGGCTTCAAATTTTTTGTCTCAGTTATGTCACGTGCCTTATTGGGGTTATAACAGTTGAAACAGACTTATCCAAGGAAGATGATTCTGAGAAGATTTAATAGCAGTTTCCCAAAGAAATAGAACTCCTTACAAGAGGTGTATTGAGCTAATCCATGCAAAGATGAAAAAGAAAATTTTGAAAAGCGGTGAGAAGTGTTTGGAGGAGTTATGAGTGCCCAAGTATCAGAAGTATGTTTAAAAATGATGGAGAAAAAGAAAAGTAATTCTCTTTAGGCTGTTTCCCTGAGAATGGATATTTTTTTTGCCTGAAAAAAGCAGTATTTCATGAAGTTTTCACTTGGAAGTCTTCTGATCAGGCAAGTAAATTTCCTCTTTCTATTACACTGTCAGTACACTGGTAGTTTGATGAAAAGTAGTAGTATGGCTTTTAGTATTTCTAATTATTTCTAGCATTCTCAGCCTTTATTAATTTCAAAGCATTGGTTTGGATAGTTAGGAAAAAATGTATAGGTTTCTGCTTTTGGAAGTAGTGATTATGCAGTGCAAATTGTGTCCTTGGTTTGTGGAATGGCCTGTTGGGGTGGCAAGAGTTATGTGTTGTCTCATTGTTTTGGAGACCTGGGGAATTTTTTTTTTTTGCTATCATGGTATTTTAAACTCTGGGAAATTTAGAATGTAGGTTTCTGGAACTCGGTATTTGTCTAAGTCTACATTAAAAACAAGTTTGGTTTGTTCTTCTTATTGCAGAACAATCAATATTTGGCAACTTTGGCAACTTAGGATGGAAGTGGACCAAAAAAATAAAATTAAAAAAAAGTCCAAAAGGGCTGTCTGCCCCTACAGCAGAGAATAAGCTAAACCCACATGTACCCCTTGGTTATACATATGGAAGGGCTCAAGGAGCAGTGATGCTTACACAATAATTAATTTATCACAACATACTTATTTTTCTACATAATGCAACAACATTTCCTCCCCTGCCTTAGTAATTAATTAATGTTTGGAAAATATTTAAGAAATGTAAAGCTCCCAGTAAGAGGTAAATGCTATTAATTGTAATTACCAAGTAGATTATTTCTTAGCTTTCACATGGTTCTGTTCCCTCTGGTTAAACACTGAGGGATGTTTCCCTTCAGGATAGCTCCATAACTCCTGTTCTCATTGCACAGCTGAGATAATACAGTTTGTTCTTGTTTTGTCAGCAGGAGGGGGAACCAACTACAGTGCTAGAAGTCTTCCAGGGATTGCTCAGGTGTCTTTTAATTATGCTGAGGTAAAAATACCTTGTCTGCACAACAGTCCAGATTGCTGAAATAATATCTCAGCTGGGTCTCTAACCTGAGTGATCACCTCTCCTGCATTTCTGCAGATTGCTGTCTGGACCTGTGCAGAGAGTGTTTCAGCTCAGCTTTCCCCAAAATGATTTTTCACCTTCATTTTCCTGTGCTCCATCCCCTGTGCATGACTGAACCCCTGACACCATGGCTCATGGTGTGCTGCATTAATGGCCTCAGAGGACTGAATGTGACAATATAATGGCTCTGTTCACACCTGCCAGGTACGAGCTGCATTAAACAGTGCATCTGAGGCATTTTTAACCAGTGATCAAAGGGATTGGGGAAGATATACCCCAGGGATCTTACTTAATTGCTGTTTAAAGGATTTTAAGAGGCAAATGAAGAATTTTTGAGAGGACAGCATGGTGAGGGAGGGGCTCTCACTTGTGGATTTTATGCCTGTTGGCTCCTTGCATCACAGAGATGAGCTAAGATATTCACACCACGGGACTGCAGCAATGGATGACACAAACCCTTCAGGAAGGCCAGGCTGGGGGGTGGCAGTGGAGTTTGCCCTTTGTGTGGGAGAGCAGCAGGAAGGCCTGGAGCTCTGCCTTGAGGTGGATGATGAGCCAGAGGAGAGTTTCAGGTCAAGAATACAGAAGGACCTGTATTACCAGAACCGTGGTGAGTGTCTGCCATGGACTCCCTGATTAGGAAGAAGATCAGGTGATCTTCAGCCAGCTGGAAGAAGCTTTGTATTTGCAGGTGTAGGGGGACACAGTATGGATAATGTAGAATGTAATCTTATCCCCTAACAAGTTGCAGCTGGACCCTATTACTAAAGATTAGGAGCAGGCCAGATGATAACAGGCAACACCTGTAGCTAATAAGAACAGTGGTATAAAAGAGTGGATTAGTGGGAAGAGGAGTCAGAGAAGTGAGAGGTGTCAGATGGCTGCTGCAAGGACCAGTAACAATCAGTGTTTAGAGGAGTTGCCTATGGGAAACCATTGAGGAGGCACGAAACTCTGGAGGTATGGAGTCCTTACACTATAATGATAATAGAACTCTTGCTCTATAAGACAACAAGTAGCAGATAACAGATGGCCACTGCAGGTGTCTGCCAGGACCTCAGGTGTGTGCTAGCACAGCTGCAGATGACCTTCCTTGGAGTCTGAGGTGAAAGGGGGAGCTGGGCGCTTAGGGAGGTGTGGGCACAGCTCTTGTAGGGATGGCTGCAGAGTCTGTGAGCCCTAGAGGCCATCCAGAACCATGAAGAAGTTCTGATCCCTGTGTCCTACTGGCCTTTTTGTCTGATCTGTCTTGCTGGGTAGGCAGGCTGTTAGGAAGAATTCTGCCCACAAATGATTGCATCAAGGCAGATTCAATTAAATTGTAAAGCTTTGGGAACAGAGTCACTGTGGAGCTGTACATGGAGGCAGCTGTCAGTGCTCCTGCTGCGGCTGTCTCCAGGGCAATGGGGGTAGGAAATTCCTCCTTTTCAATGAACTGCATGGAAATGGAGTTCTCCAGTGGAGTGCTCTTCACTTGGCAAGTTTTTTCTCTAGTGATATCCACTTAGTTCCTAACAAAAATGTATTCAAAAGATTAGTGGCAGTACACTTGGAAGCTGGAACCACTCAGGACTAATGATATAATTACTCTCTAAAGCCATTTGTAAAGCAATTATTTACTATTGTTGTCCTTTGTTCAGTATCTTTATAAAAGTGAGCCATCTTGCAGGCTGTGATGGGCATGTGTTGAGCTGGCTGTTATGTAAGAATAGGAATAATTTATGGGCATATTTATAAAAGAAAAACAATGCTTTTACAATGTGTCTGAATTGTTTAGATGTGAAAATCTTTGTACAGGAGCATGTTGCTGTTATGATTTCTGACTTGGCTGGTGGTTTTCAATACATTGTGTTGTAACTTCTGTAGAAAATTTTGTGGGTTTATTTTGTTTCCCCTTCTAAAGAAAATATTATATAACCTGCTTTTCATGTGCTGGAGGTAATATAATTATTAGGGATAAGAACTATCATAAATTGTGGAGGGGTTTGCTATATTTTAGCAAGCCTATTCTTTCTAAGTTTTGTGAGTTCTGCTGAAAGCTAATGTGCACAGTGATAATCTGCTTGGCTTTGGTTTGTTATGGAGGTTTCCAAGGGTGGGCTGGGTGAATTCATCTTTGTGAGTGGTGGTTCTGCTCTTTCTCCCTGTGTGGTTGTGCCTGTCAGCCAGGACGGCCTGGTTAAAATGGGGCAAAGCTCAGCAGAAATTTGTTTTTCTGCAGGGTTGGAGAGCTGGAGCAGCTCATGGAGATGCCTGGTGGATGGCAGAGTGAGCATCAGTGGGCATGTGGCTGCAGGGGCAGAGGGAGCCAGGACCAGCAGGAAGCAGCAGCGTGGGTTTAGGCCAGTGCAGCAGTGCTCCTGTATGAGAATAATTGTTCAAAACAGTCTGTGAGCAAAAGCCTGGGGTGTGAGCTGACTCCTTGCACTGCACCCCCAGGGAATTGTTCTTTTGTGTGTCTGAGCTGTGGGAAAGTGTTCCCATATCAGGCAGCAGCAGGAGCAGCACAAGCAGGGAGTCAGGGCAAAGGCCGCCACAGCACCTGGGCTGGGTGAGCAGAGCTGGGAACTGAAGTGTTTTTCCCAAAGAACCTGTAGCAAAATATATTTATGTGCATGCTGTTCTGATGATGTAGATCCATGGTAGTGTCTTAAAACTGCTTGTCTTAAGGGATCCTTGCCAAGGATGAACATCGACATTTGTGCCAGCAAACACTGCTTGCTTCCTGCCCAGTCTGCATGCTGCCTTGGAGGGAGAAGCAGACACATGGTATTTGCGAAAGATGTATCTTATTTTAACAAAATTTTGCCCACATTTTCACATACTATGATTGAAAATGACAGTGAATTCACATATTTGTAAGTGGCTTTTTGGAGCTGGTAACATCTAGAGCAGGAGAGGGAGTAATTTATACACAAATTATTTGCTATACATGTCTGTTGGAGCCATTTACTAAAAAACCCCTATTAATTGTAATTAAATTAATCTGGTCCTGTGGAAATATAATTTTGACAAAGTGTGTTTCTTACTGCCACAGACTGCTGTTAGCTCAGAGTTTTATGTGTTGTTAGTAATTTAAATACTGTACTAGTCAAAATAACTGCAAATTGCTGGTGCCAGATGTCATCAGTGCAGAAAATAATTTCTCCATCCTAACTTTATTTTCAGTAATGTAATGGAAAATATTGAAGATATTATGCAGTTAATTAGGACATTAACTGTTACCTAGTAATCTTGTGCTGTGTTTTCTAAAGAAAATGTTTTCTTCTGTATGCAGCTCAGGGAATGAAGCACAGCTTTGTTATTAATTCCCTGACTGGAGGAACTGGTGGGAAAAATGCAGATAACTTGAATTCAGTCTTTCTATGTACCAGCTTATGTGCATGAATTAAAATATCACTGAAGAAATGGGGAGAACTGGGCCAGCTTTCAGTGGAACCCTTGGCCTTGGAAGTACCATGATTTTACAGTGAAGTTTGAGGCTTGTGGTGTGTGAGGAACCTTGGAGCTGTTTGCACAAGTGGTGAGGAGTTGGTCTGAGGGCTGTGGAAGGGGAGCCACAGGGATGGACTGCATCCCCATCAGCTCCCTCTGAGTGGTACAAGGGTTCCTAAGGGGAATAAATTATTTTCATGTGGAAAAGACACAGTATGCTAGAGGCTGGTTTAATCTGGCTCAAAAAGATTGAGAAGCAGTTGCTATGAACTGAAATCAGGTAAATTCAAATTAGGAATAAAGCAAATATTCTTAACAGTGAAGCAGATGACCAGGAAAAAGGTGAATTTTCTCTTCTGAAATGTCTTATGTCAGTATCCTCTTTTTAAATGTGGAAACTAAAGCTATGGGTAGAGGCAGACTTATCCACTCGCCTTTTTAAGGTTTTGAACAAATGGATCAAGCCTTTGCCTCAGAACTGTGCCTGGTGCTCACATTGTCACTTTGCCACCAGCCCCAGTCTGTTTCCAGTACTGTTTTTCTGAGTGCTTTTCCTTAGTCTTGAAAGCAGGACCAGGGAAGAAAAATGGAACAAATGTTTGTGATGAAGAGCAAACTGAGGAAGGATGAGCTGGCAGGTTGTTGCAGGTGGCTGTTGTAAGGACAAATGTGCCTTGTGTTTCCAGCCACTGGGGGCTGGCTGAGAAGCAAATGTGATCTGAAATTGAAGCTGAGAATGTTTTAGTCTAGATGTGACTTTTTCAAGACTAGATTTACTTGCCAGGCCTGTGAAATCTCAGTCATTAGAATTTTTCAAGAAGTTAGACAAATAGCTGTCTGAATGTCTTAGATCTCAGTAGAAGAATGGGCTTAGATGATTCATAAACCTTCCTATTTGGAATGTCTAGGATTTTCCCCAGATGAACATTTTTGTTAGTTTTGATTGAAAACATATTTTGTTCAAATGGGTCTTATTTCTCAAGTGGCTCTAATTTCTTTGTCAGAATCTCATATCTTCCTCATTTATCAGTCTGCAGGTATTTGTAATATCAACTCCCTCTGCTCAGTTTGCTTTAGGTAATTTTCATTGATGGATGCATTCCTTTGTAAGGGGTTTCATCCCAATCCTTTCAGGAACTTGCTGGAAATGGTGCCTCAGATGTCAAGCGCTCATTGATGTCTGTGTTTTCAAGCTAGGTAGGTATTTTTAATCCATTTGATGTGTACTTTTGTCATGCTGTATTCTCAGGTGCTAGTTTAGAGGTCTTAAACTAAGAAATTTACTCTATTGCCTGAACTTAGAATCAACTGGAACAAAAAATCAGGCTTGTTAAATAAGAGCTAATGTACAGCAAATATTCCTTCCTGCCAGTTATTATATTCCTGGCTTTGTTTTGTGTGGCTTGCATGTTATGCTAATATCATTTACCTGCATCTGTGAAATATGAGTGTAGTGATACAATTTGCAGTCTTTGGGAATGTGCAAATTTACCTTGGAGCAAGGAGTCAGTCTTGCTTGAAATCAATTAATTTTAAAAAACCCCTCAACAACCCTAAATTTTGGGACAGTGAGGTTTTTCACAAATTTTCATCCAAATGAAAAAATAGAAAGCAGATGCACAAAACTGTTTTTATGTATAAAAAGTCACCTCTCTTTTTTTCTGTATGACCATTGCTGGGCTATTATGCTTTTAGTGAAGCAAATAATTTCACTTCCCCTACAGGAAGGACTGCATGGTTCTGGCTTAGGGGAATGGGAAAGGGCAGAGTGTTCAGGGAAATAAACTTGGAACCTTGGAAACTGCAGCTTTAGTGGGACAACTTTCAGAAGAAATGTATCAGCTTTGAGAACACATCAGGAGCTGTCAGCACAGCCCAGAGCCATAAATATTTAATTTATCTTGACCCTTTTGATGTTGCCAATCAATGTTGTTCTCTTCTGCTGCAGACCTGGGACCATTATGCTGACAGTGATAGCAGTCAGTTTGTCAAATGGAATGACACTGTCTCTCCAGATTCTGTTCTTTGTGGCCATGGGATTCTGTCAGAAGCCTTGGCACACAGTACACAGCCCTTGTGAAATTTATAGCTGCAATCCTGCTCAGAAATAGAGCACACCAGCATAATTAGGTAATATAACCTGTTAATGACAGTTTTGTGCAACAAGGTATACAAGTAAAATTATCTGCCTGCAAAAAAACCCCCATATTAACCAATTATGGAATTCTGAATTCTTATAAAATTCAAATATCAAATATGAATGTTGTAGTTTTCCTTTGGCACCAATTTCTTTGGTTATCATTGCATTAAAAATATTTAGATTGAAATAAAGGTATTATTTATCTGTACAAAAATTTCTATTTTAGCTGACTTTGCCTTTTACAAAGATTGCTGGAGAAACTGGATACAACTGTCCAGGAATTATCCTGGCACATTGATTCCCTGAGTTTGGAGTGTATATCAGTGTTTAAAATGGAGTGTTTTAATGAAACAGGTAAGTCAGGTGAGGTGAGGCAGTTAAAATAGTTGATGGGTTCAGCTACCAGAGAAAAAGGGAATTATACCTAAGGTAAATGGATGATTATTGCTCATCAGAGCGATGATAATTTTGAATGTAGCACATTTCATACCAGTCAGAGCTGAAAAGCATAAAGTGTCCTATGCAGCCCCTTCAGCATCAGGTTTGCTGCAGTTTGGTTTGGCTTAGCACCATTTACAGAGTTATAGGGAATGTTGAAAGAATATATATAGAGGAATGCATGTTGAAAGAATTTTAAAATTTAAAGAGATTCAGCTGACCTAATGATTCATCAGTTCAGGAAGGTAACTGCTTACAAGCAACATTTATGCCAGATTACTAAAAATAAAGGTTTATAACCTCAATAGTGAGGCTATATTACTGACTTGTAATAATTTAGCCAGGAAACAGAGGGCATTATTTATCTTTAGGGTCCTTTTTGTGCATGCAAGCCATATTTTGCCCATGAATTAAAAAAAATGTGGAAGATAGACTGAAATTCTTTCCTCTGAGGAATCCTGTTTGCAAATGAAATGTCTATTATGCTTTTGTTCGTTTCTTTGAAGTTAGGAAGAAGGGAACTCTACAGGAACCTGGGGGGATGTGCTCATGAGGTGCTTCTATGGACTGCTGTCCACAAGAATACAGAAGTGGATAATGTTTAAGAAGAAATAGGAGTTCAAAAATCCCCATGTGTGACACTGAGAAGACAACCCCAGATGGTCAATCTGCAGCTTTGTGGAGTGACACACCCAGGGGCTACTTTTCAGCTGCCAACACAAGTAATGCTGAATTTTCCCATTGTGAGGGATGTTACCACCCCCTTTGCATGGCTGGAACCCAAAGGGAAACAGAGGCCTTGCATTTTCCTTGTTTTCATACCCCCTGTTTTCCCTCCCTGTTTTCATACTCTCAAATGGGAGAGGGATGCAACATGGGCAAATTGAATTGAGTGTAGTTTTTGAGATGCATTCATATGTTTGCCTCTATTCCTCGTTACAACAGCTGCTGATAATTCAGGGCCTTTTAAGTCCTTGTTTGGTTTGCCAAGATAGGCATCCAGAAAGGCACAGCTTCAAAAGGCTGGAATATGTAAAGGGATTTTGAAAACATTTGAAATGAGAATAGATTTGGGGTTTGTAGTTGTCATGTCCTGGAGGTGTTAGGAGATGTGTGAACAGGTTCTATGAGATGGAGAGGTCCTTGAAAAGGAAGGTAGGCAGGAAGTTGTTCCTTTTATGAGAGTAAGGACCAACGAGGCACGGCCATGAAGAGAGCCCTGTGGCAACAGTTCTTGGATTGGAGGCGGAGGGGCAGTCTGTCTGACACATGGCACTCTGGATGTCAAAGCAGGCAGTGCAGCCCAGTGTGTATTCCAGGGATATTGGAGCATGCTGCAGTTATTTCAGAGCCACTGCTTCTCCTGGCCAGTTGGTGCAGAGCTCTGTGGCTGCCTGCCCTGAGCTGTGTTTGGAACAAGGTTTGCAGTGCATGCAGTCCTGTCCCAGCTCTCACCACCAACATGGGCACTGGGCAGGGGCTGCACATAGACACAGAGAGCTGCTACCAACATGTGAACAGCACGTGGAAAGGCTGAAGTCAAAACCCACATGACTTGCACCTTACTTAGATGTGGCCAAGACTTGTTCGGATGATGGATCTGGACTTGTGATCTGTGTGTTTTTTTCACCCTAAGGCAAATTGCCATCCTGAACTCCAGGCCCGTCTGTTGACAATGTGGCTGGCATCCCTGGGACCATGCATATGAAAGAGGTTTTACAGTGACTTCTGGGAGCCAGAGGAAAATTTGATAAGAGGGTCCATGTTTACCCCTGAAAGAATTTTCTACCATGGCTGTTGATATAGAAACCAAGAAAGAAAGAAGGATAAGTAAGAGAAACCTGCAACTGCCTATTCCAATAAGCGCTTTGTCTCTCATGACCAATGAGTAAAGTGTAAACTTATGAGTCTTGTAAGAATGTATAAAAAACCTGGAGTTTTGAAGCCTACTGAAATGGAGTGTGCTGTTTTGTATTGTCTCCATCTCAATATGACACAGGCATGTGCCAGCTGAGGTGGCACTGATTGATGCACTGTCAGCACAGCACTGTGCTGTCTCTGTGCTTCAGGCTGTGCCCCCTGCACAGAAGGGTGCTGCTCTGTCACCCCAGCTCTCAGCACAGGAATGAGCTCTGAAGCTCCCCACACCTCCTCATGTCACACCAGCAGGATCCTTGTGCCTCAGCCCTTTCCTGTAGCCCCACATTTCTCTTCACAGAGAAAAGCAAGGCACAATTCTTCCCAAGAATATTCTTATCTCATTTGCAGTGCCTGTGTTTGTGCAAGAGTAGAATGTAATATGGAGATTGTTTACCCAGAGTGATGGGCTTTTGGTTCCTTGGCCTGTCAGGGCCAGATGTGTGTGTGGGGACTGTTGGGTGACAGTCACGAGATGAGTGCAGTTGAGTGCTTGGCAGATTCAGTTTAGATGTTATGCAATATAGTATAGAGTAGTATAGTATAATAAAGTAATTAATTAGCCTTCTGATATCCATGGAGTCCTCCTCATTATTCACAGGGAAATTCACCTTCACAGAGAAAAGCGAGGCACATCTTCCCAAGAATATTTATGAGATTCAAATTCTCTGGACTTCAGAGAATGATCAAAACAATTCTTATCATTTGCTGTGCCTGTGTTTGTGCAAAAGTAGAACGCAATGTGGAGATTGTTTACCCAGAGTGATGGTGTTTTGGTTCCTTGGCCTGTCAGGGCCAGGTGTGTGTGTGTTGGGACTGTCAGCTGAGAGTCATGGGATTCTGAGCAGTTGAATGCTTGGCAAATTCAGTTTAGATGTAATGTAATATAGTATAGAATAATATAGTATAAGTAATTAATTAGCCTCCTGATATCAATGGAGTCCTTCTTGTCATTCTCTCTCCCTTCATTGGGGTTGCCAGTAAATACAATATTTCTGCCCTGCACATGGCACCCAGCCCATGGCCAGGCAGGGCCAGGCTGTCCTGGGGGTGTGCAGAGCTCCTGGCACCGCCTGCCTGCCCACAGGCCAGCACAGAGAGCAGCAGCTTTTAAATCCAGCTTTGTGTGCTGGATTTTGAGAGTCCCTCGAGGTGCTGGAGTGCTTACAGCTAGCAGGAGGCAAGTGGGGAGAGTGAGCAGGACTTGCTATCATTATTAATAATAAAATTAATGAAAAAGCTCCCAAAGATCAAGGACTGCAAAATTAATTGTTCCTGGTTACAATATACAGCATGAAAAGAGGCTGCCTAAACCAGTAATGGATTTCTAGTCCCTACCTTATTAAATTAATTTTGCTTCAGATCTTCAGCTTTTTTCCCCATCTGTGCAAATTTTTTATAAATGTTTAAAAGAAGAATTACAAAGGAAAGATTAGGGAGAGTAGAAGCAGCAGTGATCCTGCTTGAGGAAGTAGTATGGAAAAGGAATAACTTCTGAGATACTGAAGCATTTTTGAATAAATATCCTTACGTTTTTATGACTATTATAATTCTATATCACATACCCTTATGTCCAGATCCAGCATTTCTTCTGCATTTTAATCTCCCCCTAACATCAATGCCACCCGATTCAAAGGACTCCATCTTGCCTTTCATGTTCCCAGTGGGATTTTGGATTTGTCAGGAATGAACAAGTTTATCATTTGTGAGTGTGTTGTACACCAAAAAAAGATCAAATGATGGAAGAGCTGCTCCAGTTGCTTGGTGTACTTTTTGGTATAACTCTGCATAATAGCATGATTTACACATGGGTTTTCACTATTGGTATTTTATTTATGCCACATTTTGAGCTGATAATTTAAAAACTTGGAGCATCTTTTGAAAGAATTACTTAAATAGATAATTTAGTTCTTAGCAGGGAGTCTATTTTTCTCATCCAAGAAGATTGACATTATAGTTGCAGAGTGTATTGCAATTAAAAGGAATTGTTTTGATCAAAGGGAGAGAGAGAGAGAGAAAACATGGTCTTTACTCTTCTGTGATTCTGTCCCTTTCCTCCTCTGCTCTTTACAAATCATAGGAACAGTTACCCAGACAATAGACACTTGGGTGTCTAGCTGACTCCTCGTATCCATGATTAGCTGGTACGTACTCAAAACCCAGGAATTTTGCACACTGGATAGTGCATCCCAGCTGGGGTTCCTGCTCAGTGCAACCTGACAGCAGCTGGCTCTGGGAATTTGCCAGGGAAAAGTGCCTGGGGTCCTCTGACAGAAATTGTGGTGGGAGTGGAGTCTGTCCTGTCTGTCCCAAGTGAGGGGTGTTAGAGGGTGTTACTGTCCAAAGTGTGAGCTGCTGTGGGGTGAATTCACCCTGGAAACAGGGAGCTGATGTGATCCTTACTCAGCAGTGTCACCATGATATTTTCTGAAAAATCCTCTTTGCCCAGGATTTTCTCCTGGGAAGCTGAGAAGCCTCAGAGAGGAATGAAAACCATAATAATCTGATTGCTGCTCCTGTGTTTGCTGCTTTGGAATGTGATAGGTGATTGTTTGATTGGTTCCATGTGAATTGTTTTTTACTTAATGACCAATCACAGCCAGCTGTGTCAGACTCTCTGAGTCAGCCATCCAACAGTATTGAATAGAAGGTTTCCAAATGACTTTTTCATAATATCAGTAGTTTGGGATATTTGATTTAATTAATCTGTGAATATTATAGAAGTCTGGATATTTTTTTTTTGTTCATGATAGGGGAATTAATTTTTTTTTCTGTTTTAACTCTAGTAGAAATTAACAGAATAATTAACAAAATGACCCAGTTTACAGAAAGCTTTGATTATTTATATAACTTCCTCTTCGTACTTGTTGCTGAAGAGCATATATTGCTTTTTAGTTTTGTTCCCCAAAGAAAAATCAATTTTATTATGTTAGCCCTGTGTTTTAAAAAACTGTGCAATTTCTATTTCATTATTTAAAAGTGGAACAGCCTTAGAATCTTTTCACGGTAGAAAAATTAGTTAATAGAGAAAAGGCAGATGGAGAAAAAGAAAAGCTTGGCAGGGAGTGGGGAGATGTGAGACCTTCCAGGGAAGCCTGTTGAGCATGTTTGAGAGGAAATCTGTGCATGCATGGCCTTGTTCCTTTTGTCCTCTGGATCCATGTGGTTCACAGCCTTCATGGGCATGGTGAACCCCAATGACATTTAATGTATAATAAGAAATTATTTTCCTGGTCTCACTTGGGGATATGAATTTATTACTAGACTCAGATCTGTTTCTTTTCTTCTTTTGTAAGGCTTTTTGGGATGAGAGTCTTTTCCTAACAAAATTGAAGAGTTAATGCAGAATTATTTTCTTCTTTTCTGTTTTGCCATAGGTAGTTAATAGTAACAACAAAAGAAAATAGGACAGTGAGAAAAGTGAAGAACATGAAGGACTTGCCCTTTGTAAAGTAAAACATATCTTGAACTTAGGGAGTTTTTTGTTTGTTTCATATAAGAAACTAGTGTGGATGCTTTTCTTCTAATTGATAACTTTAAATCAACAGTTCTTAGTATATGTGATAATCAGTTGAATTTGCATTTCTGAACTTGCAGTACAGTTTTGCAAGAGTCCTTAGTGAATCTGTTAGTTCTGTTCCTCACTGTTCCTGGTTAGCATAAAATTGCACAATTAATATTCCAATGCTGCTTATACCTGGTGATGGCAGAACAGTTAAATCATCACAAACCAAGTTTTCTTGGAGAAAATTTGTGATAAGTGTTTATTAATATCTTTAGGGTCACTTTCATTATAATTCTTTGTTTTCTTGTCACTTCTATTCTGCTTCTAGAATGGCACTGGAAAACAAGTAGCATTTGTAATCCACCTCTGCTCATGTGCAGGTGATGTAATTAAACATCTTTTTGACCATTATAGCAAATAAGAAATGACCCAGAGCTGACTGAGGAACAATATTGATCTGGACTACTTAAAAGCAGCTAATGACAAAGTCTTTAGCAGCAAATGCCTCTTGAAGATCGCCAGGAGGCAGGAGAAACTCCCCAGGGCTGCAGCTTTTCATGGTGTACAACATGTTTGATCACTGATCTGTGCTGGCTGGTGTGATGTGGATTTATAAATCCTAATGGAACTACTTCCATTCCCCTTTGGTGCAGATAATGACCCCTGGCATATTTAGTTTTAAGAAAAGTCACTTAAAAAGAGAGGTTTGATTAAGATACACAAAATAGGTCTTCAGTGGGTACAAACAGAAGTACAGGAAATTCTATTTAATCCTAAGAAAAAGCTATTTTACTGTAAGAGGGTGATCAAACACTGGTTGTCTGAAAGGGGCATCCTTGGAGACACTCAAAACCCAGCAAGACACAGCGCTGAGCATGGTGTAGGGGGATTGGACTAAGTGATCTCCAGAGGTGCCTTCCACCCTCAGTGACTCCTATTCTGTGGAATAAGAAATAGTGGGGTAAAAAGATGAGCTGCAGTCACCTGGCTTACCCTTTCCATACCATGCTCTTCTTATTAAGCACTGTGCTCCTGTTTCCTGCCCCAGTAAGAGTGTGGTATAGTTCAGCAGAAGGGATGAAGAGACAGTGAGTTTTACCAAGTTTTGGATTTCCATCAGTGTGGAGTGTAACTCATTTAATACTTGTTTATGCCTTCTGTGCTGGGTGGGAGGACAAATTCTGGATTAATTAGCTTGTGCAATAGTAGTTGTGCAGATCTGTGGGGGGTCTGTGCATTCTCTGTTCCTAAAAATGAGACAAGGCTGCTGAAAATTTTAAGGAAAGGAAAAGCATGGAACTGGAAGGGAAAATAATGCACTTTGTGAATCACCTAGGAGTGTATGTTCATTCTGAGCACATACTTGGCTCAGCAGGTGGCATTATTTACTGACCAAAGAACATCAGTCAGCATGGCAAGCCATGGGCATTTCAAATCAGAAAAAAACATTGTAATAAATACTTCCCCTGATTATATTGCTCATATTTTTAATTTATGGTCCACTGTAGGTGGAGAAGATTGAAATTATAGTGGTGATTAAAAATGAGCAGACAGAAACTTAGCAAAGTAGTCTGACAACTGAGAAATACCCAGATCTAACAGGAAGAATCTGCAATCACTGCAGAGCCTCATTGTGCACCCAGAGCACGGCTGCCAATGTCTGGGGCTGCTGCCTGGGTGGTGGGAAAGGCAAGGCAGGAACATAATCAGAGATCAATGCTGTGTTCTCTGCTTGTCTCCAAATGGTTTGTGAATGAACACACCTGGAGAGACAAAACCTTGATTTTTTAGGATGTGCACTAAAGTTTCAGATTGCTTGAATCTGGTATTGAGTGGATACAAAAGATCATTCTGGGTAGTTATAGCAGACAGTTCTATTTTGTATTGAAAGATTAAAACAGTTCTGTAGGAATTGCTATAAAACCTCAACAATTATGAAGAATGGGACTCTCATTATTTCAGGTGGGGAGAGGAGATGAAGAGACTATGAGATTGACTGGAATACTGGAAAAACTTGACATGAAATAAGTATGTAGCATCTCTAAAAATCAGATGTGTGCCTTCTGCCAGTGCTTCCTAAGAGGAGAGGATTTGAAGGAGAAGAGGTCGTCAGTGGCTCTTATTCTATGAAAAGTTCTGCATGTTTGGGAGGTCAGAACACATCACTGTCCCTGCATGGCCCATCAGGAGAGGCCTCTAGCAAAACCTAGAAAGTCACAGAATTCACAGAATGACTTGGTTGGAAGAGACCTTAAAGATCACTGAGTCCAACCCATGTCCTAACCTATCTCTTCAGGAGCTCATGTGTGCAGGAGTTTAAAACCTGTGACATCAGTGTTACCCACCAAGTACTCAGATGTGCAAATGTGCCTCTGGGTCTCTGTAACACAGACTGGGGCCTTGGTTTGGCCTCACACACATTTCAGGGATTCCCATCCAATATGCCTTTGTCAAGTACAGAATATTACCCTGCAATTAAAATGAAGTTCCTCTGTTAATCTAAGGTTTAGAATTAATGATGATAAATATTAATGAAAGGCCTATGTAAATTTGGACAGTAATAATTCTCTAGCACTTTGACTTAAATCTGGGAGCTCCCTCCACTGCCTGAACTCAGAGTCAGGCTACTGTACATTTTTCATTTGGTTTTTTCACAATAATTTGTCTTAACCTGCTGCAGAGCATTGTCTCTGAATCCCCATAAACTGACAGTAACAACTCATCTGTCAGTTCTTTAAATCAAGAATATGACAACTTTCAGTGGATCGTGCTTTGGTGGAAAGCTTGATAGGACTTAAAAATACATTGATTTCTCCCTGATGAACTGAAATTTGTGATTTTTAAATCTTGGAATGCTTTGCCACACAACGAGGTGCTGCTGCTTTTCCTCACCAAATACAGAGTGCTGGACAGGAGAACAAACATGACTTCTTCAACTTAATATTTGAAATTTTTCAAGCATTCCTCTCCCTCCACCTTATTTTAGTGCTGTCTGGCTTTAATTGTGTGTGTTCAGAAAAGACAAAGACTTTTCCAGTCCTGGAGGAACTCTGGTGTTCCCAATCGCCCTCATCTCTCTCCTTCTGACTTAGTTCTAACCCAGCAAAGTGACACATGCCATCTCTTGCTGATGCCGTCTCAGCATTGATTAAACTCAACACTAATCAGCATGGGGGTCCAAGCCTGCTGTTTCTTTCTGCTTTGCATTGCACATTCCCATAAAAAGTGTTCAGTGTCTCTTTATTTCTTCCAATTTCAGTATTGCTTCGGTTCATGGACTACTGAAATCCAGCTGTGAAGGACAATTTTGTCTGAACATTAATTACTTTTGATTTCTAGATTCTAATTAGGTGGTTAATTACTTATGACCATATTGTGTCATTGATGACATTTCAATTCCTAAGGTAATTACATGAGTGCTTGAAGCTAAAGAAATATTCTTTGCAGTTCTGTAAATCTTGCTGGTTTTATAATACAGGTTAGAAATAGAGCATCATCATTCTGAGGACTTCAATTTCTGTAAATTATATAACTGTTAGTTGTTTACTGAAGTTATCTGATATTTTTAGAGCAACTCAGCAATATAAAATGAATTGTGGGTTCTAAATAACCATACTTTGGTGGGCAGACTAAACATTCACTGAATTGTTTATTCATAGTCTGTATTTTTAATTTAGCTTCATGCAATGCTTTTATTTTGGTCAAGTTACATTAGCTATGGAGCCTCTAAAGCCATGTAGTAGGAAGTAGAAGTAGAATCAAAGAAAGAAACCCCAAAAGCCTCTCCCCCACCAAATCATAACAACTTCCTCCCTCACCCCAGTTGTGGAGTATTAGCCAGGCTATCTTAAAGGTGTACTGTGTCCATCTGTGCTCAATCCTTGTGAGGGGGTGTCTCATCAATCACTACAGAAGAGCCTGTGCTGTTCTGTAGCACCACAACTGCTGATCCAGGGGCTGTGGGGGTCAGGGACCTGCCCTGTCCAGCTTGGTGGGGCTGGTGGCTGCAGCTGTGTTCAGCTGGTGACTCCATGGCAGGAGTCAGACCTTGGCCAGGATGTAGCTTGGATGGAGTGAGTGTTCTCAGTTTGTATGGTACTGAGGTCAGAGCCCATCATATTTCAACTCATGAATGCCCTGAGATCCTGAATGCTCCATTCCCAGCTCCAGGCCTGCCTTTCCTTTGGTACCTCTTCCCCTCTTACTCCATTCCCAGATGCTTACCTACCTATTATTCTGGATTATTCTGAACCAACTTCCACTGGGTCATGGCTTCATCATGTGATTGTCACTCCAGCTGAAAGATTGAAGTTGGAGAAATTAACCATAATGTACATTGCAAACTTAAATAACTAAGACTGAACTAGAATTGTAGCTGTCTGAGAAACTGCGAGTGCAGCTTGGTTGAGCTGAGCCTAGCCAGTGATGGAGCAGCTACAACACCTTGTAAATGTAACCAAGTGGCAAATCAGTCTGAATATTTTCAGTGAACTGTCAATACATGGTCTGCAAGCATGAGTTATTAGTGAATTGTTTTGTGTAATGTACACCTGCAGAATTTCACAAAATGTTCAAAGAGAGATGAAAGGTGAAATGCAGTGAATAAATTATTCATAACAATTATTCACTTAGCTCTATTCATCACTGAGATGAGACAGAATTATTGACTGGACATGGAAACAAAATTTCATTTCAGAGAGATGATATTAAAATACTGGTGTGTTAGTGTAATTATGCTGCGACTATAAAGACTTTACTATTCTGCAGTAAAATATGCCATGGGCATTTCTGCAAGATTGATATTCTTCATGGCTAGTACACTGGATTTCTCCTTTAGCTATATAGTGGAATAGAGGTAGCCATTGATCTCTTCCCTTAGCGAGACAAATTTTTGCTTATTTCCTTTGTTTATAAACTGCTCAGCTGGATGGAATGGAGATTGGTTAAACTGGAAGTGGTAGGTAAGTGGGCTTTTGTCAATTTTCGCTGTTGATGCTGAAAGGCGGGTGCCTGGCAGCGCGTTTCAAGGAACAGAAAGGCTTCATTCTTTCTCGGTCTCGTTATTATTGTTTATCTAAATTCTTTCGCCCGACAACTCTGCTCAGAGTCAGCCAGCCATCCAGCCTCGGCGCACTATCTTTATACAAAGTGTTACAATATACATTTCCCCAAAAACTTCACCTTATTGCCAGTGACTTTAGTAAAGACAATCCAAGTGCCTCACACAGAAGATGGGAGAAGAAGAAGAAGACAGACAGCCATCCTCATCTACTTCTCTAACCCCTGACAGAAATCAACCTGGTTTCACTTCTAATAATCCTACATTCACCGTGAACCTCCTCTATAAGGTCGTCTCTTGTAGGATCAATCACACAACACTTCTGAAATTCCAGCTCCGAGCCCCCAAGGTGTTGGTGACTCGGACCTCATCTGAGTGCTGAACCAAGGCTTTAAGCATTGTTCCTTGTGCTTGTTTGCCAGTCTGCGCTCCTGTGCCTTCTCTTACCACTTGCAGGTTCAGCATGGGTGCTGCTCCAGCTCTGTGGGTGTGAGTATCTGCACTGAAAT
Source organism: Zonotrichia leucophrys gambelii (assembly GCF_028769735.1). NCBI lineage: Eukaryota > Metazoa > Chordata > Aves > Passeriformes > Passerellidae > Zonotrichia > Zonotrichia leucophrys. The sequence continues at coordinate 2,890,383 of NC_088188.1, read as the reverse complement.
GTGAATAACCTGGCGAGCAGGTTGGGAAAGCAGTTAGAATGTTATCTTTGGTGCAGTTTCCATCCAAATCCAGCCAATGTGTCTAAATGGTGATTGTAAATGTGTATTCATGTTTCTCCTACATAGGGGGTGCTTCCTTTAGTCAGCTTCTTAGGCTTTTGAAACATTTTCCTCTTGATTTGCTTCATAAGGTACAAGATGAATACTAGCATGTCTTGTGGAGCGCATGCATAGCTATTTGTTATTGGCATGACCCTAATAATCCAAGTCTTACAAGAAATTGATATGTCACTGTGCTAGGAGCTGCTTTTCTGCAAAAAGATCTTGTGTTTCCTGGAGCTGTCCTGTGTAGTACGGTCTGTCCATGGGCACTTAACTCTCCAGTCCTCAGAAACCATTGGTGTATTGAGGCATAAATGATTCTTCTCCCCTCAGCCATTGTGTTTTCCCTGCACTGTGAGCTCCTTGCTGTGTGATCCATCTCTTGCAGGTGTGCTGGAAACATGGGATCACAGAAGGGTACCACTGGTTTTGAACTCCTTACCTGAGGGACAGAACATGAGATAAAATGAGTTGTCTGATTTCAGCACCACAAATCGAGCATGGAATCAATCCAAGCAGTTAATTTCAGATCAGGACTTGAAATCACTTTCATACTTCTCTGCTCTTTCCAGTTGTCCTGGGCTTATTTTCAAAATTACATTCTAGAACTGCTGTTTATCCATTGCAGATGAGCACATATTGGTTTGTACTGGAAGGCCCAATTTGTTCCACCCCAGTTAAAGATGTTGGCCTAAAAACAGGAAAGGGTCACATGGGCTGCAGCAACATGTTTGAGCTGTATTAGCTGCAGCTTTGGCTGTGGTTGCTGAATTGCTTTCACTTACCAGTGGTAGACAGTCTTCCAGCAAGAAGGGAGGCTTTTCAAAATGCTAATAAAAGCTTTAGTGCTCCATCATCATCATCTTGCAGAAAACAATGTCTAGATCAATCTATCTCCTTCTAAATCTTTAAAGAAACAAAATTTAAACTCATTTTGCCAAGGCCAAATGTCAATCATAAGAAAAAAATCTATATGAAATTTTAATTGCAAGATGTTCAGTGCAAATTTAATGAGTGAAATAAGAGATCTGAGAATTCAAGCATGCTCAGCTCATGCATAATGTTGACTTAAATTGGCTCTCTAGAGGTGCAGGGAATTGCGTTTTTAGAATTTACACACTGATAGAGCAAATGTACTGGGCCCTGTAGGTTAAGGTCATAAATCAGAATCATTTAACTGCCTTTGAGTGATTGCCACAGATTATAATGGCTGGGAGAACTGGCTTCATCTACAAGTGATCACTCTGCTTGGATTATTGAAATGCTATTCAATATTCATAAATCAGTGATCATTAATCCCCCAAATAGTTCCTGTCAGCTTTCTAAATAAATTTCCTACTGGCTAATTGAGATTGAAGGAGACTAGCTTGCGCTGGTTCAGAATCAGGACAAATGAGTGCTTTGCCTACCTAGGATCAGAAAAACTATCTATGGGGGAAATGAAACCATACTGGGTACATATGTGGCTGCTAAAATTGTCACATTTAAGCTGTTAACTGGAGAAGCCTTTCTTAGCAGCTTTTGCTCTCATGAGTTACAATGACTATAAAAAGACGACTTTATTTTTTATGATGAAGACGTTTGTGTGCTAAGCATCAGAAGCAGCTAAGATGCCAATGGGTGGCATTCCTCACAGCACAGAGGGCAGGTGCAGAGAGACAGAGACCTGCAGCCCCAGAACTGCATTGGTGCAAGATGCAGCTCTCTATAAAGAGGGTAATTCTCAAGCTACACTTACTAGTGATTGACAAGAACCCAGATGTTGTATTTTTGCCCAGATGAAGGAGGGAAAGATGAATTTCACTCCATGTTTTTAGAAGGTTAATTTATTATTTTATGGTACTATATTATAAAAAAGAATACTATACTAAATTATACTAAAGAATAGAGAAAAATATACAGACAGAAGGCTAAAAGATACCAGTGAAAAACTCGTGACTCCTTCCAGAGCCTTGACACAGCTTGGCCCCAGTTGGCCATTGAGTTAAAACAATTCACATGAAACTAATGAAACAAGCACCTGTTGGTAAACAATGTCTAAACACATTCCAAAGTAGCAAAACACAGGAGAAACAAATCAGATAATCATTGTTTTCATTTTTCTTTGAGGCTTCTCAGCTTCCCAGGAGCAAAATCCTGGGCAAGGGATTTTTCCAGAAAATATGAGTGACGCCCAGGTACTACAGAAAAGCACCATTGTTTATTGTTTAAATGCTACTCCTCTCTCATATTTTCCATCCTCTCTGCAGCTGATTTATTTGCAGTGTGTATTTACTTTTAGGAAAAAAAATAGAGGAAGAAAACTGAGTATTTAGTGAAGAGCAATAGAAATATTGTAGCATTATGGCATTTATATGTGCTAACACTGGCAGGGATGCTCATTGGCATGATGATGTGCAATGTCAAAAGTCACAGAGGAAAGGAGGGATGCTCACACCTTGTTGGAATTATCTCAGAATATCTTTTGTTAATAGGATTTACTGGAAGATGAGCTTGAGAGAAGGATTTTTTTTTATCTATTTCTTAAATGTTGGATTTAAACCAGAACTGATGTGTATCTAGATTCCTTTCATATCAGTACTACCAGAACTCCAGGTAAAAAGATAATTGTGTCAAAAAGCTGTACTTAATTTGACAAAGAGCAGGTTTTTTTTGAAACATGTATGAAAGGATTAAGCAATGTATTTAGGAATAAGTATTTCTGCTGCAATCTATGCTTTTAGTGCTCTCAGCACTGACCAATGCTGATGCTAACATAAGTCCTTTAAATACATTACTAATTTCAATTAAAGTTTAGCATGTGATGAAGAAGTTTGAGAGGAAAACTCAGCTTTTTTCTCTCTTTCATTGCTGTTCCACTTGTATTAGCTGCAGCCCAACTCTTTTCTGCCTGGCTGCTGTGCTAAAATATAAATGTCCATCCTGTTAGACAGTTACACCTTGGGTTGGAGCACTCCCCCACATTCAGCTGATGTTCTATTGCTCTGAAACAATAAATTCGGATGGTCAAGGCTGGAATTTCTTCTGCTGTGAAAGTTTTCTTCTTCCTATTACAGGTGCTTCTACATGGGACCTATTTGTAATGGAGAAATGTTTCTATTTGAAGCTGTATCATTATTTAATTACTTTGCTTGGTGTTGCAGTTTTGTTAGTGATAAACTGTAAATAACTTTGTAATCTCTTAGGCTTTTTGAGTCAGAGAATGAAAAAAAAAAAAAGACACTGTCATTGCAAAATCTATCCAGCTGCAAAGAATCAGCTGTTTATCTGCATTATTTTTTCCACATAGCTCCAAACTGTGTTTTTTTGCAATGATTTATTTACCTTTTATTTGCCTTTTTGTATGCTTAAAACTATCAGCACCTGGTTGTAAGGATTTTAAAAGTTTTATTTCCATTACTATGCCTCCAGTTCTTACTTTCTTTTGCTATTGCAGTGGTTTTTCTCAGAGAATAGACTGATTCTGGGGAGCTTGGCATCAGTAGGGAGCACACACTAAACTGAAACAAGGATATTCTCATATCTGCATTTTTCATGCTAATTTGTCACAGCAAAAATTGGTTGTGAAATGATAAATAGCCAAACCTTGTTATGTCTTGTAACTAGTCTAATCCCATTGTCGTGTCAGATCCTCTAATCCTGATCCAAGTTTTGTCTGTTGATCTAATTAGCTTTTTCATTTGTTCCTGGCAAATTTCTGGCTCTTGGAGTTACTGGGCTGGCTCCTGAGACAGCTGAGGTGGAATGATCCATACGGTTCCTCGTGGCTTTAAACAGAAACATCTGTCAGAAACCAGCAATTCCTTGGCAGAGTTAGCAGGGAGCAAACCTGCGTGTCACAGCAGTGCTGCTGCTCCAGAGTGGCTGAATTTGGTGAGATATTCCTGGGGCCTGCAGAGCCCTCAGAGATCAGCTCTCCCTGCCAGGAGAAGCTGTAAGAAGCGCTGGTGACCTTCAGAGAAAAATGAAAATGGATGGTACTGACTTAATTTAATTCTTTGTTCATGTTTCCTTCCTTTCCTTTGTTGGAGAGGAGGTTTCAGCATTTTCTTCTTGCTGGTTAAAGATCCAGGTAGGAATGCTTGGCTCCTTCCCTGGGTGGTGCATCTTCCCATGGAATGATGGAATTTTCTCAGCCATGCAGGGACACTCAGTGGCCATGGACAGTAGAGATCTCTTGGAGGGAAGATGGGTTCTGGAAGAGATAGAAAAACCTGCCCCATGGACAGCAGAGAACTGCCCCAGCTCTGACAGATGGGGATAGAACACACACCCACATCTTTCAACCCAAGACAGGCAGTTTTGTCAGTGCCTTTCTTTCCTTAGGCCATTGCTCCATGGGAAGACCAGGAGTCACCAGGCAAAGGGCATTAATTTGTGGATATTTTAAATTGCATTGTGGTCACAGGCCTGCTCATAAACCTTCAAGGCAAGGCAAACACAATTTCATTGCAGAGCATTGCCTTCAGCTCGGGCAGCAGCTCTGCTGTGCTGCAGTGGCTCATGTGGATGTGATGGGGGAGCATCTGCTGTGTGCCCACAGTGCCAGGGCTGCAGGGGACACAGAATGCTGCTCTGCTTGGGCTGAGCCATGGTACAGAGCCTGTGGAGACCAGAGACAGGAGCTGCCAGCACACGTGTGGCACCACAGGAGCTCCTGCAGGAGGGCTTTTGGCAGAGTGCTGACAGGAGATTGACAAGATTGCTGCCAAAGTCTGTTCCAGTGTTTATGTAGCTGAGTAGTCTGCTATGTGTTGGAGTAGTTGTGCTGCATCTTCTACTAAACACAGGCAGTGTAAATTTAAGTTGGATGGAACCTGTGACATGTAAAGTGTAAGAACTGCCAGTACTGCCTCCATCCTGCAGGCACAGGGCAGGTCAGGGCTCCACGTTGTACCTGCTGTGAGTCAGGAACTGCTGCAGTTTGTGTCTCCAGCATGGACAAAACTGTGAAGAGTAAGGAGATTGTGGGGCTTTTCCTTTGAACCAGGGCTGGGAGCCCACTCTGGGTTGGTCCTGGGTTGCCCAGTGCAGTCCTGGGCATTCCTGGTTTCCTGGAGATGCCTGATGCTGAGGTAGAGCCATGCTTGTAGGACCACTAACGAGTGATTTATCCACTTTCTGGTGTTTCACCTGGCAGCTGGTTATCAGGTGATTCATACTCTTATGAATATAATATTCATAACTCATATCTGCCTTAACCTCAAGTTTTCAAAATCTTGCTGAACCTATGTTCAAAAAAAAAAAAAAAAACAAAAAGAACCAAAAAGCCCAAACCAAAACAAAACCAAACCACCCTAACAGAAAACTCAAACCAAATCGTTGATGAATGTTTTCTAATCAAGTCGTGTATGTAGCACATAGAAGTTACTCCAGTCCTCTTTACTCCAGATTCATAGGGAATAGGATGATGTACTTTGTGAATACTTCCTGCAGAAGATGTGAATTTTGGAGGTACCAGCAATGTGTGAAGCAGAACTATGTAGTTATCTTAGCTTTAGTGTACAGGGAAACTAAGATATAGCTTAAGTTTGATTCTTAAACATTTTTGCTTTGACTCACAAAGTTGGAAAGTTATCCTCAGAAAATGGAAACCATGTTCTGTTTCTGTTCTGACTCATGCAATACTTGGATCAGTTTCTGCTGAGATAAGATTGTTTTGAGCTGAGATGGCTTGAATTACCAGGACATGAATTTTGAGTGAAAAAGTGTTTAAATGGAAGCAGTGGAATTGGCCCCAGTGTCTTCAGTAAGATGAAGATTTTCAGTTAAATGTTTTACATGTTGCAGAAACCATACACGTGTTCACTTTCCAGGTTGGACTTAAATGACCTGTAGTTAACAAGGTGCTCAGTTATTGTTTGCACTACATGTTTCAGTCCAGAAAGTGATTTTTACCTCATTCTACAATAATTAACCATGTTATCTCTAATTTTTGTGGCTGTCAAAAAAAAAAAGAGGGAAAGAGAACTGATGGATAACCCTTATAGACTCAATATTAGATTATCTTTAGAAGTTCAGTTTTCTCTTAAGGGAGACTGCACATGCACAGAAAAGCATATGTTATTTTAATGTGTAAATCAATAAAGCTGCCTTGTTTTTTCTGGTTTTATTCCAGTATTGATGGGATTTGTAAAAGTCTTTTTGAAAACAGCATCCTGTCTGTCTTGGGTTTTCAGTAGGAAGGATCGATCAATTTTTCTGGGAAGGTTTTGAAAGACTATAAACCAAAGAGATATGATCAGTGATTCTGAAAACCAAGATTAACCTAAGTACTGCTGTTTTCCAGCCTGGCCCTTGTATGCTTCTGGAATATTTGCTGAGCCAGCTGGGAGCTCTGCTCTGCTTAAACTCATCAACCTCTCCTGAAACCAAAGACTTGGGAAATGCAGAGTTCAGGATGGTCAACCCAATCATTCCTTCTGACTTGAAACCTTTCCTGCCTTTGACTTTTTATTTGGGGAAGACAGAAGGAAATAACAGTAATATTTTTAAAAAGGGGTATTGGGGAATAGGAAAAACCCCCAGTTATTTTTTTTTAATTACTTTTTCTCTTGATACTGCATGATGGCTGATTTTGCTGTGCAACAACATAGCACCCTCAGAAATAAGAGGAAAAAGAACATCTGTACAGAGGAGCCCCTGGGATGAGTGTGTGTGGGGAGCTGTTCTCAGTAAAAGGGACTATAATGATTATATTTCTGAAATGATTGAGACTAATAAATGTTGATATGTAAAAAGAAATGATCCTTTTTTATTAGTCCATTGAGATGGGCTATATTTTTTTTTATGTTCAAGTTATGATCAGAAATTGAAGTGACATATGGAATCAGAATTGAAATATAGCTCCATGGAATACTTTGTCAGTAGGAAAAAATGCATATGATAAAGCTGCTGAATTTTTGGCATCAATTACAACACCAGCTTGTGAGCACTGGTGAGAGACATTTTAGGCCCAGGTTTCAGCAGCATTGTGCTCTGAATGAATGGAGAATTTCAGATAACTGCATTTCCCTTTTCTGTTCCAAGTATGTGTGGGTATTCTGCAGGGTTTTTATCAGGAATTGAATTGTAATCAGGAGCAGTCATTACTTTGCTGCTTGGAAGGATAATTCCCAAGAATCAGAAATTAGAGTGAAATTCATGCTTTTCCAAACTTAGAGCTTTTAAGCCTACCAGATTTTTCAGGATGTTTCACAGCTTGGTTCCAGTGCACATTTGAAAAGTGTAAATACTCTCCAGCTGAAACAGAAGTGCCCAGGGCTAGGACCCAGGGGACTCTGAGTTCTGCTGTCTCTTGGCTGGAGATGGTGTTAATGTGAATTATTCTTTTGTTGGAGGGCACAAAGCTGAAGCCCAAAGATCTCACAAATTGCCTAGGATTGTGGTCAAATATGATGACTGAAAACAAAATCCTTGATGATACATAATTCCACCTTGGATGACATTTTTGAATTAAAGTATCCAGTGATACTCACTGAGCCTGGCACATTCCACAGGGAGGATCACAGGGTGCAATGCCAGTGTGGCCATCTCCACCCAGGAGCTGAAAAACCTGCCCAGACCAAAACTTTCATGAGAAGTGACGGTCCCTCTGGGGTCTGAAGGCACATGGGTGTCATGGGGAAGATAAGTTTGCTTCCAGCCCTGGGCTGACTGACTCAACTGACTCACAAGAAAAGGAAATTGGATTCTCACTTCTGCTTAGGGCAGGAGGAGGAACCTTCTTTTCCTTCCTGAAATGTCCTAATGTGACAGATGCAAAGTCCTGGGGCTGGAGAATGAGGAGGGAGAGAGTAAATAGAAGTCCCAGGAAGGGCCAACCATGCAAAATCAATCTGATCATGTAACCCCACTAAACTGGTGCCCCCAGAAAGGGGGTGAGGAATTGGAGACTTTCTACTGAGAGGCCCCATTTGCCACCCAGACAGTCTCCAGGGAAGTCTGCTTGCTGGGAGCTTGGTTCCAGGCTGTCACAAGAGGCTCTGAGGCTGGTCAAGCCTGTGGACTCTCATCTCTGCCCACTCTTTCAGGCAGGGGTGAATGACACTGAATATAACTGTTAGTCCTAAGTGAGATATGTGAATATGTTATAATATCAATTTACTTGAACATATCTTTCTAGAGATGCTGCAACTTTGTAATTAAAAGAAAAGGGGGGATAGAATGTAAGAAAATAAAGATAGTGCAGAAGGTAATCTCACCTCTGAGGAGTTGCAGCTGCACTAATTATCAAAGATTAGGAACACTCCTGCCCTTAACAGGCCACAGCTGTGTCTAATAAGGATGAGTGCTATAGAAGAGTGGGTTAGCTGGTCGAGGAGAGAGCTGGAGTTTGTTGGCTGTGCTGTGAAGGAGTCAGTACTGCAAGGAGATACCCATGAGAAATCACCAAAAGGTATGGAATTTTCATAGTAAGATGACAACATGACACTGCAGAGGGGTGGTGCTGGAAATATCAAGAGGGACCTTATATCCCTTGGAGAAATGTTCAGAGGGTCAGGAAATGAGGGTCTGCTCCATCTTCCTAGTTAGAGAAGAAGATTTGAGAAAAAGGACGTGAACCAGGTGGATGACTGCTGCAGAGCTGGTGCCATGTTCAAGGTTTTGGGCTCTATGATTTTGGGCATACCTTCAAGAACTGGGCCTGTTGGCAATTTAGGGTCTCAGCTGGCCAAGTGGGGCAAGAGTGCCCTGGACAGCAAATTGGCTGGACTTATCAACAGAGCCTTAATCTACATTTAAAAAGATTCAAACTTTCATTTTTTTGTAATGTCTGCTGTAATTTCTTTTCCATTCTGTCTTAAAAAGACTTTAAATTTTGAAAAAACTATAGTACCTCAATTATTGCAGCAAACATATTGCACAGCTCTGCCCCTTCTGTCCCATTTCTTGATGTTAAATACTCCTTTCTCTTCCAGGGTGACTCCAGTAGAGAGACTGGTGGTGGTTTATGAGGAGCTGTCTTTCAGGGGCACAGTACTTTTAAATTTTTTTCCCTTCCTACTCTGTGAGCTCTTTCCAGGCTCTCTCCTCCAAGTTTAAAGTGCCATGTGCTCTGTGCTATTCCAAGCTTCTCTTTTGGCAGGGAGAGAAAGGCAGCCTGTTGTGCTGTAATAATAGTCACCCTCATTCTCTGAGGGTGCCATGTGTTGTGTTTTGGAGCCAAACATATTTCTGATTGTGTGATACCTAAATCTACTACCCAATATTTCCCATGCTGAAGTTTCAATAAAAGCCATTCCAAGTTGCCTGTATTCCAAACAGAGTGTGTAATCTCTTTATTATGCCTGGCCTGGCTTGCTGGGCACATGAATAAACCTGGCTGTGTGTCATGATGACTGTTTGTATTGCCTGACAATAATTGGAACAGAGGTAAATAAAATCAGTGTTTTGTCTTCCCTTAGATTGGACTCATCAGCAGATGGGGAATGCTGCCATCCTTTCTTTATTTTTGGCAAGGCCCTGCAGAGCTGACAGACCCCTGCTACAATGGAAAGAGATGGTTCAATAACGTTTAGGGAAGAACTAATAATATGTCAGCTATTTCTGCAATGCTTGGAATATGGTTTAATTTGATCATTTAAATGTATTTTTTTTAAGTCTTAAAGAAACCTGCTTTATTACCTGCCTCCTGGTTTGACATCTGTGTAGCAAAATGTGAGCATTTGGAATATGCAAACTGAAATCAAAGTGTAGAATTCCCTTTGAAGCTTAGTCTCACACTCTTTTCCCTCCCTACCTTTTAATATTTGGCCTCCTGTAATTTTATTTCTCTGAAATTTTCTGTGTAATTGAAAGAGTGCTGAAGGAACAAAGCAAATATTTACATTGCACAAATGCCACTTGATGTGATTAGTTAAAAGCAATCTATTTAAAATTTAATGTGTGTATTAAACATATGCACACACGTGCATGCACACACAGGGAAGCAGTGGAATCAATTCTGAGTTTAGGTAACCTAGGCTGTGAAGAACACAGAACTTGTGTTTCCAGGCTCTGGAATACAGTGTCTGGATAAGGATTTTTGACCTTTAGGTTTAAGGGCAAACCCAGCCCTAATTCACTTCAAATGTAAAAGGCATTTTCAGCCTTGTGGTGCTGCCTGTGCCTTGGTGTGTGTGGCTCTGGCAGGAACCTCCTCTGGAACCCTGGGCTGCTTTATCCTGGGTTAGGGGCCGGTTGTCCACGGGCTCCTGGAGCTGTGGAATTTATTGAGATGAGCAACATCCTGGCCTTGCCCATGTGCTGCCTGTCCCTGCCTGGTGCAGGGGGGTCCTGGGGCAGCTCCTGGTCTCAGACAAGGGGAGAGCAGGGATGGGGCTTGGCTGGTGCTGCGCAGCGTGGGATACCTCGATGCACCTCAGTGCAGTGCAAATGAGGCCAATATTCCTCTTTCAGGGCTCTGTCTGGAGTTCCTGTGCTGCTCAAGGGTCAAATTCTTCTATCATCTGTAGGTCTTACACGTTTATGAACTGGTCCAGATGCTGAAGCTGCTGCATGACTTGAGCAAATGGCCAGTCACAAGTTCCTTTTCCTGCTTTGCCTGAAGCTTGAGGAAATGTTGCTTTTATCTGTTCTCTTTTATGTCTGAGACAGAGATGGATGAGTAGGAGGGATGTGAGGAAACACAAGCTAACCCAGCCAAGTGATCTGAAAAATAGATCCTGGACATGGAAAAGACATTCCTTTCTGGAGATCAGCTGATGCTGACTGACTGAAGAGAGGGATGATGATTTTCAAGAAAGTTGAATGATCCTCTTTTATTTATAATTTTAAAATGAAAGTTGAATGATCCTCATTTATAATTTTAAAATTACTTTGTCAAGTGTTTTATGGTAAATTTAGATAGGATAAGCAAGATATTTGATTTTTCATCTTTTTAAAATTTCCTTAATGAGTTTTACCAATGATACTAGGATATGGAAAAAAGTATTTAATTACTCCCAGAGGAGATGAAATCAAAGGAATTAAAATAAATGGAAGAAAACCACTCCAGATTTGCTAAAGCTTGTGGTTTGTGCAAGGCTCTTTCTCAGCCCTTTGATGGATAAGTACTACAGCTCCTCCACTTCTGGGCTTCAGATCACTTTTCCTGGTCTCTGTGGTCCAAGAGGTGGTGAAGCCTCAGCACTGAAGAACTTTGGGGGTCAGTTCTGACTGTGCCTCACCCCTGTGCTCACAGCAATAATTTCACCTTGCCATGCTCTTATGTCACCATAAAAGACCTTGACCCAAAAGGAAGGGAAGGCAGGACAGGTGGTGAGTCAGACAAGCATCAGAGGCAATCAACTGCTGAGATTGGTGCTTTCCTGCAAAATCTCATTTCATTATTTCAGAGTCCTTGCAGCAGGGGTGTCCTGAGATTTGTTTTGTGCCAGCCTTGGTGGTTTGGGGAAAGACTTTGCTTGAGCACATCTTCAGAGATGACACTGAAATGTCAGAGAGAATCTCCTTGTGGTTTAGGTCCCTCATGATGCTCACATTGTGCAGGAATTTCTTGAACCATCCACCCTCCAAAAAAGAATTTATCCATCAGGGAAACAGACATTTTTGGTATGGTTGTCACAATATTCTTAACGCTTTTGTAACAGTCTAATATGGCTTCTGGGGAACTGAAGGGTCAAGATTCACCAAACCTGATCTGTCAGTTAGAGGAGGCAATAATACTTAATATGTTATAAAGCCTGTTGCAGTAAATGGCTGGATTAAAAGAGTATCTTAACAAAATCCTGGAGCACAGAGAAGGGAGCCATGTAGTGGTTTTGTACTGATGCCTCTTTTTCTTGTGATCCTCTTTTAATGTGGCTTTGAAAATTGCCCAGCAGTACAGCATTATTTGGCTTTGCTTCAAATGTTAAGACACATTTTCTTTTTTTTAACCTAAAGGAGACCTTTATATGCAGTATAAAAATCACAATATCACAAGTCAAGGACCATTAACTGAGTGTAATGCTGGGGGGATGTATGCTTTGAACATTGTTTCCATTATTCAGAATAGATCAAGTTTCAGCCCAAGTAGAAATGAAAGGCTATTGAGGAAACATTGCAAATGCCTGAAATTCTAACTTTTACTTTGCTCTTGTTAACTATGTGTGATTAAGGAAGAAAGGGAAATTGTTAAGAGGCTGTGCCATTGCAAGGGATACAACCATGACCCTGTTTTAACTATCAGCATGTGTAAAAGCCCATCAGTAGTCACAAAATTCCCTGAACTTTTAAAATGCTTTTCTTTGATACATCAAACTAAAAAGAATAACATATTCTTGAAAGCACAAGAAAACTTCGTGTATTTGCCCAATATTATTCACATATGGGGTTGTATTTCTGCCTGATGATAAAATGATGCAACTGTGTCTCATGGAAAAGGGTTTCTTACCACTGTGGGATTGTTAGATTTTACAGATTCCATGCTGCTTTTGATTGGTTTGGAAGGTAAAGGAATTACAGAGATGTAAAAGTGTAGCCTTGGGCTTCATAGTGCTGACTTTTCAATAACTGTTTTCTAGGGCTCTATTTATCAATTTTTAGGTAGTATACTGACAAACTTCTGAACATTTTCCTTCTTTGGTGGTGGTGCCAGGCTTGCCTGCCCTTTGCTCTTACCCAGTCTTACCCAGAGCACTAGGCAAAAGCTCACTTCATCAAATTTGCTGGAGATAATAATGTTTTACTTCATTTTTGGGGCTGTTCAGTGCTCAACCATCAGATAATGGCCATTAGAAGATGTTTTTGGCTCACTAGACACTTGTTCTTATTCATGAATGTGTATGTAGGGCTGGTTTTATGAAAACTTGACCTAATTTATGGTTTGCCAATTGGCTGTCCACAAACTACAGCAAACCAACAATTCCTTTGGGCACAGCACTCTAGCACATTCTGCTACCAGTTTTGTAGAGAGGGAATGCTAATATTTGCTCTTTCCTCACCCTTTCCAGAGAGCAGGTGTTTGTGCTTTCTCACAAGACCATTGTTTTTAACAGTTTAAAAAATAGAAAAAGTGGAGGGGAGGGGAATTATTATTGATGTCAATTCTTGCCACAGTTTGTATTGACAGAGAAAAAAATACAATAGAAGAGGTGGAGGTGGAAAATCAGAGATGGCTTCTGTAATTGCCTACTCACATCATAAAGATTCTTATTTCTGACCTAATGTTTTCTTTATCATTCTTTTCAATACATGGATGTTGCTCACTTAAATGGATTTCAACTGAAGCAGAACTCTCTAATTAGACAAGAATAGTGGAGGAATTGACCATTATCTCCAGTTTTGAATTTTCAGGCAGCCTGTATTAGCAGTCATGCTTCTGCCAGCTGATCTTTAAACATGGAAATAGTGTATCAAGAGATTACTGTTCAGAATTATTTTCACTAGTCTAATAGCTTTTTAATTTTTAGAATCACTTACATTCATCAGCAAGGGGCAAAGGTAATCAAATTTACTCAGTCAACTAAGTTATTTTGCCCCTCTTAGCTAATGACAGGTTAAATTGTGATATTAAACTAGCAAACTGGGAATTTATATATTTTTAATAATCTTGTAAACAGTAGCCCATGCAGTCAGTGAGCTGAGGCTGTGGGATTTTCTAGCAAGTAATACAAGGATCTTATAGGACTGAAGTAAAAGTGAAGAGGGTTGATTTGGTTGTTTGTCAGTGTTTTGAGTAATTTTTGGTTATTTTTCTTCATTGTACTCTTGAAGGTTCATCTGTGTAAGGGAGTGTCCGAGGGTGACTTGATGCTGGATTGTATCCCCATTTATCTGTTTAGCCTAGAAATAAGTTTTGCACCTTTAAAACTAGATCTGAGAGTGAAGCGCGAGTGAGAAGGTGAAGCAGTGGAGTGTCTAAGGGGCTGTATTCAAAACCAGAGAGAGGAGAGTTCAGCCTTCCTTCTCCTGGACTCTCTGTGGACGGACAGACAGAGGGCCAGAGCTCTCCTTTGCTTTTTAGGATTTTTAAATTTTTTTTTCTCTTAGATTTTTTAATAGCTGAGGTAGTGAAGTTCCCTGGACTGTGGCTTTTCTTTTTCTTGGAACTGTTCAAACCTGCTGTGGACTGAAAACCCAGAAGAACACTGGGAGCTCACACCAGGACCAGGATGTGGCATTTTCCAGTGCAGGAGGGACTGGTAAGAGACTGAGGGAGCCAAGGCAGTGGTCAATAAATATTGATTCTTTTACAAGCCATAATGTATGAAATTAGAAGAGTTAACACAAGGAAAGATGGCTGTGCTGAAGGACAGTCAATATGCATATTAGGATTTGAACTCAGATGCCCTTTACTCTATTACTAGGCTCAGGATAAATCCTTATCCTGTGATACTCCATGGTTAAATAGCAGGCAGTCAGTTCTGGTGTTGCAAAGTTAACTCTTCTCCTGTGTTGGGCTTTGTGTCATCCAATAAAACACAGCAGAAACGTCAGTACCCTGTGAGTAAAATGCTTTATCTCCCCATGGGTGTTTGGAGGCAGCCCAGGGTTCCCTGTGTGTTGCAGGGAGTCATGGAAAGGGCAGTTTGGATCCTTGGAGTTGGTGCAGTGGTGGTGCAAGTCAGCCAGGTGAGACCCAGCTCTGCCCCTCTGCTACCACTCCTCTGGCTCTGCAGTTTTGTCCTGGCTCTGGGATCTCTCCAGAGCTCTGGGATGTGCCAGAGCCTGGTGCTCCAGGCCTGCACCCTGTACAGATGTGCAGGGATAGGGATGTTCCAGGCCTTCATTCCTGTACAGATGTGCAGTGCTAGGGGTGTCCTGCACCCTGTACAGATGTGCTGTGATAGGGGTGTCCTGCACCCTGTACAGATGTGCTGTGATAGGGGTGTCCCAGGCCTGCACTCCTGTACAGCTGGGCTGGTGAGAAACTTTGGGTTGAATCTCCAAGGTATTGAGATGCTAGGAGAGAGATACATTCCAATGAGTTAAATTTTCCATGAAATTGAGTTTCCATTGAAAAATACTCTATTTCACTGAAGTGTAGTGGATAAAGGTTAATAACTTAAGTGCATCTTTTTATTTTACTTTAAGAAAAGCGATTGACTAGATACCTTTATTTTTCATCCAGAATTCCCAGTTGTCTGAAATGTATTTGCATGTAAGTGAAGGTTGCTTCACAGAGTTTGGTTTCAGATGCTGGTGGAATTTCACACACAAGTTATGTGTCAGGCGCTGCTTGATATTTTGGGTGCTATTCACTGGGGATGGGTGTATAAAGAGGATAATATGTGTGTTTATGTTATTGTGGTCACTGATTAGGGATGATCACTGCTCTGTGCTAAGTTATTCCTGCTCAGAGCCTCAGGCAGGGTAGGGATGTGTCACTTTGCTTGCTAGGGTTTATGCAGCTCCTGTGGCTTAGAGTTCACATGACTTGGGCTCCAGTGATGGTATTTTCTGCTATTTATTCTGTGGCACATGGAGAAAATCATCCTTCAGTGGTTTGATCTGCTCCTGAGAATGTTCCTTGGTGGTGAATGAGCTTTTAAGTAGTGTCTGAGGAATATGCTGCAGCTGGGCTGAGTTATTACATCTTTGTTGACTTGCAACCTGAAATCTATATCCTACTGAGTCTTGCTGTGCAGCCATCATCTCTTTACCTTGGGATTATTGATTGCATTAAAATGTTCACTTTGTACTGCACACAGACATGGGGTACTGATTGCTTTTGTCCATGTTGCCACTTGGAAATGTTATTTATGTGGGATCATTTCCAACGTTACTGCCAGTCTGGAAAGGAGAATGTTTTATCTTTATTTATTTAAAATCTTTATACAAATAAGTTGCTTACTAAGAGAAAATAGTAATTGAAAGGAACAACTTGCTCTCCCTATTTACTTCATTTATTTTGGTGCATCCTCTTCAAATTGAGAAAGCATCAATATTAAATAGATTTAATCTTTTGTTAGTTATACAAAATCTTTTGTTCCTAATAAGAGATCACCCAGTCTAGATTTGTGGCAGAACATTTTTAGTCATATTAAATGTGTTTGCAGTGTTGTGTTTTCTCATATGTAGGTGTGAATATAATTTTATGTATACAAAACACTTTCCATGCCTATTCATTTAAAATTTCCTTTTGTTTTTTTTAGATCACAGAAACAAGCTCCCTTCCCATGCAGGTTATTCCCCTCTCTGGACTGTCAGTAAAACATGGATTTGTAATGTAATGGTATCACCAGGATTCTGATTTTTGAATTGTCATATCAGACCTAGGAATATCCTGCTGTGTCAGTTTACACAAGGCTTTGGCACTCACACTCAAAGCCTTTTTCCTTCACACCAAGCTGTTTCATTAAGCAGGGCTTTGTGGAGTTTCCTGTGCCTGCGTTCCACAGGGACTACTTTGGCTCATGCTGCCTCTTATCCCAGACCACCTCAGACTGAGGAGAGCTCCCTCCCTGAAGTCAGCTTAAAACTTTGGGATGTTTTTTCCCCAACACTGCTGAAAGAAATCTCAGGGAGGAAATAAATAATTTGGTTTATTTTGAATTGATTTCCCACCTCAGTCTCTAAGCTTAATTAAGTGCACATGCATGTTTTTTCAATGCAATACAATTTAAATTAAAAAATGAAAGCATTTCACTTATGCAGTGACAAACAGAATTAAATAGCCTTTAAAAAATAGGTGAGTAGGGTTCACAGACTCCAATTTGATATGGTAGGTTGATTGGATGGTTGGTTGGTTGGTGATTTTTTTGGGGGATGGATAGTGTTCCTTATAAGCCTCCCAGACTTAATTTGCACAGGTAAACTGTCATCTCTTGCTTTCAATGACAAAGCCAAATTTGTTACCAAATTCTGCTTTCAATTCTGGGCACAGAACATTAGAAACACAGAGCTCACTGAGGTTTGGAACCATTTAGGCTGTCTGTATTCTTATTGTGACCAATATTTTGATTGGAAATTAATTTCTTAACCAACTGGAACACAAAAACCAGGTAGTATTTTATTTTAAGTTTGTAATGGTGGTAAGGCAGAAGACAGGAGCATGAAGATACAGCAGCTTCATTTTGATACTGTGCATAACAGAATCCATTAAGTGAGTCTCAGGAGTCAGGCTCAAGGATCTCTTGATTAAGAATTAAATTACAGGTATGATTTACTAAATTTGTGCTTAGGGAAAGAAGGATTTTGATGATGATATGATTGGTAAACTACACATTTCCTCAGCAACATATTAAAGTTAATGGGAAGAGCAGAATGGGAAATGCAAAATACTTCACTAAACTTAGGAAATTAGTTGTCTTGTAAACTAAACCAGAAATCTGTGTCAGTAACTTCCTGACTGAAGTAAATCCAAGGGAATTCTGCTCAGACTGAACTTTCTTCTGCTGTTGAAGAAGATGTAGTCAGAAGAGCTGTGGCATCAGCTCCTTTGTCTGATTGGGCAAGATAATTTTATATAATTGTTTTCAAACATTTAAATGTAGAATGACTTGAAAACTTTTATTCCAAAGGTTAGGTATTTTTGTAAGGCTAATTTAAATTTCTTTTACATTTCTTTCAAAATTGCTTGACATTATATTTGTAGTATCTTTATTTGTAGATTTGAAGATATTTGTAATATCTTCTTGTTCTTTGTGGGTGAATTTGGCATAGTAGGATCCTTAACCCGGTTTTGGGTTCCAAGATGCAGCTGCATCCAAACAACACACTACAGCAGGGTTTGGAAAGAGAAGGAATACAGCTGTTGGTATTTTACATGGATGCAGAGAAGTGAAGGACTGTGGGATCCAAGTTCCTGTGCTGCAGAGTCAGAACTCTTGGCTCAAGAGCTTGTTTGTGTCTCCCCTGCTCTGTCTGAACTGTGTGGGCTCACAGCATTCAGCCAGCATGGATATGGCAGCATTGCTGCTTCATGGGATGCAAACTAATATGTGAGACATCAAAAAAACGACAGTTAATATGTGGGACATCAAAAAATGCAAGCTAATATATGGAACATGAAAAAAATCCATGCCATGCCACCCATAAGTGCTCTTGTCCAGCCCAACATGAGTAGTCTTTGCTCTGAGCTTTTTCTTTGGCTGTATAAAGGATGGCAAGTTAGACCAGTGTTGGGTATTTCTCTTCCATGGATGCAGGTGTTTAGGAATTCAGTATTTGTGAGTAGGAGGAAGAAGATGGGAATGGTCAGAGTCAAGTTTTTGAGATTACATCAGTTACTGGGATCCAGTTGAGGCTCTTTTCTTGCAGCTCCAAGAGGTCCTGCCCCTGCCAGGATTTGAGAGAATGGGTACCAGTCACTTCCATTCTATCCTTCTGCATTTCATTGGGATGGAAAATTGCCCTGTTTTTCTAAAACCTTTCCCTGGCAGTCACTGCATCTTTGGAGCTTTTGACCAAGAGTAGCAGAGCTTTGAAAGCAGAACATTTTCATAGTGGGAAAAAGGGCTTGGTTTACCTCCAGCCTATGCTTGGGCTCCTCACCTGCAGACCCAGGATTCATTAAGGAGAGAGCAATCAGTCTTCTCACAAGAGCAGAGAAACATGAAAGGCTGCTTTCTTCTAATATGCAACAAAGCATGTCATTTAAATAAATAAAGTAGCATTGACCATAAGGTCTTGCTAGTATTGTTTTTGAAGCCATGAATGGATTTTGAATATCAAAGATCCAATCAGTTTGCATTTCATGAAGATGTTAGCTGCAAACCATGAGAGAAATTGTTAGTTAAACTAGAAACTGGTACAAGAAACCAGCTAGAAAAGCCCCATTTTGTGTTGGTGTTGGGCTGGGGGTCCATTAAGTTGGAATCCCCCCAAAGCAGTGTGTGACTGACTAATCCCAGCAGGAATGGCTTGGAAGGTGCTTGCATTACTTACTGGCAATGCAATGCTTGGGAGCTTTCTCAAATAGGGCAAAAGACCAGAACATTACACGGGGACCAGAGGTTGGTTTTATGGGATGAAATAATAGGCTATTAAATATATTAGTATAAAACTCACATGAATCATAAAGGGCTAGTAATAAGGATTTAATTTTTAAGGTGGGTTTTGTAATTTTGAAGTATCTGAAGAGGAACATCAGAGCAATTCTACCACACAGCAAAACATGGGTGGTTTTTGTGGTGTTTATTCTGTTGTTGTGTGAAGCAGAAATGAGAATGTGCCTGGAATCCTGGCCCATGTCAGGTCACCTGCATTCAAGACAAATGGGTTAATATAGCAGCAACTGCAGGAAATACAGAGGGGTTCTGAGTTTGAGCTGGAGGCTGGGCTTATTCAGAATGAGCACTGGGGCAGGGGACAGCTGTGTCTGTGATGTACCTGGAGAAAGGGCTGAAGGAGGGGGGAATACTTAGGAAAAGTTTAATTTAGGAAAAGGTTTTAGCCTTTAGGGCAGTTTATAGTAGAATCTTTGGAGCACTTTGCTGGTAGAGTCAGTGGCAATGTATATTTGTAATTTAACATATGTGCGTTGTTTAGGAAACTGTCTGTAAGGTA
Organism: Zonotrichia leucophrys gambelii; assembly: GCF_028769735.1. Taxonomy (NCBI): domain Eukaryota; kingdom Metazoa; phylum Chordata; class Aves; order Passeriformes; family Passerellidae; genus Zonotrichia; species Zonotrichia leucophrys. Next base: position 2,870,844 of record NC_088188.1, on the reverse strand, counting down.
CAGTTATGTTTTTCCACAGCTGATGGATCTCAGGAAAACATTCTTCCTCCTTCTGTTTTAACAAATTGAAGTGTGTCTGGTCGTGTGGAGATTTTTCCAAATGGTCATGTCTGTGCATGTACAATTGCAAGGATATTGTGATTTATTTATTTTTTTTATTATTTTTTTTTTTGTTTTTGGTTTGATTTTGTTTTTCCAGGTGTAAATATTTTAATTTTGAATGGGTTAGAGACAGGATCTCTGAGTTGCATTAGATGATACAATTTATTTTTCTTATCTTCTACACTGGCAGGAAAGGTGAGTTCGGCTCACATCTTCACCACATGGCTCAGAAGGTCACAAGACCTCTAGTTACAGGACCTTTTAAGAATTTATTAACCAATAAAACACTGCCAACAAGGATATTTATATTTTTGACCCAATCCTTAGATATTTCATCTCATGGACTCAGTGTAAGCCTTCTTAGCCAATCACGTGATGACACACAAACCAAAACTCTAAACTTTCCTCTACTTAGCTTAACGTGTCTCTGCTTTAAACTATAAATCCACATTCTCACTTCTAGCACCTAAGTTTGGAAGCCTTTTCCAAGGTCTCAGATCAAATCCTGTATTTAATTCTGAGCTTTGAGTTACAGGTTCTGAGAATTCCCTGCATTTTGGATTCCAACAGCTTACTTGTGTAAATCTCCATTTCCAAAGTCCTTTAGTCGAAGAACAGTTTAAGATAGTTGAAGAACAATTTTGGATAGTTGAAGAACCCCATGGATTCTGGGGTTTTGTCCTTGTGATTTCCAGTGGTTGATGTTGGATGGCAGCCTCAGATGAAGGATATTTTGTGCCCCATGTGCTGGGCCAGCAGGATGGCACTGGGCAGTCCCCAGCTTGTGCAGCCTGTGGCTCTTCTGGTCAGAGAAGAGGCTTCATTTGCATGTTCTGTTTAATATCCATGAATACCAAACCCTATCCTTAAACAGACAAGAAGAGAAAGGGAGAAAATAAGGAAATAAAAGGGCAAGCAGCTCACATTGGTCCTCTGCCATTTTCTGGTTTTCTTTTTTTTTTGTTTTTTCCCAAAGCCCATAGCTTGAGGTCATTTTGGGATTAATTGAAGCTAATGTCTTCACTTCAAAGCAGCACAAGTTCAAGCCAAATGTACATGCATAGCAATTAAAGACCTGGCAAGGTATTATGGATTGGCTTCTAGAGCAGCAGCTTTCTCCCTGAGCTGTTCCACTTGTTCAGGCCTTTGATGTGCTGCAGAGCAGAACTAGCTGGGCCTGTGCTTAAACAAAGGAGCATTTCAGCACTTGATTCTACAGAGAGTGACTGGTGTGCTATAGTTAATATTTTTAACTGTCTGTTAAATTGGAGAGATTATGAATCTGTGGTATGACTGGCTACAGGAGAATTCTGTGGATAATGAAGAAGATTGCAGGGGGCAAATTGAAAGACTTCTCTTTTATATTGTATAGCATCAGTATTCCTTTAGTGCTAACAAAGATGAGGCCAATTTAGTATAAATCTTCAAAGCAACATGTGTGAATTTATCTGTCCAGTGCTCATTACAGTTAATGGGAATCATGTGGCTGGAACTTTGCAAGTGCTTTGAAAGTGCTTCTTTTATGGGTACATTATAGACCCCCACGTTAGCTGTTTTGCTATTATTTTTATATTGCTCTATTTGTTTTCTTGACATAGGAAAAAATCAAACCACTAAACTAATTAAAAACTGCATCACCCCCTCCAGTGTTGAAATAGAGCAAAAGACCCATTTTCTAAAGTAAATAAAATATTACTTATATGTAAATCAACTTGAGACACAGCAAGAATCTCTCCAGGTTTAAATCCCAGTAGTATAAATCCTGATGCTTGTTGCATGCTTATAAAGGTGGGCTTAACAGAAAAGTCAAAATGTTGGTCCACACATCCATGTTTCAGTTTTGATCTCACTGTGGTGTTAGTCACCATGTGTGGTGCTACATCAGCATTACTTCATGTGTATTCTGAAGGGGATAGAATCTTTTGGGAACCTGTAGGGAAGAAAAAGACAATAAAAACAAGAATTAATAAGGTAGGTGGTGAGCATAAAAGTGCACCTATATAGATGAAGGAGTAAATTGATGGAAGTTTGGTTTTGATTAATTTTTTGGTTGTTATCCTATAAAATTCTATGAATAGGCCTATATTTTATCATGGAAAAGAGGATTTTTCCCCCACCATTTGAAAATAGGATAAATTAGAGAAAATTTTATAAAATCATTTGAAGCTCATAAATCATAGAAAGCTTTCAGTCTGATGTTAGATGAAATACTCTGAATTTTAGGGAAGATTATGTCCTGGTTTTAGCCAGCAACACCTTCCCTCTCATCAAATTTGAACTTCATGTTTTGTTCATTAAATATCTGTTTTAGGGATGCCACCTTAACTCAAAGGTTATAGCTAGGAGAACAAACTTAAAAGGAAGTTTTAAAATATTTCAAGGTTTAAAAAAGGACAGCATTCATGTTTTGAATTTCTAGGATAAGGGGTCTGGATGTTAAGGTTTAGAGTGGGAGGTTTTCTCCCTTTAGTATTTTGATAAGAGATAATTGATTTTTAAATGGTTGCAGTGTGCCTCTTAGATCACATATGTTCTGATTTTGCTGCCCTGTTCTCTTTCATGGTGCATTACATATTCACATGGGACCAGAACCTTAGAAGCAAGGAATCTGAGCTTGAGCTGGAGCTTGATTTAAAACCCAAGCTTAAATATTTTCATTGAAGTCAGCTAACATACAGCTTCCAATCCCAGGGTAGAATGCTGGCTTTTCAAAAATCATGAATATGCTCAGTCTCTAAAACTGAGAGAACTCCATACACTGGTTTGTGGTGACAGCCCCTGGCCTACACAAAGCCCTCAGTGCTCATCTGCATAGAATGTATTCTGGTTATTTTTTTCCTGGGGTGATTTTTATTTTGAATTCAGAGGAATTAGACCAAAGCTGGCTGATTGCCTCCATTTATGCAAAAAGGGCTTTTTTGCTTTAAAAAAATAAGGGTAAACTAAATATAGGCTTTCATATTAGCCTACTTTATTACTTAAAATAGATGATTTTGAAGTAAAATAAAAAGATATTATATAACAAAGGTTATAGAATTATGTTCTTTAAAAATTAGGTTAAATTAGAAATTACATTTCTTTTAATATTGATGTAGCTGAGAGTTAGGTTATAAAAGGAGTCAATCATACTAATGCTGACAGTTTCAGACCACTGATTTCTAGAATTAGACTGAAGCAAAAATATTACTCCAAACTCACATTTGATTAATAAATTCCAATGATGTCAAGATTTAAAGATGAACACATCACAGGTTGTCTTGTTGCCAGGTTTCTGACACCAGAGGACTCTGAAGGGCTATTAGAAAGCTGGAATGTTTATTGGTATTAAAAATGAGCACATCAAGTGAGCTGTACCCTTCACTGCAGGTTTCCTGCAGTGCACACAAATGTTTCCTACTGGTGCTGGTATTTCTGTCTTCTCCCCTGCCCCCATGTATCCAGGAGTCTTCAGCTTTGGTTGACCATACTCTGCAAAGAGAAATTGGGAAGCACTTTCCCTGGTTTTAAACTTTGTCAGGGAAGAATGATTGCTGAATACTGTGGATTTTTATTAGTTTACCTAACTATATTAACTTGAGATTTTTATCCTGCAAAGCCAGTCCCAGATATGCAGGTGTAGGAGCAATGGCGGTGGGATGGTGGGGATGGATGGAGAGCAGAGATCTCTGCAGCCAGATCTGGAATTTGGGGTTTATTGCAAAGGGCCTGGGTGCAGGGCCCTGCTGGGAGCTGCCAAACACAGCTCAGAGCAGGGCTGAGAGAAGAGAGGGGGAGAGAGGATGAGAGGGTGAGAGAGTAAAAGCATAAGAGAGAGTAAAAGAGGTTACAGAGTGAAGTTCCCGTTCCAATACAATAAATCTTCGTCTGTGTTGAATATTCTAATTCTCACTAACCAATCTAGTACAAGATACAAATCCTACAGCATTTACATGCAGCCTATAAGAATCACTACATTACCACACTGTGTTACATTTGAAACCCTAAAAACTCCTCTTTGGGCCCCTTCTGCCAAGCTCTAGGATCTGCTCTGACCCTTGGGCCTGTCTGCAAGCAGAGGGTGTTGTTCCATCAAAAGGGGATCACCTTCAGCTGGCCACACCATTGTTTTCCAGTTGTTCAGTAACTAAGGTAACTCAAAGCTTGCTTTCATTTCAATCTCGCTTACAGTTTCCATATTCTCAAAATTTGTTGCCAGACAATCATATTTATAAGGCTTTCCTGTTTCCTCTTCCCCAACAGCAGGCAGTGGAGCAGGGTGAGCAGCAGGTCTTCTCTTGCTCCCCTCAGAATCACAGAATTTGCTGAGTTGGAAGGGACCCACAAAGATCACTGAGTCCAACTCCTGGCCCAGCACAGCACCATCCGTAAGAGTCACACCATGAGCATGAGCATTGTCCAAACACTCCTTGAGCTCTGCCAGCCTTGCTGCTGTGAGCACTGCCCTGGGCAGCCTGTTCAGTGCCCAGCCACCCTCTGGGGGAAGAACCTGTTTCTAACATCCAGCCTTAACCCCCTGACACAGCTTCAGGCCATTTCTCAGGTGCCATCACTGTCACACCAAGCACAGATCAGTGTCTGCCCCTCCTCTTCCCCTCACTGCAATGAGTCCCCTCAGGCTCCTCTTCTCCGGCTGCCCAGCCCCAGGGCCCTCAGCAGCTCCTCCCCAGCTTCCCCTCATGGCCTCACTGTCCCCATGGCCTCCTCTGCACTCTCTCCAACAGTTTAATTTCTTCCTCACACTCTGCTGCCCAAACCTGCACACAGCACTGGAGGTGAGGCCCCCAGAGCAGAGCAGGACAATCCCTGCCTGGCCCCACTGGCCCTGCTGGGCCTGGAGCCCCAGGACAGGGATGGCCCTGCTGGCCCCAGGGCATGGCTGGCTCTGATCCCTCTGGCACCAAGCAGGACCCCAGGTTCCTTTGTGTGGTGCTGCTGTCCAGCATCTCCTTCCCTGTGGGAAATGGATTTGTGTGTAGGTAATGCATATGGATGCACACTGTGTGGGCCTTCTGTCAGGCCCTGAGAACTCTCTACAAGTCCATTTCCCACATTTCCCCAGACTGTACCCACACCCAGGGCTGGCCCAAACCAGGTGCAGAATCCAGAACTTTCCATTGTTGAACTTCATATGGTTGATTAATTGGAATTGATTAGGTTGGCTGGAAGAGCTGTGCAGGACCAGAGAAACCTTTGGCAACCATTTTAGGGCAGAGGAGTCCTTCAGGGCTGTAATTAAAAAAAAAAATCTAACCTAGGAGCAGAAATCCTGATGTTCAATGAAACTTGAGCTCCATACATTCTTCAGTTTTTTGAGACTTTCCCCATGTCCTGTTTTTGCAGATACCTGTAGGAGAGGTGTCATAATGCTGCTGTGGGTTGGGTCACCATAGCAGATAATAATAGCTAGAAGAACTTCTACTATCATCTTGCAAATGCAAACACTGAGTACAAGGATATAAGATATTGGAGGGCTGGAGTGTGTTCAGAGAAGGGAACAGAGCTGGGGAAAGGTCTAGAGCACAAGTCTGATGAGGAGAGGCTCAGCCTGGAGAAAAGGAGGGACCTTCTGGCTCTGCACAACTCCCTGACAGGAGGAGGCAGCTGAGGGGGTCAGGCTCTGCTCTCTGGGAAGAAGTGGTAGATACTACAGGGTATGGCTTCAAGTAGCACCAGGGGAGATTTTGATTGGATTTTAGGGAAAATTTCTTCACTGAAAGAGCTGTCCAGCCTGGCACAGACTGCCCAGGACAGTGGTGGAGTCAGTGCCCCTGGAAGTTTTAGAAATACACATAGGTGGGGGCATGGCTTAGTAGTGGGCCTGGCAGTGCTGGTTACTGGCTGGACTTGATCTTAAAGGCCTTTTCCAACCTTAACAACTCTGTGATACTATGATTGAATATACAGAATAGAGGCAGGTATTTTATATACTCTATATACAGAGTATATATACATTTTCCTCTGTATATAGAGTATATAGTGTATATATATAGTATATATACATATACTCTATATACAGAGTATATATATTCTATATACTCTATATATACAGAGTAGGATTGAACCTGTTAGACCCTGTGGTCCTGGGAGTCAAGGGAGCCCCAAGGATAAACCCAGAAATGACCAAAATCTTTAGTATGATTTCTCCCCAGTGGTTGCTGTCAGAGTTAATTCTGAAACTGATCTGTAATCCCAGCTCTTGGAGTTTGTTCAGTTACTGCATTTTATAGCTTAATCGTTACCATTTGATTATTTAATGAAGATTTTTCATCTGGTGTACTGAAGATTACTCTGCTTGCAAATGGCTAAGAACTGCAGAGAACTATCTTTCCATTTATAAGGATAGACTAAATATTTCTTGCATACTCTCTGTGCTTTCTGCTATGGCAGGATTTGGTGGCTTCTCTGATCACCTCTGCAGTAGCCAAAACCCATCTTTTAGCCTCACACTGTTTTTTGGAGGAAGTGGTCCCTGTCCCATAGAAATTAAACTCTTTGAAAAATTGTGCTGAAAGAGAAAAGTGGTGGTAATTTCAAGCTCCATTAGAATCAAAAAGACTGATATTTATATCCATCCTCTGTGCTGTAGTTTGGACCATTTGATATTTTGTTTTAGTGTGATGCTTTAATATTGGAATGAGGAGTGCTTTCGAGGTCAGAGAGAAAATGGGGGTGAGGTCTTGTTAAGTAAATGTTGACAGAAATCCCACATTTAACTCTTAAAAAAAGAGGTTATATTGCTGTAGTGCCAACAGTGCACTTCAGGGATGCTTCTCCCGCCTCTGGCCACTTTATAATCAAAATGTGTTAGTTCTGGCACCCCTATTGTGCTGATGGGCACCTTAGGTGGTTCTTCAGGGCAGGGGAGAAGCGGGGTCTGGTCTGAAGGGATGGGGCAGGGGTGCAGCTGGTGATGCCACTGGACCAGCAGCCTGAAGGAGAGGTTCTGCCTCTTGGATAAATCCACCCTGAGGCCCTGTCAGGGTTTGAGGTACTGGATCCACCTCCATGGTGTCTCAGAGCTGCTGCTTTAACCCTTCTGACAGTGCAGTGTGAGGCTCCTGACAACACTGATGCCTCAGGTTTAGCTTTTCTATTTTTCACATTCTGTGCTGCTTTAGTGTGTGGGTCTGAGCTTCATATAGGGGATGGTGAGCTCTGAGCACGGAGCAGGGAGACAAAACAATTCCTGCTCCAGCTGGGCACCAAGGACAAATGATCCAAATCTCAGCCCCAAGAGCACAAACAACGTGGGCTGGAGAGAGAAAAACAAGCAGGGTGGGACTGCATGGGCTGGAGCTGGAATTGGACAATGAACTCCAATATGCAAATGGAGCAGAACTTATACAAGTGACAGACCCTGTGACCAGTCATGCATTTTGTGACCATTTTGGGTTGTGCTGCCCAAGGTGGATCTATTGAAACCTCTTTATAAACCCCTACTTTATTCTTTAGCTCCCTGTAGTCTCTGTTCTAGGTCAGCCTTCAGCATCACTGGATCCACCTCCACAGTGTCCCAGAGCTGCTGCTTTAACCCTTCTGACAGTACAGGTGTGGGGCTCCTGACAGCACAGTTCATTTTTTAGGGGATGTTTGTTTCTCTAATGTTTTTCTCCATCAGCTAGGTTTCTGTTTGGTTTATGTTTAATGCAGTTTCTATTCCCATTCTAGCAGTTTTCCACATTATGTCAGGAGTGAGGTAACAAGGAATATTTAAGAACAGTGATAAGATGGTTTCTGCTACTTTGTGGTGTTAGGAAAAGCACAGTGAGGAATAGAATTGTTCCTGATGAGAGTGTATCAGTTTAAATAGAAAACATTTCATGTGTCTGTGCTAATTATCCAAGCTGTAATCCAAAATAATGGGGTTTTTCCCCAGGGCCACCCAACCTCTGTTCTCAGCTGTTGAAATCACAGTGCTTCTTGGATAGCTAGGCTGCTGTTTCTAGCAGATTGTGTAGAAACAGGATTTGTTTCCAGTGAAACTAGGATTTAACAAAGCTGAAAGTTAATCTGGTCCTTTTTGTAGACAGCATTCATGTAAATAATTTGGACAACTTTGTACATGGCATGCTCTTTAGTCTGCATTTACCCAGTGCCTACCCCAACAGAATCCTGATCCATACCTGCCAACTCCTGTGCTAGTTCCTGACAGAGTTTAATCCTAGTGATGGGCCTGACACATTTCATAAGTGTTCAGGACAGATCAACCATTTAGAGCTGTTCCAGTGAACATCTGTGCTGGCAGCTAGCAGTAAATGAGGTGTTCCCCTGGCAAAATGCAGGTACTTGTTGAAACTGCACTGTGGAGAACAACAAACTAGCCAAGTAAAACAAATACAGGGAAAAGAAACAGTAGTTCATGATGTAGTGAAGATGTATCATACAGGTGTATACAAACTTAATTAGTGTTTCAAAATTGTAGGTTTGAATGAATCTTTTTTTCTTTCTTACATAGAAAAATGGTAATGCAGCTATATAAATTCAGTCTTTTCCAATATAAGATGGTTTATAAATACAAGCTTATTTAACTATAGAATGGTTTGCAAGAGTGAGTGTTTAGGGGAATTTCCCTTTTGTGTGACAGGAAAGCAAAGACACAAAGAAATACACACACTGATTGGGAGTTTGTTCTGTCATGCTGCAAGACACAAGCATGGCCATTACAGAGATTTCTCTTCTGGAGTCCCACTCCATGAGCAATCACTCCACAAAAGCCCATTTTGATTTTGGTATGACCAAGGCTCTTACAAGATATTGACAGACTTGTGGCAATGCTGTCTGGGCTCTGCAGGGTGCATTTTTAGATAAAATCAGAGCCAGACCCCTCACTAGCTCTGTTCAAGTGGGCAGTGTGTGCCCTCAGCCCCTCTGGCACCCTGAGCAGGGAGGCCCTGGCATGGTGCCACAAAGAGAAACCCTGGCATCATTCTGGGAAAGGCTGTGAGAAGACCAGAGAAAAGAATGAGAAACAATTTGTAACTTGCTGCACCTGTTGTTGTGAACATGTGGAATATGTTATGGAGATTTGTTACCAAAGGGTGGTTTCTTAATTAGCCAATGGTGATGGTGTTTTCATTAAAGGACCAATCAAGTCCACCTGTAGCAAACTAGGGTATAAAAGTAAGGGGTTCTTAATAAAGATTATTATTTATTCTGTGAATGCATGGAGTCTATGTCATTTATTGACTGATCCTGGCAGTCCCTGAGCATGGAATTGTTGGGTGTGTCAGGCCACGGCAGTGGCACCAAGGAGGCTCTGAGCCAGTGGCATCCCAGGGTAGGAAATGGAGCTGAGGGCAGCAGGGTGCTGGGTTTGGATGCTTACATGTGGTTCAGGTCCCCTGGTTTTATTTCCAATCTCTTGTCTGCTTAGATATGAAATGGGATGGTGACATGATGCTTACTTCACCCAAAAAGTGGTTTTGCCTTTGTAGATGAAAAGCTTTTATATAACTGATGTGTTAGATTTTTTTCTGGGAAATCCTAACTAAACCATGAAATTTCACTTTTTTCTGTTGCAAGCCTCAAACTCTTGTGCTTTGCTAAACAGGAATTCTCCTTGCTCCCCATGTAAAATAAATATAATTTAAAGTCACTTTGTCTTTCTGAATTTTAGATAACATCTCAGCATAGCAGTGCCATTGCAGCTGTGATTCAGAGATGTGTTTAAAGACGTAAGAATGGCAAGTTTTGCATTCACACTTAGCTCTCAACTTTTGCAGCATATGGACAAAGAGAGATAGTAGCTGTGTTTTGTGAGGAAGATGAGCTATAGAATTATTTTAAAGAACATAATATTAATAGATTCTGCTTAATTTAATTATTAATAATAAATTAGCAATTAAATAATTAATTATTAATAATTATTTTATAATTATTTGGAAAATAGTGTATATGGTGGATCTAATATGCCAATAGTGAAATTTATATGCCTGTCTTTTTCTGTCTGTATTTTAACCTACCTGAGGCTGTTCTGTGACACAGCCATAATAGCACCAGACATTATAGCCTTGTATTAATAATGTGTGGAGTAAAACATCCCCTAGCAAGCTCTGAATGTGGTGGATTTTATCAGTGCTGGTAAAAGGGTCCCACATGGACCTGGACTCCAGAGCAGTTTGGGGAGTCAATGTTGTCAATGTCCCGGTGATTTTCTGGAGGAAGGGTGGAGGAGGAGGGCTGTGAACCTTGAAGCTGCTCTGTCCAAGGTGAGGCTGCTGTTAGAGATGGAAATCTGGCAAGAAAAGGATGCCTGGGTGAACCAAACAGTGGAGCATGAGGAGTTCCAGAGGAGATGGAGGGTGCTCATCAGATTGCCAGGGAGATCAAAATGCTTAGAATCCTCTTGATGAAGAAAAGTACAAGTCTCAACATTAAAAATAGATGCTTTTAATCTTGTGTATATGATACAAAATCTCTTGGTATTTTTCTATTATACTTTAGCAGCTCTGAGGAGTCGTGGATTAGGCCTGTATCACAACAGTAATTCACAGGAGGCTGTGTTTTGTCTTGCTATGACACCAGCTACTATTGTTTTTGATCTGCAGCCTCTGAAGAGGGATGGTGCATCTTCTGTGGGAGGTGTTGTGAGTGCAGATTAGTTAGACAAGTGCTGGAGTGAATGCATAAGTAGTGATTTTGCATAATGAGGTATGTGAAATCCCAGTGGAGGTTGTTAAAACAGATAGACAGCCTGTGGTAAACAACAAGGAAGGTAGGCTTTGAAAACAGATGGCTTTGAAAACCTGGCAAATGACTGTTCCATACTTAAAAATCAGTTTTGTTAGTGGAAAATATCTTATTTAAAAAATACCAAACCAAAACAAACAAACAAAACTGAAAAATGCTTAGGCTGCATATTTTCACAAAGCTGAATGTGTTAGTGAAGTTCTGTGGGGAAGCATACATCATCTGCCTTCCTTATGTGTGTGTGAGCCATGGGCTGCCTGGCTGGGATGTTCTGCAGCTCCCATCACCTTCCCTGTGCAGCTGCTTCTACCTGGTGGGTTTGCTGCTCTCCATCATCACTTGTCTGTCTCTGTCTGTCCTGTTCATTGGGAATTTAATTGTACATTCAAAGGCTCAATTTGTCTTGAAAGACAGTCTCTATGAGTGAAATGGGAATATAAATAAATATTTCTGCTAGTTGGAAAGGGCATGGCAAAGCCCATTGCTGTTTGAATTACTGCCTTGCTAAGGTTGAGATTGGCCAGAAGATGAGTGCTTTGGCTTGAAAAGCCAGGTGTGTGCTAAGGAAGGCAGGAGCCTCCCTTGAAATGGAGAATGTAAACCCCCTCCCTCTGAATTATTATAATTTTGAAATTAAGGGGCTCTCAGGCAAAGATATGGGAGCAGGAATAACAGTTCTTTACTAGGTAAATGAAAAATACAAATGCAATAATACAAACAAAACAAACCTCTGCCAGAGTCAGACCATGCCCTGCCCCTGTGTGTCAGGGGGTGTCCCAGCCCCATCCATGGGGGCTCAGCCCTCCTGCAGTGCCAGCTGTGGCTCTGCTGCAGCAGGGATCCTGCACAAGGGGGGAGTTTTCCTCTGCAGCTCCAGGGCTGCTGCAGATGGGCCTGGGCTCCCTCTGGCCATGCAGGGCAGCAGAAAGCTGCTCCTCTGGCAATGCAGGGGGCAAAGGCTGCTGTGCTGGGCCAGGCTCAGATTGGATCCAGGTAGGAATGCTTGGCTCCTCCCCTGGGCGGAGCATCTCCCCATGGGATGCTGGGATTGGATCAGCCCTGCAGGGACACTCAGTGGCCATGGACAGCAGAGATCTCCTGGAGGGAGGGTTGGCTGTGGGAGAGATAAAGAAAAAACTGCCCAAGGACAGCAGAGAACTGCCCCAGCTCTGACAGGTGGGGATAGAACACACCCCCATTTCCAACCTAAGACAATGAGATACTGTTTTGGAATTTTAAAATGTAGCTTTTTCCCATGTCTTTTATGCCTTTGGCATAGGCAGTAGCAGGTGTGAGACTGAGAGTTCTCCTCCCATGGTTGTTGTAGGCCCAGTGAGTCACTGTCACTCCTGCTGTCACCTGCCTGTGGATCACACTGTTCCCTCCTACAGGGGACCTGCAGCCTGGGCTGGGACAGTGTTAGCTCCAAACACAACAGCTCCTGCACTGTGCCAGAGACCCAGCTCAATGCTGACACTGTTAAAGATCTTCCCTATGGCCTGAGCCTGAACATGAGGCCATTTCAGTAAAATAATAGTTTTTTTTTTTACCTTCCAGTGCAACTCCTAAAAGCTTTCCTTTGCCAGTGTAAGTTACTCTACAGCTTGTGGGTAAATCAAATCACCTGTCATTTGCTTGGTTGTTTTGGTGGCTCCCTTAGAACAAGGGAGGCCCAGGGCTCTATGGACTTGATTGAAAGATGAGTGGTCCAGTTCCCCTTTGAAAAGGATCTCAAATGCAAACAGGAGAGTCCTCAGTCCCCAACTTCTGCTGCAAAAAAGGCAAGTTCCTATGATTTGAGAATGAGAGGTAGGTTCTCCTGTGTTCTGAGAAAAATCAGGGGCACATCTTCTTGTCAGACACTTGTCCTTGTCCACTCAGGCTGCCCTGTCTGATCCTGTTTGTGCAATGATAGCTGTGACAGCAGGATTCCTGCTCCAGGGATGGCACAGAGTGCTCTTAAATCCTGGCTCTGAGGGCAGAGAAGGACAGCTGGCTTCTGCTCTGCTGCTTCCCAACTCCCTAAGAACGTGTTGAAAGCGGGATTTCACCTGGGAGATCGGCACAAACCACGTTTGGCACATCTAGAATATGGTTTATGCCAGTCTCCAGGGCAGAGAGCCAAGAGATGCTCTGATGGTGGGAAGTGTCCCTGTTCCCTTGGCCCTTTGGCTTGCAAGGCCAGTGCTGGGGACAAGGCCACTGAGATGGGTGCTGGCAGTGGAGCTAGGGCAGGCTTGGAGCCTTGGGCTCTGCTTTCATTTATGTTGGATGGCAGAAAGATCTGTTTAGAAAGCAGGAGAAGAAAATGTTAGCCAGTTCATCTTTCTCCTAAACTAAACAAAGTGCTTGCTGAGTAGCTCATTTCTCAAGGGACCAAGTACAACTGTTGAGAATTTTTGCCATTTTGTTGTTTTTAATCAAGCCCTTCTGATTATAAAACTGAATTTGTTGGCATGAGAAGGAAGTGGATTTTATGCAGTGGTTTCCTTTCATGATGAATTTCAATATGCCCCATTTTAACATTTAAAAAATGACAATGTGGGCCTTGTTATTATTGACATTGTTATCAACATTTAAAACTAGGGGTGTTGGTTTTGCTTGAAAAAGAATGAAATAACAAAACTGAATTTTTCTCCCTTGAGGATTTTTCGATTCCTTGTCAGGATTTTGACTTTAAGCTGTGTCTGCAAATGGAGATCACTGGGTGAGCAGCAGCTGAAAAGTCTGACAGGACAGGAAAGTATTTTTGCTTTCTGCTAGGAGAGAAACCTTTGCTACAAAGTGGCTGATCAGAGTTTCTGCTGATCCTGTCATGAGTTGTCTGGGTTCTCTCCTGTTGGTGTTTGTACCAACCATTAAGGCATTTCCAGAGCTCTTCCAAGCCCTGGACCACTCTCAGCATCTTGTTTAAAAGCTCTTCTTTTTTTTTCCCTTTTTTCCAAAAAGGCCTGCTCTTCATGAAGTAACACTGCCAAATACATTTTTCAAAAGCACTTCAGGTAATGCACTAAAAACTTTCAAATTTTGAGTATTTTTGTACCTAAATAAGAGTTGAGCTGTTTCAAAAAAAGTCTCACCCCAGCTGTCTCAAGATCCGTTTTTTTCTGTGCTGCAGCAGGATTGTTACAAATATCTGTCCCAGATCTGTGAAGTTCTTGAAGAATAATCAAGAAGGGACAGTGTCCTGTCATTGACAGGTGAGCAGTCAGTCATCCCTGAGCTGAAATATTGCTTTGGCTTTCCAGTTCAAAGCAGCAGGATGTTTCCTCCCTGACACTCCAGCTCTGTGAGGATGAAGCAGGGCAGCATTTGGCAGCTCTGGGATGGCTGTTAGGAATGGTTATTGCACACGGGGGCAGTAGCACACCACGGAGCTGCTCTGTGTGGAACAAACACTGATGGATGGCTGCACGCCCTACTCGGGGATATTTAGTGTTCCTTAGCTGATGGTGGGTTTGACAGATATTGGCAAGAAATATTAACTTACATCCCAGTTTGTCTTAACTAATAAGTGATGAGCTAAGAGAAGTTTGTATTTGGTCTCTTAAAATGATCTGTGAATGCAAAGTTTTTTATTCCAGCTTTGACATGTGGCCCTTTTCATCTTTTTAAATGTTGCAGGTGCCACCAGAAGCCAAAAGTGAGAAGTCTGCTCTTGAGAGCAATATAAAAGCATTCTTCTCATCTTTGGAATCAGCACACAATTGTATTACATTGCCCTGTTTTGTCTATGCTCCTTTTAAAGCTCTTTTAAATATATTTTCTGTGATACAGTTAGCAGAAAAGTTGTTCTACTTTTTTAAGGGATAACCAAGTGCTTAAGTGCTTTCCTGGATCCTGGCCAGAGCTAGCATCTTGCAGAATAGAGCCGATGACAACTCATTTCATCCCAAAAATCGCAGTTTTCTTCACAAACTCCAGTAAACAAAGTCTCCTGCTAGCCTGTGAGTCCTGGAGCAGTGGCAGTGTCCTGCCTTTCCAGATGGCCATGAGCCTGGCTAAATGGCTCGCTCAGGGGAGCTGGGAGATGAGTGAGGCTGGGCAGATGCAGGAGGCGGGCTCTGGGGAGGATTTTGCTGGCTTTATTACATGTTTGTTATATTCATGCTGCTGCCTGGGTGGTGTGATTGGGCCACTACAGTGGATATTTTTGCCCTGAGTGAGGGAGAGGAATGAACGATGAGGAGGACTCCATCTTATCAGAAGGTTAATTATGACTATATTATGCATTATATATTATGCATTATATATTATATTATAATACATACTATATATTATAATATATTGTTCTATACTATATTACATTACATTTAAACTGAATCTATCAAGCACACAACTGCACAGAATTTTGCGACTGTCAGCCAAGAGTCCCAACACACACACACACCTGGATTCAATTGGTCAGTGAATCAAAACTCACCAGAATCTAATTACCATTTCCTTTTAGGTAAACAGTCTTCTATGATGCATTCTACTTGTGAACAAGACAGGAGCAGTAAATGAGATAAGAATTGTTTTTTCTTTTTCTGAGGTTCAGAGAATGTGAAACCCAGAAACATTTTTGAGGAAAATTATGTCTTGCTTTTCTCTGTGAAGAAAAATGTGGCAACAGGCCACAGTTGCCCGAGTCTGTCTGTTTTCTGAGCTGTTTTGTAAAAGTACATCCAGAGCTCGGGGGAAGGGAGAGTGGCTGAAGGTGCTCCCTTATGGGGGATTTGAATGACATCACCTTGCTCCAGGAGTGAGTGATCACACTGCTGGGAGTGATGGTAGAACTGATGCTTTGATCTGCCCAGTCACCCCTGAGTCTGGATGTGCTAAGGGAAATAATGGGGAAAAGAATAAAAGCCAGAAAATGAACAAACAAAACCACCGAGTAACACTTTTTTAATCCTTGTATTTACAAGTTATGTTAGCATTATTAACTCTGGTCAGGAACTCACCTGAAGCAATTATTCAGAGACTTCCTAATAGTATTTCATAATAACACAGGTAGTTACCCAGGGATTATTTTAAAATAATACATTCTCTGTATTAATCATTGGTTGCTATTGACTTGGTGACACATTGCTGTTGGTGAAATGAACTGTAATATAATTAGTTGCAAATAGGACCCATGCATGCTGTGCTAATTATTTTTATGTGAACCCAATTCATTGCTAATATAAATAGCAATATTAATCACAGCAAGTATCAATATTTATGCAACATGCTTCTATTTAAGTGCAGCTGTAGACAGCAATGCTCAGCAATGCACCAAAGGGAGGTGTGTGAGGAGTCAGTTTTTTCAGCCACACCATGATGGGTGATGTCCATTCTGTGACAATTGCTCTGTGCTTAGAGAATTCACAGAATCATTGGGTTGGAAGAGACCTTCAAGATCATCGAGTCCAACCCAGCCCCAACAGCTCAACCCAACCCTGGCACCCAGTGCCACATCCAGGCTTTGTTAAACACACCCAGGGATGGGGACTGCACCACCTCCCTGGGCAGCCATTCCAGAACTTTATCGCCTTTCTGTAAAAAACTTTTTCCTAATATCCAACCTCTATTTCCCTTGCTGCAGCTTGAGGCTGTGTGCTCTGGGTCTGTCAGTGCTGCCTGGAGACAGAGCCCAGCCCCAGCAGGAGCTGCAGAGAGTGATAAGTTCACCCCTGAGTCTCCTTTTGTCCAGGCTGAGCACCCCCAGCTCCCTCAGGGCTTCCTCACAGGGTTTGTGTTCCCAGCCCCTCTCCAGCCTCGTTGCCTCCTCTGGATGTGCTCCAGCCCCTCCATGTCCTTTCCAAGCTGAGGGGCCAGAGCTGGACACGGCACTCAGGTGTGCCCTCAGCAGTGCCCAGTGCAGGGGCAGAATGAGCTCCCTGCTCCTGCTGGCCACACCATTCCTGATCCAGGCCAGGAGCCATTGGCCTTCTTGGCCACCAGGGCACTTCATGGGATGTTTACTCCAGGCTGCCTCTCTGCAGAAGCCCCGTGTCTTCTACAGCAAACTGAACTGCACAGAGAGGACAGATCTTTGAATCTGCTCATTTTTCCCTCCTCCCATTCCTCACCACACTGGCTGTTAGCATCTCTTGGCCTGTGACTTGAAGAGCACTGGAGCAGAGTGGGTGTTTGAGAGGATCTGGGTAGGAGCAAGAAAAATGAGAGATCTGCTCCATTTCTGTGGGACTCTCTCAGAAGATGAGGCTCATTTGGGTGAGTCAGGGTCATCTGTCTCTCAATTCCTCATATTTAAAAGACAGCTGTCATACAAATGGGGAACAGTGTCAAAAGGAACACTCAACTGCCCCAAGTGGGTTTTCATCCTGTTAAATAAAGCCAGGAGAGTCTATCTGGATGCCAGTGACTGAGTGTATAGATCCAGCTTTGCTTGTTCCAGTGCTTCTGCTGGAAGCAGAATCAATCTTTCCTCTTACTTAATGGTTTTCCCAAGCTACTGCCTTTAATGAGTGTCATGGGTTGTTTCTGGTTTAACCTTATGCGGGCTGTACATGTGTTCAGAAAAAAGTCAGATTGGGCTGTGCAGGTGAGTGGTGTGAACAGGGCTGGCTGTACACACTGCAGCAGTTGTGGCACTTGGAGGAGTCCCAGGGCTGGGGAAAGCAAGACTGCAGATTGGCATGTGATCCTGACCCTGGGCAGGGATGTGCAGTGCATGCTGCAGAAGCACACTCAATAAATTAGATGATGATGTATGGCACAGTACATCACATTCTTGAAGGCAAGGCATATATACTCACCAGATAATGTGGAGCATGTGAAGTATTGAATATATCAAAGGAAGATTAATCTTTGTCTGGGAGTAACCCTGCACATTTTCTGTCTAGTTGAGTCAATGCATGATAATTTAAAATGTGAAGCAAGTGTGTGTGCATCTGTATGTGGACACAGGAGGATTATATTTGTATATGTGCTAGGGGATGTCAGGGTACACCTCTGTTTCTCTAAATATTGAAAGTTTCCCCCTGTTATTTTGCAGAAGAAAATGTTCTCTTTACATCTAAGGATTGAATTAAAGGAGGATTAATTGTCCCTCGGGACAAGTGCTGCAGGACTCAGCGGGTACAGCATGTCCTGTCCCAAAAAAGCTCTGCAGACAGGGCAGTTTCATTCTTTCACATCTCACTATGGAGAGCTGTGCCTGCAGTATGTGCTGGGTCACCAGCACCCTTCTTGACCTGGAACTGGAAAATCAAAGTACAGTAACTGTCAAAGTGTGGCCATTTAGCAAATATCTGCTCAAAAATGGCTGTTGTTCTGTGAGGGTGCCTGGCACTGAAAGGTTAGCTGAAAATTTCCCATCTGTGTTTTGTTTGTGTTTAAGGATTGATAGTTTGTAGTGTTACAATTGCTACAACTATTTTCACCTCAGAAATTTGCATCTGCTATGTTAACATGAAAATTTAAAACCTTGGTACAATGTATGAAATGATGATTAATTTACAGCATTTATCTTGGCTTACTAATCATTCTGTTTTTAGCTGATAATTTTATTTGTAATCTCCAGAGTTAAATTGCCATAAAATACCATAGTTACAAAGACATTCATGAGCAGTTGAAAGGATATGACACATTGTAATTTAGGAATTAATGCACATGTTTTAAAAAAGCCAATTCATGAGAAAGCTGTTAATACATGTACATTGTAGGAGAAACAAAGCAGAGGGAAAAAAAGCTGCAAACCAGAAGATAAGCACATGAGTAGTGCAGCTGTGTCACTAAGTGACAGTTTAAAGATATGGTGAATTCCATCCCACCATCTCTGAACAAAGAGCAACAAAGGGCAGAGAAATGTAACACAATCACCCAGGCATGAGCATGAGCAGTACCAGCTGGAAAACATTCCCTGTCCATGCCTGATTGAGCTCTGCCTTGCTGCCTCTTGTAATGTGGATAGCTACAAAATGTTCCCTGTTCAGTGGCACTCAGACACAGCGCTCCCAGTGCAGGAGCACTGGGAAAGGTGTCAGAACTTGTGGTATCAGCTGTGAGCAGTGTTCTCTCTTTGCAGTCCCTAATGATAACAGCAGAGGATGAGTCCTTGGAACACTGCAGTGATCTCCAAAGCACAAACAATCTGCTGCTACTTCAGGTTTCTCAGCCCATCTGCATCCCGGTGTCCTGCTTCTGGCCAGGACAGGGTTAGTTTTGGCAGCAGCCTCAGGGAGCATGGCTGGCACACAGAGTTTGTTCTGTACCACCTCACAGAATTGCCAGGGGCAAAGGAAGGGAGCCTTTATGCAGAAGAAAGGGCTCTGGTTTGGGGCAGTGTGGCTGCAGTCAGGTTGCAAGTTCCTGGTGAGCATTTTGACCCATCAATCACTCTCTTTTGTACACTTTTGTTATTAATGTTTTTGCTGTTATGGTTAATTTTCTTATCTCATGGCCCTAGAAAATTATTCCTACCTCAACCTGTGATTTTTGCCTTTTGTGCCTCCAGTTCTCCATCCTGCTGTGGCAGAGAGGGGGAGGTGAAAGCAGGGGAGCAAGAGAGGAGCATGGTTCAGATTCTTGGTGGAGGATTGTAAACCTTCTCTATCACATGGCATGGAAGAATGGTTTTAGGTGGGGTCCTGAGCAACAACACGTTTTTGAACAAATAACAGGAGATTGTTCATGCAGTAGCCCTTGGTCAATCAGGACAGGACAGGATGCAAAGGATGTGCTCTGCACCACAGCTGGGGAGAATGGTCCTTCCTGGAGCCTCTGGCAGAAGGTACCTGGAGAGATTCCAGAACAACCCCTGGGCTCTGGAGCTGGGAATATGAAATATCAGCTACACACAACTGATAGAGACACTGCCTGCTTATGAAGGGGTTTGAGCTGCCTCAGAAGTGACTGGCACCACAGCAGAGCTGCTTTTGGCACCCCAGCTACCAGTGCTGGGCTGGGTGCTCAAAGGGAAAGGCCCTGCAGCACACACTGATACTACAGGGACTGTGTGGATAGCACTGATCACACAGAGAGCTTGAACAGGAAATCCCAACCACCCTGGGATCCTGGGAGTCACCATGGACTGGCCTGATGGTGAAAATTTTGGATCAAAATCATTGAATAGAAGGTGACATGTTCTGAGGAGGCCCCACCATACAACCAGCTACCAGAAAATGAAGAGTGATACACTCTCTTTACTGTCTTTACTGACAGTTCTTGTCATGTTGTAGGGATACTCTGAGAAGGGAAAGCTGCTGTGTGGATTCCTGTGTGGTCAGTGGTAGCAGCTGTGTGGTTCAGTCTCAGCAGGGACACTTGTCTGGAAAATACATTTCCTAAATCCCAGCCCCCAACCAAAGCATGGCTGTGGGTTTGCTCCTGGGGGCTTTACTCAGTGCCCAGTGCTCAGTGTTGTCTTTTCTCCTACAAGAGCTTCTCCCACCACAGTTGATGAATGCTGGTATGGGAACACCAGCAGGGTCAGCCCATTCCCACTCATCTGCATCCCTGTAACATCATCCCTATCCAACAGTGTCACAGGAAGGAACACATCTATCTACAATCTATAACTAATGTGAAATAAAAGCTTTCTTTTCTTCAGAAAGATAACCAGAAGCTTAGGAAAGGGTGTAGAAGTGGATGAAATAATCTAGATAATGACACAGATTTTGGTCCATTTCACAAGCACTTCAGTTTGTGGTAGATTTATTTACTTAAATCTCTCTCCTGTAGTGACTGATCATTCTGAATTGCAGAGACAAGAGAATCCGTCGTAGATCAGTGTAATTGCAGGAAGGAGAAATTTGGTGTTATGTTTTTATTTTCTTGACTCTTGACTGTAGAACTCTCCTAAGGTGCACAGGGAGAGATCCATTTTATTCATGGCAAAAGGCAATCATAAATTATATGAAATTAAGGAATTTTTTTTCCCATCCTGTATAGACAACCCTTTGTTATGTGTTTGTTCTTCATAAAAAGCAGTTACTCATTAATCCTGTGCAATACAGTAGGGAATCTTATGATCAAGAAATCAAGAGTTCAAACATACTGTCTTTGAAGGGTATTTTTACAAGGCATAGAATATCCCATGGTAAAAGTAATCCTTTGGAATAAAGAAGAGAGATGAAGGTGGTAGAGGCAGAGTAGCAGCAGCTCTTTGCTTACTTTGAACTGTCTTGGGAAATTGCAATTTGTATCTAGAAAGGAACTGGAAGAAGTTGAAGATTTCTGTGATAGTATGAGCTGGGGCCTACATGTTAACAGATTGCCATGTTTAATGGGCTCCTGGCTTGCAAACAGACTCATTTCCTTTCACAACACTGTCCATGGAAATGCACATGTCAGTGCAGGTCACTGCTGCCACCCTGCTTCCATTTAAACAGCCACTCTAGATAATAATGGTCATTTAAGAACTAGCAGATATTTTTTTTTTATTTAGCTCGGTCTCTCAGGTACTTCTATCCTGTGTATCCTAAATACCCCAAATCCCTTATTTTCTACTCCAGCATTACCTTGATAATACATATGCTGCCATGAAGGATTTATAGTTTAGGTGATTTAAACCATGGATCTTAAGTAATTTAGAATACTAATTGCATTTTAATTTAACACACCATAATGAGAATAATGGATCAGTTTTTCTAAGCTGGTAATTTTCTACAAGCTCTGATAGGATGCTACCTGGCTGGGTGACTTCTGTACCATTAACTCTTAGATGATTGAGTTGGTTATAAAATCTACAAGATAAATAACTGCTGAGTTCCACCAACCTTTCCTTCAGCTTTCTGCAGGTTCCTGCTGCCTGTGTGGGAGAGAGGCTGTATAAATAAACACTTTTTCACTGCCCACATCAAGCTGAGAATGTGAGATCCTCCTGCCTGCAGCTCTTGGCTCAGCTGGTTCAGTCTTCACATCCAGCAGGTTTTCAGCCAGGGACTGTTTGGGTTAGAGGTGAAAATAGAATGCAGGATATCAGAATATCTCACAGGCAGTTCAAGGATTGAATAGGAGAGGCAATGGTGCTACTTTTTAACACTGGGTGTGTTTTTTTCTAAAACATGAAAACATTCCCAGTAGCTTCTGGGCAGCTTTTCCATTTGTTTGTAATGTTCTCTCCATTGATGCTGTCCCCCAGTAATCAATAAAACTTAATTAAGGATAATAGTGAAAAGCAGCAGCCTGAAACCTCATTAGATGTAAAAATCCAGTACAGAGTGTGGTGACTGGAGTCAAATAATGGTGACTCAAAGAACAAATCTGTGGCCACAGAATAGAAGAAACCAAAGCTGCTGTTGCTGTGGTTGTTCTTTTCCCTCGCTGATTTTGTCCCACAAGCAGAAGCTGTGTCTTCTGTGAGCTGGCCATGGAATTGCAGCAGGACAGGAGGATAAACCCTGCATGAATAAGTGTCTTTCTTTAAAGAACAAATAGGTTGGTTTAGAATTATGGAAAAAAAAAATCTCCTCTATTTCTCTCTTTTTCTTTCTTCTTCTAATTTCTTCTTCTCAAAGTCTGATTAACTTAAAATTGGATGAGTTGGAGTTTGCTAAATTGAATGGGCTTAGACTTTGCTAAGTTAATGCTTTGTGAAGTGCTTTATGTTGATTGAGTATTGCTTTAAAATTTGCCAGAGTTCTCTGATTTTCTGATTTGCCAGTAAAGATTTTCTTCTTTAGACCTCTTGAGGAATCTCTAGTCAGTATTTTCTCCTGTGTGTCTGAATCAGGGTACATAAAAGAATATTAAGCCCTTTTAAGAGACTTAATGAGTGAGATCTGGAGCCTTACAGGTGGCCAGTAGGTAAAGGTGGCTGGCTGCTGCCCTTGGCCCCAGCAGAGGTCAGGACACATCACAAAATCTTCCTTGCTCACATTCTCTAGTGTCACTGTCATATTTTCTGAAAAATCCCTTTGCCAGGATTTCTTCTCCTGGCAAGATGAGAAGCCTCAGAGAAAAAACAATATTATCTTATTTGTTTCTCCCTGTTTTGCTGCTTTGGAATGTGGCTGGAGATTGTTTACCAACAGGTGCATGTTTGATTGGTTTCATGTGAATTGTTTTTACTTAATGACCAATCACCATCAGCTGTGTCAGGCTCTGAGGAGTCAGTCGTGAGTTATTATTTATTCTTGTTAAGCCTTTTGTCTGTATCCTTCTCTTTCTTTAGTGTAGTTTTAGTATATAATAATACAACATAACATAACATAACATAACATAACATAACATAACATAACATAACATAACATAACATAACATAACATAACATAACATAACATAACATAACCAGCCTTCTGAGAACTTGCAGTCAGATTCCTCATCTCTCACCTCGTCCTGGGGAACCTCACAAACTCGACACTCCAGTTCTCACTTTTCTCTCTCTTCAGCTTCTGAATGTTGGAGCTCAACCATTGCACAAGCATTTGAGACTCATGCTGTCTAAGGTGGCAGTGAAATAGGTAATTCTGGCTCTCAAATCCATTGTAGCATTAAGGCAATGCTGCAATTATCACATTTTGGAAGGCCAAATGCAATGTTGAAGTACAGGCATCTGGTTGATGATAGTTTATCTGATGGTGCCGTGCTGTGTTGGTGCAAACTTGGCATTGTGCTTTACCTTACCAGATAACTGAGGCTGTCCCTGAAATAGTTTCTTGTTTTCCGTTCCCCTAAATGGAAAGTTGAATGCAATCCACTTTCTAGAAGCTGTTTTTAATTCTGACCATCAAGTAACACATGCCAGTAATGAAACCTGTCCCTCTAGTTACCGGTCTTTTGTGTAATTTATAGACCCTCTTTTTTTAACTCATAAATTCCCACCCTGCCTTTCTAGGGAGGTAAATGCACAGGAGAGTCCCACCCTGTGTCTGATAACTGTGAGATAAAATCTGAGCTGGTGGGGCTGAGGGCACTCAGCTTCCAGCACTGAGCAGAATGGGCTCCTCTCCTTGGCCCCAGTGTGAGCCAACAAAGGGATGTTTTTCTCAAGGGGTTTTTCTTCCAGGCAGTAAAATTTCAGTGTTTAATGATTTCCAAAGGACTGACTCAGGAGAGGAGGGACTGAGGATTTTCCTTTCCCTCTATTTATCTGCAAGTTCCTGACACGAATGGTTCTTTGAACTTTCTTTAGGATGCTGTAGGGCAATAATATTTCTCATTTAAAAATATATTTTGAATCACAAAGACTTTAGATGTGTGTGTGTATTCATAAGAGAACATAAGCACAGAACTACCACTGCTAACACACAGAATGTCAGCTTTGTCAAGCTACACCAGGGTTGCCATTTCCCTTCAGTCCTGTGGTTGGGGACCTTTTAGATTAAATTCATTAGTTCATGGTAGTTTTGAGATGTAACATAAGCCTCCAAAGGCATCTTAAGCTTCTCTTTTTTATTAAAATTAAATCTTCCCTTGGCATTTCTCTAGGCACTTCTCCACTCACAAATAAAAGGGACACTGCTGAAGGATATTCTGCTGCACACTTAAATGCCAGCAATCCAATTAAAGAAATGTTTAACCTTTTGTAAATAAAGCTATGGCTTGTACTGGCTTTTGGCTAAAGGAAAAAAAAATTAACTAATTTATTATTAAGCTTCTTACCCAAGACTGATGTATGTATTCATGATATAGTTTATAGCATTATAAGGCCAGAATACTATTAAAATTATTCTGTCCTGGAAGGTCAGCTGGCTGCACATTCTGGCACTCAAGTCAGCTCTGCTCAGTGATTTCCTTCTTCAAAGCCACCTTGGAATCTTGCACAGTCTCTAGACACAAAAATCCTGATCCAGAAGTCAGATGTGTCACAGCACTTTCTTATATTTCTGATTTTGATCGTGGCCTTTGTTTTTCCATTGCAAACAACACATGTGGATTTCTATAGGAAGGTGTTCAAACTCTGATGTACATTGTTCTAAACCTTAGTCTAAAAGCAATTTTAAAGCTAAACAATTGATTCTATATCTGGATGTTGAATTTGTACTATCTCTAGGCAACTCTAGCAGTGTGGAAGACTATATTATAATTTATCTTTATTGCCTCTTTTGCTGCTACTCAGACACTTGATCTGTTGGGATGTTTTTGCCAAGAAGATTTGGCAGAGACAACAGACCTAGAGCAAAACTGATAGGAGCTTACACTGGGCATAGAGAGGAAGGGGAAAATGAATTTTCCTGCTTTTCAGCATCCTGAAACCATAGGGCTTCTCTGTGAGGGCAGGGAAACCCATTAAATATTTTTGGGAGCACTTGTACTAAGACAAGATAACCAAATAGTAGCTGTGTCTTTTACTAGGCTGGCTGCTGTGCTTAAGGCATGGAAGCATGCTGAATTTGAATCAGAAGCAGCACACTTCCAAAAAAGATTTAACTGGAGAGCAATCACACAATGAGGATTTCACGTTTTCTGCTTCTGTTTCAGATCTGAAAAGAAAAGCCCATGTGCCCAGAAGCTTGTGTAAGTATTCCAGCAGTAAGAATAGCTTTATTCTTTATATGGCCTCTATATACCCAGAAAAGTTAAGCCAGGGTTGATATATTTCTCACATTCCTGCTGTGGCTTTGTTACCAAATATTCAGCAAAATAAAACTCCTTAACAGCAGTGTAGCATTAAGAAGCAGACACTCTTTATTTGACCCTGGATGCATGAGAGGAAATTTCCTCTGAAATATCTTGATGCTGAATACAGGCAAGGCTGGTGTTTCTATACTGTAGCTTACATAAATATTAATTGTTTTTCCCAGAAGGAACATACATATGATAATCATTTCCCCAAAGTCATCAGCATCTTTCCCCTCTCACTGGCACAGGTTTTTTCTTGTCCCAGAGGTCCCTTTGGTGGTTGCTGACCACAGAGTTATACCTGACCACCCAATGAACTCAGTGCTGCTTTCCAAATATAGAGAAAAGTTGGCATAACTGGTGTGATTGATTATTGTGATCAATGAAGTGTGGGTTTTGTTCCCTTCTTGGTTAATGTTAGCTGTAGTTTGATTGTATGATTCCATAGCTAGTGATTTGGACAAATTGTCATTGCCTTTTCTGTACCAGCTAAGCAAATTGTTCACCTGGCAACACTTCACCCCTTTGAGGCTTGTGTAGCTTGTTTTTCCTTCAAGCCTTCTTAAGCCTCTCTTTGCTTCTTTACTAACTTTGAAAAAAATGTTGGGTCAAACTTGGGGCAGAATTGAGCCACAGAACAATAGAATCATAGAACCATGGTATGGTTTGGGTTTGAAGGGACTTCAAAGATCATCTTGTTTTCACCTCCTGCCATGGGCAGAGACACCTTCCATTAGACCAGGGTGCTCAGAACTCCATCCATCCTTGCCCTTGACCTCCTCCAGGGATGAGGCATTCACAAGTTCTATCTTTTAAAGTCATGCAGGATGCATTTCGTGCTATCATGCATGTCAGGGAATCTGACTGGGTTCTTGCCCTTTTTTACACATAGTGCACAATGGAGAGAAGTTCTGCCTTTACATGACCTTCTCTCCTAGTTTGCTGGGGTATTTTTTTAACCAAACCGACAGCTACTTTCTCTTCTATCCAGTTTCTTGAAAGAGCAACATTGCAGGAGAATTCAAGAACATCTCAGAGTGAGTCTTTTTTTCAAAGGAAAAAGATGTCCTTTAATTTTCTGAGTGCCATGAGCCCCAAAGGACTGTTTTGCCATGGATGGCAGTGACACTGCTGGCTCCAGGCCTGGTGAATCCCTGCAGCTCTGGAAATTCCCAGTGCTTGTCTCACACTCACCCCAGTGAGCTGCAGGCTGGGCTCTCAGGACCTGCATTGGGGCAGCACAGAGCTCCATGTCTGCATGTCTGCTGCACTTGTGCTTTGCCAGCTGGCTTATTCTTCTGTTTGTATTGCTCCTGCTTGCAGCTTGGCATCATGTTTGGGAGCTGGGTTTTGATTTTTGGTTGCTTTTTATTTAATGTTGCTATCAAGGCAGATATATTTCCTTTTCTTTGTACACTACAGAAAAACCTAAAGCTTCTTAAAAAAATTTAAAGCAATTCAGCTTTTTGAAACTGCATAATTGAAGAACTCTGAAATAATTGGCTTATTATAGTGCACCCATAAAAATGAATTTGCATCTCATTTATGAACTATTAGATTCCTTATTACATGCCACTGATTGTTCTTAATGTGACTTGCATATAATTTAGCATTCTTTACTCATACATTTTGTAGCTAAACACTGGGGGAGGGAAGTTCATCCCAAAACCATGGCACCAGAATGTAGATTGCAGAGCAGCCACTGACTGCTCCTGCATGGTGTGCTCTCAGTTTGTGTCTCTGTTCCTCTCACAGTCCTGTACTGAGGTGCACAAGCCCCAGATGAGTGCCATAAGTCCCAAAGGACTGTTCTGATGGTGACAAGCATTCCTTGCTCCAGGCCTGGTGAATCCCTGTGGTGATGTTCACAGGGGTCCCAGGAAGAGGGAAGAGATGAGAATCTTCACTCCATGTTTCAGAAGGCTGAATAATTATTTTATTATATATATTATATTAAAAGAAAATTATATATTAGAACTATACTAAAAGAAAGGATTTCATCAGAAGGCTAGCGAGGAAAAAGAATGGAATGATAATAAAATCTTGTGACTGCTCACAGCCTCAACACAGGTGGCTGTCATTGGTCATCAAGTAAAAACAATTTCACATGCTGGGTAAACAGTTCTCCAAATCACATTCCAAAGCAGCAAAACATACAGAAGCTGAAGCTTCTCAGCTTCTCAGGAGAAAAGATCCTGGCAAAAGGATTTTTCATAAAATATGTCTGTGACAAATCCCTGCTTTTTTCCACACCCCTTTCCCCCCAGTAAGGCCTGGCCACGCTGCAGCAGGAGCTGCCATTGCTAATGACAAACCTGAGCTGCAGGTCCCCAAGGGATTTCCCAGAGCCAATGCACACACCCTGCACCCCATGTTAGATCCTTCACTATGGCAGTGACCCAGGCCCATGGTGACAGGGACATTGCTGTGCTACCAAGAGCAGCACAGGCATAGTGCTGGGGTCACTCTGGATTCCTCAGCCCAGCAGTGGTTGTGGCTCTTCCCCAGTGCTCCCCATGTCCATCTGTTGGTGGAGGTGGCAGCAGTGGCACAGCTCCATCTCAGTGTGCTCTCACCTGAGCTCACCTGTGTGCCAGAGGGCTGCAGGTGCTGGCAGGGAAGTTATGCAGTGTCAGCGCCTTTGGATGTGTGTGAGGATCACTGGGCAAACCCTGCTGGTGGGCTGGGAAATCCTCATGGGTCTTAGGCTGAAAGATTTAACTGGATGTGTGTTCTATCCCCTTCTGTCAGATCTGGGGCAGTTCTCTGCTGTCCTTGGGCAGTTTTTTCTTTATCTCTCCCATGGCCAACCCTCCCTCCAGGAGATCTCTGCTGTCCATGGCCACTGAGTGTCCCTGCAGGGCTGATCCAATCCCAGCATCCCATGGGGAGATGCTCCGCCCAGGGGAGGAGCCAAGCATTCCTACCTGGATCCAATCTGAGCCTGGCCCAGCACAGCAGCCTTTGCCCCCTGCATTGCCAGAGGAGCAGCTTTCTGCTGCCCTGCATGGCCAGAGGGAGCCCAGGCCCATCTGCAGCAGCCCTGGAGCTGCAGAGGAAAACTCCCCCCTTGTGCAGGATCCCTGCTGCAGCAGAGCCACAGCTGGCACTGCAGGAGGGCTGAGCCCCCATGGATGGGGCTGGGACACCGCCCTGGCACACAGGGGGCAGGGACTGCTCTCACTCTGGCTGTGGGTTGGTTTTGTTGTTTGTACTCTTGCATTTGTATTTTTATTTTTCCTATTAAAGAACTGTTATTCCTCTTCCCATATCTTTGGCTGAGAGCCCCTTAATTTCAAAATTATAATAATTCAGAGGGAGTGGGTTTACATTCTCCATTTCAAGGAAGGCTGCTGCCTTCCTTAGCAGACACCTGCCTTTTCAAACTGAGACATCATGTTACATTCTGTTTCCAAATGCTGGAAACACCCCTTCTGTTCCTGCCAGAGGATTCCATCACCTCAGAAACAGGACTCCAACACAGCCAGGAATCACTGCCTCCACTGGGCTTCCAGCAGCATTCCCTCTGTCTGAGCATGGCTTTAGGTGCCATAAAGCTCAGTTTTGGTGTCCATAACTCCATTTTGACTCAGTGGAGGAGCAAAACTGTAAGAACAAAAATGAACCAAAATGTGGGAGTCACCTTGTGGAACTGAAGATGATTCTGGGTGAGTGATTGTAGAAATAATATCATAGGGTTGAAGGGAAAGTGGCAAGCAGGCACCTTGAATGAAATTCTGCAAAATTACTGAACAGCTATTTCAGAATATTTTGTTTACTGTAGGAAATGGCAAAATAAATTACAAGTTCATTTCAATATATACAAAAAATGTGGTGGTCTTCATGAGAGATGTTAGTCTCTTTTTGGGCACAAGCAATTAAGGCACTGATGCCAAGTATTCAGCAGGAGCAAATGTAGTGAGCCCTGGGTCATGGGTTTGAGTATCTGTGGTTCCCAAAATACATGGAAGTACATGGATATTCCTGTGGGCCTTTTTGTCAGAAAGCACATGGCAAACTGAGATTTTCATCAATCTTTTGTTTAGCTGATGGATCATGTGGTTTAATCCAGTGCATGGTTTTTTCAGGGTAGCAAGTGAGTGGGACACCAGGTGAGGTAAGGAGAAAAAATTATGGATCAAAACTTGTACAAAGACATTATGATCCTTCAGACAAAATAAAATACGTACAATTCTATTCTGTTCAGAGGAGGAACTAGCAGTGTTGACAGCAGCAACATCAGAAGAGTACTGACATGCTTTGTATTTCGTTTGCCTTTCTTCTGGATTGTCAATCTTCTCTGAATCTCTGTTCAGCAGCACAGTAAATACAGCCAGAAACATGAGGCACATTTCTGCCAGGGAGGCAGAAATGATCCCTGCAGCCTTCTAATCCTTCCCTTACAGTAATTTTGAAGAGATTAAATGTGGGTTCAGATATGTGGATGCACTGCACTTTTCAGAGCTCCAATTTTATGTAGGGAAATGATTCCCCTTGTGTGTTAGAGCAGGTCAGAGTGTGTCATGCCAGTGCAGTGTGACAGTGGTCACAGGGGTCCTAGGATGAGGGAAGAGATGAGGATCTGACTCCATGTTTCAGAAGGCTGATTTATTATTTTATGATATAGATTACATTAAAACTATACTAAAAGAATAGAAGAAAAGGTTTCATCAGAAGACTAGCTAAGAATAGAGAAAAAGAAGGAATGATAACAAAGGCTTGTGGCTCAGACAGAATGTCTGAGCCAGCTGGGCTGTGATTGGCCATTAATTAGAAACAACCACATGAGACCAATCACAGATGCACCTGTTGCATTCCACAGCAGCAGATAATCAATGTTTACATTTTGTTCCTGAGGCCTCCCAGCTTCTCAGAAGAAAAATATCCTAAGGAAAGGATTTTCCATAAAAGATGTCTGTGACAGTGCAGGGCATCTGTGGGCTGTGAGAGGAGCAGTTACTCCCAGCCTGAGTGCAGCCTGACATGGGGCTGGAGCTGCTGCAGTACATGGCACAGCAGAGAATGTTCTGCCCCACAGGAGCCAGGCCAGCCCCTAAAGCTGCCACCTGAGCCCATCTCTGCCTGTTCACCTCCTCCCTGCCCAGCCCTGCTGGCCCTGTTTTGGTCAGAGGTGGTTTTACACTCAGAACCCGTGACAGGCTGTGATAAGGTTGTGGAGTTCAGGGGTTAAGCAGAGCTGATGTGTGAGCTTTGCCAAGGCAGGCGCTCTGCTGCCCCGGCCTTTGAAGGATAAAAGTGTTATCCAGACAAATCCATGCTGCTTTTCAAAGCAGCAGCTCA
Organism: Zonotrichia leucophrys gambelii; assembly: GCF_028769735.1. Classification (NCBI taxonomy): domain Eukaryota; kingdom Metazoa; phylum Chordata; class Aves; order Passeriformes; family Passerellidae; genus Zonotrichia; species Zonotrichia leucophrys. The sequence continues at coordinate 2,840,256 of NC_088188.1, read as the reverse complement.
GTGTGCAGCACAGCTGGGCTCTGGGAGCAGGGCAGGGAAGAGCAGCCTGCTGTTTTCTTTGGGAGGAAAGGTGGAAATACATTTTTCAAAGCAGCTAGTTGTTTTGGGAATGTCTGGTTTCAATGCCCAAATAAATGGTTTTTCAGTTGGTTTCCACCTCAGAAGGTAGATTCTAGGTGTAATTTAAAAGATTCAGCTTTCACTTTTTGGCAATCAAAAGTGCCCATCATCCTGGATCAAACATTCTAATTCTCTCCTTCGATGTAAACTTGTAATTTTGAGGGAAGAAGTCAATGTAAAGTTGAGCTGTAAGATCTACTCCCTCCCTCCTTCCCCCTTCTATTTTTATTGTCTGTGCTTTGCTCCTGGTTTGCAAACACTGTTGTTTGTTTTTTAAAGCATACATTGAAAGGACACATGGGGATTACCAATAAACCAAATTAAAAGGGCTGGAGATAGTAGAGGGAAGTTCATATACCTGTCACCGTGTTCATTACTCAGCACTGTGTGTGCTTTTCACTGCTCCAGATCACACCCAAACACAATGCTGATTATCTGGGCAGGAGGTCACTTTTGCATGCCAGAGGAAAACACTGCTATGTCTTGCTAATTTGATTTTAATATCTGTGCCATGCCATTCTTTAGCCTAGAAATTAGCTTGCTTTTTACTAATATAATTGGCCAATTAAAACATCTTTTGTAGGAGATGGGGAGATACCCACAGTCCTTATGGGATTAGGAACATACTAAAGCAGACAGTTCCTGATCCAACAGGAGATAATTTAGAGCACAAAGAAGGGAATATAGTCATTGCAATTTTCTTAATAAGTTTTTTGAGGTGATTTAGGGTTCAGTCTTTGGAAGGGAGATGGAAACACTGGAATTTAGAAGATGCAGCCCTGTAGGACCACTGTGGCAATAGGGAACAGGTAGTTACAATCCATTCTGTAAGCTTGCACTCTTTTGTTTAATTAATCACTATAAGATCCCTACCTCTGGCCAGTTATGAACATGTAATGAAACAGAAAAAATTTGCACCAGACAGTCTTCCTTGGTCACAGTAACTAAAACATTTTAGGTTTTGCAACCAGATCATACAGTTTGGGTATTTCCTTCCTTACCTGCTACCACTTATCACCTGGAGTCAGTCCCTGGGAGAAAAATAACCCTGGCTAGAGCCACTGATTTCCTGTCTTCCACTGCTTAGAGATGGTGAGGGGTGGACAGATGAGGAAGGGACAAGTGTTACCTCTGCTGTAATGGTGAAGATGAAAGAGTAACTTCCAATAAATAGATCACCTTCCTCTCCTGGATCCCAGCTCCAGCAGTCACAGCCTCTTTCTGATGCCTCAGGTTTCAGCTTTTATATTTTTCACTTTCTGTGCTGCTTTAATGTGTGGGTCTGGACTTCATATGAGAGGATGGTGATCTCCTGCACAGAGCAGAGAGACAAAACAATTCCTTCTCTAGCTGGGCACCAAGGACAAATGATCCAAATCTCACGCCCAAGAGCACAAACACTGTGGGCTGGAGAGAGAAAAACAAGCAGGATGGGACTGCATGGGCTAAAGCTGGAATTGGACAATGAACTGCAAGATGCAAATGGAGCAGAACTGATCAAAGGGAGAGACCCTGGGAGCGCTTGTGCATTTTGGGACCATTTTGGTTCATCCTGGGTGTAGCCCTGGCTGGGTTCTTGGGCTGCCCAAGGTGGATCCATTGAGGAAATCCTTTTAATAAATCCCTGCTTTATTCTTTAGCTCAGTCCAGCCTCTGTTCTAGGTCAGCCTTCTCTAGGCATCACTTCCCCAGGGTGCTCTCTGGATTCCATCTTCATACAGTATCCTTCAGACAGAGCTCGAGGAGAAGTCCTATCCTAGACAATCAATCACTGAGCCTGGAAAGAGATTGAGAGACTTATGCTAATCATATTTAATTAGTATGTGCAAATGATTCTAACTAAATGTAGACTTCCCTTAGTATCTTCAATTAAAAGCTCTGGATGTACTCCAAAGTTACAAATTCCTTCACTAAGCCAGTAGGGAATGATAATGAATTATTGCTAATATAGTCATAAAGCTTTTATTTGCATAAGTAATATGAAGCTAATGTGTGGATAAAATTAAACTTGAAAATGAAATATTATTAAAACAAAATCGCTAATGAATTTGGACACATTACTGAGCAGGTATATTTGGCAGCTGGCTGGAACAGATAACTCCAATAGAAGTCTAGCAGAATCAAAATCAATATTGAACATTGCATAACACAGTGAAGATGGAGTAAGTTAGACTGCTCGCTGTCTCAGTTCTGATGAGCTTCATCATTGTTGGCTTTTGCAATCATAACCAAGAGAAGGTGTCAATGCGGGAAGGAGAGCCAAATCCTTGGGTTTGAGTATTTAATTTTGTTTTTTACTGTTTTAATTAGACTGGCTTGATAGAAGATGCTTTAAATCTTCATTAGTGTGGAATAAATACTGAAGACTAAAAGTCATGTTGTAGGTAGATGGTGGTCACACATGCTGCTCATACCAGCAGTATTGGTTGTTACCATATTAAGAATCTCACTACCAAGGCTGAACATTTTTCTTCTTGAAATATTTCACTGATCACTTTTTACTCCTTTTCATACTGCAGAAGGCTTTCCTCAACCCCTAGTAGATATGTTAGTGCTGGGCTCTAGCAGTTTGGATTGATTTTGTTTACAGGAATTGCTCCAAACTAAAGTAATCTGAAGACCAGAGTAGTGTAAGGTAGTGAAAGTTACTCCAAAATAGTAAGTTCTGCCTCTGTAATAACTGTAGAAAAATACAGAGTGTAGTGTTTTGATCTGTTTTTTTCTTTCTTCCATGATCTTATGAACCAGAATCTGAGCACTGTTTCTCTGTTGTTTTGGGATATTTGATTTTTACTGTGCCTTCCTGACAAAACCTGCAGAGCACTTGCTGCACTTGCCTCCACTCCCTCTGGGCCAGCCCACAACTCCTTCCCACGGGCTCAGCTTCACTCTGGGTTCCTCTGCAGCTCCTCTGTGCAGAAGGGTCCAGGTGCAGTCCCTCTGCTGCCCAGGGCTGCCCTGCCTGGGTAAAGCAGCAGAAACTCAGCTGGACAAAACCTCCCTGAGCTGTGCTGAGCTCTCCCAAGCCTCCTGACTTTTGTACAGACAGACACTGCCATTGAGACACCTCTGGGACAAGATGGACTCACTTGTGAGGATAAGCATTTTCAGGGCTTGAGGTTTCATTATCATGTCTGAGAAACTAATTAATTTTCTCTTTTGTGCAGGAGGATTATGTACTTCACCTTTTTGCAGAGACCAAAGCTCTGACACCTGAAAAGATGAAACCTGTCAACTCCCAGCTGATGTTACAGCCTGAGTGGAAGGGTCTGTGTTGGCTTTCACTATCTCAAAATCTGCCCTTATCTCTGCTCTTCCAGAGTTGGTGTTTCAGAAATTACTCCACCAAGTTGTTGCATTTTTGTGGGACTTGTGTTGCTGCTGCTTTGAAAATTCCAGTCGTTAAGAACTCAGTGTTGCTTTATGGTGCAAAAAGCATCATAAATGAAGGTTTATAGGTTTAAATAAAGGTTTTCCTTTATTTTTCTTTTTATAAATGAATGGTTTTGTTGGGAAAAAAAATCAGACATATCTCGTCCAGTGCTTCATTTCAGGTGCTTGTACTGTTTCTGATACAGAATACAGTTAATTTTCTCTCAGCACTGAGAACAACCTGTGCAGCCAAAGCCCAGCTGATCTGGGCAGTGTGGTAAGTCAAACTTGCTGGGTGGTGACCTGTCAGTGACTCCCCCAATGCCAGAACCTCACTGTGAGGGATGCTCGTGTGTTTTGTGTCGGGAGCAGAGCTGGATACTTGGGATACCAAGGATTATCACCATTTTGCAGACTTCTTTTCTATTTCTGCACATATATGTATTACATTTAATATTTCTACCTAATTTTATGCATTTTTAAATACTTTTCAAACTGACAAGTTACACCTTTTCCTTTTGTGATGTAGTTGTCTCCTAATTCAGTGATAAAGGGAAGTAGTAGCAAGCTGGTTGCATTCATTGTAAGAATGTTGGCCACTGGGGGACCAGGTGCAGATTTGGTGTTTGCACCAGGGAGGAAGTGGAAGAATGGTTCCCACTTTTCCCACCTCCTTGGGGCTTGTTCTGTTAGGTTGTACCAGCTCAGAGCTTTCCAGTGTGGGCATCTGTTGGAACTCTGATGGCTGACAGCTTTGAGCTTTCTGAATTTAAGGGTGCCACCCTCAAGTAAACACCTCATTTGACTTGGAAAAGGCTTCAAAATTTGAGTGATAGCACAGAAACAGTGTGTGTGTAGTTTGGATAGTATTGTGTGATTTCACAGGATGAAAAAACTTAGATTCGGGGTTTTAGTATATGGTGATATATGGGAGCCAAGATGGAGAATTTTGGGTGTGGGTTAGATGTCTTTTTAGCACCTTCTTCCTTCTTCTTCAGGGGTCTGGGTGGTTTTCTCTAATTGGGTGAAAGATGTCCACATTGCAGGTTTTAGGTGATCATAATTGGGTTAGAAACATAAATAATATAAATGTCAACTGTTTATTGGATAACTTGGGCTTAAATAGCCTTGAACAGACACCATTTTAGGGCACTTTCTTTACTTGTTAGAGAGAGCTCCCATTTTGTAAGTTTGTAATAGATAAGGATAATAAACTTCAGAGTGAGACTTCAAAAACATCTCCTGAGTATTATTCACCCTGGCCTTGGAGCAAGAAGGAGCTTGGAATTCCAACAGGCATCTGTCTTCAGCACAGCTGCATGTGCCTCTTGCTGTGTGCTGGGGCAGGGGAACAAAGCCCTGGGTGTGGGCAGGTAGGAGTGATGGGGGCAGGATGGTGGGGATGGATGGAGAGCAGAGATCTCTGCAGCCAGGTCAGGAACTTGGGGTTTATTGCAAAGGGCCTGGGTGCAGGGCCCTGCTGGGAGCTGCCAAACACAGCTCAGAGCAGGGCCCAGAGGAGAGAGGGGGAGAGAGGATGAGAGGGTGAGAGAGTAAAAGGGTAAGAGAGCGAGGTTCCCGTTACAATGCCATAAATCTTCTGTGCTGAATATTCTCATTCTCACTAACCAATCTAGTACAAGATACAAATGTTATAGCATTTACATACAGCCTATAAGAATCATTACATTACCACACTGTGTTACATTTTAAACCCTAAAAACTCCTCTTTGGGCCCCTTCTGCCAAGCTGTAGGGTCTGCTCTGACCCTTGGGCCTGTCTGCAAGCAGAGGGTGTTGTTCCATCAAAAGGGGATCACCTTCAGCTGGCCACACCATTGTTTTCCAGTTGTTCAGTAACTGAGGGATCTCAAAGCTTGCTTTCATTTCAATCTCGCTTACAGTTTCCATATTCTCAAAATCTTTTGCCAGACAATCATATTGGTAAGGCTTTCCTGTTTCATCTTCCCCAAAATAGGCAGAGACTGTTAGCCACGCCTCTTGCTCCAGGACCCAGGCACAGACCCTGAGAGCTGTGCAATGCACATCTTACAGCTCTTGCCTGTTCTAAGAGCTTGACACAATCAGGTTATGAAGGTTGGTGCACCCTGAATTACCATGTTTCTGAATTTTGCATACTTGTGTCAAAACTAAGTAAAGATCTTTTTCTGTTGTGGATGTGACAGCCTGGTCAGAGAGCAAGAAAACAGGATTTGTTTTCTCACAGTGGACTTGTAAGACTTTTTAGGGAGTTGTAGGGAAACAATGATAACTTGTTAGTATAAACAACCTGCAGGTGGTGTTTTCCTACTCTGTTTTTCTGTTCTTCTCAAGGACTGTTTGTGAGAAAGATGTTTTTGTTAATTAGCCAATCAAGTAGAATGTGTCAAACCTAAAAGAAGAGAATTTTCATATTAAAGCTGCTGTTGTGCAAACCAGCCTTCTGGTGAATTTGTGTCATTTCCTGCTCAATGGTGACATTCTGTTCCCCTGCAAGAGAACAGAACCGAACTTCTGAGAGAAGGGAACTGAAGAGAACAGAACAGAACTGAACTTCTGAAATCCTGGAGGCTGTGAATAAACAGGAAGCAATGGGAATAAGCCCTGAATTTGTTTGGTAGAGAGGTGTTTTTAATGCCTGCCCTGAAAAACAACTCTGCTTGCTTTCTCCAGAGGAGAATTTCATGTTCAGAGTGTTCAAGTTCTAAACATCTGAAGAGGAACACACAGGCCATGATTTATAGATCTCCAGCAATATTTGAGTGGATTTAAACTGCTTTTATAAATAGATAAGAACAACCTGTGACTCTGCTGCTAACATGTGCAGTTGGAACTGCTGACTTCTTAAACCCTGGAAATTGGGCTTTATGATGGAAATAGTAAGTCTGTGAACCTTAATTACAGTTGTGGTGCTGGCCATGGCCACCTTTTCACACACAAGAAGAATTCAATATGGGAGGGTGAGCAGAGTACAAACAAGTTGTCATGAATTACATTAGTTGTGAATGTGGACTTTCATCATGCTGGTCACCTTAGACAACCTGAGAAAGGTTTTTGAACTGAGTGTGGGCTGGGTCAGCACTAGGAAAGCAAAGTAGAAACTATGAGTAACCTTTTTTTTACTGTGCTTTCAAGAGCCAGTTTCAATATCCCACTGGAAATGCTCCTGTTGTATTGCTTTGTTGTTAAGGAAGATTTGATAAAATGCTCAAAGTTAAATCACAAATAAATGTTCAGATGTGAGTTTGCTCAGTTCTGCTTTTATTCACTATCATGCCTCAGGTTTAGAAGAATTCAAATACTGAAATGATGTATCATCATTTTGAAATGCTCAGAAGACAAGGCCAATGTTCCATCAATTTATGTTTGTCCCAAATGGCCTCTATATCCAAGAGTGTGCTTAGAACTCTAGATTACAGGCATAAAAAGATGAAGAGAATTGTAATGATTTGCTTTAAAAGAAAACTAAGATTTGGGGAGCATGATGAAAGTCAGCTGCAGCTTGAGCATTTTTCTTCAGAGTAGTTCTTCAAAGGAGTACAGTGTCAAAATCAAAAGAGATGGCAAGGGTATGTTCTCTATTACCAGACATAAGCAAACAGATGGTTTACTTTTTCTCCTCTTTTAAATATGTAACTGCTACGGTCTCATTATGTCTCTTGGAACAGTTTCAGATATTGATGTAGTTTGCAAAACTGAGCTGATTGAATAATAGCTATATCACAATTTCAAATCCATTAGAAACATCGCTTGCCAGAGGATCCGATGGTTTACTTGACTGTCAATAATAAAATTGGATAAGCCATGAATCACTTTGGGCTCTTTAACAGTGTTACATTTCTCCATACCAGGGCCAGTGCTGCTGGTATTGGCTGCTGGGAGCTGCAGGAGCTTTCCCACTCCTTTTGAGGGAGTTTCATTGTCTCATGGTATTTGTGGGAGGATTCCCTCCCACCATCTGCTCCTAAGTTTGTCCTTTTCCTCCTCTGTCCCACTCAGTACTTGCTGCCAGAAGGATGAGAGATTTGGGTCCTTGCTGTTGATTTCAGGTGTGTGCTCATTGCTGCTTTATTTTTCCTCTCCTTTTTTTCACCTTTGTTATTTAGGATGTTAGTTTCTCCTCTGCCTCAAGGACTATAAAATACAGGTAGACAAGTACTTTCTTTTCTTTACTTGCTAACTGTAACTAACTGTTCTGCCCAGAACAATATCTTGTAACTTAGTTTGTCTCTTACTATGATATATTTCATACAAGCCCTTCTGAGAAATAAAACTATCCCTGAGAGCCTAATTTTTAGACAAAGGTATTGAATAAGGTGATATTTGTGGGCTTTAGAAACCCAAGTGAGACACAGTGTTATCAGTAGCCTTCCTAGAACACTGACAATTTTTATCATTTCATCTGTTATTAGTTCAAAGCCTGATTGTTTCCTTAATCTGCAGTACACGGCCCCGTTGGGTCCCCTGACACAAAAGCACTTGCTTGAACCTGTTTGTGTTTGATGAAGCAACATTTCTGCAAAGAACCCTCATGGAAAATTAGTTGACCTCAAATGTCTACACAAGGTGTTGCCATTTCCACAGTGTGCTCTGGGGATGTGCTCTGTCTTCCTAATTAATCATAATTTTCAACACAATGCAAAGAACCACACAAAGAAGGACTCAGTGCCCAAAAGGAGCACACACAGTTCTTACACCCAGGAGCTGTTTTGTGGATATCTGAAATGCTCCAGTCTGGGGGCTAAGCCACAACCTCCTGGCACTTAATAGCAATGAGGTGCTGGGCTCAACTCACATGTTGTGGTGTGAGAAAATTGGCAAACATAAATAAATAGCTTCTGTTTCCTTTCTAGTGGGATCTGAAATAGGTTGAGGTGTGTGAATTTGGCCTGGCTTTACAACAGTTTTTGGATTGGGACAGTGAACTGAGGACAGCCCTTGGCTGCCAGGACAGGCAGTTCAGTCAACCCTGTACCAGTTTCAAGGTGTTTTGCATTGTAGATTTTAGGTTTTATGTCAATGGCAGCTGCTCAGGATGTGGGAGTGCTGATTTTTAATGTTGAAGAAGGGGAGAAGTTTTTCCAACCTCTTTAAGGGTCCACCTCTGTGACCTTGTTCACAGGGGTCTTAGGATGAGGGAAGAGACGAGGATCTGACTCCATGTTTCAGAAGGCTGATTTACTATACTAAAAGAATAGAAGAAAGGATTCCATCAGAAGGCTAGCTAAGAATAGAATAGGAAAGAATGATAACAAAAGTTTGTGGCTTGGACTCTCTGTCTGGGCCAGCTGACTGTGATTGGCCATTAATTAGAAACATCCAACATGGGCCAGGCCAATCACAGATGCACCTGTTGCATTGCACAGCAGCAGATAATCAATGTTTACATTTTGTTCCTGAGGCCTCCCAGCTTCTCAGGAGGAAAAATCCTAAGGAAAGGATTTTTCATGAAAAGATGTCTGCAACACTCCTTCTTCTTGGCCTCCATCTTCTGCTGTGATGGTGTCAGTTTTGGATTGGTTTAGAGTAGAGACAGACTGTCTAACATAGGTGATAGGTATTGGAAAGTTATTGTAAATAAAGTGCAGGTAGTTTTTAGTATAAAAAGATAACACCACCCTGAGGGTGTCAGTGTGCCATGGACTGACCGGCTGGCCAGATCTCAACGGGTCAGAGAAAGAATGTTATAGATAAGAGAAAATAAACAACCTTGAGAACCAGAACAGAAGAATCCTGACTCCTTTGGCTGCCAGGCTGGGAAGAGACTTTCTAACACATTTTGGGGTCATCCTGTCCACAGAGACTCTGAGAAGCCTGGGTGTCAGGTTCTTTTGGCCTTAGTGTTTTGTTTAGTTCTGTTTTTATTTGGTTATGCTGGCATTGATCTCTGGGAGACAGTGAAAATATTTATTCACTACAGGCAGGGTGACAGATATCTCTTGTATGAAGAACTATTTGATGAGCTGTTAGTTTTGAGTGCCTTTCCTATTCATTGAACTAATTAGCTCTACAAATCTTGCTGTCAACCAGTCATATAGCCACTTATTTATTTTCCCATGTGCGGAATTTTTACTTTGCTGCATATACACAGAGCTGTAAAACCAAATGCACCAAAAATTGCCTCTTAGTTGGATGTAAATGGAAACAAAATACACTTGGAATTATTATTACATGTACCATTAATTTTTATTTGAACTGTCTTATAAAATGCCAAGCTGCTTTCATTGTTTTTCACTGTTGCACTCATGTAATGAGTGTAATGCTCATTTACTGCATTGCTGGGGGAGTGTGAAAATGCTTGTGTCTGAGACAGGGAAGAGGAGAGGTTTAGTGCTGACCACATGGGCACCTGGAGACTCCAGCTGTCACTGATTGCTATGGTTCTTTAAAATTACTGCTTGGTTTTAACCTCCTCTTGTGCTTTCTCTCCTGCAAGCTTTGTGGGGTTTTTTTGTTTCATTTAGTTTTGGGTTTTTTTGGGTTTTTTGGTTTGGTTAGGTTTTTTGGTGGTTTTTTTTTCTTTTTTTTCTTTTTTTTTTTTTTTTTTTTTTCTTTTTTTTTTTTTTTTAAGCCATCCTAGTGAGTGGAGTTAAGCATTTAATGCAATTAAAGCATTTCCAGCTCATGTCAGTGCAGCCTGTGGGCCTGGGCTCTGCTGTGCTCAGTCATAAGCCTGGCTGCTTCTGGCAGTGACAGTGCAGAGGGAATTCTCACGAAAGACACATAGAAAATGTGCTTTGTGGGAAAGGAAAATGTGCATGATGTGATTCCTGGCACAGATATCTCTGGTGATTTGATTGCTGTGGCATTTCTGATTTGGGACAGCACCATGTGGGCTCTGGAGATCAGCAGCATCCACCAGCAAGCAGGGCTGCTCATGCACAGCTCTGAAGGGGAACCCAGGAAGGGAATGATCACCCTGAGAAACACAGCCAGATGTCAGCTGCACAGTTGCCTCCTAAAATTGCCTGTAATCCCTGGAAGTTCTGTGATGTAATGGCCAACTGGAATTATGCTGCCTGTTGGAAAGAGATTTTCCATTTTGTAACCTGATCTCTCCAAAGTGATCACAGCCAAGATTCCTCTTCATCATATGCAGCATCCTCTGCCCCTGAGCATGGAGCTCTTGGAGACTCTTGCCAGAGCAGAGCTATGCCATCAGTGGTCTGGCCTGTAACGGATCAGAGGGCATTAATTTATTTTCTCAAGTTAGACAACGTTTTTTTGGTTTTTTTTTTTTTTTTATGTTGATGTCTTCCCTTATCCCCAGGTACTAAAACCACCTTATTTTGGGAGCAGAGGTAATGGAATTGTAGTATCTACTGCAAGCACAAATTCAGCTCCATGTGAAAGCAGGCATTTACATTATTTTCCTTCCCACCAAAGCAAGCCCACTTCAAAGGAAGGACAGACAAACAGAGTGTGTGCAGCCCATGAGAGCTGAAAAAGGGAAAACTGCTCCACAAAACTGTGCTGATTAGTTTCCAAGTGCTCTCATTTGAGTAGCAGAGATGTGTGCCCAAGTTTGATGCATGGATCCTGGCAAATTGGAGAGTTTGGGAAAGGGTTAGAGGGAAGATTTGAAAATCGTGATGTAAAGGGAGACAGAGACTTTCAATCTCTTCACTTTGTTTTTGAAAAGAAGAATAAATGATTACTTGAAGAAAAGATCTGTGACAAAAGACTCTTTAGACATCTCTGGAGCATGTTGGGCAGCCATGGCCCAGTGGCTGAGCTGTGTGGTTTGGGCTTTGGATTTTAGTGAATAATTGAGCAGCTTCAGTGCTGGGCAGTTGTTGCTGCTTGAAATCTGTGGTCACAGCTGAATCCTCAAAGGTGCAGGTCTGATGAAGCTGTGACTCAAGTGCTCTGGTTCATGTTGCACAGGTCAAATAATCATAGTGGAGCACTGGCAAAAACAATGTGCTGAGGTTTCCGATAGAATTTGACAAGTGCACCTGGGCAGTGTGGCTGCCTGTGGTGTCTGTGGAAGACACTCAGTCATCAAGAGGGTGGTAATAAAGCAAAGTTTGGTAAATGAAAATTGTGAGGAAGACTTTAGGCCTGTCTTTTGGTGCATTCTCTGTTCTCTTGATGCATTATGAAATGATGAGGTGATCTGCAGAAATTAAAGGAAACCTGATACCTATCTTTGGGGAGAAGGAAATCTGCAGATGATGGAAATAGGTTTAAACCAGGACAAGCCCTGACAGTTGGAACTCTTCAGTGTCAAACTCTGCCTCAGAGCCGATGAGGTGGGACTCCATCTGTGCACTTGGAAGTGAGGTAGGAGAGACAAGAGGAGCCTTTCAAACACTTGAAATGCGAGGCTTTCAATTTCATATTTCAGTGTTGCACAGGCACTGATTTACCCTGCACAAAGCCTCCTTTCTCTGTATGCTGTTTGTGTAACCATAATGCATCCTTTGCATTCTGTCTCTTCTTAAATTCCCTTCCCATCAGCCAGACCTCACCCTATGGAAGTTCTCCACTCACAGCACTTTCATTTGGGAAATTTTTAACTTTTCCTTCCAGAAATGTGCATTTATCACAAAAGTTTTAAGCCATTTTCCAGCTGGGACAGAAACCAGACAGGCTTGACTTCTACAGGAGGAGTTGAGCTGTAACATCCAGGCTGTGCTTGCCTCAAGGGCAGGGGCATCCAGAGCTGGGCTGTGCCTTGGCCACACTGGGTTTTTGACAGATCTGAGAGGATACCTCTGTTGATGTTAGTTCACTAATCCTGCTGCTCAGAAATGTCTCCTCTTTGGTGCTGCAGTCCCTCATGATCACCAGGAGTGCAGAATTTATTTCATTTGCTTTCTTCAAGCATCCAGTCCACACCATTGCTTCATCTGAAGCTTTCCCTGAAAGAAAATGCTGTTATGGTACCCAGCTCCTCACAGCTTCTGAAGAGGAGAGACAGATACACTTTGCTGAGGTAAATGGAAAGATTTTGTTTGAGCTATGTGGGCTTTTGATCCAAGAATTAAACCAAAAGTCATTGAGACATGTCTAAGGAAAAGCAAGTGGTTTTAAAAGGAAGTCCATAGCACATTAGAATAAATTACAAGGTAATGGGGTTTATTAAAGTGGGGTTTATGAGAGTTGAAACTAGAGTGGTCTTTTAATCCATGATGGCTGCTCATTTATTGTGATAGTAAGTTTATAGAACCTACAGTAAAAGAGACTGTAAAAGATATAACTTTTTAAAATTATGCTGTAGACCTCAAGAATGTCTCTGTACCCACTTTAAAGGAAGCTTGGCATTATGCTAACAACATGTGTCCTTACAGACTCTTCCTCAGGGTGACAAATCTCAGTGGTGTCATTTGCCAGATGTGTTTGATTATAAGTCATGCTTTTACCTCAAATTGTAGGAAACTGAGTGTTCAGGTTTGTGCTTATCTTTGAGTTTTAATTCAACTTATGGCACATGTAATATTTTCTTTAGTCCTAACACGTTGTTGTCAACTCTACAGAGAATATTTTAGTACAGTTTTGAAACATTTCTTTGGTAGTAAGCACTTCTGTCTTGGCAATACTAGAAATGCTTTTCCATATCAGCAGCAGTGCATGAATGCTGAACACTCACTGGAGAATTGGGCTGGGTGTTGAGAGAGATTCTAATTCAAAAGAGCAAATGCATTACTGGTAATCGTATTTAGGAAGTTAATGTAATAAAATTAAGAATTAGTCATCTGTGATGAAGGAGTTTTTTCATACACAGAATTTTTCACATCCCAAAATTTCTGAATAAATACACCCTGAGAGGAATTATACCAGAGAAAAGTCCTCTCATTGCACTTAGAGCACCACAGGACCTTGGGATCTGTTTGTACATCTGCAGTCAGGGTGCCACTGGGGAAGAATTCCCCTGTTTCAAAGAGGCTTTTCTGCCTGTAGGAAGAATTTCCCTGTTTCAAGGAGTGTTGGGAAGGATGAAAGTTGGACAAGAAAGTCTCACAGATTTGTGTGTGCTTGGCAGAAAGATTTTTAAATGTAGAGTCTGATGAAGGAATAGAGATGGAAGCAAGTTTTGATATAGAAGAAAAGAATTGCTGAGCCAGTCTCACTGGATAACCAAGGAGACAAAGGGTGTGTGAGTTAGAAGGGGTTTTATGCCTTAGAACAAAGGATAAACCCACCCCAAACAAGATGTTTTTACCAAGCAGAAAGAGAGCACAGGCAAACAAGGCAGCAAATGTGGCAAGTAGAAAAAAGGTCTCGGAATTTTCCACTGCAAGAAAACTGAGAAACAACTTCTAGCTTCAACTGTCATGTACTGACTTTTACTGATTGGAGAACAGTAACATGAATATGGCAATTACAGTAGTTGTGATAGGCTACAGATACAAGTTAAGGTATAGATTGGTTCTGCTGTATGAAGATGCTCAGCAAAGAAAAGTATATAATGCATTGTAACCAAAATTAAAGTCTATAAAGCATTGTAACCTAAACTCAGGGTCTCCAGGCTTGCCTGGAGCTGACAGCTGTGGGCACAGCTCTGTCACCCATGACCCTGGACTGCTGTAATAGCTTGGATGGAATCAACTGCATTGTGGAGAGCTGCCTGGAGTCCCACATCTCTCATTTAGGCTCTTACAAAGGAGGCTTTGCTTCCTGTGGGAAGAATTTCCCTGTTTTAGAGGCTTTGCTGCGTGTAGGTACCTGTGCCATACTCAGGTGAGGTGGCTGGGGTGAAGCACCCCTGCTCTGCTTGCTGAGGGTGTCCAGATTTAGCCCTGAGCTGCAGCACTTTAAGGAACTGCCAGAGGCACCAGAGAGGAGTATTTGCCTGGAGAAGACACAAATTGTGTCCTGTTCATAAAAGAGCATTTTCATTTCTGTTGTGTCCTTATTCTGATGTACTGGTAATTTTGCATTGCCTCCAGAACTGGAGTTCCTTCTCTCTCACCAGTACTTGAGTGTTTGAAAGCCAGGGTGGGTTATTTTCACAGACAGATTGCCAGGGTTCCACAAGGATTCCTGTTGAAGGATGTAAATCCAGTCACACATTGAAGCAACATTTTATTCTGCTTTATTTTATCACAAAAACTTACACTGAGGAAAGCCAAGGCCATTTTAAAATGCTGATATTTATCATTTAGCAGCTACAATGAAATTTGGGGAAGCAAACAATGTTCTCAGTGACATATTAGTGCAGATCCCTTGGACCTTTATTGCCATGCTGCTTAACTCTGCAGGGGGAGGTGGGCAGAACCTCTGGGAGGGCTACACTGAATACTGTATTTAACAGCAGAGGGGAAAAAAGCCTGGTAAAGTTTTTAGTAATCTTGGCTTGAAGGGTAATTTTCTTGTCAACTCTATAATTAATGCACCACACGTTACAGTAGCCCATTGTTATTCCAGAATGCCAGGGTGCATTTCAGGCTGAATGGCTGTTTAACAAAACACTTGGCAGATTTATTACCCTCAGGTGATTCTGTCAGTCAGCATTTCCCCATTTCCCTTCTGCCTGAAGGAGGCAGAATCAATTTTGGTATCTATTTTGTGAAAATCCAGGATCTTTAAATTAAACCACACACATATGCAGAGGCCCCTAGAAAATCAAGACTAGTATTGGATTTTCATCTTTTAGCAGGGAAGCAGGAGTTAGCCTTACAAACTCCTTGAATTTTTCTCTCCAGAATCAAAACATCATCTGCCACTTCCACTATCTCACCAGGAGTATTTCTGGTCATTTTCACATCATGTCTTGAACATTTTGTTTGGTTTTTTGTTACTCTACAGTAAGTTGTCTTGGTTTGAAAAGGCAGGTGTCTGCTAAGGAAGGCAGGAGCCTCTCTTGAAATGGAAAATGTAAACCCCCTTCCTCTGAATTATTATAATTTTGAAATTAAGGGGCTCTCAGGCAAAGATATGGGAATAGGGATAACAGTTCTTTAATAGGAAAATTAAAAATACAAATGCAACAGTACAAACAAAACCAACCCACAGCCAGAGTGAGAGCAGTCCCTGCCCCCTGTGTGTCAGGGAGGTGTCCCAGCCCCATCCATGGGGGCTCAGCCCTCTGTGGTGGTTTGACCAGGAAGGAGTGGGAATTCTGGGATGCTGTGGTCAAACCTATGAATGTTTGAGAGTTTGATACTGGCACCTGGTGTAGCCAGTGGGGTTTGGACACACCTCCGAGAATACACAGGGGTTAAAAAGCAGAGCTCTGGCCCTGGGAGGCTCTCTTGGGACGTCGAGGAGAAGAGGTCAGATCTCCCTCCCCTGTCCAGCCGCTGCTGCTGGGCGGGGGAGGGGCAGCCATGCGGTAGGCCCGGGGCCTGGACAGAGATGGGGGTGAGAAGGCCCTCAAGGATGGAAGGGTGGAGGAGCCCCAAGAGACATCGGGCAGACATTTCCCCCCCCAGGAGGAGAGCCGGCGACACCGAATGTGATAGCAGCTGGCCCAGGAGGAGAAGGGGGGAGGAAGAGTGCCTGGCCGGAGCGGCAGCGTGTGTGGGAGTGCCGCAGCTCAGGGACAGACAGAGACTGAAAGTTTTAACCCCTTTCTTTCATGATTGGGGCCTTGCAAAAATGCTAATCCTCCTCGAAGCTGAATAAGAAGGGAGATAGGAGATGAGATGAGACAAGGACCTGGCCCGAAGAACGTGGAGATGATTGAATGGGGAGAGATGATTTGGAGTGGCCTTTTGGCTGGACTTTTCTTGTGGCCATGGACTCAGTTTGTTCCTGTGACACAGAGACTGCACTTAGGGGGAGGCAGTGCCTCAGAACCAGGAGGGTTCATCGTGGGGACCCCTTGGCCCCAGGGGGTTGGAAAAATATGGGGGGGACAGATGTCCCAAAGCAGAGACTGTGCCTTTTTGGAGTGAGACAAGGCATCCTTAAAAGACAACCCTAAAAGCAGCTCTAGTCCATGCACGGTGGTGAGAGCACTGGGCATGGAAGGAAGATGTCACAAGCGGCAAAAGGACTTTTTCCGGGCGGTGCCGAGTGACATGGAAGCACACGAGGTGTCAGCGTGTTTCCAGGGGAAGCCTATGGAACAAGAAGGACTCCTCTCCTCTTCATGAACTGAAGTTTGAGTATACTAAAGTGTGGTGCCAGGCTGGGCAGTTGGTGATTTGGGAGAATGTATCGGATTGGGAAATTCAGGTAGTGGGGAGGAGGAAAGTGGTTTTTTGTAAGGTTTTCAATTTTGTTTTTCCTTTTCCTTATAGTTTTTCCCTATTTTCCTGTAGTTTAGGTAATAAAGTGTTCTTTATGTTTAAGCTGGAGCCTGTTTTGCTTATTCCTGATCACATCTCACAGCAGACACCAGGGTGAGGGCATTTTCATGGGGGCACTGGCTCTGTGCCAGGCTCAAACCATGACACCCTCCTGCAGTGCCAGCTGTGGCTCTGCTGCAGCAGGGATCCTGCACAAGGGGGGAGTTTTCCTCTGCAGCTCCAGGGCTGCTGCAGATGGGCCTGGGCTCCCTCTG
Source organism: Zonotrichia leucophrys gambelii (assembly GCF_028769735.1). Classification (NCBI taxonomy): domain Eukaryota; kingdom Metazoa; phylum Chordata; class Aves; order Passeriformes; family Passerellidae; genus Zonotrichia; species Zonotrichia leucophrys. Next base: position 2,823,309 of record NC_088188.1, on the reverse strand, counting down.
GCCATGCAGGGCAGCAGAAAGCTGCTCCTCTGGCAATGCAGGGGGCAAAGGCTGCTGTGCTGTGCCAGGCTCAGATTGGATCCAGGTAGGAATGCTTGGCTCCTCCCCTGGGCGGAGCATCTCCCCATGGGATGCTGGGATTGGATCAGCCCTGCAGGGACACTCAGTGGCCATGGACAGCAGAGATCTCCTGGAGGGAGGGTTGGCTGTGGGAGAGAGAAAGAAACAACTGCCCATGGACAGCAGAGAACTGCCCCAGCTCTGACAGATGGGGATAGAACACACACCCAGCCACATCTTGCAGCCTAAGTACACAGCTTTTATTTGGTAGTAGCAGAAACAGTTCAGCAGTGACTGTATATGGAATGACAATCCTGAAACAAAAGAGATGTCACACTGAATTTGCTGTTTCCAGTTCTGCAAAAGAATTCAAGTTATGATTTAATACTTGAGGAGTGTGAGAGGCTCAGAACTTTTTCAAAATCAAGGTTGGTTCAAATTTCTTGTTACAAGGTATTAGGATTGCAAGGAAGATAATATCTTCTTTTACTTTTTCACTAGGAGAATGATGCTGATAGAAGATGTGTGTAGCTCAGGTATGAAAGTACAGAAAAAATGTAGTAAGTGAGAAACAAGAAATTTATTTTGCAAGTTTGAAGCAGCAAAACATCATTAAATCATTTTAATTTTGAGACAGCACAATCTTCCACTTTTTAAAAATAATCTATGAATTATTCAAAGAAAATTTGTTATTCTATGTAATGGATTTCAGTCAGTTTATCCACTTTTTTCCTCACTGCTCACCTTCTATCACATTTCTACTTTTGTTACTATGCTTTCTAATATCTTCTTTTTTTAGTTTTGAAATTTATGAACTGCCAGAAGTTTAATTTCTTTCCTGTTTCACAGTAGGTGTTTTTGCCAGAGGCTGAAAAGTCAGTAAAGAATAAAGTCTGGAATGAAGTGGGGATGTTACAGTTCCCTACACCTGACCTTAACTGATCTTTAATTAACAGTAAATGGAGGGGAATATAATTTAAAAAAATATCAACAAGTATTTCCTTCCTCACATATTTAGGAATGAAGGAAAAGGGGCTGGAACTGAGGGAACTGTCCCCAGAACTCTCCCCAGAGAATTTTCTGTAGCTTGGAGCCAGGAGAGGAGCAGAGCTCTCCTGAGCCAGAAGTTATGTTAGCACTATTAGGTTTTTTAGAGATTTATATTCTGTGATGTGTGTCCAATCCCTCTTTGGGTTTTTATTTTACACCCACAGCACCTTGTGGCAATGAGTTCCAAAATTTGAGTTGTTCTGTTGAAAATGTCACCAGTGTCCTCGAGCTCTTCTGAAATGAAATGAACCTTTTTCTTCCTTTACTGACTTTTTGGTGCCATTCTTAATGTCATAGGCTTCTACTGTGGCAGATTCTCTCTTCAGTCCTTGAGCATGTCTTTGGGAAAAGCAAATCCAAGTGAAGGAAAGCTGTAAATGTTCCAATATAATCCACAGCAAAACAGAGCTTGAATCCTTGAGCATGTAATGAATACACAGTGTGCTGGATGGCTGTGAGATTTTTCAAAATCTCAGGCATAATTTGTCTTCCAAGGGAGACAGATGCCAAGCTGTCCTTTGAAAACTTCCTCTTCCACTCCTTCTCCCCTAGTACTCACTGTGTTTGATTTCATGCTCACCTATAAAATTATTGTTGTCAGCCAGTTTGACACTCAGCATTATACAAGAGGTTTTCTAGCCCCTCACAGCTGGTTGTGGTTTGGCATGTTTGTAGCAAAATGTATAGACCTAAGGATTTCACAGATGGAATTTCAACCATACCCTGAGGTGTGCTGCTCTGGTGGTTAATTATCCCAGAAGTTCTGTTCAGCTTTACCTGTGGGAAATGAACCCACTGTGTTTATTCAGCTGCCATCGCATAAGTGGATGAGCATGGAAATTGTTTTCCAGATTGAAGAAAACACACAGAGAACCAGGAAGGCAAATTTACTTTTATACTGCAATTTATGTGAACATGAACTAGAAAGAACTTTCATTGGTTTTAGTAGGCAGGATAAATCTCGTTACTTTTATTTTATTTTACATGCTTCCACTTGGTCCATAACTCAAGACACCCAAGAGCCACCCAAAAGTATAAAATGATGTCTAGGAGTAAGGAAATAAAATATCAGCCCCACATTTGCCCTTGATTATTCCTATGCAGGTGTTGGAATTAAGACTTCTCTGTTCCTTAAAGATCTCTTTTACTCCACAAACACTGTATTTGCTGTTGAATTGTCTGAGTTATTTTCATAATTCATAATTATCATGGTTCTTAAAAATTTAGACATACATTTAAAAGCATGATCCAATCTTGCCTGATTGCCACCACATTGTGTTTGAAGTAATTAGCATTCACTTGGCTTTTGAGGCTGTTGAATGAATTTTCCACATGAGATTCCTTAATTTGTACGTATTTTATTGCTATAAAATAGGTATTGGCAAGCTGCCTGAACCATAGTGAAGGCCTTTAATTCCTATTCCTGTGTTATGAAACAAGTGCAAACGAGGAGGCATAGGAGAGACTCCTTAAAAAATATTTTGTTGACATTTCAAAATTGTCCTTACACAGGTGCAAAAGCAGAGGTAAAACTAAGGTAGCTCAGTTCTGCACTTAAAGAGCCAAAAGCAGTTAGTTTTCATAGAAGAAAGATAATGTTCTTTTATAGTATAAAAGCTCTCTCTTTCTATCCTTGAGCTATTATCCCCAGGAGAAATGTTCTCTGCTTGAAGAGGTTATTAGTGCCTTTGTGCTGGCTTCCTGCAGACTAAGGAAAACCTCCAAGAATATTAATCTTCCCTGCCCTGTACATCTATTCTCCTGGGGCTGAGGCTGCCCTGCTAGCTCAGGCTTCGAGCAAGGAGGTGCTTGTCTGGTTTAAAATAGCCATGGTTAGGGAGTGTGAAATAGGACTAAAATGTAAAAATGCCTGCTCTGTTTGCTGCTCCTCCAGGGACACAGGGAAAGATCTTGGGGTCTTCCTTGAATATGGGACTCCTTTCCCCCTCCCCAATTAAACTGACACTTTGCTCTCTGGGTGGCTTTATAAAGAGTCTAATGACAGATTTAAATATGTCAGAATGTTATAAGTGAAGAACTGCTCTTAAAGCAGTCAGGTTTTATAGCTGTGTTTTCCTAAGCAGTATTACAACAAAGTTTCAGGAGAAAATCTAATGTTTAAAAAAAAAGGAGGAAATTGTGTTGGTTTTGTTATTAATTTACTTTGAAGAATTGCATGGAAAGACCTCCCTGTATCCCTACCAGGGTGTTTCAGTACAGCCTTGAAGGAAAAACAACAAAATAACAATTCTTGGCACATGCCCTTGTACAGGCATAACTGGTACAAAATTCTGCCCAGCCCAAACTAGCAAAGCATCCCTGGTGGTCTGGCATTTCACCATCATGAGCTCTCATAAATCAAACAGCAAGGCTAGAGAGGCTGTGGGTGTTACTAATGAGCACTTGCTGGCAACCAGGCATTCCAGGTGAAATCCAGCCTCCCTTCATGCTTCTGCTGGCAGAGTGCAGGAGCTCCCAAAATGCTGATCTTGGGTTTCCAGATTGAGGAATGAACTGTGCAGAAACACCAGGGCTTCCACAGACAGGATTTTAGGGAATGGGATAAGTAAGCATGGAGTGCAGCCTGTGGTGATGTTGAGGTGAGTGGTCTGAAAGTTGGATGTAAATGTGTGGGGTTACTCTTATTCAAACATGCTCCTCTAAGGCCCCACTGAAATGATCACAGAAAGGCAGGTGCTTAAAGGCTTTGTGGAATTTGAGGACCAGATTTGCAACTTCAGACAAGAAATACATTGAGAATAAGGAATGGGCCTGATACTGGGCACCACAGGGAGCAGCTCCTTCCCTTCCCTTCCCTTCCCTTCCCTTCCCTTCCCTTCCTTCCTCCCCCTCCCTTCCTTCCTCCCTTCCCTTCCTTCCTTTCCTTCCCTTCCCTCCCTCCCTTCCTTCCTTCCTTTCCCTCCCTTCCTTCCTTCCTTCCCTTCCTCCTTCCCTTCCCTTCCCTTCCCTTCCCTTCCCTTCCCTTCCCTTCCCTTCCCTTCCCTTCCCCTGTACAGCATCCCAGCTGCTAAAGGACTTTTATCTCAGTCACACTAAGCCTTCCTTCACCTGCTTGAAACCCTCTGCCTTGGCCTCCTGAGCTCATTTTCACTGTGCAGAGTCACTGCTGGCCTGGGAAGAACATCTTGGACTGCATTTGTTGTGCTCTGGCCCTCTCAGTGCTGACTCAGTCTCACAGCTCATGAAGACAGCTAAATTTAAGCACTTCCTGAGCTGTGGTGCAGCACAAACTCCAGGATGCAGTTTGTCCCAGGGCTGCTGTTCCAGTGCCAGCTGTCCTTGAGCCTGGTCCAAGACAGACCCTGCACACAGCAGATACCTGTGGCAAAGTATCTGAACAACTCAGACTGTAATGTGCACCAGCCATTTCCATTGTAACTGTTCTTATCAGAATTTTCTCAGGGCCCTCTGGACTTCATCAAGGTTGCTAAGACGTAAACTGTGCTAAAATAAGAAAGAAGAAGCTAAGAAACCAAGTTCCAAGACCACAAGAAATAGCAGAGAGCTGTGAACCCCCTGGACTGTGACCAATCACACATTCTGAGAGGTGCAGAACACCTGGACAAGCAAAGGCACCAGTAAGAAATGAGTGATCAGAGTGTGCAGTAGGGTTAGAATACATAAATAAGTGCTTAATGTAAACAATAAACAGCTTCTGCCTAATCATACTGGTCAGTTGTCCAGGAATCCTGAATTTCCCACAGATGCCAGGCCCTGAACACACAGGAGTAGGATGGGTTGCATTCTGGGGGGGCTCTGCTTGGTGCTCAGTTATTGCAGCACCAGCAGCTGAGTCCTTGCAGCATTTGCAGCCGGTGGTGCAGGGGCTGGATCTGGTGTCCCTGTGCCCTGCCCAGGACAGGCGGGATTGTCCTGGAGCTCAGAGTAAACCAAAGCACAAGGTCACTGTGGCATTCACATTCTCTGAACAGAGAGAGATAATTCTCTCTCTCGGGGTTTTTCCTGGAGAAGCACAGAGAGAAGAAGAGAAAAACAATTCTTATCTCTACTTGCTGCTCCTGTTGTTTTTGCACATGTGGAATGTGTTATGGAGATTGTTTACCTGAAGTGATCGGTCAGTTGGATTCTGCTGAGGATTGTTTTGTTTCCTTGGCCAATTGGCTCAAAGCTGTGTCTTGACTGTCTCAGACAGTCATGGGTTTTCTTTAGTATTCTTTGTAGTATAGTACTCTTTAATATAGTATAGTATAATGTAATATAGTTTAATAAAGCAATTGTTCAGCATTCTGAATCAATGGAGTCAGAAGCCAATCATTTCCTTTGTTGGGGGTCCCCTGTACACTCCAGGTCATGATTGCAGAAGGCAACAGCACCATGGGCTTGTCAAGCTGATGCTGAATGCTCTCAGGGCCCTTGTTCTCTGTGTTCCCTTCCTCTGGGGATATTCTTACCCTGTTTGATTGTTCTTTAACTGAGACTGAGAATCCCAGAGAGGACAAAGCCTCTGTAGTATTGCAGCAATACATGACTTAATTTTGAGGCAGATCACAGATTTCTGCCTGACATTTCTACCTTTCAACTGTTGCAAGTTTTTCAGCAAACAGTGGAGGAGAGGGAGAAAGACAAAACCACCATGTTAAATGTTAACATGCTTTTCTTCTCCCTCTGGAGGTAGAGTTCAATAAAATGTATAACAGTTTTAAATCTTGTTCCAATACATTTTTATGTGAAAATATATGAAGTACAGTCTGAAAGGACAAAAGACAAGTCTCATTTGTCCTTTAGGCAAAGGTTTAAAGTGTTCATATATAAAATCTGATTGAGAATACCAGTGACATTTCAACTAGAGACAAAAACAAGGTTAAAAACATTCTGGATTGTCCTAAAAGTGGAAGTTTCATTCCTAGGTTCTTTATGAAACCTAATAAATGAAGTGGTGTGCAATACAATTGAATTGCTGAATACAAATGTACCAAGTTTAAGGGAGAATTCAGCTGAATGCAGTTGTGTGCACCTCTCCATGGTGTTAGGGGCTGTGTGTCCTGATTTGTGGGTGGTCTTTCTCTTGCAGAAAACAGACAAATGCACAGATTTACTTCTGTAAAGGAAAGCTTCCACCTTAACTGGAAATTCTCAGGGACAGCCTCTGCAGTTTGGTTAAATCACTTTAAAAATAAAGCCTCAGCCCTGGATTCCGTACCAAAATGTGCAGGTGTGATTTTCTGTCCTCCTGCTTTGAAGAACATTCCCTACATTTCTAGCAACAGCATTACTCCATCAGAGGGGGCTGTAGTTAAGAAAACAGCACAGGTGGACACAGGAATGTGCATTTACAAAGAGAAAAACACCTTTTGTATTTCAGGCACTTTGTGCCTCGGTAGGGTTGGCTCTGCTTGGTGTGAGAAGCTGCTCTTGCTGTTTCACTGCTGCTCTCTGGAGCTGGCCAGCCATGAAACTGTGAAGTGCAGAAGTGAATAAACTCCAGTTTGTGCCTTTTCCTGGGGGAAAGTGGAACAATGTGCTTGTGTCTCATCCTGCCTGCATGATGGGACTGTGTTCCAGCTCCCTCAGTCACTGATCTGCCTGGTGCTGCAGGGCTCCATGCTGGCTGCAGCAGATTCCAAGGGGGAAGATAGGACTGGGAGATTGATCCAAGAATCTTGTAGGAGATTTTTCTCTTAATTATATCTATCTATCTATCTATCTATCTATCTATCTATCTATCTATCTATCTATCTATCTATTGATATTATATATATATATATATGTATAATTATATATATAAAAAATATATATAAATTATATATATAAAATAATACATAATTGTTAGATCTATTCTATTCTATTCTATTCTATTCTATTCTATTCTATTCTATTCTATTCTATTCTATTCTATTCTATTCTATTCTAATTTCATTGCTCTTCCCTGACCAATGCAGCTGTGGGAGTGTCTGAGCCCCTGATGCTGCAGGCAGGAAATGCATGTGGGCAGAGAGGATGGAAACTGCAATCCTTTTAGGTGATGCATAATATCTCAGCTTTGAGGTTCTGTCTTTTCTCCCCTCACAGATCTGCTCTGTACCTGCAGGGATGGAGCCACCCCATCCTGGAACAATGTTGGTGTGTGTGCACTCATCAACACTGGTAGTGGCACAATGCACTTTTGGGAGGCCTATTTTGTCTGAGAAAGCAATATATTGAATTTGCAGTCATTAGGGGTTTCATAGCTATACCTGCTGCTCTCCAGCAGGTAAAGTCTTAACTTGGTGCAGGCCACACTGAAAGGTTGGATGGAATAATGAGTTGCTGGATACAAAAGCCTCTCTTTAGATGTCTCCCCTGACTTTACATTCCTACATGTGTGATGTATGCCCGGGTTCCTTATTTACATTTTATTTTTAAACAACTTTTATCCTCCTCTTATCAAGGTATCATAATTTCTTCTTCATAGTAGTAGCTGTTTATTTGGATTTTTTTTCCTGGATAATATTTGTAATTCAAACTGACCTTTTTGCTACATAACCACTTGAAAAAGAGATGTCCTGCTCACATAAGGGATGCCTCAAGAGAAGGGCAGTCCTGCATAATTTCCTGTTCTCTCACAGAAACCCTTCATATTGGAGAACTGGGGGATATTACTTTCTGGCCCTGCACACTCTCCTGGGTAGAAGGGTCCTGAAACACAATTTATTGTAAAACACACAGTGGTTACAGAGCTAGCACAGTCAATGATATTCCTTTTATTACCACTCAGATGAGAACACAAAATGACATTGGAAAGCAGTGAACTCACCAGAAGGGCAGAGAAAGCCATTAAATTCAACACGCATCATATTTCATAATCAGAATCCTGCAGTCAGAGCTGACACCACTGAATGAGTTTGTTGCAGTCATGATAATATAAAACCTGCTGCATCTGCTTCCCTTGGCACTTTTCTTTGTAGCCCCTTGCAGTGTATGGGCTATTAATCATCAGTAGCCAGGGACACTGCAGACCAATGCACTTTGTATTGCATAAATTGAAAATGCATCACTATTAGAGAGAAAACTGCCTTCCCTACATCTCTATTTAGATAGGCAGTTTCCTGAAGAGCTGCCATGCTATTATGGCTAACCACTTAATTGGAGTTATTTTCACAGCCTGGTAATTGGGGTTGGGAGGGGAGGGCAGTGCAATCCCTTTTGTAGCATGTATGAAAACAAGGCAGGGAGAGAGTTCCTTGTCCTACCTGGGAACCCTGACAGGGCTCCAGCTGGAGGTGAGAAAATGCAGTCAGGAAAACAGTGTCATTTAACCTCACTAAATTAACTGCACAAATGAGGGGAGAGGGATGCGGGGCCACTGGTGCCTTCCTGCATTTCCAGCGGCTGCATGGAGCTGAGCCAGAGCAGGGATGCTGCCTTTCCTTCCTTAGTTCTCTCACAGAAGAGGGCAATAGTAGGTTTAGGAGGATAAAAAAGTTTTAGTGGCAACCTGAGAAAAGGCAGTTGTAAATTCAGCCCTCAGAGGTGCTCTTTTTAAAGAGAACCCATTTTATTCTACAGCCATTTGTCCAAGTGTTACACATAAAGAGGAAAGATGAGCATCTAATGAAAATGGGACATATAAAGTAATTTGTAAATGAAAGTATAGCTTTTAAACTGCATGTATTTAACTGTACATTTCTTCATGGTTTGAGTATTTTCTCTTGAATGCCTGTGGCCAGTGTTTGGAACTTCATTATCTTTGGTTATAGCTGCCCACACTTAATTCTCATTACATCTCCCATACTCTGCGGATCTTGTTCCCCAGTGTTTGCAGTCAGTGATGTGTCAGTAAAGCATGAGTCTGAGCTGAAATTACATGAACTTGTGTTGAATCCCATATATTCTTATACCTGCTGCTCTAACACAGGTTTATCAGCTGAACTGCTCTGGCCAGATCCAAACCAGAACCCAGTTTAGATTGGGATTTATTCACAAAGTTACTTCTGAGCTGTGATCTTCAGCCTCTCCCAGCTGCTCCCTCACATGGGCGTTCTTCCATTTCAGCTACATTTCTTCACTTGACTTCTTTGGGCAAAGTTCTCTAGAAAGTTTCAAATCCAACCACAGCAAAAAGATACTCCTGTCTTGATTGATCCAAGCAGCCCAGAGGATCTCCTGACACTTAGACACTACATCAAAGGAGTTGGGACTAGGGAGATATTTCCTGAGATATTTCCTGAGCTATCTGTCAGGGAGGTTATTTGGCAGAGCTGGAGGCTGTAGAGGGCCCTGGCTATCAGGTGCAAGGATGGATCTGTATTGACAAAAGGATGGAGAGGGAAGGGCCAGGCTCCAGCCCAGCACCACAAGCTTTGCTCTGGCTCAGGAACAGCAAGGCACGAGAGGGGGGCCCTGAATTGAGTTGGGTAGACCTCACTGATGTACCTGATTGGCACCTCAATAAATAAAATAAATAAATAAAATAAATAAATGAAATAAATTAAACAGGCAAGGTCTCTATTACTTGGAATCAGGGGCAAGCAGAGCTTGTGCCCCAATAGTCAAACATTTTGTACCCCAAAGCAGGTGGTCTTGTCTATGCACATATCAGAAATAGGTCCTGATCAGAGTATCTTTGAAGCGAGCATGGTCACTCTGGGAATGTGTTGGTACAGCCAAGAGCTCTCTCATGGAGTGTGTTATGAAACTCTGAGGAGAATTGTTAAGGATGGATGTGTGGCAGTGTTCAAAGCCGGAGTCCTGGCTCTGCTGAGTTTACTGATGCTGTTGTAACTAGGGGAAATACCTTGTCTTCATTTCTGTTCTTGACCTTACACAAATTTTCATTCTGGATGCTTCAAGAATGCTACCAGATCTGATTTTTAAATGTAAGTAGCTACAATAACCACATTCAGGTTATGAAGAAGCCCTTTTGAAAAACAAGCAATGTTTCTGCTCAGATTATTGCTGCTGCTCAGTGTTGGTTTCTACAATGTCACCTATTCAAAAATCCTGAAAATTTTTCCCTTAGAAACCAGCATACAAAATCCCCAAATCCACACACTCACATTTAACATTATCTGTGCATGGAAGTATCTTGTTGAAAGAAATAAATTATGCAGAGGTTCCCTAAATAATGTAACAGATACAGTAAACAAAAATGATGACTTTCTACAAAACAACCTCAACTTGCTAGCATTTTGTTCCTGTGGTAACACATGTGGATTCTGTGTTTTGAGGCTTTAATTTTAATCACACAGTGTTCTGTCCTGTGTCAGAGCAGTGTTGCAGATGCAATGTCCCAAAACCATGTCAAATGCTATGCATCCTTCCAAGTTTCTCCTGTAAATTAAAATAGCTGTGTGCTAATGTCCCAATATTTACTGTTCCTGTTGTAAAATTAAATATCCTAATGTCAGCCAGGGAGTGTGGCTTTGAAAACAAAATCTCCTTTTATTTGTTAGTTAATGTTGTTGATGTGATGAGGGGTTAAAACAGGAAGCCTGTCCAAATAGTCAGTTCAGCTGGCCAAAAAAATACAAAAACCCCCATGGTGTGGAAACCATGACAAATTTCTATCTGTAGCCTACTTTCTTCAGATGGACTTTTCTTACTCAGCAATGCCTTTTCTTAATGCCTTGATGCCACTTTGCTAAATACAAAGTTATATTTAATATTAATTTAAACTCTCTCTTCAGTAGTAAGACAATCTGGATAACATACCGTACAATGAATGTTTCTCTAGACAAGTTTATTCTTAATCATGATAATATTTTTCTTTCAGTATTGGAATAACACTCATCTCTTGTAAGACTTTGCAACATGTACAGTAAAAGAAAGTTTCCTAAGAACAAGTTTTCATTCTTAAGGTATGTAATTATTTTTCTCTTTCAGTATTGGAATAACACTTGCATTCTCTTGTAAGACTTTGCAACTGGTAGAATAAGTTAGTTTTACCTTTATTTGGTCCTTGGGAGGATGCTGGAATAAAGACTAGAGGTAGATGAGACTTCACTGATTTAGTATTGAGTGCCACAAATTTGTTAACCAAATATAAAAGCTAAAACCTGAGGCATCAACACCACCTGTCTGCCCAAAGTTGTGTTACAGGGACAAACAGTGTGCTCCTGTCCATGGTGAAATTGCTCATGGATTTGACTTTACTCCTGTCTCGGTTTGGAAAGACAGGAGTCTGCTAAGGAAGGCAGGAGCCTCCCCTGAAATGGAGAATGTAAACCCTCCCCACCCCTCTGAATTGCTATAAATTTTAAATTAAGGGGCTCTCAGGCAAAAATATGGCAGCAGGAAATAACAGTTCTTTAATAGGGAAAGGGGGAAAAAAAGGATAAAATAAACAATGCAGCCTGACACCCTGTGGGTCAGGGTGTTGGCAGCAGTCCCATTGGAATTGTGGCTGCAGCCCTCCTGCAGTGTCAGGGGTGGTTCTGCTGGAGCAGGGATCCTGTAGAGAAGGATGGATTCTTCCTCTGAAGATCCAGGGGAAGAAGAGGCAGCTGCTGTTCCTCTGGGGAATCCAGTGGAGAAGCCGTGCTGGTGTTCCAGAATCTCCAGATTATATCTGGGTAGGAATGCTTGGCTCCTCCCTCTGGGCTCACACCTCCCAATGGGATGCTGTAGTTCTTATCAGCCGTGCAGTGACATTCAATAGCTGTTATCAGCAGGTGTCCCCTCTCGAGGGAGGTGTGATTGTGGTCCCTCAAAGAGAGAGATAAGGCAAACTGCCCACTTGACAATCTGCCATACAGATTCTAAATGAAAACATCTTGCACTGCAATTTAAACTACCTGTGCTGGAGTAAATTGAAAGTGAATTCAGTGCTCCTGCCCTCTGCCAGACAGGGGTTCAGCTCTGCTGGGCAGGGAGGGTGAGCAGTGGGAGCAGGGCTCACTCTGAGCTGGCTCAGCCTCATGTTAGAGGCACTCAAGGGGTGCCAGTGTGGATCACACACTAAAATCATCCCCAATGATCTTCCTGGGAACAGATTGTGCTCTGAGAATCTTTCCTCCCAGCCCCACTGAGCTGCTGATTTAGTGCCATTCCCCAGCTCCGGGGGACACAAAGGGATGTCCTTGCAGGCTGCAGTGCTGTGTCCCACTGGCCCCACAAAGGCAGTCAGCAATGACAACTGGCTCGATGCAGCAGGAGCCTGGCATTTTCACTGTGGGGAAAACACAGCTCTGAAATCACCTAGTCATTTTTGTGAAACAACACCTTCAAGATTGATTACTTACTTCTGGAATCTGTTGCAGCTGAAAGTGGAGCTGTTTAAAGACTTACAGGAGCAGGGAGTCAGGGTCATCCATGTAAATCACTGCCTGCTGACAAGAAATGAAACAGTTTGGCTTAGTTGTTAGGAAAGCGTGTTCAACTAGATATGTTGAAATCTTAATGGTGCTTTTCCTTATTATTTGATACAGCTAGTAAAAAAAACCCTCAAACAATAAAATTCCCTCACCACAAGCTTTAATTATTTTATGAAGTGAGCAGAAATGTCTGGAGACTTAACATTTGGAAAAAAGCTTCAGTTGATCAAAACCAAATCCCTCCCTCTGTGTATGCACAAATACTTGATTTGCATTCATTTAATATTTCAACTAGCTATATTTGGAAAAATCATTATTTGCTGGTGGAGGAGCTCAGCAGAACAGGAGGATGACAGGGAATCAGAGGCAGCACTTCAGGGATGTGAAATGAAATAGTTGCACCATCAGGTTCAGGAAGATGCCTCCAGTGGAAGAGCAGGAGACAAAATCTTACTCACCTCCCTGGTTTCTTAGAGGTTTCTGAGAAAAGTCTGGATTTCTGGTGATTTTATGCAATTATTTTGGGTTCAGCAGTGCAGAAGCACAGATTACCAGACTCATTCATCAGATGCAAGGAAATGTTGGCTGTTGTTTAACACTTGATGTTTTTCCCCCCATGCAGTTGCTGAATGCTTTCTTTGGCAAAACTAAAAGTCAGTCCCTTCAGAAAAGCTACCCTGAATGCTAGAGCTTTGATTCTGCAACAAGATCGTGAAATAGATTCTATTGCCTCTCTCACTGTGGAAATATGAAAATAGAGATACAATTTTCTGTTCCTAAATATTGAGCTCACCACATGTGTTTTTCATGTGTATGGTGCCAAAGCCTGGTAACACCAATGTCTGAAGGTTGAATAATTATTTATAAAAACAAAAAGAACAATTAAGATGGGAAGGCAGAATTTAAAATCCTGAAATTTGTGGGCTGGAAAGGCACTGAAACAGACTCTGAGTGCTCTCTTAGGTAATAAGAGTTGCAAGCACATGTACTTGGAGTTGTGTGACTTTTTTCTTTCTTTTAACCATATTAGCTGACCTAATCTGAAGAGGTCTATTTCTCTAAGTAGTAACCTGAAAGCAAATTCAATGCAAAGAGTGTTTTCTATGAACTAATAAACAGATTATTACTGTAGTAATACTACTGGTATACTAAAATCATTATTGCAAATACTGAATGTACTTTATAGGAACACCAGTCTTTTTCTTCTATTCTGCAATTTTTGTTTCCATTATGGAAGACATTTGGAAAAGAATATTTAATACTAAAATTATAGTGGCTCCTTTGAGCTCATATAGGATTGGCAATGGAATGTTTTATTTGAAATTCATGTTGTGACCGAGTACAATCCCTTCTTCCAGCCATACCATTCATCCTCAGGCCCCCAAGATAATAATGTTGTATGATTTGTAAATTTTAACAACCTGTGGTTTTGCAAATATAACTCCAATTTTGTGTACTGGTTTGAGTTAGATTTATAGTATAAAGAAATTGCCACTAAGAGTGAATTTCTCTTGTAGAAATTCCAAACGTGGCTCTCCTAAAACAGTAAATACCCTTCCACCTTTTCATTCCAACCCATAACATGTGTTTGCAAAGCAAAACCAGAATTAGAACAGCAGTTTGCACTGCTCCAGCTTGTACAGTTGCTGCAGAGAATATCACAGGGCTCATGTTAACCAGGCAGGGAGGAAGGAAAAGGTCAACATTTTCCTCAAAACCACTTTGTCTGGAGTAACCTCCACAAAACAGGAGAATGTTGTTGGGCATCACAGATGAGTGTTTTCTATTAAGAGCAGTTTGTAGCAGTTCCAGGTACCATGGCAGTGCTCATTAGAGAGAAACCCCAGTACAGAGTGTTTTGAATTCCTACTGCTGCTGTTTACACTGTGTTTTGTCAGGGGCTTTGTCAGCTATTGCTCTGCTGGGTTTTCCTTGAGCTCTTTAAAGATCCCTCCTCAAAGTTACATGGCTCTTAAGATCATAGTAAAACAAAGAGCTCATATCACAGTTTAATATTTCAATTAAATGACAGAGTGATAATTTGCATTAATTGTAGCTTATTAATTGCAAAGGACAACATCTTGTTTTGTTGTACTTAAAGATTTTATTAGTAACAGACACTTTTAGTTAGTGTTTGTTGCCCCAAGAGCTTTAGAGGAACTGATTTTCTGTCAGAAAAGATTGGAATCAATTGCATTCCTCCCTTCCAGATAGTGCTAAAACATTTATTTAAAGGTTTATATGCTCACCCTGCCTTATCTGTATTCCAAGTCACTTGTCCAATGAAATAAAATTCATTCATGCCTTCCTTCACTGTGTTATTGACAAAGTAAGCTTTATGTGGCTGGGAGCCAGAATTCTGTCTTTTGGGAATACCTCTCTCTAAACTTGTCCAAAAGAATTATTTTATTGCATTTTTCATGCCACTTCAAGTGTGTTTGAATGGTAAATCCTAGAAGCTGGGCTGTCTGTGACCATATCAGCCTTTTGAAGTAACAGCATGATACAAGTCTGAGATTGTAAGGAAGGAGTGCATGTGGCTACACAATTCCTTAATTGACTTTTTTTCCCCACATATTAACCTACATGACATTACTTGATAATCCTATTCAAGAACAAGGTCAAATCATTTTTTAAAAATGCCTGGCATTAAGGTGATGGAAAGTTTGCCATCCATTAATGTTCTTTAGCCAGTTCTCTGTGCAAGAGCTAAAAACTAACTGTGCTATTGTAAATGCAGGGACACTGATGAGGGAAGAGAATGATGAGGAGAACTCCATCTTATCAGAAGGTTAATTTATTACTTTATGATACTATATTATATTAAAGAATACTAAACTATACTATACTAAAGAATACAGAAAGGATACTTACTGAATGCTAAAAAGATAATAATGAAAACTCATGACTCTCTCCTGACACAGCTTGGCCCTGATTGGCCAAAGAGTGAAAACAACTCCCAGCAGAATGCAATGGAACAATCACCTGTGGGTAAACAATCTCCAAACACATTCCACAGGTGAGCACAACACAGGAGAAGCAAATGAGAGAAGAATTGTTTTCCTTTTTCTCTGAGGCCTCTCTCGCTGCTTTTCAGCTTTCCAGGAGAAAAACCCTGGGCAAAGGAATTTTTTCAGAGAATGTGAATGGCACACTGTGCCATGTTTCATTTGAAGAAAAGGAGCATCAGCAGCTTCTGTTTCCAGCCCTGCAGCCTGTGCTGCAGGAGCCACATACAGCTGGATGTCAGGGGGGAACACAGAAAAGCTGCTCAGGTCCAGGTGGGTTCTCTTATACAAAAGATAGAGCAGGTCATTGCTGAGTTAAATACTGAACCAACCAGAGCAAGCTGGCCTGGCAGCCACAGTGAAAGAGCCCAGAAGTGAGAGATGTGAACTGCTCAAGTGCCATTTCCCTTCTGTGTGGGGATAGAGATCTTGTAAAACCAACAAGAGGGAGAGGTAAAAGTAGAATCCAACAGTGGTGTGCTGCTTGGAGACTGGAATGTGGGAGAGGGAAGAAATAAAGTTACCTTTTCCTTCTGTCACTCAGCAGATTCACAGAGCTGACCCTGGAGAGAACAATGTGCAGAGAGGCACTGGGATATTACAGCACTTAATTCCACTGCCTCCACCACAAAATAATTAAAAACCCTCTGATTCTACCAAACCCCTTCCTCTCTATTTCCATTTCCTTTTCAAACAGGAATTCAGTTTAAATTTGACAGCCTTTGGGAGCTCTGCAATAAATAAGACTATTTAAGTTGTTCTGGAGCTTTCTTAAGCTTCCCTCAGAGAAGCTATCCACACTTTCAGAAACATGGATGAACTGAGAATTGAAAGGTGGATAGATCTAATTGTTTAAATTGTCACAACTAAGGGTGGAGAGGAGGCTGGGAAAGAGGAATTAATCCCATTTCTCTTACAGAAGCTGCCTTCTCTCTGATGGGGCTCATGAGATGAGTCAGCTTGGGGAAGAGGCCACACCAGCAGCCCCCATGAGCCCCAGGTACCCTGGGCAGGTCTGCAGAGAGAGCTCCCACATCCTCAACAGTGGACTCATCAGGACTCATCAGATTCCTAAAATGGGGTACAAAGGACTTTTATAAGGACTTGCTACCACTGGGTCTCAGTCTCACACTATTTCATTGACAGCTCTGACATCTTGTACTGGGCCTGTGTTCCTTAGTATGTGCTTCCTTTACCAGCAGGAGAGGAGTCCTATATTGTGACTCACATTCCCTTAGTGATCCATCTTGCAAACTTTAGCAATTCATTCTTCTAACCCTCTTCTAGCTTCAAAGAATAATTTTTCTGCCTAACCAATGTTCTGTCTGGGAGCTCTCAGGTGTGCAGGTGAGACAAGGAAGAGAGGTTTATTTTCTGCATGCTGGAACTTGTTTTGGTCAGCCTGAAGTGGTCAGGTGTCGGAGATGAAGAGAGAGAGAGTCGGGGACTTGGTGTGATGGTCAAAGAATCTGAATTTATTGTGAAGTACAACTGTTTATATATTTATTCTAGGAAGACTAGTAAAGTTTTAGTACAATGATTGGGTTAATCATCACATAAACAAACTTATATATTTTAAGCATCTCTTGCTTGCAGAAGTCTGGTGTAATTTTCTGTTTCTGGTAAGTCAATCTGATTGAATCTTCTTGCAATCTCGATTTAATCCTCAAAGTTCTGTTTGCTCTTGCCAAGGCATCCTGTTATCAAATCTCTTATGCTGACCAGGTCCAAAGTCCATCTTCTCTCTTGTGTATCCCTATCAGTGATATTTTTGCCTGATGTCCAGGAGGAATGATGCATCTGATTCCATGGATATCAGAAGGCTAATAATTACTTTATTATACGATATTATTCTATATTATATTACATTACACTATATTGTATTATATCTAAACTGAATCTACACAAGCACCCAACTCAACTCAACTGCCCAGAATCTCATGACTGTCAGCTGACATATGCCAATAGTCAGGTGTTGGGACTAGAAGATTAATGCTGGTCCTTTCCAACTCTCAATTATCCCGTTCTATCCTAATTTCCTTTTGTATAGTAGTGCTGTTTTGGGAGTATATGGTATTTTGTACAATTGTCAGTTATGCACACATCAGTTTAACACACTCATGTGACGACCTAAAGAAAAGAAAATTTGTCTTTAAGTAACCTTCAATTTAGCAGATTTGGACCTAAAGATAAATGCTCAGTTCTATGATAAACCTTTTTCATTGGGCTAATGGTGTTAATCAAGGTAGTAATTAGGTTGCAGTGTCTGACTTACAGATTTTGCCTGTCTGTGGCTTATCTGCCTGTGGCCAGTTGTGTCTGAACTCTGCTCTCCCGTGGCTACCACCAGGAAGCTCCTGTAGCCAGTAGGAAAACTTCCCATTTCATAGCAACAGCCCTATGGCATTTGCCAAAGAATATTAAAAGCTTTGCAGGCTCTCCAGACAGTCCCAAAAGCAACTCCAGCAGAAATATCTGTGGGGTTTGTGCTCATTCACTTCTGAGGTCATAAAAGAAGTTGCGTTTGTGACCACTCTTACTTTCTTTGTTGCCAGATGAATTGATAATAAATGGGTCAGAAATTTGGATAGCAAAGCAAATTTGGTATGCTAAGCAATGCTGAGCAGCAGTTACCTTACAGATTCTGCTTCTGGCAAGGAAGTTTTACAACTATTACATTACTTACAGAGCAACCAGTCTACTACAGTTCTGAGTCATTCTGTGCTTAAAAAACTCCCAGCTTTGAAACAAACCCGCAGCACAGAATAAAGATTTCTATTTGTTTAACCCTATGTCAAATGCAAGCCAGTGCTGTGACATAGCAGACCTCAAGTAGACATTTGAGGATACTTTATCTTGTTTTCCTCCTTTTGGATGAGGACCCTATTTTTAGAAATGCTTTTACTTAGTCATAGAAATTATCTGAGTGCTGGGGAAATTGTTCACAGCTGTAACATTCAACACATTTTAACATTCAATATTCTAATTCTGAGTATGCCATTGAAGGGGATGTGCTCTCTTCTCTTGGCCAGGCCATATTTATAACACAGCCCATGAGGATTCACCACCTTGAAAAACAAGCTGGGGAAATCAGTCACCTCCAGTTTCAGTGGGAATATTTCCAGGGAAGCTTTCTAGACTTCCTAAAGACAGATGTGAAGCCAAGGCTCATCAGGCCCCACTGGGAATGATTCTCCTGCTCTGCGCCATGCAAACCCACCAACCCCCAGCTCCCAAAGCAGGATTAGCACATTTCTGTGCATTGCTTTTGTCAATTCTTACACTGGAGAGTTCTCCCACTCCTCCTGGAACTCACAGGGAGCTGTGGCATAAACACTTCACTAAAGACCTGGCATCTGCCTCAATAAGCGATCTTGTTCTTTGGTGTCCATAAATTCTCTAATGTGATGCTGGTCTGGGCACCCTTGGCCCAGCCTCAACCCAACTGACTTACATTAATAAGCACTAAATACATTTCTCATAGGGTGAGAGAAATGAAACCTTCCCCCCTTTCCCTTGGGGCAGACACCCAAGTGTGGGAATCAGAAAAATAGAAACTTCTACAGACTTGGAAGGGCTTGATCTGCAGCCTTGGAAGGAGCTTGGATTGATGTAAACATACAATACACAGACATTAAACAGAAAAATAATAAACTTATGTTTCTATAGTTGTAAGAAAGAATGTGCCTTAAGTGAGAAAGTGCATGGATGAGATGGTGAAGGGTTTATAATGTAGGGGTGTGGTTGTATAGGATAAGCTAAGAGTTTAGAGGTTATAATAGAAGTATATGTGTGCATGTGAGACAGAAGCCATTGGACAAAAGTATCCACAGTGCACAGAAGTGAGTAAGGGTGATAGGTGAGAAAAGCAAAATAAACCCTGTGGCAACTGTCCATTGGGTTAGAAAGTTCTGTATTGCCTTGCAACAAAGAACTTATGACTGCTCTGAGCTATGGCTGAGTTCTTGCTCCTCTAAAATCTCACAGCCTCTGAGACTGATGTTTGCCTGAGCAATAAATGGTTCTAACCCCAGAATAGTCACATCCCTTCATTATTAGCAGGGACAGTGACACCCAAGGGCACACAGGGCTTCTGCAGCCCTTGGGATGGAGATGAGTGGGTGATACTGAGGGGGCTCCCCGATGGTACCCCCAGGGTGAGAGCTTGGGGCACAGCTCCCTCCTGCTGGCCCAGGGGCAGCTGTTGGCTCAGCAAATGGGATTTGTCTCCAGCAGGAAATGGAATCTCAGTGAGAGAATGGGAGCTCCTAACAGAATTCAGACTCATTCACACGCCAGCCATGCCCCAGGTTTGCAGTGACCTCGTTTGCCCTCTGTTGTTACAGGTTTGTCTCAGCAGCACAATTTCACAGGCAGCAAACATTTAAAAATAGCTGCAGATATGACTAATCGAAGACAAAATGTTGCTTTCAGCTGCCACTTGGCAGCTTTCACCCTTGTAGTGGGTAGGTGGTTTAAAGAGGTAGAAAGCAAATATTTGGATTCTGAAAACACTGCTACTGCACCTTGTTTGTGTGTTTATTTTTGAATAAACTACCAGCTGAATGGATGATTAATTCTAGAGAGATGGATACATAGAATGTAAAAAGATCATTTTGTGTTCAAGCCAACTTGCAAATGCAAAGCTGATACTCTCCTGATGGGCCAGAGTAATTTTCCTCATGATTATGAAAAAGCTCAAACATGTTTATGTGAAATGTGAACTTGATAGTGATTCTTTTAAGGGAGGAAAAAGAAAGATAAATTCCAGTGAATTCAGAAATGTTTTTCTGCTGATAATATTTAATATGACCACTCTCATCGTGTCTAAGAATAGGATGACAACAGAGGGAGAGAAAAAAATCCATCAGAAAAGTGTGAACATGCCCTGAATGAGAATTTCCTGTCCTTGCTCACATGGGGATGAGCCCTGGCACAAACAGTCCTTGCTTTATCCCAGGGTTTAGAGCAGGGCACAATCAGTTTTGGGGCAATGCAAGTGCTTGGAACTTCCCAAATGTCAGGACCTTTGATTGCTTGGCTTTCCAACCAATTTTTTCACCCTTATATCAGGCTAGAAGGAATCCCCCACATTCCCCAGGATTTACTGGCAGGGCTGGGTGTCTGTGGCCCCATGACCCTCTTTAAAACAAATGGTCTTTTCTCTTAGGGTAGGTCCCAGCACTTTTAAGGTTTCTGAATTCTGTTCACAGCCTGGTTTTCAGATATGTTTATTGCAGACAGTGCTCACACTATGAACAGGGAGCATCGCTCTGTTGAATGTACCCAACAATCAGTAGAGGTATGACTTGCCCCTTGTCACATTGGTGCCAAAACCTGTCTTGGTTTGGAAAGCCAGGTGTCTGCTAAGGAAGGCAGGAGCCTCCCCCGAAATGGAGAATGTAAACCTCCTCCCTCTGAATTGCTATAAATTTTAAATTAAGGGACTCTCAGGCAAAAATATGGGAGCAGGAAACAACAGTTCTTTAATAGGGAAAGGAAAACAAATAAAATAAAATAAAACAAACAATGCAGTACACTAGTACAACACTGACAGAGTCAGAACCCAACCTGACACCCTGTGGGTCAGGGTGTTGGCAGCAGTCCCATTGGAATTGTGGCTCAGCCCTCCTGCAGTGTCAGGGGTGGTTCTGCTGGAGCAGGGATCCTGTAGAGAAGGATGGATTCTTCCTCTGAAGATCCAGTGGGAGAAGAGGCAGCTGCTGTTCCTCTGGGGAATCCAGTGGAGAAGCTGTGCTGGTGTTCCAGAACCTCCAGATTATATCCAGGTGGGAATGCTTGGCTCCTCCCTCTGGGCTCACATCTCCCAGTGGGATGCTGAAGTTCTTATCAGCCATGCAGTGACATTCAATAGCTGTTATCAGGGAGGGAGGTCTGATTGTGGAAGAGATAAGGAAAACTGCCCACAGAAAAGAAGACAGCTGCCATACAGATGGCAAATAAGCACAATTTGCTTGGCAATCCAGGACACTTGTCTTGAATCAGCTCCTAGACAGCCACTTTGGCAAAACGCAAGGCAGAACGCAAGGCTTTAGGTGGTGTGGTTTGGAAAAACCAACCAAGTGCATAAAAACACCAAGAAGGTCCAAAATCACCTTCAGGACAAGTCTTCTATGGGATGAAATTGCAACAGTACAAGTCAGTGCTTCCTATATAAGCATTTGGCTTCAAATTCTACAAGACATGAGAGAAAGTTGTATTTTGACAGCATTTTCACTGATGCAGATGTGCCAGACAGCTGTCTGTAAAGCAGACTATGGATAGGGTAAAACAGCCCTTCCCATTTCTGTGGTCTCAGACTTGGGGATCAAAGACACACATGAAGGACTGTAAATGGTAAAAATAAACATCCCACAGACCTGGGTCTTTGGCACCCAGGAGAGAATCAGCTGCTCCTGCATTCCCGCAGACTCCTGAGTCATCAGGTGTGTACAAAAATAGCTTTTATGGGAAGGGCAAAAGCGTCTCCAACTTTTTTTTTAGCATTTCACAGACATTCCTCACCTTTCAGCTGGGGCAGAAAGGTGCCTCTATGCTTCATCCATTTAATGGTTTTTAATGAGGTGAAAGTGTGTTTCTAATTTAAAGACATTCAATTGCTTTCTTTTTGCAGTTCTTTAGGTGTTAATTTTAGTTTTCTTTTCTGAAGTTTTGATGATGCTTGTTTTCAACTAGGACAAAAAGACTTGGGAAGTCTCTGAAACTCAGGTAAAATTTACTATTACAAGAGATTACAAGGTAAACTTTTCAAAGAATTGACTTCTTAGCTCGGTTTCAGACAGGACAGTTGATGTGGCAAGCAAGAGTGGGACCAAGGGATAAAAATATATTTCCTCAGGTCACTGGAGCTCCTTTGACCTATTCCATCCACAAACTCTAAGTAAGGTTTTTTTAAAAAGAAATAAATAGTTCCCAATCTTAACAGTGAAGACAGCTAATTAACAAATTAAAATCAATAGTTAAGAAAAAGTTCTTCTGAAAACAGACTTAAATCGTGAACAGTGTGTCATATCTCATTGAATCTCATCAGGGCTGCTAATATTGACTTCTTGTAACATTCTAAATGGTAAGTAAGTAGTACAGTAGATCTACATTCGAAAATTTCTGCACTGAATCCTTTACTTGGTTTTTCCTCCTAGGAAAAACAACAAAAAATAAGCTTTCCAAATTGATAACCTTAGGGAGGATTTCTGCACTGTAAAATAAGCAAGTCTCCCAGCCTTAATTTTCCATAACATTGCCAAAGAAAGACCTGTCCAGAACTACATTGCCTGTGTTGTTTCTGCTTATTTTATGAGGGGCTCCTCTGATGTCCCATTAACTCTAAGATCTGAATTTGAAAGACCTGAGTGCTCTCTGTTGTGAAAATGCTGAGCCAGCCTTGTCTAGCAAACTTTGACATGTAAAGAAGGCTGGTAATTGCCATTTTCGTCTCTAAATGTTGTAAAGACAGCAAATTTGATAGGATCTACTTTTAGATCTCACTGTAAAAGGCAGTTTCAGAGAATGAATCAATTTTCTTCTACTTTTGGTTTACCCTCCTTTCCCCCAGCAAATGTCTAATTACCTTAGATAAACATCTGTAAACATGAGCCTTCCCCTCCATAATCCACCTTCTATGTTCCTGCTTTACACCAAAGCTAATAAGCTCAGTCTATTTACCATACTACTTAAAATTATGCTTTTAATGCTCTATGCAACTTCATGGTCTTTTACCAGGAGTAAAAAAGGCATTGGAATTAGGGAATGATCATCTTTGATGGGTCTGGGTTCAATAACAGAGACTTCTAACCCATGAGTCTATGAAGAGAAATGCCAGTAAACAGATTTGCACAAGTGCTTGATCTGTTTTCCAAGAGCATTAATTTTCATTTTTATCCTGTTTATTCTCCTGTGTAATAATTCCTCATTCCTGATTTGGAGAGGAGACCCATGCATTATCATTCAGAATGCCACAAAATTCAATTAAAGGCTGGCTGCAGCATCCCTCCTTGGTTTGTGAATGATTCCAGTGAGAAAAGCAGACGACTTTTTCCATCACAAAGTGTGCCTGCTAATTTGAACAGAGCAGGCAGCCTTAAGCTATGCAAGCTATCATTAAACAATAAAGAAACATTAATGAAATGGCTCAAGGGGTAGTCTTGTTCAGCCAGGGGTAAAACTACTCTTTGAACATTTTTAGGGACCAAGGGCATGAAACAGTGTCACATCTCAGATAATGAAATTCCACATCCAGCAGCCTCTGGAAGCTCCTCCAGCTGGGTCCAAGCTGCCTGGCAGTTCTGCTGGCTGTCAGTCAGGTGTCACCATTCTGCTGTCAGCACTACAACCATCTTTACCCCAGAGGTGTCCTGCACCTGTCAGCTTGATGGAAGCAGTCTTGTCCTGGTTTAGGACAAATTTGGGAGAGAATCTCCAAAGGGGCCCCTCCAGGAAGCAAACCCACAAGGCCCTACCCCACAACTGGGCTGGGAAGGATTCCTCGGAGAGAAGTGGAAAGAACCTGTTTATTTACCAGGCACAGCACCCCCAGCACACAGAATGAACAATACCAGATGACACCACTCTGTCACCGCTCTGACAAAGATGACAAATTCAGAAAGTCTCTCTGGGGGTGGTCGCTCTGTTCTCAGTCCCTCCTGTGCTGGGGCAGCTGCTGCAGCCACAAGGTGCAAACTCTCGGTGTTCCCAGGGCCCAGCCCACAGCAGGCTCGAGTGGGTCCAAAAAAGGGAAAGGAGAAACAGTCCAGGGAAAATTCAGACTGCTGAGCTAAACTAGCTAATGAGCAAAAGCAAAAGCAAGCAGAAGCCAAGCAGAAGCGAGAGTGAGAGAGAGCAAAGCGAAAAGCAAAGCAAAAAGCCAAAGCAGCACCAGGTACTGCCCTGTCTGGGTGTCCCACCAGCCGTGGGGGAGCAGCTGATAACAAAACCCAAACAAAACTTTCACTCTTTAGAGCCAGTCTTGAAGTCACAGAACATATATCCAGCATGTACAGAACACACAAATGGGGATACAAGGATCATAACGTCACCCTAGGACAAGTCTGTATGTAATGATGGGATAAATTGTTGATTTGGGCCTCTGACATCATTATTATCATTTTTATTATGTATGTCTCGATTTACTTTTCAAGATGACCAAAAGTTTCCAAGGCAAGCTTTAATTTCTCTTATTTAGAAACTCTGAGATATCTTTAGGCATCTGAAAAATGCCTCACTTTCCCTCACAAGTATCTCATGAGAATTTTCTGACTCCTACCCATGTAGTACATAGTCATGTTTTTAATTCTTCACTTCATGACTTGAGGGAGCGAGGCATGGATTAAATGTTCTATTTAAAAATGCTTTGACACATTTTGTTGAAGCCAAGACAATTCTGTTGAAGCATTATCATGATTTACTTGAGGTAAATCAGCAAATAAATCATGTTGCCCCATAGGGCCACTCAGCTGAGCATGTGTTTTATAAACACAGAGCCCTATAGCAGCAGCAATTGGCACATTTCCTTCAAGTCAGTGAGAGATTACACAGTAAGACAGAGATACTTAGAGAGCTGCTGCTGGTGGTGTCTGAGCCCCTAGGCTTTGTTCAGGCAGCTCCAATCTGAATGGATCACTTCCTTACCAAAGGAAACAACAACAACAAAATCTCTGGAGTGCAATGTGAAGTGTTTTCCATTAATGGCGACATGAATGTTACTGCCGAGCCCTGTTCTGCCTGATGATTGTATGCAGCAGAAGGTAATTTAATTCACCAGAATTTTCCTTTGCTTCCCCCTCCAGGTTAAAAGTCTGATCAGAGGCTGGCTCTACATGCAGAATCACTGACTGCAGCAGCTCCTGTGGGAGCACAGAGCTGCATCAGGCAGCAGCTGGAACCCCCTGCCAGGGCAGCAAACACTGGGGCTGCGTCCCCACTGCTGCTGGGGGAGAGCAGGGCCAGGGGCAGAAGGAAAAGGTAAATACAGCTGGAGGCTGCTGTGCCCACCATGTGTGTGCTGGGAATTTCCTCATTCTGGTGTGGCACACCCTGCACTTGTGACAGCCCTGTCGGGTAAGTGAGGCTGTTTATGCACACCAGGATGTTCCTTGCTCCTGTTGATGCCTCAGGTTTGAGCTTTTATATTTTTCACATTCTGTGCTGCTTTAGTGTGTGGGTCTGGGCTTCATATCAGGGGATGGTGAGCTCTGTGCACAGAGCAGGAAGACAAAACAATTCCTGCTCCAGCTGGGGAACAAGGACAAATGATCCAAATCTCAGCCCCAGAGCACAAACACCGTGGGCTGAAGAGAGAAAAACAAGCAGGGTGGGACTGCATGGGCTGGAGCTGGAATTGGACAATGAATTGCAGGATGCAAATGGAGCAGAACTTATCCAAGTGAGAGACCCTGTGACTGGTTATCCATTTTGTGACCATTTTGGTTCATCTTGAGTGCAGCCCTGGCTGGGCTCTTGTGCTGCCCAAGGTGGATCCATTGAGCATTTTAATAAATCCCTACTTTATTCTTTAACTCTGTCCAGCCTCTGTTCTAGGTCAGCCTTCATAAGGCATCACAGTGGCCCCATCACCTGGCTCAGCACCTGCTCTGACGAGCTCCAGAAAGGGGAGTTTGTATCCTGAGGTCAGAGCAGCAGTTCCTCAAACTTTTCCCTGAATTTCCTTCTCTCCTGCCTTCTGCTCTCCTAAGGAGGGTGACCAGAGGCTTGCACCAGGACTCCTTTCCCATGATAGTTTATCAAACCCAGTCCACAAAGAGCCAAAAATCCTCTGAAGGTGACTATTTGTCCTGCCTGTCATCAAGCAATCCCTTCCTGCGCTGGTTTGAGACTGGCCTCAGCCATTGGTTCAAAAGCTCCAAGCTGTGCCTGGTCCCTGGCTAGGTAACAAACCTGAGAGCTTGCCAGCAAAGGGCAAGGGAACAGGGATTGCACCAAGGCTGGTGTATTTCTTGTGCCTTGGTCTGCATCTGAGACAAACTATTTCTTTGCTATCTACTGCAAACATTGAAATCTTTAAAATTGGGTTTCTGAAGGAGAAACCTCAGAAAGAGGGGGAGTGCCTACAGAAACATGCTGAAATATAAAACCTAGCTGCTAGGAATGATCAGAGTTGTGTATGAGGTCTTTGGTGCTTCATCCAAACTTCTGTTTGTCTGGCATGTGGTGAATACTTTGGACATGTTCAACAGCTCAAGCCACCTGCCACCTTTGCTGCTTCAGTGGGTTTGGATTCAAGGGTGGGGTCTTTCTTTCCCCAAGTATTGAGCTAAAAATTCCTGACTACTTTCAGAAGTGATCCAAATCCTTTAAATTCCAGGTAGAAATAGGTGAACAGAAGTGTTTTCACCTGTGCACAGTTGAAAGCTAAAAGGGATTTTCAGCAACATTCACTTTCTCCTTGTCTTGGTCAGGACCTTCAGGTGAGAATTCAAAGGCCACTTTTCAGGGCTTTCCTCACATCTGTGTGTGTGTCTGTGTGTCTGTCTTTTGGAGTGGATTAATCTCTATTGAACCTGATAAAGCTTCATGAGAGAAGTTGATTTCTGATTTACACTCAGCTCCTGTCTGCATTATCAGAAATACTCCTGGTGGATCCCCCACACTCCTGAGTCTTTCTGAGAGATGCAGTGACTGTCACCAGTCCTTGGCAGCTGCAGACCCTGCTGAGGGCAGCTCCCAGGGTCCCACCAAAGCTGACAGGATGACTGGACATGCACAAACAGCTCTGAACTGGGACCTGACATTTTCCAAAAACACTTAAACCACTTGGGATTTCTCTGGGGTAATTCCTGTACATGATCTGTGCTGAGTACAGCTATTCTGATAAATGCTCCCTAAGATGGCAGATTTCAGAATAATTCTAAGTTATATATTTAGATAACTACTTCACAAGCTGTTTGAGGAATCTAAATGAAAAACAAATTCTTTAAAAAGTCAGGAAAAAAAGAACAAATGTCTCTGTGTTTGGGGGCTCTGGTTTGGAAGTAGAACTGATTGCTAAAGTTACTGGATAACATAAATACTCTTCCAATTTCTTTGCAATTTTGAAGCTGCTGCAACTCCAGTGAAAGCTCCTAATGTCATTTTTCCTCTCTTAACCTAATTAACAAAATGAAAATTTATGTAGTCAAAAATGAAATTGCTTTCTTCTAAGCACTGCAGAAAGAATTATTGTTCATGTACCTGTTAAATCTTGGGCACCTCTGCCAAGGCTCCCCAGCAGCTGCAATGCCTGAATTCCCTCCTCAGGAGAGCTGCACTGAGATTACTCAGGATTCAACAGGATGCAAACTGCTAATATGAACTCAGGATGGCACCACCCTGATCCATTATTATTATTTTAAATATTGAATTTTAGTTGTTAATTTTAGCATATTTACCTGCTGAATATTTAGAAAAGCCTTGGTTTAGGTATATTTTTGAAGAAAAATGGAAAAAAGCTATCCCCAGATCCTTGGTTTTCATTTAATAAAAACTTAAGGAACTCTTTTAATTTATTATTAAAAAAACAAAATAAAATTGCTTAAACTGAGAGGAATACCTTTTTTTCTTGAACGTGATTTTTCAATAATGATTTTTTCAACAGAGTCGTATTAAAAGAGGATTACTTGTTAACAAGAACCTGCCATCACTTTTAGAGTGATATTCTGGGGTATTACTAGTACTGTGCTAATACTGTGCTAATAGCTTCACAAGCAGTTAGTTCCTCAAAAACAGATTTAACACATTTCCAAACAAAAAATGTGTGTATTATTTTGTGGTTTAAATCTGTTTTATCATGCTATCACTTCCAAAATACTGAGGGCATAAAATGGTTTATAGTCCAAAAGATAAACCAGCACAAGCTGCTATGTTGGAATATAAGAAAGGATCTGAGAAAGTGCTAAAAGCATTATTACAGCTACAGAATGGACTCATAAATCTTTTATGCAACTTGATCGGTTCCCCTTGGATCCACACTGTATTGTTTTCATAAATAAACACCCAAAGTTGCTGTGCACAGTGTTTCTGGGCTGTCACACACTGCTGTTGTGCTTTAACAGGGTTTGTGCTAAATTACAAACTACAAATATTCCCTGTGAAAAATCCTTTTTCCTGTCCTGTTTCCAGCACAGGTCCATCCTTCCTGATGATCACCAGAGCCCTCACAGCCACCAGCCAGGCTCTGCCTGCTCCAAGGGGTGCTGCAGCCCAGCCTGACTTCCTGACCTTGAATTTGTCCATGGTAATGACATTCAGGGGATAATTCCTCTCCTGCATTGGTTTATTTTTCCAGGAAGAAGCAGCAGAGAATTATGTGTGGTGTTGTGAGTTTTCTAGGATGAGGTGAGAGATGAGAATTTGACTCTATGTTTTTAGAGGGTTGATATATTATATTACATTTTATATTATATATTATATATTATATATTATATATTATATATTATATATTATATATTATATATTATATATTATATATTATATATTATATATTATATATTATATATTATATATTATATATTATATATTATATATTACATTAAATTATATTGAAATGGTATACTAAAACTATGCTAAAGAAAGAGAAGGATACATCAGAAGGTTAGAAAAGAATGATAATGAAAACCTGCGACTGACTCAGAGAGTCTGACACAGCTGGTTGTGATTGGCCATTAATTAAAAACAATTCACATGTGTGGATAAACAATCTCCAGACTACATTCTAGAGGAGCAAAACATGGAGAAGCTGAGGCTTCTCATCTTCCTAGGAGAAGAATCCTGGCAAAGGGATTTTTCAGAAAATATCACAGTGACAATAACCCTTCATTTTTGTCTGTTCTGCCATTACAGCACCAAAAGCCTCCATGCCCTGGCCTGTCTTTGCCTGAATTAAAGGCATCAGTGCTCAGAATTGTCAGCCAGACCTGGCAGATGAGTTTGCATCTGTCCATTTTCAGTAGGATAATTTAACCTTATGCTAGACCATGATTTTCCAGCTTGTTTTTTAAATGGAATGCTCTTGGGAAGATCAGCTGTCCTGTACTGGCTGCAGCTCAGCGATTGGAGAAACACAAAGCTCTACACCCTGCAGACCCCAAAATGCCCTTTGAGTTGTCCCAGCTCTTCACATTTGTGCCACACACCCTCCTCCCCACTCAGGAGGATTGCAAAGACAGAGAAAACCCAGCTTGTCCAGAGTGTTCTAATGGCTTGGTTCCACCTCACATTGTGTGCTCCCCACTAAACTACAAACTGAGATTGTTAAACTCCAAGCACTGCTGTAGATAAAAATAAAATTAATTAAAAAAAAAGCTGACAACTATATGAAGATGTGAAGATGCACTCTGTAGAACAGTGTGAAATGAAATCACACAAAGGTAGTTTCAGAAATAAGGAGTCTTGAAAGGAATTATTGGAGAGTCTGTGGAGTTCAAGACACATAAAAAGCATCTAGACTATAAATATTGAAAAAAATCTTCTGGTAAGAGAACAAAACATTTTAAGTGCTGTGCAGGGAAGAATGGAAATCTGTGCAGTATAATTGTGCATTTTATAATTCTGAATTGGTGACAGAAAGGTAAAAAGGAAAAAATTAGTGTAGTTATCTTTTCAGGGCATTGTTGAGAGGTATCCTTTAAATGTCTATATTGTCTATAATGTTTATATGTCTATATTGTCTATAAATGTCTGTATGTTTTGGGGATCTGGTTTGGAAGTCAGGATGCAATATTGAAGTCAAGTAAGACAAAACCATCTGAAGCTCACTATTGTGCAGGAAGTGTTTCAGTGTAGGGAACAGGGAAATATAACCATCATAGGGCAATTTAACCCATCGCAGGGCAATTTAACCATCTTTTATTAATCTTTTTCCAGAAGAGAAAACCCATGGCTGTCTACTACAAACCACTTGGTACACAGATGGTGCTACCTCAGAGAACAAGATGAGAACAAATGGAAAGTTTGGCAATTTTGAGAAAAACATCTGTATGAGCTCTGAATGAACACAAACCTTGCTGCCATGGAGTGGGATAACCTCAGCATGCAAATAATTGATCCCAGAATGGTTGAGGTTTCTTAGCCTAAAGCAGAAATACCAGTCTCCAGCCCTGGAGTGCCTCCAGGGTGTTCTGTTGGCCAAAGTGTGAGGGCAGCTTGGACAGAGAGGGAAGAGCTTTTAGTGAGGATGAGGACGAGGATGATCCTCAGCTGGGATGAGGGGGCTAAGTATGAAATGGTAGAAGTTTGTCTTTCTCCCCTCTGCTACTGAAATCAACTAGTTCAGAGCATTGCCTGTCTTCACAGGCCCTGAGCCAGAAACTTTGTATAAAGAGTGAAAGTTGGACCAGGCAATGACTCAATGCCTAAACCCCCAGAACAGGCTGTGGGTGGATCACAGGACCTGTACAGAGCTGTGCTGGTTTGAAATGGCAGCTGGAGGAATGTCTGGGGTGACATTTGTGCAGCTGAGTCCCAGCCTTGCATTGGACCCTTTATTTTCCCCTCAATAGATGGAGAGTTAAACTTTCAAACTTGATTTCATGTTTTGACAGGTTACAGGTACAACCCCTGTTCCTTGAGGACTAATCCAACGGTTCTGCACCTCCACCATCCACAGCAGGAATCTGCAGGAATTCTGACACAAACCTGAAGCAGTTTCTGTTGTTTGAACCACGTCTGAGCACACAAAAGACAGGACAGAAGAAATGAGAAGCCATTTAAAGCAGGTGTAGCCGTGATATTTTCTGAAAATCCTTTCCTTAGGATTTTTTCTCCTGAGAAGTTGAGAGGCCTCAGGAACAAAATGTAAACAATGATTATCTGCTGCTGTGGAGTGCAACAG
This sequence comes from Zonotrichia leucophrys gambelii, assembly GCF_028769735.1. Classification (NCBI taxonomy): domain Eukaryota; kingdom Metazoa; phylum Chordata; class Aves; order Passeriformes; family Passerellidae; genus Zonotrichia; species Zonotrichia leucophrys. The sequence goes on along the minus strand of NC_088188.1, from coordinate 2,792,077 downwards.
GTGCATCTGTGATTGGTCTCATGTGGTTGTTTCTAATTAATGGCCAGTCACAGTCAACTGGACTGTCTCAGTCCGTCACAAGCCTTTGATATCATTCCCATTCTATTCTTAGCTTTCTGATGAAATAATTTTTCTATTCTTTTAGTATAGTTTTAATATAATATATATGATAAAATAATAAATCAAGCTTTCTGAAACATGGAGTCAGATCCTCATCTCTTCCCTCATCCTAAGACCCCTGTGAACACCACCACAAGCAGGTGCTGCTGTTAAGGCTCATGAGCTCTATCCATGTAGCAACTCTTAAGGATATAATATAAATATATTTACTTCAACAATAACACTGGATATTTCCTTCCCCTGCACGCCACAAAAAGTAAAGTCCATGAAGAGTCTTTCATTAGAAGCCATGCAAAAATGCATTGTTGATGTCTCATTATATGTTTAGAAGGATTTATTCAGAAGGCAATGAAAGAGAAATAAAACCTTTTGCCTCAGAGCCAAAAGGAAAACCCATGCTGTTTCCTGTACGAGGGGAAATCAAACACTGAAGGAATAAAAGTGGATTTATAGGAACTACCTCTTTGTGCCTATGCACACTGACAAGGCATAAAGAGCTATGGGGTTGCTGAATCTGAGGTCACTTTTATTGATATCTGTTGAAAATCACTGTTGCATAACTCATATTCCAGCAGAGAAAGATGTCAGAGAGCAGCAGCAAAAATACAGCTTGGAAGGATTTGTCTTCACAGATGGTCTAAATTGTACCACAGAGCACAGACTGTTTTCTCCTGCAGCATTTTGCAGGTTGTCTATCCTGAATTCCCAGCTATAGAACTGGGAGATGGATCCTGAAATGATTTCTTAGTGCAAAGTCAGCAAATATAAAACCAGTGAATGAGCCTTGACTCAACATTACTTTCTCTGGGTGCCAAACCAGACCTTATGCCAGGACAAGCTAAGATCTACCAGTTCTGATGTGCCATTGAAGCTATCACAGAAAACAAACAAACACTGGAGGAGAGGATATATTGTATATTGGTCAGTGTTCTTCAGGGTGAGCTGACAGCTTTTTAATGAGACAGATGTGCTGATTTAGGTCAGGTACATTCAGTTTTGTTTTGGAAAAAAATGGGCCTAAATTGCAGCTACATGAAGCCAGCAAAGTCTGAGGAATTACAAGGGTTTTTTTGAGGACACCACATATTGAAAAGTTCCTTGCAAAATCTATGCCACCTTCTGTGGTTCTTCACACACTCATTCTGTTTTCCTCATGGACCTTTCTTTTTGCTCACAGATCACCTCCAGGATTCACATTTACTTCTTCTGCATTGATTTTATCCATCATGGATAAAATGCCTTCAGCAGCTGCTCTCTCTCCTCTTCCTCAGTGGATTCCTTGGTATGTTCACATTCTAATATGATGCATTATGTCTGCTTTGACTGTCCACTGGTGAGGTGTGGTTTTATCCACAATCCTGTGTATGTAACAACTCTCACCAGCTTAGAAAAAGAAGAGCAGGATTTACCAGTACCTTTTCAGTAACCCATAAAAATTCCTTTGGTTTTTGTGTGGCTCCTCCTGAAAAGTGGAGGGCATGAGAGAAAGTCCATAGTCTACTATGAAAATTAACTTTAATGGGGAAAATAATGTTGCTTACAAACCAAAGAAGCTGCACTGCATGGGAAATAGAGCATGAAAAGGATTTGTGCTGTGATGTCAAGATTAGAGAGAATAAGCAACGTGAATTAGCAAGTGGAATGCAAATATTGTACATTCAAGTGTAACTTCAGTGTAATATCAGAGATGTGGGCTCATGAGGAATTAGAGCATCTCTAAAACAGCATTCAAAGTGCTGCTCTCTGCAGAATGGAGACCATACACTGTGGCTTAGGTGGCTCCAGCCTTCATTGAGCTACAGCTGGTGCTTTCTCCTCACTCCTTTTCATCAGTATTAATTGCATGAAATTAGAGATTTTGTTTATGCAGATACATTGCATTTAGGTCAGTGAATTGCTTACAAGAACATGTGGACACATCTTGGCTCTGGACAGAGACAGCAAAGCAAAGCTGAAGCCCAGGTCCTCCTGGAGAGGTGAGGGCAGAGCCAGTGAGCACCAGCCTGGCTGCTCTCTGCGCCAGGGGTGAAAAACAACATTCACTCTCCTGTAAACATTTAGTAAGTTTAAAAAAGGTTTTTAAAAAGTAAGTCTAAAAAGTAAGTTTAATAAAGTTTAATAGGAGACAAAGACAATAAACCAAAGATTTAAGGCCAAGGTGCCTCCTGGCATTCCACCAAGAGTACACCTGCTATTTTGGAAACACCCTTTATATACCATTTATATACCATTTCTGTGGCATCAGCCTGTTACATACTCATAAACAATTATGTATATCAAACTAATTTACATGTTCCAAGAACTGTTTAGCCTGGCTTCTCCTTGGGTCCACCTTTTTAGGGCACGTGTATTCCTTGGTTGTGGTTTTAGTCCATTTTTGTTATCATCTCCAGTTTTGGGCCTTGGTCCACACTCTCTTCAGATGGTGAGTGCTGATAAATGGCATGTCAACAGCAGGGTCTTCATCATATGTTCCTTGAATGTTATCCCAATCAAGCAGACATTTTAACACAAGCTATTTTACATAATATAGTATATTATATACTATCTATATATAATAATTAATATAATATAGTATACTATAATATATCAAAATATACTATACTGTACTATAATATAACATAACATAATATAATGTAATGTAATATAATAAAATATAATAAAATATAATATAATTTACATTGTATTATATTGATATAATATATAATATATATTATATATTATGTATATATATAATAGCTATTTCACTATGTCCAAGCTTATTTATCAACAGAAATAAAAATTACATCTTTATAGCAAAGTTACTTTAACACCACACATATAGAATCCATTTTAGTATTTGCAAAAAGCCAATATTATAATATATATCTGTAACAGGCAGTAACTACAGGCTGTACGCCCAGCCTCCTGCAATTCTCTCTGCACTTCCTCACAGGATGAAGGAACAGGGCATCTTTTAATAGAGATTAATTTTTCTAATGCCCCATTATTTATTTTAAAGGTCCAAGGCCACCTTGCCCCTGAATGTGGAACCCAGAGTTGTATATATCATGGTGCACTTACAATAAAACAACTATTTAAATGATTTACTGAATCAGGGCTCTAATATATTAAAAGCTTTTTGTAACTGAAGGGGTTGGACTAGGAACCTCCAGCATGCAGACAAAAAAAAAAGTTTTTTTATGTAAAAAGAAAAAAAAATTAAAAGACTTTAATGTCTTATGGGCTCGGAGGAAGAAGTATTTAAAAATAAGGGCAAATGTACAGTTTCTTTCAATTCTGCATGAACAGAGTCTGTCTTTCTAAAGGACAGGCTGTAGGTCTCAGCTTGTCTGTGCCATTCATGTCCAGTGGTAAATTTAAGGATGATCATCATTACCTCCTCATTACCAGGCTCTCTGCCTGTGAGCTGCAGACTTTGATACAAAAATGAGAGGTTTAGGGCTCACACCATATAATTCCTTCCTATTTTCCCCTAATTTGCAGGTTTAATGCCACAGAAATTGTCTTCTCTCACCCTCATTCGCTGCCCTTTCCCCCATAAATGGTGCAGTTCCATTGCAGTGCCTGCACTTGTCTCAGCAGCTGCCTTCTGTGTGCATTGTGCTGCTCTGCCTGACCCAAAATCATCTCACCACTTCATTTTTGGAGGCATTTCACTGCTTTTCCTTAAGGAAATTAATTCCTTCCTTGCAGAAGAAAGCCAGCTTCTGTTTTCCACTTGAGTACTTTTTTGGGCAGAGAGGGGAGGAGGAATGGAGTGGGTGATTTGGGTTTTTAAATCAATGAACTGCCAAACGACAGTGCTAGTGCAAAAGGGCAAGTATGTAATTTTCTCAGTAGCAAATATAGCTACATGTATCTAAATCTGAGACATTCATCAGCTCCTTTATAGGATAAGACAGGGCTCAGAAATGATTTTCTGTTTAAGTACAGAAGATCAAACATGTTTGTCATTTTAGCCTTCTCTTTATTCTATCTGATTTCAAGATCTTCAGACAGGCTCTCTTTAGATGTCATTGCTTCAAGCTTCTGCTTTTATCACATTAACCACTCTTCATGAGCTTTTACACATCAAAATGTATTTGGATATATTGTTGAAGAGAGGGTGCTTGTGAAGACTTCAATAAAAAGTTGTAAAATCTGTGCCTGAAACTTTGTACAAACACACTGGGAGGAAATAAAAAAATTGAAAGAAAAATGAAACCCCAAACAAAAATCCACAATGCTTCACTCACATTTTGTTTTTTCAAGGAGAAAAAAGATGTTTTGCTTATGTTTGACTGCAGCTTTATGTGCAGAACCCCAGACAGGGTGAGCTATCTCATGCCTGTCAGGTCCTTGCATTTGCAGAGTTTATTACTTTTGTGGTTTTGAATTCTTCTCTTCCTGCTGTATGAGAGTGTTATACCAAACTTTGCAATTAAGAACAACTGCATTTTCTAATGAATTCTCTAGGCTTTATTGAGCCACATCTTCAAGTTTGTGTGGATCCTGCTTCTATTTAAGTTTTTGACCCAGTCACTACATTTACATCACCAAGTCTAAGGATCAAATGCACCCAACTTGCTCAATACATTCTCCTGCACATCCCTTTGTTTGAAAAGTATCTGCTTTAGTTCCTTGCCTTGAAAAATACCAACCCAAAACAATTATAAAAGAATACTCACACATTTCTGGTCAACCCCCAGGTTCTGCTGTGGAGCTTGGCACTCAGAGCAGGGACAATACTTTCAAGTGGGTGAGAGGAATTTGTGAGTACAACAAGTACTACTACTCTTGCTTGCCCCAGATGGAAAGCCATAGGCCTCCTTGTTAGAAAGGAAAGGTGCATTGTGGAAATTGTAAAGGAAAGAAGATTTCCAGAAAGCTGTAAAAGCAAGCCTTAGAAACAGAAAGAACAGAAAACTTAGATAGAGAAAGAACAGAAAACAGATAACTCAATAGCTTGAGTTTTAGGCTTGGCTAACATAGACATTAAGACTGCAGAAAATATGCTTGGCAAGATAGTAGATGATTTTAAGCTTAATATTAGAGTATTGTGTCTTGTTAATAGAAAAGAAGCAAGCATTGTGTGAAGCAGGTGTAGGTGTGCTTGTAGTGGTTGGCTAGAACAACTGTTTGTAAGCTTTAGCAATGTGCTATTGGCTAGAGAGTTTTTTAAATGTTCTGTAACAAAGAAATCTTTGCCTGCTGCCGGCAAGCCATGAGCTGTTGCCATCTTCCAATTGTCTCGACCATGTAATAGGACTGAGCTTTATTGTGGCATCAAGGAACATATCCCAGCAGTCCTCTCCTGTTAGTGAAAAACCACCAACACAGTGCATCTCCTACATCTTTGGCAAAGGTTTTCTTCCCTGTTGTGTGGCTGCCTGAGAAGCACACAACCCTCTGCTCTCAGCTGAGTCCAGCTGCACAGCCCACACCTCCCATGCTCTATTTTCAGAGCATGCTGCCTGGAGGAAGTACAGAGCAAAGGTGTTATCCATCACCAGGAACAGATTTCCCTCAGCCTTTTCAAATCTTCCATTGCAGAAGGTCCCAGAATGTCTCAGCTGTTAGCAGTCAAGTCCCAAAATGACCATTTCACAGTCCTAATGAGTTCAGAAATTAAACACTCCTCCCAACATCTCATCCCTCAGAAACAAGACTAAAACCACTATTAGTCAAAAGTCTAACAAAAACACCCCACACTCTCAAACTCATGCAGTGTGAAGATAATGAGCAGTACTCTATTTTTTAGTTTAATCATTGATGTCCCTTAGATATAATTGCGTAGAAAAGATCTTGTATTTAAAATATTGCCATAAATGAGACCCAAAGGAAACCTCTTTTCTTAATAAAATGCAGAAAATCTTTGAACTCAGAAGACCTAAATGGTAAATGCAATTGTATTCCATTTTCATGCTATGTAGAGAAGACTTGGAGCTTGCAATGTCATGTTTTTTCAACTCCTCTTCCCTGTTAATTGGACAGGTTAATTATGTGACACACATGAAGCACCTATGACTAATGATAAATAATTTAGTGTTTGACACACACTGGTGATGTACATAGGGATAGGTTTGCAGTTGGAAACAAAAAAAGGCCATTCAGTGGCTTCCCAGTAAGGGCACCTGGCATACATGGGAAAGGCACAGTAGCAAAGAATTCTTATTGAGAGCTGTTTTCTAGCAAGTTTTAAGCTTTGATTTATCAAAACAAGGAATTCACAGAATCACTGGGTTGGAAGAGACCTTCAAGATCATCGAGTCCAACCCAGACCCAACCCCTCAACTAAACCCTCTCCATTTCAGGGGAGCTCCTGCCTTCCTTAGCAGACTCCTGTCTTTCCAAACCAAGACACCTTCTTGTGAAGAGTCAGATGCCAGTTAGAAAAGGGGAGGAGGGAAAGGAAAATGGAGAGCAAATAACTTGCAATAACATAATGATAAAATTGCAATCTCACGAGGGAGGTGTATGACACCCAGCACACCAAAAGGTATCACTTCCTTAAAGAAGGCTGGGCTTGAATATCTTGCACTGAATTTTGTAAAAGATTAAATGCTAATAATCAGATCAAATGTGGATATATGAGATGGGAGATGAGGCTGGGAAATTGCTTGCCAGACTGAAGGAAGAGGAGGACATCAGTAAAGTTATTAGCTCAATTAGGTAGAAAGATGGTTTGATAAAAACCTATGCTCACAGAAATAAATCAAGTATTTAGAATATTAAAAAAACCCACCAGCTTAAATCTGTGGACAGCTTTTCTCTGACATCCTTTATACCAATGTAATCTAAAGACTTCTGTGTTTGCGAATGGGTTTTACAAGAAGTTATCTGCAAGAAATAAATATAACAACATTTAGCAGCCTTTGAGTATTTTACAGAGTTACTCAAATGGATGTCACAGATGGGAAATTACTGTTATCCCTGCTTTTTATGGCCAGGAAGGGACAGCACTCCTGGCTGCAGCTTTCCCTGTTCTATCCTGCATCCCTCAGGCTCAGGGCAGTACATGGCTCTCCTGATGCTCATCCCCTCGTGGGCCAGCTGTGAGGCCATGAACTCTGATTCCAAGATTGATTTCAATGCTGAAGCATTAAAGCAGCATTTTAGGTACCAGTGATCCCCAGTGCAAGATACTGGTGGATGTTTATGAAGCATTTTCTTACATCCCAGCCTGTTAACTTTTCATTAATTCAGGGATAGTTCTAGAAACATAAAATGTGTAACAATGGATTGCCTACATGATAACAAAAACAGAAAAGAAAATACCTATCTTAAACTCTAGAGACCCTCACTAATTGACCTGACATGCTTATTAAGCAGTTTTGATCAGAAATAATTAACATAATCCAGCTAGACCAATTAGAGCTCAGGAGAGGAAAAAAAAAAAGAAATTGGATTGTAGAAGCTTCAATTTGAAGAGCATCATTTGCAATATGAAATAGCAGCTGATTCAGCAAACAAGTAGGAGTTCAGGAAACAAGTTATAACCCCTGACCCAAGGAAATAGCAGATAAACTGAAAAGCCATGACAAGATCTTTTCTTCATGGCAGACATGCAGAAGACCTTTAAAACTGATTATCAAACTTGGAGAAGTTTGATAACTGGAGAAGAGGTGGGCAGAAGACAGAGAAGTTCAGCAAGTGCAGCAGCACTAAGAGAATAATCTAGGTTGGTTCCACACCAGAGGCCTTGGGGATAGGTGAGAAAAGCAGCTGGTGGGAAGCCTGCTTTGGAAATTTACCCTGAGAGACACAATTACAGATTACTGTCTGTTGTTTGCACTGCAGAACACTGGAGATCTCAAATCCAACTATCCTAAAGGCAAAAAGAGAACTCTGCTAAGAGACCAAACAGTCACATACAGGAAAAGCTCCCCTATTGTAAATGCGGGCAGCCCCAAAGAGGGGAGAGAATGATGAATCTGACTCCATGTACTCAGAAGGCTAATTTATTAGTTTATTATACTATATTATACTAAAGAAAAAGATACTTATAGAGGGCTAAAAAGATAATAATGAAAACTCCTGACTCTCTCCAGAGCCCCAACACAGCTTGGCCCTGATTGGCCAAAGAGTGAAAACAACTCCCAGCAGAATCCAATGGAACAATCACCTGTGGGTAAACAATCTCCAAACACATTCCACATGAGCACAACACAGGAGAAGCAAATGAGATAAGAATTGTTTTCCTTTTCTCTGAGGCTTCTCAGCTTCCCAGGAGAAAAATCCTGGGCGAAGGAATCACGTTCAGAGAATGTGAATGCCACAGTGCCCCACATGCTTTAATTAAACAACCTCATCACCTCTCCTGATGAGTTTTCATTCCTGTTGTCAGCTGCAAGGTTGCATGGCCTGTGCTGGGCACATCCCAGCTCCACATTGCAGACAATCCCAACCATGTGGTGCTGCTGGACCATGAACCAAGGTCCCCCTTCCTGAGCCACCTTCTGCAGGGCTGCCCATGTGGGAGGACCACGGAGCACCTGGATATATTAGCAGGAGGAATGTCAAGCTGATGTGACAATGAATTATATAGATTTAATGCTTTTCTGGCAGAAAGTTGCCTTGAGAATTTGAGCAGAGAAGCTGATTTTCAGAACAAATATTTTGGTCATGAGATCTGAGATTATATGGTCCCAGGGAGAAATTTTAGTGAAGTAGTGTAGAAAACCTTTGTAAATGGAAGTTCCTTGCCACAGAATATCACATTTACAATGGCCTGTTTAGGAATTTAACTTATGTCAAGGGGGTTGGTTAGAGCTTTTGTGCTTTTGTTTGTCCCACTCATTCCTGTTTTCACAGACAGGTGTGTTCCTGTGTGGGTAACACAGGAAGATGTCAGACCCTGTAGGAAAATAACTGCAAATCTCAGCGTCTCAAGATGCTGTTTTGAAACTTCATCTTCCTTTAGTGGTACCAGAAAACTAATTCCTTTCTGCACAAACTAAACAGCTTGAAAAATCTCAAACTTCATGTGAATGTAAAATATTCAAGGAAATTTATTTCATCTTAAACCTTGATGCACACTTTGCATTCTTGCACATCCCCAAATCTCCTGTCATCTCAGGGAATGTGGATTTCAAGGCTTGGATTCAGTTGGACTGACTAATTACTTGTGTTGTAATGATCAACCTGCTTAATTTATCACTTCTTTGAACATTTAATTAGCCAACAGTGCAAGACAATTTAGTTCTGAATTAGGATAAATTAAAATGCTAGCTTTGCAGCTTTAAGGATATGTGAACCACCACCAATTGCTGCTATGAAAACATTCAACAAAGCAGAGAGAAGAATGCAAAGATCCCAGCCAGGTTAATGATTCTGAAGGAGCAGCCTTTGAAAAGCTCACTGTGAAACGTGTCTGCTCAATCACATGTCAATCTGCCTGTGCTGAAAGATAAAAACAAGAAGCTGAAAATGGTGATTTCCTCCTCCTCCATGCTCAGCTCCAGCTCCTTCCAGTGCAGGAGGCTCCTGAGGCCACCCACACATCCACTGCTACCCCTGTGGGACCCCAGTTCAATCCCTGTGCTCATCCATTTGGGGCAAGGTCACTTGTTATCCTATAAACAAAGCTGTAATTCACATTTCTAGGTACTCTGAAACTGCCTTGGAACTGCCCTGGTACGTGACAGTTAAATGTTCTCAAACTGATGGAGAATAATAAACCTGAATATAGAACTTTAATAGGAAAAATGAGCAGTGGAGATGGTTTAGGATTAGTAATCCATGGAGATGCTTTTGTACAGATACCCAAACTCCTTCTATTATGTGTGCTGTCACAAAGGACCATGGAAAACACTTTTAGAGAAGTGCTAAAGAATCACGAGTCCAATTCTTGCTGCTTTTCTGAGAGTCTCATTCTCAGCCTTGCACCTGCAGCACACATTTAGGTGCCTCCTTAATATATTTTCATCCTTACTATGGAAAGGATGAGACTCTTGATATCCTTGTGTGTCTTGATACCTTGACCAAAGCCACAAAAGGAAAAAAATTGAATTGGCCAAATCCTTGGGCTGTTTTGACCTCTGTGAGTCTTTGCTCTTGAGGTGTTTATTCAAAATGTGAGTACACATTGTTTGTAGACCAGAGATGAGGACCAGTAAATCTATTTTTTCTTGTCTAATGAATACAACTCTACAACTGCAACCACCAGTGAGATGCAAATGCATTCAGGATCTGCTGAAGAGCTCTGAGAGATGCCCACACACATCAGTGTCAGACATCTACTGACACAGACACCAGGAGCGGCAAGCAGGAATGCCAGTTTACTTCCAAATTATTCTGACTACACTTTTCAATGGTGTATTTAGTGCTAATTAATCCGTTTTGAATTGTTTGCCCAAACCATGCAATAGTATCATTTCATTTAAAAGGCTTCAATTAAAGAAGAGGGAAAAAACTTCCCAGCAGAAAGCTATCTGCACACTTATTATATCTGCACACCCCATATATGTACACTGTATAATCAGGCATGCTCAAATTAGAGATGAAATTACAGCTTTTCTGTTACCATGAGAACAGCAACATTTTCTCACAGCCCGTTAAAATTATTAACTCAAGTAGCTTATATCTTTTTAAACTTCATTATTATTTATCTAGGGTTGTACAAGCTTTGGCTGTACTCACACTTGCCAGCATTAATCACATCTCAAGTGAACTTCTGCCAGCATGGAGAGAGCCTCCACCACTTTTTGCCAGCCTCTGTAATTACCTTTTATCCTTCTGTTGTCTATTTTTTTTCCTAGTAGCCATGTGTGGACAATACAGCAGAAACTGCTAGAATGAACAAACCAGAAAAGCTTACAGGAATCTTCCAGCAAGGTCAGTGGTGGTCTGAGTTCAGCAGGGTTACAGATGGGAAATGAGATGTTGGCTCTCACAGGGAAGGGGTGAACATTATGTGTGTGTTTAGAGAAGCTCTGTAGATGCACAGTTGTGTCACTGCAATGTGTTCTCCCCCTTGCACTGCTATCATGGGATGGCCTTGGGCACACAGGGGCATTGGGGAGGGTTGGGTTGTTACTATGGCAGCAGCTGACCCCAAATCAAGGTGTGAGAAAGTGATCTGCACCCCTGGATGGCAGGGAAGGATCACTGATAGGACTCTAGGAGGGGCTAAGGATATAAAGGCAGAGCATCCATTTTGAAGACCAGCACATGGCTGGTGTTGCCCTAAGTTCTTCTAAGCCTTCTGATGTTTACGTTTTTGTAATGGAGTTCTCACACACTTTTATGTAAGTAATGGTTGTTTTGCATTCCTTTCTGGAGGAGGAGAAATTTGATGGACTGTTGATTTAACCAGTGTCATTGGAGAGGTGGCAATTTCACCCTCCTATCCAGAGTCACTTTTGGAGTTCTATAAATGTTGAAGTCAAGAAATAAACTTCCCTTCTTTTTTACCTTGGAGGTTTCAGAGTGTGTGTCGTTCACCTCGTGCCCTATTGTGACAGGCTGGAACTCACAGGGGCTCCCAGTGCTGAAATCTTTGTCAGCACCCAAGACATCCCTCTGGCTGTCCTGAGCAGCCCAGACCCTGCCAGAGGGCTCAGAGACCCTGGCACAGAGCCCAAAATGCCCCTGTGGTTTTGATTATGACCCGTGGAGCAAATTATCAACCTTAGATGAAGATCTGCAAGCCATGACAAATTAAGTAGAATGATCGTGAATTTATCATAGAGTGAAAAAGTAGATTTTGGGGTTTCAGGGGAGCAAGATGGAGGAATCTGGGTGTGTCCAGCCTTTCTCCTTCTTCTTCTTGGTCTCCATCTTCTGCTGTGATGTTGGCACTTACAGGTTGGTTTAGAGTAGAAGCTCACTGTGTAACATAGGCGATAGGTACTGGAAAGCATTGTAAACATTGTACATGTAGTTTTTAGTATAAAGACATAACACTGCCCTGGGAGCAGGCAGAGTGCCTCTGACTGTTGTGCTGAGCTGACCTCAGCAGGGCAGGAGAAAATTTTTTATAGATAAGGAACAATAAACAACCATGAGACCAAGAAATTAAGAGCTCGACTCCTTCTTCAAGCACCGGGCTGGAAAAAGAGACTTTCCAACTTTTCTCAAGGTCACTGACCAGCTAGAGATCCCAAAAAATCTTTCCTTATTTTCTCCTTTTGTTGTATTTTTTGTTAAGATTTAATAAACCTTTATAATTTTAAAAGTGAGCAGTCATTTCTCACAAGCAGTGTGGGGAAAAGGGATGATAGGAGCCTCAAAGCCTCTCCTCAGAGCCAGTACAGGCCCAGGTCTCAGTGTCATTGTCACCCCAGAGGCTGAGGTTGCCATGGCAATGGGCAGGGAGGCCAGCCTTGCTCCAGCAGGACCAGGGCTGTGTGTTTTCCCATCTGGTGATTTGATCCTCCGAGGCACAGCCTGCCCTGGGCTCTGCCTCTCACCTCAGCAGCAATTGGAACAGTTTGCTGTCAGCAGAGGGAGGGTGAGGAAAAGCTGCTGGGAGTGTTTGGCTCAGTGCAGAGGAGACGCTGGGTCTAAAGCAGAGATCCTGCTGGCAGAGCTGGCCTGATCCATGCTGCGCTTCATATGCTTGATGTGTGCTGGTGGCTCGAAGGAGATGGAGGGGACATTTGGACAAACAGAGGGTTGCAGCTGCCCTGTTACCTGCTGGCACTGGAGCTGCCTGGGCAATCCATCACGCTCTGGCTGCCTCCTGGCTGCAGCGCTCAGGAAAAGGGGACTCATTTGGCCAAGTGTCCAAAGGTGAATTCCAGTTTTGGACTGCTCAGCTTAGAGGTGCTTCAGGCTTTCTTCATGACATGCTCATCATTAGACTCCTGCTGCTATCCCAGAGCAGGGCTGTCACCCTGATGTTTTAAGTTTTTCTAAGCCTTCTGTTGTTACATTTTTGTAATGAACTTTCTCACACACTTTCTGTAAATAACTTATTGGTTTGCATTCTTTTATGGAGGAAGAGAAATCTGATAGACTGTTGGTTTGTCCAGTGTTATTGGAGAGTTGGCACTGTCACCCTCCAGTCCACTGTCACTTTTAGAAATCTATAAATGTTGAAATCAGAAATTAAATATTCTCTTTTACCCTTGAGAGAGCTGCATGTCTGTGTTGTGTTATTTCATGTCCTATAGTGACACAGGACAAATAAAAATTTTAGGATTTCAGAAGTCAAATTCAGAGAATTCCTTGACAATTCTGTTTCTCTTTTGTTTAATTGCTATTTAGATACAGTCAAACAGGCTTTAAGATGAACTGTGTTTTCTCCTCTGGTTTCCAGCTGTGACTCTCAGCCCAGCTCAGAGACAGGGGCACAAGGCAGGGAGTACAGCACACCTTGGGACACCTTCAGAGCCTCAGGATTCCTCTGGCTCTGCAGGTGCTCAGTGGGACCACTCTACAAGTGTCACCATGACATTTTCTGAAAATTCCTCTTTGCCCAGGATTTTCTCCTGGGAAGCTGAGAAGCCTCAGAGAGGAATGAAAACAATAATTATCTGATTGCTGCTCCTGTGTTTGCTGCTCTGGAACGTGGCTTGGACATTGTTTACCAACAGGTGAATGTTTGATTGGTTCCATGTGAATTGTTTTAACTTAATGACCAATCACCATTGGCTGTGTTGAGGCTCTGAGGAATCACAAGTTTTTATTATTCATTCTTGTTAAGCCTTCTGATGTATCCTTTCTCTTTCTTTAGTATAGTTTTAGTATAGCGTAATATAATATAATATAATATAATATAATATAATATAATATAATGTAATATGATGTAATATGATGTAATATGATGTAATATAATATAATATAATATAATATAATATAATATAATATAATATAATATAATATAATATAATATAATATAATATAATATAATATAATATAATATAATATAATATATATATCAGCCTTCTGAGAACTTGGAGTCAGATTCTCATCTCTCACCCATAATGAAGATATGTTCATAGTAACTATGAGGGTAAAGATAAGATAAAGAAGGAATATTTCAATAGATGAAAATAGTTCTGAAGATAAGGAATGCCCAGGAATTCAGGGGAAAATAATAAGATTCCAGAGATAAAGTAAACTATAACAATCTTTATGATAATGGGAAAGGAACACATTAAGAATTTTATTAGCAAGAACTACAAAAATTAGCTCTCTCCAATTTCATCTTAGAATCAGTGAACATTTTGTTTCCATAATAAAAACAGCAATGAAAAGAAAATTGGACACAGGGCATTACACTTTTTCCTCTGGAGGGGAAGATGATTTCTCCTCTCTGAGGAGCAATTTGGACACTCAGGGCTGTGACTCTGTGGGACAGGGTGCAGGTCATGGCTGTGTCACCTCACCACAGGTCCCTTCCCTTCCCAGCTCCCTCTGCCTGGGATCAGCACAGCCCTGGGACATCCCAGCTCCCAGCCAGCCACCCCAAACAGGAATCACCAAAATACTCATAAATGAAGGGAAATTTATTTTTTTCCCTCTTCTTTTTTCATTTTTTACAAATGAACCCGGGGCAGAGGTCTGTATCCACAGGGTATTCCAGTTCCAGCCTGGCCTGAGCAGACCATGAAGTGTTTATTCTTTTTGGTTTTGTTCTGTTTGGGTTAGGGTTGGGATTGAAAGCAATTGAGACAGTATTTTGTGTTTGGACTCAATGTTTATTATTTTTTATTTATATTACAGTCTTACAAGTTGTGAGTTTTACAGTATTTTACTAATAAGCTACAAAATGGCCCTGTGTTTATTTTTACAAGTTTTTTTACGGAAAAACTATCTAATTAAGAAATGACACTTAAATTATTTTGACTTTTAACTTAATAACTAATTACTTATGTCTTGCAATGTGGACTTTTCTGTCTAATTACAAAATACTACTTAAACTTATGAAGAAGAAGGTGGAGAAGAACGACTAGTTATTATTCTAACACTTTTATCTCAATTTTTGTATATATTACTATATAATTTTTGTATATATTACTACATAATTTTTGTATATATTACTATATAAGTTTTCTATATATTACTATATTCTAAAACGTAGAGTTTAAAGTTTTCTACTGAGTGATATTACACACTTCTAATCAAACTACACACTTATAATCTTAGTTCTGTCATTCAATTTTGGAAGCTTTCTTCACATTAAATGTGAAGTTAGGTTTCAGGATTGAAGGCTTCAGGTTAAATGAAAAGTTCTCTTGAGGGTCTGTGCCTTGCAGCACAGAAAGCCTAAAACGCTCAGTTTTAGAGAAAAAGCTGGGAGAAAAGAGCTGGACCACACTAAAACTGCAGTGAGAGGCTTCTTATGGCCTTTCTCTGCCTGCTTTAATAATCAGATCAGGGCTTGGGGATTGCTCAGTAAATGTGAGCAGCAGAAAGACTCAGTGGGTGAAGGTAAAGTGAATAAAAAAATCCTAAACCCAGAGCCACTGGGAGACCTGCAGGGAGCAGAAATCATCTGGGAACAGCTTTGGATATGCTCCTGAAGCAGAGGGAAGAAATTCTGCTCAGCTTGACTGAGTCATAGAAGAACCAACGTTTGGCACTTTGGGCTGTGACTCAGTTACTGGACCCATTTCCTTAATTTCTGACAGAAGGTGTAAGAACTACAAAGTGTTTGGTGCAAGAACAGCTTCCTCAGTCAGAAAAAAACCCTGAGAAAATTGAAAAATGTATTGTTAATTAACTTGAATTCAGACTCCTGAGGTTCTGCAACATGACAGTCCCCACCTGGAGCTGCAATCCTGATATGCTTCAGGATTAGAAATTCCTGCATCTTCAGTTTTTTAAAAATACTTTTCAGCAGTCCACATCAGCTGCATCATCCCTTCTTAGCACCATCCAAGAGCTGTGGAACTTGAAGTTCACAAATACCTCATTGCCAAAGCCCAGATTGGGTTCCAGTTGGCTGCTGAAGCCTCACTCTCTGGGATATTTTCCCCCATCTCACTAAAATGTGCACAGTAGCTCAAGACCAAAATGCATCCCCTTGTAATGATCATTATGCTGCATTTCGAAGCCCATTTATCACTTCTCAGGAGCCATTTGTAATATCATAACTTTGCTAGCTCACCCACTGTAAAAAAAATGAGCTGTTTCCAACCTCTAATGCTGCAAGAGCAGGTTGTGTGCAGTGCCTGCTCCAACTGCTCTGCCAATGAGTCGAAACACTTTTTGCTGGGGCCATTAAGCAGACCAGGGGAACATTCAGGTATGTTTAATGCTCAGGAAATCAGTACAATTGAATTCCAAGGATCAGGGAGAAAACAAGTAAAATTAGAAAGGTTGATGAAATGAACAAGGGAGAATGTGCATTTGTTGCTAAAGAACCTAAGCTTGTAAAACATGGCATTGGAATTTTTTGCAAGCTTGAGATGCAGGAGTGTTATCCTGGATCAGTTTATTTACTCAATTATCCAGGTATAAGCACTAGCTCTAAACCAGGAGACTGCTCCTAGGGCCATTGCAGCTCCAAGGAGTGTGACACATTTAAGGCTTCAAGTTAACTGAATTCCTGCATTCACAGCACTGAAGAGCTACCTGAACACTGCATTACAGAGGCCCTGCCACTGCCCAGGCTCAGAGAAGGTTCAGAGTGTTAGTTTAGATGTAGTAGGTACTCAGTGTTGTAAGTAGTGTTACAGTAGTGTAAGCAGTTTTAAGTATATATATATACACATATATACATATATATACTTACACTATATATATAGTGTATAGTAGTGTTAGTAATTGTATAGTAGGTACTCAGTGTTGTAAGCAGTCTTATAGTAATGTAAGTAGTGTTAGTAATTGTATAGTAGGTACTCAGTGTTGTAAGCAGTCTTATAGTAATGTAAGTAGTTGTAAGTATATATATATATATATACATATATATACACATCTATATACTTACTATATATGTAATGTACTGTAAGCAGTGTAAGTAGTTGTATAGTACATACTCAGTGTTGTAAGCAGTGTTGTAGTAGTTTAAGTAGTTGTAAGTATATATATATATATACTTACTATATATATAGTGTATAGTAGTGTAAGTAGTTGTATAGTAGGTACTCAGTGTTGTAAATAGTGTTATAGTAGTGTAAGTAGTTGTTAGTATATATATATACATACACACACATATATACTTTATATATATAGTGTATAGTAGTGTAAGTAGTGTAAGTAGTTGTAGTTGTAAGTAGGTACTCAGTGTTGTGAGTAGTGTTATAGTAGTGTAAGTAATTGTAAGTATATATATACACACATATATACTTACTGAATATATATATAAAGTGGATAGTAGTGTTAGTAGTTGTATAGTAGGTACTTGGTGTTGTAAGTAGTGTTATAGTAGTGTAAGTAGTTGTAAGTAGGTACTCAGTGTTGTGAGTACTCTGAGCTGATGTGGGGCCAGGTCAGTTGATAAGGCCTGGTTTGCTGTCCAAATGTGCACAGTGAGCTCTGTGTTTTTCTGCAGTGAGTTACAGGACAGACCGATTGACTTCTAAGCTCCTACAGGTCCATCCTGTCAGTACTCCTTCCCTTTCATTGCTCTCCTTCTTTTCCAAATGTTGAGTAAGATCTCACATCTATTTTTTGAGCAGCTGTGGGAACTTGTCCCAGAGAAGGATGTCGTCCTGGGCAGCATCTGATGGTGCTTCAGCTCTGTGTGCTGGGTGAAGGCCAGTGAGTTTCTCTTCAGCCTGCTCTGTGATGCCCAAGAGTGCCTGCTCACCCCATTTCTGTGCCTCCAAACCCTCCAAAGACCATCTCATGGTGAACAGAAAGGTTAACCATCCCCGCTTCTCATTCTGGAGCCTTCTCCATGTTAAACAAGTCACAGGTTGGCATGCATGGCTGCCATCCCTTTGAATCATTAACTGCTATACATCTCATTTATTGCCCTTGATTAGGAGTCCTCTCCCTTCACCAAGCAGTAAATAAAGGCTTTTGACTTTAAACACAGCTCAGACATGTCATGACTGCAAGCAGCCTGCTGCTCTCTCAAGATGTTTGTGTGATGTCTGCAGCAGTAAGGACAGGGAGCAGGAGAGCAGATGGTGCAGCTCTCTCAGAGCAGGGTACAGGCTATGGATGCAATATGTAACAGCCACTGTTTCCTGATGCAACACTATAATTACTGTGCAGAGGATTTTATTTTTAAACTGCAGCTTAAATAAGATGATTGCTTCAGTCCACACAGGTTCATGTGCAGCTGGAATGACAGCAAGACTTTTTCTCCAGGCAGGGAGAATCCTCCCTCCTTTCTCTGTTCAAGCAGCTCTGATAACAAAGTGCCAGGGAACCAGGGTGGGGAAGGTGAGGAAGATGAGCCCTGCTGAGGCTGTGTGACCGTGGGGCAGAAAGAGAAAACACCAGTGAGGTATTCCCCATAGAAAAACTGCAGTTTAATTGTGTGAAACAACCTCAAACTTCCTAATGAGGATAGCAGAATGAAGTCAGCTCATACAGGGGGCAAGAAGGAGCTTTACAAATTCTGTATCACTGCTAAGTGCTGATTTACAGTAATTCCTTTCATTTCTTTTCTAATTAAACATCTCCTGAAGGATCAGGCCTGTCAATGTGATCTGAGGCCCATAGCCTGAAGTGTAAAGTGAGGCAAATTGCCTGACTTACTTGTGATGATAGAGTCATTTTGGAAGGAGATTGAAAATCAATACTTGTCATCCCTGTGCAGTGCTCTTTATTCAGAGGGGCAATTTGTAAGTGTAATCTGTATGAGTGTAGTGGGAGCATACAAAGTTACAGTACTAGTCATGCAGAGTGAAATGACAGAATATAAAATGTAGGCTTTTTGCCATTTTATTCATATTAATATCAAGGAAGCTTATGAATAAGCACAACATTTTAATTCAGTGCTGTGCAGTGAGGCCACTTGCTGCAGCTTTTGGCTTAAGCTGCACCAGCATTACAGGTACCAGTGTTAGAAATTATTTCCCCTCTGACAATGTCAGGCAGAATCTTGTGCAGCTGCTTTCAGCAAGGCAAACAAGGGCTAAAAAAATAAAAATAAATATATCAACACTGTGTACACTGAGAAAACAGCAAACAAGCTCTCAGTGATCTTAGCAAGCTCCAGGAGGATGGCAGTGCTGGAGTGCAGATGCAATCACAGGGGACAAGAGGCACTCGGGATCTCGTGCTTTTCTCAGAGGAGAGCACTCCAGAGGGGAGACTGGCAGCTCCTCACTCCAAGCATCCACACTCAGCTGCCTTGGCAGCTCCCCTTGCACCTCTGGCTGCTCCCTTCCATCTGCACTGGGAACTGGGAGCAGCTTTCCTCCTGAACCTCTCCTGGAGGGAATTCACCAGTTATGACAATTATTGGGACAAATTAATTGGGTCAAATTAGAGAGGGCCAAGTGGGCTTTGGTTACTGATTACTCAGTAGGTGTTAAGCTCACTTTACCTGTTCACTGTGTCAGAGCTAGAGGAGTGAGCTGTAATTCTGGTCAGCATTGCCACCTCTTTGCTGTTACCCATCTAAAGTGTTCGCTCATGCTGGAAAAATCGGTAACATTAATAATAATAATAATAATAATAATAATAATAATAATAATAATAATAATAATAATAATAATAATAATAATAATTTTAATATTTATTTAGTTTTCATTATTTTTATGTTTTATAGAAAATAATAATATCTATAGAACATAATATGATATTTCTCTCTATCTAAAATGAGTTTAAAAAAAAAAGAGCACAATTATTCAGGAAAAAAAGTTATTTAAAAGAGAAATTTCTTTTCCTCAAAGCACTACTTCCCTCCCAAGATAGAGATGTTTAAATTATAACATATATATATGAAACTGGCCTAAAGCCTTCCTGTGAGGAGTCTGTGCCCAAGAATTATCCAGTGGAGGACAGGGGCTTCCTATGGATGTGCATTTTACACCTCATCTGGCTAGGAGTGCATTTCAAATTGATATGTTTGAGCTATTTTTCTAAGGGTGTTTTCTGTTCAGTTGCTCTCTGCCTGAGCTCAGGAGACAGAGTGGAGAAACACAAACCAAACACTTCTTGTATCACCTGCCAGAACTCCTATAACTATATAATTATTTATGTAATAATAAATATTACTATTACTATATGCAAATTATATTATATTACTTCTATATTATATATATTACTGCTATATTATATTATATTATTGGTATATAAGTCATATATCATATAATTGTATATTATTATATTACTACTATAATTATTTTAAACAAAAAAAAGCTTTTGTTGCCACTACTTTTCCATTCAAAGGGTGATAACAGGCCTGCTGACAAGAGCTGACATTTGGAAATGGTGTAAATTGCCCAAGTTTTAAAGCACAGCCCTGTGGGATTCCCAAACTTTATGGTACTTAGGTGGGAAGAATAAAAAAAGCTCAGTGTCATGGTTGTGGTGCTGCATCCCCTCCTGAAATCAATTGGCACATCCCATTTCCTGCAGATGGAGCACAAATGGCACATGCACAGCTGATGTGCCCTGGCTCTCAGGGAATGAGATTGCATTTGCCAGCCAGAAGCCAGATTTAATTTGGAAGAGAATGGCCCACAGTTGTTTAGAAATAGCAAGGAGCAGATTTTAAATCATCTTCTGTTCCTCCCTGTTCAGTCTCATCCCCTAATTGGTAAATGAGAGTCCCAATCAGCTCAAATCACAGGGAAAATGTGTCTCAAGCAGCCAGGGAGACAGAAAACAGAGGTACCCACTCCTTGATACCATGATCTTGCAGCTGTTTGCAAGTCAGATTTAGCTAATCACAGGGTCCTGGGGAGCAATTAGTCTCTTTCTAGGTTCCATGTGTAAGTTCTAGTAGAAAAGAGCTTTTTGCTGCTTGCTGCCCTGATTATTTTTGCATGCTCTTAACTATTTGCCATTTTATCCACCAGAAGGGACATATAATGTCATTTTATGTGTTTGTAGATAAACATAGCTAGACTGAACAGAAAACATTTTAAATTGAGTGTAGTAAAGTGCTTGGAAGTAAATTTTCTGTGTTTATTAATCATGGTGGTTTTCACTTCCCTGTATTTCTTCCTTGGTAATGTACCATCCTTCAGTCTGAATGAATTCCTTAAAGCCATGATCCTTAAAAGTGAATTAAGACTCTCTCAGCCTCTAGACTTTGAGTGCTTGCACAGGGCTCGTTTTCAACTGACAGCAGCTTGGCAATCAGCCTTTCCTCTTGAATCTGGGAAACTTTAAATGACATCTCAGTCTAGGAATATCTGGCCTGACTATGGATGTGTTCTTCATAAGGAGATGGCTTTGGATAATGCCTTTCCATCGCCTGTTCTGGGCGGGATGGGTGGCAGAAGGTACCCTGAATATGTGCAGTATTTGCAGGGAATGCCAGGAGAAAGGAGAGTAATGAGGAAGAGGCCTCCATTTTATCAGAAGGATAATTAATTACTTTTTTATAATATATTATTTTATATTACATTACATCTAAACTGAATCTGCCAAGCACTCAACTGCACATAACTGCCCAGAATCTTGTGACTGTCCTGACAGTCCTGACAAACACACATACACACAACTGGACCTGACAGGCCAAGGAAACAAAACACCATCAGTTTGAGTAAATAATCTCACCATTGCATTCTACTTTTTCACAAACACAGGCACTGCAAATGATAAGAATTGTTTTGATCATTCTCTGAGGTTCAGAGAATGTGAATCTCAGAAATATTCTTGGGCAGATGTGCCTTGCTTTTCTCTGTGAAAGTGAATTTCTCTGTGAACAATGAGGAGGACTCCATGGATATCAGAAGGATAATTAATTACTTTATTATACTATACTATTCTATACTATATTATACTATATTACATTACATCTAAACTGAATCTGCCAAGCACTCAACTGCACTCATCTTGTGACTGTCACCCACAGTCCCAGCAAACACACACCTGGCCCTGACAGGGCAAGGAAACAAAACACCATCACTCTGGGTAAACAATCTCCATATGGCATTCTACTTTTGCACAAACACAGCACAGCAAGTGATAAGAATTGTTTTGATCATTCTCTGAGGTTCAGAGAATGAAAATCTCAGAAATATTCTTTGGAAGATGTGCCTTGCTTTTCTCTGTGAAGAGAAATGTGGCTACAAATATATAACAGAGTTTTTAAGTTCTTGAGCATCAGTGTTTAGCTCTGTATCTTGAAGAGTGATCTGTCAAAGCTCTTGCTTTCCATCCGATGGAGCCCCAGACATGCTCAGGCACTGAACCATGGTGCCCTGGTGCCTGCACATTATTTGCACTGACTGGCTCCTGTCAGCTCTGGTGTTTAGTGCCCGACCTTCTGCACCTCTGCCCCTCAGGCTCCTGTCCTCTGGGCTCCAACTGCCTCCTTGGTGATTTCTGGTACTGCCAGATCATCTGAATTGGCAGCTGGAAAATACATTAGACCTGTTTTTTCAGCTGTTCCAAGGACTTTTTAATGTATAGTTATTGTATCTTCACTTATTATTCTGCTGTCTGCTAAATACATTTTAAAGTGTGCATTTTACAAACTGCTGTGTGTTTCTCACAGTTCTTAATGCTGCTTTTAAAGTTGGTTTTCCTTAGCTTTAGTCTGTCAGGCTGCCTGGAGCTTCAGCATTGGATTTGCAGAAGTACACTGATGCCTGAAGGCCTCTGAGCACGTTGAATAAAGCTCTGGGCATTACTGGCCTGGTGCTATCCATGGCCTTATTCTTCTCTTGAAAAATGTCAGGTTTATAAAGCCATCAGTAAATACATCTTCACAGAATCACAGGTTCACAGAATGATGAGGTTGGAAGAGACCTCCAAGATCATCAAGTCCAACCTATGCACTAACACCTCAAACAGACTATAGCACCCAGTGCCATGTCCAGTCTTTTTTTAGACACATCCAGAGATGGTGATTCTACCACCTCCCTGCGAAGAGCATTCCAGTACTTTATTATTCTTTTGGTGAAAAATTTCTTCCCAATATCCAACCTATACCTTTTCCTAATATCCAACCCACACCTTCCCTGACATAGCTTGAGGCTGTGTCCTCTGGTTCTGTCAGAGACCAACCCCACCTGTTTCCAACCTCCCTTCAGGAAGGTGTGGAGAGCAATAAGGTCACCTCTGAGCCTCCTCTTCTCCAGGCTAAACAGCCCCAGCTCCTTCAAACGTTCCTCAAAACGTTCCTTATCTTAGCTGGAATATGATTCAGTCATAGACAAAATCTCATTGCCTCCCACCAGGTTTGAGCCCTCCACACTGACCTGAGACCTGCCAAAGCCCACGTGGGGTGTTCTGAAGGCAATGCAAGAGCCATCAGTGGCCATGGCCAGGGACAGATGGGTCACCCCATGCAGGACCTGCTCAGTGAACCTCTGGGACACCCCTTGGGAGGAGGAATTAGGGTTACACTGGCTGTCCTTGCCAAACAATCACTAATCCAAAGGGGGATGACACCTGGAGCAAACTGACATAAATGACTTGAATGACACTTTGGAGATTTGGTAACCATGGAAACATGAGGGAGAAACAATTTCTCAACCCTCAGTGCCTGTTGGCTTAAAAACCCTTCATTGATACTTTGAGGTGAGAGCCTGAGTACCAGATACAAGCTCTTTTGGGGGCAAACAAAAGCACTGGGATGAACAGAGGAGCAGTCAGGTTCTTCCATCAGCAGTGCATGGCTGGGATGAAGCAGTGCTGTTGATTCAAGCTGATGTTTTTAGACAGTGGGATGACAGTTTGGGTTTCCTTGGCCTCTGTACTGCCTCGTGCCTTGCTAAGTATTTCAGTTGGGAATGGGCTACAAACATGGGAATCAATGAGAACAGTGCCAGTACAGGAAGCGTTAAACAGCTATAAAGAATTTATCAATCAGAACAGTGCCAGTACAGGCAGGGTTACACAGCTATAAAGCATTTATCTCTTTACAGCTACGATGGTGTAGCTGGTAACCATGTGAGGAAGGCAGACTGTTCACTTCTGAAGAGATGTAGCTGTACAAAAAGTGTGCCACAATTCAGAGCAAACTTGAATTCCATGAAGATATCACCTCAGTAGTCTAGAGCTACCAAAAGAGCAAATAATAATAAAACAAAAAAGTTTAAACGGAAGGAATAGATAGAAAATAAAATTATGTAATTAAAAATTGTAGCAACAGTTTTCAGGACAAACACAGTGTCATTAGGCCTGTGAAACTCCTTACCAAAAACGGAATTTGCAGAAGGAATCTGTGGGATGCACAGCCTGCACAGCATTTGGAGAAGATATCTATTGAGTCTTACTAGACAGATAAATAAGATGAGATTCAGGAAATACCTTGAGCTGGAAATGGCTGTGAGAGTACTTGGGAAATAACAACACCTGCCTAGCTCTTATTTACATCTGGGTGTCATCTTATGGTCCGTAAGATGTACTCAGGTACAGCTGCTTTCATTAGCTGGCTTAATCAGAGCATGAATGAATAAGCAAACACAGATAGAAGTGCTTGTTAACACTGACTGACACATGCTGCAGCACTTCTCTGACAAGTGTGGCTCCATTTTAATTGTTTAATTGTAACAGTACTCATTGTGGAAAGTGGTGTCAAATCTTTGCTGATGATCCAACACTAACTTTTTGTTTGCACAAATGATAGAGTATAAGTGAAGTGCAGGACTGTATAGTAGTGACTATTGTTTTCTCATGAAATTGTCCTTCTTTTCAGAGACATATGTAGAAAAAATAAATTAAATGACTCTGCAGACTGTGAACGTATTCTAGTATTAATTCTTCCCTGTAAACTGCTGCTAAATTTTTGCCCAGTCAATTCTGTCCCAAATTCTTGATGCTGGTTCCTGCAGTGAGCAGTTTGCATGTGAATCCCTCTGGGAGAAAGGATCCTCCCTTCCAAAAACTTAAAAGGTTTATTAAAACCTTATCAAAAATACAACAGAAGACTGAATAGAGAAAATATTACAGCACCAGGATCAAAGGATTTCCCCACCATGTGCTCACCCACACCATGGAGGTTTCACCTTTTAACCCTTTAGCTCCCCCAAAGTTCTGTCCATGGACTCCTCCTTCCCTGCCCAGTGCTGGAGATCCCTGCCTGACACCTTGATTGGAGCTCAGGGGCTGCCACAGGAACGAGTGACCCTCCCAAATGTCCCCAACCCAGGGCACCCCTGAGAACAGCACAAGGGGGGTAAAACACAACTACAAATCTATAAAACTGCTCCTGACATATATACAGGATATTTGCCTTTTAATTGTGAGACTCAATCATCACATTACTCATCTGTCACAACTCTTTATTTTGTACACTTTTGTTATTATTGCTGTTACTTTCCCTTTTATTATCTCAGCTGTTTTCAGTAAATTTTTCCCATCTCAACCCTGACTTTTGCCTTTTGTGCCCCGAATTCTCCTCTCCAGGCTCAGGGCAGGAATGGGAGAAGAAAAGGCAGCAAGTGGCAGCGTGGTTTTAGTGGGAGCACTAAATTGGAGAATACCACTCCTAAACCACCACAGTTTAATATTTTAGAGTCAGTTAAAATAAACAAACACTGAAGCTAATGTTCCCAGCAATCTGGAGGGAATTAACAGCATACTGCAAAGGGTGTTTCAATTACTTTTAAAATTCTAATTAGCCCATGAACAGCAGAGAGTGTGGGACAAGTTGCCTGGCTTCAAAACAAGACAATCAAAAAATGACCTCAAAGGAAAGCAAAGGGTGGAGGAGGTTGTCATGAAATAAATGAAAATGACCCCATCAGTTTGTTTAAGTAATGGCCTCTTTGGAGTTTTATGTTATACTGTCCCATATTTACAATGTTCTGGGAAATCAAGAGGCAGAGGAGAAGCTTCAGTGGGAAGAAAAAGCATTTTTACTACTAAAAATGATGACAATGAAATCCCAGATGCCTAGCTGCAATTAAATTAGCTGGAAACTAGTTTGGGGTGGTTACAGTTAAAATAATAAAAACAATTGTTCTGCCTTATACTCCATCTTTCCCACAATTATTTCACTTCCCCAATTCATATATAAACCAACAAGAATTTAGCTGGAAGCATTTTTGGCTCTTTAAATAAACTCTCCCCCTAAAAATTTGGACTCCAAAGGCTATTTGTACTCTGATGTTTATCTTTGTTGTGGCTGTATCAGCATGTGGTAGAAGGCTCTACCCTGCAGCGTGATCATGCTGGAATTGTGCCTGGTGCCAAGATCTGAGATCTTGCTAGGAAAACCTTCCAGTGGGCAACTGTTGTTCTTTCAGGGCCCTTCTGCCTCTGTTACAGGACAATGAGCAAAGCAGAGTCAGGCTTGTGCCACAGAACGTGAATGGAAATCCTTGGGTTGCATCTTTTGCAATGAGCTGTGGTTTCCTTGGTCAGTTTTGCTTCTTCCAGGTTTGTTCTGTGTAACTGTGATCCCCAGGGATCAACAAGTTTGCCTCAGGATTCCCCGGGTTTTCCCATGTGTTTGTTTCCCTGTGTTAACCTGAATCTTTCTGAGTCAAGAGAACCGAGTTCAACATGCTCTGTTTTGTCTAATATGACATTTTCAAAGTTGCCTTTCAATCATGAGGAAGCAGCGGGAGATACTAAAGGTAAGAAGAACTGTGATGTTTTATGCAGCTAATTTCTCTTCATTTAATAGAAGTCTTTCATTTATTACATTTGACTCGTGGCACCACTCATCTAAGAGGGTTTTGACCAGGGTCAGAGGGTTCAGAGGTTTTGACCTTTCAAGTGAAAAAGAACCATGGAGTCATTGGACAGCCTGAATGTTTCTAGGTGTCCAGTAATAGCCATTAATGTAAATTAGCTTTATATTTCATTAACTAAGCCAAAACTTACACTCTGGCCGGATGCTGACAAAGAAAAAATCCCTGTCTGAATTAGATCAAAGGAATTAAAATAAGAACCACTCAATGGCAGCAGCTAATGAACTGTAACTAACTGAAAAAGTCTCCTTCCAGGAGCAAGAGAGGATCAGTTTGGTCTGTAAATGCTCTGAACAAACAATTTGCATTACCCTCTGTTGAAGATTGCAATGCAAGATGTTTTCCATTACCATCTGTATGGCAGACCCACCCTGTGGGTCAGGGTGTTGGCAGCAGTCCCATTGGAATTGTGGCTCAGCCCTCCTGCAGTGTCAGGGGTGGTTCTGCTGGAGCAGGGATCCTGTAGAGAAGGATGGATTCTTCCTCTGAAGATCCAGTGGAAGCAGAGGCAGCTGCTGCTCCTCTGCGGAATCCAGTGGAGAAGCCGTGCTGGTGTCTCAGAACCTCTGGATTATATCTGGGTAGGAATGCTTGGCTCCTCCCTCTGGGCTCACATCTCCCAATGGGATGCTGTAGTTCTTACCAGCCATGCAGGGACATTCAATAGCTGTTATCAGCAGGTGTCCCCTCCTGAGGGAGGTGTGAATGTGGTCACTCAGAGAGAGAAATAAGGCAAACTGCCCACTTGACAAAGGTAATCTGCCATACAGATGATAATGGAAAACATCTTGCATTGCAATCTTCAACAAAGTGCAGCCAAGGGGAGATATGTACCTGTTGTCCTTCCCAAAGGGTTTCTCACTCACTCAAGTCTCCTGCCCCAGGCCTGTTGTTTATTTTGTTCCATTCTCTCTCTGACCTGCTGAGATCTGTACAGCAGGTTGGGTTTTGGCACAGTCCCTGCCCTTGGGGTGCTGTTGGCTTTTTATACTAAGAACTGTGTGTGCTTTATTTACAATAATTTTCCAATACCTATCACCTATGTTAGACATTTTGTCTGTACTCTAAACCAACCCAACAGTGCCACCATCACAGCAGAAGATGGAGGCCAAGAAGAAGAAGGAGAAAGACTAGACATGCCCAGATTCCTCTATCTTGCCTCTTGAACTCCCGTTCTAAATCCCCAAAATTCTACTTTTTCACCCTGTGACAAATTCACTATCATTCTACTCAAACTCTTGTGGCTTGTAAATCTTCACACAAAGTTGGTAATTGTTTCCATGGGCTAAAATCAAAGGTGTTTGTGACTCTGTGCCAAGGTCTCTGAGCCCCTGCCAGGGTCTGGAGTCCTCCAGGGCAGCCAGAGCAATGTCCTGGGTCCTGAATGTCAATATCCATAAACAATCTTTAACCTGTAGGTCATTCCCTTTCCCCTATAGAAGAGACCAGAATGGGGGGTGGGGAGCCCCACAGCTTAACTATTTGACTTTGCATCATTGCAGCAATCTCAGTGGGAGCTCTTTGATCAAAAATTTAACAGCTTCATGTTCCTATATTTCCAACACAGGTACTGGAAAGACATTGTTAAATAATGTGCCTGCGTTTCACACGGTTTCTTCTGAAGCCTTTAATCAATAAAATGTTCTTTAGATCAATACAGATGTTATTTCACTGCTTGGAGCCATTTGTAAGTATATGATGGAGGTAGTTACAGGCCAGGCAGTGCATGGTAAGGATAGCTCTGGGGCACAAGGCACTTAGAGCTGCACTCAGACACAGCAGGTGTCAACATAAAATTGGACACACCGGCATAAAATCACAACATCCTCTCTGCCAAGCAGCTCCAGATAAGCTGCACTGGGGGAATGAGGGCTGAGTGTGTTTAAAACACTGTTTTGTTCCCTATCAACAATGTCAGCAAAAGTGTTTTGCAGATTTATGTTGATTATTGTATCAGTAAAGTGTGACAAAGTCCCTTGCTGAAAGGATGGCTGTAAAATGTGTCTGCTGCCTTGGTAATGGAAAATCTAGAGGATAATTCTAATTCTGCCAGCTCATTTAAAACTGGATGAGTTTTAAGCTGCATGTCATGGGTGGAAAGTTTGGACATGGCTGATGGTGAGAGGTTGTTGTCACAGTAATATTGGTGCAAATAACACTTAAAGTGTTGCTGAATGAAGGCTGGAAGATATTGGAACCTGGTTTATAATGATTTTAAAATTCTGAGATTCAGCTTGTGCCTTCAAAGCATTACACAAACTCTGAATAATTAAGCATTTGGGTTGGCAAAGCAGATATTTTGAAATGAAACCCCCAGGTCATGGGCAGGTCTAGAACTTCTCCTTTCCTCTTATGTCAGGTGTAAGACTTGGTCTGTCTGCTGGCAGCAACTCTGACTTTTTGAGGAGCTCAGGGCTGGTGCTGAGCCAGCTCATGCCTGGTTTTGATCTCTGAACCCTAAGCCATGCTATAAAATCTTTGCATGCATCAATAGCAAACTGGGTGTTACAGATGGGAAATGAGATGTTGGCTCTCACAGGAAAGGGGTGAACATTATGTGTGTGTTTAGAGAAGCTCTGTAGATGCACAGTTGTGTCACTGCAATGTGTTCTCCCCCTTGCATTGCTATCATGGGATGGCCTTGGGCACACAGGGGCATTGGGGAGGGTTGGGTTGTTACTGTGGCAACAGCTGACCCCAAATCAAGGTGTGTAAGAGCAATGGGGGTAGGATGGTCAGGATGGGCAGAGAGCAGAGATCTCTGCAGCCAGGTCAGGAACTTGGGGTTTATTGCAAAGGGCCTGGGGGCAGGGCCCTGCTGGGAGCTGCCAAACACAGCTCAGAGCAGGGCCCAAAGAGGGAGAGAGAAGGCAAGAGTGTGGTAAAGAGAAAATGAGAGAGCTAGGAAGAGTAAAGAGAGCAAAGTTCCCATTATAATACAATAAATCTCTAATTTTCACTAGTCAATCTAGTACAAGATACAAATGTTATAGCATTTACATACAGCCTATAAGAATCATTACATTACCACACTGTGTTACATTTTAAACCCTAAAAACTCCTCTTTGGGCCCCTTCTGCCAAGCTGTAGAGTCTGCTCTGACCCTTGGGCCTGTCTGCAAGCAGAGGGTGTTGTTCCATCAAGAGGGGATCACCTTCAGCTGGCCTCACCATTGTTTTCCAGTTGTTCAGTAACTGAGGGATCTCAAAGCTTTCTTTCATTTCAACCTCACTTATAGTTTCTATATTCTCAAAATCTTTTTCCAGACAATCATATTTATAAGGCTTTCCTGTTCCATCCTCCCCAACAAGCAGGGGCAAGAAAGTGATCTGCACCCCTGGATGGCAGGGAAGGAGTCACTGACAGGACTTTAGGCGGGGCTAAGGATATAAAAGGTGGAGCATCCATTTTGAAGATTGAGCATGTGGCTGATAGTCACAGGGGCTCCCAGCACTGAAATTTTTCCTTATTCAGACCTTTGTTGTAATTTTTGCTAAGGTTTAATAAACCTTCAAAGTTTTAGAAGTGAGCAGTCGTTTCTCACATAGGGGACCACTTTGTCACAGCATCTGAAAACTTCTCAGATGTGGCTGCCAGGCAGAATTGTGATGTGTGAACCCCATGGGAAAAGGGAGAGCATCATCATCATCATCATCATCATCATCATCATCTTCATGTCACAGAGGCAGGGGCCAGGGCAGAGGAGTCAGGGCTGCACCAGGACAGGCCTGGCCAGCCTGTGCCAGGGGCGTTGTTACTACAGTTATTAGGCATGCCAGAGTTATGTAGGAGCACTGTCTGTCTTCCAAGTGCTTAATTTTGCTATCAATTTTAATTTTCATATTAATTGCCATTAGTTAAACTGATGTAATGAGCCTGGAGTGGCAGATAAAAATGACAGTGGGGGTGACTGTGAATTCTGACTCCTGCTAGTGAAAGCAGCAGCTCGTTAGTGGGGGCCTGTGTGGGCTATCAGCAAACTCACAGTTAAAGCCTCAATTCAGCCTCAGTTTCAGCCTCTTCCTGTTGTGTTTTGAAACCACTGGATCCCTCAGACAAGTAATTGTTCATTTTGGTGCAAACTCCATGCATTCAGACTCAAATCTCCTGTTTTCAAACCCAATTAGGAGATGGTAATTACCTGTGGGACTTGGGGTTTTGTTTGTCTGCTGGGGCAATGCAGATATTGTGTTTGTATCTCCCTTTCTAGTTATCAATAAAACACTAGAGCAAAACAGTGTTTTCCTCTTGGTGTTTCCAGGCAGTGTTATGCCAAATGAAGGCAATATTATGAGACTGCATGTGTTTGGGAATAATCATGCAAGCTATTAGTAATCATGCTTCACTGTTCTCCAGCGCTGCTCATCCCCAGCTTTTTTTGTGTTTGACACACAAGTAGGTGTGTGATAATTCCCTGGAATGGTGGAGCTGAGGTCATTGGGCAGCCAGTGGTGCAGTCAGGAGATGAGTGCAATCTCTTGAGCCTCAGTACTTCTGTGAGCTCAGGATTT
Organism: Zonotrichia leucophrys gambelii; assembly: GCF_028769735.1. Lineage (NCBI taxonomy): Eukaryota > Metazoa > Chordata > Aves > Passeriformes > Passerellidae > Zonotrichia > Zonotrichia leucophrys. The sequence goes on along the minus strand of NC_088188.1, from coordinate 2,760,786 downwards.
CTGAAAATCTTGTCTATAACGTATTCTCTACCCTGGTACAAAGCAGCCACTCCAACTCAAGGACAAGCTGAGCAGAGGAAGGATATAGCTAAGTGGCTGTTCAGTAAAGGAGACCTGCAGAACATGGAGAACACTGATTTCTTTTGAAAAGTGCACAGAAGAGTGGATTGGGAGTCTTTTGTGGCTTAGTCAGCACTCAGTTGCCAACCGCTCTTGTAGGTGAGAAGAGATATTCTCAACTCTCAATATCATTTCCAAAGGGCAGGAAAGGCAGTTGTCAGCTCTCTGATCTCTGGATGAGGATTTCCTCTTCATCTTCCCCTTCATAATGGTCCCAGCCCTGGTGAGGCTGAGTGTGTTAAGGAGAGAATTGCTTCAAATATGCAGGTGTCTTTGAAAAAAGAGAACACTTGCCATCTGGCTACCTATCCATTTGAAAATCATTTCTTCCTCAGTGTGCTGATGAACTGCTGCCATTGTCAGGAACTGTGGCAATCTTTGTCCTTCAAAGAAAATTTAGCACATTTACTACTGCTGCACACAGTCCAGGAGTTTATAGAATTTATTAATTATAAACACTATTCAAATTCAGTAGTTTTGTTCTTTTCCTTCTCCTAAGGCTTGCAGTGAGCTTGGCCTTGTGTGACAAAGATAATCATTACTGGGACCAGAATGAACATGAATTGAGCAAGAAAGTCACACCACCAGTCCCTGGATAAGCCTAAATGTCTGAATGCCAGTTCACTGTTTTGATGCTGAAATTGGAGCATAAATAAAAACAAACAGCAAAGGATTTTGTTCAGCTGTGAGATTTCCTATTGCCCCTGTTTTTGAGCATGCTGGAAATCAGAACAGCTGCTGCTGCCTGCTTCTGCAAATAGTCCTGGTAGGAGTCAGAGTCTGACCATGGGGATGAAAGAGAACAGTTCAGTGTTTGGCATGGTGATTGATTCATGATGTAGGACACTGTCCTTGCACCTGTTTCACCAAAGTCTGTGTGCCCTGGTTCTGCAAGCCAATATGCAAACAGTGCACGTGCTTTTCTTACATTAATTCTCAAAGCTGATATCAACAGAAATTAGAATTGCAGGAACACCATCCTGGAGAGAATTGTGTTGCTGTGACTCCTCTGACACCCATCTCAGAGCTGCACCCACTGACCTGATGGATCTGCCTTTCCCTATCAATTTTAGTTGTTGTTAATAGAAGAATGGAGGAAATCACTGCCTGTGCTCCTGATCCTGCTGCCCTGATCCCAGGGCCCTGAAGTCTTTTCTGATTGTATTGGACTTCTCTTAGTTACTTTTTAAATGAACCAGAGTTCATTTAAACCTGCACAGGAGCTGATCTCTTGTTCCCATAAGACAGGACAGTAATTTTACAAAGGTGTGTGGAAGAGGGCAGCATTCAAGAACCAGGTTTACAAGAGGATCCAGGTGCTTGAACATGAGAAATTTTGTTCTTTCACATAGCAAATGCTGATTGGAATATCAACATTAGTGGAGAAATGCCAAATTCACATAAAAATAAGACACTTTCTTAAAAAAAAATAGAATTAACTGCTTCTTCATTTCTTATAGTTCTCAAGTCAACACCAGATGCTTTAACTTAGTCAAATGCAAGTTACTGATCTAAGCCTTGCAGTAAATGGATTAAGAGTTATGGTCTGTGTGACAAAGAAACTGAGACTAGAAAATCTTCTTTGGACTGAAATCTGAAGAATGCGAATTATGTTGCAACATTATTGATCCAATAATGGCAAAAAGAAAAAAGAACAATAATAACATGATCCTGAACAACTACCAGCTGAAAAAAAGGATAAATTCTTGCTGTGCTATTTGCAATTCAGACATTAGATATGACAAATTACATAAAGAGTAATATATGAGATGTCTTATTGTAGGGCATCTGCTCCCTGGAGCTATCTCAGTCAACACAGTGGATAACAAAGCTTCAGTGCATTTTTGGGATGGCAATTTACACAGAATCTCTGTGGAGACACTCTGGAAACAGCCCATCTCAAACAGAAACAATGTCTGATTCATATGTTCAGAAGTAAATACAAAAGGCTTCTCCTTTCACCATCAGATACCTGCTGGACTGTTCAGTGCTCTGTAAGCCTGCTGCTACTTGTCTCTGCCTTTTCTCCCTCAGGGGAAATTTTGTGCAGGTTGACTTGACTGGAAGCTGAACAATGCCAGAGTGAAGAGCAAGTCAGCCTCATGCAGATGAATTTCAGCTGAGCCTTATTTTATTTGGAGTCCCAAAATTCAAAAGCATGGGAACACAATGGGATAATTGTGTATTTAGAGCTGCAGTGTCGCTGGGGCTAGATCTAGAACTTCATCCCAAATGTACAATTTTGGGTGGTGGCATTCATCCTATGGAACTGCAGACCAGAATCACTTCCATGATGTGGAGACATGTGAAAATGTAGGTGCTAGGAGTGCTAGGAGATTAGATAAATCACCCTGGATTCCACCAGCCATACAGGGAGAGGAGAGGGAAACCCATGTCCAGCTGTGTCCAGCACAGCTTTTAGGATTTCACCTGATCATCCTCACCAGGGGCTAAAAAGCAATGTAAGTTCAGCACTAAGGAGTTTGGGTTTGCTGTCACATGTACTTTCAGTCCAGGAATGGAACTGCTGTCCATGAGTTCAGTGCAGCCATCAACTCCCAGGTGCATTTCAGCAATATGTTTCTGTCTGAGAAATTAAAGGTTTGTCTCTGGTAACACTGGGGAGATTTTTAAAGCACTTCAAAGGTGCCAGTTGGTAGTGCCAAAGTGACACATTGAACCTGGGCAAATCTGAGGCACCATGGATCAGAAGTGGAAATATTTGTTGTAGCTCTACACTTAACTCTGACATCCATGGTGAGATGGTTGAGAATCATGTCCACTTTGTATATCTCAATTTTTAGTTGTGAAATAGGAAGCAGCCTCTTCCTTTCAGTTAAGTGCTTTGACTTTTACAAGTGAGAAATGTTAAACAAACAGATTGAAATCACTGTAGTCCTGGGAATATTTCCTTTAACTTCAGGGAGATTTGGCTTATGGCCTGTACCATATTGTGTTGCACTGGCTCTATTAGAAAAAGAATAATGAATCAAAAGGTCACAGCTTTTTAAACTAGAATTCAGGAATAAGGTTAAAATATGTGTGGTGGGGTTCCTCTTTAACTGCCCCAAGTGTTTGCCATTAGTACGAATGGGAACTCTCCAACCAACAAGTTCACTAATCTCCTTTTAATCTCATTGAGTTCTGAACATTTTCTGGAAAACATTTTTCAGAACTAATCTGCCCAGGCAGGGCGGGGAAAATGTTAAAACACACAAAAATCTGCGCAACAGGAAATAATGTTAGAAAGCTGTGAAAATCATTTATCCTTTTGAAGCGTAATGGTTTTTAATTTTCTCATGCCCCGATCTCCCTGGCAACAATTTAAAAGTACATAAGCATTCATGAATCAAAGCCATTCACGTCTGCATTTTTAATTATGTGTCATAGGATTGAAACTTTCCCTTTGATCTTTGCATTTAAAGGGATTTACAATTTAATGATTACAATCCGCCTCCCCCCAAAGCCTGTGCTTATTACTGAGCAATGTCACCAAGGGGTCACTGTTGGACAGGGGAAGACAGGCTTGTTCTGGCTGTTGCTGTGTGTCTGAAACCTGCCCTGGTCTGGCTCATGGAGCAGATCCCTGTTGGGATGGAGCTGCTGGCTCTCCCCAGTGCTGCTGACTCCAGGCAAGGCTTTTAAAACCAAAGTGACAAAGCAGACAAGGAACTCAATGTTACAACTCACTTTAAACGTTTTTTGACCAATTACACAAAGCAAAGCACATTGACAGTAGTTCTATCGAACCACTATAAGCACAGGTACCTTTGGTTAAACAATGCTCACTTATTTTAAATACAATACCTGCTTGTAAGCCTCAAAACACAATACACAGAGTTCCATTATTAAGCTTAGAACTCCCTAATATCTCACTAGATAAACTTTTCTGTAGCTTAGGGAGTTACTCTAGACAAGCATTAATACACAGACCATTGTCCTATTTGTCCTTGCTTTTCTACAGTTTAAATAATTTTTCTGCTGACCAATCTTATGGCTACTGCTTAGCTCTAATCACAGTTCTGCTGTCTCTGAGGCCTGCCTTCTGCAGCTTTCCCAAAACCCTCTGATTTTATGTATTCCCACACATGGAGCAGATCCCTGTGTGCTGCTGGGTCTCCCTGGGTGACTCTGGGCCTTCTGGTTTTCAAACCAAAGTGAGATAAAACAGAACAAAAATAATCTGTTTGCCCCTGAAGCAGTCCTGTGCTCCAGGCTCTGCCTCTCCTGCCCTGTGTAATGACCCCAGCAGCCTGGGCACAGACAAAGGGAGGCAGGAACACCCCAGCCATGTGCTGTGACGGGTGCTGGAAGTGGTTCATGGCTTTGAGTGAAAGGAGAACTTTGTCCTTCAAAGCAGAAATCGAGGAAAAAGAAGCACATGAATATTTTGATCCAAGGTGGAGAAAACCCAGGGCTATCCCATTGTGCCTCTTTGGGAGAATGGTCTCTGAGGGGCTTGGTGAGCAGGGCAGAGAGGAAACCTTGTGGGTGAGAGTTGGGCATCTGACTGCCTTGGGGAGAGAGAGCTCTGGGGGTGGTGGGAAGATGACAGAGTGGGACTGGGATGGGGATGGGTCTTGGATGGGATGGGGATGGGATGGGACTGGGATGGGACTGGGATGGATCTGGGATGAGGGTTGGGATGTGGATGGGATGGGGATGAGTCTGGGATGGGATGGGGATGGGTCTGATATGGGTCTGGGATGGGATAGGACTGGAATGGGTCTGGGATGGGGATGGGTCTGGAATGCAACTGGGATGGGTCTGGAATGGGGATGGGATGGGACTGGGATGGAGATGTGACTGGGATGGCACTGGAATGGGTCTGGGTCTGGAATGGGCTTGGAATGGGTCTGTGATGGGTCGGGAATTGGGATAGGTCTGGGATGGGTCTGGGCTGGGCCTGGAATGGGATGAGGATGGGTCTGGGATGGATCTGGGATGGGACCGGGGTGGGTCTGGGTCTGGGATAGGAATGCTCACCACTGGCATCACCAGATGTCAGCACTTTCCCATTAGAGGCCTGTGACTTGATGCAACGTGCAGCACAAACTGAGCACTTTCTAATGAATTGTTCTTTCAAAGCTTTTTGCTGGATATTTAATTTTCCTGCTTAATAACAGTTTAAAGGTCACACGGATCAGTGACACATGCAAAATAAATGAAGGTTACTTTTGATGGGCCTGTGCAAAATTAAGGCCTTGTGCAGAGTGCTTTATATGCATAATGTTGTTGTATTTTCTTGTAAAAACATCAGTAAAATAATACTGAGTTAAAAACCCTGGTCAGAATATTTTATGTCACATTAAGCCACTTACGGGTGTAGATAGGAGAGCAAGGGCCCTGTTAATCAGTGCTTTAAGGTGACTCAGTGGTGAGCTGATGAGTTGAAAATTTTGTTTAGATCCATTTTTGTCTCTCTTTTAGTAGATTTTGTGGAGTGAGCATAGGTTTGTGCCATTAACCATAAGCTAACATTACATGATTTAACCTTAGAAACATCACATTACTTAAAACCATCCAACTGCTGTTTTCACTGAAATGCACTCTATGATGATCCAATTTTACAATGATTTTCTCAGATGAAAAAATTCATGGTTGCACTATTGACAGCTGCTGTTAAATTACTCCAGATGGGATTATACTAGAGGTAGCCCACTCAGGCACATAAAGGCTACAGGAAAAGATCCTGACAATCATGAAAATGGGAATCAGAGATTAGGAAACATTAATGCTTTTTAGAGTACAGGTACCATTCATAGCCTAGAGAAGGGCTGTAGTTCAAAGATAACCTGAATCAAACTTTGGGAATCAGTAGGGATGACAAACAGCTGAGAACCAGGGAGGCAGACAACTTCTAAAAAAGGAGAAACCTGAGCAGAATTTTGCTTTCTTTGTTGCATTTCAGTTTGATTTTTGGATTTTTTTTGGCTGAATAAAAATATTCATAAGGTACAAGAGAGTTAAGGTACAAGAGCAGTTAAGTTTTTGAAGCAGCAGCAGCACTCTGCCTTTGCCCATAAGATAATTAGTGCCATGGTATAATTAGAGAAGAAAGAACAAAAGGAAAAAAGTATTGCTGAGGGCTTCAGTTTAATTTACAAGGAAATCTAGGTAAGCAGCTAAATGTAATATACTCCTGTTAAAACATTATAGTTTTGTATTTTATTTTACAGAGGACAGATCATCAGTTTATAAAGGTAGAAACACCAGCTCTAAGAAATACATCCCTACCTTTTAAAATCTCTTCTGTAGCTTGAATTTCCTTTTATTGAAATACATTTTACTTAAATAGTCTGTGATACTCCTATTGAACTATACCTGAACTCTGTATCCTGAATAGAGTGCTGAGAATTTTAATTAAGCAGGAGCTGGGGAAGATTAGACCATTGCATTTGATCCTCCAAGTCCTGCATCCCTGCAAGCAGTGCTTGTGATTCTGCAGGGCTCAAGTCTCCTTTTGTCACACCTGTCTTGGCATTCTCAGGCACCTTGTCAGTGAGTTCAGCATCTGCAGGGATGCAGAACTCATGGATCTTGTTTGGAGCCTGGGAAAGGGGCTTTGGACCCGAGGGATTTGCTCATTGCTTGCTCATCTGTGCTCTGTCACTCCAGTTCTGTGGCACACAGGAAATAAATTGTTTGGAATGCCTCACCAAATCTGGAACTACAACCAGGACTGTCTTTGCTGGCAGTGGCACTGGAAGGATTAAGAAAGCAATAATTTGGTGCCAATTTTCCTTTTGCCTGCAGAAGTGGCTCTTGGCACAGCTGGTGCAGTGTGCCAGCAACAGGCTGCTGGCAGGAAGTCAAATTGTTCCTAAGCAGCTTTCTGATGCTGTGTGCTCTGAATTGCTCTGCCCTTTGGTGAATGGATGTGGCATCTTCTTTTCCAGGTGGAAGATGTGAGGCACAACATGAGGAAGTGCAAAGCTGACAGTCCTGGCTTGGAACATCCCACGTGGGAGTGTGCTGAACTTCTTTCTGACAGTTTTGCTCCAAAACTCCAGCTTGGAGCACCCCACATGCCTGGCTGTACTGAGCTTCTTCCTGCCAGAATTCCTCTAGAACATCTGGGGACTCCAGATAAGCCATCATTAGGCAAGGGGAAAAAAACAACCCAAAATCTGTGCAAAAAAGGCAAGATAAATGGCTGGCTTTCTGCAAAGCATGCAGTGAAACAATGGGACTAAATGAGACAGATTCCTGACAAAGATCTGTTCTCCAAAGGCTTTCCCTTGTACCTGCAGTTATATATATAAGATATTTCTTCCCCTGTTTACTGCCTTCTTGCCTCTTTTGTTGTATTTCTGACACAAGGTTATGGACTACAGGGGACATCCAGTATCTCATTTTCTGCAGAGTTCCTATTAGAAAGTTCCTGTGTTCTTCATAGTACTCCAAGAAATTATTACAACTAAAACATTATTAAAGCTATTACAATTATTACAATTAAAACCAAGTTGACTGCAATAGAAAATAACAAAGAATCAATGCACATACCTAAAATTTGTTATATAAAGTATTCAGCTAATTATTTTACATAATTAGCACATTTGGACAAAATATTACAGGGGTGTGCAGTTTTTGCAAAAAACAAACCCACTAGACTAATTGAAGGAAAAGTGCTTAGCTCAGGCCTGCCCTTGTTTCTGCTCTGGTTGTTGTGGCTGGAATGGGGGCACATCAGAGCACCAGCCATGAACTTCAGGGGAGATTCCAGGGTTACACAAATGTAACAGAAAAGCCAACTGTGCCCCAGTGTGGGAAAGAGCAGACAGAAAGTGGGATTCCAGGGCAGTGGGTATTGAATTTGCAGAGACCCTCGTGGCAGGAAGGAATGATGAATCTGACTCCATGTTCTCAGAAGGGCTAATTTACTACTTTATAATACTATATTATATTAAAGAATACTATACCATACTAAAGAATAGAGGAAGAATACTTACAGAAGGCTAAAAAGATCATAATGAAAACTCCTGACTCTCTCCAGAGTCCTGACACAGCTTGGCCCTGATTGGCCAAAGAGTGAAAACAACTCCCAGCAGAATGCAATGGAACAATCACCTGTGGGTAAACAATCTCCAAACACATTCCACATGAGCACAACACAGGAGAAGCAAATGAGATAAGAATTGTTTTCCTTTTCTCTGAGGCTTCCCAGCTTCCCAGGAGAAAAAGCCTGGGAGAAGGGATTTTTCCAGAAAGTGTGAATGCCGCAGGTGGGGGATGCAGCCCTGGGCTGATGGGGACACAGCTCCACACCACAGACACACCAGGTGGAGGAGGAGCACAGTGTGGCTTTAGCAGCTGCACTGGAGGAGGAACCCTCCTGCCTCAGAACTGTACAGCTGAGTTTATGGGGCTATATTTTCTTTGTCTGCCTAGATTTGAAAGATTTAGAACAATTATTCTGGCTCCTGAATGTCAGTGAGCTGGTTTGAAGGGATGGCTTGGGTTGCCAGATGTGTTGAAAGCCCAGGCACGTTCCCTGCACAAATCAACTCTGCACATCATGTGCAGTGACTTTAATGATACCAAACCCGTGCTGAAATCATTCTGGCTGTGCTGTACAATGCCTGTACACAGAGACTTGTTTGGGAGGTCCTGATTGTAAAAGTGACATCATCCTGATCCCTTCTCTTTATTTGTAGACCCATGGCAAGCAGACTGAGAGCAGGGTCTGCTGCTGGTGCCTTTAGGCTGTGCTCCCACAGTGGCACAGGGTCACTGTACTCTGCTCACAGGCACTCATCTCATCTCACAAATTCCTGAACAACTGCACCAGCATCACTTAAGACCTTTGAGGAGGGTGCTCAGATCTCTCTCACTAAGGTTTCCAGCAGAGGAAGTCAAACATCACACTCCAGCCTTGGGTGATGACTTAGATTGATGAAAGAAAATTAAAACTTTCAACTCCCTGCCCTAGAGGGAGAACATAATGATCCAGACCAATCCCTCTTACCTCTTTGAAATTATTGTTATCTTTTTAAAGGAAGTCAATGATTTATGAGATGTTTAGTGGGCAAAACCCTCTGCAAACACTGGGCTGGCTGGGTTATAAATGATCTGTGCACAACCTGGGATTTTTCTAGCAATTCATATGCTGTCTAACTATGACTAGGGCTTCTTTCTCTGAGTTGCAGAGCATACTGAAATAAAAATGATTTGCTGGGCTTCAGAACAGCTTAGGCAATAATAATTACTGCACAGAAAAGTTTCCTACTTAATCAATGGGCTGATGCACAGCATATTTAAAGTGTCCTCTTTTGCTCCAGCATGAGCAGGGAGAACAGATATAGAGGAAACAAAACTGTCAGTGATGGAAAACATTCAAACTCATTACTGAAAACTTTCTGCACTGTGCATTACACAAATGCAGGAGAATAGAGAATACAGAGGTGAAAAATCCCCATCACAACAAGAAACAGAAAAAGGACCTGTAAATTCTTTACTAAGAACAGAAAACATGGGCCAGCAGGAAGATGAAAATAGGGAGTGCTGAAAATAATGCAACATTAAAGTAAGAGATTTACTAAGTTACAAGTAGGTTTGGGACACAAAGCAATTCACTGTAGAGCTAGAAAGAAAGAAATACAACTGGCAAAGTAAAGGTACTTTCCAGGAGAAATAGAGGGTAGGAAAGGTTTTAGTTTTAAGGATGACTTAGCACTTGGGTATTTTTGGGCTCTGACAGGTTACAGGGAATCAAGATTCCACCACGGCCTTTGGCATTTTACCTACATCATGTGAAGAAGCTTTGTCCTAGAGGTGATGAGCCAAATCTGACAGGAGGCACTGGGAGAGATGAAGCAATTTGAATAAAGAACAAGTTTCCAACGAGTCCACCATTGCTGGGCTGCTCCTTGGCTGCCCTTGGCCCATTCTGCCAGACTCCCTCCAGACTGCTGCTCCTGTCCTCCCTGAACTCACGGCTTTGACTGAAGCACCTGAAATGTTCATCCTGTGATGCTGTTATCAGGTTCTCAGTGTCCTCCATCTCTTTGTGTATTGTCTCCTAAGATTTTAAGTAATTTTTAGGTGGACTTAGGGCATCCTTGCCTGCAGGAATGAATGGAAGTCATGCATATGCATTGTTTTGGGAGGAAAACAGGAGAGGGAGACTCAGAAGGCTGCTGGATTTTTCATTCTTCTGAAAATCGGGCTGCTGGTTGGTAAATGTGGATCTTTGAAACACGAAGCCCTTGTGGGAATTGTATCTGTGCAGGAGTTTGATCAAACTCCCAGCACAACAATTCCCAAAGTGTTTTGATGACGTGAGTGGAACTGGTGTGTGCCACTCCTGCACATCTCACAAGTGAATCAATCCTGTACATTTCTGCAAAATGCAATGTGCTCTCTAAATGCAGAAATTAGATTAGTCACTTAGAAGCTGCATAAAATAAATGTGAGCATTATAAATCTTAACCTTATAAAGCTGAGGGACAAGGTTCTGCAATGCTGCGTTTGTTTTCTCTCATGGTTATCTAACTGAAATTTAACAAAATTTTAGCTGTAAGCTGTGGAGACTTATGCAGCATCATGAGAGCCATGTAGGAGTATTGTCAGAGGGTATGAAAGAGACTGGGGTTGCAGGCAGAACTATATTTTATTAGACCGATGTTCCTGGGAAAAAAATCATATTTTTCAAGCTCCAAGATGGGTATTTCTGGCAATTTCACCTTAGTGTGTGTCAGACAAACACAGCCTGAGTGCAGGCTGAGATCAGGCAGGGTGTGACCGTGTTCACTGGGGTTTTTGGATGAGGGAAGAGATGAGGATTTGACTCCATGTTTCAGAAGGCTTGATTTATTGTTTTATGATATATATTGCATTAAAACTATACTAAAAGAATTGAAGAAAGGATTTCATCAGAAGGCTAGCTAAGAATAGAAAAATAAAGAATGATAACAAAGGTTTGTGGCTCTGACAGAGTCTGAGCCAGCTGACTGTGATTGGCCATTAATTAGAAACACGCACATGAGACCAATCCCAGATGCACCTGTTGCATTCCACAGCAGCAGATAACCATTTTTTACATTTTGTTCCTGAGGCGTCTCAGCTTCTCAGGAGGAAAAATCTTAAGGAAAGGATTTTTCATAAAAGATGTCTGTGACAGCAGGGCATGGAGAAGGGGTGTCCCCTCTCCTCCTCTCACTGTGGAACACCTGAAGTACCCAAAATGAGCTGTGTGGGTCAGGGCCTGGCTTTTCAGGGCTCAGCAGATGAAGGATGTTGGGGTGAAGACTGTCCTGTGTGTGCTCAGTGTGTGGCCACTGAAAATACCTGATTACAGATATTTTACACAGTAAATATCTGCTCTGCAGCAGGGCTGAAGAAAAGGTCAGGCCAAAGCTGACATGGCTTTCCTGGGCTGACTTCTCTGTGCCAAACCCTTTTCAGCATCATGCCTCATTGCAGAGGTGCTCAAGCTACAGGGATGGGATTGTCTGGGCACATAACCCCAGAGACAAATGTGTGTGCAGTGCACCAAGTGTGAAAATGAGACATCCCTCTGAGGCCTTCAGGGACATGGGTACAGCATTCCAGTCATGTGCTGTGACCCAGCAAGGTTCAGCGCACACAGCCCACAGTGGAAATTGTGCGGAAATTTAGGAATTCTTCTGCGCTTTGCATTTCCCTTTGAAGATTTCTCCCTTTGGGGCCTCAGCATGTGTTGAAGGTATCTAACCATGGGTACTCTGACATGGAGCTCCTTGTCTGCATGCCATAAACACTAAAAACAGCATCCAGAACACAGCACAACAGAAATACACCTGGATTTGTACAAGAATCCATGTTTCAGGTCACAATACTGTATGTTTTCTTTTTCCTGATTAGCCTGTGTTTGAGGCCTGCTTGCACAGAGACAGGACTAGCACCTCATCAGTGATTAATCTCCGAATGAAATGGAAACTGGCATCAGAAATGGAGAAAAAAAATCCCAAAATCTGTGCAAAAAAGGCAAGATAAATGGCTGGCTTTCTGCAAAGCATGCAGTGGAACAATGGGACTAAATGAGATAGATTCCTGACAAAGATCTTCTCTGTTCTCCAAAGGCTTTCCTTGCACCTGGAGTTATGTTTTATCTTTAAAAAGTGGTCTTTATTTCATGTGAGCTCTCTGCCCCTCACCCTGTTCTCTGCTTGCTGAGATTTAAGTAAGCTCTTGTAGTGCTCTATCTCTGATCAGGTTTAAAGATTTGGAAAGCCCTGAGTTTGCAAGGATAAAAAGGGCCTTAGTATCTAGACACTGATAGATCTGATTCATTACCTGAGCTGGACATTACCACACAGCCTGGGCCACCGATGATGGTCTTGATAACAAGCTCTGGATTTTTTTTTTTTTTTTGCATGCATCTTCATTTAAAGGTCAAAGCTCTTCCAAAGAAAGAGGAATTGCTGGGTTAGGGAAAGGGGAAAAAACAAAGTCACATTATCATGATAAAGCCAAAGTCTTTACAAGGGACAGGGGGTTTAGAGTGAGCACAGAGGTGCTGATTGTACCTGAAGAAAAAACAAAGGTGCTTTGAGGTGCTCTGGGCTCCAGAGAACAAGCAGGGATGAGGTCCAGCCTGTTTGGGGTCTGGCCTGGGCTGGGTTAAATGTCCAGCAGGACCAAGTGGGCTCAGGTCCTGCTCCTTCCCCACTTGGAAGCAAAAAAGAGGAAATTCAGGGGTATTTCAGCCCAGTCCTTGCAACACCCTGACCTTATGGGTGAGGAGAGAAAGACAGCCCAATTCCCTGCATCCCCAGCCCTGCTCAGGCTTTATCTAGCAAAAATGAACACCTTCAGCTTTAGACTGAAATGCCTTAGTCTGTATTTCTGATTTTTCCTTTTCTTACCTTTCCTTCATATCTGAGCAATAATCTACTGCCTAAGATGTGCTGCTAAACTTCATCTGCTCTCAATTAGAATTCCTCCCTGGGTGGCAATTAAGCAATGACTGCTGCCACTTAACGGGGATGGTTATTTTCATTTAATTGGGGTGTTTTCCAGACTTGTGTGGGTCTCTGTGCATTGTCAGTCCCTGGCTTTACGTGGTGTTCCAGTGTGACCGTGTTCACAGGGGTTTTAGGATGAGGGAAGAGATGAGGATCTGACTTCAGATACATATATAATATATAATATATAATATATAATATATAATATATAATATATAATATATAATATATAATATATAATATATAATATATAATATATAATATATAGAAATATGTATATATTATATATGATAGTATATAAATATATAATATTATATGTAATAGATATTGTATATATTATATATTAACTTTATAGATATAATATATAAAATATATATATTTATATATTTATATATTTATTTTTAATATAATAAATATTTTTAATATTTATTATATTAAAACTATACTAAAATAATAGAAGAAAGGATTTCATCAGAAGGCTAGCTAAGTATAGAACAGCAAAGAATGATAACAAAGGTTTGTGGCTCGGGCTCTGTGTCTGAGCCAGCTGGGCTGTGATTGGCCATTAATTAGAAACAACCACATGAGACCAATCACAGATGCACCTGTTGCATTCCACAGCAGCAGATAATCATTGTTTACATTTTGTTCCTGAGGCCTCCCAGCTTCTCAGGAGGAAAAATCCTAAGGAAAGGATTTTCCAGAAAATATCATGGCTACATTCCAGCACCAGGACACACAGACAGTGACTGCCATCACCTCACCAGGTCTGCTCACTCTGCCCTGCTGGAACAGGCAGGGCCAATCCTGACTGTGCTGCAAATTCCAGTGCTCAGCTAGCAACACAGGGATGCCCGGCTCTTCTAGGAATTTCTCCACCCAGCAGAGAATCTCATTCCTTTCCTCCACACATTTTGGCACTAAATTCTCCAAGAACACTAAACTAAGGCCCCTGTTATGTGTTCAAACCACTGATGGCTCTGTGCAGCAGAATTGAGTTTCACCACCCAGCAGTAGCAGAGGGCTTCAGCCCCAGGAGAATGAGATTAGCAGCAGATCTAATTCTTTTCTCCAGGCTGCCCTGTAATCTACTCTTTGACACCAGCCTAATCTTTTTATCACTCTGCACTGAAATTTCATGATCTGGAAAATTATTCCACTGTGGAGTCAGCTGTGTGTGAATAACTGATTTGGTTTGGGTTGCTCTGGTTATGAGACTGGATCAAAAGGAAGCCAGGTTCAGCATTTGACAGAGAATCAAAAAGCTGAAAAGCAGTTTGCCCTGTCATAAAGCATTAGGAATATTCTAAACACAGATTTAAAAGTAAATAACACTGAAGAAGTAATACATGGTTTGGAGCTAAAACAGAAGAGGAAAAAACCAAAGTGTCACACGTCAACAGTTTTAGAATTTTAAAATTTAGTTTACTGAAATGACAATATTGGAAATGCACTGCTTGCCTGAGCACTGCCTTCCAGCCTGTCTGATTTAATCTCCAAGAGAAGAAAACTACCAGCAAATAGAAAAATCTTTTTCCCTCATGCTGATTAAATGAAAAGCCCACAAGGCACTCCCACAAAGAACAAATGAGCAAGTCAAGTGTGTTGCTTTAATTGACATGATACCTGTAACAGGAAAAAGTTATGTCTTCACAGTGCCTGACAACACACAACACAGGTTTTTAAGGCTGGAGAGCCTATTGGAGACACTGTTTGTCATAAGCTGATTCCATCAAGGCTCCTAGATATTTTCCATTTTAATCCTATCTGTAAAACTTTGACTTTTCTAATCAATTGTGAAAGTAAATCCCCAGGATTTGCCAGATTATGTGTGAAATGCAAAAGGGAGTACTTAAATCTATCAGAAAATAAACAAACACATAAATCAAAAGCTAGAGGGGGAGAAAGCAGCACTCAGTATCCTGGCTGCAATCCATGTTTATTATTTAACTTTAAAATGACAAATCAATGGCAAAATGGAATTAAGTAGCTGTGTAAGCACAGAAGTAATTTTGTCAGTGGATGAGATGCTCATGTTTTACATTCTACAGAACATGGTGTGTTTTCTGATCAAATGCAGAAGCGTGAGGGGGAGCTGGAGATGGAGCCAGGGCTGAAGGGAGCAGGGACACCCCCAGAGGTGAGATCTGGGGTTTCTGTGGTGAAGATGAGCCCAAGGTATTAGAAATCTATTAGAAATGATACATTTTTTTTTTCTTTCCTAGCTCTGTGACCGAAGAAGAAGTTGAGATTCCTCAGCTCTGCCATTCAAGGTTGTTTATTTTCTCTGATCTGTTCCATTCTCTCTCTGACCTGCTGAGCTCTGTCCAGCAGGTCGGGTTGTGGCACAGTCCCTGCCCTTGGGGTGCTGTTGGCTTTTTGTACGAAGAACTGTGTGTACTTTATTTACAATAATTTTCCAATACCTATCACCTATGTTAGACAGTCTGTCTCTACTCTAAACCAATCCAGAAGTGTCACCATCACAGCAGAAGATGGAGGGCAAGAAGAAAAGGAATAAGATAAAGAAGACGAAGAAGACGAAGAAGACGAAGAAGACGAAGATGAAGAAGATGAAGAAGAAGAAGAAGAAGAAGAAGAAGAAGAAGAAGAAGGACAGGACATGCCCAGATTCCTCCATCTTGTCTCTTGAACCACCATTCTAAATCCCCAAAATTCTACTTTTTCACCCTGTGACAAATTCACTATCATTCTGCTCAAACTCTTGTGGCTTGTAACTGTTCACACAAAGTTGGTAATTGTTTCCATGGGCTAAAATTAAAGTCACAGGTGTTTGTGACTCTGTGCCAAGGTCTCTGAGCCCCTGCCAGGGTCTGGAATCACCCAGGGCAGCCAGAGCAATGTCCCGGGTCCCACCAGTGAGACCAGGGCCTGCTGGGAACAGCAAGGACAAAAATGAGATGTGGTTTGTCATCTGAAGGTGGAGCTGAGCCAGAAGAGGAAGGACCTTGTCCAGAGGTCAAGGCTGACACAGTTCAGGCAGGGCTGATCTGAGAGCTGGGACTGACCTGGATTGACTCGTGTGTGCCTTGGAAGGCATTCATGTTCTCTCTTGCACTGAAACGGTGTAAAATGATGCTGCTGGAACTCAAGCACTATGTAAAAATATAAACTATAAAAACTATCAACTATAAAAACTAATAAACTATAGAGATTTTGTGTTGCTGTCTAGAGAAGTGCCCCCCAGGAAATATCTCATAATAGATATCTGTTTCAGCCATCACAGGTTGATTTTTGTGGGGAATTCCCACCCTTGTTGTGGCTTAGTTATATTTTATACTTCATTTAAAAGTATTTAAATGAAATATTTTCCCTTATTTTTTGGGAAAATCAGTGAAACAATGTCATCTGTGTGCATATTCAGGGAAAGTTATATTAAAGGTTCTAATAATGAGGATTTATTTGAAAATGAAAATAAACTAGTTACATGATAGAGTTTAGGAGGGTAGCAGATAACAGAGAGTAATTAAATCACTAGTTGCTACTCCTAAACCAGCATTTCCTGAGTACGACACCCCATGGATGGGATGGCCCTGGGGTCAGCTGTCCTGGCTGCGTCCCCCCAACTCCTTGTGCACCCCCAGCCTCCTCACTGCTGGGTGAAAAGCAGAAAAAGCCTTGGCTCTGTACAAACACTGCTCAGAGTAATGAAAACATCCTTGAGTTATCATCACTGTTTCCAGCAGAAATCCAGAACAGGGTCCTGTACCAGCTGCTGTGAAGGAAATTAACTCTACCCAGAACAAACCAGCAGAGGTTGTTAACGTATAACACACTGAGGGTCTCCAGAGCTGCAGCAAATTTTGCCTTCCCCAAATCTTGCAGCCAACTCCTGTGGGACCTGCTGGGAAGGGGACAGTGCCAACCCTGTGCAGTTCACAGAGCAGGGAACGGCACACTGGTTGGAAAAGTAGAAAGGAAGAGAGAGCAATTAATTATTTCCCTAAATCAGTGAAGGGATCTTAAAACAACACATCCCACACTGTGGATTTTATGGCTCTCACAGAGCTCTATTGATGTATTTCTGGTGTAGATGCTACAAAATGGTTTTATCCAAGGAGAAAAGAAAGCTGGAGAGTAATTGAGGATTGACTACTAAATCAACAGAAGGCTTTCAGATGCTGGGGGTCACCAAATTACAGACAAGTGACTACTTGTTCTTTTGTTGTCACGTGCTGGAGCAGTGTTTTATACCTCAGTAGGACCAGCAGGCTTCAACTAAGATTAGAACCTCCCTGGGCTGCATTAGTTGGGAATTTTGGGGTCTTTTTCCTCACAGTCACAAGAATCAGAAACTTTATTTCTCTGCTCACAAGACCAAACAGCTGAAGCTGTGGAGGAGACATGAAATATCACAGTCCTTTAGTGGAGTCAAGAGAGCTGGCAAGGCTGACTTCCTTCCTCTGTGTTTTCATTTCAGGTTTTATTTCAGATCTTCTTCACTCCTATCTTCAGCACTCACTTTGGCTGCTGAAGCCCTTGAGGACGTGATTCAGTGGGTGCTGACCTTGGTTCAAGGGAGCTGCATTTAACTGGTGGGTAGAACTTGAATGGAGACATGTCAGGGTTGCTGTTACAGCTGGAATTGCTTAAGAGATGCAAGGTTTGCAGGAAGATTGAGATATTTTATAAACTGATCTGATGTGGTTGGAAAAGCAGTTCTGGGCACACAAATCTCTGATGGTTTTCACAGGGGTCTTAGATGAGGGAAGAAACAAGGATCAGACTCCATGTTTCAGAAGGCTGTTTTATTATTTTATGATATATATTACATTAAAAGTATACTAAAAGAATAGAAGAAAGGATTTCATCAGAAGGCTAGCTAAGAATAGAAAAGGAATGGAATGATAAAAAAGGCTTGTGGCTCGGACAGAGAGTCTGAGCCAACTCACTGTGACTGGCCATTAATTAGAAACAACCACATGAGACCAATCCCAGATGCACCTGTTGCATTCCACAGCAGCAGATAATCATTGTTTACATTTTGTTCCTGAGGCCTCCCAGCTTCTCAGGAGGAAAAATCCTAAGGAAAGGATTTTTCATAAAATGTGTCTGTGACACAAGTCATTCTTTCAGCCTGATGTCTGGATAAAGAAGGGTGGACAGAGGGAGCCCTCAGATTGGCTCTGTCCCTGCCTCCTCAGAGGCCTGGGCCAAGTTCATTCCTCCTGTTCCAGGACTCAGTTTCCCTGCTGTAAGACTCTCTTGTTTGAGAGACAGGTGTCTGCTAAGGAAGGCAGGAGCCTTACCTGAAATGGAAAATGTAAATGTTTTCCTCTGCAGCTCCAGGGCTGCTGCAGATGGGCCTGGGCTCCCTCTGGCCATGCAGGGCAGCAGAAAGCTGCTCCTCTGGCAATGCAGGGGGCAAAGGCTGCTGTGCTGTGCCAGGCTCAGATTGGATCCAGGTAGGAATGCTTGGCTCCTCCCCTGGGCGGAGCATCTCCCCATGGGATGCTGGGATTGGATCAGCCCTGCAGGGACACTCAGTGGCCATGGACAGCAGAGATCTCCTGGAGGGAGGGTTGGCTGTGGGAGAGATAAAGAAAAAACTGCCCATGGACAGCAGAGAACTGCCCCAGCTCTGACAGAGGGTTATAGAATACACACACCCAGCCACATCTTGCATTTCTAACCCAAGACAAAGACAAATGACACAACTAAATATGTGCTGAGATGTTGTTTGGTCTAAGGAATATCACCTTGATTTGTCCTTGGCACAAGACCTGAAACACCTTCTCTGTGTTTTACACAGCCGTGCTCAGCAAATATTAACTCTCTGACTATGCTTTTCCAAGACTATAAAATCCATAAAATATAATTAAAATATGTAAATCTATTATATTATTTAATGAGTACATTGAGCCTTGAAAGTTTAAATTAGATGTAAAGTTGATACAGACATATTGCTATTGATTAGCTATATTAATAAATCATTGCAGCTTTAGACATAGATTTTTTTCCATACCAGATGGAAATATCTTTTATCCATCATTTCATCCATCAGTTCTTACATTTATGCAGCCATTTAAAACTACTATAGAGTAGCAATGAATGACTGTGTAACTTTCCTGCAATATCTATTCTTTAGCATAATGACTTCAAATTCTGTTCCCTTCTGTTGTTCTTTCTTGGAAGGCACTGCAGGCCACTAACAGCAAAAATGAGGCAGCACAAGAAAGCCCTAACCCCTTCCCCAGAAATTTTGGTTAGATGTTACACCAGACACATATTTCAGGGTTAGGATCATTTTCTGGAAGCCTGGATGCCAGTGCAGTGAAGTTGGAACACTAAAACCTGCCAGTGTAACAGATTTGGAAGTCACCCTACTTACTATACCCCAGGCAAGGAAAATTCAGCAGTAAGGGCTGTGCTGGCCCTGCACTGGGAAAAACTCCTTTACTCCTTGCATGGATCTTGCTGGCTGCTAATAAACATATATTAAAGTGGTAGAGTTATGTGGGCCTTAAAGTAGCAAGTAAAAGTCTTGCCAAATCAAGGAAATGGAAGGAAATTCAGATGCCTGTGCTAAGGAGCTATGTTTTGCTGTCTGCTTTTCCCTCTAGTTAAATACATTTTTCTTCAAATGTACTTTGTGCTTGTTTCATGCTGGAGTTTTTTTCATAGTTTGGGAAAATCAGGGTGTGTGCCAGAGCCTGGGGCAGGCACTGGGCAGCTCTGTGTTCTCCTCCATCCTCCTCCTGCCCACCCATCCCACACCTCTGCATAGCTGCTGACAGCAAAATCGAAAGGCTATCAAAATCCAAAGGGTATTTCAGAACAGATTATCAGTATTTGAAACCAGAGCCAATGTCAGGCTGCTTGACAGCAAAATATACCCCTTTAGCACAGGCACCTGTATTACCTTCCATTTTGTTGATTTGGCAAGATCACAGGCTTCAACCTCATCTGAAACCTTTTATCAGCATTTCCTTCCTGTAGGCTAGACATAGATCTCCTCTCCTTTCCCCTCACTTGTGCTGCACAGCTCACCTGCTGCATGCCAAAACTTCCCAGGGAAATATTCAGGAGATGAGAAGTCATCAGCAGCAAAGTACCAATTTCATGTCAGGCAGTGTGTCAGTAATATGAGATAAAACAGCCCTTTCACCTGCTTAAAACCCTGATGCCTGCTAGACATTTGGATCAGCAGTTCAGGCAAATTTGGTACTTCCAAGGTCATATTCTTAAAGATAGGCAGGGAAGGCAAATGCACCAATCTGCATGCAGGGGTGCAAAGAGGTAATTGTGCATATGAAATATGCAGTTCAATCACCCACTGGGGAATTGTCTGCTCACAAGCATCCAGCTGCACCTGCACTTTCCTGGTTCCCTTTTGCAATGACTTCTCTGTGCCTGGGTGTGTGTGTTTGGCACTTTTCCTCTCTGCAAGAAGAAAAGCTGTGGCCCAAAGCACTATGTTGCTGTTTAGCACAGATTTAAGCTTCTGATTTCAAAGCTGCTGTAATTAGTGACTTGCAGTCAGTGTACTCTACCAATGCTCAGCCCACTGGGATATTACCAGGCTTTATTGTTTCTTTCTGTCTTTGTGGAACTTCTGTAAATCTTTTCTTTGATAGCAGCTAGGGTTTCAAAGCTGCCCACGTTTGAGCCAGAGGAGACTAATAATGATCTAATTAGTGAAAGATGTTTTTCTCTGCATTGCTCTGTTTTATCCCTTCCCCAAAGCCTTGTTGGTGCAAGCCAACCTCAGACACCAGCTAGATCCCTTTTTTCCTCATGCATTTGAGAAATACACACACACATCTGTACACATCCCATGCTGTTCTCACTTGAGTGTGTAAATCTTGAAAAACCTTCCCAAGTGTAACTTGGATTTAGGAAGTAGCTTTGTTATTCCCAGAAGATTTTTCTTCCAGCTAAGATTTGTTTCTCCAGCTCAAACCACAAAGCCACTTTAAAAGACTCCAGTCTGTGTAAGCTGCAGTGTAGGACATACTTTTTATCCCCCAGTGGGTATTCATTGCCCCTCTCCTCCTGTGCTTGCAATTTCACTCTCTTTTTATTAATTAATGAGCTCCCTTAATTATTTATAGAAGCCCTAAAATGCACCAGGGTTGGGTTGCAGAGTCTCTCCCTTGCCACAGTGCCCTGCTTTGCCACAGGAAGGGCACAATCCCTCCCCAAGGGCCCCAGCAGTGCTGGCAGCTTTAACTGGCACTGCGGTGATGTGCACTCATGGTGCAAAGCCCTGCTGTACATTTAGGATCAGTGAGATCCCCTGCAGCTCTTTGGGACCCAATGACCCTGGGCAGGGCCTTCAGCACCCTCTTGTTTATGGCAGGGGGTGCAGGACAACACCTCTGGGTTGCAGGGCTGTTGTCTCTCCCCCAAATAGGCTCTCATGCTGCTGGACCTGGCTGCATGGGAAGCAGCATTTTTTATTCCCTTTTTAGCTCCTATGTGGCATGCAAATTCTTGGAAAAAAATCTTTCAACCAGGATTTTTCTCCTGAGAAGCTGAGAAGCCTCAGAGAAAAGGAAAACAATTCTTATCTCATTTGCTTCTCCTGTGCTGTGCTCATGTGGAATGTGTTTGGAGATTGTTTACCCACAGGGGATTGTTCCATTGGATTCTGCTGGGAGTTGTTTTCACTCTTTGGCCAATCAGGGCCAAGCTGTGTCAGGACTCTGGAGAGAGTCAGGAGTTTTCATTATTATCTTTTTAGCATTTTTAGCATATCTTTTCTGTATTCTTTAGTATAGTATAGTATAGTATAGTATAGTATAGTATAGTATAGTATAATAAAATATGACATGACATGACATGACATGACATGACATGATATAATATAATATAATATAATATAATATAAATAAATTAGTCTTCTGAGAACATGGAGTCAGATTCATCATTCTCTCCCCTCCCAGTGAACCTGCATTTTACAATACTCCTACCTGATCACTTTCTAGGTTTCTCATTTCTTTATGAGTCATTAATGGAACTATTTTATTTCAGCTACTTCTCTGTCTATTTTACAGATCTGTTTACAGATCTGCAACAGGTCTGTTACAGATCTTTTTTTTGATCTGTTTTACAAATACCCTGGAACACAACACTTCAGCCCAGCTTTGCTATCCCTGAACCTTTGCAGCAGAGGTATTAAATTATCCCCCAGAGGTATCTGAAGTGTTAAGCCTGACTTCATCCAACCACAGAGATGCTTGATGGTGTGGGAGGAGGCACAAGAAGCATGACAGAGCAGGAGAGAAGGGAGCACTTCAGTGGCAGAGCTTCCAGCTGGCAAGCAAGTTGTGTCACTTTGTGGTGCTTTATGACCTTGTTAAACTGTCTCAATAAATCATGCCAAGTAATTAGAGACATAATTTAGAACTCAACCAGCATGTCACTATGAACACTGGGTATACACTGGTGGCATTTTTCTGTTTTTCTTCCCTCTTCCTCTCCATGACACTGAGCTCCAGTGGAGAGAAACCACCCAGGGAAAGCAAAAACTGCAACACAACTGATGGCTTGGTGCCAGGCACTTGAACAGCAAGGAGCTGATCCAGCCTGGAGAATTATCTGCAGGTATATGCAGAACTACCTGCAGGTATATGGAGAATTATCTGCAGGTATATGGAGAATTATCCGTAGTATAAGG
This sequence comes from Zonotrichia leucophrys gambelii, assembly GCF_028769735.1. NCBI lineage: Eukaryota > Metazoa > Chordata > Aves > Passeriformes > Passerellidae > Zonotrichia > Zonotrichia leucophrys. The sequence goes on along the minus strand of NC_088188.1, from coordinate 2,738,076 downwards.
AGAATTCTCCAGCCTGGAGAACTACCTGCAGGTGTATGGAGAATTCTCCAGCCTGGAGAATTATATGCAAGTGTATGGAGAATTATCTGCAGGTATATGGAGAATTATCTGCAGGTATATGGAGAATTATCTGTAGTATAAGGAGAATTCTCCAGGCTGGAGAATTATTTGCAAGTGTATAGAGAACTATCTGCAGGTATATGGAGAATTCTTCAGCCTGCAGAATTATCTGCAGGTAAAAGGAGTCTCCTGCTCAGCACTCAGTGGCCTCCTCTCACACCACAGGCAAAACCACAGGTTCTCCTGCAGCATGAATATTTCCTCACTGGTATAAACAGAAAGCAGATGTGTCTCATTTGTCACCCTGAGCACTGAGACTGGCAGCAGTGCAAGAAAATTATGACAGGGTATGGGGAACTGTATAAAAAAAAAGGGCAACGATAGAACTCAGACAGAAGTTGTCAAGTCAGGAACATAATTTTTCTGTTTGTTAGTCTTAGAAAAGAAATGTTCATTGGTGATAGCAATGCAAGGAATTGACAATTTTTGTGTACCATTTGTCCTTATCCCCTGAGCCAGGACAGCTGAGTTGCTCTGTCAGTGGATGGGAGTCCCAGCTCCTGTGCTGGCATTTTCAGAAGTGCTAGGACAGGGATATTGGGGTGTGACAACAGGAAAAGGGACTCACTGCACCGCAGAAACATTCCCAGTAAGGGCAGAGGGAAGAGGAGAAATAAAATCTGCTTCATTAGACACTGAGGTGCAAGAAAGTGACTTAATTTGGGACAGAGCTGGGCCATTCCTCTGCTCAGGCAGGCTCAGGCCATGCTGTCCTTTCACCACAAAATACAAAATGGATGTGGGAGCAGAATAATGCAGATGTTGGACCTCTGGGCTCAGGAATTTTGGTATGTGAGCTGGATAGCAGCAGCTGGAAGGCTGACAGTGGCAAAGGTGCACAGACAGCACTTCTGTGAGAGCAAGCAAAGGACCTGAGCAGCTCCTTATGGTCAAGACATGGCTCTGGTGTCTGTGCCAGAGCAGCAGGGAAATAGAGCAAACCTGATCTGTGATCCTCTGTGGGCAGTGTCTGATGGATAGAGGTATTCCTCTTGTTCAGCAGGGTAAACCAGTACAGAATACATCATATTATCTCTGTTTTCTTTGGTTTGGTTTTTGGGTGGAGCAGGAAGCTCCCCGCAAAGTATGCTGTTGGAGAAGATGAAACAGGAAAGTTTTATAAATATGATTGCCTGGCAAAAGATTTTGAGAATATGGAAAGCTATAAGTGAGACTGAAATGAAAGCAAGCTTTGAGATCCCTCAGTTACTGAACAACTGGGAAACAATGGTGTGGCCAGCTGAAGGTGATCCCCTTTAGATGGAACAACACCCTCTGCTTGCAGACAGGCCCAAGGGTCAGAGCAGACCCTACAGCTTGGCAGGAGGGGCCAAAGAGGAGTTTTTAGGGTTTAAAATGTAGCACAGTATGGTAATATAGTGATTCTTATAGGCTGTATGTAAATGCTGTAGGATTTGTATCTTGTACTAGATTGGTTAGTGAGAATGAGAATATTCAGCACAGAAGAAGATTTATGGTATTGTAATGGGAACCTTGCTCTCTTAGCTCCTGCCTCTTACCCTGTTTATTCTCTTACCCCTTTTACTCTCTCACCCTCTCATCCTCTCTCCCCCTCTCTTCTCTCAGCCTGCTCTGAGCTGTGTTTGGCAGCTCCCAGCAGGGCCCTGCACCCAGGCCCTTTGCAATGAACCCCAAGTTCCTGACCTGGCTGCAGAGATCTCTGCTCTCCGTCCATCCCCACCATCGTACCCCCAATGCTCCTACAGTATGCTTTAATTTAACATTTTACACTTGAAATTACAGTTGTAGCCTGCACAGTTCTGTTACTTTGCCAGAAGGTCTCACTAGGTTTCTTTTACAAATTAAGCAAGTCAGGGAGAATATTCTCACCTTTAAGCTGTGCTGGAGCCTCTTGCCACCAGCTGCTTCAGAATTGTCACTCACCCCTGCTTTTCCATGGGGCTGCAGCAGAGCTGATTTCTGCTGGTCACCACCCTGCTGACAGTTAATCTCCTGAGCACAAAACCAACCACACAACAAAAAAAACAAGGAGCTAATTAATTTTTAATTTGTGTAATTTAAAAATCTGTTGCATCTTCTTGCAGTTGGATTCCAAAGTGTGCCATTTCCTCAGGCAGCAGGGAAGCCTTTCCAGGCTTTGGGTGGAAGACCAGGCTCTCTTATCAAACCAGTGCCATGCTGGGCAAAACCTGGTGCAGCCCATCTGGATCAGATTAAGTTTGACTTAATTCTTTTTTCCCACTTTCTTTGGCAAGAGCTTTGGCACTTCATTATTAAAACACAAATTTGATTCTGTGCTGTAATTGCCCAGCTTGACAATAATAAATCTTATAAGCAGGTTTGCTGTTTGTGTGCTTGAAGGAAGGATTTACATTCATTCACACAAAATTTTAGGGTCATATTTTGTTTTTTACAGGGCTGTATTTGGAAGTCTGAGCAACAAACTGAGGAAGGGAGGTGTTCCCTTCTGGTGCCTGCTCCAGTGGGAGCAAAAAATCCTCACTGAGAGACCAGGGCTGCCTTTCAGATGAGGAGCAGAGCTCTGAGCTGCACAGCAGAGGTAGCAGGAGGTACCTGAACCCTTAGGGGATGGTTTAATTTGGGGTATGGTTTACTTTGTGGTATGGTTTACTTTGTACCACTCCGTGACCATAAATTTCCCAAAAATTTATAGCTTGAGCTCATATTTCTCATGCCCGGCGGATGATCAACAAGTTGTTAATTTGGAAGGTTAAAGCAGAGTCTGTTGAGCTTGAATGGCAAGGAAATTTTTGCCTGTGAGGTTTGCAGCAAAATGGGGCCCTTGTTTTGGCTGGGGCTGGGCCCAGCAGGACACTAATGGAGTGTCACATGCAAAAGGGACAATTAGGCTGTGGCTGTGCTGCTTTCCCTGCCTGTGCTGCTCTCTGGGCTGCCCTGCACAGCCTGGGGTCTTGTGTCAATAATTCCTGTGGTGTTGGGCTGGAATTCAGGTCTGTTCCCACTGCTGGCTCAGAGTTCCCTGCCAGCCGATGCAGCTCTTGTGGCTCTGGAGATGGCACCAGGGAGCCTGGAATGCCCTGCACTGTCACAGGCATCTTGTATGGAAAATCCTTTCCTTGGGATTTTTCCTCCTGACAAGCTGGGAGGCCTCAGGAACAAAATGTAAACATTGATTATCTGCTGCTGTGGAATGCAACAGGTGCATCTGGGATTGGCCCATGTTGGTTGTTTGTAATTAATGGCCAATCACAGCCCAATAAGCCTTTGTTATCATTCTTTCCTATTCTATTTTTAACTAGCCTTCTGATGAAATCCTTTCTTCTATTATTTTAATATAGTTTTAATATAATCTATATCATAAAATAATAAATCAAGCCTTCTGAGACATGGAGTCAGATCCTTGTCTCTTCCCTCATCCTCAGACCCCTGTGAACACGGTCACACTGCTCATCCAGGCAGACATTCCTGAAGTGCCTGGCTGTGACACAGACAGGATAAATACGGACAGGTCTCACTGAGGACCAGCTGCTTACCCTAACCTGGGGATTAAACAGAAATACTTTTGCTGTGCCACTGGAAATAAGAGAAAATTACTCCAATGGACAAAGCTATCCTCTAAATCTGGAACTGCCTGTTTCATTTTGACTGTGTGGGGACCCTTTTATCTACAATACAGAACACAGCATTTTATCTCTGTTTCCTTTGGTTTGGCTTTTGGGGGGAGCAGGAAGCTCCTGGAATTGTCCCATTCCAGCTCCAGCCCATGCAGTCCCACCCTGCTTGTTTTTCTCTCTCCAGCCCACGTTGTTTGTGCTCTTGGGGCTGAGATCTGGATCATTTGTCCTTGGTCCCCAGCTGGAGCAGGAATTGTTTTGTCTCCCTGCTCTGTGCACAGAGCTCACCATTCTTAATATGAAGCCCAGACCCACACACTAAAGCAGCACAGAATGTTTAAAATAGAAAAGCCAAAACCTGAGGCATCAGCAAGACTCCCATCAAGCAAACGGGGATGTCTGCCCCTCCCAGTTTCTGCAATGTGAGGAGCAAAAGCAGAATATCAGATTATCAACAGGACAGGGTTTTTTCTGCTTGCCTGTCTGACCCAATGCAAGGTTAGAGATTTCTGTGAGAGAGGGTTTGATCTGTTTGGCTCCTCCAGTCATATTTCTAAGGTGAAATATTGAGTGAATTATCTCTGGATTTTATCTTATATATTTTGTATAATTTCTTTCATAGTGCTGATTAAGGCAAATGAACAGATCAGTATTTGGCTCTTTACTGTCTCTAACTCTTGGCCAAAGCCACAGTGGGCTGGTGTGTGGCAGAGGGGTTTGGCTGCTCCCAGCCTTGCCTGCAGGTGGCTGACCCTGGAGCAGCACTTTGCAGCTGATGGCTTTTCCTCAGGGAGACAGGACATTTGTTTAAAGAGCAGCAAGCGTGGTAATATTTCAAAGTCAAGTAATTAATTTCGATGGGGAACAGGAAAATGACACTGGCAGCATCAATGTGAGGCTCCCGCACCAATGCACCTCCAAATGTGAGCAGCTGGCATTCATCTCCTGTAGGTGAAAGGAGAGGTGGCCTCAACCCCCCCTTTCCAGCCTATTTCCCCCATCTGTGGACCCCAAAAATGTTTCCTGCATTTCAGTTATCTCTCAGATCTTAAAGTGAAATGGAAAAAAAACCCAAAACCCAAAACTCTGCTTCACTGAGCCAAGGCAGGAAGAAAAAGATGAGCTATACAGAAATATCAAATGCAAATATTCACTTGCCCCATCCCCCCAACACTGGTTATTACTGAAAAATTAAGGAAGTTTGAAATGCACTTTGCACACAGACTCAGCATAAATAATGCTGCTTTGCATTTCATCAGCCTTATTTTCCCTATGGGTTCTCTGTCATCTCTCATTTAGGCACCACAGGGATGATCAGCTTCAGAAAGAGGTTGAGATGAAAGGTGCCAAAATACAAGTGGGGAAAAAAATCCTGGTACTCAAGAGCAATCCAAAAAACTTTCCACTCCACAGGTGCATGAGCACTGAGGGATTGACTCAGGGTTTTCTTAAAAAGAAAAACTTTTTTTTATCAATAGTATGAAGATTTTATAAAGTACCAATTTGCTTTTAAAGTATTTACCAACAATACTTGGTGATATTTGATGTGATCACTGTGAGACTAGGAATTCCTGTGCATTGAGGAAAGAGATGCAGAAAATATATCAATAATTTGTTAATTAATTGTCATTCAAAGGATATTGAATGCTATAAAGTAATTACAGCTTCTATCTGCCAGGAAACAAAAGAACAAATGGAAAAGATTATGGTATTCAGGTTAAAAGAATTAAGAACGGCATTCCTGTGGCTGTGGTGTCTCAGGGAGGATTCAAATCTGAGTTCACTTTCCACTTTCCTGTTGGACCCAGTCAGGTCTGTCTCTGTGCCCCAGTTGCTACACAGGGGTTGCAATGTCCCTTTCTCTTGGGCACTGCCTGCACTGACCAACTGGGCAGTGAACCTACAGAATTCCTGAGATGCATTCTGCAATCCTGCCTGATTGAAAAGGAGGAGAAAAGGGCAGAATTAAGTGTAGGGCACAGCAGAGAGGTGAGCACAGCCTGAGAAGCCAAATTTGTGACTCCAGAGGAGCCCCATGAGCCCAAATAAGTCCAGAGGCTGCTGAGCACAAAGTCCCTGGTCAGCAGTGACTGATCTGTGCAGCTGCCTGTGCAGGGTGATGTTGCAGTAAGGTAGAAAAATCATAAAGAAAGGCTTCATAAAATCAAACCTGCTCTCCTAAAATCAGTGCCTGGGCTTGTCAGGCTGGCCCTTTGCAAGTTCCCATGTGAAAGGAATCCTGGTGTGAGCAGTTCACTAACATAACAATCTATTCCTGGATAAAAACACAACTTGTACCTGTATAAACCGTTTTTACACTTTAGATAGAAAAATTAAAACTATCTCTCACAAACAACTTTCCCTGCATGTACACACTGGGGTTTGAGTGACCAATCCATACAAAATAACAACTTGTTACTCACCAATAAAGTAATTAACAAGAAAATTACTAATCAATTGCAGTCCCACAGGAGGTCTGTAAAACTGTATAAAAGGAGTTATGTGAATAAAGAGGGGTTTTTTTCACCATGAAGAAAATGGAATCTGTGTGATTTATTCCCACAGGGTGAGGGTGACCTGGGGAAGGCTGAGGAGGGAGGGACCCACAAACACAGAGAGCACAGGGAAGTCTTTCTTCAAATGGTGCTTGTGAGAGAAAATGCAAAGATTAGTAACACTAGACAAGTGATTAAAAATATCTTGACAGAAACAAAAAAGGGATAAGGTGAGCTCAATTAGTATCTTTTCTGGTACACACAGATGTGCACAGAATAATTTTGGGAAAGGTGAAGCAATATTCCAAGATCTAAATATTACAATTTAATTTGGTTTATGTGCAATGATGTTCCAAAAAAGGGATTCATTCAAGACATCTCAGTAATACAGAAGAACTAATCCACAGTGGTTCAGTAAAAAGTCACTATACTGCATCCTCCAGAGGAGATTTATATATCTCAGTATATTTGCATTTGTCTTCTTATTTGACTGTGCTTATTCTTTTGAAGAACAGTGCATTTTAGGTCAATGTGATGTGCCTTTGGGAACTTTGAGGGCAGGGAATTACCCTGGCTGCCACCAGCATGGCTTCCCTCTGCACTGCAGTGGCTTGGGAGCAGCTTTCAGACACCCATCATGCACAAAGCTTTCCATGTGGATGCTCCTGGCTGTGCTTTACACTCACTTTTACAGCTATGGATGGTGCTTAGTCAGACACCCAAGGTCATGGAGTTCAGTGCTAAGGACACACCTTCAGGCCAGCAGCCTCATTAGCTCCCAGCCCTGCCTTAAACACACAAGGCCACTAAGGGTGACACCCAGCAGCTTTCCCTTCCCTTCCCTTCCCTTCCCTTCCCTTCCCTTCCCTTCCCTTCCCTTCCCTTCCCTTCCCTTCCCTTCCCTTCCCTTCCCTTCCCTTCCCTTCCCTTCCCTTCCCTTCCCTTCCCTTCCCTTCCCCTTCCCTTCCCTTCCCTTCCCTTCCTTCCCTTCCCTTCCCTTCCCTTCCCTTCCCTTCCCTTCCCTTCCCTTCCCTTCCCTTCCCTTCCCTTCCCTGGGGTCTCTGCCTCACTCAGGTGGGCACAGGGAAGCTGCACCTTTCAGCTGATGCCTTGTGAAGGCTGGCCTGGAACAGATTAGACAGAGCTAAAGAATAAAGCAGGGATTTATTAGGAGCCTCAATGGTTCCACCTTGGGCAGCACAAGAGCCCAGACAGGGCTGCACCCCAGGTGAACCCAAAATGGTCACAAAATGCATGACCGCTCATGGGGTCTGTCACTTTGATCAGTTCTGCTCCATTTGCATATTTGTTAATTGTCCAGTTACAGCTTTAGCCCATGCAGTCCTATCCTGCTTGTTTTTCTCTCTTCAGCCCACATTGTTTGTGCTCTTGGGCCTGAGATTTGGATCATTTGTCCTTTTCCTAATATCCAACCTGTATTTCCCTTGGTGCAGCTTGAGGCTGTGTGCTCTGGTTCTGTCAGTGCTGTCTGGAGAAAGAGCCCAGCCCCAGCTGAGCACAGGCCCCTTTCAGGGAGCTGTAGAGTGATGAAGTCACCCCTGAGTCTCCTTTTCTCCAGGCTGAGCCTCCCCAGCTCCCTCAGGGGTTCCTCTCAGGGTTTGTGTTCCCAGCCCCTCTCCAGCCTCGTTGCCTCCTCTGGACGCACTCGAGCGTCTCAACGTCCTTCCCAAGCTGAGGGGCCAGAACTGTTCTAAAACTGTTGGGTGGAAAGAAGTCTTGTATATAGTGTAGATGGCATTCATATTTTAAGAGAAATGTGGGCATTCAAATGTGCCAGCAGGACACTCAGTTCATTATTAGTCCAGATATTTTTTTGTTAACAGAAGTCAATTGGTTGACCAAGAAAGGAAATGTATCAAAAATTGGTGCTGAATATAAAATGAAGTCTCTGCTTTTTGGCTGTCTGCTTGGTTTCATTTTTAAGAAGGACCAAGTATGAATGAGGGAATTTATATTAAAATTTATATTTAAGATTATTAAAGCTTCTTCACAGACTGCAGATATTAATATCTAGACCATGGTAGCAGATAATCTCCCAGCAGGGAGTGGTGTTTGAACCATGAAATGTCAGTGTTCAGTTGTAGGACGAATGAACTCAGGGCTTTGTAGATCCTTGTAGGAAAGTTTAAGTTCTTACTTGTGAATAAATATAAAATATTAATTATTGAAGGATATTTTAGAGGGAATGTAGTCTGACGGTGGATGGTTGTAAAGCAGCTGCCCCCTGCCTTCAGAGGAAACACAATTATAAAGGAATTGTAGTGGGTGAAGAAAAAATGTATCTAATATATTTTGAAATAAAAATAAATCCTTAGAAATTAGATATGGCTGTCAATACTCTGAGAAAATCTCTAACCAAATTAATGCCATGATAAGTATATTTGTTGTGGGTTTAGTGGATTTTACAAGGGAGGCATGCCTAAGAATTTGTAAACACTATTTATTAAATCTGATGGAGGGGAAAATTTAACCATATGGTGGTAAGGCATGGAGGGAGCACGCTCTGGCATGCAAAGCATTTCATTAGCAAAGTCACTGCTCCTCCAAAACTGGCATCAGGGAGGACGTCTTGCCTCCTGTAAATGGCTTGGAAAAGTTAGAAGATGGGTGAGCAGATGAGGCTGGGGAGAGGGGATGGGAAGGAGGGATGCGGGAGGCAGCACAGCCCTGGCTCCACAAGACAGACAGACAGACAGACAGTGGGAGCTGCCTCAAGGGTCCATGAGCCCTGCTGCTGCTCTGTGGTGAGAGGAGGACACCGTGGAGGAGCTGGAGGAACTTCATCCTCCCTCCATTGGCCATCAGGAGGATTCCTTGGCTTGAGCTGCTCCTGTTGTGGTCCACGATGGTGGCGGATGCAACCTGCCCAGAGAGCGTCGTGTGCCAACGGGCAGGAGCCACGAGAGAGCAGTGCACACAGACAGAGCAGCTCGGCTGGGAAGGCACAGGAGGGCGCAGGCATGGAGTTCCAATATGCTTTATTTCAGCCAACATTGAAGGAACCCAAACGCAAAGACAAAGGTGGGTCCAGGGTATAAATACAGGGAAGTGGGGGCGGGAAGAGCATCAGGGTTCCAATGGTCTGAGGGCTCAGGGGTGGTACTCAGGGAAGGGACCAATAGGGAATGCCAGGCTGAATGGGCGGGGTTACACAAACCAATGGGAACACAGGGAAGGGAGAACTCTCTAGAACATGAACATATAGGGGAAAAGGGGCAGGGAAGGCCAATGGGGAAGACAGAACTGGGATAAATTACCATAGTGCTGCAGAGCACCATGGGGGCATCTTTTATGAAAAATCTTTTCCTTAGGATTTTTCCTCCTGAGAAGCTGAGAGGCTTCAAGAACAAAATGCAAACAATGGTTATCTACTGCTGTGGAATGCAACAGGTAGATCTGTGATTGGCCCATGTTGGTTGTTTGTAATTAATGGCCAATCACAGTCAGCTGGCTCAGACAGACAGACTGAGCCACAAGCCTTTGTTATCATTCCTTCTTATTCTATTCTTAGCCAGCCTTCTGATGAAATCCTTTCTTCTATTCTTTTAGTATAGTTTTAATGTAATATATATCATAAAATAATAAATCAAGCCTTCTCAGATCCTCATCTCTTCCCTCATCCTAAGACCCCTGTGAATACGGTCACAATCCTGATTCTTGCATGTGGTCCTTGGTCCTCTGAGCCCAGGAGCATTGGAATTCAACTACGGACTTTATCTATATTTTTCCCTTAATTTTCTGCGCCTGTACTAAATGGCAGGGCAAGGCTATGTTCCTAATTGCACTCTGTAATTTCCAATTTGGTGTTTAAGTGGTGCAGGTAAAAGAGAGAAAAACTGAAATGGAGAGAAGCACAGCTTTGCCTAAGGCAGTCTGCTGAAGATGAGGCAGAATGAGGCACTAATAAAAGAAAATAAAAATTGCAGGTATTAGAAAATTGGCCAATGAAGAGGTCTTGAATTCCAGTTGTAAAAAAAGAGAAAGGGCTTTCATTCTTCCCAGTTTCAGTGTGCCATCCTGCAGATGAGCTCTGTGTATTATGGTATATGATCAAGTTTGAACAGTAATTCTACATGATTGTTCCTTAAAAATTGCTATTGATGCTTTTGGTTAACTCACCTTTTCACAGCTCTCCTGCTAGAGAGCATGGGGCTGTGAGGAGAATACTGAACCAGTCTCAGGTTGGCTACTGATTTTAAAACTAACTGTCTCTGTGAATCTGGAGAGATGACAGAGGCTGGCCCTTCCATGAAACACTTTGTAGGGATCCAGGAAATACATTCAAAATTGTAATACAGTTCCTAAAAACATGTAAAATTCTGAGAGTAGAATTGTTTCCACTTCAGAGCAAAGCTGTGGGGGTTTTCTGGTGGTGCTGGGGTCACACAGTGCCAGGCACTCATATGAAAGGAGGTTTTCTTGTGCTCTGGGTGGGGTGGATGGGCTCAGTATCATTGCTGGTGTTGGCAGGAGGAGAGAACAGATGGTTGTCTACTGGAAATGAGACTTTTGTTATGAGGAATAGTGTTTGCTCCAGCCAGCACATCAAGCTCAACTTTAACTTGACACAGGTTATGTGGGTCAAAGCAGTTTTTGCATTTTTGGGATCTTTTGGGGCTGACACCTTTAATATCAAAAGGTCCAAACATGGTTTGACCATATAAAGCCTGATGACACCCTTTTCAAATGTAGTTTGGGAAATATCAAGTGCCTAATCTCCTACTTTCTTCATTAATTGTAAATTTAATTTGTAAACAGCTGCATGAGTTCAAAATTCCATCTCCTGTGATGAATACAGAACAATTAAAGTTATAAGTAAAAATAATTTATGGGGTATGTCAAAACCAAAAATATATTTACATAGAACTGTATTGATTGAAATACAATTTCATCAATCTGGAGGAGGCTCTGGACAGTATTCAAGGAACCTGGAGATGAAAAATATGGGAAGACAACAGAATAAACTGAACATCTTCATTTGTGAGGCAACTAAAACATATCACTGATTCTCAGCTGCTATAATAATTCCCTCCCTTCTCACACAGCTCCACAATACTGACAAATCTAAATATGAAGAAGAAAAATGTCTGTAGAAGGCTGTTATTTTGCTGCCTGAATTGTGTCAAGGAAGTGTAAATATAATCACATTTTATCCTCCAATCTGAAATGGATTTCAGTAGCAGAGATCACAATGTAGCTCGCCTTGATTGATAACAACTCCCTTGTTCCCATCAGTAATACGGTGAGCTGGGGAGGAAGGAGAAAGGAGATCAGCTCATGACAGAATTATTAGGCAATTCACTCAAAATCCTGTATCTTTATTTGTGCCAGGAAGGGAGAACACACCCCAAAGGTTTGTGGTGAGAACTACACCATTCTAAGGAAATTCTTTCTACAATTATTTCAATGCAGAGGCCCAGGTGGTACCACAGGATACACACAGCAATGTTATCTCTCTTAGAGTGATCCATAAGAAGGTTACAGTTTTCTTGGATTTGTTATGCACAAATTAATTCTGGCTGGTATTTCTGATGAACTGGCCCCTCAGTTTAGGAAGGACCTTGGGACACTGAGTGCATCCAGAGGAGGCAACAGGGCTGGAGAGGGGCTGGGAACACAAACCCTGTGAGGAAGCCCTGAGGGAGCTGGGGGTGCTCAGCCTGGACAAAAGGAGACTCAGGGCTGCCCTCATCACTCTACAACTCCCTGAAAGGGGCCTGTGCTCAGGTGGGATTGGTCTCTTTCTCCAGACAGCACTGACAAAACCAGAGCACACAGCCTCAAGCTGCACCAAGGGAAATACAGGTTGGACATTAGGAAAATGGTTTTTATGGAAAGAGTGATAAAGTTCTGGAATGGCTGCCTGGGGAGGTGGTGGAGTCCCCATCCCTGGGTGTGCCCTGGAGGAGCAGGGGCATCCCCTGGCAGCACCCAGGGTGGGAGCAGAGCACAGCCAGAGAGGTCCTGTAGGGGGATACAGTATGGGTAAATGAAGGTGGCATAGAATGTAATCTTATCCCCCAACGAGTTGCAGCTGGACCAATTACTAAAGATTAGGAGCAGGCCTGATCTTAACAGGCCACACCTGTAGCCAGTAAGAACAAGTGGTATAAAAGAGTGGATTGGTGGGATCTGGAGTCAGATGATGACTGCTGCAAGGACCAGGAACAGTCAGTGCTTAGAGGAGTTGCCTGTGAGAAACATTGAGGAGGTGTGATGCTCTGATGATATGAAATCCTTGCACTATAATGATAATGGAACTCTTGATATATAAGACAACAGGGTCCCAGTGCCCAGGGCTGCTCTCCAGGCTGGTTCCTCTCCTGCCCAGAGCAGGCACCTCACAGCTCTGGCTGCTGAGCAGGACGTGCGGCACTTCTGGGGCTGTGCAGTGCTGAGAGCAAACTGGATGGACTTTGGCCTCCTTTGGCCACGCAGCTGGAAACAGTGTGACTGACAGCTCAAGAGAAAAATGGAAAGAGGGAGGAATTGCTGGTGCTGGTTGTGGCCTTGTCTGACCTCCTCCATGTGTGGCCATTCAGTGAAGGAGTGGCTGATGTTTGGCACATTTACAGCTTTAGAATCCCAAATGAGTCCATACAGTGCCTTAAGGATTGTAAATTAAATCCCAGCCTGCAGCTGTCTCCTGATTTTTCTCACATTCCAGTTCTTCAGGAGATGAATTCCTAACCTGATAATTTGGCCAGCAACTGAATTTCCTCCTTGTGTTTCCTCTCACACAGCTCCATCCATTCCCTGTGCCTTCCCCAGGCATGTCTGTGCAGTAGCTGTCAGGGCTGTGAGGGAGCACAGAGTGTCTGAGCTCTGATCATTTGGTAGGCAGCCAGAAATGACGCATGTGGAGACTCCCCTCCACAGCTGTATCCTTTTCAAAGTGATGTTTGCAGCAGAGAGCTACAAAAGTGCTATTATGTTGTCTTGAGTGGCTATGTGGGTTGCATTCTAAGAGCCGGGATTAAATTTTGCCATCACTGCCCATGAGCAATTTGCCATTGTGCAGCCAGCAGCTTTCAGGGCAGGTTATTATTGCTGTCTGCATGGCTTGAAACCTGAAACAGGACTCCCAACCTTGGGAGAAAAAAAGATAATCCCTTTTCCTCTGTTGTCTTGGAAGTCAGGGAAATGCAGCCCCCCTTCTCCTGTGCTAATGATCCTGTCCTCAGAGGTGCTGCTGGGTTGGCTTTGCTGCATCCCAGGAGGGGCTGGATGGATTTGGCTGCTCCCACTGGAGGGGTCTGTCACAGACACATTTTATGGAAAATCCTTTCCTTAGGATTTTTCCTCCTGAGAAGCTGGGAGGCCTCAGGAACAAAATGTAAACAATGGTTATCTGCTGCTGTGGAGTGCAACAGGTGCATCTGTGATTGGTCTCATGTGGTTGTTTTTAATTAATGGCCAATCACAGCCCAGCTGGCTTGGACAGAGAGTCTGAGCCACAAACCTTTGTTATCATTCTTTCTTTCCTATTCTATTCTTAGCTAGCCTTCTGATGAAATCCTTTCTTCTATTCTTTTAGTATAGTTTTAATGTAATATATCTAATAAAATGATAGATCAAGCCTTCTGAAATGAGTCAGATCCTCATCTCTTCTGTTAACCTGAGACCCCTGTGAACACGGTCACAGCTGATGGAAGGTCCTGTCTGCCCAGGGATTCCCATCAGTGCACAAATGAGCACTGACAGCCACCTGTGGGCACAGGAAGTTACCCAGCAGGTTACAAAGAGCAGAGCAAGAGGCAAACCTCTGAAAGCTGTGTTTATTTTTGTTATATTAGGGGTCAGATGTAAGAGTGACAGAGACTGGCTTGCTGGAACAGAAATTGCTAAAGAAAAGAGATATTTATTGTTGTCATATATAGTGCAAGAGTTCTATTGTCATTACATTGCAAGGGTTCCATATTGCTAGAGTTTTATACCGCCTTGATGTTTCTTGTAGGCAGCTCCTCTAGGCATTGACTCTTCCTTATCCTTGAAGTAGCCAACTGACTCCAGATGCCACCAATCCACTCTTTTATACCACTGTTCTTATTGGCTACAGTTGTGGCCTGTTAACACCAGGCCTGCTCCGAATCTTTAGTAATTGGTCCAGCTGCAACTCATTGGGGGATAAGATTACATTCTATGCCACCTTCATTTACCCATACTGTATCCCCCTACAATTTATCACCAAGGGTTGTTTCTTCCATTCTTGTTTTCTAGGCATGGCAAAAATTTTAACAGCTCAAGATGCTTTGAATTAAAGCAAACCCCATTCCTCTCCTTTTGTCTTTGCACTCCATCTCTCCCCCCAGTCACAATCCAGATCACAGAGATGCTCACCACTGCCTCCCAAATTAGCTGGGTTTTTTTCTTCCAGACAGGCAAAAAAGTTACACTTGAGTGCACACTCTTTTGAAGAGGTACTAGAATATCTTTGCACTTTTTGGTTTTTCCATTTTGCTCTGTTTGTAATACTCCCAATTAACCCCAAATTTCAACCCTTTTCCTCATTATATAATAATTCAATTGATATTCAGTTGACTCCCACAGAATAACTTCATATCTGTCTTAAGTATCAGCTTGATATCAAAGTAAATTTACCATTAAAATGAGTTCCAGTCATTTTTTCCTGGCCTCATCTTCATAATGAAGGAGAACTTGGCTCTTTGCAAAACAAGTGCTAATGAAAATAAGGTGGCAGTTGTTAAGCCTCCTATCTTATCTCATATGAACCCTCTCAGTCCTCCTGTGTGAAGATCAAGACCCCCAAAAACTCAGAAGTCCTGGGAAGATCTGAAAAGGTCACCTGTGTGGATGAAATTGCTTCAGGAATTCAATATTCATTCTATCTCATAAAAAATCCTCTTTGAGAGAAACAATTTTGTTAGTTTTTACCCTAAGGACTCATGCCAATCTCCTTTCTGAGAAGAAAGGGCTAAAAATTCAAGGCCCTAGGACAAAATTACCTTTCTAGAAGATGTCCAGACACAGAAAGATGCTCAGTGAAACTTGATTTTATTGCTCCTGGTTTTCCCTGGGGTTGATCCAGTGCTGTGGGGAGCAGTGCAAGAATCAAAGGAGTCATTGTATGAGGGATGAGGTTCAAGGCATCACCCTGCCCAAGGAAATGTCAGGGACTCTGGACTGAGATCTGGATCTGGACATGGTTGGCATGAGCTGGTGGAAGGCCATCTGCTGACCTAGTCCTTGTTCCTCTGGCCCAGGAATTGTTTTGTGAGTCAGAATGTCCCAAGTCCAGCCTTTCCTGGATCTCTCTCTCTTACTGCAGTGTCTGAGAAGATATAAGCTTTGGCTGAAGCTTTTCCACAGATGAGGCCTTTTCTGCCTGCACTGCCCAGTTGTCACATTCACATTTTCTGGAAAAATCCCCTCACCCAGGATTTTTGTCCTGGGAAGCTGGGAAGCCTCAGAGAAAAAGGAAAACAATTCTTATCTCATTTACTTCTCCTGTGTTGTGCTCATGTGGAATGTGTTTGGAGATTGTTTATCCACAGGTGATTGTTCCGATTGTTCTGCAGTGAGTTGTTATCACTCTTTGGCCAATCAGGGCCAAGCTGTGTTGGGATTCTGAAGAGAGTCAGGAGTTTTCATTATTATCTTTTTAGCATTGTGTAAGTATCCTTTCTGTATTCTTTAGTATAGTTTAGTATAGCATTCTTTAATATAATATAGTGTAATAAAGTAATAAATTACTTTTTTACACTATATTATATTAAATATTAAATTATTAAATTCTGAGAACCTGGAGTCAGATTCATCATTCCTTCCTGCCACAAGGGTCCCTGCAAATACAATACCCCATGGCCTCACACAACAGGCTCTCCCTTCAGCACCTTGGCACGATGCTGCTCAGGGCCACAAACAGGAATTTGGAGATTCATTTCCTCCTGTGATAGATTAGTAATGCCATGGTTGACTCTCACAATTAAAGGTAAATATCCTGTATATATGTCAGGAGCAGTTTTATAGATTTATAGTTGTGTTTTACCCCCCTTGTGCTGTTCTCAGGGGTGCCCTGGGTTGGGGACATTTGGGAGGGTCACTCGTTCCTGTGGCAGCCCCTGAGCTCCAATCAAGGTGTCAGGCAGGGATCTCCAGCACTGGGCAGGGAAGGAGGAGTCCAGGGACAGAACTTTGGGAGGGGCTAAAGGGTTAAAAGGGGAAACCTCCATTGTGTGGGTGAGCACATGGTGGGGAAAATCCTCTGCTCCTGGTGCTGTAATATTTTCTGTATTCAGTCTGCTGTTGTATTTTTCATAAGGTTTTAATAAACCTTCTAAATTCTTGGAAGTGAGTAGCATTTCTCACATCTGGGAATTCTGCCTCTGTCAAATCATCTTTAACTGGGCCAGTGGTTCCAGTGCGGGCACCTTTGCAGCACTTCCATGGGAAACAAAGCTCCAGCAATGTCAGATTGGATTGACCTGCTGTTTGAGGAGGTTGTGGAATTTAATTAGCACTCAGAGAAGCACTTGGCGAGCTCGGGATGCAAAAACGTGATTGAAGTATCTTTGTATCCATGCTAGTAAAATCTGCCTGCAAATTAAACAACCACATGGCTTTTCTGGTCAACATTTGCTGGTGGAGAGTGCCAGGGTGGAGGAGGGAGATGCATTGGTGGGGCTGTCAGCTGGTGCTGTGCCCAAGCCCATGGGCAGGGCATTCATACCAAGCTCAGGAGCAGCTCAGAGCTGCAGTTTGAGGTGTAGGAATGAAAGAATCCCCTTGCCTGGCTCCCCCAGCCCCTCTCTCCTGACAAATGAGGAGCTCTCATCAAGCTCCTGTGCAGCTCCTGGCAGTGCTGCTGCTTTGGAGGAGAGAGTGGAATAATCAGCTTTGTGCTGGAGATAAGAGACAGCAGCGAGTTGTGGGGGATGCAAATGGGATGGACACACAGCTCTGGCTCTGATTGCCACATGTCCCTGCTGCTTGTCCCAGAGCACAGGCTGTGGCTGCCTGCCATGGCACTGGAGGTTTCAGTGGCTTTTCCATCATTATTTTTTCTTTCTTTACCTTTTTTCCCCTCTTCCCTTTCTGCGAGCAGATGAAACATGCACTTAATTTTCAGGAAAGTGACTGCTGTGGTGGCAGCTGTGGGAAATCAAATGCACAGCAGGCCCCCATAATTCACAATAATTTTGTGTAGCAGTTTCTGATGATGTGATATCAGGTGAAAATTATCCCTGCTACTTTCTCATGTCCCACATCTTTGAACTCCAGCCTTCTTTTCCATTGGCATCTGTGCCTAAGGCTACCAGATTATTGACAGGGGAGAAGCAATATCATAGATTTAGTTCCTAAATCTTCCTTGTAAACATATTGCTGGGGATGCACACAGGGTGCTGCTGGAGACTCAGCAGTAAATACCACTGATTTTAGCCCTTTAATCTCCACTGTTTTTATTTACACAGACTCTTTTGTTAAGAAGCATCCATTTTGATCTACTATATTTACCCTCAAATGAGTTAGTTACTTGTGATGAGATAAAAATGTTAATGATATCTCCGTGTCACAGGATTTTATTTTAAGTGGAAATCTAACGTAGCATATAATGTTTTATTATTGCTCTAAGTTCAGTTATTAATATCTGAGGGTATCCTTCCTTCCCTGTCTCCATTCAGGGGATGCAGCTGGGCTTGGCTTAGGGCACAGGAAGGGATGAACTCAGCTCCAGCTGAATTCACCACTTGGCACAGGTGGGGCAGCCCCTCCTTCTAAAATATTCTGGGAAATGAACTTGGAAAAATGGGTTCAGGATGCTGATGCCCCATCAGCCAGGGCACACTTGGAGGACATCAGGCCCAAAGCTCCACAGCTCCTGCCCAGGAAGGAGAGGCCTCCAGGAGACCCTTGGCCCAGGAGGGGCTTTGGGGCAGGTTATGATGAGAGCAGAAAAGCCCCAAGGCCCTAAAGGGGCCCCAAAAGCCTCTGAGGGGCCCTAAGAGGCCCAATGGATTGTGCAGAGGGGCATTTTCTTGAGATCACATCAAAGGGTCACCTGCCTTCTGCCGGACAGCAGGACTCTGGGACCAGTGTGGGCTGTAGCATCAGATTCCTGAGAGAGCTGGGCTCGAGAAGGGAGGGACCATGGGACTGTACTTACAGAAGATATTGGTGAAGGGTGAAACCTATTGCAATCATGTTGAGTTTTATCTTCTTTTTTGCCAAGGTCAGATTAAATGGCGAGACAGAATTTCTTGTCAAACAAACTCAGATGTTCATCAGTTCTTATCTATGTCACAGTGTCACAAACCCTGAGTTCTACAGCACTTCAACAAACTGAAAATGGAGCCCTGTCTCTCTTTCTACAAGGCCTTTTAAGGATAAACTCTCCAATTCAGAAATGACACTGAAATTATTTTCACTTTTAACCCAATAACCAACCACCTGTGCCCACAATGGAGACATTTTTATCCAATTACACAAAACCACCAAACACATTGAGAAGAAGGTGAAGAAGAAGGAGAAGAAGAAGGAGGACCAGCCTCCACCCTAAAACCTCCATCTTGCTTTATATATATTACTATATATACATACATACATATACATACATACATATGTATATATATGGTTATATGTATTATATATAACTTACTATATTATATATTGTTATATATATTATATATAACTTAATAGTTATATATATTATATATAACTTTAAGTTTTCCACCCTGTGATATCACACACTTCTATTCAAGCTCCACACCCACAATCCCAGTGCTATAATTCAATTTTGGAAGCTTTCTCCACAGCCTCAGGTCAAATGCAGTGTAATCTTGGGGGTCAGTGCATCTCAGCAGAGAAAGTCTGAAATTCTCAGGAACCAGGGTTCCAACACAATCTGAGATATCATTTCCATTGCTAGGTATCAAATGGGGCTGTTACAGCTTGGTTGGCGAGAATGTTTAAATATTGATGATGATTCTGCTCAGCAGAGCATTGCATCTACTGAGAGGACCCCGTGAATCTGGAATATTTAATGCAATCAGCTGGAATGTAATGCACAATATGTACAGCGTGGTTCAGCCTGTGCATTTAATCACTGTTCTCACAAGGATATTACCTGCAATAATGCTGTGCCAAGCCTAAAGTGGGGAACAAAAACTCCTCCTCAAGGGAACAGCAACAGGAGTTCCTTCTATGATTCTGGTTCCCTTGCAGACATATCCTCAGAAATAAAGTTGTCCTAAATAGTACAGACTTAATTTGCAAATAAAAGCACTAAATGCTATTTATCTGTAGTTACTGGTTTAGTTACTGTTGGGAAGTCATTGTATATATTAACTTAGGAACTAATAAAAAAGGTTACTTATCTGGGGACACACAGGAATTCTCCTTTTACTATTAATTCAAAATATCAGTCAAAGATTGCCCCATTAATATACTTTCCCCCTGCTTTCTCTTGGAAGTTCCCTTTCTACCAGGATCTTCCAACAACTCTGGAAGATCACATAATGCTATAATGAGCAAAGCTAATGTGAGCAAAAATTAGAGAAAATAGTTTGTTTGAAGTTTTAAGCTGAAGATCAATCATTCATGGATTCAAGAAAGAGACACCACCAGTACACCACCGACCTGTTACTTGGAAAGAGAGGTGTGCTCCTGTCTTGGTTTGAAAAGCCAGGTGTCTGCTAAGGAAGGCAGGAGCTTCCCTTGAAATGGAAAATGTAAACCCCTTCCTTCTGAATTATTATAATTTTGAAATTAAGGTGCTCTCAGGCAAAGATATGGGAGTAGGAATAACAGTTCTTTACTAGGAAAATTAAAAATACAAATGCAATAGTACAAAAAAAAAAAAAGAAAAAAACAGTGACAGAGTCTGAGTAGGAGCTGATCCCCTGTGTGTCAGGGAGGTGTCCCAGCCCCATCCATGGGGGCTCAGCCCTCCTGCAGTGCCAGCTGTGGCTCTGCTGCAGCACGGATCCTGCACAAGGGGGGAGTTTTCCTCTGCAGCTCCAGGGCTGCTGCAGATGGGCCTGGGCTCCCTCTGGCCATGCAGGGCAGCAGAAAGCTGCTCCTCTGGCAATGCAGGGGGCAAAGGCTGCTGTGCTGGGCCAGGCTCAGATTGGATCCAGGTAGGAATGCTTGGCTCCTCCCCTGGGCGGAGCATCTCCCCATGGGATGCTGGGATTGGATCAGCCCTGCAGGGACACTCAGTGGCCATGGACAGCAGAGATCTCCTGGAGGGAGGGTTGGCTGTGGGAGAGATAAAGAAAAAACTGCCCATGGACAGCAGAGAACTGCCCCAGCTCTGACAGGTGGGGATAGAACACACACATTTCCAACCTGAGACCCTTCCTGACACATCAGATGTGTCAGAAGTTCCTGCAGTGGCAGGGTTCTAACAGCTGATGTATCCTGTTAGTGGAGACACAGACAATAAGGAGAATGATACGAAGTTCAGCCAGCACTGATAAAATGAACAGAACCCGAACAGACAAACCTGTGAACCTGTGGCTTGCAGGTGGCAATAGACACAGTTCCAGTGGTAAGACTCAGCTCTTCCCATGGATTCTGGCTTCTGGTTAGTTGAGGTGTTGGGGCTGGGTTGGACTCGATGATCTTGAAGGTCTCTTCCAACCTGGTGATTCTGTGAATTCTGTGAATGGGCTTGGAGAGAAATGCAGGGGACACCAGTAGGGAGTCTTTTTCCACTAACAAAAAAAATCCTCCTCAAACCTACAGCACGGGACAAGGAGGATTTAATGGCTGAGTAACAACCCTCACTCCTTCCCCATTCCATGAATTCTGAGTGTGTGACCCAGATCCTGTTTTTACTTCAGACACTATTGAGTGATAAGGACCAGGACAGGGAGGGAGAAGGCCATACTACTGTATTGGAATTTGCAGGTCCCCACAGAGGGCCCAGCAGCACCAGCTGCATTTTCACTTCCACTGGTGCTGCTGAACCTGGGAAGAAGCACAACCAAGCAGAGGACTACAGTGGTGTCATGCTGGAAATAAAGCCTGTTGAATAATCCGAGTGTACCTGTATTTAAGTGCCACAGCCCTAACTCCTTCCAAGCAAGCAGCCACCATAAACACAGCTCAGCACTGACTCATCACATCAGCTCCCTGTAGCAGGCAAAGACATTAAATGAAAGTGAAAATCCATCAGTTTTTTATTTCTTCTAAGAGCATGGCATTGTGTTGGAATTCAGGAAATTCTTCTGGCTGTCTTGGATGGCTCAAACCCCTGCCAGGGGGCTCAGAGACCTTGGCACAGAGCCTAAGACCCCTGTGACTTCGATTATGACCCTGTGACTTTGATTATGGAAAAAATTACCAACCTTATATGAGGATCTGCAAGCCACAAAAGTCTAAGTAGAAGAATAGTTAGTTTGTCACGGGGTGAAAAATAGGTTTTTTGGGGTTTCTAGAAGTGGCGTTCAGGAGACAAGATGGAGGAATCTGGGTATGTCCAATCTTTTTCCTTCTTCTTCTTCTTGGCCTCCATCTTCTGCTGTGATGGTGGCACTTTTGGATTGGTTTAGAGTAGAAGCTCGCTGTCTAACACAGGTGATAGGTATTGGGAAGTTATGGTAAATAATGTACACATAGTTTTTAGTATAAAAAGATAACACCACCCCAGAGGCAGGCAGAGTGCCTGGAACTCTCCTGCTGGATGGACCTCGACAGGCCAGAGAAAGAATTTTATAGATAAGAAACAATAACCTTGAGACCAAGAGGTTAAGAGCTCTGACTCCTTCTTCGACTGCTGGACTGGGAAAAGAGACTTTCTAACACATCTCAGGGTCACAGTGACCAGCAGAAACCTCGAGAGCATTGGGCATACAGAGGTGTATAAGCAGCCTCTGGACTGCACCTGGTCTCTACAGGAAGGCTTTTGAAGAGCTGAGACAGTGTGTTCCTCCAGAGCTAAATGCAAATAGCAGCACTGCATCTCCAGTGCAGGAGGAAATTGAGTTCACAGGGAGGTGAAGCTGCTCCCCCACCAGCCTCTGATCCTCAGCCCTTTTTCCAGGGATGCTGAAAGTAATCCCTCACACTCCCAGGCAAAAAAACCCATGAAAAACAGCAAATTACTTGATCATCCTTACACTGATCTGAGCCCTGCATCTGTGAGCAGCTGAACCCAAGGGCAGGGGACCTTGCAGAAAGCTGTTTCACTGCCTGAGACAAAACACCCTCCCCCTTTCATCAGCAAACTCCAAATTCAGAGCACTGGGGCTGGGGATGTGTCCTGCCCACACCTGGGGCTGTGCTGGGAAAGGTAGGATCAGGTGGAGCTTTGTTTTCTTTCAGGCAAAATTAAAAGAGCTACATTTAGAAGGAAGAAGCTCTAGGAAAAAAACAAAAAGAGAAGGCAAATAATCCAGAAGTGGGGGGGAGGGGAGAATATAAAAGGCTCTGTTTTTAATCAGGAAAAGCAATTTAGTTGCAGTTTTCTGCATAATTCTGCTGAAGAAATAAATTATGCAGAAGAATGTGCTTTTCTCCTGAGGCTAAAAAAAGAACAAGTGGGGCTCAGGGAAATGCCTGGGACTTACACGTGTTTGCTATTTAGCTGTGTGTTTTTTGACAATTCCTTGTAGGTTGAATGGTTTATCCTGTAAGCTCCAGCTCTGAAATGGACTCCTGACAGGCGTGCAGCAGCACTGCCCTCTCATATGGGAGGAATTAGTTTTCTGTGGCATGGCAGCATCTGGGAAAAGCCTTTTCTGGTTTTTTGGGGGATGTTGGAGCCCCTCACACCCATGGTGGGGCAGCTCTGCCCCGTGGGGCTCGCTGAGCCTCCTCCCTCCCTGAGCTGCTCACCTGCGTGGATGTGAATGGAAACCCTGTCCAAAACAGATTGTAATTGGTAACCCCATCAAAAATAGATTCTGATGCAGACAATGTTGGCTTTTCTATTGCTATGCTAGAGGAAAAAAAAAGCTGCAGTTTTATTTCTTGGATGTTTTGTGCAGCAGTTTCCAAACTCATGACATGAGTTTATTTCCTGAAAAGAAGAAAAATGCAGGCACAGAACACTGAAGTTCTGGGTTCCTTAACAGGAGAAATGTAAATTTTAAAATTACTTATTTTCCACTGAAAGTCTGGTAAATGCTTAGGTTTGGGACTTCAGAGCTCAAAGCACTTAGATGTATTGGAAAGCTTTTATTCAAAGCTTTAAAATATTAATTTAGAAATCCTTCAGTGCAAGATCCTCACAAATGCCCTATCAAAGGTATGCTGATTTTTTTGGTTTAGTTGATTAAACACGAGTACAAAACTTGTACATTCAGTGAGTTTTGCAGGGGGGAATAACAAATTGAGAGGCAAACCACAGATTTATCCCTCAAACTTTGGGTTTTCCTGTAAAGATCCAGGTTCAGATAATTACTGAGTCCCTCCAGCTCAGTCTCCAGTGGTGTTTAGAAACTGGGACCACCATTTGTGAGGTTTTTAGCAGGGGGCTCTGAAGTGGCTTGGGAGATGAAGAGCTACTGAGGAGAAGCTGGCACAAAGGGGACATGTCCTCTGCATTGCTACCAGAGCCCCAGACACAGCTCCAGGGCAGGAATGGCATAGGGGAAGAAACTCCCGACAGAGAATCCAGGTTCTGCTCAGCCAGACACCCCTGTGCCACATTCACATTCTCTGAAAAATTCCTTCCCAGGATTTGTCTCCTGGGAAGCTGAGAAGCCTCAGAGAAAAGGAAACCTATTCTTATCTCATTTGCTTCTCCTGTGTTGTGCCCATGTGGAATGTGTTTGGAGATTGTTTACCCACAGGTGATTGTTCCATTGGATTCTGCTGGGAGTTGTTTTCACTCTTTGGCCAATCAGGGCCAGGCTGTGTCAGGACTCTGGAGAGAGTCAGGAGTTTTCATTATTATCTTTTTAGCATTGTGTAAGTATCCTTTCTGTATTCTTTAGTATAGTTTAGTATACTTTAATATAATACAGTATAATAAAGTAATAAATTAGCCTTCTGATAAGATGGAGTCAGATGCATCGTTCTCTGCCCTCATTGGTGGGGAGAGAATTTACATTTACAAAAGGCATGGCCCTCTATTTCTGGGGGGATGTATTGGTACCCCAGAACAGTCACTCCCCAAGGATGTGCAATACTGCCACGGTAATTGGAATTTCTAACATGCAGATTCCTCAAGCCACAGGTGCCATGGAAGCTACTAAAAACCATTTTATGTTTGTGGCTATACTGATGATGCTTTCTGTGGGTCAGGGGCTTATTTAAATGACTCTGTGATTGTGAGGAGGTACAGAATTGAATTTAATTCCCTGTTTACTCTGAATTTGATTTGATGATGCCTAACAACTGCTTTATGACGAAGAAGACATGCATGATTACAGTTCATAGACATCTCACAGCTGGAGAAATAAATATTTTTTCTTAGTGATATATCTGTGGAAACCATAATGTACAAACTGCCTTCCTACAATGATGGCTGCAGTTTTAAAAAAGCTGTTTGCTGCAGGGAAATCCCACTATTTCTAACAGGGATAAGAGCCGTGTTTTCTATAGCAGGAAATGGATAATGACACTAATTTTTCTTCCTCATTCTGTAACTGTGTGTAGTGCCTGGTCCTGGAAGATGCATGAAGTGCAACCAGGATGAACACAGTGCAGTGGGAGCTGGCCTCTCTTTGAAATAATGGCCAGTTTTGTGAACATGGTGGTTAAAAATATGAGGGACTGAAATCTTTTCTGCTTAAAATAGGCCCTCTGCCCTGTGAAGGAGAGCTTATGCTCCTGCTCCATATATAAGGAACCCTTCCTCAACTGGGGGCTGGATTTAGGTGATCCTTAAAGTCCCTTCCAGCCCATTCTATGATTCTCTGTTATGGAGTGCATATAAAATCACTGATGGAAAATAACTATTTTTTAAAAGGAAAATAATTCCTTTTTTATTATTACTTTTTTTTATGCAGTGATTTTAAAATGTCAAATCCAATGCTCCACATCCAGGGAGTCCGCTCATATTCTGGGGCAAATCATCTGTTTTGCAGGCTCGTGTGCCTTTAGTTCAAGTAATGAACACCACATTTACACATCAGTTACAACATGGAGATGAGTTGTGTGGCAGGTGAACACGCTGAAGGGCCTTTGCTCTGTCAGGGCAGTGGGAGCTGAGTGCTGTGCCCATCCAGCAGCTCTGACAGACAGTGGTGCTCAGCAGCAGCATTCCCCAGCTCTCAGAGGCTCTGCTTTGGGACAGCACCTCCAGCCCAGCACTTTCTGGTGGTGGCTGTGTGCACAGACATGCTTGGTGCTGAATCAGCTCACTTTTAGGGCAATTTTCCCCTTGTCCTTCCCCCATCCCCAGCCAGGCTGATTTGCCTAATGGGAGCTGACAGTAAACCTCAGCCCTGATTGTCAGATTTCTCTGGAAACCTCAAGGGAAAGAGAGGAAGGCAGGCATTTGAGGAGCAAAAATAGCACACATAATGAGCTCCCTTATTTAGCCAAACTGCTTTTTTAATAACCTTGCTTTTCCTTCTCACCCTGGCACAGACAGACACACTGAACAGGTGGCAGCACAACAATGGGATCTGCTCTGGGGGCTGGCATGGCCAGGGATGGATGGATGGATGGATGCCACTGCTGGCCCCTGGGCTACAGCTTGATCCCTCTGTGGGGATACAGCCTGGGAAATCCATTTAGGAACAGTCTAAAAAGTGATCTCTTCCTTCCTTATTTTGTTTAACTCATCTAAATCCTCATCTCCTGCCTGATTCAGGCTGTGTTTAACCTGGCGTCCCTCTGGCACAGGCTCAGGTTGGCACTGAACTGTGAGCTTTGGGCAACAGGGCCAGTCCAGCACAGTTTGTGCTTTCTGCATCCAGACAGGGAAAATGGTTTTTCCCCAAGTTGTTTGGGATATTTTCTGAAAATGATATTTTTCATTTTTAAAATGATAAATATAATTTCCATGATATTTTTGGAAAAATCCTCTTTGCCCAGGATTTCTTCTCCTGGAAAGCTGAGAAGCCTCAGAAAAGAATGATAAATAATAATTATCTGATTGCTGCTCCTGTGTTTGCTGCTTTGGAATATGGCTTGGATATTGTTTACCAACAGGTGCATCTTTGATTGGTTCCATGTGAGTTGTTTTAATTTAATGACCAATCACAGTCCAGCTGTGTCGGGCTCTGAGCAGTTACAGGTTTTTATTATTCATTCTTGTTAAACCTTCTGATGTATCCTTTCTCTTTCTTTAGTATAGTTTTAGTATAGCAATAAGTATATGTATATGATTATATATGATGTTGATGTATTAATGTATAATTAATAGTAAATTATAATATATAATAATATATCAGCCTTCTGAGAACATGGAGTCAAATTCTCATCTCTCACCTCGTCCTGGGGACCTCGCAACACCACACTGTCACATTTTTATAGTGGTTTTTCTTTTTTTTCAGACCTGTAAACTGCTTGAGATAGATGTCACCCTGAGCAGTGGAGACTTGTAGCTTCTTCAGAAACTTCAAATTAATTCACACAAGTGTTTGGGCTCACACAGGTGCAGCAACTGGCTGCTGAACAGTATCTGTAGTTATTATTTTAGTATTACTTAAGTCAGCCTAATTTCATGGTCAATTTTGTTTACAATGAGTAAGAACTTAAAAGCAGGAGTAAGCTTGTCTATTAAAAATATCTAAACATTTTTATTCTAATGGGGATAAGAGCTAAATGAGACTGATCTTAAAGAAGCAACTTGTGTTCTATTCCTTGGCTGTTCAGCTCCTAAATATCACTTCCAACTTTGGCTGTGCATTGAGAGATGAATGATATCTGAATGTTATCAATTAGATAGGCTGTTAGAGAGCCCCAGATAAATCCCAATCAGTTTTCTGGCTAAGGGCACATTTTGTGTTGCCTCAGAAATTTAAATCCATTTACAGTATATGTCTTATATTTGTCCATATTCCAGAACTGTGCCGTCTTTATTTTTTCTTGTGGATTCCTGTTGCTTTCCAGTACTTTTAGTTGGTGAATTCAATCCCAGATAGATCTTTGTCTTAGCTATATCAAATCAGCTCCTTCTGAACCAGGACAGGAGCCCAAGTTCCTGTTCAGGCATGTTTTAGGGTGAGGTGCCCAGCCCAAAACCACTCTGGAGTGAGGCCAAAGGCCAGTTTGAAAGTGTTTCTGTGCCCTTATGAGAGAGTGATTTACCAGCCTCACAAGAGCTGTTATTGTTAGTTAGACTCAGTGTGTGTCCACATGCTGTGGAATTTTCAGGTCTGTGCTGCTTTGTGCTCTGGGAAGTTTTCTTAATCATTCACCAGGTCTAGTTGGGAAATAATATCCAAGAAAGTAGAGCAGGACAAGTTTTGCATAACTCTTTTATATCTCCCTTATTTGCACATTTTTTTTTCTTCAAAACCAGGTTTTCTCATCTCTGTCCTTTTCTGCCTATTCTGCTTCCCTGCTCTGTCCGCTGTTTTTCCTTCTACTGCACAAGGGAAATGATGAAACAGCTCCTGAGTGACTTCACCAGTCAGGTTCTGCCTTATTTATATAAAAATTAAACTTTCTTCTTGCCATAATATGTAGAAAAGCCACCCCCCACCAGCCACAGGTGAGAAGAGTGCACATTAAATCTTCCCATCATTGTGCACTGCTTTGCCTCCTGCTGCTTTTATTGACAAGCCTTGCAAGTTTGTTAGTGAAAGTGGAAGAATGTAATTCTTATTTGTCTGGCTGAAGAGAAAAGGAAAGTCCTTCTCATCTTCTTAGCTTGGATAGCCCCTCTCATCCTCTTTGCTGTTGTTTCAGTGCTTGTTAAATCCATTACACCCTGGGAGGTGCTCCATTTTAAGGGGTCTGAATGCATTTCTCTCTGCTGATCTGGGAGATATAACCACAACAAATGTCACTCATGTAATTTTCTGTAAAGAGCAGACATTTATCTGTAAGTCACTGTTGTGGCCCAATAAGGATGATTTTACTGAAGAATGTAAGGAGGAAAAAGGCCTCTTTGGGATCTAGAAAATAAACAAATATCAAATTTGATTGTTACCTCCTTTCAGAAGTTGACACAAAGATTGATTGTTAATAAGCATGTGTTCTTAATTTGCATTGCAAAATTTTTAACACAAGCTACAGACAGCCATCAAAATAATCAGTTTGTTATTCTGTGAGTCTTCCTTTTTCCTATTGCCTACCCATGGGAGGGAAGATACATTTCTATAAAGGAACAGTGAGAAACTCAGCTGGAGAGCAGCAAGATAACAAATTGCAGTAGATATCCTCAGTTCCCTGAGTGGGTGCCAGGTTAATGCCTCACACCAGCTCAGAAATTCAATGGCCAATTTATTCTGCACTGGAAATATTTTCCCTTATTTCTTAATTTTTGCTAGCGGTGTATTTACACCCTCACAAAGTGAATTTCAGATGGACAAGATTATAAAGAAAAGACAGGATGCTGAAGAAAGCCCTGAAGGTATTGTCCTGATTTATAGATTTGCTCCAGCCTGAGAAGCTCAGAGCATTCTTCAGTGAGGGCCAGAAGTGATTAGGAAATAATGATCCATGGAGAGGGGTCAGAAGATGTTGGGATTAGATCTTCATGGCTGAACAGGTCATGAACATGAACCAATCTGCATGAAATGCTGCCTCTGTGTCAGCTTCTCAAAACTGTTGATTTATTCCTGTTATCTTTATTTTGCTTCCAAGGAGCAAGATATGGGGAATTAAGTAGCCAGAGATAGGTACATTTTCACTTAATGTTTCATTACCTTCTGTATGTTTCTGGTTTACTTAAAACCTGTGCAGATGTCTGTTTTTTTCCTTGTTCATCTTCTCAGAGATTCATGTTTAAAAGAAGATTCATAAAACATTTTCAAGTGGGGAAAAACTCTTAGGTTAAATTCAAAGTCTCTTTTGATCTCCCCGAGATATAATCATTGACAATGATCAGTAAAAGGGGAAAACCATCATGTCTACATTAGCCCAAGAAAACAGTATTGCAGCTCTCAAAGGCCTTCAATAGCTTTTCCTTGTAAAGTACAGAAGATCTCATATTAAAAAATTTGTTTATTTCAATATCTGAACAGTTGAAAGTTTCTTATTTCAAGCCAAGGTGGTTCCCAGTAGCAGTAATACTCTTATCCCTGGGATGGTCTTGGGGTAGAAGTGAGTTCATCTGATCATCTTCTACACTCTTCCATGAAAAGATAAGGCTGACCAGCTTGGATTAAAATTGTCTGTGATGAAAATACGGCAATTCTAGCAGTTACCTTGGGGTGGGACTGAAATGTTACATCATGACTTCAGAAGACACTGCCCAAGTCCTCATTACAGTTCTTTTATTTTTAACTAAGACTAGACAAAGAAGAATTTTTATCCCAGTTTTCCATTGGGAACACAGTTATACTGCAGGGCACTTGCTCTTTACTCAGGAAATTTGTACAAGACAGAGCAGTTGTGTCTAGATTGCCCAAATCTCATTGTGGTTGCCCCAAAGCCATCTTCTGGAATTTTGATTTCTGCTATTATTTTAAGTAATGTCTTATTCTAGCATTCCAAATTCCTTAGACTAGTAGAACTTCGACATTTTTCATCATTTGGTCAGACACCAACTTCTGTTACAGGACAAACTTAGAGAACTGTATATTCATGAGTTTTTCATGTGAATTGTTTGAAGATTTTGATGCTGGACAGCCAGACATCCTTGTGGATGTACTGGAAGCACTGTGGTTGTGGAATTAAGGAGTTAAAATTTATAATTCATGAAATTATTCATAAAAAAACAAGTTTTCCTCTCTCCTTTTCTCATCCCAAACCCAGGATTCTCAGAGCTACCACTGTTTTCTTTGTCCTGCAATACTTCATGGTATTATTTCAGGTTATTTCATCCTTCCAACTTTACTTTGATCCAGCTACAAAAGGCAGTGCACGTTCTTTCCCAGGTAGGAGTGGTATCCACCTGTTTAAATAAGAAAAGATTATGTCTATTCTTTATTGGGAAAAAAAATGAAGTGAGAACTTATGGTTTTCTTGTCTTCCACTTGAAAAGAGAAAGTGCTTGATTTCTCAGCCATACAGATGTGATTTTCCTCTGCAGTGTGATCATTCAGATGAGCTGAACACAAACTTGGTTCTGCTGTTTTCCATTCCCAGGCTCAGGAGATCCCAGCCATGTGGGTGGAATCTGCATCTTGATGCTCTGTCAGGTTTGCCAGGACCTGTTTGTGTTTGTGCCTCTTGTGGGCAGCTTTTTTCCATCAGATTAAGCTGGGATTCTTTGCAGCTGAGGCCTCTTGGTGCAAGAAGCTATTGCCATTATTTGTCTAATGCTAGCACTGTGGGTTTTAACTCAGAACAGGCTCTCAGTGTTCTTCTCATATGGCTGAAAAATGATCATGAGGTTTTAGGGGCTGTTTTTGCTTACCAGACTCCAGCAGTCTTTGTGCAGAAGGGATTACTCAGGAGCACTGGTTTTTAGCCAATGCATGGAACAGGACATTGGGCTGGATACATAAAACTTCCCCTAACTCTTGGGCAAAGATCCATTGCACAGGTTTGAAGGAAACCTATAGGAATTTCAGGTTTGACGGAAACCCGTAGGAATTTCACCAACCAAAATCTGTTAAATCACAGTGAATTAATATGGATTATCTGGTTTGTAATGGATCCTCGAAGACATCGAAAGGAGTTTCAGGTATGAGATGCAAATGGGTTAATAAAGAATGAGTTAATAAAGAAAGAAATCTGTTTGCATAATAATTTAGTTTTAAGTCCAGACCAAAAAGCCCAACAACCTTCTTTATCCTCCAACTTGCTGAGACAGATTGATGACTGGATTAAGTTGAAGTGATCATTTGGAGTCACGATTTTAATTCCTGTCCTTAGCAGAGAACTTGGGCAGATTTGGGTTGGGATTTGTTTTCTGTGAAATGCTGGGTGTGAATTTGGGTTGGAATTTGTTTTCTGTGGAATTCTGGGTGTGTATTTGGACTTGGTCTCTGGTGACTGCTGGATGATGGAGCCTCCCCATCCCATGGGGATGGTCTCAGAAGGCCTCAAGGGTGTTGGTGGGATCCTGGTACCCATTGGGTCAAACAGGTATTCCAAAATGCCCTAAGATGCCCTGCCAGGTAGAGCAGGAATGTCATTATTTACTGCTATTTGGTTTACTTCATTCTCTGATGAGACAAATTAACAACATCACAGCCCCAAATCGGCCATTTTTAATCTTTTTAGACTCCTCTTCCCCCATGGCACAATAGAAGAAATGTCAGTAATTACACAGCAGCTCACCTTCAGCTGCCCAGCTCTGCCTGCCCAGCCAGAGCTGCCAGGCTCCCTCCTCCCTGTTCCCCAGCCAGCTTTCCTTTAGAATCCTTTTAATTGGCTCGTTAGTGTAACCTGAGGCTACCTGTCCTGCTTGGCTGCCTCACTAATGAGGCTCAGCTGCCTTTCCTTGGAGCCAGGCAGGCTGGAGAAGGATCTCTGAAACCTGGGCATGTGGATTTCAGAGCAGCTCCTGCCAGTGCCCTGTAGCCCAGCCTCTCTGGCAGCGCTGTCACTGGTGGCTTTTGCACAGGCAGGCATCTCCTGCACTGCTGGAGGACATTGCTCCCCTTTCAGACAGGACTCTGTGCCTAAAAATCCATCTGCTGGTAAAACATGCCCATACCCAGAGCATGGGAGTGGATATTGCTGTGTAAAACCAAAGAAAGGCCCTTTGGGAATCCATGGGGTACAAATGCTACTGAGAAAAAGTTTCTCTGGACATCACTGAGAACACAAGCAAGTTCAAAAGCAATAGTGAGCCGGGATTTCTAGCACCAAACCCCCCACTGGTCCTGTCAGACTTTGGGACTGTCACAGACACATTTTATGGAAAATCCTTTCCTTAGGATTTTTCCTTCTGAGAAGTTGAGAGGTCTCAGGAACAAAATGTAAACAATGATTTTCTGCTGCTGTGGAATGCAACAGGTGCATCTGTGATTGGTCTCATGTGGTTGTCTCTAATTAATGGCCAGTCACAGTCAGCTGGCTTGTACTTGGTCAGTCACAAGATTTATTCTTAGCTAGCCTTCTGATGAAATCCTTTCTTCTGTTCTTTTAGTACAGTTTTAATATAATATATATATATCATAAAATAATAAATCAGCCTTCTGAAACATGGAGTCAAGATTCTCATCTCTTCCCTCATCCTGGGACCCCTGTGAACACCACATGGGACCTTCTTGGCAAGGCTCTTGCTCTCAGCCTTGTGCACAAAACCCACTCCCATAGAGAAGTGGGGTGGCACAGGAACCTTGGGGAGGCTGGTCCAGCTGAGTTCAGCCCAGCAAAGTGGGGATGGATAATAATTTAGTTAGTTTTAAGTCCAGACCAAAAAGCCCAACAACCTTCTTTATCCCCCAAATTGTTGGGACAGACTGATGACTGGATTGAGTTGAAACAGTCATCTATCTGCTTTGGGGGCAGTGATAGCCCCAGACCTACCCACTGGACAGTTCCACTGCAGTTCTGGCAGCACAAAGGTTTGGTTTGATCAGCCCCATGCAAAATGGCTGTACCAGCTCCTTGGAGTCTTGAGGGCTGTGCAGCGAGGAGCTCACTTGATGTGGGCAAAGCCAGGGCTCCACATCTCTTTCTCCCCAACAGCTGCTCTGGAGAGCAGCTCTTTGTTCATCCAAGATCAACAGAGAAGAGGCTGGCAGAGTCCTGGGTGCTGTGTGCCAAACGTGTGGGAAGAATTGGAGCAAGCAGGCTCAGAGCAGTTGTAATGAAACAAAATTTTTTGTTGGAAAAATTTTATCCCATGAATGGTGTTAAACAGTTTGCAGCATTCATTTCTAAAATTTAAAATCATGAGGGGAGAGGTCAAGTGCTTGCTTGGACTAACAGCAAAACCTTTTCAAAGCAGAGTAACAGACAGCAGTTGGAAACAAGTGGGATGATTTCCTTTTGTGCTGGCTGCTGATGGGGAGTGCCCCTGTGCTGCAGCTGTGGCAGGGCTGCGATGGTGGGGCTGTCACAGCAAGGGCAAGTGGCCATGCCAGCTGTGCCTGAAACAGCAGCTGAAACCCCAGTGAGTCCCATCCAGGAAAGGTGAACGTGAACTGAGAGATCAAAGGAAATGGGTTTATAGGAAATGGGTCTGGAAGAGTTTGGCTTGTTTAGTCTGGCAAATCACAGACCAAGAGATGAGTTGATTGCTGTCTAAAAATACCATATGGGAGTACAGAGCAGTGAGAGAGGAATGCATTGGCTAGGAGCAAAACATAGATTAACCATGAATTAATCTAGCCTGGAAACAAGACAGTGTTTAGCCATTAAAGTAAGAAGATTTGGGAACAGAGCAGTGTTAATGCCAGAATAGCAGAGACAAAAAGCCTGCCAGTTTAAAGTAAAGATACATCTGGAAGCATGTGAGAAAGAGATGATATTGAATTCATGGTGTCCCTGACACAGGGAATGATTGGCATTTGACTCTATTGATTCAGAAGGTTGAACAATTGTTTTATTAAAATTATATTATATTGCATTAATACTGTTAGGAAAATTAATCCACAAACATCAGAGGTTTATGTCCAAAAAGGAGATAGATGAGTCCTGGAACTTTATTTGAATAAAGGGAGAGGCCATGGGGCATTCCCCTGGGATCTCTCAAATTTTTGGAGGACACAGCCTCCATTTTATCCCAATTTCCTGTCCACATTTCCCTTCTCTCTTTCCCCATTGGCTGAGGTACTTGGGAGGTACAGACTTCCCAGAACTACTGATGCCAAAGATTTCCCTCTAATGTAAAACCCTTCCTTTTAATTTTTAATTCTTACAGAATTTAGGGGTTTTTCTTCCCCATTGTTTATTCCATCTTTCAATGTCTAATTTCATTTATCAGCAAACCTAAAGCTGATTTGTAAAAGAAATCTCTTTTTCCATTCATCAATCAGTGGAATCCTTCCCATTGTTTCTTTTATCTTCCAGTGCTGGTTTTATCTACCAGCAGACCCACAGCTTATTTGTAAAGACAAATTTGCTATTCCTCTATAATACTATATTAATTTATACTATAATACTATATTATATTAATTATACAATATAGTATATACTATTATATAATTAGTATATACTATAGTATATACTAATATATACTATATATATTATATACTACTAATAATATATTATATACTAATTAATGATATATTACATATTAAAGAAATACTCAAGAAGATGAAAGAAAAACCTGTGACTGTCTGAGACAGCCAGGACACAGTTTTGACCCAACTGGCCAAGGAAACAAAAAATCCTCAGCAGAATCCAATTGACAAATCACTTCAGGTAAACAGTCTCCATAACACATTCCACATGTGCAAAACCAACAGGAGCTGTGAATAGAGATAACAATTGTTTTGTCCTCTCTGTGCTTCTCCAGGAGGAACCCTGGAAGACAATGATGTCTCTCTCTGTTCAGAGGATGTGAATGCCACAAGATAATGGGATGTTTCTGTTGTCATGGCCTGGGACTCAGTGTCCCATCCAGTCCCTGTGTTCCCACAGAGCCATGGCTTTCACCATCCCTGAGGAAATGTGCACTGGCTGAAGGGCTGCTCCTCTTCAGATGCCTTCTGGTTAATTCTCGGGTGTTTGGTTGTTAATTGCTGCCCTGAGATGTGCAGAATGTCTCTGTTTCGGCTCACACAACTGAAGATTGAGTCAGAGCTCTTCACTTTTCGGTCCTGAAGTTGTTTATTAATTCTTACCTATAAAATTTTTCTTTCTGCCCAGCCGAGATCTGCTCAGCAGGGCAGCCACAGGCACTCTATGTTGTCTTTTATACTACAAACTATGTATAACGTATTTACACTCAATTCCCAATACCCATCACCTATGTTAGACAGTGCACTTCTACTCTAAACCAATTCCAAAGTGCCAACATCACTGCAGAAAATGGAGAACAAGAAGAAGAAGAAGAAGCAAGGCTAGACATGCCTAGATTCCTCCATCTTGTCCCCACAACCCCCATAACAAAAATCCTAAAATCTACATTTTCACCCTGTGATAATTTTATTATTATACCATTTAAACATGTGTGACTTTCAGGTCCTCATACAAAGCTGGTAACTTGCTCCAGGGGTCATAATCAAATCCCCAGGTGTTCTGGGCTGTGTGCCAGGGTCTCTGAGCCCCCTGACAGGGTACTCAGCAACTCTGGACACCCAAAGGGATGCACTGAGTTCCGACAGATAATCACTGACCTGTGGCCAGATCCTTCCTTGAACCAGAAGGCAAAAAGGGTTTGTAGAGAAAGGAAGTTTTTCCAAAGCCCTGATGTGTTATAAATGGGCAATTCCTAGAAAGGGCCAGAATTTATGGAGGTGCAAAGAGTCACTGGATGTTTCAATGCAGAGTTAGTCTACTTAATAAAAGCCTTGTAGGGGTTATAAATTTCAATGCTCAAGTGTATAGGTGAACCTATGCTAAATTGGGATTAGCTGAGGCCTTGAGTAGGAGTGTTGGAGTTACATTATCCCTTGTTTAGCTCTTGTGAGGCTCAGTACATCTCCAGTGAAGCACCTGATCCTGGGCACTGGCAGAAAGAACTTTTTGGATTAGATATCTTGAGTAGCATCAAAACCCCCAGGGTCCTGTTATTTCCTATTCCTTCAGTCTCTAGCAACCTGGAAGTTATCCAGGGCAGGAATTTCATCAGCTTTTGAGTTCCTGGGGATGATCCTGTATTGCTCTTAAGGAAGCTAAAGTCTACCATTTGACAAAAAGTAATTCTTTCTTCTCCTGCCTGTCCTCTGGGGCAGAGGTTTTGCTTCTCACTCTTAGAGAAATATGCACTGCCCAGATCTGCCCAGTTCAACAGAGCTGCCCAGGCAGGAGTTCCTTTGTGTCAGACCCCAGGACATTGCTCTGGCTGCCCTGGGTGATTCCAGACCCTGGCAGGGGCTCAGAGACCTTGGCACAGAGTCACAAACACCTGTGCCTTTGATTTTAGCCCATGGAAACAATTACCAACTTTGTGTAAAGAGTTACAAGCCACAAGAGTTTGAGTAGAATGATAGTGAATTTGTCACAGGGTGAAAAAGTAGAATTTTGGGGATTTAGAATGGGGGTTCAAGAGGCAAAATGGAGGAATCTGGGCATGTCCTGTCCTTCTCCTTCTTCTTCTTCTCCATCTTCTGCTGTGATGGTGGCACTGTTGGATTGGTTTAGAGTAGAGACAGACTGTCTAACATAGGTGATAGGTTTTGGAAAATTATTGTAAATAAAGCACACACAGTTCTTCGTGTAAAAAGCCAACACCACTCCAAGGGCAGGGACTGTGCCACAACCCGACCTGCTGGACAGATCTCAGCAGGTCAGAGAGAGAATGGAATAGATAAGAGAAAATAAACAACCTTGAAAGGCAGAGCTGAGGAATCTCAACTTCTTCTTTGGTCATGGGGCTGGGAAAAAAGACTTTGTAGTACCTTGGGAGCCATTTCAACCACAGACACCCAAGACCTTTGTGTCCCAGCTCACACAACAGGGAGTTTGGGCTGGTCTGAGCATTGACAGCAGAAATTATGTTCCCATGGCCTTGCAAAGTCTCATTAATAAATGACACATCCCATGAGAGCAACCCCCTGGCTGCTCTTAGCAGAGGAAGGGAGCTGCCCCCATGCCCTGGGGATGGCTTACACAGCAGTGCTGCTGTCCCCACCTGGGCAGAGGTGTGCCCTCTGTCCTCTTCCTGCCAGCCAGCCAACATCTGATGAGCCACTCTGCTGAATGATGTGCAGACTGGGGCTGTGAGAAATGATGCGCACTTTCAAAAAGATGTAAATGATTCATTAAAACCTTAATAAAATACAACAGATGACTGAATAGAGAAAATATTACAGCACCAGGAGCAGAGGATTTTCCCACCTTGTGCTCACCCACACCATGGAGGTTTCCCCTTTTAACCCTTTAGCTCCCCCAGAGTTCTGTCCATGGACTCCTTCCCTGCCCAGTGCTGGAGATCCCTGCCTGACACCTTGATTGGAGCTCAGGGGCTGCCACAGGAACGAGTGACCCTCCCAAATGTCCCCAACCCAGGGCACCCCTGAGAACAACACAAGGGGGGTAAAACACAACTATAAATCTGTAAAACTGCTCCTAACATATATACATAATATTTGCCTTTTAATTGTGAGAGTCAGCCATGCCATTACTCATCTATAACAGGGCTAAAAGCACCATGGTTTCCCTGGGTTTTATTTTTGGGAGTTCTGAGCAGATCTGATGCCCCAAAAGCTAAAGCTGCTGCTGCCTTTTGGGAAACTTTAGTGAAAAGTAATATCTCATCTCCAGGAGAAGACAGCAGTCACACAGCACAGCAGGCACTGGCTTTCATCATCGCAGCAGACACCACTAAATCACACAGCACATCATTTAAAACAAACACTGTATAAGGGCTTGTAAAATAACAATACAAAGCAGCTCTTAAATTTCCCTGGTGTCACACCAAGCCAGTTACACTGGCAAGACTCCAGCTTTTAAGGTGCTCACCATGTGAAAGTGTCTCACTGTGGACAAGACTGGAAATACAGCCCCATATTTCATTCCTCCCACATCCTAAGGAGACAAGTTTTCCCTGTGTAGCAGACAGGAGTCATATTGAAATCATGAAACTCTTTACTACATGGGCAGGTCCTCACCTCTAGCAATCCCTCAGCTCAATTTTTTGAGCAGTTCATGGAACAGGGAAGGTGAAAATCCATAGGGAAATTGCCTGAGTGATTCACAGTGGCTGGTGGTGCCTTTTCTGTTCACAAAGTATTGAACTCCAATACCACTGTTTGGCTGTGGAGGGAAGTGCTGCTGGCTGAAAATACAGTGCCTGAGATATAAACTCCTCTGGTTTCTAATATGGATTAATTGCAGTCATTTTCAGCTGGATAGAACATCCTCCATTTCTATCCTAATCTGTTCACCAGCATTGCTCCTAAGCCGTGTGTGACTGACACCTCTGTCTGATGGCTGCCTCGCTTATTCCACACAGAGAAATCACCTGGAACCAAAGGAACAATGACATTATTAAATTGCAGCACACCTCCTGCCCTGGCCTTTCAATGTGTCCTCTGAGTCCTGTGTGGTGCTGTCAGGGTGTCCCTGTGTGCCCTGCACTCCTGTGCTCCACTTTGGTGTGTCCCAGCCTCACACAGCTCAGTCCCCTTTTCCTTACTGACCCTGCTGCCACTGTAAAGATTTTGGGCTCTTGCTAAGCAGGGATTTGAAGCCGGCAGGGGTCTGTGCACAAATCACAAACAGGACAGGACTGCTGGGAATGTTCCTTGAGCTGTTTGATTTTCCAGCATCTGTCTCATTACATGCTTATGACAATGGGAAGATGCCAGCAGCTCACATCCCAGGCAGCAGACCAAGAACTCAATGTTACAACTCACTTTATAAGTTTTTTGACCAATCACACAAAGCAAAAGCACACTGACAGTAGTTCCATCCAACTACCATAAGCACACGTACCTTTGGTTAAACAATGCTTGCTTATTTCAAATACAGTACCTGCTTGTAAGCCTTCAAACACAATGCACAGAGCTCCATTATTAAGCTTAGAACTCCCTAATATCTCACTAGATATACCTTTATGAAGCTTAGGGAGTCATTCTAGACAAGTATTAATACACAGATCATTGTTCTATTTGTCCTTGCTTTTCTACAGTTTAAAAAATTTTTCTCCTGACCAATCTCATGGCTGCTGCTTGGCTCTAATCACAGTTCTGCTGCCTCTGGGGCCTGCCTTTTGCAGCTTTCCCAAAACCCTCTGATTTTGTGGATTCCCCCTGCTGCTGCAGAGAGACGGGAGATCATCTGTAAGATCAGAGCATGCACACCCATAGTTCATACTTGACCCATACTTGATCACCTTTGATAGTCTGCATTTATTATTATTATTATTAGGAAGCTCCTCTCTCTGAAATGATGCTGAACAAGTTACTGTTTCAAACCTGTTCTGGTAATCTGAATTTAGTCCTTACACTGCTTTTCTCGTGTTGAAATGGATTTTGCCATTGGTGTGCTGGGATATTAGATGGACACAGGCTGCTTTGGAATAGCAGCATTTGAAAAATCCTCATGTGCATTTATTACTTGGTGGCATGTTTCTGTTCGTTCCTGTTCCTTACAGGTGGTGGAGCAGCACTGAGGAGCCTCAGGGATGGGTGGGGAGTGCATGAGAAGATCCTGAGAAATCAACATGAAAAAGCAGCCCTAGCCAAGTGTGACTTGGGAATTCTGCTTTTCTTAAGTGATAGAGGAAGAAAAAAAATATGTGATTTCTAGATTGTTTACCTACAGCAATTAGGCCTGTATTGATAGAAGATTAATCAACTCTCTTTAGTGACTCTTCACTAAGTTTTGTAATTTTCCAGTACAGTTGGATGGCTGGAATGGACTTACCCCATGTTAATCAAGAAGACCCATCACTGTGCAGTCACTGATAAGCAATTATCATGTAAAATAACAGCAATGAACTCAAATTGCCCCTCACTGCCCATCACTGCTCTGCTTTTTATAGTAATAATATAGTCCATTAAAACCTACAATCACTGTAATGTTTATGCATTATTGGGGAGATAAATTGCATAATTCTCATTTTACAATTTAAATGTAATTAGTAGCTTACTAATGACTAAAACCTGAATTTGCTAGACTATCAGTTTTTCTAACACTTGCCAAAATTATAGGTAATTACTTAGACCTTGCAATAATTATAAGTCCATCCTTTAAATAATTAATGTGCACTTTCATGGTACAAAACAGCCAGTAATCAAACGACCTCTGGCTTTTACAGCAAGCCCATGCAATTAGTCTTATTGTGTAGGTCTATAGAAACGTTCCCATCACAAGAGTCTCTTAAGTTGGCAGCCTTGATAGTGATGGCTCTTGTGTTTTATGGTGCCAGACAATGATTAACACCCAACAGCCTGCGGAGACTGGGGGTAAGGACAAAATCTGAGTGCATTTCCTGAGCCATGGGATGCAGATCCAGGAAAGTAATTACAGGTGAGAGGAGATTGAAGTTAAGTTTTGTTGTGTCTTGGACTGTCAGATATTCTGCTGAGGGGATTTTTCGGGTCCATTCATCTTTTGCATCATGAATGATTAGCCCAAGAAGGCAATCCCTGCCTTAGGGGGGCTATGTGGTGTAAAACTAATTTTTAATTTTTTTTTTAAGGTGGTAGCGTCTTTCACTGGTGCTCTAGGGTTGATGCTGCAGAATCATAGAACCATCAAGGCTGAAATAGACCTACCAGATCATCCAGTCCAGCCACTGGAGCCCTAAACCACATCACCCAGATCCAGATGTCAGCACACCCAAGGATGGTGATTCCACTGCCTCCCCAGGCAACCCATTCCAGTGCCTTGACCCCCCTGTCAACAGTTGTCGGATCTCAAGATCTCAGTCCTGAGATACTGAGCCTCCGAAACCACCCTTGGGGGGCTCGGGACTCCTGGAATGTTGCCAGAAGTGTCTGGTGGCTGGACTTTAACCCTACACAGGAGACGACAAGGATGAGGGCTTCACCAGGGTGAATGGTGAAAAGATTAGCTAATTAGAGGGTGAGACACAAGGTTTAGGATTTATGTACAGGGGGGTTTAGAGGAGTAAGATGGAGGAATTGGGGTGTGTCCTGTCCTTCTTCTTCTTTCTCTTCTCCTCCATCTTCTTTGGCCACGGTGGCACCTTTCTATTGGTTATTACTAAGAGTACACCGAGTTATAACAATAGATGGTATTGGGGAAAAATGATAAATATTGTACACGTCACAATGGGTATAAAGATAGGTGCCTGCCCCGGAGAGAGAGACAGTGTGCCCATGGCTGACTGCTGAGCAGATCTTTGTTCGGCTGAAAGAACATCTTTTAGATAAACAATTAATAAACATAAAACCAGAAAGAAGAACTGAAGCCTCTTCTCGTCTTTCGATACGCGGGCTGCCCCAAGGTCACCTCGGGCCTTTTCAGGCCCCTCAAACAGCCGAGATAAACCGGACAAACAGTGACAGCCACTTTCAACAGTGAAAAGTTTTCTTTCTAGTACTTAATCTAAATCTCCCTGTCTCAGGTAAAGAACATTTCCTCTTGTCCTCTCACTGCAGGCATGGCAGAAGAGTGCAGCGTCTCCTCACTACAGCTCCTGAAAGGGGCCTGTGCTCAGCTGGGGCTGGGCTCTTTCTCCAGCAGCACTAACAGAACCAGAGCACACAGCCTCAAGCTGCAGCAAGGGAAATACAGGTTGGATATTAGCAAAAAGTTTTTACAGAAAGAGTCATTAAATCTGGAATGGCCTGCCTGTAGAGGTGGTGGAATCACCATCCCTGGGTGTGTTTAACAAAGCCTGGATGTGGCACTGGGTGCCAGGGTTTAGTTGAGCTGTTGGGGCTGGATTGGATTCTGTGATCTTGAAAGTCTCTTCCAACCCAGTGATTCTGTGATTCTGTGAATTCTGTGAGCTTTTCAGGCAGTTGTAGAAAACAGAGAGGTCCCGCCTGAGCCTCCTCAAGACTAAACAGGCCCAGCTCCCTTGGCTGTTCTTCAGCACGCTTGTTTTCTACACCCTTCAGGAGCCTTTCCTTCTCTGGGCATGCCCAAGCACCTCAATGTCCTTTTTAAAGGTAGTGGCCCAGGACTGGATGCAGCATTTGAGGTGTGGTCTCCCCAGTGCCCAGTGTAGGGGGATGGTCACTGGCTGTTCCTGCATTATGGCTGATACAGGCCAAGATGCCACAAGCCCTATATAAATGGGTTTTTCCTCCCTAGTCTCAAAATTTAATGGAATATCAGTGGGAAATAGATATAACTTGTGAAGCCCAGAGGTGTCTGCTCACCAGATGCATCTGGTCCAAATTACCTTCACTCCTGTGCTTGCCATTACCAGTAGTGAATCCTTCTGGAGGCCTGGAGGCTCTGTGCAGAAATCAGAAGGCACAGGGCTGGCTTGGTTGGCTTAATTGGAGCCCACAAGCCTGAAAAGCTTTGTAATTCCACCCTGTTTCCCAGATGCACCACATCCTCTCATGCTGCATTTTCAAAATCCAAAGAAAAGGATTTTATTAGCCAAAGCTGGTAACAGTAGTGATTCTGGTATTTGCTGTCCTCTCTTCAAATCTGTCTCTGAGACAAAGTTTTGTGATACTATTTTCTGTGAAAAAGAAAAGGGAAGGGAAGGGAAAAGGGAAGGGAAGGGAAGGGAAGGGAAGGGAAGGGAAGGGAAGGGAAGGGAAGGGAAGGGAAGGGAAGGGAAGGAAGGAAGGGAAGGGAAGGGAAGGGAAGGGAAGGGAAGGGAAGGGAAGGGAAGGGAAGGGAAGGGAAGGGAAGGGAAGGGAAGGGAAGGGAAGGGAAGGGAAGGGAAGGGAAGGGAAGGGAAGGGAAGGGAGAGGGAAGGGAAGGGAAGGG
The DNA here is from genome assembly GCF_028769735.1 of Zonotrichia leucophrys gambelii. NCBI lineage: Eukaryota > Metazoa > Chordata > Aves > Passeriformes > Passerellidae > Zonotrichia > Zonotrichia leucophrys. The sequence continues at coordinate 2,695,451 of NC_088188.1, read as the reverse complement.
AAGGGAAGGGAAGGGAAGGGAAGGGAAGGGAAGGGAAGGGAAGGGAAGGGAAGGGAAGGGAAGGGAAGGGAAGGAAGGGAAGGAAAGGAAGGAAAGGAAAGGAAAGGAAAGGAAAGGAAAGGAAAGGAAAGGAAAGGAAAGGAAAGGAAAGGAAAGGAAAGGAAAAAGGAAAGGAAAGGAAAGGAAAGGAAAGGAAAGGAAAGGAAAGGAAAGGAAGCAATTCTACAGAAGGCAAAATCAAAACTTAAAATTGGTGGCAGTGCTTCCAGGGTCAATGCATCGACCTCAGCAGTGGAATTAGCACACTGAGGGGGGCTATAAATACAGCCCTGGCTGTGTAGCAGTGTGAGTGAAGAGTTTTTGTCAAAATCTTGTTCTCAGCTCCAGAATCTGCCCTTTGCCTCAATACCTGCACCCTCCTCCTCCCCCAGCCCCAGCACCTGTACCAGGAGTGCTCAGGGTAATCATCCCACCTGCTGTGCCAAAATGCAACAAGCAAAGCACTTAACATCTGAACCACAGTTTACCTGTCCCTAAAATGAGAATTGTGGTAACAGTTACCTCAGCAGGGCAATAGGATTAATTAATGTTTATAAAGACTTTGAGGTCTTCAGATGGAAATTGCTATAGTATGTAAGTGCAGAGTAATTATGATTAGCATTACTTTCAGTGGCATGTATAGACTGTAATTAGCTGTGGATTGTATTGCATTGACTGTGAATAATTTGAAAGCTCTCTTCAGGAAGGTGTCACTTTAAATGTTTTTATATTTTGCATTTAATAATACCACCATTTAGCTTCTTTTTCCCTTTCCTTACCCTCTGATAGTGATACATCCTGCAGTGTTGGTTATTGGAGCCCTGAATATAAAGTAGTCTGTTTCTTACCCTGCTTTCTTTCATTTGAAGAGAGGAGAAAATATGATAGAATTCTATGGTGATGAAGGAGCTTATTTAGCACTTCAGGATGCCCTGGCAGGTTTCCTGTGCAAACTGCTTGGCAGAGCCTGGGCTCGCCCCCTGGTACCTGGGGTGCTCTTAGGGCACCTCCAAACTGCTGCAGGGATGCTGTGCGTGTGACAGAGTGCATCCCCAGCTCTTTGACAGCTGTGCTGAGCACCCCCTGCATATTCACCTCGTGGCTCCACTCCTTATTGAGCACAGAAGATCATAATTTTCTCCTCTTCTCTGCATGTCTGCAGCACAAAGGAGGAAGGGACAATAGCTAGAGACTCCTTCTCTGGGGTTGTGTCCTTTCAAACACTTCCCAGCTGTGTCTTTGAGCCCTGTTTTGCAAGCCCATGTGTTGGAATTCAGGACATCCCTCTGGCTGTCCAGGATGGCCAGGACCCCTGCCAGGGGGCTCAGAGACCCTGGCACATAGCCCAAGACATCTGTGGGTTTGATTATGACCCATGGAGCAAATTACCAACCTTAGATGAAGATCAGCAAGCCACAACACTTTAGGTAGAATAACGGTGAAATTATCACAGGGTGGAAAAGTAGATTTTCGGGTTTTTAGAATGGGGGTTCAGGGGGCAAGATGGAGGGATCTGAGTATTTCCAGCCTTTCTCCTTCTTCTTCTTGGCCTCCATCTTCTGCTGTGATGTTGGCACTTTTAGATTGGTTTAGAGTAGAAGCTCACTGTCTAACATAGGTGATAGGTATTAGAAAGTAATTGTAAACATTGTACACGTAGTTTTTAGTATAAAGACATAACACTGCCCTGGGGGCAGGCAGAGTGCCTGGAACTGTCCTGCTGGACAGACCTCAGCAGGGCAGGAGAAAAAAATTTTATAGATAAGATACAGTAAACAACCTTGAGACTGAGAAATGAAGAACTCTGACTCTTCTTTGAGTGCCAGGCTGGGAAAAGAGACTTTTTAAAACATCTCAGGATCACTCTGAGCAGCTAGAGAACCTGAGACCCGAGTGTCAAGTGTGGCAGCCACTCACCTGTGCTAGACACAGCCTCAAGCTGATCCAAATCTCAGGCCCAAGAGCACAAGCAACATGGAATGAAAAGAGAAAAACAAGAAGGATGGGACTCGATGGGCTAAAGCTGGAATTGGACAATGAACTCCAATATGCAAATGGAGCAGAGCTGATCAAAGTGAGAGACCCCATGAGCAGTCGTGCATTTTGTGACCATTTTGGTTCACCTGGGGTGCAGCCCTGTCTGGGCTCTTGTGCTGCCCAAGGTGGATCCATTGAGGCCTCCTAATAAATCCCTGCTTTATTCTTTAGCTCTGTTCAGCCTCTGTTCCAGGTAAGCCTTCACAAGGCATCATCAGGCTGCTCCCAGCCCTGTCCACCCTGGCCTTGGGCACTGCCAGGGATCCAGGGGCAGCCCCAGCTGCTCTGGGCACCCTGTGCCAGGGCCTGCCCACCCTCACAGGGAGGATGGTGGAACATTATTGTTAACAGCACACCTGGGGTGGTGCTCTGTGATGACTTCAGTGTCTGTGTGTGAAGGGAGTCCAGGGCATGGACCAGGCCCTTCCTGCTGGTGCCCAGCAATGGGACAAGAGGAACAGGCAGGGCCTGAGCCCAGCACTACCCCTGCCCAGGAGGCACAGCTTGTGCCCTGGGCAGTGCCCAGCCCTGAGCAGGCTGCCCAGGGAGGGGCTGGAGTCTCCCTCAGCTTTGGGGATCCTGCAGAGCCCTGTGCACACAATGCTGTGCCCTGTGCTCTGGGATGGCCCTGCCTGAGCATTTTCTTTTATGGAAAATCCTTTCCTTAGGATTTTTCCTCCTGAGAAGCTGAGAGGCCTCAGGAACAAAATGTAAGCAATGGTTATCTGCTGCTGTGGGATGCAACAGGGATTGGCCCATGTTGGATGTTTGTAATTAACGGCCAATCACAGTCAGCTGTCTTGGACAGAGAGCCGAGCCACAAACCTTTGTTATCATTCTTTGCTATTCTATTCTTAGCTAGCCTTCTGATGAAACCTTTTCTTCTATTATTTTAGTATAGTTTTAATGTAATATATATAATAAAATAATAACTCAGCCTTCTGAAACATGGAGTCAGGTCCTCATCTCTTCCCTCATCCAAGAACCCCTGTGAACACGGTCACAGTAATTCTGTGCTTTTGGGGTGATGCAGAAGACCACTTGAATCTGCCGTGAAGGAATTGCCCTTGTTTTCCAATGCTTGAGCTAAATTTACCATTGGCAATGCTATCCATCACTTCAAAGTACCCTGAAAAAACTCATACTGCCTGCAGTCATGTCTGGAACTCATCATCTTCTAAATGTGTTTGTCTGTCTGAGGAAGGGAGGCACAGCACTGCTGTCCTGTGGTTACCAGTGAGGAGCAGAGGAGTCTCTGGAAGAGCAGTTAAGACAAAGCAGGGCTAAGAGGAGGCAGCTTTACAAGGGGAAGAAAGTAGTTTGTCCTTGTTATCTGCAGGAGATATAACAAGGATGTTTAGGCTTTATTCTTCGGCCAAGGAGATGCAGATTGCTGCTGTGAAGAATAAATGGCGAGGCCTGGAACAGGCAGCTTTGGGAAGCCCTGCAGCTGGGGCAGTGTCTTGTTGCAGTGAGGTAGAAAAATCATGAAGAAAGGCTTCATAAAATCAAGACTGCTCTCCTAAAATCAGTGGAGATTTTGTGACCATTTTGGGTTCACCTGGAGTGAACGTTTGCAAGTTCCCATGTGAAAGCAATCCTGGTGTGAGCAGTTCATTAACATAATCTATTCCTGGGTAAACCTGTACCTGTATAAACTGTTTTTACACCTTAGATAGAAAAATGAAAACTATCTGTCACAAACAACTTTCCCTGCACATACACACTGAGAGTTTGAGTGACCAATCAATACAGAATAACAACTTGTTACTGACCAATAATTAATTAACAAGAAAGCTGCTGACCAATTGGAGTCCCACAAGAGGTCTGTAAAACTGTATAAAAATGAGTTATGTGAATAAAGAAAAGCCTTTTTCCACCATGAAGAAAATGGTGTTATTTATTCCCATTGTGTCTTGGAAACATTACAGTGGGATACAGTCAAATAACAAGGGCAATTGATGATATGATGTTTTGAAAACCCTTCCCAGCCTGTAAGACAGGACTGACTGGATCATTCATGCTTGGAGTCCCAGGTCAGCCTCTCCAAAGGAACTTGCCTCTTTCACATGCTGAAAAATGCATCATTTACACATAATTCTGTCTAGAGAATTACTCCAGGGTGATTCATACAGGCTAAATTCAAGCATCTAAGTTGAAGGGAGCATGGAGCATGCTGGTTAGGACCAGGTAGCTCAGAAGGATTGTTTGAAGGATTGTTTTTCAAGCAATCCTTAAATTATTTGAACTATTTTTTTTTTTTTAATGTTTTGAATAGAAACTTTGGACTTGGGACTCTCCATCTGGTTTTGCTGCCATCAAATATGAGCTACCCCTGAGCACAGCAGTGAGTTCCCCAACAACAAAATCAGCTGAAGTCAAGCTGAGGACTGTTTTTTCTTCCATTATAACAACAGTCTAATCTTTTAACTAACAATAAAAGAGAGAATCCACAATGAAAAGCATTTTGTTTTCTTTAGGCTTTTACTGGAATGATGAATAATCTTTACAAAGTGATAACAGAAACCTGAATCTTATTGATTTATTTGAAATGACTACAGAAAATCAAGATATCTTGCAGATCTGTTCCTACCAATAAGTTCTGAGTTTCTCCTCCTCTGCAGGAGAGTGTGCAGTGATAACCTTGCAGGAAAGGTTTGGGTATCTCAGTAACAAGGTGAGTGTGTGTCCAGTGAGGAGCCTTGCCTGGAACTACTTAGCATGCTCAAGGGTAGGAAGTGAAAGAAATCAAGAGTTGTTTACTGTATCTGTAAATGTGGATCAATGGCTTGTTAATCCATGCCAGCCTCACTAAAATTAACAGTGTCTGAAAGAATAAATGACTTTATGGTGATGGATAATCCAGCTAGAGTAAGACATTATTAGAGAAGATGCAGAACCTGGGACTGCAAGGGAAGTAGCTCATTTGAAAGGGGAAGGCTGTTGTCAGCAAATGCTTTTGCAGGCAGTTATGCAAGTTGAATTTCTGTGTAGAGGAAGGGCAGGAGCATCAGCTGACCTCAACTGGCATAGCTGTGTGGCTTCAGGAGATGCAGGGATTTCATCTGCTGAAGATCCAGGTATTGTATTTGTGGGGATGCCCCAATGAAGGAAGGAATTATGAGTTTGACTCCATCTTATCAGAAGGCTAATTTATTATTTTATGATACTATATTATATTAAAGAATACTAAACTATACTAAAGAATACAGAAAGGATACTTACACAATGCTAAAAAGATAATAATGAAAACTCCTGACTCTCTCCAGAGTCCTGACACAGCTTGGCCCTGATTGGCCAAAGAGTGAAAACAACTCCCAGCAGAATGCAATGGAACAATCACCTGTGGGTAAACAATCTCCAAACACATTCCACATGAGCACAACACAGGAGAAGCAAATCAGATAATTATTGTTTTCCTTTTTCTCTGAGTCTTCTCAGCTTCCCAGGAAAAAATCCTGGCCAAAGGGATTTTTCAGAAAATATCAATGTTACAATCCAGGTCTGAGCCAAAGACGGAGACTGAGTCCATGAAGAGAATTATGGTGATTCCAGTGGATTGAGATTTGCAGTCCATAAATTCCCACAGGTCAGCCTCCTGCCCCCAGTGTTCCTGAGGTGTGAATATTGCTGTCCTGGGCACTGGAGACTGCAGGGAGCCTCCTGGAACAGCTCATCTCCTTGGAAGTGCTTTATTCATGTGTCTGTGCTGCCTGATGTCCACCATGGCCTGTGTGTAATGAAGGCAGGAGATCAAAGGAATGAAAGTGCTCCCTTCTCTGTCACTTCAATGATATGAGCAATTAGAATATTAATTATTGAATTGTCTGTATCCCAGTACTGTGTTGATAGTGAGGTAAATCAGGGTCAAAAGAATTAGACTAAAAGGTGAGGGCAAGAAGGAAAGTCTTCCTCAGATCTCTCTAATAGAATTCCTTATTGGCTTATCCCATGGAGATGTTAATTCTCCCAACTGTCTTGGTTTGGAAAGACAGGTGTCTGCTAAGGAAGGCAGGAGTCTCCCCTGAAACGGAAAATGTGATCCACCCCTCTCCAAATTGTTATAAATTTTAAATTAAGGGGCTCTCAGGCAAAAAAATGATGAGAGCAGGAAATAATAGTTCTTTATTAGGGAAGAAAATAAAAAGATAAAATAAACAATGCAGTGAACCAAACCAACACTGACAGAGTCAGAACCCAACCTGACACCCTGTGGGTCAGGGTGTTGGCAGCAGTCCCATTGGAATTGTGGCTCTGCCCTCCTGCAGTGTCAGGGGTGGTTCTGCTGGAGCAGGGATCCTGTAGAGAAGGATGGATTCTTCCTCTGAAGATCCAGTGGGAGAAGAGGCAGCTGCCTTCCTCTGGGGAATCCAGTGGAGAAGCCGTGCTGGTGTTCCAGAACCTCCAGATTATATCTGGGTAGGAATGCTTGGCTCCTCCCTCTGGGCTCACATCTCCCAATGGGATGCTGTAGTTCTTATCAGCCATGCAGTGACATTCAATAGCTGTTAAGCAGAGTCTCCCCAGAGGGAGGAGAGGGTGTGGAGGAGATAAAGAAAAACTGCCCAATGAACAGAAGACAACTGCCATACAGATGGCAAATAGAATACATCTTGCCTTGCAATCTGGGACACCCACATAAACTTAATTGTGCTAGAATGGCCACACCAGAGCAGACATTTTCCTCTCCAAAAACATGACCTGGTTTGGGGTGTGACACATGAGTATATTTGGATTTTCTTTTTCCCTGTGCTTTTTATCTGTGGGGTTTCAGGATTCTGGATTGGGCTGTGGTTTTGAAAAGAGTGCAGTGCCATTCCTGGCCAGTCCCAGCTCTCTGGTGCACAGCAGGAGACAAGTCCTTGTGTAGTATTTGGTAAAGAGAGGCTGGGAACCCCTCTGAGTTTCTCGCATAACTTATAAAAGAAGGAGAACATATGCAAAGGCTTTTTTTTGAAGCTGCACTCCCAAGAAGACTAAATGAGAGTTATTCTTCAGGGCCTCAATATTCAGATCACAGCTTCTTGCAGACAGGTCTGTTGTTGCTGTAATTAGCCTTAGTTTACAAAACCTTTCACTAGCATTTTACAAACTGCCTGGTGATTTTTTAAGTGCCCAGTTACCCTTAAGACAAAACCATTAGTGACTGTGATGCTAGAGGCTTGAGCAATTGTAACTTAAAAATCTTAGGTGAGAGTACTTGGGCTCAGTCAGACCCCAATTGTGGCTTCTGATTAGCAGTGACAACCTGTGGCTGTTCTCTCCAACTCCAAAACCTGCTGCAACCTCTTCACCAAAAGCCACTGGAACAGTAGATCTCTCCCTTTAATTAGCAGTGTATTAATAAATCCATTTGTTCTCTAATCCCCACACACATAACGCAGTGATTCATTAGCACAGGAAGAGACAATTTAGATTTTCTCAGATAATAGCAGCTGTCACTAATCAAATTAAAGGAGGAAATGCAAATCTGAATGTGATCAAACTGGTCTGGCAGGGAGGAAGGTGACAGGCTGGTGTGAAGGACCTTCTGCACAGCTGAAAGGGGCAGAGGAAATTCCAGGGGCATCAGCAGTTCCTCACCACAGGAATTGTCCCAGTGCAGGGAATGTCCCCATGGCTAGAGCTGAGTGCTCCTGCTGACATGTACCCCTTTAGTGGGGCTTTGAAAGGAGCAGAAATAGCTTGTGCACACAGTGCTTGGTGCAAAACCTCCTCTTAATTAGGGTTTGAACCAATAATATATTTTTCAGAAATTATCAGGCTTCTCTTGCCCAATGCTATGCTCATATCCTCAGTAGGAGCACCTTGGAGGGCTACACTACCTGGACAAACAGAAAAAAAAAGGTTAAAAATAGTTATACTTAGCTTTTCAGAATGGAAAATGCAGGGGTTTTTTGATCTTTTTTTTTTTTGGGTGTTTTTTTAATATGTTGGCCAGGAGCAGGGCCAGCCAAGCATGAGAGGGCTCAGAGGGCTGTGACTCAGGGACAGCAGCCTCAGCAGTGGCACACAGAGAAGAATCCCAGATGTTATAGATAGGAAATGCAATAGTTTGCTCTCACAATTAAGAGATAGATATTATACAGATGTATAGTGATGTTACAGTAATATGTCACCCCACAGTTCTCTTTCCCTTCCCCCTGTGACAGCCTCAGCAGTCAGGACATTCAGAGAGGGCAGCTTGTCACCAGGAGGGCTGGGGTAACAACACCTGAGCTCCAGTCAGGGTGTGAAAAGTGATCTTCACCAGTGCATGGCAGAGAAGGAGTTAACTGGCAAAACTTTGAGAGGGACTAAGGGTATAAAGAGCAGAGCATCCATTTTGCAGAAGAGCACATGGCTGATACTCATGGGGGCTCCCAGTGCTGTAATTTTTCCTTATTCAGCCCTTTGTTGTTATTTTTGTTTAGGTTTAATAAACCTTTGAAATTTTACAAGTGAGTGGTCATTTCTTACACTCAATATCCTGGCTGCCTGGTCTCCAGCAAGCTGCTGTGTGGGGGGATACCGTATGAAGGTGGTATAGAATGTAATCTTATCCCCCAAAGAGTTGCGGCTGAACCAATTACTAAAGATTAGGAGCAGGCCTGATCTTAACAGGCCACACCTGTAGAAAATAAGAACAGTATTATAAAAGAGTGGATTGGTGGGATTAGGAGTCAGATTCAACTGCAAGGACCAGGAAGAGTCAGTGCTTAGAGGAGCTGGCTACGAGAAACATCAAGGAGGTGTGAAACTCTGGCAATATGGAATCCTTGCACTGTAATGATAATGGAACTCTTGATAAGTAAGACAACACTGCTGAGCACTGCTTTGAGAGAAAGCTTTAGGGAAAGGGATCTGTTCCACAGGAACACAGTGGGAACCCTCATCTTACCTGCAGTCCTGAGTATTGTAAAAAGAAAAGCTGCTAGTTCTGTTTGTGCACAGAAAACCTCCTTGGGGTGTCCTAGCAGAGAAGGACTGGGCAGATGGAGCACAGGGATGTGACTGCCTTGGCTGCTGTCACTGCAGTGTTTCTCAGTGGGTTTACAGTACCATTTTTAAGACATTTTCATTGTATGCAGAAAATTGAATTTAATACTGGTCATTTCACATTGTGTACTGCATTCAAAACATAAAGAGCTTATAAAGACAGCCAGTGTTTACTATACATGGTTGTCAGCTTTGCCAGGCACTAAATCCCAAATCTCTTTTATATTTCTTAGCCTGAGAACCTCAGATATTATTAACTGGTCTAAAATATGTTCTAAAACATCTGTGCTGTGAAGTGCTCCTCCTTTCTGGTCAGCAAACACAGCAGTGGAAGAACTCAGGCCTGGGGGACAGGACCTCTTCTCCCCTGCAGGACAGCAGAATTGGTGAGTGGAGCTCATCACTGGACTGAAAAACAGAATATTCTTCAAATTGAGGTAGACTTTAGTTTTTTTATCCCCTCATAAAGCCATGATAGGCAGAGGGCTTATGACCACTTGGGTATTCTACTATGAGTGAAAACATTTCCCAGTGGCTGTTGGGAATTCCTGGTTCTGGAATGCCAGACTGAACTTTTTTCAGAAGGAAATATTTTCACAGCAGCTGTGGAGGTTTGGTATTTTCCACCAATCCTAATAAGAAAACTTATTGGAAACAATAACGCACAGGGAGAATTAATGCTGATTATGTCAATAAGCTGCATGTAAAAATGTTTAATCATTTTCCCTCCACTCCATTACTGATTTTTTTAACTGTAACTGTCAGTAAAGATCTAATGCAGTTTCTACTGACATATGAAAGCTTTTTAACTGTAGCTGGTGCTGAATTAGTTCCTAAATAAACCTCTAGTCATCACTTGAAAGGACTGTGCTAAGTATATTATAATGGAACTCATAATAAACACATTTCCCTGAACTAATATTAGAGGATCAAATGCATCAGGTTCCTGTATTAGCCACTGAGCCAGGAGAGGGAAATGGAATTGAAACATCTCTTCTGTCATTTCTACATGGGAGTGAGAGACATGCTTTCTCATTATAGGTACTTTAGGGTTATGTTTAAATAAAACACCGTCTATTGGTTCACCCTTGAACTCTGTCCCCTTCGTCCAATTAAGCAGAACTCTGTGAAAGAGAAATGCAGCTCCAAGCTTGCCCTGCAAACTGTTCAGGCTCAGCTCTAATCCTGCCATCAGGAGGGGTTTGAAAAGTTTAAATCAATTGTCTGTGGAAAATCAATTATGGAGCAGACAAGTTTGCCTTTGTGGCAAGTGGAACTGATGTGGCTGTGGAATGCTTTCTCTTCAGAAAGTTCTATTTGAGGTCTGTGGCAGCAAATATTGGGAGAGAAACCAAACAACTTTGTATTTCATGATAAGCAAAGGACGAGGCAGAGCTGCTCACAGCCCCGTGAGTCCTTGCTGCAGCTGCTGACAGCAGCTCCCTTCTGTCACATCTCGTGTGCTGATGTGCTCCAGGCCCTCTGCTAAACTCACTGCTCCCCCTTCACTCTGTCATTCAGTGAAAACTTGGATCTGGTTGACAGTGCAAGTTACTGCAGCACATACAATAACCCAGCAGAACCCCAGCTGGCAGCGATTTCACTGGAGTCCTTATTTAATAATGGAAAAATTTTGTTGACCCTTCATAAGGGGTCCCTGACACCACAGGATGTCAGCTATCATTGATGGGAGAACCTCATTAACTTCAGTAAGTGCAGAGTTAGACCTTATATCTGGGTAAGACTTTACACATCTGAGGATGTGAGCTCTGGACCTGCTTATTACAGAATATTGCACAATGCTGATGCTGTCAGAGGTCTCCACACAGCTTGATTCCAGCTTTACCTCTGCTAGGAGAAAACAAATCCAGTGTTCAGTGCAGGAAATTGTTGTGATAGAAGGGAAGAGGAATAAAGAGACATTTTCAGCCATGGAACCATTCTGGACAGACCTTTGCAGATATTAAGAAAACAGTGTCATCATGAGTGATTAGACATGACCAGGGGACCAGAGAGGTTATGGGATCTCTACAGTGGAGATACTGAAACCCCATCAGGTCCTTGGCAATCTAATCCAGCTGAGACAGCTTTGAGCAGGAGCTGAGGCTAAAGGCTTCCAAGGTCCCTTCCTGTCAGAACCCAGGACATTGCTCTGGCTGCCCTGGGTGATTTGAGACCCTGGCACAGAGTCACAAACACCTGTGCCTTTGATTTTAGCCCATGGAAACAATTACCAACTTTGTGTAAAGAGTTACAAGCCACAGGAGTTTGAATAGAATGATAGTGAATTTGTCATAGGGTGAAAAGGTAGAATTTTGGGGATTTAGAATGGGGAGTTCAAGAGGCAAGATGGAGGAATCTGGGTACGTCCTGTCCTTCTTCTCCTTCTTCTTGGCCTCCATCTTCTGCTGTGATGGTGACACTTCTGGATTGGTTTAGAGTAGAGACAGACTGTCTAACATAGGTGATAGGTGTTGGAAAATTATTGTAAATAATGTACATGTAGTTCTTAGTATAAAAAGCCAACAGCACCCCAAGGGCAGGGACTGTGCCACAACCCGACCTGCTGGACAGATCTCAGCAGGTCAGAGAGAGAATGGAACAGATAAGAGAAAATAACCTTGAAAAGCAGAGCTGAGGAATCCCGACTTCTTCAGTCATGGGGCTGGGAAAAAAGATTCTTTAATACCTCAGGAGCCATTTTAACAACAACAAACCTGAGACCTTCCCACCTGAATTATTCACTGGTTCTGTTTCTATCCCATAAACAATCAGCAGTGAGAGAATGTATGACAAATAACTATCATCATAAGCATTTTCTGGTTGGTGGTGTACATTTCACACTCTCCAGAGCTTGAAGATCATTCAGAACAAATAAGAATTCTCAGTGGAACAAGTCAGTGCCAATAGTAAGTGATTTGGTTTCCTGTGCATCAGGTATCACCAAGGGAGCAGGGGCAATGCAGCGCTTCAAATCACAAAATCTCAGGTTTGAACTCTGTATATTTTTCTTTGCAAACCAAGCACTGACTCAGTGTCTGACAATGTCTGAGTGTCCTGGCATGACAAATAAAAGATGGAAATGTGAATTGCTCTGGAAGACCACCTTTGCTCTAAGCATGTACCAGTCACCTCATCAGCTCCACTGAGCTGTGCCCAATCTTAGAGAAGAGATGAACCATGTAAACTCAACATCAGAAAGCAGTTTCTGGCTTCTTCATCCACTAGTTTTCCTTCCTTCCTCCCTTCCTCCTTTCCTCCATTATTTCTTTTTTCCCCCCCCTTCTTCTGGGGATATTTTTCAGAGCTGTGTGATTGATACTCGATAGAAAACAACTGAGCAATAAAGCAAAAATTATTGCAGAGTCATTTTAGTGAAGTGACATTAAAGTTGTCATTTATTTGTTGTCATTTAATTGGCAGCTTGAATTAGGGGAATGTGTAGATGGATTTCTCCTGCTGGTTATAGTAGGTCATAACATCACATGGTGATAGGAAGCACTTTAGCTTTTCTCCACTGCACAGGAAACACTGTCTTGCCAGAATGTTCCACTGAGGCTGTGAGTAGTCCTTGGCTCTACAAAAGAGGAGAAAAAGAGTCTATTGTTAAATCTGCCTTAGTAGCAGCATAGGTCTTCAGGAAGCCTTTTAATAAAAAATCTGTTCAGAAGGGAAGGGTGGTTACGGAGCTGAAGAACTTGGTGGTATTTCTCGTTCTCATTGCAGCCTGAATAGTGATGGAGAAAGTGGAAAGGCAGGAGTGGATGAAACTCCACTCTTGAATCAAGCAGCTGCAGCAGATAGGGATTTACTTACAGAACCATCTGGCACAGGCAAACAAGAGGTCAGACTGAAAAGCAGGGAACACAGCTCATCAGGGGAGTAATGGGTCAGACTTTGGGAGCAATAGAATGAGTGGGATCCATGGAGAATGTTGCAGTTTTAATTTCCCACATTGTCTTAGGTTGGAAGATGTGACTGGGGCTGTGTGTTCTATCCCCATCTGTCAGAGCTGGGGCAGTTCTCTGCTGTCCATGGGCAGTTTTTTCTTTATCTCTCCCACATCCAATCCTCCTTCCAGGAGATCTCTGCTGTCCATGGCCACTGAGTGTCCCTGCAGGGCTGATCCAATCCCAGCATCCCATGGGGAGATGCTCCGCCCAGGGGAGGAGCCAAGCATTCCTACCTGGATCCAATCTGAGCCTGGCCCAGCACAGCAGCCTTTGCCCCCTGCATTGCCAGAGGAGCAGCTTTCTGCTGCCCTGCATGGCCAGAGGGAGCCCAGGCCCATCTGCAGCAGCCCTGGAGCTGCAGAGGAAAACTCCCCCCTTGTGCAGGATCCCTGCTGCAGCAGAGCCACAGCTGGCACTGCAGGAGGGCTGAGCCCCCATGGATGGGGCTGGGACACCGCCCTGACACACAGGGGGCAGGGACTGCTCTCACTCTGGCAGAGGTTTGTTTTCTTTTTCTGTACTATTGCATTTGTATTTTTAATTTTCCCAGTAAAGAACTGTTATTCCTATTCCCATATCTTTGCCTGAGAGCCCCTTAATTTCAAAATTATAATAATTCAGGGGGAAGGGGTTTACATTTTCCATTTCAGGGGAGGCTCTTGCCTTCCTTAGCAGACACCTGGCTTTTCAAACCCAGACACACATCTTGCATTTTATTGCTGCATAAGGTAGCGTTGAGATGATTTTTAAACAATGCAGGTCTCACACTGGAACCTACCACAAGTGATTTGCTCTGAGGTTTTTCAGAGCAGCACCACAAAAATCCCAGAGAAGCCTCTCCCCCCTTGCCACCTGTATTTGTAGAGTTGTACAGCAAATGTTGTAATTACAAGTTGGTACAAGTTAAATTAATTGCCCACTAGTCTGTTTTTAATTAGAATCAGGCAAGCTTGGTAATCTTCTAACATGTCCAGGAAAGCTGGATGAGCGTGTAAGTGCACCCATGCATTTTATTGATTTGAGTTAAATATTCAGCTCCTGAAATGAAACCCATAAAAACCAAAGCACGTTCTGGGATCTGAGAGACTCTTCCACACACAGAGTACCAATGTTTCTAAATTTCCTTTCTCTGGATGCAGAATAAAACCAAGAATATTTAACAATTAATAGTCAGTATCTTTTTTTAGAGGGTTTTTTTTTAATAGTAGTTAGAGACATTGTTTTATAATTGCATATTTCATACCAGGGATGTAACATGCACCACTATGAAAGCATCTCTGAGACACAGAGGGTGAAATACATCCCTCCTCCAACTCAGAATGAAATCTATCCCACCAAATTTGAAGTCTGGCACAGAAATAAATGTCATCCAGTGGCTTTGGTGGCATTTGCAATCCATCTCACATTTTCTGTCATAGCTCCTAGAAAATGCCTTGGTATCTCAGAAATCCTGGCAGGGGATATTGATTGGAAAACACTGGAGGAGGGTGAGTTTAAATGCAAGCAGTGTGCATCAAAGGAGCTGCTGATGGTTGCAGCCCAGCATGGATGGGGCACAGTGTGAAGAAGGGACTCCAGAGCTGAAACAGAGCCAAAGAATGACAGGGACAGTGCTGTTTTATATATCAAGAGTCCTAGCATCATTATAGCGCAACGATTCCATACTGCCAGAGTTTCATGCCTCCTTGATGTTTCTTATAGGCAGATCCTCTAAGCACGACTGTTCCTGATCCTTGCAGCAGCCATTATCTGACTCCAGATCCCACCAATCCACTCTTTTATACCACTTGTTCTTATTTGCTACAGGTGTGGCCTGTTAAGATCAGGCCTGCTCCTAATCTTTAGTAATTGGTCCAGATGCCACTCTTTGGGGTGATAAGATTACATTCTATGCCACCTTCATATACCCATACTGTGTCCCCCTGCAGGACAGTGCAGGAGTGAGACAGGATTAACCCACCCCAGTCTGGGCTGGGTTCTGCCCTTCCTGCAGAGCAGGCTGTGGGGACATCAGGCCAGGCAGGGCTTGTCTCACATGAGGTGACAACCTCACAAGAGTCAGGTCACATCGAGCTGCACTGCCTGAGAGTCAAGCTTTCTGCTGTCATGCCCCAAAATACTTCACTGAGACAAGAAAGCACCTTAGTGTGGATTTAGATGCCTATCTTTTAAGCACTTGAGGTCAAAAATCAGGCTGCAGATTTGATCTCTTGTATTTCCTCTGTGCTGTGATGAGTGAAGGCTCTCTCTGTGTCTGAAACCCAGCTAGGGTAAGATCAGAGCTGGCCAGGGGCACAGAGCCTGGGCTCTGCTGGGGTTCATCCTGATAGGGAGGGAGAGTGTTGCAGTAAGGTAGAAAAATTATAAAGAAATGTAGGGGGATACAGTATGGGTAAATGAAGGTGGTAGACAATGTAATCTTATCCCCCAATGAGTTGCAGCTGGACCAATTACTAAAGATTAGGAGCAGGTCTGATCTTAACAGGCCACACCTATAGAAAATAAGAACAGTGGTATAAAAGAGTGGATTGGTGGGATCTGGAGTCAGATGACAACAGCAAGGATCGGGAGCAGTCAGTGCTTAGAGGAGCTGTCTGCGAGAAACATTGAGAAGGTGTGATGCTCTGGTGATATGAAATCCTTGCACTATAGTGATAATAGAACTGCTATATAAGACAACAAAGAAAAGCCTTATAAAATCAGGCCTGCTCTGCCTGGCCTGTCATTTCTTCTAAGCCAAGTTCCCTTTGCAAGTTCCCATATGAAAGCAATCCTGGTGTGAGCAGTTCGTTAACATAACAATCTGTTCCTGGGTGAAAAGCAACTTGTACCTGTATAAACTGTTTTTACAGATAGAAAAATGAAAACTGTCTCTCACAAACTTTCCCTGCATGTACACACCAGGGGTTGGAGTGACCAATTAATACAGAATAACATCTTGTTACTGACCAATAAAGTAATTGGCAAGAAAATTACTAATCAATTGGAGTCCCACCGGAGGTCTGTAAAACACTATAAAAAGTAGTTATATGAATAAAGAATGGGCTTTTTCCGCCATGAAGAAAATGCAGTCTGTGTGATTTATTCCCATAGGTAGGAAGGAGGAAGGCTGGACTGGCATGGACATCTCATTCCCTTGGCTCTTCTGAGACCAAACCACCCTCAGCCTGCAGGACTGGGGACATTTCTCGTGGCTTTGTGAAGTGACAGCACCCAGGACAGTAGGAGAAAGCAATTCTTAGAGGGTGAAATCTGGGGGGCACCTCTGTTTGACTTGGAGGGCCTCATTGCAGTGTGTAACCTGCTGACAGCCCTGACCATTGTGCCTCCTTGTTCCAGCACCGTCAGAGCACCACTGTTATTTCCTAAATGTACATGGATGCCCTGCTGGCCATTACTGCTGCTCTCTCCTTTCCCAGCCCTTAGAAAGCTTACCATGATCTCTCCTGTGTCTCCTTTATGTGCCAAAATTGTCAGCAGATTTCTTCTGTATCTGTGGTGCATCTGCCTGGAGGTATTGCAATGCTGTGATGGCCCTGACAAGGGGAGAGAATGATGTATCTGATTTTATGGATATCAGAAGGTTAATTAATTACTGTATTATATTATATTATTCTATACATTAATCTGTTAAGCACTCAACTCTGTACACAACTTTCACACTATATTGAATCTTGTGACTGTCACCTGACAGACCTGACACACATACATTTTTGGCCCTGATAGGCCAAGGAAATAAAACATTATGATTTTTGGTAAACATAGTGTTTTATTTTTGCACAAACACAGGTACAGTAAATGATAAGAATTGTGTTTTCTTTTTCTGGAGGTTCAGAGAATGTGAATCCCAGAAATATTCTTGGGAAGAATTGTGCCTTGCTTTTCTCTGTGAAGAGAAATGTAGGGCTACACAGAAGTATTTTTTTCTTTCCAGGCTTCTTGTAAGTGCATTTGCCACTCTGCTCTGTTATATTTCACCTGCCAGTCAGTTTTTTTTCTCCTTTCCTTTTTAATACTGCAAATGTGTCTTACTCTCATTAACCTCCTGGTTGGTGAAATAAGAACCACAGCACAGACATGTTTATATGAATCTGACTGATTATCCAAGACTGGAATAACAAGTGTTTCCATGGGATGAGGCTGTGGGAAGAAGCATGAAGGACAGGCACTAATTGCCCTTTAAGGAACTCAGGCCTAATACTCTGCTGCTGTTAATTCCTCATTTTCATGATCTCCAGAGTCACGGTAGTAGAGCAGTTTGAGGAGGTCAGGGCTATATTGGCTTAAAAATGGCAATTGCTTTAATAAATGGATCTGTAGAGCTGGTGTCAAAGTGGCACAAAGGACAGGCAGGCAGCAGGGACAAAGGGCTGTGCTTGGGCTGGGAGGCAGCCCCCTTTCATCTGCAAGCCAAAGCCCCTGGTGCTCAGGTATCTCTTCTTGCCTCATTAAATTGTCTGTGTGCTTAGGTGGAGGGAGATGCAAAGTGCAGCAGCAGTGTACAGTGCTTACACAACCTGAGTGATTTCTGCAGCAATCATTGGAGGAGTTAGCTAATGGCAGGGTATGGCAGCCTCCTGCTGAGTTTCCATTACCTTGTAATTTTCAGCTTGTTCACTGTTGCAAGAATGCCCCTGTCTTGTAATTCCTCTAGCATTCACGTCTCATCTTCTCCAGGCTTGAAGTACATAAGATGCTTTCTGCAGGGGGATTTATTGAGATAAGTTATTGAAGTCGAGCTCTGAGGCAAGCATCCAATATTGTGCTATTCATCTCTGAATTTATGTTCCTTCTTTCTTTTTGAAGGTCTAATGCAATCACAAACAATTTGTTTTGTATATGTTTAAAAATTCATCATTTTCTTGTACAATGGGAAAAAACAGCACTTGTAGCTCATTAGTGGTGGGATTCACAAAACATCTGGCTTTTCCTTTTGATGTAATTTCTGTGTGACTAAAATTCTGCCTTCATTTTAAGTGGTTCAAATGAGGAGGTAAAATCACTCTGCCAGAAACTCATTGCATGTGCCCATGAGTCAACATGGATAATCTTACAGTTTCAGACAATTATCTTTTTTTTCCCCCTCTGGCATATTCTGATCATCTTCCTGGGATATGGGAGAAGCCCTTTCTGCTGACCCTCTCACAGGGAGGGTCTCTGTTCTTGGCTCTTTCTTCTGTTAGAGCCCCTGCAGCTCCCTGTGCTCAGTGCTGTACAAATGTTTCAGAGCACAGAGCCTGGAACTGAGCTTCCAGCTTTCAGTAAGTCAGAGAAAGGTGGTAGGATTGTCCTTGCCCTACATCTGTGGGTGCTAGGAAAGGTTTTTAAGGGCCGAGCACATAAAAGTACCACTGGGTAGCAGCTGAATTCAGTGCTTCTGGGATAAACCAGACTCTGAGCAATCTGGCCAACCTCACTTGGGATATCTGTGGTCGAGCTGGGAATTAACCAAGCCCTCTTCTTCCCACTCCTAAACCACAAACCACTACTTATTTTTGAGTGGCTGACATTTGACTGTAAGCTGAATGTTCAGAATAAAGAATAAAGAGACCCCAGGAGCCTCAGCAGATGAAGAGTCAAGTGCTGATCACAAGGAAGACTACTGGGGTAAAGCCTGGGCAAGGTCTTTAGGGCTTACTCCAAAGCACACCAGAGCCAGGAAAAGTCTCTTCGAAATGTCAGGTCAGGAACTTACTGCTGCTGTGTCAGATCTTAGAACTGTTGCTGCTGTGTGCTGCGCTAACATGAGTGATTTTCTTCTAGGGCAACAAATCACACTGCCCAGGTTGATAGGGAGGAAAATGTGACCAGACAGCAAAATTTCTGAATTTACAGAAATGGTGAAATACCCTGGGTCTGCAAAATCTGCTTAAGGCAGGATGTATTTTCCTTTGCACAAGGTTAACAATATTGTTGAACTATTCAGTTGCTCCTGACAAGAGAGGTGAGAAAGCAGCTGTAAGCTCCACAAAGCCTCACACAGAACTTCAGAGGAGGGTTTTCTGCCCGAGTTACTCAGCAGCAGCTGACAGCTCCTGATTCCACCTCCTGCCATGTCTGTCAGTCTGGGCAGATTTGTTCATTTGTAGAGCTTAATCCACTTCCAGCCTGGTGGAAATGTCAGAAATCCAATGGAGATCTGTACCTGCCTGGGATGGCTGTGCAGGGCTCAGGATACAACTGATCTCTTTTCATCAAGGTGTCTGTTTGCAGATAAATGCACAGAACACTGTGAGGGCTCTGGGAGGTGCTAACATTCCTCCTGGATCAGCTTGATTAGTGGATATGTACATGCCCTGCTGCCAAGGCACAGCCATGTGCTGCTCCTGGTGATTATTGGGATCTGCAAGACAAATGATGGACTTTGGATCTGGTCAAGCATGAGATTTGATAGACAAAATGCCTTGGCAAGAGCAAGCAGAACTTTGAGGATTAAATCAAGATTGCAAGAAGATTCAATCAGACTGACTTACCAGAAAAAGAAAATTACACCAGACTTCTGCAAGCAAGAGATGCTTAAAATGTACAAGTTTGTTGATGTGACGATTAACCCAATCATTGTAGTAAAACATTACTAGTCTTCCTGGAATAAGTATATAAGCAGTTGTAGTTCACAATAAATTTAGATTCTTTGGCCATCACACCGAGTCTCTCTCTCCTTTGCTGATAGTGGATCCCCAGTTACACCTCCAGTTAAACCCATTTCCCTCATTTACTAATGACCTCCTGTAGCTATCCTGGTAGTCTGGCAGGTTGCAGTTTACATTCCTGAGGCAAAACCTCATTTCCAAGGTGCATCCACTAGTTACAGTACCCTGAAAACAGGTTTCACTGGCATGGTTGTCCTGGATTGCCAATCAAATTGTATCTGTTTGCCATCTGTATGGCAGTTGTCTTCTGTTCACTGGGCAGTTTTCCTTATCTCTTTCACACCCACTCCTCCCTCTGGGGAGACACCTGCTGATAATGGCTATTGAATGTCACAGCGTGGCTGATAAGAACTACAGCATCCCATTGGGAGATGTGAGCCCAGAGGAAGGAGCCAAGCATTCCTACCCGGATATAATCCAGAGGTTCTGGAACACCAGCACGGCTTCTCCACTGGATTCCCCAGAGGAACAGCAGCTGCCTCTTCTCCACTGGATCTTCAGAGGAAGAATCCATCCTTCTCTACAGGATCCCTGCTCCAGCAGAACCAGCCCTGACACTGCAGGAGGGCTGAGCCACAATTCCAATGGGACTGCTGCCAACACCCTGACCCACAGGGTGTCAGGTTGGGTTCTGACTCTGGCAGTGTTGGTTTGGTTTACTGCATTGTTTATTTTATCCTTTTATTTTCTTCCCTAGTTGTTCCCTACAGTTATTCCTGCTCCCATATTTTTGCCTGAGAGCCCTTTAATTTAAAATTTATAGCAATTTGGAGGGAGGGGGTTTACATTTTCCATTTCAGGGGAGGCTCCTGCCTTCCTTAGCAGACTCCTGTCTTTCCAAACCAAGACAATGGTCCATCCCTTGCAGTTTCCAGCTGTTTGATCTCCCCTGTGGCAATTGTATCAGACAGAAAAAAATTGCTTTCACAAAGGAATCTGTCTTTCCAAAAGGGATTTACAAGCAGTGAAAAGTCAAACTGCCATGAAGCTGTGTGCAAGCTGCTGATGGGGGTGTGTCACAAATGAGTGTTTTAGGTCACTGAAAGCATCACCAGCAAAGGTATTGGCAAAAGCAGGTTCACTATAAAAGAGAAAGCATGACAGAGTTCATGGGCAAAGTTCATTCTACTGCTTACAAGATGGTTAAACACACAGGAAAAAAGCAAACTAAAATCTGAAATCAATCCATCTAAAATCAGAATGAGCCAAAAAATTGTCTTTGTGCAGGTTGGGGGGGTGGGGGCAGAGAGGTAAAGGATGAGGATAGGGAGGGTGAGGCTAAAAAGGAGTATTAGAGACCCTCTGGTTGAGGCACAAGGTTCAGAGTGGACCCCCCTGCCAACCTGAGCCCTGCACTTGACCAACAGTGAGGTTTAACAGCACTTAAACCTAACAGCATTTAATCAATGGCTTAAGTTAAACAACTTCACAAAGGATTAGTGTAGAATTTACTGCAGCACAGCAGTAACTCACAGGCCTCATTTGCTTACAAATCTAAAGTAATCAGGGATGAGGAGAGCCATATTCATGTGCATTTGCTGTGGCACATTCCCATTTACACAACACAGACCTAAAGGGTCTGTACAGGGTACAAACCTGTGAAAGATCCCCGTGGAATTCAGTGAAGTGCTCACATCCAAAGCCTCTGGATCTCCCCAAGAGCAAGGGCTTGAGCTCAGGGAGGGGGGATCAGCCCTGGGTCCATCCCTGTCCTCAGCAGGGATGAGAAACCTGAGATTTGCTGGGCTGGGAGAGGCCCCAGCAGAGGGAGAGGCTCCAGGGCTCTCTGCTGTTTGTGGGTGACAGGAGATGGGTTTGGTTGCTGCTGCTTTTCATCCTGGCTACAGTTCAGGTCAGTCACTGCCTTAGAAATTCTGACAACAAAATTGTTATTCTAGGGTTGTTACTCAGGATGGAAAAATGAGTTTCAGGAGTTGGTTAAAAAGCAGGAGCTCCTTGGACAGCAGCAGTTCCTGGAGCTGTCAGGGTTTCTGATAAGCTCAAGAGGAGCTGAGCCCAAGGGCTGTTCATCAAGACCGAGGCCTAATGAGCATTTATGAGATGATAATGTGGCCTGGGGAGGGGAATAGAGCAGCACAGGCTGGCACAGGAGTCAGGTGCCAGTACCTCAGAGCCATCCAGGTCTGTGCAGTGTGGACACAGTTAATGAGATCTGGGCTGCTGGCTCCCATGGCCACTTTCCAATGTCTCTCTTGGAATATTCCATCTGGTCACGGGGCATCTCTCCCCAGCCTGTGTCTGGGCTGGCTGCCTGTCCGTGCTCTTTGCACTTACAAAGGATGACCCAGGGGCTGTGTCTGGAGCCAGAGCTGTGGAGAGGCACAGGCTGGTTGTCCCAGCCTCCCCTGCCAAGCCCTGCCTCAGGAGATGAGTTCAGACACTCATGCCAGCAGGGCAGCTCAGAGCTCTGCAGCTCCTGCAACAGTTTTGGGGTGTCTCTGCAGCTCCTGGAACAGTTTTGGGGTGACCAGGGTGTGCTGCAGCTCCTGGAACAGTTTTGGGGTAACCAGGGCACTCTGCAGCTCCTGGAACAGTTTTGGGGCAGTCAGGGTGGCTCCGCAGCTCCTGCAACAGTTTTGGGATGGCTCTGCAGTTCCTAGAACAGTTTTGGGGTGGCCAGGGCAGCTCTTCAGCTCCTGGAACAGTTTTGGGATGGCTAGAGCAGTCTGCAGCTCCTGTAACAGTTTTAGGGTGGCTCTGCAGCTCCTGGAACAGTTTTGGGGTGGGTCTGCAGCTCCTGGAACACTTTTGGGGTTTTCTCCCAGCACACATACAGGGCTGGGATAGGACTGGGGAGGACATCAGGCTGGAGCCTCACACATTCAGTGCCAGGAGTAGGCTCCTTCCCCAGGGACAGATTTTGTGTAGGGTCATGTTTCTCAGTGCTGGGTTTTCAGGCTGCTTGTAAGAGAATCCCATCTGTCTCCTACACAGCTTCATCTCCCACCTGTGCTTCTGCTTGTCTGGGGCTTACCTGAGGATTTAGCTTAAAGGAACAGCATTTGCAAAGGGAAACAAGTTGCCTGACATGTTATTTAATCTGTGTCAACTGTTTAACATGAGGGGTTTAATTCATTTATTTATTCATCCATCCACTTGTTTTTTACACCTTCCTGTAAACACATGGCTATAATCACTGTGAGGTGCTGCAGTTTGAAGGGATGCCCTGGTAAAACATGACAGCTTTTGTCTCTCCTCAGAGCTCCCAGAGCTTCAGATGGAAGAAGATGGAGAATTAGAAAGTGATCTCATTATCCTCTATTGTTCATTAACAAAACCCTGGCACTAACACAGTGAATACATATGGACTTGAAAATAATTGCTTAGTGCAAGTCGGGTTTGGATTTTTTCTCTCACTTTATTATCTGGATGCTGAAGGGAATATTAGTGAATTGTAGCATGGGAAAGTAGGTCAACATCAAACCTGGATGGAGGGGAAATGTGGTCAAAAAGTACAAGACTGACCCTCTTAGAGTGGGCAATTGAAAGATACACTGAAATTACAGCCAGAATGATCCGACAGCTCTTCCTCTGCTTGTGCTTTTGAAGAGCTTGGCAGTGAAACTGTTGTGCAGGCATGTCCTTAAAATAAAGAAAGGAAAGGAGAAAGAACCCTGTATTGATTTAGACAGAAAAGTCAAATATTTCTGTTGCTTCAACTGAGATAATAAATTCAAAAATATTTTAGAAACTTCTCACCATGACACCAAGGGGATGTGTCCTGGAGGAGAAGCTCCCCAGTGTGGCAGGGGGTGGTGGGACAGGAGTGATGACTGTGCTGCTGAGCCATGCACAATGCTCAGCTTTGGGAGGGCTTTGCTCTAATGAAACCTTCAACCCTCCCCTGCCTTGAGCCCCTGAATAGCAGCAGCCAGCACTGAGGAGAAGCTCAGCACAATGGAAGAAGGGTCAGACTGAAAAAGTGGAACTGGACTTAAAAAGTGCTAGAGATAAGGGGACAACAGTAGTGGAAGAGAAGAATTTGTGGGGGATTTTTTGCCTTTGGTAAGAGCTGATTGCAGCATTCCCTGTTGGGTGTCAGAATTCAGGACATCCCTCTGGCTGCCCTGGATGGCTCAAACCCCTGCCAGGGGGCTCAGAGACCCTGGCACACAGCCCAAGACCCCTGTGCCTTTGATTTTGAACCATGGAAACAATTACCAACTTTATATGAGGATCTGCAAGCCATGAAAGTTTAAGTAGAATGACACTTAGTGTGTCACAGGGTGAAAAGTGGAATTTTGGGGTTTTTAGAATGAGGGCTCAGGGTCCCAAGATGGAGGAATTTGGGCGTGCCTTGTCCTTGTTTCTCCTTCTTCCTAGCCTCCATCTTCTGCTGGGATGGTGGCACTTTTGGGTTGGTTTAGAGTAGAGACAGAATGTCTAACATAGGTGATAGGTATTGGAAAATTATTGTAAATAAAGTACACACAGTTCTTAGTATAAAAAGCCAACACCACCCCAAGGGCAGGGACTGTGCCACAACCCAACCTGCTGGACAGATCTCAGCAGGTCAGAGAGAGAATGCAACAGATAAGAGAAAATAAACAACCTTGAAAACCAGAACAGAAGAATCCTGGCTCCTTCTTCAGTTGCCAGGCTGGGAAAAGAGACTTTCTAACACATCTCAGGGTCATCTTGAGCAGAGACTCCCAAGAGCTGGGAAAGGCATTGCTGCGGGAGATGAGGTTTGTGCACAGGAATTTCAGTGATTCCTCCCAGGACTGGCCTGTGTGTAATAACTGCAGGGAAGGGCCTGAGCTAATCCATCCTGTTTGTCTCATCTTTCTTTCTGGGCCTGCAGTTGTGGTGTTGTGAGGTCCCCAGGATGAGGTGAGAGATGAAAATTTGACTCCATCTTCTCAGAAGGCCAATGTATTATATTATATTATATTATATTATATTATATTATATTATATTATATTATATTATATTATATTATATTATATTATATTATATTATATTATATTATATTATATTATATCACATCATATTACATTATCATATTACATATAATAAACTATACTCAACTATAGAGAAAGGATACATCAGAATGCTAAACAAGAATGATAATGAAAGCTCATGACTTACTCCTCAGAGTCTGACACAGCTGGCTGTGATTGGTCATTAGTTAAAAACAATTCATATGTTTGGATAAACAATCTCCCAACCACATTCCAGAGCAGCGAAACATGGAGAGGAAATCCTGGTGAAGGAATTTTTCAGAAAATAGCAGTGATGAAGAAGAGCCTCATTTTGTGAGGTGCCATCACCAACAGGGGCTGAGCACACTCCTCCTGCCCCAGAGTGGGTACAAATTCCATGTCAAAGAAAAGGCAAAGTTTCTGCACAGCAAAGGAAAGCAGGTGGAAGAAATGAGGTGAAGTGCTGGTGTACCACCTGTCTTCCTTAATGCCAAGAGGGGAAGGTGGGCTTAAAACACATCAAACTCAACACTTCCTCTAAACCTCAGTGTTCTCCAGTTAAATGGACTAAAAAAGGATAGAAGTGTCATTTTTTTCTCACAGGTGGTGCAGGGAGTGTTGACTCAGTTGACTCAATTGACTCAATTTGGAAGAGTGTTGGTCTGATTTAGCTCTGGGGAGCACAGAAATGCCAGTTTTGGCACAAGGAAAGTTTTGGATTAAGCTGCTACAAACCACTTAAGCCTAGCCAGCAAACTGGGAAATAATTTTCCCATTGCTAACCTGATAAATGACCTGATGCTCAGGTGGAGCCCCAGTTTTTGAGATCCAAAGTCTGTTTCATCACAGGTGCACTGACATGCAAAACACCAGGGTGATTAGGGTTTTTTAAACAAAAGAAAAACCAAGAATTTTAATTAAGAGGAGTCATGGTTCTTCCATTTGCTAATCACATATTTTTTTTAACAATTGTCACAAACGTCTCCAGCACTGTGGCAATGACAGAGGATAGAAAAAAAAATCCTGGGGAAACTATTGCACACAGACTTCTCTAAAGAGAGAGGTGCAGCCTGGGCAGCTCTTGGTCTCATGGCCTAATGCAGTCAGGAAACATAAGATTTCCCTGACCTTAAATGCTTTCATTGGACTGATTTTTTAAAGGAATAACCATTAACACCACACATCTGCTGCACTGCCCTGTAGAATCTCTGGGGTTTTTAGGCTAATACAGATTTTGGTTTTATCTGCCTTTTAAATTCCTGCTTGCTTTTCCCCTTGAGTAGGCACTGTGGCCTCTGAGCCACATCTTTTACCTTCTTCATCTCCTTGTGCTTTGGGATGGGAGCACCCTCACACATCCATAAGATGTTGGTGTGCTCTGGGGGTTTGGCTGCACATGGCTTGAGTGAAGCAACCCCAAGTGCAGGAGGCTGATATGTTGTTCACTGTAAAGTTAATTGTTGGGGAAGATGAAACAGGAAAGCCTTATAAATATGATTGTCTGGCAAAAGATTTGGAGAATATAGAAATTATAACCAAGACTGAAATGAAAGCAAGTTTTGAGATACCTCAGTTACTGAACAACTGGAAAACAATGGTGTGGCCAGCTGAAGGTGATCCCCTTTTGATGGAACAACACCCTCTGCTTGCAGACAGGCCCAAGGGTCAGAGCAGACCCTACAGCTTGGCAGAAGGGGCCCAAAGAGGAGTTTTTAGGGTTTCAAATGTAACACAGTGTGGTAATGTAGTGATTCTTATAGGCTGTATGTAAATGCTGTAGGATTTGTATCTTGTACTAGATTGGTTAGTGAGAATGAGAATATTCAACACAGAAGAAGATTTATTGTATTGTAACAGGACACTTGCTCTCTTACCCCTTTTACTCTCTCACCCTCTCATCCTCTCTCCCCCTCTCTTCTCTGGGCCCTGCTCTGAGCTGTGTTTGGCAGCTCCCAGCAGGGCCCTGCCCCCAGGCTCTTTGCAATAAACCCCAAGTTCCTGACCTGGCTGCAGAGATCTCTGCTCTCTGTCCATCCCCACCGTGCTACCCCCATTGCTCCTACAGTTAATGCTCATTTTCCTCACGTAGATTCAAGCACTGGTTCAAGCACTAAACTGAAATGAAGAGCTGTAAAACTGGGACAGCTTCCTGGGCAGCAGCAGTGGTGCTTCAGGTGCCCCTCACCCTGGGATCTGGACATGAGCTGTTCTGTACCCCAGAGATGAGTGGGATCAAGGGCAGAGCAGGCTGCAGAGCCTGACTTTGGTTTGGGTGTGACTGGGGGGGGTTCCTCCCAGCAGTTCTGAACAAAGGCAGCTCCAGACGCTCAGGGCACTCAGCACGTTGGAATTTGATTTTATGGATTGACACGGATTTCATTCAACACAGGGATTTGCATAAAATGGCTAATGGTTTATGCTGTGATAATACCAAAGTCAATAACAGTGTCGAGGGGAAAAAAGGACAGAGCAGTGTAGAATGAGAATGCCTACCAGGAATCTCACCACCTCCAGAGGCAGGGCTGGGGGAAAGAGTTCCTGCTGCTGGCACAGGGCAGAAGCCTCAGGTAACACAGCAGAAAGGTGCCACCTGCAAGGTGACCAGTAACTGTGTGCCACCCCAAGGGAAGGGTGTGCCATGTGGGGGAAAAGGGAACCATATTAAAAAAGAAAGAGGTTTTATCTGAATAATAAGGCAGGAAGCTTGGGCTTATTTATCTGCTTTTGAATTTTAATGATCAGTTCGAGTGATAATTACAGAATTTCTATATTTATATAGAACCAGCACATAAAATAGCACAATTTGATATTTATGAAGTGCCAGTTTTCCATAAATACAGAGATTTGTTAATGAGCGCTGGGAACTATTCATTAAAATTCAGAAGTAGATAAATAATGAATAGGAATTGCTGTTTATTCATTAAAATCCTTAAAAAAAAAAAAAAAGAAGGCAAAGAAAAAATATCTCCTCACTTATTGTTGATGAATCCAGCCTGTTTTATAAGCGATTTGTTTTAATTAATGCCATTTGACAATATTAGTGCCAAAATAGCAGAGAGTCACTCACACATTGCAGGCTATAAGTAGGTCTGCTTTAAAGCATCTGAGGCCCTGGAATAAACAAATCTGGGCCCAATATGAACATTCCTGACCGTCTCAGCCATCAGTGCATCCCCACTTGGGAAGGAAGGGTCAGTCAGTCAATGCCTGAGTGATGTGGGTCCCCTGTGGACTTCAGATTCTGCAGGGATTTCTGTGCTGCTTCTGAGGGAGGTTTTATCCTTCTTCAAAGGAGGGCCTTGCTGCTGAAATATCAACAGAACAGTAGATTTCAAAGGAAAGGCACAGTTTGAATTTGGTACAAGGCATAGGGTTTGTGTCAACCTATCTGCAAACTCAGCCAAAGATAAGTTTGGTTATATTCAGGTCCTTAGCTTTCAAAATTCCTTTAAGAACTTCAGAACGGACAGCTGTTCTTCTCAGGAGATGAGAACTTGGCCCAGATTTGAGGTCTAGGTTGTGGCATTGCACTTTGGGACCCTCTGCCCTGGTTTGTGAAGGGTGGGGAACAATCTCTGCCATGGATGCCTGGATGTGGAGATGGGCAAGGACACTGTGCTGGGGCCATGGGGTTCAGTGCCTTTCTGGTGTGAGCTCTGGGGACTTCAGTTTGTCCAGGGGCATGGCTGGTGGAACGGTGTTGGAAGGGAAATGGGCATGTGTGAAACATCCCTTCACACCACATGGATGTAACCCTGACAGAGCTACTGGTAAATGGGGCTAATTGGGATTTGTGTAACTGTAGGATGAGGAATGGCTCTGTGTGCTTGGAAACCTGGATATTTCTACTGTGTAGTTGACCATGAGCTCAGCACTCAGACCACTGGAAAGTCTGGACCAAAATGGTGTTGCAAACTGGCTGCCAGGAAGCAAACTTCCAGACAAAACCCTTCATTTGTAGCAGTCCTTTTCTTCCTCCACCTGTTTTGTTCCCTCTTATTGCGTTGTTCTGTGGCATTCATTCTCTGAAAAAATTCCTTCACCCAGGATTTTTCTCCTGGGAAGCTGGGAAGCCTCAGAGAAAAGGAAAACAATTCTTATCTCATTTGCTTCTCCTGTGTTGTGCTCATGTGGAATGTGTTTGGAGATTGTTTACCCGCAGGTGATTGTTCCATTGCATTCTGCTGGGAGTTGTTTTCACTCTTCGGCCAATCAGGGCCAAGCTGTTTGGGGACTCTGGCAAGAGTCAGGAGTTTCATTATTATCTTTTTAGCATTCAGTAAATATCCTTTATGTATTCTTTAGTATAGTATAGTTTTCTTTAGTATAATATAGTATAATAAAGTAATAAATTAGCCTTTGAGAACATGGAGTCAGATTCATCATTCCTGCCTTCATTGGGACACTCCCTGAAAATACAATATTATTCCATAATCTTGTGCTTTTACACTCTTTGAAGTGTCCTGCACGGTGTGGAGGTGGCAGCTCTGAATGCTGATGAGTCTCTGGAAGCCTCAGCAGCGTTTTGTTGGTTTGGGGGTCCTTGGTCCTTGGGAGAGCTCACCCCCTTCCCCACAGCCAGCCCAGGAGCGTGAGGCAGAGCCAGGGGGGTTTTCACTGTTGGATTTGGGCTGCTGGATCAGCACATGTCTCTGCCTCTTGCTGTGGAGTATAAGGGGAAAAGTAATGCTGTCAGTGGTGTAACTGTCAGGAACACAAAGTAAAGGGCTGTCAGGGAGAACATGGAATTGGAAATGAGGATACAGGGGCCCCTTTAAAAGAGTTTCTTGTCTCTTTTTGAAACCAAGACAGACAAAATGGGGCTTAGGATATTAAAAGGGGTCTTACCAGTATTTGTGGTGTAAAAGGTCCCCTCTCTGCTTTTCATTCCTTCTGTCTTTCCTTGACCTCTTGTCTTTTCCCTAAAGTTGGATTTAAAACAATAAAATGGAGGGGGGATGGGCATATAAAAAATACCAAATATACTCCTGTGGGGAACAGAATTAATTCTACTCAGGAGCAGAAAACGAAACCCAGAAGCATCAAAGCGTAGACATAAATTCAATATCCCACTGAGCCCATCACTTAGGGTACTTCACCCTTTCCTGCATGTCTATCTTTCAATCAAGTAGATGCAGGGAAAGGGTTTGTTTTAGTTTAGCCTGGTGCTACACAAGCAGAAAGGAAAGAGCAGCAGTGGCTGTCTGTTTGCTGTGTGAGGTTTATAATTTCACAAATGCCAGATGCATTAATCCAAGCTGTCATGTTGCAGCTCTGTTTGTAGATCAAATGGGATTAAAAGATTTAGTTGAAGCTTTCCTGATACATTTAAATAATATGACTAGAAATGTAATATTCAGGAAAATAAATATTTTAGAGGTACAGTTTGAGGCACCTGATGTATTAACACCTGCTGTAACAAAAAGGAACAGAAAATATATGGTCAAAATTCTGCAGAACATGCCACTAACTCACTCTGTGCTAGCATCAGGCATGTGGCCTGACCCTGGCTCTGGCATGGCTGCGTGTGCTCACCTATGGAAATCCAACTATTTGCTTTAGTGCAATTATTCCTATGCAGAGCTCAGTGGTAGGGATACACTTACACACTTTGCTGGAAAGGATTTTTGAAAATTCCTGCAGTACTATGTCTTCTTCTCCCATTTTTTTTATCCCCTGGCATACTCACTGCTGAACCTTGTATGTGGGAGAACCAGCTGAATCTATTGTCTCTTTTTGGCCCAGTGATGTCTGTTTAAATAAAATTCTTTTTTTAGTGGTGGAATTTCCCAGAAGTAGGACATCCAGTGTACAAGTTTTGTTGAGCAGGAGCAGCATGGACCATGTGGCTGAATAAAGAGCTGTTATAAAATATAAATTAAAAAAAAATTCAAAATATATAATATATATCTATATCTATCTACCTACAATATATATATAATATATATTATATTTTTTTAATATATATATATGTGTGTGTGTGTATATATATATATATATATATATATATATATATATATATATGCTTCTTTTGGACTGACTTATCCTGGAGCCAGGAGCTGTGGTTGCAGCATGAACAGAGGCACCCAGAGCTGCTCTGGTTTTGGTCCTGTGCAGGTGAGTGGTACAGCAGGGAGGAAACCTCTGCTCTGTGGCTTTGGGCAGCCTACAGTGGTCATTGCAATGAATTGCACCATCTTGTCTGTTGACACTAAAGTGGCAGCAAAATAATTTCAAGCATGTTTTCATAAAATCACAGAGTCACAGGATATCCTGGGATGGAAGAGCCCACAGAGATCTATGAGCTCAGTGCCTGGTCCTGCACAGACCCCACAACAATCCCACCCTGGGAGTGGTGTCCAACACTCCTGGAGCTCTGGCAGCCTCAGGGCTGTGGGCAGTGCCCAGCACCCTCTGGGGGAAGAACCTTTCCCTATATCCAACCTAACCCTGCCCTGGCACAGCTCAAGCCATGCCCTTGGCCATTGACATGTAAGGCATATTTGATGGCAGGAGAGCAAAATGTGAAGTAAGGCCTTAGTATGTACACAGTCACAGCAGTGCTCTTTGTGTTGCCCTGAGTAGGTGCACCAGTCGCACAGTGCTGTCACGGTGCAGTTAGTTAGGTGTCAGGAATGGTTGAACTCAGATTAAGGTCTCTTCACCTGTATTCTGTGATTGTGATTCTTGGTAGGCCTGAGTAGGTACACAGCTGCAGCATGTTTGGTGGTGGGCCTGTGTAGTACCAGCTTGCAGGGTAGGCCAGTAGTAGATCACACTCACGTGCTCTTGGTTAGGCTGTTAGGTCCCATGCAGATTAGGCTGTAGTAGGTACACCAGCTGGCAGCAGTGCTCTTTGGTTGGTTAGGCCTGTGGTAGGTACACCAGCTTGCAGTGGTTAGGCCTGTAGTAGGTAAACCAGCTGGCAGTGGTTAGGCCTGTAGTAGGTACAGTAGGTTGCAGTGGTTAGGTCTGTAGTAGGTACACCAGGCTGCAGCAGTGCTCTTTGGTTAGGCAGCTGTACTTCCCAGCCAGGAGCAGCTCTGACATGGGCTGTTAAGGGTGAGCAGGAAGATGTCAAACAAAGCTTTGGCAGTGTGGCTGAGCAGAGCCATGATTGCTCTTACAACAGGGAGGAAGGGAGATTGTGCTGAGATGGTAAGCAAGCAGCACTTGAAGAGAAGAAATTGGTGCAGACTGGCCATCAATAAACCAGAAACCACAGGCTACCGCAGGAAGGAACTTCTGGAGCAGCAGCAGTGTGGGATGTGCACTTACCCAGTCTAATAACAAAGCTGCTGTGTTTCTGACAAGTTTTGGCTGCCAGGGCTGCTGCCTGCAGTGGCAGGAGTCTGGACCCACAGGCACAGGAGGCTGGAGTTCATTATTCCCAGCCCAGTGCAGCCAGCTGGGGCTGTTCTCATTGCCTGGGTGTAAGAGACAGTCTGGAGTTTCCTTCATTTGCCTCACAATTGTCACAAGGGCCCTGAGGACCCCTGACAGCAGCTCTGGCCTGGCTGAGGTGGATGTTCTGCATGTTATCCCCAGTGAGTGTTTGCAGGTGTGCTTGCTGTGCTTTCACAGAACATTGCTTCAAACAGGTTCTGATAAACGGTGGCTTGTCCTTGCACGCTCACACGTGCCTCTCCCATCTTCTGGCCAGATGCCACTTGCTTTAGATTGAGACTCTACAAACTGTAACTTTCTGAGATGACTTTGGTTAACCTCCACAGACGACGGCAAATCTGTGGCTGGACCATGAGGATTCCATCTCGTTGATCGCTATATTCTGTGACGATGTTCACAGGGGTTCTTGGATGAGGGAAGAGGCGAAGATCTGACTCCATGTTTCAGAAGGCTTGATTTATTATTTTATTATATATATTACATTAAAACTATACTAAAAGAATAAAAGAAAGGATTTCATCAGAAGGCTAGCTAAAAATAGAATAAGACAGAATGATAACAAAGGTTTGTGGCTCAGACAGAGAGTCTGAACCAGCTGGGCTGTGATTGGCCATTAATTACAAACATCCATCATGGGCCAATCAAAGATCCACCTGTTGCATTCCACAGCAGCAGATAATCATTGTTTACAATGACATTTGTTCCTGAGGCTTCTCAGCTTCTCAGGAGGAAAAATCCTAAGTAAAAGACTTTTTCATAAAAGATGTCTGCGACAATATTCCCCTTCCCCTCTTTCTCCTTCTATCCTTTATTTTCTTTTTTAATCTATCACATTTGCTGTTGGCCCTCAATAAAGTTGCATTTGTTGTGATTAAACTGACAGTCCCCTGCTGTTTGTCTTTTGCAATTTAGGATCTGGAAATGAACCATCACAACTCACTTGCCCTAGTGGATTGTGACATTGAGGCAGCAGTTTGCCAAACCCAGCCTGGAAGGTGAAATCAAGGCAGACTGGAGGATGGGGGAGGTTTCTGCAGAGATAACCAGCAAGCTGTGAGCAAAAGAGTTTTGTTTAGCGTTTCTGGATGTTGTGGGAGTAGCAATTATGTACTGGGGTGAGAAAAGAACTGCTGGCACCTCTGTACTCATGGCTGAGCCTTGTTCTTCAGTGTCATCAGGGTCATCTAAAGGTGTCAGCATGGTCTTCACCAAGGTCTGGGTGCAAGGGTTGTTAATTCAATGTCAATACTACTTCCTTTGAAAGAACCTTCCTCTTTTGGCTCTTCACCCTGCCAGTCTCCTGTTTGAGACAGTCCAGCAGAAAATAAAATGAAGGTTAAAGAGCTTATTTGCTTTCATTTGAATAAAGAACTTGTGAAGCTTTGGGCAGAAAAAGCATTTCCATTTTAACATCTGCTTTTCCCTTTGTCAGTGTGTGATGTGGTGATCCATACAAATGTGGCATTTATATTTTGATTTTTTAAATCAAGGGTCAGCTTAGCAAGGGCCCATATTCTTGGTCATTTTGAGGTTTGGATGATGTTTTCTCCCTCTTTCCCACACCATACCAACCTATCTTCCCAGGCAGTGGCAGTCACTAGGTCATTTTATGTCCCATTGTGCTATTTAATACTTTATAAACCACCTGCCTCTTAAAGTACATAATACATATGAAATGGAAATTCCCTCCTGACTTTTGTTCTTAACAAAAGAGAGGAAACAAATCAGAAACAAACTTATAGGCCCTGTATCTTGCATGGCACAAAATTGTTCCATCTTGTCTCTTCAGATTTTTTTCCCCACCTCTCTGAAATTCTCTTACCTACTGACACAGTGAGAACTACAAGCTGTGAAAAATCAGTATTTATGTTATATATTTTTGACAAGCCCTGGTATTATCCAGGGAACAGTCCATTACTTACATACCGAGAGATGAGAGCATGTGCCTTTAACTCATGTTAACTCACCATGATTTCAAATATAAACACTTCACAGAAGTGGGTGAGGAGAATTGAAGGCATTAGGATTCTGTCATGTCCAGTTACAGTCAACCTTCATATCGTAGTCTACTTCTGAAAATATAGAACAGTGGGGTTTTGATCCAGTCAGTTTTGGCTGAGCTAGACAGCTGTTTTGCTATTGAAAGATTTCAAAGAAGCTGCTTTTTATTGCAAAATATTTTCCAGGAGGGATATATCCTCCCAAATCCTTTAAGGAATTGCTAGATCCTAAGTTAGATCCAATTATAAAAGTATCTGGTTACCTGGGACCAGATTTGGATAAGCCTTTAGGACAGAAGCCTAGGTGGATTTCTGGACACACAAAGCCAGGAAAATTTATTTTTTTGTAAAATTTGTCATCTTTACCCTCTTGTCTTCACATCTCTGACCACAGAATCACTGCTGGAGGAGAGAATCACAACTTTGGGGCAGCAAGCCCTGTCCCTGCCTATTTCAGCTCATAAATGCTGCACAGTTTGAGGAACTGCTCACACAGAGAAAGTTTCTGATGTGGCTGTGTGCTTGCAGGAGTAAGACCCAAAGCAAATCAAGTCATCCATGACATCAAGACACACTTGCAAAAACAATTTTAATCAATTACAACTACAATTGCATGCTGAACAAGCTGCAACTGGGTTGTCTTATGTACCAGCTGATCATATTGGGCATGTAAGATTAAATTAAAGTTTTCTAATTGCGTTTAGGAACATACAAAATACTACAGTGTAAAGTGTATCAAATTAATTCTTCAGGCGTAGCCTAATTGGATGGAAATTGATTTATCATGTTTGGACCAAATGAGCCAGCAAGGCATGACTAGTGCAGGCGAGGTAAGGAGAACAAGTCTGTGTCAGTAATGCTTAGAGAAAAGAGAATGTCTGCAAGAAATGAAGGGTGTTCTGTTGAAAAGTCTCTCTGAAGAGGGAAGAAATGATACATTCAGAGTCTCCATTGTTCATACATACAAAGTGACTGAAAAGCCTTTGGTTATTTCAGAAACTCCAGGAGATAGTTAGGTCAGCAAGGGAGGGAGGAAATTACTTTTTTAGGCTTTGTAAATATTATTGTTCTGTAAAAGGAGATTATCTGCTGATCAGGCCATTATACTAATGCCTTGTCAAAATGGGGATAAAATTGCTCCTTTATAAGAGTTGTGCAGAATCTTTAGACAGCCAGGCACTCGGGCCAGGCTGGAAGGCATCACAGGAAAGGGCAGCTCCTCTGTAGGAAACAGCCTATTTTAGACTAGTTTCCATATCTTTTTAAGTTCTCTAAAGACCTGATTAAACTCTGTAGCACTTGCCTATAGTAATGGCACAGAAAGCTTTTGAATTTATCTCCCTGATTCACCTTTTGCATAAGGAGAATATTTCCTCTCATTAACACACATTCAGCCTTATTCTGGCTGCCAGCCTGAGGAATGCACTGGCTGGTGATCTGCAGGTGTGATGGCCCAAAAAACTCTTGCCAGGGAAAAAAATGTGTGCTGGAGACTGCAGGTAGGTGACAGAGACCATTTGTGGGTTGTCTGGGCAGAGCAAAGGTGGAGATGGGGTGCTGATGTTCTGTGCCTGCCTTGCACAGTCCCGTATCTGACTGAATTATTTAGAGTGTGAGAAAGCACATTGTGGTCCAACACCAAATGCACCATTTTTGCAGTTTACTGCTGCCTTGGGAGGACAAGGATGTGGCAGCCAAAGCCTTTAGCCAGGCTGTGTGGGTGGGGGGCTGTGGGCTTTGAGGGGAACTCTCCCTAGCTCAGACAGAGGCAGGGCAGAAGTGCTTGCAAATAACATTTCACATTTGTGAATTCAGGACACAGCCTTTTTTATTCAGCAGTTCCCTTTTTGGAGGCAAAGGAAATGTCAGCAATAATAGAAATGAGTGGTTCTGCTGTTGTCCCCCTCTTAAGGGCTGGAATTTCCTTCTGGGTGTATCTTCCCTCTGTCTCAACATCCACTTATGAGGGACTGAATATTTTCCATTTACCCAAATACCGTTTCAGAAAAGAGGATTTTCATACTGAACAAACTGATTCAGATTGCCTATTGTACATTTTCAAGAGATGCTTAATACTATTAATAATATGAGTAAAATTAAATTTACTTATCACAATGAGAGGAAGAAGAATGAAGTTTATTAAATCTCCCCACCAAAAGCAATGACTTACTGAAAAGAACAAGTCTTCATTAAGAAGAAGCTGATTTGCTCTAAGGAATTGCTTTGCTTGTTTAAACGGCTGTGACATGGAATGGCTCCTGGAGAAGAGCAGAGTTGTGCTTTCTTGAATTTTATCCACATAAGTTCTTGTTCTTCTGTTCTCCTCAGAGTGAAGTTAAAGCTTTAAGTAATGCCTCAGGTTTAGCTTTTATATTTTTCACATTCTGTGCTGCTTTAGTGTGTGGGTCTGGGCTTCATTTCAGGGGATGGTGAGCTCTCTGCACAGAGCAGGGAGACAAAACAATTCCTGCTCCAGCTGGGGACCAAGGACAAATGATCCAAATCTCATCCCCAAGAGCACAAACAACGTGGGCTGGAGAGAGAAAAACAAGAGGGATTGGACTTCATGGGCTAAAGCTGTAATTGGACAATTAACTCCAATATGCAAATGGAGCAGAACTAATAAAAGTGAGAGACCCCATGAGTGGTCATGCATTTTGTGACCATTTTGGGTTCACCTGGGGTGCAGCCCTGGCTGGGCTCTTGTGCTGCCCAAGGTGGATCCATTGAGGCCTCCTAATAAATCCCTACTTTATTTTTTAGCTCTGTCTAGCCTCTGTTCTAGGTCAGCCTGTAGGGGGATAGAATATAAGAAAATAAAGATAGTGTAGAAAGTAATCTCACCCCTAAGGAGCTGCATCTGGGCCAATTAGCAAAGATTAGGAGCAGGTCTGACTTTACCAGGCCACAGCTGTGAGCAGTGAGAAGAAGATGTTATAAAAGAGTGGGGTGGGTGGGTAGGTAAGAAGGGAACTGGAGTTAGTTGGCTGCTTTGTGAAGAAGAAAGAGGCAGTGCTCTGAGGAGGTGCCCACGAGAAACACCAAGGTGTGAAACTTTTGTGATAGGAGACAACTGTGTGGAACCCCTGCAATAATATGACAACATCAGCCTTCACAAAGCATCATCAGCATCTGGAAAATTTGGGGCGTAGACACCAAAACTGAGGGGAGACACTGCTGCCCCTCCCAGGAAAGGTCCTGTGCTGACCTTTGTGGTCAAACTGTGCAGCCTGTCCAAAGCCAGTGAGGGGCTGAACGATTCATGACTTTCTGTTTGCTCCCTTTCTGCCAGAGAGGACACAACATTTCCTGGGCAGGTTGTTTTCAGCATAGCTATGAAATAGCTGTGGAAAATTCATATGCTCTCAAAGTTGGCCCTGACCTTGCAGTTCATGGTAGGGTACCTTGTGAACCTTGTCAAGCAAATATTGTGCAGTAAAGCAGGGAAAGGGGCATTTCCATTTCTTCTTGGTTTTCCCCCATCTGTGGGTTTCCAGAAGAAATTTAGGCACAGCAAATCTTGTCTGCTGGCTTCTTGCAGCACCAAAGCACAGGGTTAAGCAGGATGCAGTAAGGGCTCGTGTCTCATGTGCAATGCCTTTACAGCACTCCTGTGTGACTGTACTTTAAGCCTTGTTATTAAGGTCTTTGACATCCCAAACCATCCATAGCTGCCCAAAAAAAAAAAAAGTGAGATAGTCCCCTTTTTAACTTTGTAGCCTATTGGCACTCTGCCGGAATGGTATTTTTTCATCAGGAGAGAGAACCTGGCTGCTGAGGGCAGCCAAATACAATGGGCAGCCTGAGGCACACAGCAGTGCTGGAAGCTGCAGTGCAACAACATTCTCTGACAAAATTTCAGTGAGTGGATGTACACTTTCACACCCAATTTCTTTTTAGAAAATCGTCTTCAATAATCAAGGTGTTGTTCTTTGCTCAAAGGAGAACAGCCTTTAGCTATTTGTAAGAGATGCATTTAAAATTTTTAGTCAGTGCTGTCAAACACACAATATCAATTGGTAATATGGATTTATGTTCTAAATACATGTGGCCAGAGCCCAAACTGTGCCATGCCATGGCTTGGAAATGGGGAATTTCCTGCCCAGCCAAGCTGTGCTTTGTGTTTTTTGGGAAGGCAGTATCAGTATAACTTTGCAAGATGAAGATACACCACTGATGTAACTGTGCAAGGCTTCTCCAAAGCCACAGGATCTGCTGTGCTTTAATCAGTCATGGATCATCCTCACATCCTTAAAATGTTCCTCTGAATGACTCTGAGCCCATCCTCTAATCAAGTGAAGTTGGCTCAGAATAGAAATTGAAAATCAGAAGGAAAAGGCCAGAGACAGACACAGAGCATCAGAGCAATCTGATGCTGTAAAAGGAAATCCCTGTGGAGGCTTCCGGGATTATTTAAAGGAGATGGCAAATGACTCAGAATAAAAACATAACATAGTTCAGAATCACCAGCTGTGTTTTCCTTCCCACGATCTGACAGTGCTTGTGTGCTGTGTCTGACAATGAAAACAGAGCAAAATTCTGCTGCTAGAGTTCATGGGTTGCCAGATTTCTGGGCAATGAGACACCCTTGAGAGAGAAACTATCCTTTGTACAAGAGAGAGACCTCCTACCTGATTCCTCCTCAATGAGTACCAGTCTCATGGATTCACTGACTTTGTAAGGAGCTCCATGTAGATGCTGTTGTTATAAATGCTCAGTGATAGCTGCTACAGAGGTGACTAATACATGTATCAAATGGTTATGTGCATAATGGGAGCTGACACTGTAAGGCATTCATAAGCAGCCTGTGCCTCTGCTGGTCTCATAATAATCTGTGCAAATTGATTAGCTACTTATCCAAACACCCTTTACCTAACCCTTTAGAAGCTGTTCATAAATATACCTCAGATACAAACCACTCTCCCTCAGCTGCTTTTCTGGCCTTGGACACAGTGCGAGTGTGTCCTGGATTGCCAAGCAAATTGTATCTATTCAATATCTGTATGGCAGTTGTCTTCTGTTCACTGGGCAATTTTTCTTAGCCTTCCACACCCAATCCTCCCTCTGGGGAGACATCTGCTGATAACAGCTATGGAATGTCACTGCATGGCTGATAAGAACTACAGCATCCCATTGGGAGATGTGAGCCCAGAGGGAGGAGCCAAGCATTGCTACCCAGATATAATCTGGAGGTTCTGGAACACCAGCACGGCTTCTCCACTGGATTCCCCAGAGGAACAGCAGCTGCCTCTTCTTCCACTGGATCTTCAGAGGAAGAATCCATCCTTCTCTACAGGATCCCTGCTCCAGCAGAACCACCCCTGACACTGCAGGAGGGCTGAGCCACAATTCCAATGGGACTGCTGCCAACACCCTGACCCACAGGGTGTCAGGTTGGGTTCTGACTCTGTCAGTGTTGTTCTAGTGTACTGCATTGTTTATTTTATCTTTTTTATATTCTTCCCTCTTAAAGAACTATTATTTCCTGCTCCCAGACTTTTGCCTGAGAGCCCCTTAATTTAAAACTTATAGCAATTTGGGGCAAGGGAGGTTTACAATCTCCATTTCAAGAGCTCTGACAGCCACCTGATCTGATAGCTCTCTGTCCCTCTCCTTCCCCTGGCCCTATTTCTAGAGCATCCCCTGGTCCCCACCAGCCCCTTTGCTGAGCCCCTGGAGCAGCTTCACCTGTGTGATAGGTGAGTAATGTAACGATTGACTGTCACAATTAATGAACCAATATCATGTATATAAGTTAAGAAAAGTTTTATAGATTTATAGTTATGTTGTACCCCCTTGCATGGTTGTCAAGGAACAGCTGGGGTTGGGACATCTGGGAGGGCTGGCTTGTCACTGTGGTGGCATGTGAGCTCCAGTCAGGATTTGAGGAAGAGATCTCCACCACTGGACAGTGAAGAAGAGGTTGATGGACAGAACTTTGGGAGGAGTTAAAGGGTTAAAAAGGAAAAACCTCCATTGTGAGAGAGATGCGCACATGGCGGGGAAAATCTTTTGCTCCCAGTGCCGTAACATTTTTCTTCATTCAGTCTTCTGTTGTATTTTTGATAAGGTTGATGAAATTTTATCATTTCCAGTTTTTAATAACTCTGCTGATGTAGGTGGCTTATGTAAAAACAGGCCATAACAAAGCTGTTTCAAAACCATTTGAAACAATTTCAAGAGGGATTACTGCAAAAACCCACATCTATTACTCACTGAAACTCTTTTCAAATATCTGTCCATATTTTCTGGTAAGACTTTTCAAACATGTGAATAGAGTGCTCTCCGTGATGTCAGTGGTAGATCTTGCCCATCAAGGATAATTCTGCCTCATTTCTCTTTTCCCCCCTTTCCTGGATTTCTCAGCAGGCCCTACAAAGGTATTGATCCCTCCTTTCTACTCTCAGGACTTAACTAAACAAACCAGGGCTTTTTGACTCCTTGACATTTGTTTCCCTTCTTGCAGGAATATCTACACAGTGGCAAACCATATGTGATCAGGCAAGATTTATTGTTCCGCTGATTCCTGGAACTGAAAATATTAATGATGTAAAATATTGATTTGAAGAAACAAACCTCTGAGTTGCTCAATGAGCCTCTCATGCAGGCACAATGCTAAGATGTCCATCCATATTCCATTTTCATATTTATTGGTAAGTGAAAAATCAGGCATGTCAAGCTGTTCAATTTCTAAAGTGAAGTACTTCTCTCCCTCAGATGCACATGAATAATTCTCATTAACCTTCAAGGGATTAATGCAGTTTCTTGCAAATGGCTGCAATATACAGTATTTAATATTTATGCTTTCCATATGGCTGGTGCTGTCATACATTCTTGTCAAACATGCTGCACAGTTAATGATATTTTAACTAAACGTGGTCCGGAAGACCTGGATGTCTGAGGGACACTTGTGCCCATCTCCATTTTTATGGATGCTATTTGAGCCTCATAAAAAAATTCCTAAAGAGATTAAATCAGCTGCTCTACCTAAACATGCTATTCCGCTGCCCTTAAAGCAAAGCTAAATGTGATGTTGTCAGATGAGACCCAGAGCCAGTGAGCTCTGTAATATCCCCACAGAGCCCAGAGTGCCCGAGAGACACAGAGCCACAGAATCATCTCAGAGTGGTTTGGGTTGGAAGGGAGCTTAAAATTCATCTCATTCTACCCTTTGCCATGGGCAGGGACACCTTCCACTGGATCAGCTTGCTCCAAGCCTTGTTTGACCTGACCTTGAACAATTCCAGGGCTGGGGGTGTGCATGCAAAAAAGGATCCACAACATTCCCCTGGAGGGAAAACTCCTCAAAGGATAACCACCTTTGTTAGGATGAGGAAAAAGGCTTCTCCCAGAATGCCTTGCTGTGACATGCAGATTCCTTGTTTCCCATTGGCCCTCTCCTCTGGCTCCACCCCTATGTCCTCATCCCATTGGCCCTGCTGTTCTGCCCCACCCCTCAGGATCCCCATATAAACCCTGCTTTCGGCACTGGGAGGCTCTTTGTCCCTGGATCCTTTAGGGGAGGAGGCTCAATAAAGGCTCTCCTTGGAACCCCACACACAGATCCCTTGCTCTGCATCTCCCGGGTCTCAGAAGAGCTGAAATCGCCTGGGGTGAGCACAGACCTGCCTGTACCCCTCAGGTGTTTCCTTAAGGACAATTCTTTGGGAAGGTCACAGCACCCTGAACACCGCCTGCCGTGATATGGGGTAGGATGGAAGATGGGCTGGGAACAGTTTCCAGGTTGGAAAACAGAACAACAGAGGGTAAAAGTAACCTGGCCAAAGGCCCAGCAAGCCAGTGCCAGAGACTGGGAGAAAGCAGTGGTGTGCTCTGGTTAGACCCTGCTGTCCACAGGACTCCTGTACCCTGTGCTGTGGGAGC
This sequence comes from Zonotrichia leucophrys gambelii, assembly GCF_028769735.1. Taxonomy (NCBI): domain Eukaryota; kingdom Metazoa; phylum Chordata; class Aves; order Passeriformes; family Passerellidae; genus Zonotrichia; species Zonotrichia leucophrys. Next base: position 2,653,557 of record NC_088188.1, on the reverse strand, counting down.
CTCTACAATTGCCATGGGGCCACCATGGGATGAGTGGAAAGATTGCTTTTCACTCACACTGATCCCATGGGCTAAGGCTGTATCTGTTAGATCAGACTGATGGATGCCCAATACACTGTGTACCTATCAATGAAGAAGCAGTTTTAAACATTTCATTAGCGTTTTCCCCCCTTAAATAAAGTTTGGTACATTTAAAAAAAAATACAGATATAGATTTTATCTGAACAAGTTTCCTGGAACTATTTAAAATGAAAAATAAAGCAGGAAGTTTATTGCAATCTTTGAATTCCAATTTTCCTGTAATCTACTTCATGTTCCCTCACTGAGAGACATATCACTCCATTTTCATTCCCTTCTTTGCCACCCCTTACCTCAGAAATGAACATATTCAGAATTTCTGTTTAATGTCAAGGCAAATATCAAGATTTTCACAGTTGATTTTGAGTAGCCTTGCACAGCTTTTCAGTAAAGAAACGAGACCCACTGGGGAAACACTGGCTGTTTCTCTTATTTATATGTCCATGCATTGCTGCATAAGGAGAGATGGTCACAGACTGCAGGCAGGAAACCTCCTGCTCCTGGGGCCTCAGCCCAAACACTTCTACCCAGCTCCATGGAACAGCTCTGCCCCAGAGCTCAGCCTGCTAAAGCCATCAAAAGAGAAAGCAAACAGTTTGCTACAGCTTGCTGTTTAATGGACTAAAAATCCTCTATCAATCAGAACTGTAACTATTTCTTCCAAAACTAAACCCTGATTTCTATGCTAAAGAGGAAGGACCTCTAAAACATTGGTGATGCTCGTGGTCCAGTGTGACCGTGTTCACAGGGGTCTCAGGTTGAGGGAAGAAATGAGGATCTGACTCCATGTTTCAGAAGGCTTCATTTATTATTTTATGATATATATTACATTAAAACTATACTAAAAGAATAGAAGAAAAGGTTTCATCTCAGAAGGCTAGCTAAGCTAAGAATAGAAAAGAATTAATAACAAAGGCAGCTGTCCCAGACTCTCTGTCTGAGCCAGCTGACTGTGATTGGCCATTAATTACAAACAAGCACATGAGACCAATCACAGATGCACCTGTTGCATTCCACAACAGCAGATAATCATTGTTTACATTTTGTTGCTGAGGCCTCTCAGCTTCTCAGGAGGAAAAAATCCTAAGGAAAGGATTTTCATAAAAAGATGTCTGTGACAGTCTGGGGAGCAGGGTCATGGCTTGTGATGACAAATGACTGCACAGAGAGAGAGGACAGCCTGCCAAGTGATAGGTGCCAATTGTAACGACAGGGTTGTCATCACAAGTGAGGATGTGACCTGTTCTAGAACATTAAAACCTTTTGTCTTTCAAGCCTAAAGCAGAAGGAGTTAAACCAAATAGATTTGAATAGGCAAGAAGGTGAAGCACTGCTTTGATATCTGTAACAGAGGCTGGAGAGGGAGTGAGAGGCAGGGCTCTGGACTTGAATTGCCAACACTGTTGGATGTTGATAATTTCTGGCCCACTCAAAGCATCTAAAGTGGGTTTTTTCTTAGTTATAATTATAGACACACTTTACATTTTAGGGTCATCCAGTTCCAAGTGGGGTCATCACAACTCATTAAAGTAAAATTAGCCTCTGCATCTTTGCCCTTCTTGCACCAAACAAAAAAAAAGCTGCCTGTAATGGTACAGGATGTGGCCTGTGAGTGTGCCCATAATTAAAAGGTTGAGCTACTCTTGTAAACAAATTACCATGAACAAAGGGGTTTACAAATGCTGGCTAATTAGTTTGGATTCCCTAAAGCTTTTAGCTGTTTTTTAATTCAATAACACAGTGTAAATTCTCTAGCCTGGAAAGTCTAATAGGAATTGGCAGAAAACTAAATAATTGATATTGTCAGCGATTGCAGCCCTCCGATGTTATTGTCTGCCAGTAAGCAGGACTGCTGTTATTTCCTGAGAGGATAAAGAACTCCTTTTAATGAATTAACAATATAAATGGTAGACAGCTGGCTTTCAGCAGCAGCTCAGGAGGCAATGTTTCAAGTTGAGGCTATAGGACCAGAGAACAAAACCCTTCAGAGAGGCACTTGATGAGAGATGTGCTCATCACACATCCTGCTGAGGGCCCAAATCCCTTTAGCTTTATTCTCCACATCTCGGGTTGCTGTTGATAATTGCTGCCCCAAGATGTGCAGGATGTCTTTGCTTTGGCCCGCGCAACTAAGGAACGAGTCTGGACTCTTCACTTTTCGGTCTTGAGGTTGTTTATTAATTCTTATTTATAAAATTTTCTTTCTGCCCAGCCGAGATCTGCTCAGCAGGGCAGCCACAGGCACTCTGACCGCCCCTGAGGCAGTGTTGTCCTTTTATACTACAAACTACCTATAACATATTTACACTTAATTCTCAATACCTATCACTTATGTTAGACAGTGTACTTCTACTCTAGGCCAATCTCAAAGTGCCAACATCATGGCAGAAAATGGAGAACAAGAAAAAGAAGAAGAAAGGCTGGACATGCCCAGATTCCTCCATCTTGTCCCCATAACCCCCATAACAAAAATCCTAAAATCTACATTTTCACCCTGTGATTGAAACCTGTGTGACTTTCAGGTCCTCATACAAAGTTGGCAACTTGCTCCAGGGGTCAAAATCAAATCCCCAGGTGTTCTGGGCTGTGTGCCAGGGTCTCTGAGCCCCCTGACGGGGTCCTTGGCAACTCTGGACACCCGGAGGGATGCGCTGAGTTCCGACTTCCACAGACACCCCAGGGAAGCCTTGGGGCTCACTTCTAGGGCTGGAGGGAACAGGAGCCAGCTGATTACCTGAGCAGGTGCTGGTGGGGAAGGGGAGGATGCCAGAGCCACAGCAGATGGAGCTGCTGGGAGGGTGGTGGGGGAACAGCTTCGGTGGGGAGCAGTGGAGGGCAAACGGGCAGCCCTTGGTTCCATCCCAAGGTGTGGAATGTGTTCTGGCACTCTGAAGGCCACGTGGGTGCTTCCTGAGGAGATCCTACCAGTGCCTGCTAGGCAAAGTGGTTTGAGAGAGTCTGGGCTGTCCCTCAGCAGTGATGGCCTCTGGGTTTTGACCATGGCTCTGCTGAGCTTCTCCTGGTCCAGGGGGTGTGGGAAATTCAGGACTACTTGACAACTGACCAATATGATTAGGCAGAAGCTGATTAGTGTTTGCATTAAACACTTATTTATACATTCTAACCCTACTGCTTAAATATACTATAAATTATTATATATATATATATAAGTATATATATAATAAATATATATTATAAATATATAAGATATATTATAATTATATATAAGTATGTTATAAATATGTTATAAGTATATTATGAATATACTATAAATTATGAAATAATAAACACTTATTTATACTTCTAACCCCACACTGATCACTCATTTCTTATTGGTGCCTTTTCTTATCCACGTGTTCTGCATGCACCTCCCAGAAAGGGTGATTGGTCACAGTCCAGGTGATTCACAATTCTCTGTTATCTATTTCTTGTGGTCTTGGAATTTGGTTTCTTAGCTTCTTCTTTCCTATTTTAGCACAGTTTATGTCTTAGTAACCTTGATGAATTCCAGAGAGGCCTGAGAAAATTCTGATAAGAACAGTTACAAGGGAAATGGCTGGTGCACACTGCAGTCTGAGTTGTTCAGATGCATTGCTACACAGGGGGTTTCTCCTGGATTTTTAGTTTGTCTGGGTTTGTTTATACTTCTGTTAAAGCATAATTACCTAAGTCCCTGAAAGTGGAATTTGGTCACATCATAAACTAATGCGAGTTTTAATCCACTTTGCCCACCTGTGTCTTCATTGTGATGGGAACCAGCAACATGCAGGGCTCTGTGCAGCCCATTTCCTGCTCTCCCAGCCTTTCTCAGTAGCAAAGTAACAAAATACAGTGGTGGGACAATCCTTGTGTCATACATAGATTTATAAGTGGCTTTGGTTTTCTTTTTTCCTTGTAAAAGTGAAGCATTTAGTTTCTGAAGAAATGTTTTCCTGGCTCAGTTCTTGTGGGAACCAGCACACTGCCTGGGTGCTCTCTGTAATCAGCCCTGTGATCTCTTCTACCAGCACTTTATTTATCCCAGTTTGGTATTGATTCAGGGTGACCCCGATGTAGAGAATGATGCACTCTGACTCCATGATTCAGAAGGCTGAACAAATGCTTTATTAAGCTATGTTATATTACACTAATACTATATTAAAGCTATACTAAAGGGATACTATACATAAGAGATACTAAAGAAAAACCTGAGTATCTCCAACAGCCAGGACACAGCTTTGATCCAATTGGCCAATCAATCCAAACAACCATCAGCAAAGTCCAATTAACAAATCACTTTGGGTAAACAGTCTCCATAACACATTCCACATGTGCCAAACAACAGGAGCAGCAAGTAGGGATAAGAATTGTTTTCCCCTCTGATCTTCTCACTGCCATCCCCAGGAAAAATCCTGAGAGAGAGAATTATGTCTGTCTCTGTTCAGACAATGTGATTGCCACAGTTTGTCACCAGAGCAGGCTGCCTGCTCAGAGTAGGTGTAAAGACCCATCCTCTACCCACTCCTCACACCTCTCCCCAGAGAAGAACTTGGAGCAGATTGGTTTGGTCTCCACCAAAGTTATTGTTTTAAAGCTATCAGCTGGGAGCAGCTGGATCTTGACCTTGCTTCTCAGCTGATGTGAGGGAAACAATCCATTTTCAAGGAGGCAAGCTGTTACCAGCTCTACCAAAAGAGGTCAGAGAGAGGGAGTATGAAGAAAAATCAGAGCAAACAGTGATATGGGCCACAGCTCAGCAGAGTTAATAGCAAGGGAGAATGTGGAGAGAACTGAAGTGGGCTTGAATACACAGGGCCAAGTCCCAAGCTGGCATAAACTAGTTAGGCTTTGAAGGCAATGACCTGATGCTGTGTGTAGTGCCTGTGGATCCATCCTGGAGCAGCCTTGTCATTGCTAGTAACAATGGCAGAAAGAAAAGAGGATTCTTTTCCTCTTTATTATTCTCTATTTGTTGAAAAGGCATTGGTTTCCTCTGACAAAAACTAAAATAGCTTCACACAAGGCCTTGGCAGCCTGGAATATCTCAATAGCCAGTGTGAAGAGCCCCTCATTCTTTACAGAGCATAATGCACAGCAATGCCACTCAGAGAGCACATGAACAAAATAATGAATGCCACAATTTTTAAAGGACACAAACCATTCTGCTTTCACAACCATTTCCCCTCAGTACTCCCATCTCATACATGGCCTGAGACCAGTCCTTCCCTCCTAACCTGTCTCAGGTATAGCAGAAAGCTTTCCTTCATCCTCAGCAGAGGACAGGAACTCTTGGTCTCTGCTTTTCTCTTCCAAGTATCCTACTCTCCTGATTTTACCAGTGCAGGCTGGGATGAGTAGGAAGAGGAGGAACAAATACCATGTGGGTTGCTCATCTTGCAGGTGATGGTACATTTTCTTTGCCAGCCTTTTTCTTCCAATCTCCAAAAGAGTGATCAAACTAATGACTGCATTTTCTAGCAACAGGAGCACCTAAAATGCATTTAGGTCCTGCAGAATGCTGAAATCACTGTTAATTGTTATTGTTTATTGTTGCCAGTGCTGCTGCTCTGGAGGATGTGTGGTGTAGTCCAGGAGCTGTGTGCAGGGAGATGTCATCACACTGTCCTGCAAGGCACAGTTAGGTCAAAATAAACATCCTCAAGTGAGTTCAGTGAGTAGGTTTTTCATCTGAAGCTGGGAATATTTGTGCTTCCAGTGCACTTGGGAGAAGGAGAAGCTGGGGGTGGGAGAGTTGGCATGACTTGGGTGTGCGTGGTTGATCAAAGAAGATTTAGAGCTGCCTGTGGGCAGAAAGCTGGGACAAATCTTGAGTGTTGGTAATGCTGAAACCCAACTCTTCTTAGGCCATCCCACTTCCCTCATCACCACAGCCCATGGTTTAATGTAGAGCAGAGACTGTGTGGCACATAGGCTAGATTTATGATGGAAATGGGGCATATAGTCATTCAGAATGAAGGCTCAAGAGCTGAATTCTGAAGGTTCTCTAATTGAAGAAAAAAGTGCCTTCAAATTAGAAAGCTCAGTTTACAGTCAGATGAGGTTTGCACAGAACACTGAGTTTTTGTTAATTCATGCAGAAGTACAGCTTTGGGGCCTGCAGGATACCCTCTGCTCCCATTGCAAGAATTCACCACACCCTGTGGAATTGCAGCCTAGTGGAACAGAGATTAAGCTGAACTTTATTAATTCAGAAAACAAATACACCTTTTTTCTTTATCTTGACAAGCTGTAGATTTATTTTCCTTGTCTAGACTTGGGGGCTTTGGTTCCTCACCAGTGCCCCTTGAGCCACCCCAAATCCTGAAGAACAAAAATACTTTATCCACCACAGGACAGAGGATGTTTGTTCCAGGGTTTTAGTGATTGAGCTGTTTGTGCTCTCATCCAAATGTTATCATCTGGGAAAAATGCAGTTCTGATTCAGATTCTCATCTTGGAGTAAGTTTGGAGTGTGCTCAGTGGAGTCATGTGTGAGTTGCTGCAGATGTGAGACTGGGTCCTGTGGCTTTCCCAGTTAATTTTGAGGTGTCCTTGTGCCCCATCTGTCTAGCCTGAAATGGCCATTACTACTAACAAATGCCATGGGATGCAAACTCAGAAAAGTCCATTGGATACAAACTCACAGAAGTAAAGTTCTCTGGGTACAGGAGCATGAAAATGTGTAAGCAGGAGTGTTACTGAGCACTTGTTATTTAACAATGAATTTAACATTCATCCTCGTGGAATGGAATCCTGTCCTGTGAAGCCTGGCACTTCTGCTGTGGGTAAATGCTTTCATTTTTCTCTTCCCTTACGAACCCTGCAGCACAGTTTTGAGTTTGCCCTGTGGTTTGTGCAGGTAACTGCTCCAGAGGAGACTGAAATGGTTGAGCCATGGACAGAGGGCTCAGTCTCTGGGGCTCCAGTCTCAGGATTTCTGCTGGTCACAGTGACCCTGAGATGTGATAGAAAGTCTCTTTTCCCAGCCCAGCAGTCGAAGAAGGAATCAGGATTCTTCTGTTCTGGTTCTCAACGTTGTTTATTGTTTCTTATCTATAAAATTCTTTCTCTGGCTTGCCGAGGTCTGTTCAGCAGGACAGACAGAGGCACTGTTTCCATGTTTCAGAAGGCTTGATTTATTATTTTATGATATATATTACATTAAAACCATACTAAAAGAATAGAAGAAAGGATTTCATCAGAAGGGTAGCTAAGAAGAGAAAAAGAAAGAATGATAACAAAGGTTTGTGGCTTGGCTCTCTGTCCAAGCCAGCTCACTGTGACTGGCCATTAATTACAAACATCCAACATGGGCCAATCACAGATGCACCTGTTGCATTCCACAGCAGCAGATAATCATTGTTTACATTTTGTTCCTGAGGCCTCCCAGCATCTCAGGAGGAAAAATCCTAAAGAAAGGATTTTTCACAAAAGATGTCTGTGACAACCTTCCACTGGCCCAGCCACATCCATCTCCCCAGAACACTCCCAGGGAGTTTCTGGAGGGTGTTCTTGGTTTTGTTGTGCACTGCTCCCTTGGGAGGGAGCCCCTGCCTGCTGGAAAGGAGATTCTGGGGTCAGATCCCATCCCTGCAGCCTCCTCCATGCCCTGCAGGGTCCCTGCCCTGGAGAAGGGACACTGGTGAGGAGGAGTGGGAACAGTACAGGGCTGGGGGCAGCAGAGTGAGGGCTGGGGAAGGATAAGGAGTACACAAATATTGTGTAGGAGAGGAGACAGAGGGACAGGAGTGTGGCATTCATGTTCTCTGAAAAATGCCTTCACCCAGGATTTTTCTCCTGGGAAGCTGAAAAGCCTCAGAGAAAAGGAAAACAATTCTTCTCTCATTTGCTTCTCCTGTGCTGTGCTCATGTGGAATGTGTTTGGAGATTGTTTACCCACAGGTGATTGTTCCATTGGATTCAGCTGTGAGTTGTTTTCACTCTTTGGCCAATCAGGGCCAGGCTGTGTCAGGACTCTGGAAAGAGTCAGGAGTTTTCATTATTATCTTTTTAGCCTCCTGTAGGTATCCTTTCTGTATTCTTCAGTATAGTTTAGTATAGCATTCTATAATATAATACAGTATAATAAAATAATAAATTAGCCTTCTGAGAACATGGAGTCAGATGCATCATTCCTGCCTTCGTCTGGAGGGAACACAAATTCAATACAGAAGGCTGCAAGGGGCTGTGCTGCTCCAGGCCAAAGCTGCTGCCCCTGTCCTGCCAAGCTGCCTTAGGGACCAAATCCTCCATTCATCATGGGGAATCACATCTTATTCCAAAAGACATTTCAGGCCACTTTCTCTTGACATTTATTTCTTTCAAATGAAATGGGCAGGGAGGAGCCAGAATGCTTTGTTATAATTCATGCAACTCCCTTGAGTCTTGCCCATGCCAGACATATGAATTTACAAGTTATTTGATAAATTGAGTAATCTTTCCTTTCAGGAAGCAATTTCTGACAGATTTTGATGTGTAATATCATCTGGAGACTTGTTAAGATTTTACTGTTCTCAAAGAAATAGAGATTTTACTTGTTGTCTCTTTCTGAAATTTGGGCTTATTGCTTTGTCCAAGGACTTGAACTCTAAATCAGAATTAATTTTCAGTAATAATTCTGTGCAAAAAGGAAGAAAGTTTTGAGTATAAATGGATTCAAACTGGGGTCTAAATTTGGTAGCTGAAGGGAAACTAATTAATAAAATAATAAAAGTGAAACATCAGATTTTCCTATCAATAATTTTTTGGGTTCTTGTGCACTTTTTTTGAGGCATTAAAGAACTACAGTATTCCTCCAAATGAACACTTTTTTTAAACCAAAAATACAATTTTCGGGATTTTTTTTCCATCAGAAGATCAAAAAGAAATGTGTGGGGTTGTTGTCTTGCTTACGTTTTTTAGTTTGGAATGTCAAAATAAAATCTCCCTCTCTAGAATGGAAATGTGCCCCCTTGGCTTTGAAAGTGCTTGTTGTGGTGCCTGAGCAGGCAGGGTTGGGAGCCTTTGCCATCACAAGTTGTCCTGGTTCATTGTTTTAGCTCCAAAGGTGACTGATGAGTCAGCAAGGACGTGGCTGTCATGAATATGCATGGCAAGAGATGTAGCTGCTCCAAGCAGCTCAAAGTCAAAACGCTAGCCAGGCTTAACAAAAAAAATAAAACATTCTCCTCCCCCTATCTCCTCCTAAAAACATAAAATTGAACAATCTCCTTCTCCCCTTGCTCCTGTGAGAAAGGATCCTCATTTCCAAAAACTATAAAAGGTTTATTAAAACCTTATAAAAAAATACAACAGAAGACTGAATAGAGAAAATATTTCAGCACCAGGAGCAGAGGATTTTTCCCACCATGTGCTCATCCTCACCATGGAGGTTTCCCCTTTTAACCCTTTAGCCCCTCCCAAAGTTCTGTCCACAGACTCCTCCTTCCCTGCCCAGTGCTGGAGATCCCTGCCTGACACCTTGATTGGAGCTCAGGGGCTGCCACAGGAACGAGTGACCCTCCCAAATGTCCCCAACCCAGGGCACCCCTGAGAACAGCACAAAGGGGGTAAAACACAACTATCAATCTATAAAACTGCTCCTGACATATATACAGGATATTTGCCTTTTAATTGTGAGAGTCAACCATGGCATTGCTCATCTATCACACTCCTGTTTTTGGGAAAGGAGGCACTGAGAGGTAGCAGAGCTGGCATCCATCCAAGGCCAAGGCATCCTGGTGGGGTGTGAAGGCCACCACTGTCAGATTAAGCCCTTTTCTGACCCAGAGATGGGGCAACTGAGAGGTGTTTTAAAAACTTTTATTCCATTTTCAGTCTCATGTGAAGGGTGAGACAATACAGATGCTATAATTGATGCTATCACAATCAGAAAACAACTATTTCCTAATTACAATACACTATAAGTGTTTCTCAATACACTATAAGTGATGCCTCAGGTTTTAGCTTTTCTATTTTTCACATTCTGTGCTGCTTTAATGTATGGGTCAGGGCTTCATATGAGGGGATGGTAATATCACAGAGTAGGGAGACAAAAAAATTCCTTCTCTAGCTGGGGACCAAGGAAAAATGATCCAAATCTCAGGCCCAAGAGCACAAACAACGTGGGCTGAAGAAAGAAAAACAAGCAGGATAAGACTTCATGGGCTGGAGCTGGAATTGGACAATTAACTCCAATGTGCAAATGGAGCAAAACGTATAAAAGTGAGAGACCCCGTGACTGGTTGTCCATTTTGTGGCCATTTTGGGTTGTGCTGCCCAAGGGGGATCTGTTTAGGCCTCTTAATAAATCCCTGCTTTATTCTTTAGCTTGGTCCAGTCTCTGTTCACAAGGCTTCAGTTTTTGGCATCACTTGGCCTATCAGCTTTTACCACACCATGCTGTAAATGCCATAAAGCTAATTATCTAAAATTATTTCTTGTGAGTATTATTACAATGTATTTTTCATAGTTCTATTTCTCCAAAGTATCCAGTCTTATTTGTAACGCCATCTTCTAAAACTTGTTTCTAGCTCCATTTCTGTCTCAACAATGTCTGTCCCATTCCATGGCATTTCTAAGTCAGCATTTCTTATCTCAACGTTTGCATACAGATGCACACTGTGTGAGCCTTCTGTCAGGCTTTGGGAGTTCTCAACAAATCCATTTCACACATTTCCCCCTCTCTCTTGAATGGAAAAAAAGCCCCCACTATTGCATTTGGGTTGCCCCCAGATGGAGGATGATGAATCTGACTCCATGTACTCAGAAGGCTGATTTACTACTTTATTAGTAGTATAGATACTATATTATATTATTATATAGATTAGATACTATATTATATACTATATTAGATACTATATTATATTAAAAAGTACTATACTACACTAAATATAGGAAGAATACTTACTGAATGCTAAAAAGATAATAATGAAAACTCCTGACTCTCTCCAGAGTCCTGACACAGCCTGGCCCTGATTGGCCAAAGAGTGAAAACAACTCCCAGCAGAATCCAATGGAACAATCACCTGTGGGTAAACAATCTCCAAACACATTCCACATGAGCACAACACAGGAGATGCAAATGAGATAAGAATTGTTTTCCTTTTCTCCGAGGCTTTTCAGCTTCCCAGGAGAGAAATCCTGGGCAAAGGGATTTTTTCAGAAAATATGAATGCCACCCCCCACATGCACAACTTCCATCCTGGGACTGCTTTGCTGCTTTACACAGGGGCTGTTCCATGGTGGGAACAGCCTCCACAAGTGGGAGAAGCTTCCCTGCACCCCAACCCCAGCAGCTCTGCAGGAATGGCTTTCCTGAGGAGCTCTGCCATGTGGGATCCTGTTTGGCACTGTCCTGGCAGGGAAGCTCTGATGTCTGCATCTGACAGCCCATTGGGAAGGCTGGTGTCAGCTTCATGTTCAGGGGACAAAGTGAAGAGCCTCTGGGATGTGGGCTGGCAACCATGGAGGAGACAGCTCCATTCTCTGCCATGGAAAGCCCATTTTCAGTCCAATTACCCAGAAAATGTGGGTTTAAAAGGCAGTTTCTCTGTGGGGAAAAAGCTAAGAAATTGAGTGAGTGGAAAATTCCTCTGGAAATCTAATGTGAGACAAATTCCCATAGAGATATGCAGTTATTTTTGTAAAGAAATGGGTTGATTGTTTTTTCCTGCAGATTTTTCCAAGGGATTCAGCCTGTGTTCTGGAGAACTATTGTATCTCCCAGTGAGCTCTTTCAGAAAGGACATGAGAAGCAGTCATAATGAGAATTAATAACTTTCTGCTGATTAGTAAGGAATGCTCTGGACTTGTTGAACACAGTGGAATTAGTAACAAGTTAATCCATCAAATCTGAGGCCAGCACCAGCAACTGGCTCTTTCAGATGGGGACACATAAAGATGAAGAATAATTTGCTGAAGGCCACTGAAAAGAGCAGAGCTGGGATTCCCCTGTATGAGTCAGAGGACATTCAAAATATTTCCACTTGCTATAGAACAGGAATAATCCCTTGGATATCCCCTGAACCTATGCCATGGAGGAAGAAGGGCTCCAAGCCACATCCCCCATCCTCTGTGCTCTGGGTTTGCTGGTGCTCTGGGTCCTTGAGATGCAGCTTTTCTGCAGCAGGACATCCCTGTCTGGAGTGAGTGGCTCTGTGGGAAGGGTGAGCTGTGCTTGGGGATGTCTCAGAGCAGGTATCAGCCCCTGAGAACTGCTCTGTTGCAGATATCTTTTTATGAAAATCCTTTCCTTAGGATTTTTTCCTCCTGAGAAGCTGGGAGGCCTCAGGAACAAAATGTCAACAATGGTTATCTGCTGCTGTGGAATGCAACAGGTGCATCTGTGATTGGTCTCATGTGATTGCTTCTAATTAATGGCCAATCACAGCCCAGCTGGCTTTTCTCTCTGTCCAAGACACAAACCTTTGTTATTAATTCCTTTCTATTCTTAGCTTAGTTAGCCTTCTGAGATGAAACCTTTTCTTCTATTCTTTTAGTATAGTTTTAATGTAATATATATCATAAAATAATAAATCAAGCCTTCTGAAACATGGAGTCAGATCCTCGTCTCTTCCCTCATCCAAAGACCCCTGTGAACATCACCACACTGCTCCCTCCCCAGGGCATCCACCCAGCACATCTCAGGTGTCAGCTGGCAGTGCTGGCAGGTCTGGATGGGCCCCTCAGAGTTTTCCCCAGGTATTTCAGAGCTCCACTACAGCTGAAGGGCATCAGGAACTCAAGTGCCTTTTGAGAATAGGGAGACTGTGTCTCTCTCTCCTCGTATGTGAAATGGAAGTAAGAGCACTTCATCGCACTCCTGTGGGAAGACTGCATTAAAGACAGCAAATGCTACAGGAATAAAGGACCATAAATAACAGCTTTGCCTTTTTGAGACAGCCACTAGCAGGTACCAGCAGCAGCAGCTTGCTCTGCATTCCAGCCATCCCTATCCGGGGGGTTCCGACTTCAGTTTTAGCAATAATGATTTGGTCAGTTTTACCTGTTTGGCCTTTTGTGGGTGTTTGATGGGAGACTGTCTTGGTTTAGAAAGCCAGGTGTGTGCTAAATAAGGCAGGAGCTTCCCTTGAAATGGAGAATGTAAACCCTCCCCACACCTCTGAATTGCTATAAATTTTAAATTAAGGGGCTCTCAGGCAAAAATATGGGAGCAGGAAATAACAGTTCTTTAACAGGGAAGAAAAATAAAAGGATAAAATAAACAATGCAGTACACTAGAGCAACCCTGACAGAGTCAGAACCCAACCTGACACCCTGTGGGTCAGGGTGTTGGCAGCAGTCCCATTGGAATTGTGGCTCAGCCCTCCTGCAGTGTCAGGGGTGGTTCTGCTGGAGCAGGGATCCTGTAGAGAAGGATGTATTCTTCTTCTGAAGATCCAGCGGGAGAAGAGGCAGCTGCTGTTCCTCTGGGGAATCCAGTGGAGAAGCCGTGCTGGTGACTCAAAACCTCTGGTTTATATCTGGGTAGGAATGCTTGGCTCCTCCCTCTGGGCTCACATCTCCCAGTGGGATGCTGTAGTTCTTATCAGCCATGCAGTGACATTCAATAGTCTGTTACCAGCAGATGTCCCCTCTCGAGGGAGGTGTGAATGTGGTCACTCAGACAGAGAGATAAGGCAAACTGCCCACTTGACAAAGGTAATCTGCCAAGATAGTAATTGAAAACATCTTGCCCTGCAATTTTCAACAGAGACACAGAGGACTCTTGCTGCCCTTTTGGTGTGAGTTTATGGGTAAGCCATGCTTGATCAAGGCAGCATCCCTGAGCACACACTCCTGCCCTTCAACCAAAGCCAAAACCTCATGTCACTCCACACTGCTACTGTGGTCACACCTTGTCTAAGCAAGCAACAGCAGCAAAAATTTTCAGTTCCTATGTTTGCTGCTCTGTTCTTTGTGAAGAATATCAGGGCTGGATTTGAGGCAGCATCAGAGTGGATAAAAGCCAGGAGTTTGAGAAGTGCATGCAAAATATATAGTATTTATATAAGTATATATTTATATTTATAAAATATATAGTATTTATATATTATAGAAGTCTATGAAATTCTAATATAATGGCATGACCAAACAAGAGGGTAGCAAGTTAGAGAGAACCATGGTGTGAGCAACAACTGCTCACTTTGAAAATTTAAAGAGGTTTATTAAACCTTGACAAAAATACAACAAAAGGGCTACATAAGGAAAAAACTGCAGCAGTGGGAACTGCCCCTCATGTACACCACATGGCCAGTTCATCTTCAAGATGGATGCTCAGCCTTTTTTACCCCTGAGTATCGTGTCAGCCAGCCCTGCCCCTCCCAAGGTCTGTCAGTCAGCTCTTCTGTGCCATTTATCAGTGCAGACAGCTTTGTACCTGGATTGGAGCTCAGGTGTTGCCATGCCCACCCCCTGAGCACCCCCAAGCTTTTCCATTCCCACCTGGCCCATGCCAGGGACGCCTGTGCAGCTTCTTTGTACCTGTGCTGGACAGCCCAGGCTGTGCGATGGCAACAATACAGGGGGAAAGGGAACTGTGGGGAGAACAGAGGGCATCTAAACCACAATAACATAACTGTACATCACTAAAGCTTTTCTTAATATTCACACAATAGTTATCTTTTAATTGCCAGAGCCAATCATCTCATTATCCATCTGCAACAATGGCAAGTGCAGGAGTCAGAGCAGTGCCCGTGGCTGGAGAGCTTTGGTTTCCTTGCAGAGGATTCACAGATGTTCCAGTAATACTCCTGTTACAGTAATAACCTGAGCAATTGCTCCTTGTGGCAGGACTGTGAAGAAGGATTTGGGGAATTCCTGCCTGTAACTTCAGCAAGAACTCAGCTGATGGCGAAAACCCTGGTGTCACCCTGATTTTTTAAGATTTTCTAAGCCTTCTGATGTTGACATTCTTGTAGTGAACTTTCTCACGCACTTTCTGTAAATAATTCATTGTTTTGCATTCCTTTATGGAGGAAGAGAAAGTTGATGGACTGTTGGTCTGTCCAGTGTCATTGGAGAGGTGGCACTGTCACCCTCCAATCCACTGTCACTCTTGGAAAACTATAAATGTTGGAGTCAGAAAATAAACTTCCCTTTTTCTTCACCTTGAGAACAGCAGTGTGTGCTTGTCATTTTTTGTGTCCTGTAGTGACATCCTGGCCCAGGGCTGCAGCTGGGACAGGCAGAACCTCTGTGCTCCTGACTGAAGGTGCAGCACTGGCTCCAGCAGGACTGCAGCAATTAAAAACTGAAGAGCATCTAATAAGAGAGGTATAAAACCTTCTTTGTCCCCTGGCAACTCTGCTCTAGGCACCTGCTTGATATCAAAGAAAGCTTCCAAAAATGGAAGCTAGCAAAAGAGGGTGAAAGCAGGAAGGGAAAAAGCATTATTGTTAAAGCTGACATTAATTTGTATTCTCAATTCAGTCTCACAAATGGCTCTTGGGGGTAATGAGTTACCTGAATCAAACCCTATTGAGGATAGAAATTGTTTTTAATTATAATGCATAATAGCCTGAATGGCTTTGAGAAGGTGCCCTTTTACTTTGTGTCTGCTGGAAGCAAAGCAGAATTCCTGGTGGCATCTTTCTAAATAATGTGATTTGCAGTAATGATGTGAGGCTGTAGGGAGGCTCCTTTCATTCATGAGCAGTAGCCATCAGTCTTAATTTCATGATGCCTCACCTCCACCCCTCTTCTCCCCCTCCCTGCTTTTCTATGGAGGAGATTCTTCATGATACTCAAAGCAGCTAATGGTATTTAACACCTTTGCAAAGGAGATGTGACTAGAGAAACACAGAATGAGACAGGTTTAGCACCAGGGGTAAAGATTGTGACCCTTTGAAATGTTCCTAATTTGTACACATAATTGGCCTTTTGTCAGGGAAGGGGCCAGCTGTGCCCCCTCAGAGGGTGGACGGTCCCCTGGAAAAGAGGCATGAAAATGCAAGGAAATCAATGTTTCACCACCAGGGTGGCAATGACATTCAAATCTTTACAGGAGCTTTTTGGAGAAAATGCAGTCCTTGAGTATTGAGGGGCCTCCTGTGACCCTGGGAGTGCAGACACAGGAGCTGAGGGTCACAGGGACCATGTGCCACCAACACACAACTAAACCCACTCAGCACTGCCACACCTTCCTGGGCTGAAAGATTTGGAGAACAGGATTGACTCAGAGAAAACGAAACTACCAAGGAAAACTTCCTAATGGCAGTTAATTCATTTCTGCTGTCTTTTCTTCCCAAAGTCTGGCAGATGCACAGAGGGACATATCCCATACTCCAAGGTGCTCCCTCTTCCAGGGAGATGAAACACTTGGGAGCATTTCTGCTCCTGAAGATCTGTGTCTGGTGCCATTAGAGATGTGCTGGCAGATCCTGACGTGTTCCCAGCTGGTGTTTAAGAGGGTTCAGGTTCTGTGGGGTCAGTGTCATGTCTGACAAACCTGACAGTGGAGTTGTACATTCAGGACCTCAAATCTCACCCTTTGAATGGTTCAGTTGTTTTGGGAACCACTGAGGGAGCTGGGGGTGCTCAGCCTGGACAAAGCAGACTCAGGGGTGCCCTCATCACTCTGCATAGCTCCTGAAAGGGGCCTGTGCTCAGCTGGGGTTGGGCTCTTTCTCCAGACAGCACTGACAGAAACAGAGGACACAGTCTCAAGGGAAATACAGGTTGGATATTAGGAAGGAGTTTTTTACAGAAAGAGTGATAAAGTTCTGGAATGGCTGCCCAGGGAGGTGGTGCAGTCCCCATCCCTGGGTGTGTTTAACAAAGCCTGGATGTGGCACTGGGTGCCAGGGTTTAGCTGAGTTGGGGCTGGGTTGGACTCGATGATCTTGAAGCTCTCTTCCAACCCAGTCATTCTGTGAATTCTATGAATTCTATGAATGATGTCCCCTCACTCTGACCCTACCAGGCCTGTACTTTGTTCCCAAACCCTTTCCTGAGATGAGTTTCCAGCCTGAGCAGTTGCACTGGTGTCTGGGAGAGTCACATATTCCCTGCCCTCAAAGAGGGACCTGTGGAAAGGATTGGGGTTCCTAGCCCAGAGAAATGGAGCTGCAGTCCTGGGATAATGGTGGAGAGGAGTTCCCTACATGCACAGTATCAGAGCATTTTGTGGTCTCTCATAACCTCATGCAGCAAGCGAAACATTTCATCCAGTTATTTTAATCCATTAGCAACAGATTTGAGGAAAACACCAGTAATGTATGTAACATGCACCCAGGAGAAACAACAAATGGTTCGTTAGAGAATTTAGATTTTAATTAAGTAGATAACGTGTGCTTGCATTTAGTCTTATAAATGAAAATGTATTCACTGTAGAGTAGCTGGGTTCTACTAGATTTCCCTGAACATAAAGAGAAGGGCTGATTATTACTGATTACTGAACTATTAAGGGTTTGTACCTTGGGCTGCTTGATTGTAGCTCTGTTTGCTTCTGTTGCTAAAAAGGCTCTTGTCTGCTACCCAGATATGTGTGAAATAGGCAGCGTTTGGACTCGATGTGAGAATTAATTCTAGGTTACAAACCTCAGCAAATGATCCAAATAATAGTGCTGGTTGCTCCTCTCTGGCCATAACAGCAGGTTTCCATGGCTGAGGGATGCTGGTGGCAGGGATGCTCCCACTCACAGGAGGCAGAGGTGAATGTGCTGCTAAAGGAAGGGGTCACTGAGAAAAGAGCTCTTGGAAATAAAGAGCAGATCAGAGCTTGCCCAGGGCAATTCCCATGCTCTGTGACATCTCTTTTTGCATGGGAGCACCAAGAGATTACAAGACACACAGTGCACTTAAGGAAGTGCTTTATCTCTGGAGGTCTTGTGAATGTTAAGTAGATAAGCCCAGAGATGATTTAGGATGTAACCTGTGATGGTGTTCAAGGGGTTTTCAGGTGAGGGAAGAGATGAGAATGTTGACTCCATGTTCAGAAGGCTTGATTTATTATGTTATTATATATATTACATTAAAACTGTACTAAAAATAATAGGAAAAAAAGTTTCATCTCAGAAGGCTAGCTAAGAATAGAATAGAAAGGAATGAATAATAAAGGTTTGTGTCTCAGACAGAGTCTAAGCTATCTGCGCTGGGACTGGCCATTAATTATAAACATCCAACATGGGCCAATCACAGATGCACCTGTTGCATTCCACAGCAGCAGATAATCATTGTTTACATTTTGTTCCTGGAGCCTCTCAGCTTCTCAGAAAGAAAAAATGCCAAGAAAAGGATTTTTATAAAAAGATGTCTGCGACAGTAACCAAACATGAACAGTGATTTAGCAGTGGGGAGACTGAGGCACAGTGTTGGTAAGTGATTTACCTTTGAGGACAGCTCTGGGAGGTGCCAGCCTGGGATGCAAATCTGCACCTCCAGCTGCTGCCTCTGCCTCTTGGTGCTCTGTTTATCCATGCCCCTGTATTTCCAGCATGCCACGGATGCTGCTGTTCTCCCCACTTCTAAAGCCACTGCTGAAAGGAAATACATGAAATGCAAGATTTCTGGGGCTTCTGTAATGCACAGGAGCCAGGTTTCAGATCTGTCCCAGGTGCTTTCCCACTTCAGGGCAGCCACAAAGCCAGAGGCTCTGCTTCACACCTGAAGTGAGCTCTTCTGATGGGTAATTGCCTTGTCCAGAAGGAAGTACAGCCAGATGACACCCAGCACTCCAACTGGCATTCTGGGCTCTATCAGATGGAAACAAGCTGGGAGAGCTTCACATTGCCCTGACTTACTGAAGAGCAGACAGTGGCTGCTGAGAAATGGAAGGAAAATATATCTGAAACCTCACTTTCTTCTCTTGGGTCAGTTTGGCTTTGCTTCTCCAGACCACAGCCTCTAGACCAATGTGAATTCCTTATTCACATACACATTTTTGGCCTTTGTTGAGCTCTTGTTATTCATCCCCATAATCTTAAAATGCCTCCCAGCATTTGGAGTCCTGTCTTGGCTGTGCTTCCCCAAGAAGGAGGATATCAATTCCAGGCATCACCCTGAAGGATGTAATTATCCCATAAAATGCTTCTCCCAAACTGTTACCTGCAGCACAGAGTAGAGAATTGCCCTGCTAGGAAAGCTTATTCAGGTTAGTTTGATGGTAAAACCTGAAGGAACTGACCATGTAAAAGTAGAAAGGGTCCAAGACTTCTTGCATTCCTGGTCCTGGCAACATGTCTGAATATCTGGAAGAAGGACTTTTAAACAATTTCAATTAATGGAAGAGAAGCTTCCTAAACTGCCTTTGTTTCTGGTGGAACTCTATTTACTTAATTATGCTTTGTTGGAATTCCCTTTGGAGTGATCTGTTTGGGGTTATGAGTATTGATAAAGGCTTTGGGAGAGCTGGGGCTGCTCCCCTGCTCTGTTCCAGATTTAGTGTGTGTGAAATGCCTGCACCCCATCTCCTGAGAACAATCAAGGCTGCAATTCACAGAGCTGAATTTAATTTCTTTTTTGGCACCTATAAAGCTGGAGATGGACACCTCCACATACCCAACAGTAAAGGAGCAGGTCCAATCTGATGGGCATTCCTTAGACACATGCATCCTAAAATGAAGGGTTCTGTAGAAAATGAATACTTAGGTGACACATTGGGAATGATTTTTCCTCCTGTCATGTCTTCTGGCTGAGTGTGTAGGTGGAAGAAAAGCTGTGTCAAAACCCAGGACATTGCTCTGGCTGCCCTGGATGGCTCCAGACCCTGGCAGGGGCTCAGAGACCTTAGCACAGAGTCACAAACACCTGTGCCTTTGATTTTAGCCCATGGAAACAATTACCAACTTTGTGTGAAGAGTTACAAGCCACAAGAGTTTGAGTAGAATGATAGTGAATTTGTCACAGGATGAAAAAGTAGAATTTTGGGGTTTTTAGAATGGAGGTTCAAGAGGCAAAATGGAGGAATCTGGGCATGTCCTGTCCTTCTTCTCCTTCTTGTCCTCCATCTTCTGCTGTGGTGGTGACACTTCTGGATTGGTTTAGAGACAGACTGTCTAACATAGGTGATAGGTATTGGAAAATTATTGTAAATAAAGTACACCCAGTTCTTAGTATAAAAAGCCAACAGCACCCCAAGGGCAGGGACTGTGCCACAACCCGACCTGCTGGACAGATCTCAGCAGGTCAGAGAGAGAATGGAACAGATAAGAGAAAATAAACAACCTTGAAAAGCAGAGCTGAGGAATCTCAACTTCTGCATTCATGGGACTGGGAAAAAGAGACTTTAATACCTCAGGGGTCATCTTGACATCAGAGCCTTAACAAAGCTGACCCTTCCTGGGCACCTCACTCAGGATGTGTCACCTTGTCTTGCATTTGTGCCTCATGGCAGCAGGAATTGGGGGATTTTTTTCCCTTTGTGTATTTAGGACAGTGGAGAGAACTGAAATTATTAAAGGGCTGATAGTCCTGGGAGGGGATGCCTCAAATGATGATGTCTCAAATGGACAAACCCACAGTGGAGTCCTTCCAGTTCCTTCTGAAGGCAGCATTACTGGGGCTGCCTGTTGTGTGGCTGCTACCAGGGCTGCCAGGCCCTGCAAGGGGAGGCTGTCCCAATCCATGGGCAAGTTTGCAGCCACTCAACCTAACAGTAATGGGGTGCATTATTTGGGAATTTAGCTTCTCATAACAATGAGGCTTCCTTCTACCCTTCTCAGTCCTTTAGTGCTGGCCCATGTGTCCAATCCAGTTAAATAAACCAGGAAAGTAACCATTAATGTCAAAGCCCCATAATTAAATGCTGACTGAATCACTGCTCAGGCTTGCAACACTTTACTGTAATTTTTAAAGAATATCCAAGTTGACATTAGACTTTTTAAACAGATTAATTAGTCACATTTCATTTTAAGTGGCGCTGACTTAATAGGTACTGCAAATGTACAGTATGTATTTACTTAAAGCCATTATAACATAATATTTACAGGATATTAACATGTATTAATTACTGCATAATGAACCTCGTGACTACAATATTGCCATTCTTGCATGGCTGTAAAAGTTTTATCATCTTGTGAGGGGGGAGGGAAATTAAAATAAATTGCATTCACATTGAAAGCTTATTTTTCAGAGGAAATGTGCAAGTTATAAGAAAATGTAAAACAGGGGACCCAGTAAATCACAAACAGCTAACAAATGCTCCAAGACATGCTATAATGTTTTTATGAGCGTGTTTTACAACCCATTCATTACGCTGTCTGTCCTTCTGAAAGCTGGTTATTAGACTGACTGTGCAAAGTAACACATGAATATCTGTGCAACTAGCCATGAAATCACAACCAAGCTGATTTTGTTTTGTCCAGTTCATCCTGGAAGATATCTTCGAGCATTTTCCCTGGAGCTGTAATTCCCCAGCACACTGCAACAGGAGAGGTGTGATGGCATTCACAGGGGTCTCAGGTTGAGGGAAGAGATGAGGATCTGACTCCATGTTTCAGAAGGCTTCATTTATTATTTTATGATATATATTACATTAAAACTATACTAAAAGAATAGAAGAAAGGATTTCATCAGAAGGCTAGCTAAGAATAGAATAGGAAGGAATGATAACAAAGGTTTGTGGCTCGGCTCTCTGCCCGAGCCAGCTGGGCTGTGATTGGCCATTAATTAGAAACATCCAACATGGGCCAATCACAGATGCACCTGTTGCATTCCACAGCAGCAGATAATCATTGTTTACATTTTGTTCCTGAGGCCTTTCAGCTTCTCAGGAGGAAAAATCCTAAGGAAAGGATTTTCCATAAAATATGTCTGCGACAGAGAGGTGGTGCTGGGGAGTGCTGTGGGGTGTTCCTGGGAACAGAGTGTGCCCTGCTCAGCCTCCTCCTCCTGGGGACAGATCCTTCTGACTGCTGGGGCTGGGGATGAACCAGGGCTGTGTATTGCTCAGGGCCTTTACCCACGTTTTGGAGATATCCAGCTGTGGCATTCACATTCTCTGAAAAAATTCCTTTGCCCACGATTTTTCTCCTGGGAAGCTGGGAAGCCTCAGAGAAAAAGGAAAACAATTCTTATCTCATTTGCTTCTCCTGTGTTTTGCTGCTCTGGAGTGTGTTTGGAGATTGTTTACCCACAGGTGATTGTTCCACTGGGTTCTGCTGTGAGTTGTTTTCACTCTTTGGCCAATCAGGGCCAAGCTGTGTCAGGACTCTGGAAAGAGTCACAAGTTTTTATTATTATCTTTTTAACATTCTGTAAGTATCCTTTCTGTACTAGTATAGTATAGTATAGCATATAGTATAGTGTATAGTATAATATAGTATAGTACAGTACAGTACAGTACAGTATAGTATGAGAACATGGAGTCAGATGCATCATTCCTGCCTTCATTGTGGCATTCCTGCAAATTCAATATCCAGCCATGGTTTGATGCTGGCTGGAGCTGGAAGGGCTCCTGGGGGTCACTCCTGCAAGAGCTGCAGGCTGCCAGGTGGCTCCACATGCCTCCCTTTCCATATGGGATTTACCTGCTGGAAACAAGGAGAACAATCATGCTTGAGGCAAGGGGTCAGCAGTGTTTGTCAGCTGGCAGAGGAGAACATTTGCTGCGTGCTGTGAGTCGGCTATGGGGGAGGCTGCAGGTTGGGCTGTCTGTCAGGGGGTTAAAGGTGTGCTGAAACTGGGATGCTGGAGGAACTGAGTGCTCAAGGACCTCTCTGCCTGTCAGAACTCAGTGCATCCCTCCAGGTGTCCAGAATTGCTGAGGACTCAGAGACCAGGGGGCTCAGAGACCCTGGCATGCTGCCCAGAACACCTGGGGATTTGATTTTGACCCCTGGAGCAAGTTACCAGCTTTGTATGAGGACCTGAAAGTCACACAGGTTTCAATAGTGTAATAAAAAAATAATCACAGGGTGAAAATGTAGATTTTAGGATTTTTGTTATGGGGGTCATGGGGACAAGATGGAGGAATCTGGGCATGTCCAGCCTTTCTTCTTTTTCTTCTTGGTCTCCATTGATGTTGGCACCTTGGGATTGGTTTGGAGTAGTAGTGCACTGTCTAATATAGGTGATAGGTATTGAGAATTAAGAGTAAATATATGTAGTTTGTAGTATAAAAGGACAACACTGCCCCGGGGGTGGTCAGAGTGCCTGTGGCTGCACAGAAAGAAAATTTTATAGGTAAGAATTAATAAACAACCTCAAGACAGAAAAGTAAAGAGTCCAGACTCGTTCTTCAGTCACACGGGCCGAAGCAGAGACATCCTGCACATCCCAGGGCAGCAATTATCAACAGCAACCTGAGATCTGCCTGCTTGTTTTTTATTATGTGTGTGATGTGCACAATGATGGGAGCAGATAGCCCTGGAGACCCCTCTGCTGACCCCACTGCTCCTGTGAAGTGAGCACATGCACACAGGGAGCCACCAGGGCGAGTGACAGCCAGGCAGCTCTGGCATTCTGCAATTTCCCTTCCACTGCCACATTACAAACAGCTTCATATTCAAATGGCTGCCTGTCTATGATTGTCCAATTATTCACTGCATTCTTTCTTTGATGGCACAGATGTTCTCAATTTCTTGGAGTAGAGGGTTTTTTTTTCATCTCTAAAGTCGTTCTGCCTCAGAAATGCAAAATTCTCCACAGTTCACCAGGTTCTCTGATGGGTTTGCATAATTGGTCTTCAATTTGCCTATTGTTTTGTAATAGAAAGCCTATGTTTAATTTCATTTTTGTAAACCTGTAGAAAGAGCAGAACATTCTGCCATTTATGTCATTCTCCTCATTAGGATCCGAGCGGATTGTGAGCATTTAGACTCGATTACAAGGCACAGATTGTGCTGAAAGGAACACATGCTTTCCTCTTCCATTGTTTTAAACACTTCAGCAGGCTGATCCGGCAAGATGTTAAACATGTTCAGCTCTCTTTGTACCTTTGTGTGAGGTGTTTTTCTCTGGCAAGGCCAGTCTGATTTCTTTGGGTGTACTGGCATGCCAGGTAGGGCAGCCTTGCTCTATTGCAAGCAGGAATTGCTCAAACTGTGGACATGAGTGACTGCATAATTCCCTGGGAAAGGACATTTTGATGTCTGTTCTGAGTGATGGCTGCAAGCTGCCCTTGCAACAAGGGGGTACCACACTGTCCCAGGGCCTGTTTCCTCTTGTGTACTGCATATAGCTATAAAAATACCTGTATTGTTAAACTGTCAAACATCATTCATTAAATAACTTGGACTTTTCATTTATATAATTCTTTATGCTCATTTATATCTTATTCTTACATGGCAAGGCAAGGAAGAGATACCTGTGTGATATAAATATTAAAAAAGCTACAGTAGAGAAAAGGGCATTTCTAAACCTTCATAGGAAGAACAGCAACAGAACTCCAGAAAAACCTTACATCAGCTAATGGCAGCTCTGGGGGTGAGGGGGAACTTAGCAGATTGGATCCTGGGAAATAAAAAAAGAATTTTTAAAAGATTAGAGGCTTGCTAGGATAATTCAAAAGAGATAAAGGGATGACCCAGGGAATTAAAATCTCACAGCAGTCCTACATAAAAGGATTAGCTTAGAGCCCCAGCAACAAAGGAGAGT
The DNA here is from genome assembly GCF_028769735.1 of Zonotrichia leucophrys gambelii. NCBI lineage: Eukaryota > Metazoa > Chordata > Aves > Passeriformes > Passerellidae > Zonotrichia > Zonotrichia leucophrys. The sequence continues at coordinate 2,628,984 of NC_088188.1, read as the reverse complement.
CCAGCACTGAAGGTGTGCTGGTTAGCCCAGGACATGGCCAGGTGTGCTGGCACCCTTCCCTGTTCCAGAGAAATGCCCTAAGCCTGCTTTTCCCAAAGGCATTTATTACAGTGTCTTCCAAAGGGACTGGAAAAGCTCCTGGTGTGTGTCTGGCACAGACAGGAGTGCAGGGACACTGTGGGAAGGACCTTCCACCTGCCACTGACAGTGGTACAGCCTTGCTGCAGTGTCATGTGCTGCTCAGCACGGGGCCTTAATACCCCTAAGAGGCTCATGGCAGTGTCCCAAAACAGCTTTAGACAGGCTTAGCCTCCTGAGGTCACAGAAGAACAGTCAAGTGTGGCTCTTCCCTTGCACAGCAAAGCCTGGCGGAGGCTGAGAAAAACCTATTGCAGGTGAATGCTGGCAGAAAAATAACCAGGTTTATCTTGTATTGGCCAGATTGCAGAGTGCTGGGAGTGGCAATGGGAATGGGCCCATCCCTCCATGGATGTGGGTCAGCCAGTGTGGGTGCTGAGGGGGCCTTTTCTGCTGCTCTGCATTCCTGATTGTCCTAGGGTGATGTCATGATGCTTGTATCCCCCTCCATGTGTTCTGTTCATGCTGGATATCATGTTCTATGCCTTCAGGACTGGCTCTGAAGAGCGAATGTTTTGTTTTGGTTTTGCTATCAGCCGCTCCCTCACGGCTGGTGGGGCACAGAGACAGGGCAGTACATGGTGCTGCTTTTGCTTTTTGCTTTGCTCTTGCTCCTGCTTTGCTCCTGCTTTGCTCTTGCTCTTTTACTCCTGCTCATGAGTCAGTTTAGCTCAGCAGTCTGAATTTTCCCTGGACTGTTTCTCCTTTCCCTTTTTTGGACCCACTCGAGCCTGCTGTGGGCTGGGCCCTGGGAACACCGAGAGTTTGCACCTTGTGGCTGCAGCAGCTGCCCCAGCACAGGAGGGACTGAGAACAGAGCGACCACCCCCAGAGAGACTTTCTGAATTTGTCATCTTTGTCAGAGCAGTGACAGAGTGGTGTCATCTGGTATTGTTCATTCTGTACGCTGGGGGTGCTGTGCCTGTTAAATAAACTGGTTCTTTCCACTTCTCTCCAAGAAATCCTTCCCGAACTGGTTGGTGGGAGATACCATGTGGGTTTGCTTTCTGGAGGGGCCCCTTTGGAGGTTTTCTCCCAAATTTGTCCTAAACCAGGACACTGATCCAGAAGATGCTGTCTCTTCACCCCCTTCATGTGCTAAATAGAAATGACATTGTGATTTACATGAAGGGAACCTTTCTGCCACAGTGTGCCTGGAAGGAACCAAAAGGGACCTCAAAGTGACTTGTAATGCCAGCACTTTGGAGGTCTCTACATTTGTCTCCAGCCTGTTCTCTGTATCAGATGAACTGATGCCTCAAAAACAAGCCTTGTACTATCTGTCTTAGAAGGCAGTCAGGAAATAGCTTTACCAAGGCACACACATGTTCTCTGAGAAGATAACAAATACCTCTATTCAACAATACATCAAACAAGTGTGTTCTGAGCCCAGGAGCCACAGATGCTACCAAGATCTCTACATCAAAGCCCAGATGATTTCCTTCTCAGCACTGGGATTTCTAGTCAAAGTCACAATGGGCTGGCAATTACTTTGTGTTAGATCTTGAGGACACTGCCCAGAGACAGAGCTGAAAGGCAGGAGAACTGTCTGATGGGTCAGAAGGATGAGCTCACTGACAGCACACATTTCTTTTTAGGCTGCTCTCAATATCAAAGCCCCTTACTTCTTTTGTGATGGTTTTAAAAGGAAAAGAGATGCAGCTGCTTTGTTTTACTTCCTTCCATCATTAAATAAGAAATGTCCCTTCCACACCCATCTCCTGTCAGGAGAAGAAATTTGGTATTTCCCAGCCTTTTTCTCAATGTGTAGCTCTGTTGGTCAGCTCACAGAAATTCCAGTGTTGTCTTTATAAAACATTAAGTTGGGATCCCTTTCCCCCCATTATTACCCTCTTTCAGGCTTTCAGGAAGCTGGACAGAGCAGAGGAGAAGAGGGCCAGAATCAGTCCTTACTTCAGGCACTGAAATTTTAATCACAGTTGACACTTTTCAGACTGGTGCTGAATATTTTCATCAGCTGGAAAATGGCTGTCATCTCCCTACCCTTGGGGACACAAACACTTAGTGGAAGTTACTCTAAGCGAAATCCAGGCTCCAACCTGCATTTTGGCCCTGTTTTCATTTGTTTCTGTCTTGTGCTGCCTCTTCCTTCAGAGCTGCCTTGGCTCTCCAAGCAGCAGCTGGGGATGGGTATTGCCATCACACCCTGGCATGAAGGAGCTGCTTCCTGCTCTGTCTCTGAAGAAGAGAGAGCTGCAGCTTCCTCAGCTAAAGCTTCAAAACTTAGTTTGTAATGGTGTTCCCTCATCCCTGCAATGAGGGATGAGGGAGAGATGAGGATCTGACTCCATGTTTCAGAAGGCTGATTTATTATTTTATTATATATATTATATTAAAACTATACTAAAAGAATAGAAGAAAGGATTTCATCTGAAGGCTGGCTAAGAATAGAATAAGAAGGAATGATAACAAAGGTTTGTGGCTCAGAGAGTCCAAGCCAGCTGACTGTGATTGGCCATTAATTAGAAACATCCAACATGAGACCAATCACAGATGCACCTGTTGCATTCCACAGCAGCAGATAATCAATGTTTACATTTTGTTCCTGAGGCCTCCCAGCTTCTCAGGAGGAAAAATCCCAAGGAAAGGATTTTCCATAAAAGATGCCTATGACAGCCCTGTGTGAGGACAAAGGCTCTGCTCTGCAGAGGTTCCTGCTGCTGGGGCTGTGGAGAGGCAAGGGAGGAGCAGGACTGGAGAGAACTTCTTCCCCTGAGCTCTCAAACTCGACCTCTCTGCTGGAAGATTTCAGCATCCTTTGCCACATTGTGGAGAGATTTACTCAATGGACCAGAGTTTGTCACTCATGATGACAGTTTAAATTTTCCTTCCCAACTGCACAGCCAGCAACAAAGCAGGATTTCACTTACAGTAACTTCCACTAAGTGTTCGTGTCCCCAAGGGTAGGGAGATGACAGACATTTTCCAGCTGATGAAAATATCCAGCACCAGTCTGAAAAGTGTCAACTGTAATTAAAATTTGTTTATATTTTCAAGGGTAATATTGCGTATTCTCTTGTTGACAATTGCTGCTTCAAGCTTCTAGGCTTAACCAGATAGGAGCAGTTTGTCTTTAAATGGCAAGTTTCCTCTTTCCCTAGCCACTGATTTCTGGCTATGTTTAGGAATGGTTTTAATTGCATGCTCCTATTTTTTCCCCCAGTGTTTCTCTAGACCCCTTTAATAACCAGCATTTACTAAAAATTCTGAGAGCTCAGGGGAAAAAAAAATCTATTCACTCTATTATTCTTGTAGCAGACACAACCCAAAAGCCCTTTTCTGTGACAGAGTCAATAATTGTTTAATCCATGTAAAACAAGCTGCTTTCCACACTCACTCAGCTGAGAAAACAGCAGGCTCTGCTCTGTGGCCACCAAAGACAACACAAACCTGGTGGGTTTGGTCACAGCTCAGTGAGGGTTTGAGGGGACAGGGGGCTGTTGGAACCCAGGACGTTGCTCTGGCTGCCCTGGGTGATTGCAGACCCTGGAAGGGGCTCAGAGACCTTGGCACAGAGTCACAAACACCTGTGCCTTTGATTTTAGCCCATGGAAACAATTACCAACTTTGTGTGAGGATTCACAAGCCACGAGAGTTTGAGTAGAATGATAGTGAATTTATCACAGAGTGAAAAAATTTTTGGATTTTAGAATGGGGATTCAAGAGGCAAGATGGAGGAATCTGGGTGTGTCCTGTCTTTCTTCTTCTCTCCTTCTCCTTCTCCTTCTCCTTCTTCTTCTTCTTCTTCTTCCACTTCCTCCTCTTCCTATTCTTCCTCTTCTTCCTCTTCACTTCCTCTTCTTGCCCTCCATCTTCTGCTGTGATGGTGACACTTCTGGACTGGTTCAGAGTAGAGACAGACTGTCTAACATAGGTGATAGGTATTGAAAAATTATTGTAAATAAAGTACACACAGTTCTTAGTATAAAAAGATAACACTGTCCTGAAGGCAGTCAGTGTGCCATGAACCGACTTGCTGGACAGACTTCAGCATGTCAGAGAGAGAATGGAATGGATAACAGAAAATAACTCTGAAAACCAGAGCTGAGGAATCCTGACTCCAGTCATTTTGGTCTCGGGGCTGGGAAAAAGAGACTTTCTAACACTTCAGGGTCATCTTGACCACAGAGACTCCAAGAGAGTGCCAGCAGCTCGCACTGGCAGGGCTGACACAGCCACTGAGGCTGGGGCTGAGCCAGTAATCCATCAGAAAAAACAAGAGGAACATGCTGGATTGAACATTCAGGAGTGTTTGTTTTGGGGTGGACAGGGAGATGTGACTGCTGGAGGTGTAGTAATTACACATCCTGTGAACAAAGAGACGTGGCTCTCCCAAGAAAATCCTGGGAAGCTGTGTAGAAGCTGTGGGAAACTTAGAGAAAAGAATTCAGACAATTATAATCTGTCTTTCTGTAACCACTGCTTATTGATGTAGTTCTCCAAAGTGTGCTGTTCATAGTCACCAATAATGTGAGATGTTTCTACTCACAGACCAATCAAGTCTCACCTTAGGGAGCCACATTATAGAAAGACCTGCAACCTTCATTAAACACTTTTTCCTTCTGATCCACCTGAAGAGTGGAGTCTTCTTTCCATCCCTGACTCAACAGCATCACTGGAGGCTTGATGGGGTGTTGTATTTGCTGGGTCCCCCATAGCAGGGAGGAATGATGCATCTGACTCCATGTTCTCAGAAGGATAATTTATTATTATATTATACTAATATAATAAAGTATTATTATAATAAAGAATTATAATATTATAATAAAGAATACTGTACCTGTTGAGGGTGTGAGTGTCACCACAGGGAACCTGGGGCTTTGCTGAGCTTCTGTTCTCCCTTCCAAAGCTGTTTGAACTTTAGCAGAATTTTTTACAGTGAATTGTTTCCTTATAACATCATTAGATTCTTCCATAATAATTGTTAAATTGTTATTGATTGTGATTTAGTAAATAATCCTATTAAATGAGCCAATAGATAAAACTGATCTTGGCTGAGCTTTTGTGCTGCTCAGTGCCTGTGCTCTGCTTGTGCTTCTCACCAGATTCAGCTGTAGGCCATGGAAGCATCTCACTCCCTACCCTGTTTAGGAACACTTTGATCAGCACTGCTGATTTTTCTTTCTCACTAAGGTTGCATCTATTCTAATTGGTTAGAATTGTTAAAGTACCTCAAATAAGTTTACAAACCACTGTGCACTCTGCTTTCCAGAAATCACAGAATGGTTTGGTGACCTTAGAAGAGACCTTAGAACCCATCCAGTGCCACCCCTGCCATGGGCAGGGACACCTTCACCTTCCACCTTTCACCATCCCAGGTTGCTCCAAGCCACACCCTGTGACCTTATTATTTTATAATATATATTATATTAAAACTATACTAAAAGAATTAAAGAAAGGATTTCATCAGAAGGCTAGCTAAGAATAGAAAAAGAATGAATGATAACCAAGGTTTGTGGCTCGGACAGTCTCTGAGCCAGCTGACTGTGATTGGCCATTAATTAGAAACCAGCACATGAGACCAATCCCAGATGCACCTGTTGCATTCCACAGCAGCAGATAATCAATGTTTACATTTTGTTCCTGAGGCCTCCCAGCTTCTCAGGAGGAAAAATTCTAAGGAAAGGATTTTTCACAAAATATCATGGCTACACCATCCAGCCTGGCCTTGGGCACTGCCAGGGATCCAGGGGCAGCCCCAGCTGCTCTGGGCACCCTGTGCCAGGGCCTGCCCACCCTCACAGGGAGGATTTCTTCCCAATATCCCCCCCAACCCTGCCCTCTGGCAGTTTAAAGAACCCCATGGAAGGTGTCCCCTATAGTGCAATTGTCTCCACAGCCCAAATCTTCAGCGTGTACTTCTGTCCTCCCCTCCAGGTGGACAAGCCAGGCCCAGGCCTTGTTTTGGGATATTTCTCATGCATATCTGTGATGGTAACCTCATTTGGGAGCTGGGTTTTACTTCATGAAGGGACTCTCTGTCCCCCTCCTTTGGTTGAGCTGTCTCTAGCAGATACCAGAGAGACCTGGCCCATCTGGTGTAAGATGTTTTACAGTCCTTGGTCACCAGCCTGGCATGGTTTGGTTTGGAACAGTGGCCAAAGGTATGGACACCTCTAAAGCTGCCAGCTGAAAAGAGGAAATGGAATAGCTGGATTTTCTTTGGCCTTCTTCAAGCCAAACTTGAAAAGATTTGGACTCATGGAGGGATAAAGCAGCACATGCAGGTTCAATGGGATTACAAATTCTTTTTCTTGCACCAGAAGCCCTGGACAGCTGTGATTTGAGTGGCACATGACCAGGTCCACCATTCCCCACACCAGCCAACCATCGAAACCCTTCAGAGGCACAGAGCAACCTCTGCATGGGCTGTGCTGAGGGAGAGCACATGTTCCACTGAGATTTTGTTAGTGCTCCTTCTCTTTCTGGTTCCTGTGTAGTCTTGGCCAAATCACCTCACCCCCCCAGCCTGTTTTCCGTTTGCAGACAGGATTAGCTGTACTTCCATTTTCCTTTCTGCCTGTAGGCTCAAAAAATAAAATTACTTATTTTGCATACAAATTCATGCATTTTGCATGCAGTCTCTGGTAGAGCCAGACCTTATCTTACATGAGACATCTGATGTATCAGATTATAAATGATAAACACCCATAACCACAAGGACAAGTTTCCTTGAAGTCTGTGTGCATGCTGATGTGGGTAACAGGGCTGCTCAGTGCCTGCTCAAAGTTCATTTGTACAATTCCCAGTGGCTCCCAAATTATTTCCTCTCTCTCAGTGCTCCTGGTGTGGGGCATCAAACACAAAAAAATATGCAGCCTAAACTGAATAACCTGGTTTCTGCTGATTTCATGTGATCAAGAGATGCCACACTTGCAATTCAGGAGTAAATGAGAGAGACTGTTTTCCTTTGTAAGTGTGTTGTGAGCTTTATTGTTTGATATTAAAGCTGAATTGTGCAAAGTAGCCCATAAATGGCTAATAAAATCAGTGTTTACAGCTTGTAAAGTGCATCAAGTCCCTACCCTGGCTTGCCTAGGGAGATTTATATTTGTGTTTGCTATCTGGGGTTTAGGAACTGCCCGTGGTTTTTCTTTTTGGGTCCATTCTAAATGAGGCTGTGGACAAACACCTTTCCCTGTCAACTCAGCTGAAGCATTGCCAAGAGGAGGAGGAGCAGGAGGAAGAGCAGCACTGCTCCTTCCTCATCATCAGGGTAAGGAGTGGGGCACCCCAGGCTGTGCCACATGGCATGGAAAGCTCCAGAACAAACCAAACTTTTGGGAAGCCCTGGCAGTAAAATGAGCTCATCATCCTCCTGTGAGTGTGGGCAGCAGAAACACCAGTTTTATCCTTGGATCTTGCCTTTGCCTCCATTTCCCTCAGTTCTATCTTCATGATGTTACACAGATTTTTTTCCTTTTTGATTTTCCTTTTTGATTTTCCTATTCCTTTTTGTTTCCTGCTTGATTTTGTTTTTCTTCTTCCTCTTTGAATGTATTAAGGGAAAAAGGCTGAGCCTGCAGTCTGCTTTTTATTTATCTGGTCATATTATTTATTTATTTATTATTTATCTGGTTATATTGGAGCTGCATTTATCAGCATTAATCATCTTTCATAATTGTGAACAATTCTAAATACAAAAATTGATAAACACATGGGGCATTTCTTCTGGCCAATGGTACCTGTGAAAACTCTTTGTTTTTCTCTAACTTTGGAGAAAAGGTTAAAGTGTTTAGGTAGATGAGGTCTTAAGAAAAGCAATAATTATCCACTGCTGTGGAATGCAACAGGTGCATCTTTGATTGGCCCATGTTGGTTGTTTTTACTTGATGCCAAATGACAGCCACCTGTGTCAAGGCTGTGAGCAGCCACAAGATTTTATTATCATTCCGTTCTTTTCCTTGCTAGCCTTCTGATGAAATCCTTTCTTCTATTATTTTAGTATAGTTTTAATGTACTATTTTCTTTTAATATAATATATACAATAAAATAATAAATCAGCCTTCTGAAACATGGAGTCGAGATTCTCATCTCTTCCCTCATCCTGGGATCCCTGTGAACACCACCACAGTCCTTCAGAGGAAGGAAACACAAGGAAGCTTTACTGCAGCAAAAAGTCACTTGCTGACAAGCTTGTCTCCAGATATGTGGGGATGAACAGCTTTTCTACTGGCCAAAAGAGCCACACATGAAGATATTCAGTGGCTGGAAGCAGAAACTAAACCCATCCACATCCCTGAAGTGCTCACCTAGCAGGCAGTGCATTCCTGTCACACACTCTCTCTTGATGGCAGCCTGAAGTTGGGGAGGTTTCATAGCTGAGGATCTTTTATTTTCACACAGGACTCCTGTAATGATTAGAACGCTTCTATGTAAAGTTTGTGAAATTTTCAAGCCCTTTTGCACTTTGACTTGGGGCTTTGATGAAAGCTTTTCCTGTTCTGGACACTTTCAGCTTTGAATCTCTCTGTTCTTGGTCTGAGACACCTGCAGGAGCTCAGAGCAATAAAGTGATGGGGCAGAAATTGCCCTTGAGGTACTTTTGTAGCAGGAGAGTTTGAATAAAATGCTGGGGTGTGACATTATACCCCAGATTGCTACGAGGCACATTGCATTTAGTATGTGAGGCTATCAGATACACTTGGAATTACTGCATGTTCTGTAATTACAAAATCTGCCTTAAGGTGTGTGTTTCCTTGGCTCTCTGGATGTGTGCAGGTGTGAGCACACAGCTGAAGCACACATCCTGCCAGCTCATAACAGTGACCCTGTCCACTGTCTTTGGCCTCATAACAGTTCATTACACTGTCCAGCATTTTGAGCCAGAGGAAGTGAGATTTATAGGTTGCCTGGGGATAATCATTTCGAGAAGAAAGATCAATGATATGCAAGTCAGTGCAAAGAACAGCAAGTTACAACATCTGCCTTGTTAGAGGACATCAAACATCTTCATAAACTATTTAAAGGTAGAAATGATCATTAACCTTTGCTGTAGCAAATTACATCCAGAGTGGTCAATGCCATTTAATATGAGTCAGGGTGACACCCCATTAGGGTTTGTAGGGACCTGGGGATGTGTCTTGGTTTGAGAGACAGGAGTCAGCTAAGGAAGGCAGGAGCCTCCCCTGAAATGGAAAATGTAACCCCCTTCCCTCTGAATTACTGTAATTTTGAAATTAAGGGGTTCTCAGAGAAAGATATGGGAGTAGGAATAGCAGTTCTTTATTAGGAAAATTTAAAATACAAATGCAATAGTACAAAAAAAAGAAAACAAACCACTGCCAGAGTCAATACAACCTGCCCCCTGTGTGTCAGGGAGGTGTCCCAGCCCCATCCATGGGGGCTCAGCCCTCCTGCAGTGCCAGCTGTGGCTCTGCTGCAGCAGGGATCCTGCACAAGGGGGGAGTTTTCCTCTGCAGCTCCAGGGCTGCTGCAGATGGGCCTGGGCTCCCTCTGGCCATGCAGGGCAGCAGAAAGCTGCTCCTCTGGCAATGCAGGGGGCAAAGGCTGCTGTGCTGTGCCAGGCTCAGATTGGATCCAGGTAGGAATGCTTGGCTCCTCCCCTGGGCGGAGCATCTCCCCATGGGATGCTGGGATTGGATCAGCCCTGCAGGGACACTCAGTGGCCATGGACAGCAGAGATCTCCTGGAGGGAGGGTTGGCTGTGGGAGAGATAAAGAAAAAACTGCCCCAAGGACAGCAGAGAACTGCCCCAGCTCTGACAGATGGGGATAGAACACACAGCCCCATTTCCAACCTGAGACAGGATGTTCATGCTTTGAAGTCATTCTCACCCTGGGCCTGCCTTGGAGGACACACTGGACGAGCAGACTGAACAACACAAAGTGTCCTTGCTCACCTCAGAAGAGCTCTCTGGCCTTGCCTGCAGCTGCATCACTTTGCATCCCCCCCAGACAAACAGCCATGGATCCTTTTTCTACCTCCTTTACTTACTTATTACTGTCCTTAATATGATGTGAAAGCATCCCATTTTTCCTGTGGAGGAAATCACAGCCCAGGTTGTTCCTTGCAGAGCCAGGAGAAGAACAGATTGTTCAGGTTTGCCTTGCTCCTTTGAAACCACCTTGAGCAGCTGATGGCCCCATCCCTCTTTGAGACCCAGCTCTGCAGCAATACATCCCTGGGCTGCTTTTCTTTAAACACTGTAGTCATGCTGCTGCAATTTAAAGTGTGATCTGTTGTTGATAATCTCAGCCCTGCCTCTTCTCCTGATGCTGAATCAATGACATTTTTTCTGAGCTGCCTACATCTGGTGTTTTACTGATGGCTGCATGTGGCCCTCTCACTTTAATTACTTCTGCTGTGTCTAGCACTGTATGCTCTATAATGTTTCAGAGGCTGCTTGCAATTAAAATAAAAAATAAGTAATACATTACTTATGTCTCCTTGCAGTTTTATTCTCTGAGCTGTCCAAGTGGCTCAAAGCCCATGGAGTATTAGCAAAATCCTGGGACACAGGAATGACCAGGAGAATTCCTGACTTTACAGGCTCCTGAAAGGCATAATTTCCTGAACATTGCTTTATTTTATCAGTTCCTTTGCTCTTGAAGGAAAATGTCAGCATGCTTAACTTTTCATCCCCTGTTTTCCAGGGGACTCAGTGTAATCAGTCTCCTTGCTGGGGAAGGGCTGTGCTTGTACCAAGTGAGCTCAGCTGATGGTTGGGGCACTTCAGTTCTGTAACTGCTTTAACAGCAGGTTGGGAGGGACTAATCAGATGCAGTTTTGAGTATTCTGGCTTCAGATCAACAAAATGCTTAAGCATGTGCTTAATTTTAAGTGCTGCAATGGTTTTGCCTGCAAAAAACAGGGACAAAATGTCATCCAGCCATCCTGCTGAGTAATCCTAACAATTATTTCTCATTCTTGGTTTTGTTTTTTTTTTTTTTTTCCTCAGTGCTTCTTTGCCCCCACAAAATCTTTTAGGCATTCTAGAAGAGCGAGCACAGAAAAGCTGAAATGAAACAGCTCATGCAGGGAAGCACAAGCAATGTGGGGAATTTTCATTTAGCAATCCAAGCAGCAGATTTCTGTTATTATAAATACTGGCTGAATTCACTTGTGAAAATATACAACAGTTAATTTGCATGTAAAGTGACAAATTAAAATCTAAAATTCCCCATTTTGTTCCCTGAGTGGAATATAACACGACAAGCTCTGCAAAATGCCTGAGCTGTGCTCCAGTGGCACCCCCAGCCTGGTGGTGCTGCAGCCATCACATTGAACCTGAATGTGACAGAGCTTGGATCAGCACACGGGAACAACTCATCACAAATACTCAGAGGTGTTGGGAGCTTAAAACTCATTGCAGTTGGGTGATTTTTAGCACCTGGTCCCTAGAAACTGGGAACTGGGTTGAAGTAGAGCCACTCTTTGCATGAAGATCAGAAAAGTGCCTTCCATCAGTAAGGGATGGAAGATTTGTCAATCCCATGTGGTGTAACACCACAGGAGCATTTTGTTTTGGCTGAAAGGCAGACCCTGTCTGAGCAGGGCTGGGTGTTCAAAGGACAGAGAAGCCCTTCCCAGCTTGCAGAAAGGAAGGAGTTAAACACATGCTGATCCATAGGTTCTGTCAACCCCGCAGCCTTTCCTGGTGTCTTTTCCAGTTCCTTTATCTGATTTTGTGAATTGGAAAGGTCATAGTGGCACAGGGTGCTCAACAGAGGCATGAGTGGGGGTATCTGCATTTTGTGGTAGCTGAAGGAAGGCTGTTCATTGTCACCCTGTTCTTCTAAAGTTCTTCTAAGCCTTCTGATGTTTACATTTTTGTAACAGAGTGTAGGGGGACACAGTATGGGTAAATGAAGGTAATGTAGGATGTAATCTTATCCCCCAACGAGTTGCAGCTGGACCAATGACTAAAGATTAGGAGCAGGCCAGATGATAGCAGGCCACACCTGTAGCAAATAAGAACAAGTGGTACAAAAGAGTGGATTTGTGGGAACTGGAGTTAGATGGCTGCTGCAAGGACCAGGAATAGTCAGTGCTTAGAGGAGCTGCCTATGAGAAACATTGAAGAGACAGGAAACTCTGGTGCTATGGAATCCTTGCACAATAATGACAGACGAACACTTGATACATAAGACAACATATAATGATAGTGGAACTCTTGATATATTAGATGACAACAGAGTTTCTCTCACACTTTTCATGTAAATAATGATTGTTTTGCATTCCTTTCCAGAGGAAGAGAGAATTGATAGACTGTTGGTTTAACCAGTGTGGTTGGAGAGGTGGAAATTCCATCCTCCAATCCATGGTCACTTTCAGAATTGTACAAATATCAAGGTCCCAAATAAACATGCATTTTTGGCCTTGTACATCTCAGCAGGATGAGAATCTTTGAGATCCTCAAAGAAGGATCTTTTGATGGCAGTATCTGTTCATAAACCCCTTGGAGCAGAGCTGGAGGGAGGCTGCAGCTGATCCAGCTGTTGTCTTGCTGGGACACTATTTCTAAAATCAGAGTTGGTGATTCAGATAAGCATCCTACAGCTTTACCTGAACATCCTACAACTTCACCTGTACATCCTACAGATTTATCCGTTGGTGATTCAGATAAGTATCCTACAGTTCTACCTGTACATCCTGCAGCGTGTGAGTGTCGTTCATTTTGTGTCCTACTGCAACAGTTCATCAAAGAAACTCAACCACTCATCCTTGCCTATGCTCTGCTGTGTGCTGGCATGCACTGGGAAGGACATCTCAGACTGGGCTGTAGAACTTTCCCTGGTAGAATTTCCCCTTTCCCCTGGAGCCATCTCCCTTTCCTGCTGCCCCGTTTGGCACTTGATATATAAGGCAACATATAATGAAAGTGGAACTCTTGATATATAAGCTGACAACAGAGTTTCTCTCACACTTTTCATGTAAATAATTTGTTTTGCATTCCTTTCCCGAGGAAGAGAGAATTGATGGACTGTTGGTTTGACCAGTGTGGCTGGAGAGGTCGCAATTTCATCCTCCAATCTGTGGTCACTTTTGGAATTCTATAAATATCGAGGTCTCAAAATAAATGTACCTTTTTTGCCTTGGACATCTCAATATGTGAGTGTCGTTCATTTCACGTCGTATCGTGACATTTCTTTCTTTGATGAAAGAAACTCAACAACACATCCCTGCCTATGCTCTGCTGTCTGTTGGCATTTCACTGGGAAGGAAATCTCAGACTGGGCTGTAGAACTTTCCCTGGTAGAATTTCCCCTTTCCCCTGGAGCCATCTCCCTTTCCTGCTGCCTGTTTGGCCCCTGCAGTGTGGGGGCACCGTGCACAGCCCATCACTGCGGCACACTCAGCTCCACTGTGGCACATCCAGGGCATGGGCAGGTGCCACTGCTCATTTGTTACCCTGGCACGCAGCAGCAGCCCTGCTGACACTCGCATCCAGGAGCACTTTGCTCTGCAGAAATTCACTTAATCTTTCCTGACACTCTTTTGGTGGTTCAAGACAAAAAGCACCAACTTGTTCTCATTCCCAGACACTGATGTAGAGACCTGGAGGATTCAAGTGTTGATGAACTCCTTTGTTTTAAATGATTGCAGTAGAATGAAACAGAGAGCAGTTTTAACAAGGCTAAATGAAACCTAAGTTTTCTGAGTGATGCTGATGTCTTTTCTTAAGGGAGATCAGTGGCAGCTGCTTGCTGCCCTCCTAGGCCTGAGCTGCTCACAGTGGCAGAAAACACCAGTGAGGTCTCTGCTGAACTCAAATCTGCCTTCTCTGGGCTGAGCTCCTTCTCCTGACCCTTGCCCCACTGAATCCAGCAGGACATGGGATGGGGCGTCCTGAATTTCCCCTGGAGCAGGAAGAGTTGAGAAACCTCTGCACTGCAGTGTTGGGACCATTGTGGATCAAAATAATGGAACAAAATCATGGATCAAAATTATGGACCAAAAGAAGGAGGGAGTAGCACCTGCATCCCTAAAGAGGCTGAGAGGTGCCAGGCAGGACCTGGATCCTGTCCAGTGGCACAAACACCAGGGGTTCCTGGTGCTCCCCACGTGCCTGGAGCCCCACTAGAATTAGCCATGACAGAAGGCACTGCTGTGGTGTGTAAGGTGTTAGTAACGTCCAGCAATGATAGAAAGCACTGCTGTGTTGTGTAGTGTGTTAGTAACCTCAGCACTGCTGTGCTGCGTAAGGTATTAGTAACTTGCAGCAATGACAGAAAGCACTGCTGTGGTGTGTAAGGTGTTAGTAACCTCCAGCAGTGACAGAAAGCACTGCTGCGCTGTGTAAGGTGTTAGTAACCCCCAGCAGTGTGTGTAGCTGATAGAAAGGCCAGGCTAAAGCTGTGTTAATTAGGGATACTCAGAGCTCACACATCCCTGCTGCCGTGGGAGGGGATGTTGGATGTGTTACCCTCTGATTTAGTGCAATAGCAGCAGCAGCAATGCGCTGCTCCTGCCTTGCTGAAAGGCTGAGGATTTAATTCCTGCTTCTAAGCAGTGCTATTTGCAAATCCATGGAGAGCACAGAGCAGATTTCTAGGACATGGAGTTGTATATATTCATCCGTTTCATCCCACACTGCTGACCTTGGGGTGTAATGTATGCTTGTGTACCTTTGTAGAGTGCCCTTTGCTAGACAAGGGAGGCAAGAGGATGAGCCAAAGGTTGTGCTACTGATCTGGATTTGGGAAGACATGGCTTTATTTAATTCCCCATCCTTATGCAGCCTCCTTGTGACAAAATCTCGCATAATAAAAAACCTTCAGGAGGAGAGGCTCAGCAAGAATGACACAGAAACTGCAAAAGAAAAAAATAAAAAGCATTTGTTAAAAGGTGGAAAACATTCTAAGGCCCTTGGTTCTTAACTGTCAAGTGTTGTGTCTTGCCTAGAGGTCTGAGACCTTGTGTGTTTGTGTGCTCTGTTCAGCTGCAAACAGTCAGAATAATGAAGATGGACATTTTTGGCTCTCTGGATCAAACAGTGATGGTTGTGACTGCAAATTAATAGAAGAGGGGGAAAGTAAGGACATAAAAGGCATTTTTTGCAAGCACTGGCTGCCAGAATCTCTTCACAGGGCAAAGGTGGGTCAGGCAGGGCAGCTGCCTGGTAAATCCTCCTGGGATGTCTCTGTTTCCATCCTGTTACAGAAGAGTTCACATGATGGCTGCAGCCAGGGAATGTGGGAACCCTGAGCAGACAAGTCCTGGTGATTCATTAATTTATTTATTTTCCCAGACTCCAGAGACTCTTTAAAAGACTTTCCTAAAGTGGCTGTAATAATTTCCACCTGCAGACAGCTCTGACTTAATTCTCAAGGATGATCTCCACATTAGAGGTGGCAGAAGGAAGAGATAAAGAAAAACTGTTTAAAATGGCACATGTAGGCAGCAGGTTAAATGTATTTGTTGTAAGTCCAGAGCAGCAGCCAGCAGAGATGAGATGTCCTGGACTCTTTCTGTTTATCTCTGAGAAGAACCAAGGCTGAGTCAAGGAGTCTGAAGTTCTTGTTTGGGGAAGAACAGCATTATGTGCACAGCAGAAATCACCCACTTCAGTTCCTCAGGTCCATGCTCTCTGAAGAAATACCATGAATTTCTCTGAAGAGTATTTGCTTTCTGCACTGCCAAGAGTCCATCCACCCTTGGTGCCCTACCCTGTGTGTGTGTGATGGGATCCAGCCACAGGAGGGGGACAAAGATGCACTTGGTGAGGGAATTTTAACATTTAAGAGGTTTAACCTAACCCCTGCTGGCAGAGGATCTGAGCCCATGCCTTCAGTCCTGGGGAGTTCAGCCTTGCCATGGACACACAGCAGACCCTGTGAGTCCCCCACATGGGGACTGTGCTGTCTTGTTGGAAAAGGTCTTTTGGTCAGGTTATCAGTGCAGGAAACAAGAGTGAGAACCCAGCAGATACAACAGGCAGTAGGAAATGGTTTGGGAGAAAGGGTTTTTCCAGTGGGACATGCTCACCCTGCCCTTGGTGTTGGCAGGCAGGGAGGCTCCTGTGTCAGATGGTCTCTCTGAGCCTCCCCAAGCCTCAGTGTGGGCTGGTCCATCTGCAGCTCACCAGCAATGACCAGTCTGGTGTGCTGCCTATCAAAGCACTCCCACACACCCAGGATTTCCAGTGAGAGACACCCAGGACTGACCATGTGGGCCAGCAAACTCTGCCCATCTGGAAGGTGGTGGTTGGAAGATACCTGTGGTGGTAATGGAAAACTCCTGTCCCAGACTGAAAGAAAAGATGTATTCTGTTATATTTGCCATCTGTCAGAGGTCGGGCAGTTCTCTGCTGTTCATTGGGCAGTTTTTTCTTTATTACTTCCACAACTAATCCTCCCTCCAGCAGACACCTGCTGATAGCAGCTATTGAATGTCACTGCATGGTTGATAACAATTACAGCAGCCCAAGAGGGAGGAGCCAAGCATTCCTACCCAGATATAATCTGGAGATTCTGGAACACCAGCACGGCTTCTCCACTGGATTCCCCAGAGGAACAGCAGCTGCCTCTTCTCCCACTGGATCTTCAGAGGAAGAATCCATCCTTCTCTACAGGATCCCTGCTCCAGCAGAACCACCCCTGACACTGCAGGAGGGCTGAGCCACAATTCCAATGGGACTGCTGCCACCAAGACCTTGACCCACAGGGTGTCAGGTTGGGTTCTGACTCTGTCAGTGTTGTTCTAGTGTACTGCATTGTTTATATTATCCTTTTTTTTTTCTTTCCTGTTACAGAACTCTTATTCCTGCTCCCAGATTCTTGCCTGAGAGCCTCTTAATTTCAGATTTATAACAATTCAGAGGGAGGGGGTTTACTTTCTCCATTTCAGGGGAGGCTCCTGCCTTCCTTAGCAGACACCTGGCTTTCCAAACCAAGCCAAGCCCTGTGCCCATGGCTGAGGCAAAGGCAGCCTGGTGCAGCTGGGGCTGGAGATGGAGCTCCCTTAGCAGGAGGGAGAGCAGGTGGCAGAGCAGCAGGGAGGAAGGCTTGCCAACCACACACATCACGAGGAGCCTGAAAGGAAACAATTTGTTTAACTAGTTTGCCAAATAATGTCTATATTATGAATGCACCAAACGTTGCTTATTCCTCCTCACTGTAGGGTTCTTGCTTCCAGGATGAAGCTGTTGTTTCCTCCAGTTTAGAGCTAGGGAAAGGCTGGGAAATGCTGCTGAACTCCCAGGGGGTGTTTGCTGCAAGTCAGTGAAGGTGGAAGGGGGGTTTGGATCACTCCAGCTTTCCCTGGGGACAGGTTTGTTCAGTGTATTCCAGAATCTTCCTTCAGCTGCTCCCAGCTTTGAGTTCACACCTGTTTGTCCCAGTTTTGGGCAGCTCCAGGGTGCATGCCATGTGCTGCTTCTCAGCTGGTCCCTGTCCAGCCTGATGTTCTCCTAACAGGCCTAAAAGATGGAGTTTCAAGTGGTCACAACCCACATCTAAGGCAGCTTTTTCCAAGAGTCAGGTGAGGATCCTAAATTACCCAAATTCCTGTTTTTTTCTGGAGCTGTTCAATATAGGTCATACTCATGCTCAAAGCTTTGTATCTAATATTAACCAATCTGATATTAACTGGTGTGTGTGGCAGGGGAGCTGTTTTAAATGAGGCTCAGTGCATCAGAGAGCAGTTAACATCCAGAAAGCAGCAGAGGGAGGGTGACAACAGGTGTGCAAAGGTGTGTGCAAGGGCTGCAGGGTGCTTCAGTGCCAGAACCTTGTGCTACAGTAAATGAGCACTCCTAATCCTCCATAAAACTGAACAGTGAACTCTCCAAAAGCTGGTAATGCTCAAGCTGCAACCAAATTCTCTGATTTTCCCTAAGTGACAGGGTTTAAAAAGAAAATTGATGAGGAGATGGATGTGACATGACTTACAAGGGCATTAATGGAACTCTAGAAAAACACTCATAGCAGCATAAGAAAAATAAATACAGTGGAAAAGTATTTATGGATCTACACTGACTTTAATGGTCACCAAAACAATTTCTTTTTCTGTCTCCCAGAGGAAAAAAAATGAAACTAGGAAATATAATAAAAACACACACTTCAGCACTGGCTGTTGCCTGGCATTTACAGCCTTTCTGGAGCTTGCAAAACCTTGTGTGTTCCTGGATATAGGAACTGCCACACACTTGCTGATCTTTGCAAGAGCTGAGATGCTTTTCCTGCTCTGTCAAAAGTCATTTGGGGTTGGTGCTGGCAGGAGAGGAAGGTAGAGAGAAGGGCTGGAGGCTTTGAAAGTGGCATAACCAGGCAGCTTCCCCTCTTCTCCCAGCTGTACTTTCCCATCATGACTGCAGAAATATTTTCCTCTGGTGCTTCAGCTTCACTTAACTCTCCCTTTGATCAGTGTTTATAGTAATGGAGCTTGGTATAAGCTCTAATATCCCTAAATGCTGTAAATATATATCTATAAACACTAAACAAAACATTCCCTATATAATAAACAGAGACCAGAACTGTGAATTAGGGCCCCAGACAAGGCAGATGCACAGCAACAATTCTCAAGGACTTTGAAGTTAAAAGCTTGGCTGTGTAAATGTAAGAGCTTTTGTAAGTCAAACTAAAAGTCTCATTAACGCAGAAGTTCCATGATCAGAAACCTGACTAGTTCAATGAGAATCCCCAAGGACACAAGTATTTAGCACACTTTCTAATTAAAAGAAGAGAATTATGGTACAGCAGTTAAAATATGGTTTATACTCATCCAGGAAATGTTCAGTGGATTGTGTGTGCAGAGATTCCCTGCCAGGGCTCTCTCTGCAAATAGGACATGAGCAAGCCAAGGTGCACCCAGGCAGGACTGAGAGCCTGGTTATCACCTTGGGTGATGCATCAGGTTTAGTTTTTATATTTTTCACATTCTGTGCTGCTTTAGTGTGTGGGTCTGGGCTTCACATCAGGGGATGGTGAGCTCTGTGCACAGAGCAGGGAGACAAAACAATTCCTGCTCCAGCTGGGCACCAAGGACAAATGATCCAAATCTCAGCCCCAAGAGCACAAACAGTGGTGGAATAAAAAGAGAAAAACAAGAAGAATGGGACTTCATCACCTAAAGCTGGAATTGGACAATGAACTCCAATATGCAAATGGAGCAGAACTGATAAAAGAGAGACCCCGGGAGTGCTCGTGCATTTTTTGACCATTTTGGTTCATCTGGGGTGTAGCCCTGGCTGGGCTCTTGGGCTGCCCAAGGTGGATCCATTGAGGAAATCCTTTTAATAAATCCCTACTTTATTCTTTAGCTTTATCCAGCCTCTGTTCTAGGTCAGCCTTTTCACCACCAGCACACCCAGTGTCGCAGACATCTTTTCATTAAAAATCCTTTCCTTAGGATTTTTTCCTCCTAAGAAGCTGAGAAGCCTCAGGAACAAAATGTAAACAATGATTATCTGCTGCTGTGGAATGCAACAGGTGCATCTGTGATTGGTCTCATGTGGTTGTTTCTAATTAATGGCCAATCACAGTCAGCTGGCTCTCTCTCTGTCCCAGCCACAAACATTTGTTATTCATTCTTTTCTATTCTTAGCCTAGCTAGCCTTCTGAGATGAAACCTTTTCTTCTATTCTTTTAGTATAGTTTTAATGTAATATATATCATAAAATAATAAATCAAGCCTTCTGAAATATGGAGTCAAATTCTCATCTCTTCCCTCATCTGAAAACCCTGTGAACACGGTCACACACCCAGGGCTGCTCAGAGTCAGGCTTTCTTCTCTTTCCTCATGCTATACAGCACCCAGCCTTGGAAACTATAGGTTAAGGATTCATTAACCCCCAAATATAGAATATTGCGTTCATTTGAAGCATGGTGTTTTCAGGAAAAAAAATTATCCAAAGCACTGAGAGAACAGGAGAAGGGGAGGGTGAGGAGACACAAAACTTTCCCATTTAAGAAACAAATGAGTTCAGCTGGCTTTGGTTGAAAGGGGTAATTAAAAAGTGAAAAAGCAAGTGAAGCCAATTGGTTACAGGAGCTGAGCTGCAGGTGTTTGTGGGATGAAGGGTTATCCAGGTCCCAGGTGTTCCCAATATCTTGTCTCCTCCAAGCTCCTGCATTTCTCTCTAAAGAATAACCAGGGCAAGTACAGCTCTCTGAAATAGGGTTTTGTCATTCTTTTAGTGCTAGCAGTATTATTATTTTAATGAGCAGTTTATTCATTGTTGTCTGTGCCCTGGTTTATCAGTCTGTGCTGCCATTTGTGTGAGAGGAGTGAATTGCTCTGAACCTGCCTGACAGCAGTTTGCACTGGGGGCAGTCAGAGCAGTGACCAGCTTTATGATCTCAGTGAAACTGGCACAAATCTGGGCTTTTGAAAATGTAGAAGTTGCCTACGTGGTATGAAAGGTGTTTTTGCAGTGAATTCCCTTTGAGTTTGGCAGAGAACAGGTTTTGCAGCCATCAGTTCAACTGGGTCTCCTAATGAACAGCTGTTCCTCATTGGCAGCCACCAGTTTCTTGTGGATTATTTCTGAAACAGCAAGAGACAGCAGCAATCATTTCTGTTACCCTTGACTAAAGGCTGCCTGTCAAAATGTTTCTCCAATCTCTGTAGTTAGGATTAGGGTGTTTTTACCAGCTCATGAGAAGTTAGGTGATCTTAAAGGATTCAGACCCAGTCTGCTTCAGGATTCCTCCAAAAAGTCTCATTTGTGAAGTTTATGACCAAAGAAAATAAATATCTATCAGATCAACAGCTACCTTTCCTTCAAATGAGGCAAAATGCTGTATATTCCCTTTGACATCCTTTAAAGAGTTTCTTTTTTGATCTAAAATGAAGAAGACAATGTTTTTTAAAATATTATTTCAAACTCAAAATTAGGAAGTCTGAAAGTTTCATTTTGAAAACACCGAATGAAGAGACTTCCACAGGTTTAAAACACTTGAGACATATTAAGTGAAATTTTTATCAGACCAGGCTTTTCTAGAGTTAACTTTGCAAGAATGACAGACTACAAGCATATTTCATTTTAAAACAGTTTTTAAATGGTAGTTATGCAAAAGCAGAGCTATTTTGGGAAGGTCCCCTCTGTGAGAGCTGCTGCTGAAATTAGCAGCTCCTGGTGCCTGCCATGTGTTTGTACTTTTAATATAGGTAACCCTGAGCCAAGGTTGGAGACTAATGCCCCACTTAGCTTCTCACTAGTGAGCTGCTGCAGTTTGCCCTTTTCTCCTTCCTCTCAGGATGTTCTTGGCCCAGGTAATTGCACTGAGGAGGAAAACAGACTGCACAGGAGTGGGTGAAAATGGAACACAAGAGATACCCCTGTGTTCAGGCTCATCTGGTGAGGAGGGGAGAAGGGAAGGGCATACCTGGATCAGTGTAGAAACTTCCTCAGTGTTTCTTGGGGTAGATAATGGCATATTAACTGCAGGACATAGTCTCAAGCTATGTCAGGGAAGGTATAGGTTGGATATTAGGAAGAAATTTTTCACCAGAAGAATAATAAAGTACTGGAATGCTCTTCCCAGGGAAGTGATGGAATCACCATCTCTGGATGTGCTTAAAAAAGACTGGACATGGCACTGGGTGCTATAGTTGAGGTGTTAGGGCACAGGTTGGACTCTGATCTCAGAGGTCTCTTCCAACATCATTATTCTGGGATTCTGTGATTTTTAGCAGCATTTCCATCTCTGATGCTGAGGAAGATGTTTACACCATTCCTATTCAGCACTGTCAGTTTATCCACTGGAGTCCTCCCCACTCTCAGTAATACCCTAGGAAGAATCAGAAATGTTGGGATGTTGGGGCTCCTGTTACATCTGTTCTTCTTTGATCCCTTCCAAGCCCCTGAATGCCTTCAGCAACCAGGATCAGCCTCCTTCTCAAATCTCTTTCTCCTTTGCTTTGCCCCAGTACACTCCACCTCCGACTAAGGCAGTTTTCTTTCTGCTAGCATTTTCACAATATACATGAAAATGCCAACATAATTAAATAAACCAGTGCTGAAACCCTCTAAAGAACAATTATCTTTTGTTTGAAATACTCCTGGCAGAAATATTGGAAAACTGACATGTAATTAGTACATCGAGCCCCACTGCAGCATTAAATACAATGCAGCATTAAATGCAATTAGGGCTCCTAACTCTGGTTCCCCCAGGATTCCAATTGACCAGAGATAGTGAATTTGTGAACTGGTTTTATACCTTTGCACACTGTTAGTCCAATGATTTTAAATGCTGTTTCAAGTCTATACTCTCCCAGTCTCCATTTTGCTTGTCAGGCTTTTCTTATCCAGAAATCTTCACCTTTAAATGGCTTTTCTCTGCTATCTGTGTGATCAGGGAGGAGGAGTAGTGTTGGATATTAGCCCAAAACCAGACTAAAGCAGAATTGGATTAATTGTGTGACTCCCAGTGGATGAATCCCTTAGGGTCACACCTTAAAAAGTACCTGGCCCCCAAAAAGACAGGGTGATTTCACAGTACTTGCACATCCAACCCTCCTTGATTCCGGCTGTCTTACGTGCCTGAACACATCAAAAGTTGCCTGGCAAGATAGAGGCCTGAGCCCAGGATGATGAAGGCAACAGGAAGATGGAAGAAATTTATCACCAGCTGGGGTCTCTATACAAATAACCAATGGGACAGGACTGCTGGGAACGTGCCTTGAGCTGTTTGATTTTCTAGCATCAGTCTCATTGAGTGGTTATGACAATGGGAAGATGCCAGCAGCTCACATCCCAGGCAGCAGACCAAGAACTCAATGTTACAACTCACTTTATAAGTTTTTTGACCAATCACACAAAGCAAAAGCACATTGACAGTAGTTCTATCCTACCACTATAAGCACACGTACCTTTGGTTAAACAATGCTTGCTTATTTTGAATACAATACCTGCTTGTGAGCCTTAAAACACAATGCACAGAGCTCCATTATTAAGCTTAGAACTTCCTAATATCTTGCTAGATAAACTTTTCTGTAGCTTAGGGAGTTATTCTAGACAAGCGTTAATACACAGACCATTGTTCTATTTGTCCTTGTTTTTCTACTTCTTATATAATTTTTCTGCTGACCTATCTCATGGCTCCTGCTCAGCTCTAATCACAGTTCTGCTTTTTGCAGCTTTCCCAAAACCCTCTGATTTTAAATCAGTGTCTGTGTGTGAGGTGTTTGTTGGACACAGAGCCCCCTCAGCTGCACAGAGGGCTCAGGTGAAAGCCAGGAGCTGCAAGGCCTGGCAGGAGCAGGATGGAGGAGCTGGCAGCTCCCTCACACTCCCTAAAGCGAAAGAGCTGCCAAAAGGGAACACGGCCCTAGAAGTTGTTTGTTCTTCTAACAGCAGGTTGAGTTGGCTTTTATGTTTCCAAATGTGTGTCTATGCACCTCCCCACTGATTCAGCGCAGCTCATGTGCCAGGAGAGCGGGAGGATGGCTCATGGGGAAGACAAAAATGCTGGTAGAGAGGGAAATTTCATACTTAGATATCTGGAGTCTTTTTTATCATAAAAGAGGAAGAGCAAGCTGTGCATGACAGCTATTAGTCATGTTATGCAATTCAGTACTGGGAAGTACACAAGGGCTGCAATGAGAAGCATTGTGTGAGAGCTGATGTAAAACTGACTATTTGTACTAAAACTACTTCAGCATTTCTATGAGTGCTTTATCTTGAAAGCACCCCATATAAATATTTCCAGAGGTAAGAGATTATGTGAATCTGCAGGGTATTCAAATCTGGAGGGGAGGACTGGTCTGAAAGCAGGTTTGGAAGGAAGCTGCTCCTCAGGGACAGCAGAGAGGCTTGGGAAGTGCAGCTCCCCTGGCTGTGAGCAGAGCCCAAGGCACAAAGCTCCTGGATCCTTGGGCTCCCCTCCAGCCTCCCTGCACCACACAGGAATCCAGCTTTGTGTCTTGGGACAAATGCTGAATGACTCCTCATGCGAGAGTGTTGGGATCTCCAGCTTGTCAGAGTGACTCCAAGAAAAGTTGGAAAGTCTCTTTTCCCAGCCCGGCGTTTGAAGAAGGAGTCAGAGCTCTTCATTTCTCAGTCTCAAGGTTGTTTATTGAATCTTATCTATAAAAAGTTTTTTCCTGCCCTGCCAAGGTCCATCCAGCAGGACAGTTCCAGGCACCCTGCCTGCTCCCAGGGCAGTGTTATGTCTTTATACTAAAAACTACATGTGCAATATTTACAATTGCTTTCCAATACCTATCACCTATGTTAGACAGTGAGCTTCTACTCTAAACCACTCTGTAAGTGCCACCATCACAGCAGAAGATGGAGGCCAAGAAGAAGAAGGAGAAAGGCTGGACATGCCCAGATCCCTCCATCTTGCCTCCTGAACCCTCATACCAAAAACCCCAAAATCTACTTGTCCACCCTGTGATAACTTCACTGTTATTCTACCTAAACTGTTGTGGCTTGCTGATTTTCATACAGGGTTGGTGATTTGCTCCATGGGTCATAATCAAACCCACAGGGGCATCTTGGGCTCTGTGCCAGGGTCTCTGAGCCCCCTGGCAGGGTCTTGGCTGCTCAGGACAGACAGAGGGATGCGCTGGGTCCTGACAGGAGAGCTGTTGTATTTGCTTTGGGCTGCCACTGGTTGATCCAAAGTTATTTTGTTTTTAAATCCTATAAAATGAAAATAAAATTGTTCTGCATCTTCACATCTACTTGGAGAACTGTGTCTCCTGTCTGGAAGAGGGAAAGGAACCAAAACTTTCTGATGGGCATTTCCAGAGCAAAGAGATTCCACAAACCATCTTCAGGCTAAGTAACTTGAAGTTAAATCAAGTTTGGGGAGAGTTTCATGCCTTAGTTTGTATTCTAAGTTATAGATTTAAAGGCAGTTTTTAAAAAAACTCCAAAACAAAAGAAATGGTTGGGCTGTCATTGCTTTCTGTGTTCCCTTGAGTATTATCCTACAGGGGTGTCAGGGGAAATGGGGATTTGATGCTGCAGTTTGTCCCATCCTATATGATTTACCATTTCTGGAGTGGTGATGTGTTCCCTCCTGAGATAGGCTTAGAAGCTCTTTGTTGGAAAATGTGTGGTGACCTTCTAAAGGGAAGCTGTGTGACCCCACAGAGTCCTATAGGGTGGGGTTTGTGACAGGAGGGTCCGGGCAGTACAGGGCAGGCACCCAGAAATCCCCAAGGAAACCTGGGTGTGGCATTCACATTCTCTGAACATGATCCCTTCACCCAGGGCTTTTCTCCTGGGAAGCTGAAAGGCCTCAGAGAAAAGAGTAACAATTCTTCTCTCATTTGCTTCTCCTGTGTTGTGCTCACCTGTGGAATGTGTTTGGAGATTGTTTACCCACTGGTGATTGTTCCATTGGATTCTGCTGTGAGTTGTTTTCACTCTTTGGCCAATCAGGCCCAAGCTGTGTTGGGACTCTGGAGAGAGTCAGGAGTTTTCATTATTATCTTTTTAGCATTCTGTAAGTAACTTTCTATATTCTTTAGTTTAGTTTAGTATTCTTTAATATAATACAGTAGAATAAAGTAATAAATTAGCCTTCTGAGAACATGAAGTCAGATTCATCATTTCTTCTCTCATTGAGGCTCTCTGATTACAACACCTGGGCAGTTCCCCTGCTCAGCACAGGGACAAGGACAGAGCCAGGGCTGCCCCCACTGCAGCCTCAGCAAGGCTGAAAGAGGAGCAGGGAGCTGGAGAAGGCACAGCCACATCTGTGGGACCTGCAGGAGACATGGGGCCACTGGTCCTTCAGCTGTGACAGAAAACTCCTACCAGCAGGTGCCACAGCAGAGGTTTTGTCATTGGGAAACCCAGAAGGGATGGGGAGCACTGCTGGCAGCAATCAGAGGACTAATTAAAGGACTAATTGCTACACAGAAAAGTGAAGTTAATGACAACAGTTAAACAAAGTCACAGATTGGTGGCGATAATTCAGTACTGCCTTCTCAACCTGCTGAGCACAAGGTGACAGCAGTGCAGGATGTCAAAGGAAATATCAAGTCCTACAGATAAAACCAAATTAATTTTGTGGTTAAGAGCCACAGAAGTGTGGTTTCTCTTCAAGAAAGAATCACCTGCACTCCATAACCTCCACCAGTAGACATAAAATGGGATTTCTGTGCCATGGCTCCAGGTGCAAGCTGGATGCAAAGCCCTGCTCGCCTTCAGGGGTCATAGTGTGTGTGGACAAAGTTTTCTGCCCTATGGTGTTTCTGGGCAGCAGAGCCCTGGCTGAGCCTCCAGTGAGCACCTGAACCATCCCCTGGGCACCCCTTGGCCCTCTGATGTGTGAGCACAGAGCAGCACTGAGCATCCAGCTCTGCCAACCTGTTAACATCCTGGATGAAAATGCACATTCCTGCCCTTGAAGAAGTGGAATCAGAGGAGTCTGTGATAGGGGAGCGTGGCACGGATAAAAGGAGAGTGTGAAGGACTTTGAACATGTAAGAGAATGTGAACAGTGGCAATCCCAGAAGGGAAATTCTTCAGGGAATTAGAAGGAAAATAGATGTTAGGGAGGCAGGATTAAAACTGATTGAAGTCAGAGGGGGGAAGCTGGATCTGAGTTTTGATCATGAAAAGGCTGAGAGGAGGGAGAGTAATCTGAAATCAAAGCACAGATGGAAATCAAATCTGAACATTAAACAACCTGCAAACCTCTTACTGGAAGAGACGAGATCCAAGGACCCAATAAAGTGAGATGAGGGGTTTTCTTAGATCCTTGCAGAGAGACAGCCCCCACCTGGAAAAGGGTCCAAAATCCCCCTGGCCTGGCAGAGAAGGGGAGAAGGAGAGTGCTTGTCATGAAGAAAAAGGTTCCCCTACAGGCCCTTGTCTTTGTTTGGAAAGACAGGCGTCTGCTGAGGAAGGCAGGAGCCTCCCCTGAAATGGTGAATGTAAACCCTCCCAACCCCTCCAAATTGCCATAAATTTTAAATTAAAGGGCTCTCAGACAAAAAATATGGGAGCAGGAAATAACAGTTCTTTAATAGGGAAGGAAAACAATAAAAGGATAAAATAAACAATGCAGTACACTAGAAAAACACTGCCAGAGTCAGAACCCAACCTGACACCCTGTGGGTCAGGGTGTTGGCAGCAGTCCCATTGGAATTGTGGCTCAGCCCTCCTGCAGTGTCAGGGGTGGTTCTGCTGGAGCAGGGATACTGTAGAGAAGGATGGATTCTTCCTCTGAAGATCCAGTGGGAGAAGAGACAGCTGCTGTTCCTCTGGGGAATCCAGTGGAAAAGCCGTGCTGGTGTTCCAGAATCTCCAGATTATATCCATGTAGGAATGCTTGGCTCCTCCCTCTGGGCTCACATCTCCCAATGGGATGCTGTAGTTCTTATCAGCCATGCAGTGACATTCAATGGCTGTTATCAGCAGGTGTCCCCTCCCCAGGGAGGTGTGATTGTGGTCACTGACAGAGAGAGATAAGGCAAACTGCCCACTTGACAAAGGTAATCTGCCATACAGATGGTAATGGAAAACATCTTGCATTGCAATCTTCAACAGCCTTGAAGGAAGAACCAGCAGGGTTACACCCATACCCCACCCAGTAAACACAGCTTTTACTTGTCATTTCCACAAGCAATCATGTTTTCTCTCCTCTTAATTGTCTGTTTCTGGCACTGTCCAAAGGGCTGAACATTTTCTCTCTCTGCTGAGGCCCTCAGAAGATGCTCCTGAGTGGGGCTGGCTGAGAGCCAGAGGGAAAACCACAGCTCCTGCATCCAGATCCCTCCTAAGCTGCTGCTGAGCCCTGTGCACGCCTGTGTGAAGTGTCCTGCCAGGCTGATGGGCTGGAGCTGCAGAATTAACAGTGTTGACTCAGGCCTGAAGACTTTAAAAGAATTTATATCAACAGATTTTAGAGATCTTAAAATATACAGCTTGAGTAGCCTTGGGTTTCTCAGGCAGCTGCCAAATCAAACTGAATAATAAAATAAAACTGAATAATAAAGTGATTGCACAGTGTAAGATCAAGACAGGGCCAAGTAGAGGCACCTCCAGTAATTACTGGATTGGGAGCAGCCTCCTGACAAGCCTCGGGTTTCTGCTGACATGCTGAGAACCAAAAACAGCAACAGGATTTCTCTGAATGAAAACAGCTCTTCCCTGGCCTCGGGATTGACTCCCTGTTGGCTCCTTTTGCTCTTTTCTGCCAGGAGAGGTGCCAGGCAGGGCAGCGCAGGGCAGTGTGAGGTGCTGCTGATCCAGAGCAGTAGGGGCAGGGAGGAGGAGGAGGAGGAGGAGGAGATGGAGGTGATGGTGAAGGAGGTGGTAGAGGTGGAGGAAGTGGAGAGCTGGGTGTGACCCAGGGGGAAGGGGGCCGTCAAAGGAGAAACAGACCCCAGAGGTGGAGGAGGTGAAGGAGGAGATAGTGGTGGAGGAAGAGGAGGAGATGGTGATGGTGGAGGAGAAGGAGAAGGAGGAGGTGGAGAGCTGGGTAGGACCCAAGGG
Organism: Zonotrichia leucophrys gambelii; assembly: GCF_028769735.1. NCBI lineage: Eukaryota > Metazoa > Chordata > Aves > Passeriformes > Passerellidae > Zonotrichia > Zonotrichia leucophrys. The sequence continues at coordinate 2,600,456 of NC_088188.1, read as the reverse complement.
GAAAGAAAGGGGGCTGTCAAAGGAAGAACAGAATCCAGAGGTGGTGGAGACTGAGAAGATGGTGGTGGAGGAGATGGTGATGGTGGTGGTGGAGGAGGAGGAGGTGGAAGAGGTGAAGGTGGAGGAGAAGGAGGTGAAGGTGGAAAGCTGTGTGTGACGCAGGGGGAAAGGGGCTGTCAAAGGAGGAAGAGACTCCAGAGCAGGAAGAGGTGGAGGTGGAAGAAGTTGAGGAGGTGATAGTGGAGGTGAAGGAGGTGGAGGAGGAGGAGGTGGTGGTGGAGGAAGAGGAGGAGGTGAAGAGCTGGGTGTGACCCAGGGGGGAAAAGGGGTGGTCAAAGGAGGAGCAGACCCCAGAGGAGGTGAAGGAGGTGGAGGAGGTTGAGGAAGTGATGGAGGAGGTTGGGGAGGTGATGGAGGTGGTGGTGGTGGATGTGGAGAGCTGGGTGTGACCCAAGGGGAAAGAAAGGGGGCTGTCAAAGGAGGAGCAGACCCCAGAGCAGGAGGAGGTTGAGGAGATGGGGGTGGTGGTGGAGGAGGAGGTGGAAGAGGTGGTGGTGGAGGAGAAGGAGGTGAAGGGGGAGAGCTGGGTGTGACCCAGGAGGGAAAGGGGCTGTCAAAGGAGGAGCAGACCCCATAGAGGACAGTGCTGATGGATGATGAACCTGGATCCAGAAAGCAGCTGGGACAGGTGTGTCCTCTTTGTCCTGTCCCCAAGGGCTGACAGTGCAGGTCTTGTAGGTGCCAGTGTCCCTTGGAGAGCCCAGCTGTGGGTACAGGAATGGATCATCCTTACTCTGCTTTTTATTATTTACTTGAAGGCTGGAAAAGATCAATATTAAAAGCCTACTGAGGGGTTGAAAAAAAATGGCCTTGAGATGTTCATTTTTCATTATTTACATTGCAAGAGTGCCTCAGAGCTGTAAAAAGCCCAACTAGGAACCCTCCATTTGCTTTAAAGCTACACATGTTTTGTTTGGGGGTTTAGAGGGAGGGACATTTAGAGGTTTTTTGAAAGAAAGATTTCATTTTTTGATAAAAACATCCTGGGAAAAATGAAGCTGTTGAGGAAGGGGAACCAATTTTTATTCCTTTTTGGTGACATTTTTCATGAGATAAAATGTAATTCCTGAGAAGCTGTAACTTTGGTCCTTTTTCATCCTTAAAAGGTTTCTTCTTTCTCTCTAGACTCATGGCATCCATTTCCCATTGTCCTATCAGAGTGCCAGGGCAAATATATCTTTCTATTTTGGTATTGTCAAGAGGTAAGGTTTGAAAGGAAAGGTAATATCTTTTCTTAGAGGGACTGATAGAACTGGGAAAAAAGGGACTTATTTTTGGGCACAGAAGCCCTGTCTGACTCTTTTGTTTATAAATTGCCCTTCTGTTCTCCCAGAGACCTTCCTGGCTCTGCACTGAACCCTTTTAACTCTCACACAGACGCTCAAAAAGCACAGTCACAATATATCTTCACTGATCCTGCAATCTCCTCGTCACCTCTGCTTTCTCTCCTCCTTCAGCTCCTCACTCTTCTCTGTTTTGCAATCTTCTCAAGTGGCATCTGCAGCTGATATTTTATTACTGATGTGTGCCTTTTTCTAATCCTCCATTATTTGGGGCATATCCTTTGTTATCTGTGTTAGACTTTTCCATGCCCTGGGGATATTTATCACTAATTGATTCATATAAATGGGAAGGTAAACATCCATTTTTCTTAGAATACACATCTTACTTGCAGTGGGACAATCCCTGGAGCTTTTATTCTTTCTTTTTTTCCCTTTGTGGTGTCATGCATGGCTGGTTGGAGCTAAAATGAAATAAAGGTGATGCCTGCAGTGGGCTGAGCAGCATATTCAGGATTTGTGTTTGTGCTTTGTGGCTCAGTGAGAGAAGTCACAGCTTCCACACAAGTCAGTGAAGATGTCTCTCCACCCCTTTGTGGGTAAAATATTCCCTGCAAGCCCTCAAAAGGGGCAGAGAGGCTTGGGGAGGAGGGAGCCATGGGTTCTGTTCAACATTTCCATTAACAACCAGGATGATGGAACTGACAGTGCACTTATGAAACTCAGAGGTGGCACCAAGCTAGGAGGGACTGCAAATGTATTGGGCAACAGAGTGAGAATTCAAATGAGGTCTACAAACTGCAGAAATGATTTGGGGGAAGGAATTAAATTAGAGACAAGTGCAAGGCAGAAAACTTGGGTGGAATAATCAGTGCAGGGTATGAGGGAGAGGCAGGGGTTCTATGGAAAGGGAACTGGGGAGCAGAGGAAAATAAAAGCTGGACAAGAAGTTCATCAAGTCCCAGGGGCACCTTGGTGGGAAGAAAGGGCAAGTATAGGTAGGCCATCAAGTAACAGGTTCGTCTGGCAGCAGGAGTGATGCAGAGTGAGCATTGGCAAAGCTTTCTGATGGTGAGCAGTGTTCAGCATGGGCTGATATTGTATTTGCAGGGAATGCCCTGACAAAGGCAGGAATGATGAATCTGATCCATGTTCTCAGAAGGGTAATTTATTACTCTATAATTCTATATTATATTAAGGAATGCTATACTATACTGAAGAATTCAGAAAGGATACTTACAGAATGCTAAAAAGATAATAATGAAAACTCCTGACTCTCTCCAGAGTCCTGACACAGCTTGGCCCTGATTGGCCAAAGAGTGAAAACAACTCACAGCAGAATGCAATGGAACAATCACCTGTGGGTAAACAATCTCCAAACACATTCCACATGAGCACAACACAGGAGAAGCAAATGAGATAAGAATTGTTTTCCTTTTCTCTGAGGCTTCCCAGCTTCGCAGGAGGAAAACCCTGGGTGAAGGGATTTTTCCAGAGAATGTGAATGCCACAGGCTGAGGGTGCTGAGGAAGAGCATCTCCTAGGGGTAAGGCAGGCAGAAGTGGGGCAGGAGGAGGCAGCAGCATTGTCTCAGGATCCCTGAGCCCTGGTGCTTCTCACCTGTTGAAGATTGCAATGCAAGATGTTTTCCATTACCATCTGTATGGCAGATTACCTTTGCCAAGTGGGCAGTTTGCCTTATCTCTCTCTCTGAGTGACCACAATCACACCTTCCTGGGGAGGGGACATCTGCTGATAACAGCTATTGAATGTCACTGCATGGCTGATAAGAACTACAGCATCCCATTGGGAGATGTGAGCCCAGAGGGAGGAGCCAAGCATTCCTACCTGGATATAATCTGGAGATTCTGGAACACCAGCACGGCTTCTCCACTGGATTCCCCAGAGGAACAGCAGCTGCCTCTTCTTCCACTGGATCTTCAGAGGAAGAATCCATCCTTCTCTACAGGATCCCTGCTCCAGCAGAACCACCCCTGACACTGCAGGAGGGCTGAGCCACAATTCCAATGGGACTGCTGCCAACACCCTGACCCACAGGGTGTCAGGTTGGGTTCTGACTCTGGCAGTGTTTTTCTAGTGTACTGCATTGTTTATTTTATCCTTTTATTGTTTTCCTTCCCTATTAAAGAACTGTTACTTCCTGCTCCCATATTTTTTGCCTGAGAGCCCCTTAATTTAAAATTTATAGCAATTGGGAGGGGTGGGGAGGTTTTACATTCTCCATTTCAGGGGAGGCTCCTGCCTTCCTTAGCAGACTCCTGTCTTTCCAAACCAAGACATCACCCTTGTGCCCCACATCTCCCTGTAGGGCCCCACGGGGGCTGAACACAGCCCACACCCCCTGAAAGCTCCAGAGTCCCCCCTCCACCCACCCCTCTGCCCTGCTGGGCTCTGACCCTCAGCAGAGCTTTGTTCTGGGATGTGAGCATCAGTCTGCCATGGTGATGTGTGGAGCAGACTGTAGGAATGTGGAGCTTTTACATTATTTTTTTCTGCCTTCACTAGACAGAAGTCTGGCAGGAGGAGGATATGAGTTTAACTATGCTGTTGGCCTTGAGGCTTTAGGTATCAAGGAGAGATTATTTCAGAGATCAAACTGAATGCTGATTTGAGGGAGTAGCTCATCCCTTTGGAGTGCTCCAAAAGGAAAAGGGAACATTGTCAGTTCAATCTACTGTGGAATTTATAATATTAATGATCTGAAGAACACTTTAGGGATTTCTGTCAGATGTCTATTTTAATTTAAACTCTTGGGTGTTTAACTACCCAAAATATTGAGTTCTAGTCATTATAAAAACTAATAACTGGCTTATTTTGCTGCTAATTCAGAAACTGAGGTTAATTATCTATAGTGAAGGGATATGGTAGTAATCTAAAGTCTACCTGAATAAGACACTGTGGTTAATTGATTCCCCATGAAATGACAAAAGATTCCTTCAGAGAGAAAAGGTGTTCAGTATTCATGGCTTTCTCAAAAGTACTAGTGTCTGCTTCTCAGAAAAGGTTTGGCTGATCAGCTATACTTCACCTTTTTCTTATCGTTATTGCTCGTTTATTTTCACAAAAAAAAAAACCACTCAAACCCAGGACTACTGGGTGATGATGGATTTCCCAGGTGAGAGCCCATGTGCTCCTGTACACCTGTACAGGTGTTTACAGCAGCCCCTTCCCCCTCTGCACTGCTTGATGCCCAGTCCAAGGAGGGGGGACTGGGTTAGGGTTAGGGTTGCCCTGTTTTTTTCAAGTTTTTCTAAGCCTTCTGATGTTTACACTCTTGTAACAAACTTTCTCATGCACTTTATGTAAATAACTTATCGTTTTGCATTCTTTTATAGAAGAAGGAAAATTTGATAGACTGTTAGTTTGTTCAGTGTCATTGGAGAGGTGGCATTGTCACCCTCTAATCCACGGTCACTTTTAGAAATCTATAAATGTCAGAGTCAGAAATCAAACACTCTCTTTTTTATGTTAAAAAGTCCAGCTTCAACGTTGTTTCATTTCATGTCCTAGAACAACAGGGGACTGCAGTAAGAATTTGGCATCTGTGTTTGACCTGTGTGATCGTGTTCACAGGGGTCTGAGGATGAGGGAAGAGACAAGGATCTAACTCCATGTTTCAGAAGGCTTGGTTTGTTATTTTATTATATATATTATATTAAAACTGTACTAAAAGAATAGAAGAAAGGATTTCTTCAGAAGGCTAGCTAAGAATAGAATAAGAAAGAATGATAACAAAGGTTTGTGGTTCAGGCTCTGTGTCCGAGCCGGCTGGGCTGTGATTGGCCATTAATTACAAACATCCAACATGAGCCAATCACAGATGCACCTGTTGCATTCCACAGCAACAGATAACCATTGTTTACATTTTGTTCCTGAGGCTTCTCAGCTTCTCAGGAGGAAAAATCCTAAGGAAAGGATTTTCCATAAAAGATGTCTGTGACAGACCTGGACACAGGGATGTTTCCTCAGAGCTGTGTCAGCACAGACAGGGTTTGGCCCAGCTGACTTTTCCAAAATCACAGAGCTAAAATTGCTTCCTTGCTGTCTGTCCTCTGTTCTTCCATTCCCTTTCTCAAGGGCTCTGAATCTGCCCACTCTCCCACTAGTTTATTTAATAAAAATTACTTTCTAAGCCAACTGCAAGCAACTGAAAAATTAATTTAAACTTCCCCTAAAGTGTATTTGTCAATGTCCACTGTTGTAATTCATTGCATTGTATCCTAGCATCCCCTGAACATGGCAGTGTCAGAACTCTGGTGATGTAGTGCAGTCTCCATGTATAATATATCACCAGAACAGTTTCAACTTGGATGATATATGAAGCCAGCCAGGGAGGATTTTTAAAATAGACCTAAATTTTGAGACTTTTTTTTTTGTTTAGCTTTAAGTTTTTGAAGGCTTCACCTGAAGCCTTTACTGAACATCTAAATGTTTTTTTCCCTTGCCAGGTAGGAGTTAGCAATGGCAATTAACCTCCAAGGGCTTTGCAGGTTGGCTGCCCAAATTTCAAAGGTGATGTGTGTGCATCACTATTTCTCTGGATTTACCTGGATTGCCCTGCAATGCTGGTTGTGCTTAAAACAAAATACTAAATGTGATTGCACCCTAAATTGGGCAGTTTGGGAGGGCTTTTGGGCAAGGGGATGGTTATGGAGGTGTGATGTGCATGGGGATCCTCCACTACGTGGGATAAATCTCCCATCTGAGCAGACAGTGGGCAGCAGGCTTTTCCCACAAGAATTGTTTTGTAAGGAATGTGCTGGGTGGGGTAGCTGGGTGTAACTGAATGCTGAGAGGGCAGGAGAGAAGAAACAGCTGAGAGCAACAGCTGGAATGGGTAAGCCAAGAGCAGATAAATATGAGGGCAAAAATGGCAGGGAAAGGGTAGAAGAACTGGAAATGAAAACGAGCATTGATCTTTGTTTACAGACACAGTCTCTTACCAGGGCAGGTCAGGAATTTCTCTTGAAACAATCTTCAGTGCTAACTTTAGAAAAAATAAAATGGGGGCATGAGCAGAGACCAGCTACCTCCTCTTCTTCCCACTTCATATAAAAATGAAGCTCTTCATATAAAAATGAAGGCAACAGATCTTCTTGTCCCTCACCTTCTCCTGAGTTTGTTGTCCCTTTTTTGGCAAGGAGGTGCCATGTTCCAGCCAGATTTCTTCTTACTCCTGAAGTGGTGAAAGGTGAGTGGGAAATGCACTTTGTGCTGCTGTGCTCCATCCATGGGAAGCAATTCCTGCACTTTTGAAGGAATCTGCCTTTGGTTGTCAGGGCTGTGGTAGGAAAAAACCCCTCTGAGTGTGCAAGGGAGCATTTAAAGTGTTATCTAACAGTAGTAAAGATTTGGCCCAGCTCAATGTTCCAGCTTAATTACCAGGAAAATGCTTTACATTATGAAGATTTAAATAATTTAACAAGCCTTGCGTGACTCAATGTTTTTTGTTTTTTGTTTTTTTTTATTACTGCCCTTTTTACACAGTTTTTATTTGATAGGACAAAAGCAATAGTCAGCTTGGGCTCCTGGCTGGAGGGGTCACTCCATTTACACAGGACATAGGACACTTTTCATTAGGAAAGAAAGGATGAAATAGCTCATGCTGCTGATCACTAAAGCTGGGAGAAGGAAGGAGAGGAGCCTGTTTGTGTACGAATTTCAGGTCCAGAGTGGGCAGGATGCTCAAAACCTGGGACCTGGCCCTGCTGATTCCCAAAGTTCTCAAAATCTCACAGAGATGGTGGATAAAGTTTAGATAGAGAAAGTTTTTGAATTAAAACCCTGGAACAGACAAGACTTTTTTGAACAATGATTTGTAATTGTTATCAGACATGACTTATGCCCTTTGAACTGACTAGACTTTCACAGCATTGAAATTGCTGTGTTGTAATATAGTAATGCTCCCCAGCTCCCTCAGTGGTTCCCCACAGGGTTTGTGTTCTCAGCTGTCACAGACATCTTTTATGAAAAATCCTTTCCTTAGGATTTTTCCTCCTGAGAAGCTGAGAGGCCTCAGGAAAAAAATATAAACAATTATTATCTGCTGCTGTGGAATGCAACAGGTGCATCTGTGATTGGTCTTATGTGGTTGTTTCTAATTAATGGCCAATCACAGTCAGCTGGTTCGGACTCTGTCTGAGACAAGCTTTTGTTATCATTCCTTTTCTATTCTTAGCTAGCCTTCTGATGAAATAATTTCTCCTATTCTTTTAGTATAGTTTTAATATAATATATAGCATAAATTAATAAATTAAGCCTTTGTGGAGTCAAATCCTCATCTCTTCCCTCATCCTAAGACCCCTGTGAACACCGTCACACCCAGGCCCTCTCTAGCCCTGTTGCCTCCTCTGGAGGCACTCAAGCATCTCAACATCCTTCCTGTGGGTCCCTCTAGGCCAAAAAGTCCAAATTCCACCTTCTGCTGGAATAGCCTGGTTTTGTGAGTGAGCCTTTCTGTAAGTCTGTGCAGTAAGCTGGGCCTACACAATGTACAGGTTTGTCAGGAGAGTAATTTTTTTCTTCTGCCCTTGTAATTAGATGCTGCCTAAGCACTTGCATTTTGCTGTTTAACACTATTTTGGAAGCAGTTTTTGGGGGTTTTTTGTTTCTGTGAACCCTAGTATTTTCAGTATACTGACAAATATTCAATCCTCCTCTGGCTCCTGGGTGAGAGGAGAATTTCTGATGCCTCCTGTGAGGGGTATTCCAGGGCTTACACAGTGTGTAAGGCTGATTTCCTGAGTCAGTGATAAATCATTGATTCTCATTGTCATCCCTGTGCCCCCAGCAGGGAACTCTCACAGTGGTGCTGCTTAAATTGGCCCCATTGCAGGTCAGCAAACCCATGGCTGAGGTACCTCTGCAGCAGAACAAAGAAGCAGCAGAGCTGCATTAGCAATGAATTCATTAAACATTTGCATTTTCATGGAAATCTGATGCTATTTCATCTAATCAAAGATTGTACTTGCTTTCCCCAAAGTCTTACATCTCAATCTATAACTGACACACTGTGAAATATCTGAAATCCACTTGAAAGCCCATGGGATCATTGCTGAATTCCACAGCCTTTTAACATATGCAATTACACTGAGATACACAGAAATCACTGTCGTTTTTTTTTTTTTTCACAGGCTTTTCTGCTAGTTCTGTAGAAGGCATATTTGCACCAAGTGGAGAATTTTAATTCTCACCCATAAGACTCTTTGTTCGTTTTTGCCAATAGCTTTTATGACTGTCTGCAGTTTCATAGGCTATGTATACATCCAATACTGTGACTTAAATGCTTCCAGATTTCCTAGCTTATTACTTAAAAAAATAGAGTAAAAAATACTTTTGTGAAAAATTTGTTACAGTTGCTTCTAAGATTTTTAGTTAGCGTAAGTCTCCAGAATGTGGCTTGTGAAATATGTATTTCTGAGATACTCTAAGCTCTGGAATTGGCCCTTTCTGTTGAACTCTGGTCTCTAAAGCTCAATTTGCTTTTGTAGACAGAGCTGACACTGAGATGCTCCTGCTGACCCTGTTGTTCCTACTTTATTCTGTGGATCTCCTCCACTGATGGGCATCTGGGAATTCCAGGGCTGCTCCTGAGCCAGCAGTGCCAGCCATGCCCCAGGTGAAATGAGCCCGAACAAGTTGGGAGAGACTGTTCAGATCTGTTCCCTGCATGCTGAGAGGAACAAAGAGGGAAGCCAGCATTCATCATTCAAAAGATAAACATTTGACAGCACAGCTTGACTGTGTCAGGAACACTTCTGTTTTAATAGTATGCCTGCAAGCTTTCAAAACAAGTGTTTACCTGTCACAATAAACATTTATGAGTGAAGTACACAAAACACACTAAACTTGGAGGCTGGCAAGCTTCCAGAAATGCCATGTGCAGTTAAACTCTTGAGCTTGTCATTCCATCCAGCATAAATCTCTTCAGTTGTCTTCTCTCTTCTTCAGTGTGTACTGCGGGACTCTCCTGACTGCTTTGGAGACATCTGTCTTGGATGCTTGCAGAATCCTGGGAAGTGCGGCAAGTGCCTGGAGCTGACAGGCACAGCAAGACCCAGCTCTCAAACAGGTGCAATCAACTCACTCATGGCTTCTGCTGATGCTGGGTGTCTGTGGCATTCACATTTTCTCTGAAAAAATCCCTTCACCCAGGATTTTCCTCCTGGGAAGCTGAGAAGCCTCAGAGAAAAGGAAAACAATTCTCTCATTTGCTTCTCCTGTGTTTTGTTCCTTTGGAATGTGTTTGGAGATTGTTTACCCACAGGGGATTGTTCCATTGGATTCTGCTGGGAGTTGTTTTCACTCTTTGGCCAATCAGGGCCAAGCTGTGTCAGGACTCTGGAGAGAGTCACAAGTTTTCATTATTATCTTTTTAGCATTGAGTAAGTATCCCTTCTGTATTCTTTAGTATAGCTTAGTAAAACATTCTTTAATATAATCTAGTATCATAAAATAATAAATTAGCCTTCTAAGAACATGGACTCAGATTCATCATTCCCTCCTTTGTCTGGGGGGAACCCTGTGAATACAATGGGTGTCTTATTGGTAAACAGCAGCTTGTGGAAATGTCTAGCAGAGCACATGGGGCTTCACTTAGGTGTTGGATCAGCCTTCAAATTTGGATTTTCTGGTGACTTAAGAGGAATAAAGAGTCTGATCTAGTGGTTGGCCTGGCCTGGATTTGAGTCTGACACAAGAGAAGGTCATAAGTTTGCTTGGCTGGAGTTTCCTTTGACCATGCCAAACAATGAGAATTCCCACTTTTTCAGAGATGTTATTTCACTTTGTAGGATTCCTTGCCAAGTCTAACACTGTGCAGCATACTGGAAAAATAGCTAAAGTCAATAAATACAGCCCATAAAAATAAAGTCTGGCACGAGGTTTGCACAGGAAACAATTACGTCTTGCTTTTTCTTTTTTTTTAGGGCCATTTCACATTTCAAGAGCTTAAGGAAAAGCCAGGAGAGCAAGGGGAATTTCCTCCTGTATATGCATTTTACTGTATATACATGTACATTTAATGTTTTGAGGGGGTTTTTTTTCATTTTTACATTTTAATGTTATGCTTTTTTTTTGTTGGAGAGTGAAGTACAGGACAGTTTCAGCTGGCCAGATAGTGTGGTCTGACCAGAATGGACAGGTTAAAAGATCCACATAATACTGAGGAAACAGCAGCTGAAATGGGAATTAGGAGTCTCAGTCTTGGGTTTGGATTTGGTCTCTTGTATTCTGTAAAACCCTTTGAAATCAAGACAATGTGGCTTATACAGGAAACACTTCTTGAGATGGCACAGTAAGTTCTACAGCACATTTTAAGTCTGAGTGGGGTGGGTTTGGGTTTTTCCTGGCCTGCTGTGGAATTGCTGGTGCAAACCAGAGATTCACATCACCACTTGGGCACCCACTTGGGGCTGCAGTTCAGTCCTGATGACTCCTAGCACTGTAATCTCCAGGCAGTTGTGTTCTCCCCTGCCCTGTGGCTTCTCACAGTATGATCCTCCTTTCCCTGAGTCCAGGGTGCTTTCCTGCTCCAAAGGATGCCCAAGGCTGCCCTTGCTCTCCCCTCTCCCACAGCCAGTGTGGGTGGCCTTCTGCCTTGACTCCCATGCAGCATTTCAAAATGCTTCATTTTTGTTCCAGCGCAGAATGTAAAAGGCTTTCAACATCTCCATTTTAAAAAAACACACAAAAATTCCAGTGTTTGTACTCTCCATTTTCCTTCGGAGAGCACAGTGAGAAAAGGGAAGGCCTGCTCTTGTTCAGTCCTGGCAAGTCCAATCCAGAGCTGTGTAAAAATGCAATCTAAAAAAAGGACCTTTCTTCCAATAAATGCCCATTTAATGAATAAAAGAGAAACAATTGAAGTCTGCAGTAATAGAACAATTATGTGCTGTTGTGCATTCCAGCTGGCTACACATTGAACAGTTCTCACAAATTGCTGGAAACACAGCGGCACACGGACCCGATACATTTCAGGACAGTCATTATTGGGCAGAAATACCATGTGTCAATCTGCTGATGCCCTGTGAGGGCGTTCTGCTCCTAAAATCCCTTAATTGCTGCTCTGGGGCTCACGTGTGCCCCAGCCCACCACGTGGGAGAGGGAGAGTGCTGGGAGCAGGAGCCCTGAGTGATGCTCATTAATACCCACAGCTCTGCTCCTTCCTCTGCTCAGCTTCAGAGGGAAGGAAAATGGGCAGGGGGGCTGCAAAGGGGCAAAGAACCCCAGCTTGGGGGGGTGTGGGTAGCTACAGTGGGATAGGAGATCAGGGAGAGAAGGAAATCAGGGAGAGAAAGAAATCTGTGAGAGAAGGAAATCCGTGAGAGAAGAAAATCAGGGCAGATCTGAATGCAGATCTGAGGTAGGAGGGGGATGCACAGAAAATGGAATAAAAAGGCAAGGAAGTGTTACAGATGGGAAATGAGATGTTGGCTCTCACAGTGAAGGGGTGAACATTATGTGTGTGTTAAGAGAAGTTCTGTAGATGTACCCCTTCCAGGAGGGGAGGGCCAAAAAGGAGAGACTATAAGTTGAAATAAGAATTTACTTAAAGCACAAAGCAATGGAGTAAGACACACAGAGTAACAACAGTGGTATTAATAGCAAAAGAATACAAAGAAGAGAAGGTGTTTTACCCACAGAAGGGTAAAAAATCACAGGAGCAAAAAACCCAAATTTTTTGCTCCACACGAGGAACAAAAAAAAACCCAAATTAGTGATGCTTCTCAGAGATTACACCTAGGTGATCTCCAGACAAAGATGTTACAGATGGGTAATGAGATGTTGGCTCTCACAGGGAAGGGGTGAACATTATGTGTGTGTTTAGAGAAGCTCTGTAGATGCACAGTTGTGTCACTGCAATGTGTCCTCCCCCTTGCATTGCTATCATGGGATGGCCTTGGGCACACAGGGGCATTTGAGGGTTGGGTTGTTACTATGGCAGCAGCTGACCCCAAATCAAGGTGTGAGAAAGTGATCTGCACCCCTGGATGGCAGGGAAGGGTCACTGACAGGACTCTAGGAGGAGCTAAGGGTATAAAAGGTGGAGCATCATTTTGAACATGAATATGTGGCTGATAGTCACAGGGGCTCCCAGAACTTAATTTTTTCCTTATTCAGTCCTGTGGTTGTATTTTTTGTTAAGGTTTAATAAACCTTTTAAATGTTAAAAAGTCAGCAGTCATTTCTCATGGAAGGCAAACTAGGCAGTGAGTGCTGTGCCTGTGAGCCCCTCATGCTCTCTCCTCATACCTCTCTTGGTTTTTCCTTGTGTTGGTATTCAAAAGGCAGAGAGGAGGATGAGATGGCCCTGGAATGTCACTCTGGGTGTGCAGCCCACACCAGTGAGCACATCACCTCAGTGTCATATGGGGTCAGGGCTGGCACCTCTGGAGCCCCCAACCAAAGAGGCACTGGATCCAATCTGCACCCTAAAACAGCATCAAACTGAGCAAGCTGCTAATTCCCTGCTTGTCCTTCAGGTTCAGGATTTTAATCAATGTTTTGATGTTAATGGAACCATTTGATGGGCATTTTTGGATGCAAAACCAGGAGAAATGTGTCAGGATTGTGGTTTGGTAATGGCACAAGGGTTTTAGGCTCCCACAAGGTCCTCGCTTGGTTGATCCCATAATGATCTTTGGTCACTCAGTAACTGAAAAGGTCATGACGGGTGTTCAGAGCTGGTGAGTGCTGATTAAACATGATATAAACACCTCTTCTGTGTTAGATCTGTGGAAAGAATTTAAATGTCTGAAGTGCAGAGGAGTAGGGATTAACGAGCTGTGAAGGAAGGAGATGTATTTAAGGTGTTTGTGAATAGAGAGAGGATGAAGTTCCTACTCCATATTTAAGACATTAAAACCACTTTGCAGGTCTTTTTTCTTTCAGAAGAAAGCCTGCAAGCCCCCGCAGTTCTGAGTACTTGTCAGGGATGTAATGATGGAAATTTTGTCAGCCTTGCTTTGCATAATAGGGATCATTATGTGATGGTAAATTTCTCTGTATGTTCTGTACGTTCCTAATGTGGGAGGAATAAAATATTCCTGAGGTTTCTTTTGCAGAGCTTGTCAATGAACAGGCTGGGTCAGATTGTCTTCCCATTTATTAGCAGCAAAAGCTAAGATGATTTTATGCAAGCACAACAGTAGGAAATCAGTATACTGGGGAAATGAGGTTTATTGGTTCAAACCTTCCCAGCCTGACAGGTCCTTCTTCCTTTCATCAACTCTATTTTAAAGTTCATGTTGGGAAGCTGTGCTCCCTCCTCCAGCTCCTCAAGTTCTACTGGGACAGCACAGGACAGGTGGATTGTGGCATTCACATTCTCTGAATCCAGAAAAATCCTTCACCCAGGATTTTTCTCCTGGGAAGCTGAGAAGCCTCAGAGAAAAAGGAAAACAATTCTTATCTCATTTGCTTCTCCTGTGTTGTGCTCATGTGGAATGTGTTTGGAGATTGTTTACCCACAGGTGATTGTTCCATTGGATTCTGCTGGGAGTTGTTTTCACTCTTTGGCCAATCAGGGCCAGGCTGTGTCGGGACTCTGGAGAGAGTCAGGAGTTTTCATTATTATCTTTTTAGCATTCTGTAAGTATCCTTTCTGTATTCTTTAGCATAGTAAAGTGTTATTTAATAAAATATAGTATTATAAAGTAATAAATTAGCCTTCTGAGAACATGGAGTCAGATACATCATTCCTCCCTGCCATGGGGGTCCCTGCAAATACAACAGTGGATGTGTCCTTGCAGCTGCATCAGGGGCCAGCCCCTGCCTGTCCCCGTGCCAGAACTGGGCTGCTGTGGTGGCAGCCAGTCAGTGGGAGCTGGGTGAGCCCTCCTGAGGGGCTGCACAGCTCATTGTTGCAGTGCGGCTGCTTTAGGAGTTCCCAGAGAATGCAGAATTCCTCCCTGGAAATACAAATCCATGGGGTTTTCCTCAGAGGCTCCTCCGAGGCTTTTTAAGGATTTGAGAGTGTCACGTGCCTGTGAAGAGCAGACCACTAAATCTTGGGCTCACACAAACCACAACTGCCTGCTTGAGTAAAAACATGCCCAATCTGGCTAATAATAGCAGGTGTGGATTTCAGAGAGGCTCATCTGACCCAGCTCCTGTGTCCTCTATCCAAATCTCAGTGGGAAATTTACACAGGGACTTAGCCAGGACGTTGCAAAGGCAGGAGAAGTTATCGCAGTCTGCTGAGGGCAAATTAGTCCCAAAGGGGCTTCATGGATCATCTGGAGCTGCAGGGGGACAGGGCACTAGCCTGTCAAGCTCTTAATTTCATCTGACTTCTTCAGGTACTTTTGCTATCTGCAAGAGGCTTCTGTGGTGTCCACAGGACACATCTGGGTACCTGGAGCTGAGAATGGCATTGAGGGGTAAAATTAGTTGTTGGAATAAATTGCATTTTCCAACAGGCAAGGCAATGTGTCCTTTCACAGGCAGCAAGTAGGTATTTGTTCAAAACAATTAGACTCCATAGCCTAGTTTAGTACTTAATCAATTTATGTGGTTTGTTAAAGTACCTGTATATGCCCTTAATAAGTTCTGACACCCTTTTCCTAGAGCACTGCTATGTGCTTACAGAGAAATTACACTTTTAATTATGCCACACAAGCCTAATGGAAAAATCTAATTATGACAGCAGTATTTTTCAACTTTTGTACAAATAATATATTTTCTGTAATGCAGTTGCAAGTGTTGGCTTTGCTGTAGAGCTCTGGGACAGGAAATTGATTCAGTGCAGAGTTTGTGCTGTGTTTCATGGATTATTTATTAATCACTGCTATGTATTATTTGGATGCTGTCACAAATGTACTGGTAGTTGATGCAGGTAGTTTACTGCAGTTGATGCAGTAAAACAGGCAGGTGGGAGTCCTTGCTCAAAAGATTCTCACTGCTCTGAACCCAACACTTAAACAGCAGGGGAAATGCTGAAGCTGCTCCTCGGGGATTTGTGTCCTGACTTTTGATTCTCTGGTGTCTGATGTGGTGTGAGCTCTGAAATGTTCTGCATGGATTAGGATGTTCACAGGTTTCCTTTGTGGCTAATTAGGGTTCAGCTCATCTTGGAGCCTTTTCTTTTTCTTGGGGACAATGTACAAATGATTTAGATCAGGACAACACCCTTCTCCTTCTGAGTGACCTGTTGCTCACTGGCTTTCCATGGTCATGATTCCTCTGGAAGCTCCACCTCCCCAGAGAGTGAGGAATAGATTGTGTGGAATAAAAATCTCTGCTTTACTCAGGTTTTCCCCTTTGTGAGCTCCAGACAGTCCCAGGGATTTTGCTGGAGCTTGCCAGTACTTCCTGCAAGCTCAGCAATACTGTTGGTGTTTGAAACAGCGTGAGCTGTCTTAGTTTGGCTGTTCCAAAGAGAAAAGATGGGATTTTCAGTGCTACTCAGAGTGGCTCCAGCCTGTTTCTGCTCAGCACCCAGCATGAGCATCAGCAGGGACAGAGTGACAACAACAAAGCCATCCTGCACATCCCATCCTTCTGCAGATGGACTTGCCCTGGGGCAGAGAAGCCCCACAGCTTCTCACTGACAGTGTCTGGGTTTGCTGGGAACACCTATCAATTTAATTGATTACAGCACACCAACTTCTGAGCTCTTTAAAATACTTTCCTTCAGTGTCTAAAAAGTCAGTCAGGTTCTTTATTACCTTGCAGTTCATGTGCAAAGGGTATGAAGATGCATGGGTATTGTATTTGCAGGGAATGCCACAGTGAAGGAAGGAATGATGAATCTTACTCCATGTTCTCAGAAGGCTAATTTATTACTTTATTATACTATATTATATTAAAGAATACTACATTATATAAAGAACACTATACTATACTAAAGAATACAGAAAGGATATTTACAGAGGGCTAAAAAGATAATAATGAAAACTCGTGACTCTCTCCAGAGTCCTGACACAGCTTGGCCCTGATTGGCCAAAGAGTGAAAACAACTCACAGCAGAATCCAATGGAACAATCACCTGTGGGTAAACAATCTCCAAACACATTCCACATGAGCACAACACAGGAGAAGCAAATGAGAGAATTGTTTTCCTTTTTCCTCTGAGGCTTTTCAGCTTCCCAGGAGAGAAATCCTGGGGGAAGGGATTTTTCCAGAGGATGTGAATGCCACACATGGGTATGCAGTTCATATGCAAAGGGGTACAGCCAACCTTGTGTTCATAAAAGGAGGGCAGACTGTCTCTATTTGCTCTCTCTCTCCAGACTGAACTGTCAGGGATTCTCCCTCTGTGTCTGTGCACAACAACCACTGGAGGTTATTATGGAGTTGCTGGGCACTAACCTTTTCTGGCCAAATCCACATACCCAGCAGTGATGTGAGTGGTTTCAAACAGTGCCAAACACTCCCACCTCTGCCTCAGTGGCCAGCACACACCACAGAGTTTGTTGGCACCTGAGGATCCTGTTCAGAGCAGAGCTATAGCAGCAGGATATTTTCAATTAATATTTTTACTCGTCGAGAGATCAAGTTTGCCCTGAAACCTGGCTTGGCCAGGTGAGTCCCTCTGTGTGTCACTGGGGTGATGTGTTTAACAGGGCCCATCTCCCTTTTCTGGATAGATCAGGAAAAAAGTTGTTGCTCTGAGCTGATATTTTTTCTTGGTTGCTTTAAACCCATTAGTTCTGCTTGGGACCTTTGTGGCTACTAATAGATAATGTTATGGGAAGGACTGCAAATCCTGGTCACTGGAGAGGGCTGAAAATGTGGATGTCTGTTAGTGTGTAGTGTCTTCTTCTGAAAATTCTAAAGCATATTGCACAAGTGTAACCTCTCCTGCCATCATGAGTCCTCTGCCTAGACCAGATGTGATCACCTGGTGTTATATGTTCCATATGAGATGGAAAGCACTTAAAGCATCCTGTTGGCTCCCTTCTTCCTCATTGCTTTAATCACAGACATCTCCACTTTCCCAGACATTCCCAGTGTGGGGTATTAAGAGTGGCAGATTAAAAATGAATGAAAGGAAAAGCAAAGGTAAGAGGGACAGTGCCAAGCTAAAGCTGACCATCTGTCCTCTGTCCCTGAAAATGAAAAGCCAGTTTTGGAAGGGAACTAAGGGGACCTTGATGGCTGGAGTGGCTTCAGATCTAATGGCAGTGTCCACTGCCCTGCAGGCAGCAGATTGTCAGGCAGAAATCTAGCTGGAAATTATTTTAGCATTTCCCAGGCTGGTGTGGTTTGCTTTGGCCTGATCCACCTTTTGTGTTTTTATTCTTTGTCTCATGGAGGTACCTACAGCCCTGAATTGTCTTTCTGAAGGCACTGGTGCCAGGATGAGGCAATTTTATTTCAGCAAGTCCATCCCCAAAGCTTTCAAAGTGCCTGAGATTATGGAAGTTACCCTGCCTGTGCAACTTAATTGCACTACTGGGCTGAGGCTGCTGTAAAGATATCCCTGTTAAATTATTAACTGATACCAGCTCACACAGATGAAATTTTATGTCTTGAATTATGATGATCAGAGCAGTCCCACCAGGTAGAACTGCAGAGAACAGGTTTACTAATAAATAGTGCAGAGCAATCCTTCATTTCTGAAGTCTGTGAGAAGCCTGGAGCACAACAGATTGCTGCTGCAGGGTCCTGCCTGAGAGGCTACCGAGCCATTCCATTGCAGCATTTGTTAAACTGCAGGGCAGCACTAGGCTGGCCTGCCATTTCCATCAGTGAGAGGTTAAAACACTGCAGAGTGCTTCAAAGGCCTGCTGGGGAAGAACTGAAAAATGCCTGGGAAATAATGGCTTCCCCAAAACCCTCATTTTCCCAGTGGTTCAGAGTAAATCTCTCTCTCCACATCGCTCTGAAGCAGCGATTCAGAACCGACCTCTCACAAAATTACCTAATGCCTTTCAGCTGAATTTCATCCCAATTTTAAGACCATTAGGTGATAAGAATATTCATTGTTGAGGGAATGAAAGGTTTTAGAGCGTGCCCAGGCTGGTAAGGAGATGAGGGGGCAGATAGAGAGGGGGAATGAAGACACAAGGCAGAGAGCCAGGATCACAGACACTGTTCAGACACCAGGAGCTCCAAGTTCAGGCCTTCCTGTTTCACTTCCAAAATCTTCCTGCCCACTGATGTCCACTTGTCGCAGACATCTTTTATGAAAAAGCCTTTCCTTAGGATTTTTCCTCCTGAGAAGCTGAGTCCTCAGGAACAAAATGTAAACAATGGTTATCTGTTGCTGTGGAATGCAACAGATGCATCTGGGATTGGCCCATGTTGGATGTTTGTAATTAGTGGCCAATCAAAGCAAGCTGGCTTGGACAGAGAGTCCGAGCCACAAGCCTTTGTTATCATTCTTTGCTATTCTATTCTTAGCTAGCCTTCTGATGAAATCCTTTCTTCTATTCTTTTAGTATAGTTTTAATATAACATATATCATAAAATAATAAATCAAGCCTTCTGAAACATGGAGTCAAATACTCGTTTCTTCCCTCATCCTAAGACCCCTGTGAACACCGTCACACCCACTTTGCTTCAAGGAAAAAGAACCCCAAATATATCCAAAACTTTATGACTCTCTGGTATGTTGTGACTTAATTTTGCCACCCTTGAGATAAAAGCAGCATTTGTGTGGACATGAGCAAAGCCAGGTTAAGGAAGCATTTCTAAAGCAGGAGCTGGGGAGGGGAGCCCAGCTGGGAGACCCAGAAGCAGGTCTGGACTGGCCCCTTCTAATGATCACGTGAGAAAGGATCCTCACTTCCAAAACATTTTAAAGGTTTATTAAAATCTTATCAAAAAAATACAACAGAAGACTGAATAGAGAAAATATTACAGCACCAGGAGCAGAGGATTTTCCCCACCATGTGCTCACCCACACCATGGAGGTTTCACCTTTTAACCCTTTGGCTCCTCCCAAAGTTCTGTCCACGGACTCCTCCTTCCCTGCCCAGTGCTGGAGATCCCTGCCTGACACCTTGATTGGAGCTCAGGGGCTGCCACAGGAACGAGTGACCCTCCCAAATGTCCCCAACCCAGGGCACCTCTGAGAACAGCACAAGGGGGGGAAAACACAACTATAAATTTATAACACTGCTCCTAACATACATACAGGATATTTGCCTTTTAATTGTGAGAGTCAACCATGGCATTACTCATGTATCACAAGCTCTTTTGCCACTGGCAGGTCCTCAGTGATTTCCTTGCTTCAGAAGCAGGAGGAGCTGCCCTGGCAGAGGCAGTGGGGGTGTTTCACACCCACCTGTGTGCAGCAGGGCTGGCATCTGCCAGGGCAGGGCAGCTCGTGCCCAGCTCACCCCTTCTGCTTCTCCTTGCCACCAACAAGGGCAGTTGGCTGTAGGCACACAGTTTGGGATGGGGCTGTGTTGTAGGCACACAGGTTGTGGTCACTGGGATGGGGCTGTGTTGTAGGCACACAGTTTGGGCTCATTGGGATGGGGCTGTGTTGTAGGCCCAGTTTGGGGTCACTGGCAGCAGGGCTGCATTGTAGGCCCCGCGTTGTAGGCCCTGCGTTGTAGGCACAGTTTGGGGTCACTGGCAGTGGGGCTGTGCTGTAGGCCCAGTTTGGGGTCACTGGCAGTGGGGCTGTGTTGTAGGCACAGTTTGGGGTCACTGGCAGTGGGGCTGTGTTGTAGGCACAGTTTGGGGTCACTGGCAGTGGGGCTGTGTTGTAGGCACAGTTTGGGGTCACTGGCAGCAGGGCTGTGTTGTAGGCACAGTTTGGGGTCACTGGCAGTGGGGCTGTGGCCCAGCCTCATCCCCAGTGGGTCCAGCTGTGAGAAGCAGGTGAGCAGCACTGACAGCAATGAGAGTGTGCTGAGCAATCACACAGGGAACAGAGGGCACAGTGCAATGCATGAACATGAGGGGTATAAAAGTTTAGGCTAAAGAACAAGAAAGACAGATGCTTGCAGCTTCTGGAGTGGTATGGTGACATTCTGTATAGGTTGAAGCTTTCTGAAATTGTGTGATGCTATGAGGGGAGCAAGTTTCAAAGGATTGCCTTGCAAGTAAGACTGGGTACTTTGGAGAATTAGAACTATGAAAGATGCATTTTAGTAGGATCCACCAGGGGTAATTTTAGATAATTGCTTTAAGGCATTTACAGCATGGTGTGGCTAAAGCTGATAGGCCAAGAAATGTTTATAGTGTATTGTAATTAGGAAATAGTTGGCTTCTGCTTGTTATGGCATGAATTATAACATCTGCATTGTCTCACCCTTCACATGAGACTGGAAATTGAATAAAAGTTTTTCAAACACCTCTCAGCTGCCCCATCTCTGGGTCAGAAAAGGGCTTAATCCAACAATGATGCTCTGTGTATTGTGGCATGTGCTGTGACAGGTGGCACTAACAGCAGCAGCCAGCACAGTGCTCCTGGCTGGGGGTGACAGCCAGACCCTCACTGCCCTGCAGAGCCAGCACAGGCTCCCCCTGCTCCACCAACCAGCCCCATTCCCACCCAGGCCTGTGCTGGATTTGGGCATTTCAGCACAATCTGGAGCAGGCACACACAGTCAGTGTGGGAATGAGATGTTTGAGCGGGGCCACAACAACTGCCTGGAGGGAAAAATCAGGGTGGGGGAATTGCTGTGGCTTTTCAGGCAGATACAGCTTTTTCCTTATTCTTGATGTTGTATAAAAGCAATGGGGTCATTTTGAATCTGCAGAGGAGCCTGTGCAAACAGCCTTGTTGCAGGGAGGAATCCCAGGAGGGTTTCTGAGCACAGCTCCCACACCACATGTCCTCCTTCTGTGCCCCACTGGAGAGCTGCCTCTCTCTGCTGGGATGGGCAGGAGCCCCAGCAGCACTGCAGGCACCCCACGCCTGGGAAAAGCCATTCCTGCTGCAGGCAGACATCAGGAATCACTCCATTCTTACTGGAGGAAACTGAATTTATAAGCCACTGATGAGACTCTGAATCAGTGTATTTATGAAAAGTGTCTGTAATATGTTAGCACAGTTCTTAGATGAAAGTGGAGCAGAAATCCTGCAGGAGAGGGAAGGGGGATGCACCAAAAACCTTGGATGAAGTCCAATATTCAGGCAATAAGACCTTAAGAAGCAGGCATCATTATAAGATAATTGACTGTGGAGAGCAGTCACACATCCCAAGGTGAAGCATAGGGCACTTAACATATCAATAAGGTCAATTATCTGATTATGTCAGCTGCCTTAGTGCTGTTATTAACCTATATTGCTCTTATTAACCTTTCTGATGAAGAATCTTTCAAAAATAATTATATTAAAGTACAAATCTCTCAAGTTTAAAATATGTGAATGTTTCATTTCAGTAGTCGTGTGTCATAGGATAATGAACAGCTGATTGCCTGGCTGACACAATGAGGTTTTTAATCAGCCTCCTTTCCCTGGGATCAGCCTGTTCACTCTGACAGCCTTCCCTAGGCCCAGGCAGGCTCATGAAAGCACTGCTGTCATGTTACCAATGGCAGGATTTAAAATTGAAATGTGAGTAAATAAGACAAGAAATGTAAGGGATATGCTGAGGAAAGGGGTCCTGAGAAAATACTCACTGAAAGCCTCTGCAGTCAATGGCAATTATTAAAGCACACAGCTGATTCAATTAGTGCCCATGTACTTGTGCATACAGGATTTACTGCCTCACACAGCTGATCAAAGGGAACACACTGCTCAGGAAAATTTGTCCATATTCTTTTTGTCCTTTTTTCCCTGCTGCAGAGCATTTTGAAGTAGGAAGGCATTTTGCCACAACTTTCAGCCATTCTTTCATCTCTCGGGGAACGCGAGTGCTCTGATTTCTGCTGTGGATTACTAATTCATGACATGCTTTTGGCAAAGCCCATGCAAATTCTGCTCACTGCAAGTTTAATGGCCGTCCTGGTTCTCTGTGTGTCTGGGCAATAGGTGAAATGCAGAATTTCCTGCAGGGTGGCTGTGCAGTGATCAAAACCAGGGGCCTTATTTTTACCTCTGATGACTTGTCATGCTTACACCTTGATGTGGTTTGATTTTAGATGACTACACTGAGCATCCACCAAAGATGTCTTTTTAACCTCTGGAATTCATCACTAATTTGAAATCACTGGGCATTTAGAAGAGTTTAGGTTAAGATTTCTTATGTCCATTTTAGACTGGCATGTTCTCCAGTTGGAAGTGTCTGCTCTCCCTCTTGGATGTCCAAGTGAATTCCTTTGCTAGTTGAAAACAAGAGGCAGGGACACATAAAAAGCTAAAGCAGAAAAATTATCCATCCATGAAATTTCCATCCAGTATCTTCCCCATTTAGTTTCCTTTGTCATGATCACCACTGTCAGCACAAGATATCTGGTGCTTGGGAAGGGCAAGTGTTTCTGTAGCCACTCCACATCTTCTCTTCCCTCTTTTATAGAAGATAACAGATGATGAAAGTTAATTTCCTTGTTTCCATGTCCTACTCAGGAAACTCTGATACACTTCTTGTTGCATGTCGGGAATACCAAAGTTGAATCTTATTATTCAGGATGAAAAAAAGTCACCTCCTTGCTCCACCAGTGTGAGGATATCTCCCTCTATCAGACCCCAAACCACTGCAAAATCCAGGCACTTTTGTGACCACCACAAGCCACAGCTCCTGGCTCAGGCAGGTCAATGTTTTGGTGCTGATGAACATTTCTTCCTTTTGTACTTCTTCTGGTGGGTTTCTGTGACATTCACATTCTCTGAAAAATCTCTTTGCCCACGGTTGTTTCTCCTGGAAAGCTGAGAGGCCTCAGAGAAAAGGGAAACAATTCTTATCTCATTTGCTTCTCCTGTGTTGTGCTCATGTGGAATGTATTTGGAGATTGTTTACCCACACGTGATTGTTCCATTGGATTCTGCTATGAGTTGTTTTCACTCTTTGGCCAATCGGGGCCAGGCTGTGTCGGGAGTCTGGAAAGAGTCAGGAGTTTTCATTATTATCTTTTTAGCATTCCGTAAATATTCCTCCTGTATTCTTTAGTATATTATAGAATTCTTTAATATAATATGATAGCATAAAGTAATAAATTAGCCTTCTGATAAGATGTAGTTCTCCTCATCATTCCTTCCTTCATCAGCGGCCCCCAATCCATTTACAACAGGATTGGGTGCATCTGTCTGTGCCACACACACATTCCTGGTCATCTCCCTAGATGTGATCCTGTTGGAGATGTTTGTGCCAGGACTCTGACTGACTTCTTGCACAATTCTTTGTAAAGTCTGCTGTGAGGTCTCTGCAATGTTCTGGAGTGAAATGAACTATTAGTTGGAAACATTGGAAATCAGTCTGCTGGGAATAGTTTGGAGGTAAAGAGAGGGCAGCTAGCAGAAATGAGGCCTCAATGAACACTCTATCTTGCAAGTGACACCTCTGATACACCAATATATCTGGAGAAGCCCACAGGAACAATCCCTTCCAGAAAAACAAAATCTGCTTTTACCTCCCTCTAAGGTGTCAAAGCTGCAGCAAGACTGAATGTTTGGGTAGTTTTATACTCATTAGCCTTCAACTGGGACTGGAATTGGCTTAGCCAGACCACACCATTATGAAATTTATTGTACCTGTGATCTGGGGGGCTTTTTGCCTTGTGGAGGGTGTTTCTTTCTGGGTTACCCTGAAGACTGGAGAGTTATCATGGTTTCAGAAGTGGTTTGTCTGCCCTGGGACAGCCTTGTCAGTTGTCACAGGCTGGTAAAATTGGCTCAAAGTTGATGCCATCACCCCCTACAATCTTGTAAACTCTCTCCCTTTTCATCTCTCTTCTTTTTCAAGACATCTGGGAGATGCTGGGACTGCTGTCAGGACAAGTTCAACATCAGCTGTGGTATCTCCTTCTGAAGATTTCCCTCCTTCTTTTGATCACTGGTTTTGACATTTGTATTTAGGTGCTCTCTCTTGTTTGTCAGTAGTGTCAAAAGAGAGCTCTACCAGACAAGAGGTGAAATCTTTGATTAAAAGGCATATATCCAGTGGTCTGAAACCTGCTACTGCTGCTGTGGGAGTGAGTTTGCTTCCAAGGTAAAATCCGAGAGGAAATATTTGCTGGCCTGAAAGCTTATCTGACTTCATTTCTCACATATTGCTTCTTGTTTTCTGGTGGGTGAGTGAGAGTGGTCTGTCAAAAAACCTGTTGCTGCTCATCCTTTTGAGGATATTTGATGGTGTAGGAACTGGTAACTGAACACTTGGAGAGAATCTGAACAGAGGAATTGTTAAGCTCCAGAAGATCTTTGCAAGGATATTGCCATATTTGTGTACCAATTCATGTTTCTCTGTTTCTAGAGAAAATCTTTCAAATATTTCTTCTTTTGCATTTACCAGCAAGAACAGAAGGCTGTAGCAAGGTGAGGGGAAATAGGCAGAGGAAGATGCTGAAAGCCAGATTTTATTTCATATGTTCCCAGTCCTGGGAAAATCTGTGCAAGAGCTATCAAAGTAGTATTTTTCTTCTTTTATTTTTTTCCTCCAGTGCTGAACTTCACCATATTGACAGTTTGAAATTCTTTTGTCTCTATATCATTCAGTTATTTAGTGAAAACCTGCCTGTTCCATCTTCAGTTTTTCAGGGCTCTAGCCATCACTTGAAGCATTGTAGGAGTGATTCTTGGAGACTCTTATTTGGTCTTTAAAATTACTACCATGTTCCTCATAGTAGCCTGTAATAATGCTTCTTACTCCAAAGTTTTACACTTCCAGCATTCACATTTCTGAATCAAGGCCCCACTTTGGCCCCCCAAGCCCTGGGACACAGCTGTGGCACCTTCCTGATGGAAACACAGGACTGTGAGGGTGTCACTAATGCTGGCCCAGGGCTGTGGGACAGCTGAGACCCTCTGAACAGGGAAAGGTAGTGCATGATAAACTCATGGATGGAGGAGGCTTGATGCTCCTGCAGAAAGCAGAGGCAATATTGTGTGTTGTGAAAGGCGCTGATTTAACAGGAGACACTGGAAGATGTAGAGAAAGAAAAAGCATTTAGGAGAGCTGAAATTCTGCTTCTTTCAAGATCAGCCTGTCAAGCTCATCTTGAAATTGATGATCTTGAAAAGCTGATCTTGATTCACCTTCTTCACATTAGCTGTAGCTGGCTGTGCTGCAGCTTCCACTGCTGTACAGAGGGGGGGATTCTCCCTTCCCTTCCCTTCCCTTCCCTTCCCTTCCCTTCCCTTCCCTTCCCTTCCCTTCCCTTCCCTTCCCTTCCTTCCCTTCCCTTCCCTTCCCTTCCCTTCCCTTCCCTTCCCTTCCCTTCCCTTCCCTTCCCTTCCCTTCCCTTCCCTTCCCTTCCCTTCCCTTCCCTTCCCTTCCCTTCCCTTCCCTTCCCTTCCCTTCCCTTCCCTTCCCTTCCCTTCCCTTCCCTTCCCTTCCCTCTTTTCATTCTTTTTAAAAAAATTTTGTCTAATTTTTCTCTTTAGAGTTTCTTTCTCACCCTCTTTAGGAGCTGAGAAGAACCACAAACACTGTCATGGTTTCAGAGGGTGATCACTCACTCCTGTTTGTAGTGGATATTGTCTGCATGGAATTAAGAGTCTGTAAAATTCCCATAAGCCAGGCACAGCTGAATAGACATAAAACTTCTTCTAAACAATTAATCAGATTGTAAACAAACAGTGGAATTTCAAGGAAGCTGTTTGAGAGGATAGGGAACTGTTGGATTTTTACCTGAAGTAAAGCAAATAAACAGTAATTACATTTGTCTTGTCAAAGGAGGGAGGGAATTTTAGAGGTGGAAAACTGATACTTGAAACCTCTTTTAAAGCCATTGGTGCTGGCTTGTTGCCATGGTTTGGAGAATCTGTAAGTAATTGTTCACACTATTAATTAAATAGAAGTTTGTGAATTTTATTCTACTGGGAAATTGCTACAAAAGCAATGTTTTGAGGCTTTGTAATGATGTCCCAGTTGGACACTGCTTCCATGAGACACATGACTCATGAGAAAATGAAATCCCACATAGTTCAAGGGAAGGCAGAGATGAAGAGCCCTTTTCAGCAGAAGAAACCCAACAGCAGAGAGACTGAATTTTCTCTGCTGGTCCCAGAGGGATTCTGTAAACAGCTGCATCTGCTCAGCATTGTTTACTCTGGTTTTTGTGGTTTTGTCCTGGCTACCAGAGATGCCACCATCATGACTGCAGTCAGGGATCTACAGTGGCAGATGAGCTTTGAACAAACCATTTAAACAGGATTCAGTTTAGTTCTGCCTTCCCTTGCATGTCAGTGTTTCCCTGGATTTCTCAGCCTGCAGAACCATGAGACACCTCTCCAGCAGTTCCTCTGTGGGCATTTCTGCTCCCAGTCACAGCAGGAAATGCACAGACAGGTGGAAATGAAAGCTGGTTCTTGATTTGCTCCGGAGCCAGTTCTTACTTTATCTGACATTCCATCTGTCCTGTGTTAATGCAAGAGGCCTTGCTGGGCCATGTCAGCAGTGTCAAAGCAATGCCTGAAGTTACAGTTTGTCTGCCAAAGCCCTGTTCAGTGGCCTGCACCAGCCTTAGTCCCAAAGCCTGCTCTGTTCTCTGTTAACTAAGCTCAGAGTCAGCTCTGGACTGAGCACATGCCATGGGATTGGGGCTCTGGCAGAGCCATCACTCCTGGTCACTGCATAAGGCACTGGAGCTCTGCCTCTTAGGGCCAGGACCTTGGGGAGCAGATGTGGGGCAATAAGGAATGCTAGAGAACAGGATTTCCTGCAGAACTTCACAGAGAAAAACAAGGCATGACTTGAATACTTCTGAATACTTGAATACTCCCAAGAATACTTCTGAGATTGACATTCTTGGAACCTCAGAGAAAGGAAATACAATTCTTATCTCATTTGCTGTGCCTGTGTTTGTGCCAAAGTAGAATGCAATATGGAGATTGTTTACCCAAAGTGATGGTGTTTTGTTTCCTTGGCCTGTCAGGGCCAGGTGTGTGTGTGTGTGTTGGGACTGTCAGCTGACAGTCACGAGATGAGTGCAGTGGAGTGCAGTTGAGTGCTTGGCAGAGTCAGTTTAGATGTAATGTAATATAGAATTGTTGGAACCCAGGACATTGCTCTGGCTGCCCTGGGTGATTCCAGACCCTGGCAGGGGCTCAGAGACCTTGGCACAGAGTCACAAACACCTGTGCCTTTGATTTTAGCCCATGGAAACAATTACCAACTTTGTGTGAAGAGTTACAAGCCACAAGAGTTTGAGTAGAATGATAGTGAATTTGTCACAGGGTGAAAAACTAGAATTTGGGGGATTTAGAATGGAGGTTCAAGAGACAAGATGGAGGAATCTGGGCATGTCCTGTTCTTCTTCTCCTTATTGTCCTCCATCTTCTGCTGTGATGGTGACACTTCTGGACTGGTTTAGAGTAGAGACAGACTGTCTAACATAGGTGATAGGTATTGGAAAATTATTGTAAATAAAGTACACACAGTTCTTAGTATAAAAAGCCAACACCACCTCAAGGGCGGGGACTGTGCCACAACCCGACCTGCTGGACAGAGCTCAGCAGGTCAGAGAGAGAATGGAATAGATAAGAGAAAATAACCTTGAAAAGCAGAGCTGAGGAATCTCGACTTCTTCTTTCTAATACCTCGGGGGTCATCTCAACCACAGAAACCCAAGATAGAATAATATAGTATAATAAAGTAATTAATTAGCCTTCTGATAAGATGGAGTCCTTCTCATAATTTCTCTATCCTTCATTGGGGGCAAAAATATCCACTCTAAGGAAGGGGCCCTGCCCTGCAGAGCAGGTGCCAGGCTGGGGCTGGGGGCTGAACCTGCCTGCCTGGGAGCAGTGGCAGGTGTTAAATAGTCACAGATGTTAATATTGACAAACTGAAGTGGCTAAATGTGGAAATACAGCCCTGCTGAGACGTGTGAAGTGAGGCAATGACCTTCACACATTGCAGATGGAGTCAATAAAAGGAGTTTGACTGCAGTGGGAGGATGTGTGTGCTCAGCAGGACAGGGCTGGCCAGGGATGGTTTCCTGTAGGTAACAGGATGGAGAGGTGACAAACACCAAAACTCCAGAGTTCAGCACATCTATTGACAGCCCCCAGTGACCCTGTGAACCCTGTGTGTGTCCTCCAGCCCTGTTTCAGTGGCTCTGTCAAACACTGGGTCCCTCTGTGGCTTTACCCTCTTTTATCCACACTTGCTCTTTGGTTTGGCCCCGATCAAGGGCCCAGATGTACACTCCGTTCATGCTGCCATGGAAACTTTTCTACTAACATGCTTTATGTCAGACCTCAATGTTTTTAGGGTCACAGTCTGCTTTTTGTGAGTTTAGCCAGAAAATTCAGTGGGCCAAGGATTTTATCTCTTCTCTTCCAGGGAACAACAGCAATTTCTGCTGCTCTATGTGATATTATTCTGCAGTTTGGGAGAGGTGAAGGAGATGCAGAAGAAGATGCTGCATTAAAGGGAGGATGGGGTTTTTAGGAGCTCCCCTGTATCCAGTCCATGTTTATCCCTTGAATGACCCTGACCCTCACAGTCACCCACCAGCCTGTGCTGGGTACAAACCACATAAGATCTGGGCAAGCAACACTTTGTTTCCACCTCACAGGCCCAAACCCACTGAGGAGAAGATGTCCTGACTGAAGCGAAGGGATGCTGCATGTGCCAGGTTTTTCCTAATATCTGCCTCTGACTGGGATCCAGTTTTACAGCAAACACTGAAGCTGTTGATTTAAACATGCTGGTTTTGGGGGTTTTTTTCCTCTGTTCTGGGCATTCAGCAATATTTTCACCAAGCCCAAGCAGGGAAGTGCTGCCCCAGGGGATTCACAACTCAAGGCATCCCTTGGGCCAAGCAGCCTGAGCTGTTTTTAACTGGCATCAGCTCCCATGGCAGCAGCAGGCACAGAGATCACAGCCAGGAGACAGCTTGGTGATGTTCAGTGACAATATTAGTGGAGGGGGAATCTGCTTTAATTCTTCACTTTCCACTTCTCTGCAGATCAAAAGTGAATATGCACCATCTTCATTAGAAAGGCAAATACCTCAACATGCAAACAGGGGTGATTCCCTTTCCTTCTGCAGCACAAAGCAGGAGATAAGCACACATCAAAGGGAGAGCCAGTGGTTTCTGTGGAAGGATCCCAGTCTGAGCTGCAAGGTCCAATCCCGCCTGACATGTGCTGAGTGGAAATCAGGAGTTTTGCTGCGTTTGCTGATGTCAGTGGGATGCTTTGTATTAGTGCTACTCAGTTTTGATTTGTGGATGAAACAGAAACTGTGATAACCAGAGCTCAGCCCTAGCCTGCATAATTCCACTGCTCTAAAAATCATGCTTCCAGGCTCCCTTGGGAGAGCTTGGCAGGCTCAGAGTGTGACTCATTCCCCTCCCAGAACACATGACTGATGGCATGAATCACCCATTGACTGGGGAGGATGTCTCTCCTCAGGTGGCTCAGGCAGGATGTCTGCCACTGAGATGTCAGTGGTAGGTGACCCCAGAATTCTCTTTGCTTCTTGCTCCTTGGTGAGCCAGGCTTGTTTTAGGACATCTTTGAGCTTCCCTTTCCTAAATCAATGGTTGGATACATGGGGCAGCACACTGCAGCACTTTGAACTGACAGATGCAGTATTCACATTCACTGAACAGAGAGAGACATCATTCTCTCAGGTTTTCTCCTGGAGAAGCACAGAGGGAAAACAATTTTTATTTCTGCTTGCTGCTCCTGGTGCTTGGCACATGTGGAATGTGTTGGGAAGGTTGTTTGCCTGAAGGAATTTGGAAATAGAATTCTGGTGGAGATTGTTTACATTAATTAGCCTATCAGGTCCAAGGTGTGTGGACTGTCAGTCTGTAGACAGTTATGAGTTTTTCAGGTCGTAGTTAGTATAGGATACTATATGATATAGTATAGGATACTATCTCTCTTTAATATAGGTGTGATGCAAAATAGTTTTAATAAAGCGAGTGTTCACCATTCCAAAGCCTTGGAGTCAATGTCAATCATTCCCTTTGTTGGAGGTGCCCTGATAATTCTACAGACAGAGATCTGTGGGCAGACTCTGCTGTCAGGGAAGGAGATTTTCAGCTGCCTTGTACTCACTGTTACAGTCCTTCACCTGCTCCAAAGCCCGCAGAACCAGCCTGTCAAAACCCAGGACATTGCTCTGGCTGCCCTGGGTGATTCCAGACCCTGGCAGGGGCTCAGAGACCTTGGCACAGAGTCACAAACACCTGTGCCTTTGATTTTAGCCCATGGAAACAATTACCAACTTTGTGTGAAGAGTTACAAGCCACAAGAGTTTGAGTAGAATGATAGTGAATTTGTCACAGGGTGAAAATGTAGAATTTTGGGGATTTAAAATGGGGGTTCAAGAGGCAAGATGGAGGAATCTGGGCATGTCCTGTCCTTCCTCTCCTTCTTATTGTCCTCCATCTTCTGCTGTGATGGTGACACTTCTGGACTGGTTTAGAGTAGAGACAGACTGTCTAACATAGGTGATAGGTATTGGAAAATTATTGTAAATAAAGTACACACAGTTCTTAGTATAAAAAGCCAACAGCACGCCAAGGGCGGGGACTGTGCCACAACCCGACCTGCTGGACAGATCTCAGCAGGTCAGAGAAAGAACGGAATAGATAAGAGAAAATAAACAACCTTGAAAAGCAGAACTGAGGAATCTCAACTTTTTCTTTGGTTTTGGGGCTGGGAAAAAAGTCTCTTTAACACCTCAGGGGTCATTTCAACCACAGAAACCCAAGACCAGCTGGGCTCAGCCAGGCTTGCAGTGGGACCTGCCTGTAGGCAGGGACTGCACTGGGAATATGAACACAGCAGGGTGATGGTTTCTAAAACATTCCTGAATTTGAAGCCCACCTATCTGAGCCTTTTTTTCCTGCCATAGGCAAGGGAATTCACATTTGCAGTCATGACACTCAGAGCTGTTCATCTACTTGGTTTTCCTTCCTGAGACCTTCCCACACAGCCTTTGAAGGATGGCTCAGCCTGTTTGCAGTGATGGGAGCTACAGCACATAAACAAGTTTTCCAGCATGCCCTCACCTGTGAGGTGAGGCAGGGCAAGGCAGGGGGAGCTGGCAGCTGTTTTCCACCATGTCACCTTTCCTGTAAGAGGCTGTAGGGAGAAGAAAGTTTTGCACCAGCTCAGAGATACCAGCACCCCTGGGCAATCCCCTACCAAGTTTCCAAGGCAAGGTGTCCCCCACATTTGCTCTGTTGGACCACTTGTCTTGGTTTGAAAACCCAGGTGTCTGCTAAGGAAGGCTGGAGTCGCCCTTGAAATGGAAAATGTAAACCCCCTCCCTCTGAATTATCATAATTATGAAATTAAGGGGCTCTCAGCCAAAGATATGGGAAGACGAATAACAGTTCTTTACTAGGGAAATTAAAAGTACAAATGCAATAGTACAAAAAAGAAAACAAAACACTGCCAGAGTGAGAGCAGTCCCTGCCCCCTGTGTGTCAGGGGGTGTCCCAGCCCCGTCCCAGCCCCATCCATGGGGGCTCAGCCCTCCTGCAGTGCCAGCTGTGGCTCTGCTGCAGCAGGGATCCTGCACAAGGGGGGAGTTTTCCTCTGCAGCTCCAGGGCTGCTGCAGATGGGCCTGGGCTCCCTCTGGCCATGCAGGGCAGCAGAAAGCTGCTCCTCTGGCAATGCAGGGGGCAAAGGCTGCTGTGCTGTGCCAGGCTCAGATTGGATCCAGGTAGGAATGCTTGGCTCCTCCCCTGGGCGGAGCATCTCCCCATGGGATGCTGGGATTGGATCAGCCCTGCAGGGACACTCAGTGGCCATGGACAGCAGAGATCTCCTGGAGGGAGGGTTGGCTGTGGGAGAGATAAAGAAAAAACTGCCCATGGACAGCAGAGAACTGACCCAGCTCTGACAGGTGGGGATAGAACACACACCCAGCTAAACCTGAGACACCCCTCAGAATTGCTGAGATTGCTGGAAATAAGATTTCCAAAGGATGAAAGTGTCTGCACTCCAGGACAGACAGGAGTTCAAATGGACTGCACTTTTTTTTCAGGAATTTTGCAGCATCTGAACTTCAATTAGCTGCCTTTGTATTTCCAGAGCACTAAAAGCAAGGTGAATTCTAGCTTGGTAATTTTTAAGCTTATTTGTTCTCATCAGAGGGTTTTAGCATTAACTTATAAGCAATGCAACTTTTAATGTGATGACAGAGACAGCTTCAAGTAGGTAGAGGTCAGTTCTCAAGGATTTTAGCCTGCAGGAACCTACTGATTTTTAATGGGAGTCACACAGCTCAATCCCTGCATATGGTCTTGAAATTCTTTCCATAAAGCCTGAGTCTTTCCAAGCCTTCATTTCAGCTAACATCATTATAAATACTTGAATGACTTTTGGAGATCATTTAGGATATATCACCAGTCAAAGTGAGTTAGAAACAAATTGACATGCTCTTGCATCTGGGGAAGGACTGGCTTTTCTTTGGGGTTTGTTTTTTTTAATTTGTAATTAAATCATTTGCTCTGAAAGTTGATTGGTATTGACAAAGAGTACATTTTCTTTCCACTGAATAAATTTTTTTCCTTTACTTTGTGAATCAAAGATGAAAAATTTACCACTTTGACACTAAGGTGAAAAAACCTGAAAGTTTGAAGAATTCAGTGTTGTGGTCAGCACCTCTGGACCTTACAGTTTCAGGGAGAGCTTGACTTCCAGAGAAGACCCTTAATAGAGATGTTTTGTTGGAACTTTTCCTTTCCTTTTCTTTTTCTAGGAAGGCCTCCCTCAAATGCAGTGTTTAAAATCCACCTCTCTCTAATAACTGCAGGATAACCTGCTCAAAGCTCCTCAGTGACCAAGGAGCCCAAGATCTATTAGCTCAATGTTTGAAATGGTTATCCAGCCTCACTGCCAAAATGTAGGGCATTCATTTTCCTGGATCACTGAGCTAAATGATTTTTCTTAGCTCAGACCTAGGGGCAGGAACACAGGCTCTTGGCTCCCAGTCCAGTGCTCTAAATATTTCTCCTTTGTCAGAGAGATGAGCAGCAAATAAATTCACACAAGCCCTTGACAGGAAGAGCATGTGTGGTGGGAGGAGGTACTGCCAGATACTGCATACTTAATTCAATTAAGGAGTTAGTGTCTGTTTATAGTTAATGGGGATTTAAGGATACATTCCTCAAACGTGCCCTGAATTGCCCCCTGGAGAAGCCCTTCCCTCTCCTAATCTGGGACTGAGGTGTCTAAAACCTTGTCCATCTTTTCTGAGTCCACAAATCAGCCTGGACGGTCTCTTCTCTGGTGCGATTATCCGCCAGAGCAAACTGTTTCACTGACAGCTTTTGCCCAAGGGGGCATGGATTACTTCCAGCTGTAGGTATTTCCTCCTGCAGAAATTACCACCTACTTCTAGCCACAAGGAAACCTGCCTGACATCTTTCACTGCTGACATCTGCTAAAATGCAGCCTTGGTGAGCTGAGGCCCAGCTCACCGTGCACGGGGAGCCCTCAGGAGCCTGCCTAGGCCAGGCTTTCCCTTTCATGCGGTGAAATGACTCATTTTGTAACCCTGCTTTGGCTGGGGGAGCACAGGGGGAAGGAGGGGGCATGGAGGAAGCCCAAGGGAGTCTTCAGCTTTGTCTTTTCACAGTGTCCAGGGTGTGGGAGAGAGTCTGCAGAGGGTTTTGTCTGGTGAGGTGTCTGTGCCCTTCCTAGTTAGGGGCTGTACCTTGAGATTCTAAAATTATGGCCTAACTTTTGGCTAGTAGGATTGTCTGTTTATCTCTCTTCATTTGAAAAGTAAGTTTATATGTCCTGGTTCAGGGCAAATTTGGAAGAGAACCCCCAAAGGGGCTCCTCTAGGAAAGCAGATTCATTTGGCCCCTCACCCCAGCCGATCTGGGAGAAAATACTTCCTTGGAGAAAAGTGGAAAAAACCTGTTTATTAAACAATAAAACCTAAACAATACTAAACAATCAAACCCCTTGCTGCTCCAAAAGAGATGACAAACCCAGAAAGTCCCCTCCCTGGGTTGCAGCTGAGCTCACTCAGTCTCTGATCAGTCCCTCAATGCTGGAATTGTCGCAGGCCAGGCCTGGCCTGGTGGCCACAGGTGTGACCTGCCAGTGCTCCCCTGGATGTTCAGTCCAGAGCAGGTTAAATAGAAAGAAAAAGGAAAAATGAAAAAAAAAACACAGTCCAGGGAACTTCTTTGCCTCAGCTAGCTAAAACTACCTAAAAGCAAAGGAGAGCTCTGTCCCACTGTCCGTCCATCTGCAGATAGCACAGTTCAGGAGCAGGAATGTGGAGGAGTGAGTGCAGTTGAAAACAAACTGCTGCTTCTTCTCTGCCCCCTTCACTCTCTGCAGCAAGTCTTAAAGGGGCAAAACTTATTATTCAGCATAAACAGAACAAGATGATTGGGGATAAAAGCATCATATAGTCAGCAGTATTGATGTGAAATGGCATTGTTTTTGCTAAACTGAGCATTGCTTCCTCTCATGTTCAGTGTTTCTGAAGGCTGCAAGTCTGGGCTGGGCAGGAGGTTGGGTTATTTGCCTGACTCGTGGCTGTCATGGACATGCTGCCATTAGCCTGGTGCTGCCCTCTAATCTCTGGCTGTACTGAACCCAGAGAGCAGCAGAGCTGCTGGAGTCCCCCTGCTCAGCTGCCTGCCCTGGTTTCTGTGTTGCCTGATGCTAATTTAGTTCTAATTAACTGAGCTCGGGGGGTTTGTGTGGTGGGTGCTGCTCCTATGGGGTTTGTTGGTGCTGGGGAGGCAATGGCAGCTGTGGCTCAGAGCAGCCCTTTGAGGTTCTTCATCACCTGCACCAAGCCCTGCAGTTGCTTTTCCAAGCAAGGCTTTTTAGGATGAAAGGAGTTCTGGGTTTGTTGTTGTTTTGTTTTTTTTTTTTTTTTTTTTTTTTAAATCCCAAGAAATTAACTTTTCCATGAATAAGGAAAATATTTCTTTAGAAGTTCTGGTTTCCAGCTCCTAAATTTTTTATATCTATTCACATAACAGCTGAGCAGCTTTTCTGTACTAATGTCTGCTTCACTGTGCCTGTTTCTCAGGGGCACCAAATCTGTCTTGCATTAAACTCTGGTTCCTGTATTATTTTAACTCAGCCTTTTAGAAGGTGGTTCATTTCTAGTGGCAGGTGTAACAAGTCTGTATTTCCTGCTAGCTCTGGCCCATGCTTCCTAATGCTGCTGAGCTGGGCTGGATCAGGCTCTCCTCCTGCCTGTTTTGGGGCAGGTTCTGCTCCTTCCTCCCCTGTGAAAGCCAGACATTCCTTGTGCTCATTTCAAAGTGACCCTCCCTGGGATCTCCTGCAGCAGCACTTCACCCTGACATTGATAAACCACAACATATTGTTTAACATATTGTTCCCAGTCCAACATATTGTTCACATTCATCATGGAAGCAATCAGTACAGACCATTTTATTGCAAACCTGTTTCCTGGTGCTCATCATTAGGTCATTAACCTTAACAATGTCAACATGTTCTCAGTATGCAGTTTAATTGGAGAGCAGTGCAGAGCATTGCACAGGCTGTGCCACATACAGGGCACAGTTTAGGAGAAACAGAAATGCTGCACCAGCATTGCTCTGCTGAAAAATAAAGTCAGGCTTGGACAGGAGATGCTAATGAAATCATGTAGCTGTACCTTGGAGGACTCAAGGAATCTCTGAGCACAACCATAATTTCCTGTGAGCACCTATGCCAGGGGAAGGTTTTCATTTTACAGTATCCAATTCCAGGAACTGATTTTTGTAGGGTTTTTCCTGTGGTACTTTTGCCAGTTTCAAGGAAAAGAGATGGGCAGTCCAGTGACTTTTGCTCCTCTAACTGCAAACCCTGATCTTGGCAAGGCTTTCCTCTGAAAGTGCTTGTTAAAGCAGCAAAGCTCATCTCTCCTGGGGCCAGCTGCTCCCAGGCTATGTGACAGAAATTCAACAAACAACTTGCATGTGGAAGAGCCTCGTAGGAGCAAGTAAATTCTTCAGGAAAATGTCCTGATTGTGTCCTAAACTGTGGGGAAAATTTCTTTTTTTGCTTTTCCTACAAGACTGTGTAGTCAATTATAAAGTATTATATTCTCTGTATGAGTTGTGCTTGGTTCTTATGGAGATGATCAGGACACCACCACCTTTCTTAGTGTAGATGGTCAAACTCACAACCTCATGTCTTGGGCCAGGTCTTGGCAGTGTCACTTAAATCTTCCCATAATACTGATGACCTGTGGTTGGAAATTTAAGGTACCTGTGGGATGTCATCTTCCATTTCTTGTTGATTTTTATTGGCAATTAGGTAGATGTGAACGTTTCAGCCTCAAGTTCTGCTGGGTTTTGCTTGCCCTGCAGCAGTACTTAGGCGGGGTCTAATTAACTCCTGTGCACAGACTGAGAAAGTGCATCAGTTTCTCCTCCCTGTTCCAGATGAAACCACAAATTGCTCAGCATTGCAAAGCCAGGGACCAGGTCTGTGCTGCAGGAAAGGAAGAGGTGTGGCAGGGAAAGCATGAGGGAATGGCAGGTCTTTAGGGGATCCTCTTCTGTTGCCTCCTCCTTTCCTATGGAACACGTGTCCTTTTTCCTGCCAGCCTGGCCTATTTCTGCTGTCTCATATTTTTGTACTTTAGCATGGAGCACTGCTGTGCCTTGACAGGAAAGTCCAGAGGTCTGATTGACACCCTGTTTCTTCCCCATTACAAAATAAACTAATTTCTTCAGCTTTGTACAATATTCTTTTGAAAACATTATTGATCTATGCAAGTCTGTAGAGTGAGTAATCAGTATCCACCAGTTTGGGGAGAATAAATAAATCAAGGGACACGAAATGATGGATGAGAATACCATTGAGTGCTTTTTGAACTGATGCTTTGTTCTGACTGCTCAGCTCCTGAAAGGCTGGGCTGGATTTTGTAGCAGCAAACTGATGTGAAAGCTTTGCCAAGTCCTAATTAACCCAGTTGCTAAATGTTACTGAGTGATTTTGAACCAGTGATGTTTTCTAGGCTAACTCTTATCCAGTTAAAGACAATAGCTTGTGAAGAAGGAAAGGCTTCCCTTCCTCTTACTGTGGCATTGATAAAGTGTAATCAAGCTTGGTGGTTTGACATTTGTATTTACCTGAGCCTGTCTGCAGGGATCATT
The DNA here is from genome assembly GCF_028769735.1 of Zonotrichia leucophrys gambelii. NCBI lineage: Eukaryota > Metazoa > Chordata > Aves > Passeriformes > Passerellidae > Zonotrichia > Zonotrichia leucophrys. The sequence goes on along the minus strand of NC_088188.1, from coordinate 2,563,021 downwards.
CAGAGCCAGGTTGGAGGGCAACAGGAGATGGTAACATTGGAGGGCTGCAGCCCTATAAATCCAGAGAAGCTGCTCCCCTTATCTGTCTCTAAATTCACTGTACACCTCACACAGAACTTGCACATGTCCAGCCTGAAACACAGCCTCAGTGGAAAGCAAGAGCTTTCTGTGTGCTTTGTGCATGGGGAAGTATTGGGATATAGGTTATGGACTTTGGACCTGGTCAGCATAAGAGATTTGATAACAGGATGCCTTGGCAATAGCAAACAGAACTTTAAGGATTAAATCAAGATTGCAAGAAGATTCAATCAGGCTGACTTACTGGAAAAAGAAAACTACACCAGACTTCTGCAAGCAAGAGATGTTTAAAATGTATAAATTTGTTTATGTGACGATTAACCCAATCATTGTAGTAAAACATTACTAACCTTTCTAAAATACAATATAAGCATTTGTATCCCACAATACATTTGGATTCTTTGACCATCTCATGAGTCCCTATCTCTCTCTTCATTGCTGATAGGGAAGCATCCAGCTGTAGGGCTGTGGGATCAAGGCCCTGGGGCTGCAGATCAGGAATCTCCCTTTTGGTTTACAACTGCCAGAATCAGCAATCTTCCCCCAGAAACCTCCTGTCTCATCCCAGTCTGTGTTCTCTGCTGCCTGGATCCAGTCTCAAAACACACCTAGCTGGTCCTGCTGAGCTCTGAGTCACAACAAGCTCTCTTCATCCTCAGCCCACCTCCCTGCACCGTCAGGATATTAAAGTCAGGATATTAAAACCTTCTAGGGAGCTAAGTACCATTGTTTAATCTATAATTAAAAGGCCAGATAACCAGATAACAATCTTGCAGACAACATGGCCTGTCTAAATCAGCCTGAGCTTTCTCTGGAGCTGTGGCACAGGGAAGCAATTGTCCTCTGAATACAGCCAGGTCACCAGAGAGATGGAGGGGAAACAGGGGAAACAGGTGCAGTTTCAAGCAAATGAGAACAGCTCAGGAGAGTGGGGAGGAGGGGCAGTCTATTGATCAGGCTGCACAGCCCACTGAAATCCAACAGGGCTGCTTCAAGGATTGACTTTGTTTCAAAAGCAGAAGGGTTTGGAAAAGTCTGTTTGATGGGAATGGAGAGGAAATCAGGAAATCAAAGCAATGTGTTCTTTCTCTCCCCATCCATTGAATGTAGTTTCTTGAACAGGCTTTGGCTGTCATTTCCTGAATGCTCAGGGAGCAGCTGGCCTGAGGTTCTATAAGTATTAGCAGAGATCAAATAGGGTGAGTGTAACTGTGGCATGGCTGGGGAAGGGAGAAGGGCTGGAACACTCCATGTGCCTTGTTATCAGTGCTAAGATGCCCAATGTCTGGGAAGAATGATGCACAGAACTCCCTGATATCAGAAGGCTAATTGTTGCCACATTTCTCTTCACAGAGAAAAGCAAGGCACAATTCTTCCCAAGGATTTCTGAGATTCACATTCCCTGAATCTCAGAGAAAGAAAAAACTCAGTTCTTATCACTTGCTGTGCCTATGTTGTGCCAAAGTAGAATGCAATATGGAGATTTTTTACCCAAAGTGAGGATGTTTTGTTTCCTTGCCCTATCAGGGCCAAATGTGTGTGTGGGGACTGTCGACTGACAGACACGAGATTCAGTGCAGTGTGAGCAGGTGTGTGCAGAGTGAGTGCTTGGCAGATTCAGTTTAGATGAAATCTATATAGTATAGTATAATAAAGTAATTAATTAGCCTTCTGATATCCATGGAGTCAGATGCATCATTCTCTCCCCTTCATTGGAGTCGCCTTTGATTTACAATAGCTAATTAATTACTTTATTATACTATATTATACTATAACTGTTAAAATTAGGTTGGAAACTGTTGTAAAATAGTTAATAATTATTAAGCATGCACTGTTAGTTTGGTTGTTATATTGTAAAAGGGGTTTAAAGGGCAGTTATAAGAAATACAGTACTCAAGGTACCATAACACACCTCAGTAAAGTGCACCAGGAGCCAGCCTGGACAGAACGGTCATGGGCCAATCGAGCGCCTTAAACCTTCATGCAAATGAAGGATCCAAATAGAAAACAATCCAAAGGGACAAAAAACCAGAATAAAAAGGGGCATCTGACCCAGGGAAGCTGTGTTGCTCCACCTGGACCATCAGGGCCATCATCGGGGCCATCGCTGCTGAGCAGCCCCAGCACTGGCGCTGCTCCATCCTGGACGGGAATGCTCCTGCTCGACCCGGGCCCCCTTGCTTTGGGCCTTTCTTTTGTTATAATAAATGCTGAAATCACTTTAGTACTGGGAGCCTGCTCTCGTTTTTAATGACAACTGTATTACAGAGTATTACACTAATAACTATCACTAACTAACTAAAAACCCAAGACTCTACCCAAGTCCTGACACACCCACGTGGATCTAATTTGTCAATGAATCCAAAACACTATCACCAAATCCAATCAAGCAATCACCTTGGGTAAACAATCTCTAGAACACATTCCACATGGGCACAAACACAAGAGCAGCAAATGAGATAAGAATTGTTTTGATGATTCTTTTATCTGCTTCTTTCTGTTCAGAGGGCATGTGAATACCACACGTTGATCTCTGTCATTTAAAGAAATAAACAGGCTGCAGGAAACCTAAATCTGCTCAATCAGCTGCTTAACCTGGCCTGACAGCCAGCCTTCAGAGACACCTTCCCCAGCTCCAGATCAGGTTGAATCAGCAGGTTTTGCCCTGTGAGAAGCCTGGCTCCCCTCGGGCATCAGCAGAGGGATGGAAAGCAGGGACATGCTGCTGTGCTTGAGGGCACAGTGTAAAAACTCTCTGAGCCCTTGCAATGCCTGATGGAGGGACAACTGATGGAGCTGAGGACTCCTGGCAGAGGCACTTGTGTGTCTGAACTGACATCAGCTAGCCAAGACTGATGTTATGAAAGAAAATAGCAGTAATAAATAAAAAGGAGTTGGGCAACTGGCTGATGCCCACTAGGATAAAGATAAGAGGTCTGGAGGGAGATGGAAGGTGGGAAGGTGAATGGAAGAAATGGCAGGGCAGAAATCAGAGACTCAGCTTCTGCCACTGGCTCCTTCCCTGGCCCTGGCCAAGGTGAACCATCCTGCTCTGATTTTGTTAGTAACAAATTCAGTTAATAACTCCAAGCTGGTTTAACCCCTGGTGGTGTTGGATGAGTGATCTCTCCTGGTCCTTACCTTCACCCGTGAACCCTTTGTTATATTTTCTCCTCCTGTTCAGCGGTGAGGGGAGTGACAGAGTAGCTTTGCCTGGCATCCAACCAGCATCAACCCACTACAAGTTTCCATCAAAAAATGCCCAAAATACATTTAAAGCAAAGAGTCCAAAACCTCTTCAGTAAGCCCAGAGTCAACTGTTCTAACTAATGTATTTTAGCATGATCGTAGCAGAGCCTTGATGAACAGCATCATCCTCACAGAGAGGCACTGTGGGCAGTCTGATGGTTTATTTATTTCCGTGGGACTCAGGGCTATGTACTGAGCAGCTCCTCAAACCTCACAGCCTGGGGATTGGAGATTCTTATTGGATCTTGCTTCAGTTTGTCCAGCCCAGCCACCTGGAGAGTGGTGGAGAACCTGGGATTAGCTGAAGTATCTGTAGGTTGCAGGCACAGGAGAAGCACAGCTGGCTGTTTTGATTTGTATATGTTTATGTAAATGCCTCATAAAATATCCCCCATTGGGACAAGCCAGAGTCACGCATCATAAAGATCAGCTCCTGTAATGGCTTATTTACAACTGCATTTGCCAAGGTAGAGAAAAAAATATGCCTGTGTTTATAGGAAATTAATTTCTGCCCCTTCAGTGATCAGCCCTGAGCAAGCAAAAGACCTGAATTGTCCCAGTTGCTTCACTCTGGCAGAGAACTGCTCTTCAGAGCCTCCTGCAGTGTAATCTGGTGGGGATGTTTAATCAGAAAACCTTAAAGCAGCAAGGTCCCAATCCAGCCAGCTCAGTGCTCCTGCAGCAAGCAGTCCTTCAGCACAGCACTAAATCTCACCTTAATTTTACACCTGTGCAAAGCCCAGGTACCAGGCTGGGTTCAGGAAGGTGTGTAGCGCTTGTGCTGAAGAAGAATGGGTTTTTGCCTTGGGCTTGAATTAGCATACAAAGAAGGAAATGCCTTACAAGGCAGATCGGCCAGGTTATTTAAAACATAAAACAACCCAAGCATGACAGGTCCCACCAAGGGAGGAGCAGTTCTTAGTGCCTGTAGATGGTGCTCTGCCAGCTCCCTGTGTGGGTGAATCCACACTCACCCCAGATTTATGCAGCACCCCAAAATTCTCATGGCTCAGTGCTGCTCCCATGGCAGAAGAGGTTGTGACTCTGCTGGGACTGAACCTTGAACATTTATATATGTGTAGATTATGAAAAATGCATATTTTATGATTGGCTTTTTGCAAATATTAAAATGAATATTATATGTGTTATGTTAGAAAGTTATGCTGTGTTAATTTTCTTAAGTAGTGTGTTAAATATAGTTTTAGGTTATAACATAATGATAAAATAGAAACTATGCTATGTAAGATACTTTTTTAAAGAAAAGACTCGCAGTGAGATAGCAGCCACAGGACACCTAAATCTTTCAGAGAAAGAGAATTTATTGCTCCATTATCAGAAGAAACGAACTTCTTCCCACCTTGCTCAGCCCTAAAGATGCTGTCAGGATTCAGAGGAAGAAGCTGACACTGCCCAGACAGAATCCTGTGTTTGAATGGAATTTATGCATCATGTATGAGGTGTATGAATATGCACCAGGCTGTTGCTTTTAAGGGTTAATCCTCTGTTAACGTGGGTCCTTTTTTGGGCTTATTTTGCCCAGAAAGAGGTACCTGGATGTCCATAACTCATTGTTTTTACTGTCTCATATTGTTCTAATCCAAATTGTTCAAATTATTATTACTCTAATTATATTACTATTTTTATAACCATTTTCTTATTATTAAACTTCTAAAATTTTAAAAACAAGTGATTGGCGTTTTTTTACATAGATGTTCTGCAGAAAGCAGTTGGATCTTCTAAGTCTTTAGGTAAGTCTTACCCTTCAGGTAAGATTTTTGTATCAAGAATGTAACTGCGGAATGCTGTGGATAAACCAAACCTGAACTGTTTAACTCTGCAGGACTTCTCAAGAATTAAGAAAGAGTAGGTGGAAATCTTGTTCAAACTGAAGCCAGCCATTAATTTATCTATAATTCATTAATCATAGGTTTTGTCCTGAAATCTGTTGTAAACTGCAAACCCCTGTGCAGTGGCTGTCAATGGAAGCAGGGCTTCCACCTGTCCCTTTGTGGCTAAGGATTAATCCCATGAGACCTAAAGAGCAGCAGATATGGGCAGATACCCAAATTAAGTGTTTTATCTCTATCACCCCACCCTGTGTGTTAAATCTTGCCCTGGCTGAGCCCAGTCAATGAAAGAGAAGTCTGTTTTCTTGCATGACCCCCTTCAAATTTGAGGAGTTTCCCTGACAAAGTGATGCATAGTTATGGGCTCAGTAAATGGTAGAGTGATTTATGGCTTACACACTGTAAATCAATAAAAAGAATCACAGACATTGACAGCACGTTCACAGCCCATTTCTTTAAATGGAAGGCACTTTTCTATCCTTCCCATTTCAGACTGCTTGGCCCACAGGGAGGTTCCTGCCACTAACGAGTGCTAAGAGAGTCTTTATAAAGCTTGTAAAACCTACATCTTATATAATACTTTTCCTTAGATGCCCTTTCTTGCTGTATCATCATTTCCAGTCATAGAAAGCACTATGTCCTGCACCCTGCCTTATGTGATTTCCCCCTCCTGGACAGTTTATGAACAAAACGCATGAAAAATCTCCAGGATTTTAAGCCCCTCCAGACCAGTCCCTCTGGCTTCCCAGGGCTGGTGTAAACCCCAGTTTAGGTGTGTTTTGTTTGTGTGACTCTTGGTGTGAGGTCAGGTATGTGCTGCAGGTCTTGGGAGTGGGAGATGCAGCAGGAGAGGGAATTTCCCCTGGGCAGGAAGCTGTGGAGGAGCTTTGGGTGCTGCAGGTTGGATTTGGAAGGGTCCCATGGAGGGAGCCTCATGCTCTGCCCTCTGTTGGGAGTGTGTGGGCACAGGGCTGTATTGTATTTGCAGGGTACCCTGATGAGGGGAGGAATCATGAATTTGACTCCAAGTTCTCAGAAGGTTTATTTATTATGATATGATATGATATGATATGATATGATATGATATGATATGATATGATATTAAAGAATACTAAGCTAAACTATACTAAAGAATACAGAAAGGATACTTACACAGTGCTAAAAAGATAATAATGAAAACTCCTGACTCTTTCCAGAGTCTCAACACAGCTTGGCCCTGATTGGCCAAAGAGTGAAAACAACTCCCAGCAGAATCCAATGGAACAATCACCTGTGGGTAAACAATCTCCAAACACATTCCACATGAGCACAACACAGGAGAAGCAAATGAGATAAGAATTGTTTTCCTTTTCTCTGAGGCTTCTCAGCTGCCCAGGAGAAAAAATCCTGGGCAAAGGGATTTTTCAGAAAATATCATGGTGACAAATCTGCAGCCACAAATCAGAGGAAACAGGAGCAGGGGGAGCAGTGGGTGCAGAGAGACCAGCTCTGCAGGGCTGGATGGCAGCAGTTCCTCTGAGCCAGGGAAGATGGGGCTCTTCCATTTTCCCTGACCAAACCACAATCCTACTACACCCCAGCAATGATGGGGGTGGTGTAGAATAAACAACTTGGCCACACTGGGCTGCTGCTGAGCTGCACCATCCTTCTCTTCTTCTCAGGCCACAACTGAAATCTGAGCAGCTTGAGGAGATTTAGTGTCTCCCTTGTTTCTTTTGGTGAAAGAACAGGATACATGCTTTGCAGGGTGGGCATTATCCATTGCATTGCAGCCCCACATGCTGCAACCACCACCTCCTTCTCATGTGCAAAAGTAAATGAAAAATCAGCCATGATTCTAATTACTCTATGCTAATTGGGCTGCATTCAGGCTTCATTGATGATGCTATTATGCTGCAAGAAAACAAGGGCAGCATATGTACTTACCTTGCTCTACTTATCCTATGATTATTCTCTGTTAGTACAGGAATATCCTAAAGTATCAGCCTGCACACAAATTAGCCCATGCAATGGACCACTGGAAGTTCAGCCCTGGAGCACATTCACTCTCTCTTTTTCAGCATCAAATGCAGTATCAGGGATGCTACAGCAGCTCCAGGCACTTTTATCTTGTATTGGGTTTAGCTTGTAACAGCATTTGCAGTGGTGTGTTTCCTCACAAGAAAACACTTTTGTATTCCCACCCAATCCATCCTGATGTCCTTATCTAACAGAATCTCCAATGCAGAGTTTCACCAGGGCCTCTGGAAATCCTGCTGCCTGGGGAAGCATCACCATGTGCCTGGCAGCTCCTGTGCCTGCCTGCCAATTAGCTCTTGATGAGGGGAGGAGGGTGTTCCATGCTGGATTGCTCACTCCTGCTTTGGTAACTTGAGCAGAACTTGTTTTCTACTGTAAACTGGACTGAGACATTTGCATATTGTTTTTTGCAGTAGTATCTAATATGCTGAGAGCTCCTGGAGTCATTACAAAATCATCAGTGCTTGTTCCAGTGTGATATATTCTGTTTGTCTAGCTGGCTGTTTTCCTACCATATGTATTTATTGAAACTGGCTGAATATCTTTTTCTGTGATGTTTTGCTTATTTATTCAAGAATGAGTTCATCAAAATTCAGCCAAGCTTTCTGTCCTCAACATACAGAGATCTAATCGAGCATTTGAACACACCCATCACAATAGCAACTGAATGCAAAATTCCATGTGATTCAAAAACTGAATGCAAACTTGATAGGAGCAATGGAAAAAGTCTGCCTGCCCCCACATCCATCTTGGGTTTTACTCTGTGAGACTGTAATGACCTTGAGAGGTAAAGGAGGAAATTGAGAACCTCCTCAAGCTGCACCAGGTTCAAATTGGATATTTGGGAAAATAATAATTTCATGGAAAGGATTGTCAAGCACTGGAACAGGCTGCCCATGGAAATGGGGAGTCACCATTCCTAGGAGTGTTCAGAATAACTGTAGATGTGGCACTTGGGGACATGGTTTAGTGGTGGTGCCACGCTGACAATCGGATTTCATAATCTTAAAAGTATTTTCCAGCCTTGACAATTCAATGATTTCTCCATTTAAGGCACCTGGTAACTCAAACCTCACTCCAGTGGGAGCCCCTGGGGAGTTTCTAGAGGTGCCTGTCTCAGAGCCCATCAATGAGTAAAGTGGCCATGATATCATGTTCAATATTGTGGTCTCATCAGGGAGAAGGATTTGTGTTGCATTAAGCAAGACAGGGTTGCTAATATCCACTGAGGTTTACATGGGAAAATTTAAAGCCTATTCCAGTATATTAAATGAGGCTGAAAAGCTTCGATCAATAATTTCCCTTGTATGAAAAATAAGAGATGAAAATGAAGGTAGATTGATTCAAAATACTTAATGCCAGATACTAGCTGATGGAAGTACCTTGTAAATAGCATTTTGTACAGTTGCCAATGAATTACTCTAAATTGTGAGGGTGATTGAAATGTGTTTTATAATGTTCATGTCCAGTTTAGTGGCCATTTACAAAATTTAGAAGAATATGAAATCCCCAAAGAGTAAATGAGCAGCCAGCAAAACCCAGAGTAGCAAGCAGTGGTAGCTTGCAAATGAGATCTTTTAGTAGTTTATTAGACCAAAAAAGCCAGAGTTCTTTACAAGCAAGAAGACTCAGTGCTTTAAATGTGTGTTTAAATTTTAAAATGTGTTTTCTAAGTACTTCCTTTTTCATCAACCCTCTATTTTACGTGGAGATTATGATCTTTGATGTGAAAAGTGAACTGGATGTGGTTTTTAAAGTTAATTTGGTAATAAAAGAACACTTCCTTCTATGAAAAAACTACTCTCAGCTGGGGCTGTTCCTATAGGACTGTTTTGTATCTCATCACTGATTTCTGCAGGGAGCTAGGGTTGAGCTTGTGAGGTCTCCAGAACGAGGTGAAAGATGAGGAATCTGACTCCATGTTTTCAGAAGGCTGATTTATTATTTTATGATATTATATTAAAGGACGCTATACTAAAACTATACTAAAGAAAGAGAAAGGATACATCAGAAGGCTTAACCAGAATGAATACTAAAAACTGGTGACTCCCTAGAGCCTGACACAGCTGATGATGATTGGTCATTAAGTAAAAACAATTCACATGAAACCAATCAAACAATCACCAGATGGTAAACAATCTCCAGACCACATTCCAAAGCAGCAAACACAGGAGAAGCAATCAGATAATTATCATTTACATTTTTCTCTGAGGCTTCTCAGTTTCCCATGAGAAGAAATCCTGGAAAAGGGATTTTTCCAGAAAATGTGACAGTGACAAGTTAGCAGAGTTGTGTTCCTTTGCTGGCTCACTGGGGTAGGTGGTGACTTTGGGCAGTGGTGTGGTGACTCCTGGGGACAGCCTGTGGTCCAAGCCAGAAGAAGATGGCCAAAGACACCTCATCATCCCTCACAGCCTCGCTCCTGTGTGTGCAGAAGAGCCTTGCAGCCTCTCTCCCCTTTCTCAAAGGTTTTTCTGGTTCCCTCTTGCTCTGTGAGCTCTCCCAGGGCTTTTCCCACCAGTGCTTGGGAATTCTGCAGTGTGGGTCTACTCTGCGTCCTGAGACCACCAGGCAAACCAGCAGGAGATCCAGAAGGATCCGTCCACATTACATCCCCTGGGGGCTTGGCTTTCATTAGAATCAGCAGTGAGCACCAGTTTTTGCTTGTGTGCTCTTGTGTGGGTGTAGTCACAAGGGAAAAGGCTCTGCACTGTGCAAATTTGGGTCTTAACCATTCTGAGAAGTTTGTTTTGTGCTGATTTTTTTTCTGCTTTAATGCATGGTGGCACTGCACAGCTGATATTGGAGCTGAGTGCTGGCTGAAGCCAAGACTTCCTGCAGACAGATCCCACTCCAGCAGCTCTCTGACAAGTGAGTGACAGCCAGGCTGCCTGCACAGAGGTCACTTGCACTTTCTGTCCTCCAGAGAGCCCTGGGGTTTTTGGGGTTTTCTTATCTCCTTAATGAGTTTAGTAGGAAAGTCTCTGCTTCAAAGTAAAGGGCTCTGGGGACAGCTCATTGCAGCTTTCCCAAGAGGTCTTAGAAAAAAAGAGGGATAGTGACTTTTTACACAGTTACAGTGATAGGATAAGGAGAAATGGTTTCAAACCAAAGCAGGAGAGATTTTAATTGGCTGTTAGGAAGAAGTTCTTCTCTGTGAGGGTGGGCAGGCCCTGGCACAGGGTGATGCCCCTGGATCCCTGGCAGTGCCGAAGGCCAGGCTGGACAGGGCTTGGAGCAGCCTGGGACAGTGGAAAGTGTCCCTGCCATGTCACTGGGTGAGTTTTAATGTCCCAACCTAACCGTTCTGCCATTCTATTAATGTCTTCTTGAGTGGAGCTGGTATTTATAATACAGCATTTTGAGTGCCCTGGCACCTTCCTGCTCCATGATTATATAACCAGGAGGAAAAAGACAGATTGCAGCTGCTGGTGCTGTAAAAGCAATGGCTAATGATGAGTTTTGTCCTTTACTTTAGGCTGTTTTATTGGAATAGGAGAAAACTCACCCAGGAGGGGCTGTGGAGTGCCCACAGGGTTATGCTAATCACCAGTGCCAAAAGAAAAGTGCTAGAAAAGTAATATCTTCTCATGAGTAACAGGAAAACAGCTTTTTTTTTTTTTTTCCTGGTGATTCAGTCCACTAATTAGTTTCCAATACTCACTCCACAGGATTTTTTCAGGAAATAGGTCTTTCTATTTATAAATTGTTGTTCTATCAAGTCACAATTTTTAATTTGTGGCCTTGAGGATTTTCATTTCCTCCTTGTGAGGTGCATTTTAACTAAGCCATGTTCCATCAGCCCTGTACAAGCTGCTGCCAAAACTGCTCTTGCTGTCTCAGCCTAGGCCTTTGTGGAGAACAGGGAAGCTGGGACAGGGCTGAGACCTCTTAATAGAAATGAGCTGGAGAAGTGACCTTTCCTCACTTTCTGGCTCTTCTGTCTGCCCTTGGAGCCCTTTGGGCTGAGCTCTGTGGCCAGGACTTGCTGTGGTGGCTTTCCCTCAGCTCCTGTTCAATGTGCAGTTGGGAAAATCCATATAATCCAAAGAACTGGCTGGTTCTCCACAGCTGATCATAGAGCCTTATGATATCTTGGGTTGGAAGGGACCCACAGGATCATCAAAGTCCAGCTTCTGGCCCTGCAAAAAATGGGGTTTGGAATCAGGATCTACATTGCAAATCCTTTCCATGTTTGGGCTGCTGTGGGATTTTCATTTTAACTTCTTGTAAAACGTGGCAAGCTTTTTTATCCAGTGTTGATGGTGTAAGTACAAAATCTCAGAGGATATTTCTTCAAAGATCTCATTTTGACTTAAAAAACACAGTCAGGTTCTGCGTCATTCCTCCATATGTTTTTTCTTGATACAAGAATCTTGTGATGAAAGTGAAGAGACTTGCATTTTATCTCTGGCATTGCTTGCTTTGTTTCAAAATCATGTTCAGTATTTGCACACTCAAAACAGGCTCTTTCTGTTCATTCATACTTTTTCTTGGAGGTTATTAAGGGCAATAAAGGACAGAGCAATGCCTTTCTGAAAGCTGGGTGCACGGTGGGGGTGTTTGGAGTGCTCATTCATGTTCATACATGTGACTTGTCCAGGAGAAGCAGGTGAGGATTAATGTGCATTACTCAGGGCTGAACACATCTAATTCACAGAATCACAGGCTGGTTTGGGTTAGAAGGGACCTTACATCTCATCTTATTCCACCACTGTGGCATTCACATTCTCTGAACGGAGAGTGACATAATTCTCTCTCTCTCAGGCTTTTCCTGGAGAAGCACAGAGATCAAAACAATTCTTATCTCATTTACTGCTCCTGTGTTTTGGAACATGTGGAATGTGTTGGAAGATTATTTCCCTGAAGGAATTTGCTTGACTGGATTCTGGTGTGAGTGTTTTGTTTTCTTGACCAATCTCTGCAAGTTGTGTCCTGGTGGTCAGTCAGGAGAGATTTTGTTGAGTGCTTGTGCAGTTTCAGTTTAGATGTAGTGTAATATGGAATAATATAGTATAATAAAGTAATTAATTAGCCTTCTGATATCATGGAGTCCTCCTCATCATTCCTCCCACCCGTAGGGCAGAAATTACACCAATACACCCCTGCCATGGGGACACCTTCCACCATCCCAGGTGTTCCAAGCCCTGTCTGACCTGGCCTTGGACACTGCCAGGGATGGAGCAGCCACAGGATTTCTCTGCTCTGGGAAACCAGAGAAATCCTTCACCTGAAGGCTGAGCCACATCCTTGGCATTTCCCAGGACTTGAGATGCTGTTTCAGAGTTTTCTGAAGGTACTTGCACAGCAATGGAGGTCTCAATGTAAATCTTCCTCGCTGTTGAAGGGGACCAGCAGAGCATTCTGGCTCAGCAGGGTTTGGGTGGTGAGTGTTGCTGTTGCTCCACTTGCAGAGCCAGGCAGAGCCCTTGGAAATAAAACCTCTGTGAGACTTTACAGACTGAGCAGGGAGAGTGCAGCAGGAGAAATGCAAGAGGGGGTTTCCACAGGCATCAGGTGATGGCCCCTTGAAAGGTGATGGGTGTCCAGAGGATGGAGCCAGGGTCTTGTATGTTGGGGAAGATGAAACAGGAAAGCCTTATAAATGTGGTTGTCCGGCAAAAGATTTTGAGACTACAAAAACTATAAGCGAGATTGAATGAAAGCAAGCTTTGAGATACCTCAGTTACTGAACACCTGGAAAACAATGATGTGGCCGGCTGAAGGTAATCCCCTTTTGATGGAACAACACCCTCTGCTTGCAGACAGGCCCAAGGGTCAGAGCAGACCCTACAGCTTGGCAGAAGGAGCCCAAAGAGGAGTTTTTAGCTGCAGATGTTACTGTCGTGGAGGAAGTGCAGATATGCTTCACTGCCATTGCTCTACACAGCAAACAAATAAGCAGTAATCAGTAAATAAGCCCATAACATTTTCCCCTAGACACTGTCCTCAGATGGCCTGTTTGTGCTAATCCTCCTCAGCACTGAATCACATGCCAGGCAAAAATAAAACCCAAACCTCTGAGTGAGAGAATTTAAACTCAGTGTCTGGGAGAAAACTCCCCCCAAGGCTGGTTTATAGCTTGTACCAGAGAACCCCAGGCCCTGGGCTGGATGCTGAGGCTGAGGCTGCATTTGGAATCTGCTGCTAATTCATAAACATCACAAGCAGTTGATTTCAGCTGAACCCCTTGATTTAATTACACTCTTGTATACAATGGGGACCTTGTGTTTTCCTATATGTAATGAATATTAAGCTGATAGCCCTGTAATTTCCTGTGCCAGGCTTGCTCTCATTTTTTGCATATTGATACCACATTTGGTTTGTTATTTTCCAATTTTCCAGTCTTCTAGACTTGTGCTCAGCGAGTTCTCCATAGTAATTGCTGTTGGCACACACATTTCCTTCCTCAAATCTGCTCTAACACACTGCAACGAATTTTGTCTCATCCTAGAGATTTGCTTGGGTTTCAATTTCTCTTATTTATTCATTGTCTTGAACTCGGCAGCATTGGAATCATGCAGGACTCTGGATATAATTTCATATTCCACAGTTTTAATTTCCTCCTTTTTCCCAGGCATCCCCTCTTCCCCCCAACGTGAGCATGTAGATGGTTTTTATCTGACCCTGTGAATTTCTGCTGTTCATAAGCCACTTTCCAGTGCTGCTTCCCCAGAAACTCCTATCCAAATCTGAACACTAAAATGTATTTAAATGTGGCAGGATCAAAATATTCTGATATTTACCCAGTTTTCTTGGCCTCTTGGTGTGTTTGGTGTTTGTCTAGATTTTTCTCTCTGTCTTTGAGGTGCTCATCTTGCCTTTGGAGGTGAATAAACATCTTTTTTGGGTGTGATTTGGGCATTGGAAGGGTGTGGGATGAGGACAATGTATTTGTGGCAGCATTGGGCTGCTTTTGTAGGATTTGTGTGGAATTAAACCAAAAAAACAAGTTGACAACTTATTTGGGCTTTTATTTGGACTAGAAAAAAGTGTTAATCATGCAAGATATGTCAGCTGATCATGTATAAAAGGCAACCCCAGGCTGCTGCTCTGGAATGCTGGGGAGAAATGCTTGGCCCTGGGAGGGAGAGGGTTTGATGCCTTTGAGTGCACTGTTCTGACAAATTAAGCAACTTAGGAGGAAAAGGGGAAAAAAAAGAGACAAAAAGAAGGGGGGAAAAAGAAACACATTAACTGAGTTGTGTCCATTTCCAAAGGGTGTGTGAGAAAATATGTGCCCTGAGGAGGGTACCTTTCTTGGTTTGGAAAGACAGGAGTCTGCTAATGAAGACAGGAGCCTCCCCTGAAATGGAGAATGTAAAGCCTCCCCACCCCTCTGAATTGCTGTAAATTTTAAATTAAGGGGCTCTCAGGCAAAAATATGGGAGCAGGAAATAACAGTTCTTTAATAGGGAAAAGAAAAAAAAATAAAAGGATAAAATAAACATTGCAGTACACATGAACAACACTGACAGAGTCAGAACCCAACCTGACACCATGTGGGTCAGTGTGTTGGTGGCAGTCCCATTGGAATTGTGGCTCAGCCCTCCTGCAGTGTCAGGGGTGGTTCTGCTGGAGCAGGGATCCTGTAGAGAAGGATGGATTCTTCCTCTGAAGATCCAGTGGGAGAAGAGGCAGCTGCTGTTCCTCTGGGGAATCCAGCGGAGAAGCTGTGCTGGTGTTCCAGAATCTCCAGATTGTATCTGGGTAGGAATGCTTGGCTCCTCCCTCTGGGCTCACATCTCCCAATGGGATGCTGTAGTTCTTATCAGCCATGCAGGGACATTCAATAGCTGTTATCAGCAATGTCCCCTCCTGAGGGAGGTGTGATTGTGGTCACTCAGAGAGATAAAGCAAACTGCCCACTTGACAAAGGTAATCTGCCGTACAGATGGTAATAGAGAACATCTTGCACTGCAATCTGGAACAGCACCCTCTTCCTGAAACCCTTGAGCTTTAGTTTGTGTTCACCAAACAGCAGCTGGGCTGTTTCTGTGGGAGTGCCTGAGAAGGCAACCAGAAGCTCTGGCTCCTCAGGCTCTTGGGCCCTTTCCCACCTCTCACTGCTGGTGACATTCATGTCCTGAAGGAGCAGCTCCACCCTGGCAACCCTCTGATGGCCATGGCATGAGGTGAGCTGCTCTTCTGCTCTGAGTTCATGGCACTGTTTGCCATCCTGGATTTTCTTTCATTTCCCTGGCTGCAAAATGAAAGCCAGATGCCCTCTCTGTTTTTCTTTGTGATTTCTTTCCAAGAATATTTACTGAGAAGAGTAATCCCATGGTGAATAATCATCTTTGCTGGAGCAAAGAGCAAGGAGAGTTGTGCCCAAATCCCAAACCTGGCCTTCACCCATCACACCCCTGACTGTGCTGCTGGCAGGGAGGGGAAACTGGCTGTGCTTACCCCAGGTAAGCACCTACCATTTGTATAAATATTTACCAGTCTTGCTGACTCATTCTTGAAAGTGAAGTTGTATGAAAGCCAAGTTCTTCCTCAGGATTTCGCATATAGTGAGTTTTAGTTATATTTATATTATATATATATTTTTAAATATGTATATATTATATATATATCTAATATATATTATAAATATATAATTGTATATATTTATAAAAATATATATTTATATAAAATAGTTTTATATATTTATATATATATTTATACATATATATAGATATATCAATATGTATATATGTGCATATATGTGTATATGTATTATGTATTTATGAGTTTTTAATCTCAATTCTTGTGTTCTCCACCCATCCCTCTCACCCATCCCATCTTTATCCACTGGCATAAATATTTACCAGTCTTGCTGACTCATTTTTGAATGTGAAGTTGTGTGAAGGCCAAGTTGTTCCTTAGGATTTAGCATATAATGAGTTTTATTTATATATATATATTTATATATATATGAATATCAAGAATATATATTATAAATGTTATATTTTGAGATTCTTATATATAAGAATCTCAATAAGAATTGAGATTAAAAACTCATATATATATACATAAAGATAGATATAGATACATATATAAGTTTTTAATCTCAATTCTTATGTTCTCCACCCATCCCTCAGAGGACTGACCAGTATATTTTAACCAGGTTTTAACCAGTATATTTTAACCAGCATATTTTTGACCAGTCTATTTTTGTACTCTAGTTTCCAATCTTTAAAATCTCTTTCCAGTTTGGTCATCACTGTAGTGCTGGGGAGTAGGCAGAGCCTGAGGCAGGGATCAGTGGATGAAGCAGTCACATTGATGGTGATGCTGCCATGTGATGATGCAAATTTTTCTATTTTTGTCAGAAATTAGAGCCTTGGTGAACCAGAATTTAGATCAAAGATACCATAGTTGGAATTCTGCTTATTTTGTCACCTCTTTCTGCAGAGTAACCTACTTCTGGTGCTACTTCATGTAATCAGAAGCAACCTGTGCAATTAAGAAACTGAGAGACACCTTTAGATGGCAAAGCTGTCAGATTCCTGTCTTTCCCAGTTGACTTTTATTTTCCTTAGTGCTCTTGAGGTCTCTCAGTTCCTTTCAAGAGACAATTCATGCTCGCAGGCTCAGCAATTATTGATGCCTTCCTTTGTCAGACAAGCAGGGTATGTGAGCATGTGTGTACCACTCACAAGGTACACACCACTGCCCTAAATGCATCATTGAACATCTTAAAATTAGAAGCATAAACAACATTCCTTACTGAAAACTCCATTTTACAGAGCTAATTGCACCAACTCTTCATCCACACATATAAAAAGGGAAATAGCCTAAATATATAATTGTTTTTCCTTGACTTGCTCTGATTCCTGCTGCGAGAGCTGGTTGTGGGTATCCCAGCAGGGAATCCCAGGCACCATTACCTCTACAGGTACCTGTGGCAGAGAGTTTTGGGTCAGGAAAAGGGAGATTTTGGGTCAAGAAAGGGGAGATTTTTCTGAGACAACTTTGTGATGAGGATATCACTTGGATTCTGTAGATTTTTAAGTGTACTTTGAATGGTGGGACTTGTTGGGTCTGGATGATCCTCACTTGGATTCAGTTTGATACCACAGAGTTGATTTAATGATTAATATTTTACATTTCTACAGAGCCCAAATCATCCTCCTGGCTGTAGCTGATTTAAATAATGGCTGTTTCAGGATGAAACTGTCTCTCCTGCTCTTCCCTCCCTGAGAAGAGAGCAGAAAGTGGCTGAGCAAGTGGCACATATGGTTGAAATAGTTTTGGAGCAGGAGCTTCAGAGTTATTCATAACAGCTGAGCATGTAATTGTGCATAATGCAGCAGAAACATTTCTCTTCTTGTGATTGAAAGGCATTTGCTTTTGATTGGTGTGCAACTGTTGTACCTGGGAATATCAGGGGACTGTGAATCTGCATTATTTCAGGCAGGAGTGCTTATCAGTCACATCTGAAAACACTGGAGCAAAATGGCCTCGTGACAAACACAGGCAGGGCCAGTAACAACCTTTACAAGGCAGTTTTATAGAGCAGGATAAACAAGAGGGGCTGGATCCTCAGCTGCATAAAACACCCTGGCTGTGCTGCTGCTGCCAGGGAGGAGCTGTGAGAAATTATGCTCACTTCCAAAAAATGTAAAAGGTTTATTAAAGCCTTATCAAAAATACAGAATGTGGAAACAAAGGGCACAGCAGAATCTGTCTGCTCTGGGGTGCCCTGACCCCCAGGGGAGCACTGACTTTGACCCTCATTCATGGAGAAAGTTTCCTAAACTGCAGAATAGACTGGAATCCACAAAAGTGTGAAATAGATTATAGAGAGTAGTGTAGGTGTATCACTTGGTGAGAAATGTAAGTTTTGGGATTTTTAGTATGTAGTGGATGGAAGCAAGATGGAGGGCACAGGGTGTCATTCTGGGCTGCTTCTTCCTTCTTCTTCATGGGTTTGGGTGGCATTTTGTAATTGGGCAGAAAAGTCTGCATTGCAGCTCTCTGGGATCAGTTATTGGGTTAAAAGGGAAATAATCTAGGTGTCAGTTCTTAATTGGATAGTTTCAATTTAAAAGATCTTGTACCAAGAGATTGTTGGCCATTTTTGTGGTGCTTTTCCAGTGTGCTGAGCCTGGTGTGGACAGCATGCAAAACTCTAGATAAGATAACAATAAACAAGAACCTGAAGACTGAAAAGATCCAGTTCATCTCTTTCCTGACACAGAACCACTCCAGGAGGGTCTGCCCTGACAGGGGAGCCCCCAGCCTGAGTCCCAGAAGTTGGGGAATTGGCAACAGGTACCCTGACAACAGAAGACTGAATAGAGAAAATATTACAGCACCAGGAGCAGAGGATTTTCCCCACCATGTGCTCACCCACACCATGGAGGTTTCACCTTTTAACCCTTTAGCTCCCCCAAAGTTCTGTCCACGGACTCCTCCTTCCCTGCCCAGTGCTGGAGATCCCTGCCTGACCCCTTGATTGGAGCTCAGGGGCTGCCACAGGAACGAGTGACCCTCCCAAATGTCCCCAACCCAGGGCACCCCTGAGAACAGCACAAGGGGGGTAAAACACAACTGTAAATCTATAAATCTGCTCCTAACATACATATAAGATATTTGCCTTTTAATTGAGAGAGTGAACCATGGCATTACTCATCTATCACGGAGCTGATGCTCACAGATCCAGGGAAATGTCAGCAGCAGCTGCCCCTGCTGTGAGGCTGTGGTGAAGCTGTGCTGGTGGATGGGTGAAGCAGAGCTGGTGTGGTGGGAGCTGCTCTGGTGAGAAAAGCTTCCTACCAGCAAACCTTTATTTGGAACCTTTGTGAAGCAGGTGAGCTCAGATGCTGACCCAGCCATGCTGTGGCAGTTTGCCATTATCTCAAATCCAGGCACTGCTCACTTCCTTTCATTCTCCCCCTTGGACAAAATATTGACCCAGCAGGCTGGGAGTACCTATTGTGGGACAAAAGCATCTGCAAGGGCTGTGGAGTGCACTTGGACATGGTCCTGTGGACAGGAGGCTGTAGAAGCAGTGATTCATTAGCTTGTACATCTTGTCCATCCTCCCAGGGTAGAACTTGAGGCTGAGTTGCTGTGAGGGACAGATTGCCTTCCACTGGGCTGGGACCAGAGTTTGATCACTGAAGAAACCATGCTTGTACTCAGGAGAGGAGTCCAGTCCACAGATCTGCTGATCTGAGACGTTCATCTGTGTGAAATTCACTTTGGAAGAGTAATATCACCAAAAAGGAAAGCTGGCTGGCTCTCCTAAATTAAGCAATTACTCTTAGACACAGTCCTGTCTGTGAAGTACTTGGAAGTTCATCCTCAGGCTGAGATGGAAGGTGGTTTAACAAGGTGTTTTACAAAGTGTAGGTGGATAAATTCCTGGAGCATATCTGTATAAACCTGCTGTAAAGGCTGCACAGAGGTTAAACAGATAGATAACTTCATGGAAGCTGAGTAATCACACTATTACTCTGTATAATCTTGCTGGAAGGCACATTTTTCTACAGAGCAATGATACAGAAGATATTTGTGTGTAGTGATTACAGCAGCAGAAATCAATTGCACACAGCAAATAATTTGTTAGCACAGGGATGCACATTATGTCATCAATAAAGGGATTAGTTTGTTGAACTATAATGAGGGTGAGAAGAAAGCAAACTTCCTACTGGTGTAGCTAGTCCAGTCACAATATTGGCAACAAATATATCTGGTATACCCACATCCTTCTGGAGACTGGGTGTGTGAGTTTTCCTTAACACCCACTAACTCTATGTTCTTTGCTTCTTCAGTATACACCATAAATACTCATTAATTTCTTTAAAAATTATTTATCCAGGGTTTTATCAATAAATGTAATATTATAGTTATTTTCATTTATCATTAATTAATCATTATTATTAATTTATATAAATTAATAAATGTAATATTAAATTTATTATTTCTTAAAAATTATATTTATCCAGGGGTTTGTAATTATTTTAAATTATTTTTAATAATTTTAATTATTTATTAATCATTATTATTGATTTATATAAATTAATACATATAATATTATATTTATTGTTTCTTTAAAATTATATTTATCCAGGGTTTTATGTTATTAATTTTTTAATTAATAACTTTTTGTTTTATTAATTTTAAATAATATTTAACCTGATTTTAAGGAATATATCCAAGCACATTGCTACATTTACCTACAAAGGAAAAAGGCATCACCCTAATGTCACTGCATCTATTAAGATACTTTCTACCAAGATACAGGCAGAGTAATCAGGTTCTTTGTTTCTGTTCATTAGGAGCTGTGTGGTATTGAATTAGATATTCCCAAAGGCAGGCACAGTCCCTTATGCACTGCTTGGATGGGGCCCCAGCAGTGCTAATCTCAGCTGAGCTCCTCTTACACAAACCCTACTCCCCTGGGCACGTACTGTGTGCTCTGACAGTCACAAATCACTGTGCAGGAGAAGCCTCCCCAACACCTGCCAGGTGGGTTGGTTTCATTCTCCTCAGTGCTGGGTGGATTTTCCAGCAGTGCTGCTGATGGCACATGTTCAAGGTCACACAAAGAGAGTGGGACTGCTTGGCTGAGAAACAGATGTTGGGCTCTGCCTCTTCTCCCAGCCCCTCACAGCCACACTGTGGTGTTTTCTGGGTCCCCAGGATGAAGGAGGAATTGATGAATCTGACTCCATGTCCTTAAAAGGCTAATTTATTATTTTCTGATATTATATTATATAAAATAATGCTATCCTAAACTATACCAAAGAATACAGAAAGGATACAGACAGAAGGTTACAAAGAATGATAATGAAAACTCGTGACTCCTTCCAGAGTCCTGACACAGCTTGGCACTGATTGGTCATTAAATCAAAACAATTCACATGAAACAAATCAAACAATCACCTGTTGGATAAACAGTCTCCAACCACATTCCAAAGCAGCAAAACAAGAGAAGCAATCAGATAATTATTATTTTCATTTTTCGCTGAGGCTTCTCAGCTTCCCAGGAGAAGAATCCAGGACAAAGGGATTTTTCAGAAAATATGACAGTGACACCACACAGAAGCAGAAAATCCCTCCTTGAGCCCCTCCTAAGGGTGTGTTTAACACCTGTGTGCAGCTCCCTCGTGCAGAGGGGACTGTGACTCCTTGGCAGGGTGTGATGGCTTCTCTTGGAGAGTTGTCTCTCTTACATTTTCTGGAAAAATCCCTTCGCCAGGATTTCTTCTCCTGGGAAGATGAGAAGCCTCAGAGAGGAATGTAAACAATAATTATCTAATTGCTTCTCCTGTGTTTTGCTGCTTTGGAATGTGGTTGGAGATTGTTTATCCAACAGGTGGTTGTTTGATTGGTTTCATGTGAATTGTTTTGACTTAATGACCAATCACCATCAGCTGTGTCGAGGCTCTGAGGAGTCAGGAGTTTTCATTATCCTTTCTCATTAAACCTTCTGATGTATCCTTTCTCTTTCTTTAGTGTAGTTTTAGTATAGCAGAATAGAATAGAATAGAATAGAATAGAATAGAATAGAATAGAATAGAATAGAATAGAATAGAATAGAATAGAATAATAAATCAGCCTTCTAAGAACATGGAGTCAGATTCTCAATTTCTCCCTCATCCTGGGGACCCCAGCAAATACCACAGAAAGTCACTTTGGTTTCTCAGCAAGCACTGAGGCCAGGGTCAGCTCCAGCATGATGCTCTGCAGGCAGTGATGGTGCTGAAGCTGAGATTTGTCTTGCTACAAATCCTGCACACTAGGTAGGAATGATTCTTTCCTTACCCCAGGTTTGAAGATGAATTTAAAACTGACCACTTTGGAGAAGAGCCAGAAAATAAAGAGGAAACTGAAAAGGCAAATTGGGAATCAGCAGGGGAAAATAATCCCTCCTGATTCCTGCAGGTAGCCAAACATCCCAAAGCATGGGATTAATGTATATAAATAAGGTGTAAACAAATTCAGTGGCAGGAGAACACTTAAATCCTTCATCCCTTTTGCAAACCAAACATGTTCTTGAAGGATTCAGTTATTTCTGAGATCCCACCTTAGCTAGGGATTAACTGACACCAGAGATAAGGAAACCCATTGTACTGGGATCTGAGCATGGACTTCCTGGGCTTGGGGTTTGCTGCAAATGGTGTAAGGAAGGGGCAGGAGCTGCAGGGTTACCACAAGGCTCATCCAGTTTTTAAAGCCAGCCAATGGTCCCTTTGGAGTCTGATGGAGCAGCTGGAGGCAATATTTTCTTGGCCAAGAAAAAAAGGGAATATGACACATCCTGGCATATATTGGGAGTTGGGAAAGTAGTGAAAAATATCTGGTGTTGCCCTGCACTGTGTAGAGAGGTTTTCTGCAAGTTGCTTAGTCATCCTCAGGATCTTCCTCTGCAAGAGAACTGGAGAGGGATTTTAACAAGAGCCTGGAGAAAGAGGACAAGGGGGGAATTGCTTCCCACTGCCAGAGAACAGGATTAGATGGGATATTGGAAGAAATTCTTTCCTGTCAGAGTGCTGAGCTCCTGGCACAGGGTGCCCAGAACAGCTGTGGCTGCCCCTGGAAACCTGGAATTGTCCAAGGCCAGGGTGGATGGGGCTTGGAGCAACCTGGGACAATGGAAGGTGTCCCTGTTGTGGCAGGGGTGGAACTAGAGGGGTGGAATTGAGGTCCCTTCCAGCCCAAACCATTCTGTAGTTCTGTGATCAGACAGAAGGTGTTGCTTGGCCCATTTCTGTGTTGGCTGAAGCAAAAGCCCATTTATCAAGGGTGTTTTGGGAAGTGTTTCATGTCTTACACCATGATCCCAATTGTCATGGGCATGTCAAAACCTGAGGAATATTTCCCCCAAAAGCAGAGGGTGTGACATGGGGCAGCAAGGCAGGAGAGGCTACTGCAAACTCTCCAGCCTAAACAGAAGGGAAGAAAGGGGGAAAGGGAAGGGAAGGGAAGAGGGGAAGGGGAGGGGAGGGGAGGGGAGGGGGAGGGGGAAGGGGAAGGGAAGGGAAGGGAAGGGAAGGGAAGGGAAGGGAAGGGAAGGAAGGGAAGGGAAGGAGGAAGGGAAGGGAAGGGAAGGGAAGGGAAGGGAAGGGAAGGGAAGGGAAGGGAAGAGGAAGGGAAGGGAAGGGAAGGGAAGGGAAGGGAAGGAAAGGGAAGGAAGGGAAGGAAAGGAAAGGAAAGGAAAGGAAAGGAAAGGAAAGGAAAGGAAAGGAAAGGAAAGGAAAGGAAAGGAAAGGAAAGGAAAGGAAAGGAAAGGAAAGGAAAATCAGAGTTATTACTGAAAACAGAATCACATGTAAATTGTAGCTCTGCTGGTGTTTTCTGGGGAGCTTCCAGCCATTTAATTGGTTAAGACAGATATATAGCAGTATCACTATCTGCTAGGGACCCGCATAAATCATCAGGGATGGTTTCTGTTGCTGTTACATGTAGCCAGGCCTGGTGGCCTGAGTGCCACAGAAAGGAAGCAAAATACAACTCATCCTGTCAGGAGCTGCTCTGTGTTGTAATTGCAGTATCTGTAAGGAATGCCAGGGTTGGATTATTGGAGATGTCAGAAGCAAAATGGGAGAGATTAAATGGCCACAAAGAGCTGCAAAATGAGGAGGTAATTGCACTTCATAGGAGTTCAAAGATAACACAGAGAATGTAGATCTGGACCAGGGCTGTGTGGAGCTGAGAGTGCACGTGGTGCATCCCTGGTCTCCAGCTGCTCTCCTGGAGCACTGTGCTGAGCCTGGAGGAGCCTGGAGAGCACAGCCCTGCTGGACCCACTGGGGCAAACACCCTGACCCTCCTGCAAAGGTGGTACAGAACAAGGGTGACTCTGCTGCATGTTAATGCACTTCAGCAGCAGCCTCTGGAATGAGGAACCCAGCTTCCTGCTGAATTAAAACACAGGGAATACACATGAGTGAGTGAGTCAGTGAGTCAGTCTCCATGGAAGGTCTGGGCAGGCAGAGCATCTCCACACAATGGCAGATGTGGTGCTTGGTGTGCCCCCTGCACCTCACATGGGGCCAGCCCTGGCCCTGCCTGCCACCTTCATCATCTCTGGGGCTGTCTGTCACCTTCACCAACCCTGGGGCTGCCTGCCACCTTCATAATCTCTGGAACTGCCACCTTTATCACTCCTGGGCCTGCTACCTTCACCAACCCTGGGGCTTCCCTCCACCTTCATCAGTCCTGGGGCTTCCTGCCACCTTCATCATCTCTGGCCTGCCTGCCACCTTCACCAGTCCTGGGCCTGCCACCTTCATCAGCTGTGGGCCTGCCTGCCA
The DNA here is from genome assembly GCF_028769735.1 of Zonotrichia leucophrys gambelii. NCBI lineage: Eukaryota > Metazoa > Chordata > Aves > Passeriformes > Passerellidae > Zonotrichia > Zonotrichia leucophrys. The sequence continues at coordinate 2,538,573 of NC_088188.1, read as the reverse complement.
CCTTCATCATCTTTGGGCCTGTTGCCTTCACCAACCCTGGGGCTTCCTGCCACCTTCACCAGTCCTGGGGCTCTCTGCCACCTTCATCATCTCTGGGCCTGCCACCTTCACCAGTCCTGGGGCTCTCTGCCACCTTCATCATCTCTGGGCCTGCCACCTTCATCACCCCTAGCCCTGCCACCTTCCTCAGCCTCTCAATGGCTGCTGTGGCTAAGTCAGCCTGAGCTAATCTGGGGGCAGTAGGAAGCCATGAGATCTTTGAGGAGAAAAGCCAAATATGAGCGCTTTGCTTTCTTGCAGACGCCAGCTTCATCCTGAAAGAGCCCTGAGGCAGTGGGAGAGCTCTGCTGTCACTGGTTCACCTGTGGTTATTTCTCATCCCTCAAGGCCTCTGCAGGAAGGCTCAGGAGTGCTGCTGTGCCCAGACCAGCTGTGTTTGATTTCTCCCTGCTCCTGTTTCTCCACAGCACTTTGCTGCTGCCTGGCTGTATCTCGTACATGAATACCAACCAAAAGTGACCTTCAGTGTCCCCCTGCTCATGGAGCACAGGTGGAGGAGTTGGAGTGGAGCTAATGGCCATTTCTAGCATCCCTGCTTGTCCCTCTTCTCTCAAAATTTAAGGGATGTGTTTTATTTCTCTGGAGCAAGGAGATCAGCACAGCTTTTTCACACATGGAGGAGAAATGCCAGCGTTGGATTATTGGAGATGTTTGATTATTGAAAATGGCAGATATTAAATGGCCACAAAGAGCTGTAAAATGAAGAGGTAATTGTAGTTTATACAAGTTCAAAGATAACACCGGGAATGTAGATCTTGACCAGATCTGTGTGGACTGCCTTTATGTGCCCTTATGAGATGTAATTTGGTTTTATTCCCTGAGAAGCTTCATGTTTGATAGAGGAATAATGTCACAGCAGGTGAGATTGTTTGCTGGCAGTTAATTGGAATCTGTGAGGGTCCAACAACCAACTTTTTATGGTGTCTGATTTCCTGCTAGCCCAAACTCAGGATACCTCTCCAGGCATAAATGGAATGGGCTATTGGAGGATCTAGTCCAATTAGTCTAAGTGGCATGGGCTCTCCTTTGCATCACTCTTGAAACCCCGTAGAGCTGAGCTTTGCAGGAGAGAGGGAATTTGGCCCCCTGCCTTTCATGTGGTGCCAATTTGGGTGAATTGATGTTTGATGTACGTAGGTAGCACCACCAAGTCAATTCAAGTGGACAAAGGTTAAGTGTGCACTGCAGGCAATTATCCATTAGTATAAAAGCTCCTTGGGATAATATTTATACATTGAAATGCCAAAAAAAAAATGGGCATGATGATAGCTTTTGCAGCACTGTATAATTCATACATCAGAGCTCTGCTTTGCATGTTTGGTATTTCAGAAATGAGGGAACCCATTTTTATCAGGAAATGCAACCTATGAAATGCAGTGTGTGCAAGTGAAGCAGCCACATCCAGTGCTTGCTGCAAACCTTTTCCTTTAATACAGAAATTAGATATATTTCATAAATAAAATATAAATGTCCTGGGATGTATGATGGAAGAAACTCTCTGAAATGGTAACTCTGAGATGTCCAGTTGGTAGAAATCTCTGCATGGATTCTCATGGAGAATCTCTTATGGTTTCTCATGAAAACTCACATGGAATGGTGTCCCTGTAAGAGGCAGGGACAGAGTTCCCCTGCACTGCTGTGAGAACAGGATTCCTCCTGCAGTCTCTACTGTCAGGCTTCAGTGACTTCCCTGTCAATGATGTTTATGGTACCTGGAAAATCCAATTTACAGTTGAAGGGATTAATAACTGGCTATTATCAGGCATTACCTTAGAAAACAAGTCTGTCTTGTGTGTATTAAACAAGTGGTTTTCTGGCATCAGTGTGCTTGGTGCTTGCAAAATTCTCCTGAGGATTCTCTGGTGCTTGTAGTCAATATGGTTTTCTCCATCAGGGGCAGTAATTTGGGACATACCCACCTAGAGGGTTACATGTTCAGGTGTTCCACAATTTCAGAAATGTTGAGCCTTTGGGACTTCAACCTCCACCTCCAATTTCCTTAAACCCAGGGTTTTTAGAATATCAGGATGATGCTGTGAAGGTTCATCCTTATCCCATGCCTTTCTCCCAGATTGGGAGAAATTCATTTTTTAAATGTTCCCTGATCCACCTTGGAGCTGTGGTCTGTGGTTGGCTGATTTACCTACATGTGATTTGTTCCAGTTGCCTTAAGAACCATTCTCAAAGCATTTGAATAACCACAACAGCCCAGGAGCTCCAGCTTTATGCATAAGGAAGCCAAAAAAGGCAATGGACCACCCGGGACCCTGTGTGTGGATCCTGTTCCTGTGCTTTGGTGCAGATTTGGAGACTGTTGTCATCTCAGGTGAGATTCATTTCCTCTAATCTACAAGTCTGATCCTCATATTTCTGATTAAAACTCAGTTCCTGAAGTTATCTGAGCACATCAGAATATAAGATTTCAGTTTTTCCTGTGAAAATAGTGTCTGGCATTAAAAAATGGCAAGCAGTAAATCCTAAATGTTAGGAAACACTGGGAACATGCTGTAATTCTGGGAATGAGATTTTAAATTGTGTCTGTTCTTCAAACCAGTATCACTGGTTTTGGGGACTGTGGGGTTTGGTGAGGGTGTAGGGAGGAAGTTTGTATTGAGACAGTTTTTCATTGCTCTGTGAGTATAAAAAGTGATGTAGTGTGAGAATTAGCTTTTCCAGACTCTAATAGCTGTCACAGTGTTTACTGGTTGATCTGTGATCCTTCCATCATCTTTGGAAAGTTAAGGACCCTGATAAAATATCCATATCTGTGATCCTTCCATCATCTTGGGAAAGTTAAGGACCCCGATAAAATATCCATTAAAGTCAGAGTTGTTTTTTACATCTCCCCAGGCACTGGATGAGATCCAGCCTAAATACCCAATCTACATTTTCATGAGTCATTGCAGGAGCAGGGAACACACTACCACATGTACAATTGCCAGCTTCAGTGGGAATTTTGCTGCCTCCACTCTGACTCCAGCCCAGTCAATCTAAATTTCCATTATGGACAAGGCTGATCTGATATTCCTATGGCACACTGCTCAAAAAACGTGGACACAGAGATATTATAAACCATTTCCCAATGACTTGGGCCTTGATATTAAAGCATGTATGGCTCATGCATCTGCTCTTTTGTAAATCTCCTGGTGCTTCCACACAGCCTGCATAAGGAGCAGAGAAGACACAGAAACATCTGTTTGGAGTTTTAAGCAGCTTGTTAGATGAATTCAGCACCTGGGTTTCCTGCAGTGAGTCAGCTCTCGTCTGCTCAGCACAGATGAGAAATGGAGAAACACAACACTCCTTGGGATCCCTGTTCTCCTGGCTCCTCATGGATTGCTTGAGGTAATTCCTGCTGCTGCAAGTGGGAACTGCCTGTGCAAAAGCCCCAGAAGTAAATATGGCAATAGCATTCAGAGGGGGGAGAGTTTACTCTGCTAAATCTGCTGAATCCTACAAGAAATCTGGAGAGGAACTGTGTCACAGACATCTTTTATGAAAAATCCTTTCCTTAGGATTTTTCCTCCTGAGAAGCTGAGAGCCCTCAGGAACAAAATGTAAACAATGATTATCTGCTGCTGTGGAATGCAACAGGTGCATCTGTGATTGGTCTCATGTGGTTGTTTCTAATTAATGACCAGTCACAGTTAGGTGGCTTGGACTTCCTGTCTGAGACAAGCCTTTGTTATCATTCCTTCCTTTTCAGTTCTTAGCCAGCCTTCTGATTAAATCCTTTCTTCTATTCTTTTAGTATAGTTTTAATGTAATATATATCATAAAATAATAAATCAAGACTTCTGAAACATGGAGTCAGATCCTTGTCTCTTCCCTCATCATAAGACCCCTGTGAACACGGTCATAGAACTGTTTACGTGGCATGGAGTGACAGGATACGGGGGAATGACCTCAATCTGACAGAGAGTACGTTTAGTTGATGTATTAGAAAGAAATTCATCCCTGTGAGGGTGGGCAGCCCCTGGCACAGGGTGCCCAGAGCAGCTGTGGCTGTCCCTGGATCCCTGGAAGTGTTCAAGACCAGGTTGGACAGGGCTTGGAGCAGCCTGGGACAATGGGAGATGTCCCTGCCCATGGTGGGAGGGTGGGAATGATCTTTAAGGTCCTTTCCAACCAGACCATTCTGTGATTTCTATGATTTCCATGATTTCTGTGATTTCTGTGATTGTGGTGCTGCTACACACACGTTAATGTGTTTCCATCTTACTGCCATCCCATATTATTCCTTGGCAGTACCCACTACTGGGCAGTGGTCCTGAAAAAATCACTGTGTCTGCTTAAAAAGCCCCAGTCCTGAACCAGTTTTCTTTCTGTTCCCTTTTGCCCCCTTCCCCACAACTGGAAAGGATGTCTCTGGTTTTGCTGACCATTACACAGCCAAATGGAAATCTCATTTTGCTGGGAGCTCCTGGCCAGGCTGTGAAAGCAGCACAAGGGACTTGGCTCTGGGAAGGAGGTGCAGAGCAGCTGCATGATGACAAGTCCCTTCTGCTTGGTAACCTTCTCTTTTCCTGTATCAGGTTAGACATGAGTTGATATCAAGGGTTAATTTGCCACAGCAAGGAGAATTTCCATTGAAGTAAATTCATTTTCAGCCTACTCAGGGAACCCAGGAGTGCATCCCCTCCACCTGCTCATGTTCGTGAGCAGAAGGAAAGGGCTTGTGAGACAAACTGTTAGGTTGTAATATCATTTTGCTCCTTGCAGCTCTAGAATCAGGCTGCCTAAACAGTGTGTTTGTGTCCTGGCCACAGAAAAAGAATCATTTTGGCTGTGCCCAAAGCATGCTGCACCTCCGTCGTCTAAGGCCAGTGCACCAAAGCTGGCTCATGGCCCAGTGCAGAGCCCCTAGACTCATCAAGAAATGCCAGTTTTAATCCTTTATGGCCTGAATTCCTCGTATTCCTTTGGGCTTATCCCTTCCAAAATTGAGGGAGGAGAACAACTGTGATTGTCTGGTGCCTCCCCACCCTGGATGAACAGCACTGGCCTGTGCTAACCTGGATATAATATGCTTTGTCTGATGTAGTTATAATGATCAATGAGCTACTTCTCTCTCTCTTCTGAGTGATTTTGATTATTATGTATAACAGCACATAGTCTCCAGTGGATAAAAGCCTCTAATTCCATTTCATCCAACTCAGAGAGCAATCTCAGCAACTGGCTGTTGCCTGTATTATTCAGCAGCAGCTATGGCATGTATTATTGCATATGATATGAAGGACTTTGTAATAAATATTTAGTGTTCCTTTAATCTGTCTGTTCTTATATCGTGTTCTGCAGATAATCCCCAACTCCACCATGTACAATTTAATAATTCTTCTTCTGCCAATCTGCTCTTGTCCCTCATCCAGGCACCCGTGTCCACCTGCCCTGGGATGAGCTTTCCATCAATTTTTCTTCAGAGTTCTGGGTTTTCATGACTGTGTCATTAAGAGGAAGAACATTTGTTGCTTGTGTGGATTTGTGAATAGCAATAAACTGTTATGTGCTTAGATCCCAGCTTTCTGGCACACAATAGTTATTTTTTTCCTGGCTGGAGGCCAAATGCCTTTGGGAGACACCAAGGTCTCCCAAGACCCTCTCCAAGGGTTTCACCAAGGGATTGGTGATGTTTGTGTTTGCTGCTGTGTTGCAGACATCTTTTTATGAAAATCTTTTCCTTAGGATTTTTTCTTCCTCAGAAGCTGGAGGCCTCAGGAACAAATGTAAACAATGATTATCTGCTGCTGTGGAATGCAACAGATGCATCTATGATTGGTCTCATGCAGTTGTTTGTAATTAATGGCCAATCACAGTCAGCTGGCTCGGGCAGAGAGTCTGGGACAGCTGCCTATGTTATTCGTTCCTTTCTATTCTTAGCTTAGCTAGCCTTCTGAGATGAAACCTTTTCTTCTATTCTTTTAGTATAGTTTTAATATAATATATATCATAAAATAATAAATCAAGTCTTCTGAAATATGGAGTCAGGATTCTTGTCTCTTCCCTCATCCTAAGACCCCTGTGAACACCGTCACACTGCTGGTTCTTTTATCTGATGCAAGTTACTTTGTGCCTGTCCTTTCTTCTCAGCCATTGCATGGGTTGGAGCCCTTCAAGGAAGGGGCTGTCCTAGGTGGGAACCTGAGCTTGGGGCACCAGGCATCTTTGGAGTGTGGGGACCAAGGGGTTCAGATCTCCTATGGGTCTGTCTTCAACATGGCCACGTTGCACGGGCTGAGCAGAAATAAGCAGAGCTGTGAGCTGGGAAGTGTCCAAAGGGGAGAGGGACAAGGCCCCATGGACACCAAATGCTCTGAGTCTGCCCCAGCTCTGGTGAGCAGTGACAGGACCTGGGGGAATGGCTGGAGGTGTGTCAGGGGAGGTTCAGGCTGGGCAGTAGGGAAAGCTTCTTCTTGCAGAGGGAGCTGGGGCACTGAACAGGCTCCCCAGGGAATGGGCATGGCCCCAAGGCTGCCAGAACTCAAGAAATGCCCAGACAGTGCCCTCAGAAACATGGCGGGGTTGTTGGCCCTGTCCTGTGCAGAGCCAGGATGCACTGGATGATCCCTGTGGGTCTCTTCCAACTCAGGATATTCTACAATTCTTTGAAAAGATGTCTCCAGACCACCATGGTTAACATGGTGAAGTCTATTAACTGACCCTTTCCCTCTCTGAGTCCAACTATAACCACCAGTTTTCCAACACCTGTGGCAATGAGATCCAAGTTTAAAATAATCCAGGGCTTCTCACTTGAGTTCTCCTTGGAGCAAGGACCATGTGAAGAGACATACATCAAAATATGCAATGTTCTGGAGCACCCTTACCCCAGCTAGGCCTGACTGGTACACTCAGATGTACCCACCTCTTGCTTTCTCTGCTACCATAAATTCTGTTAACCCCCAGGGAACACAGCACTGGAGATGGGAAGGAGATGTCATGATGAAAAGGACAGTGACAAGCAGCATATCTGCAGTGGTACCCTGCTTCACTGTTTCAAAGTTAGTTATCCTGCAAGTCAGGATTTATTGTAACTATTCTATAAACTGTGCTAATGAAATCATGCCAGTGTTTGTTAAAGCAGGCAATAATGCTGAACCAGAGAGGACATGAAAAGAGTTCTGATCATCTATTAATAGTGTTGCAGTCCTATTTTGAAAAGCTCCCCAAATTCGTGTGTGGTGGCATTAAAAACTAACCTCCTTAAAGAACACTTGGTGCACCTTAGTAGTATCTATTATAGTATATGGGATTTTAATTGCTTTATTATAAAAGAAAGCAATATTCACCCTTTTATGAATTTTGATTTAATGACTTTAGCACATTCATTATTAGTTCATTATGGTTCTGTGGAATTGAGGCCTCCTGAGTTAAAAGGATGTCCCCACACTAAGCTGGCCTCAATTAAATTGTAATCATATTGTGGTTAATCTCAAGGACTTGCTCTATAAGGGCAGGGTATGAGAGAGAGAGAGGCAGTGGGGGGCAGGAGGAAGAAACAGGAATGCAAAGAAGCAGGATTTGTGTTGATGAAAAGCTGTTTAAGTCCTGAGCTAGAACCTGAAATAGCTTCCTTAGCTTGACCCATAATATTACATACTCAAAGCCACAACTAGAACTTCCTGAAGCAAATAAAACACTGCTGCTCTTTAGGAATAGAGGAAAATTCTGTTTAAGGAGGTTTGGCCGGTTTCTCCTCAGGTCCTGGAGCCAGCAAAGGTCCATGAGAATAGGCCACTGACAGATACCAGTGGGACTGGAGAGGAAGAAACAGGAATGCAAAGAAGCAGGATTTCTGTTGATGAAAAGCTGTTTAAATCCTCCTCTGACAATATCCTGGGCTAGAACCTGAAATGGCTTCCTTAGCTTGACCCATAATATTAAACACTTCAAGCCACAACTAGAACTTCCTGAAGCAAATAAAACACTGCTGCTCTTTAGGAATAGAGGAAAATTCTATTTACTGAAAGCCACAATTAGAACTTCCTGAAGTAAATAAAATACTGCTGCTCTTTAGGAATAGAGGAAAATTCTATTTAGGGAGGTTTGGCCAGTTTCTCCTCAAGTCCTGGAGCCAGCAAAGGTCCATGAGAACAGGCCACAGGAGGGGACTGGAGGTGCTTTCTGACACTCATGGTTTGACTGGGACCATTTGTGTGCAGATGGGAGGGAAAGGGAAGCCCCTTGCAGAGGGCACTGTTGAAGATGCTGTGGGCAGGGAGACAGCTGCTGGAGCTCTGTTTGTGCCCCTGGTGCCAGCCTGGGTGCAGGATAAGGGCTCTCCACTGGAGCCTTCCCCTGCCATGCTCAGCCACAGGACCACAATAAGGAAACCAGCAACTTGGGGTGATCTGGAAGAAGATTAGAAATTCAGCTCACAGGCAATTTGGTTGAAATATTCCCTCTTTGATGTTTTGCCATGCTGAACAGTATAATAACTCTTCCAGAAGAACACTCCAAACAGAGCTATTTTGGGATTACATTTTTCCTTTAGCTTTTATCCTGTGGTTTTCCTGAATCTACTTTTTATCTCCTGCATTTCACTGAAAACGTCTCAAGCTCTCATCAACCATTTCTGATGTTTCAAGATCCCTTCAATCTTAGATCCTGGGTATAAATAAGAGTTCTTGTTCATAAAACTGGAGTGCTTTGCAATGAGTGTTTGAAAGGATTTATGTTATATTTTTTTGCTCTACTGTGGAGCCAAATCTGGAATCCATAAGGCCCAGAACTGAGGAGAATGGGGAGAGGCAGATTCCTGTGTGTTGCAAAGCAAACATTTGTAGTGCTGGGGTCAGGGAAGACTTCCACAATAACTTCCCATTAGAAAGCCAGATCTTCAACAAGAACAAAATTGAGTAGAATCTTCATTTTCAGTTCATAATTTGATGTAGTTTAATATAGAAAAAATAGTTGTAAGGGAAAAAAATAAGCCTCAGAAAAACTAGAATCCTGCTTTCACATACTGTCCTTGTTAAGATAAAGCCCAGTGAAGATTGTGAAGAACACTAATTTTTAGGCTTTAAACGATGTTTGTAAGAGCAGAAAGTAAATTAAGTCTAAGAGGTTAGTTATAAGGAACAAGCCTCACCAGATTTTGTGTCATGTTGTTTAATAATTATGAATTATAATTACTGTGGGAATGTCAGTAATGCTGACAGTGTCAATATTTCATAAAGTTTTTCTGTATTTCAGGAATTAAATGGAAAGTGTTGTGTTCCATGAAGTAAAAAAAAGCTGTTGGGGTAAATGACGTTTTTATGTCAGTGACTTATGTGTGGAGTTTTCCAGCATCTTTTCAGTCTTTGCTTGTCTCTTCATCAGCTCACAGCTCCAGTGAGTCTTTTATTTCCCAAATTTCACAAGTCTCTTTAAATCCCTGTTATATGTTGCTGATGATCAAAGGCCAGGCCAGACCCTTTAGCTTTGCTGAAGGAAACTCCACTCTCAGCAACCCTGACTCTGTACTCAGAGAGCTGGAGAGTTCCCTAAACTGAGGCACATCTGTTTGCCATGAGAATTTACCCTTTTTCCAGTTTTCTTATGCCACTTAGGGCATTAACTTGCAGATTATCAGGTCTACAAAAAACCCAGTCACTGAATTTTTGCACAGGAAACATCCAGCACTGACAAGACAATGTCCAGGGAGAAAACAGCTTAAGGAATTTCTTCCTGGCTGTGGAAATATGTCATTTTGCTGAGAGAGGCTGGCTCTGGCACCTCTGCCAGCTCCTGGCAGTGCAAGCTGTAACCCTGGGAGCCATTCAGCAGCAAGCAATGAATGAGAGGTGCTGTGTGATGTGGAGTACCTCAGAGAGCAGAACACTGCAGTTCCCTCCAAATGCTCTACTTTAAGGAGTTTTGGGCTAAGTTCAGCCAGTGACACGTGGGACAATCCAAAGTAAATCTCTGCACTGCTGCTTCTGTGCCAGTGCCACCATAACTGACCGTTGTTAAAGATGGATAATGAGATGATTGGCTCACAATTAAAAGGTAACTATTGTGTGAATATTAAGAAAAGCTTTAGTGATGTACAGTTATGTTACTGTAGTTTAGATGCCCTCTGTTCTCCCCACAGTTCCCTTTCCCCCCTGTATTGTTGCCATCACACAGCCTGGGCTGTCCAGGACAGGTACAAAGAAGCTGCACAGGTGTCCCTGGCATGGGCCAGGTGGGAATGGAAAAGCTTGGGGGTGCTCAGGGGGTGGGCATGGCAACACCTGAGCTCCAATCCAGGTACAAAGCTGTCTGCGCTGATAAATGGCACAGAAGAGCTGACTGACAGACCTTGGGAGGGGCCAGGGCTGGCTGATGCAACCCCCAGGGGTATAAAAGACTGAACATCCAGCTTGAAGATATACTGGCCATGTGGTATCCATGAGGGGCAGTTCCCAGCACTGCAGCTTTTTCCTTATGTAGTCCTTTGTTGTATTTTTGTCAAGGTTTAATAAACATCTTTAAATTTTCAAAGTGAGCAGTTGTCTCTCACACCATTCTCATCAACACAATCTCGTGGAAATTGATGAGTTGTTTGCAGGGCACAGTTCCCCTGGCACACTTCTGACCCAGAGAACAGCCAGACCAGCACCTTCCCCTCTGCCCTGCCATGCCCTGGGCTGGGAACTGCAGCAGGGACACTCTGGGCACCTGTGGCTGTGCTGGCACCAGGGCTTGGAGCCACAGCTGTGTCCTGCTTTCCAGGCTGTGAGAAAGGATTCTCACTTTCAAAAATGTAAAAGGTTTATTAAAACCTTATCAAAAACACAACAGAGGACTGAATAGAGAAAATATTACAGCACCAGGAGCAGAGGGTTTTCCCCACCCTGTGCTCACCCACACCATGGAGGTTTCACCTTTTAACCCTTTAGCTCCCCCAAAGTTCTGTCCATGGACTCCTCCTTCCCTGCCCAGTGCTGGAGATCCCTGCCTGACACCTTGATTGGAGCTCAGGGGCTGCCACAGGAACGAGTGACCCTCCCAAATGTCCCCAACCCAGGGCACCCCTGAGAACAGCACAAGGGGGGGGGAACACAACTATAAATCTATAAATCTGCTCCTAACATACATATATGATATTTGTCTTTTAATTGAGAGAGTCAACCATGGCATTGCTCATCTGTCACAAAGGCCATGCATGCTTGCAGCTCCTGCATGTGCAGGAACTGATCAGCCTGATCTAGTGGATGGCATGCCTGCACATGCCACGGGCTTGGAACCAGCTGGTTTTAAAGGCACCTTCCACCCCAAACCATTCTGTGATTCCATGGATCTATGTATTCTATTGTCACATTCACATTCTCTGGAAAAATCCCTTCACCCAGGATTTTTCTCCGGGGAAGCTGAGAAGCCTCAGAGAAAACGAAAACAATTCTTATCTCATTTGCTTCTCCTGTGCTGTGCTCATGTGGAATGTGTTTGGAGATTGTTTACCCACAGGTGATTTTTCCATTGCATTCTGCTGTGAGTTGTTTTCACTCTTTGGCCAATCAGGGCCAGGCTGTGTCGGGACTCTGGAGAGAGTCACAAGTTTTCATTATTATCTTTTTAGCTTTCTGTAAGTATCCTTTCTGTATTCTTTAGTATAGTATAGTATAGTATAGTATAGTATAGTATAGTATAGTATAGTATAGTATAGTATAGTATAGTATTCTTTAATAAAATACAGTATCATAAAGTAATAAATTAGTCTTCTGAGAACATGGAGTCAGATTCATCATTCCTTCCTTCATCAGGGATCCCGACAAATACAATATTCTATGATTCATTTAAGTGGAAGCCAGCACCTTCCATGTGCCACTGAGTGATCACCAAAGCTCTCCAAAGAGAATTCAGTCGCACACTGTGTGTGTGTGCTGGGAGTAGGCACAGCCTGAGCCTCCTGTGTGTGACAGATTTAGAGGAGCAGGTAGAAGAGAAGGTGCTGGTGAGATATAAACACTGTCAGGCCCTATCTCTGCTTTTGATTAATTTGCAAAGATGAGTAATTAAATCCCAACAATCTTCCTTCAAAATATGAAGAAGTCACCTTCATCTTTTGTCTTTCCCTGGGCTTCCCTTCCCAAGTATACACAGAGCTGAATTTTGATCAGGAGGAGACAGCCTGTAAAGTAATTTCTGGAGAGAGATTGTGCTGCCTTTTCCCTCAGTAAGCTTGAGAAAGGTAAAAATTATCATATTATGGGTGCTTTGGCCATGAAGAGAAAATGATGCTAGATGTGAAGAGAAAGAAGTTCCTCTTATCTCTGGGAATTTTTAAGCATTAAATTAATTCCCCTATCTCTTGGTGTGTTAATGGGAAGGCTTTCAGCTCTGTGTTAGACAGAGGCCCGCATTTGCATTTAGATGGAGCTATTTTAAGGATTGTAGTATATACATAGGGGCCTGTATCCCATTTACAATAGAATCTGTAAGATAAAATTAATATCTAGTAAGTGGTTGTTTTTGCAGTTTTGTTATAATCTGAACCTGTAACTGAAGTGCCATAATCTGACATAATAAATACCAGAGTCTTTCACTTGAGAGAGATCTTATCCACCCACAGGAAGAATACCCTCTTTAACCAGTGAAGTGGTATTATTTTTTCCCTTTCACAAGATAATCATGCAGGGCAATTCCTGACAGTGATACCCAGATGACTTTTCCTTTTACTCGTGTAAAACAATGTTCTGCTTCAGGAGGAGAAAAGTTTTTGTCCCACCAACCAGTACAGCACAGCAGGGCGGTGGTGGCTGTGAGGGGGACACAGTGAAGGGACTTTAAATCCTGCTTTTTATCTCTGTTTGTCTCTGAGATGGCTCTGAAGGGAATTTCTCATACATGCCAGGGGCTGTGCTGATCATTGCTGCTGGGTTTGCAAACTGCTGATTTCCAGAAACACCTTCAAACTTTGGTTTTGGTAGAACCCTGACCTTGTGAGATCCCACCTAGAGTACTGCACCTGGGTCTGGGGTCCTCTGCACAAGAGAGAAAGGGGCCTGTTGGAGAAGGTCCAGAGGAGATGATGGAGATGCTCCAGGGGCTGGAGCCAGGCTGGGAGAGCTGGGGGTGCTCACCTGGAGAGGAGAAGGCTCCAGGCAGAGCTCAGAGCCCATTCCAGGGTCTGAAGGGGCTCCAGGAGAGCTGGAGAGGGACTGGGGACAAGGGATGGAGGGACAGGACACAGGGAATGGCTCCCAGTGCCAGAGGTCAGGGTTAGGTGGGATATCGGGAATGAGGAATTGTTCCCTGGCAGGGTGGGCAGGCCCTGGCACAGGGTGCCCAGAGCAGCTGGGGCTGCCCCTGGATCCCTGGCAGTGCCCAAGGCCAGGCTGGGCAGGGCTGGGAGCAGCCTGGAACAGTGGAAGGTGTCCCCATGGAAGGGAGATAGGAAGTGGATGAACTTTGAGGTCACTTCCAACCCAAGCCATTCTGAAATTCTATGATTTACACAAAAGCTGGGAGCTGCTCTGAGCTGCTGCCAGGTGCCTCTGTGGCAGGGAGATGGATGAAACCCAGGTTTGGGGGTTCAGCCTGGTTTGCACCACCCTAAACCTGTGATTGCTATGGCAGCTGCCAAGCCTGAAGGAGAGCCCTGGCACAGGTGGAGTCAAGGCTGTGCCTCGTTCCCTCTTGGGGTTTCTGTGGTCGAGATGACCCCAAAGTGTCAGAAAGTCTCTTTTTCCAGCCCTGAGATCGAAGAAGGAGTCAGGATTCTTCAGCTGTGGTTTTCAAGGTTGTTTATTCTCTGTTATCTATAACATCGTTTTCCTGACCTGCTGAGATCTGTCCAGCAGGTTGGGTTGAGGCACACTGACTACCTCAGAGGTGGTGTTATCTTTTTATACTAAAAACTACATGTACATTATTTATAGTAATTTTCCAATACCTATCACCTATGTTAGACAGTCTGTCTCTACTCTAAACCAATCCTAAAGTGCCACCATCACAGCAGAAGATGGAGGCTAGGAAGAAGAAAGAAGAAGGACAGGACATGCCCAAATCCCTCCATCTTGGCTTCTGAACCCCCATTCTAAAAACTCAAAATTCTACTTTTCTATCTTGTCATAAATTCACTATCATTCTACTTAAACTCTTGTGGCTTGTAATTCTTCACACAAAATTGGTAATTGTTTCCATGGGCTAAAATGAAGAGTCACAGGTGTTTCTGGCTTTATGCCAAGGTCTCTGAGCCCCCTGCCAGGGTCTGGAGTCCTCCAGGGCACCCAGAGGGATTTCCTGGGTTCTGACAGTTCCCCTGCCCAGGGAGGACTGAGCAGCCCCAGGTTCACTTGCCCTGAATTCATTCTGCTGGCAGGGAGTTAACTGGAGATGGAAAATCAATGGGGTTTGTTTCAAATGCAATCTGTTTTCACTGACACAAACTGCTCATCACTATAAAGACTCTGCGTCCAGTGACAAAGGGTAGCCCCAAAATATTCCAGCCTTGCAGCTGGAGCCATGCAAAACCATGGGTCATTGATGGAGCAAGCTTCACAGGTGAGAAATCTGCTCAGGTGCTCCTGAAGAGATCTTCAGGGGGGTGTTTAGGTGATTTTTCCTAAAATTGTCCCATTGAATTAAAAGGAAAATTTTGCTGTTTATGCCAAACTCAGGCCAGACTCAGACAGAGTTTCACACTAAAGGTGCTACACCTTGCAGCTCCTTGTCAAAGATGGAAATGATGCTGGTCACTTAAGGTCATGTCCAAGGCTTGTAGTAAAGGGATTTTTTACTTTATTGGGAATTATTAGAAGCTCCTTATATATCCTCAGGTAAAAATTTTGAACAGAAATGGCTTGAAAAATGACTGTCCCAACCCCTCTAAATTAAACCCATGTTTCAAGTGGATTAAAACACTTTTCCTTAAAAAGTGGAAATATCTTATATTGGTGTGACTCTGTTTCTTAAGCTAAGTTATATCTCATAATGGCTGTGCCTTAAGAATATCTTTGAGGAATTTACTCCAGTAGTGCATCTTTCTACAGTACTGAAAGCTCTTTTGATTTTTATCTAAAAATGAACTTCTGTTAAACTTAGAAAACTCGTGCAAGAAATTCCCCATACAACAAGTGAGCATTGCCTCATGGAAAATCCTTGTGGGAAAGATTGGGAGTGTTGTGGGGCTCTGTGCTCTCTCTCACCAGAAATTACTCATCTGATGGGAAGAAATCACAATTTATCTCCCAAGAACACATTATCAGCATTCCCAGGAGCTGCACCTGGCAGAGGCCTGCTTGCCAGCTCCTGTTTGTTCCTTCTCATGCTGACAGCTCTCAGAGAGTTTCTATTTTAGGGAGGAGCAAGCTCTCCTGTTTCCCAGCCTTTCCAGCTGCCCCGTGCCTGCCTGCTGCCTGCTCAGCCCCTGATGAGTGCCTGTGGCCCCAGAGACCAGCTCTGAGATTGAAACTCAGATCAAAAGCTTATTTATTTTGTTTTTCAAGTGAATCCCTATCTATTAAGAATCGGACTAGTGAGCAGTAATCCTCAAGTCTTACATGAAAGATCAAATGAATGGATGGAAAAAGAAAGATAACCAGGGAAAAGCTTGATTTGGACTAGTTTCCCTAACAAGAATGGAAGAACAGTGAGACATGTCAATTTGACTTTTACAGAGCAGGTTAATGCCAGATACTTGTTTATCCTCAGAGATTCCTCAAATCCAACAGATTTCAGCCCTGCCTAATGAAAGCTTAGGGAAGAGCAGGAAATGGAGCATGTACAGTTGAGAGGAGGGAAAGATGCAGATGAAAACAAATGCAAAGTCTCTCCCCTTCATGTTTCAAGTGCCAAATTATGCTTGACATTTCAATTTCCCCAAGGCGTGCTTCCGTAAAATCGTTTTGAACTCTCCTCCAAGATGTTCAGGCTCCCATCAGCTCCTCCCCTGGCACCAGACAGGTCAGACTGAGCTGGGGCTGGGACTCTGAAATGCAACCGATGCAATAATCACTGTCACTGGCATGCAGGAGAGCCATGCATGGGCTTCCCAGTCAGCTTGGATCCATGTAAACCCTGTTTTCACCCCATCAGCTGGTGACAGAACCCAGCCCAAGGAGCTGCTTCGGTTTGGTGACTCGCTTGTGGCTCATTTTGGAGCATTTCTGGGAATTCAGGCTGTTTGCCACTTGTGTGTGGGTTGTTTCACACGAGCATCTCTGTACTGTGCGTCCATAGCCAGAAGGTCTCAAGTCCTTTGGAGATTTGCAGGAGAAATCTGTAACCACTAAAATTCTCACTAGTTCTCAGTGTTCCAGCATTTTTAGAAAGCTTGAATTTTTGAAGTGTTTTGACCATGTCCCCAGTGAAAAATACCACGATTAGGGAAATGGCAGAAACAGTGTGTTTTTCCCAGTCCGTTCTATTGATGTGTTTTGTTTTTCTTGTTTCCTTCTAAAGGTCAGTGAAATTTTCTGTTCTGCATAAATTTTATTGACTTTACTCATTGCAATCAGGCTTGTGAGGGAGATGCTGAGACTCTGGGCACTGTCAGTGCCAGGAAGTCAGAAGAAACCCTTCTCCCACATGAGTGGGAATAATGGTGACCCAGCTTTTGAGAGACCTCACTGAATTGAATTCTCTGAAAAATATACCCTTGGGCTGTGGTTGCTGAGCACTTGAGAACACATATGATTGATGACATGGTCATTAGGAGCATGATTAAGAGCAGCCAGGATTTACATTTACCACCTTGGCCTTTTGCAGTGGTCTGGGGACCACCAGAGCTGTGCACAATGGGCCTGCGTGTGTGCAGGGGAAGCTGTGATTAATTCAGCTGGCAACACGATGCTGGCTCTCTCCTTTGATTGCAGCTGATGAATAGTAGTTTAAAAGCTAAGAATACATTAAGCACTTTGCTGTAGCTCCTATAGAGTCTGAGGCCCAGCACCACAGCTGTGCTCCGTTTACAATGGGTGCAGCTGAGGAGCCAAGAGGAAGGAAGAGAGACAGCTTTAACTTGACTTGAACTATGGATTCTGCTTATCTTGGGAAGGGGCTGGAGGCACAGGCACCAGTTTCCCTGTGTTGACAGCAGGAGGGGGTTGCTGGTGGAGTTTTGGGGCTCTGCAGGATTCACATTCACCAGTTCTGGCTGCTCTGGCATGTAAAAATCACAAGATGTTGCTCGAGCAGGTAATTGTTCTCCCTGGCCTCCCCCACACTGTGCCTGGAAGGCCTTTTCCCTCCTTGCAAAGTTGCAGTTTGGGGGTGCCAGTCCCTGCAGGGTGGGCAGGGTGAGCTCTCTGCTCCAGGCACAGCCCTGGGCTGACCATGGTGCCATTGTCAGGGATCCCCTGGGGATCTCTCCATTGTCCAAATTCCCCCCAAATTTGCACAAGCTTCATACTTTACTCCTGCCTTTGCCATATTGGGTTGAGATTGACTGGTTGGCTGAAAGTTTTTGGCTCTCTGGCCCCAGGCACAGCAGGCAGCCCTGGACTGACCATGGTGCCATTGTCAGGGATCCCCTGGGGATCTCTCCATTGTCCAAATTCCCCCCAAATTTGCACAAGCTTCATACTTTACTCCTGCCTTTGCCAAATTTGGATGGGATTGACTGTCTGGCTGAAAGTGTTTGGGGGAAGAGGCAGTGAAGGAGGGTGGGATGGAAGGCTCAGGCTCACATGCCCTGTGTCCTTCAGGAACCAGACTTGGGGAAGCAGCAGCTCCACAGGCACAGGGAGGAGGAAAAGCTCCTCTGCTGCCCTGCATGGGCAGCATCCATCCAGGCACCTGGGCAGAGTGAGCCACGAGTGGATTCCTTTCTGTATACCACACCAACACTTCTCTAACATCCATTTTCCAGTTCCTAGTACTGGCTGTTCATAACAACTACAACTTTTCTTCCAGCACCCCTGGCTCAGTGTTCATGCCAGCATCATTGCCCTGATTTGATAGCAGCTATTGAAGGAAATAAAAATGACAGCTTTGGAGCAGTCTTGTCAGGCAGCATGATGACTCTTGGCAGCAGGAGAACCATTTGCCCTTCTGGAAACTGCTGCTCAGACCCAGAGTTTCAACAAACAAGGTACCAAGTATTTCCTTTCCCTCTCACAATGGGGTCAAGACAGGCTGCCAGGACCTCATGGGAAGAGTCCCCACAGGTGACAGACTCCATCCTGACAGCAGGAATTCTGATGGCACTGCCAGCTGGTTGCCAGCCAAGTCCCAAGGTGTGTCCTGCTTGCTCACTTCCACCACAAAAACAGAGAGAATTTATGTGTGCTCCCCACAGTGTGGGACATGGGGAATTTGCTGCTTGCAGGAAAATGTGGAATATTGCTTCCACTGCTTCCCACCTCTGCACCCTCCACACTTCTCAGCTGCAGCATCCTTTGCTCCCCAAGGGTTTCTCCAGACAGGCTGGCTTGGCACGGGGCAGCCATGACAAATGGTTAAACTGTGATGATAAATTATGCTCCTTTGCCCAGTCCTTCTGGAAAGCTATTTTAATGTGGATTAAAATAAAAGAGGTTTGATAGATGCTGGAAATGTCTCCCTTTGGCTGTTAAGAAAAAAATCTGAATGCCTGTAATATTTCTGCCGTGAATTACAATAATTGGTATTTAAATAGTATTCTGAGCAGAGCTGCAATTGCCTAGGAAAGCCAACCCCAGGAGCAAGATCTGTTGTCTTTAAGAGCTCAGCCAGGCTTGGTAACTTGAAAAGAAACTTGAATTATTGGGAATTTAAAACATGCCCTTGCTTTGGCTTGAATGCAACATCAAAGCAGGAGCCTGTGTGTTCCTGAAAAAAAGTTTCCCTCCCCTCCCAGCTGCTAAATGCTGTTTCTCTGCTGATTTTATTAGTGCCACTATCCCAGCATCATCTTCATCTACAAATGCCTTTTTAATGTGCTCACAGGAGGGAGTCAATTTTGCCCTCTCAGAGGAAGAATTACCCACAGCCCAAAGAAGTGGAGTAGCTAAAGAAGGCTGGTGATCTCACAAACAGCTCTGTTCCCTTTGGAAGCAGTGGGCACAGCACTGAGAGGGCCTCTGGCATCCAAGAGGGGTTAAATCCATCACACACCTTGTGCTCAGCCTGGATCCCATGAGCATGGTGGTCCTTGTACTCAGGAGGCAGTGCCCAAGCTCTGCCAGCTCACCAGTGTGGTAGTCACATGCCCTCTGAACAGAGAGAAGCTGTGAGACAAGCAGAGAAGAAGGAAAACACAATTCTTATCACTTGCTGTGCCAAAGTAGAATGCAATATGGAGATTGTTTACCCAAAGAGAGGATGTTTTGTTCCCTTGGCCTATCAGGGCCAGGTGTGTGTGTGGGACTGTCACGGGACAGTCACCAGAGAATGAGAGATGAGTGCAGTGTGAGCAGTTGTGTGCGAGAGTGAGTGCAGGGCAGATTCAGTTTAAATGAAATGTACATAGTATAGTATAATAAAGTAATTAATTAGCCTTCTGATATCCATGGAGTCAGATGCATCATTCTCTCTCCCCTTCATTGGAGTCACCTTTCATTTACAATACCCCAGGACACAGCAGGTTCAGAGGGATGGTGTTTCCTCCTCTCCCTTCTGCTGTCAGTCTGAAGACCTACCTGCTCTCCAATGCTCACAAAGCCACTGCACAGCTGGGACCTCCACCTCAAATAGGCCCAATCACTGCTTCATTGAATTCACACAACATTTGTTTTATAATGACCGGGTTTCTTTTGAGACCAGCCACACTGTATTTGTATTTGTAAGTTACTGCTGCTGTTATTCCTGTGTCTTCCCAACCACAACATCTTTTAGTTGTACACTGTGCCACCTGCTTTCCATGTTGATCCAGTACTTAAGTCCCTGCAAACCTCAAAGCTACTGCTATTTCCACATGGCATTTCCCTATAATCCCTCAGCTCTCTCCCACCATGCATAGGTGACCCCACAGATGACCCCACTAATGGGAACACACCAGTGCCTAATGCCACCAGCAAGCTCTGCCTCAAACAGGCTGGGGGCTCTGAGTGTGTTATTCACAAGTTTCAGACCAATACAGTTCACTGACACTGATTGTCTCACAGTTTTTCTCTTCCTACCAAGACCTCTATTACCTGTACAAAATATATAGATATAAATTTTTATATAATTATGTTTTTTATAAAAATATAACCATACAATAATAATATAATATACATTATTAAATATAAATATATTGTTATAAAATATATAATGTATTATATAAATAGAATACATAATATAAATTTTGTATTTATATATATTATAAATAATATAATATAATATATGTTTATTTATATGTATAATAAGTACAATACATATTTATTATTTATCATATATTTATATCATAGCATATTTATTATAAATATTATTTATATGCATTATATAATACATATAATTATATGCATTATATATTTGGATATAAATATATTATTATATTTATGTATAAATATATAATATTTATGTATAAATATATAGTAAATATTATATATATATATAATTTCATTAATTAAAAAAATTGGGTAGGTATGTGAGGATCCCACAACATGAGGTAGTATGGACATTCCCAAATTACTGTGAGATGGAGGGGTGCAGGCACAGCTGGGAGCTGTGGCCCAGCACTGCTGTGACACTCCTGGCCTCTGCGCAGCACAGGGTGTGATGACGTTTCTAATGTCAGCAATAACCATTGGGAAATGTCTCCCTTTGCCTTGAAATCGTTACAGTTTTATGTGACAGCAGCTTCAGTCCCCAGCTGAGATTAGAAGTGCATTAAGTGCTTGAAATGGTGTGCATGCCTTGTGTGAGGGTGTGCACTCCTGAGCAGCTGATGCTGTTAGCTCTGTCCCACCCAGGTGTCCATCACCTCCAGGTGCCCACCTCTCCAGAACAGGAGGGCAGTAGGTACTGGAGCTGCTCTAATTTTTCAGTTGTGTTTGCATCCTCCAATTTTAAAGAGCATTAAAAAGTGAAAGGAAAAGTGCTTAACCTCATAGAGGTTAATTTATATCAAACATAGAGGATTATATATATTGAATATATATTATATATTATGGATTAAATTTAGTAATTACAAGTTAAATTCATTACTGCTTCAAATGGAAAATAATTTGACTGAAGACAGTGGAAATTATTAACCCAGGGAAGCAGTTAGTTATTTAATGTAACTAATAACTGCTAATAGCTTGTTTATTTCCTCTTAAAGGAATAAAGAAGTAAACCTCATTTCTCCTGTGACATCCATTGCTTTTCCCCAGTGAAACTCCAGTGATTTCTGCAGGGTTATTTCTGAAACTGAAACACTGGAAATGCACAAATGCTCCATTCATGGTGAAGTGCTTTGGATAAACCCAGACTAGAGTCAAGTGAACACACAGAGGGGAGAAAAAGAGAAATAGTGCTGAAGAGGAAATGCCAGTGAAGAGGTTTGTGAGAGCAGCAGCACAAGGCTTACCAAGCCCTTCAGCTCTAGGAGATGCTTCAGTTTCTCTGAGTGGTGAATCGAGCAGAGCCAGTGCTGCTGATCAGTTCCTTATGCCTGCTGGAGGTTAAACATCAGCAAGTGCTCCCTGGGCACAGCCAAGGAAACATCAAGAACAGGAGCATTTCCTGGAACTGTTCAGCAGCTCAGGTGGAGGTGGGATCCTTGTGGAGGAATGGCATCCAGTCTGGAATTAAAAATATGAACAGATCTCTTTTCAAATCTGAAAGATTACTCCAGGTAATCACCATGCATGGCCAGGGGATTAGTTGATCCAGACCTGACTGAGATCCCTAACTCACACCAAGAAAAATGTGTTTGCATGCCAATGAGATTCCCAGACTTGGTTCTTAATAACTAAAAATATTGTAATTTTAGGTTTTGGGTAGCCCTCAGAGAGCTAGGTTGGCAGCTTGGGAAACTGAATTCCTGAGCCTTGGTGTCCTGGGTTGTAAATTATGGTGTGGGGGTATTTTAATTCCCATCTGTCAGAGCTGGGGCAGTTCTCTGCTGTCCTTGGGGCAGTTTTTTCTTTATCTCTCCCACAGCCAACCCTCCCTCCAGGAGATCTCTGCTGTCCATGGCCACTGAGTGTCCCTGCAGGGCTGATCCAATCCCAGCATCCCATGGGGAGATGCTCCGCCCAGGGGAGGAGCCAAGCATTCCTACCTGGATCCAATCTGAGCCTGGCACAGCACAGCAGCCTTTGCCCCCTGCATTGCCAGAGGAGCAGCTTTCTGCTGCCCTGCATGGCCAGAGGGAGCCCAGGCCCATCTGCAGCAGCCCTGGAGCTGCAGAGGAAAACTCCCCCCTTGTGCAGGATCCCTGCTGCAGCAGAGCCACAGCTGGCACTGCAGGAGGGCTGAGCCCCCATGGATGGGGCTGGGACACCGCCCTGACACACAGGGGGCAGGGACTGCTCTCACTCTGGCAGTGGGTTGGTTTTGTTGTTTGTACTATTGCATTTGTATTTTTAATTTTCCTACTAAAGAACTGTTATTCCTATTCCCATATCTTTGCCTGAGAGCCTCCTTATTTCAAAATTATAATAATTCAGGTGGAAGGGGTTTACATTTTCCATTTCAAGGGAGGCTCCTGCCTTCCTTAGCAGACACCTGGCTTTTCAAACCAAAACACTTGCCACATTAGCCAGCCCAGGTGTGGCTGGAGACCCCAGGCAGTGTGATTTGTGATTCCAGCCCTGTCCCTCACCTCATGGCACACCTCACAATATCTGAGGGCTTCAAGCTCCGGACACACTGACAGGACCTTTCTCATGGTGGGTATCCACGCTGGCCATGGGCTCTTAGTAACTCAGTGTCATGGTTTGAGCCTGGCACAGAGCCAGTGCCCCCCATGAAAATGCCTCACCCTGGTGTCTGCTGTGAGATGTGACCAGGAATAAGCAAAACAGGCTCCAACTTAAACATAAAGAACACTTTATTACCTAAAACTACAGGAAAAAATAGGGAAAGAAAAAAAAAGAAATTGAAAACCTTACAAAAAAAAACTTTCCTCCTCCCCACTCCCTGACTTTCCCAATCCGATACATTCTCCCAAAAAACACCAACTGCCCAGCCCGGCACGACACTTTAGTATACTCAAACTGCAGTTCATGAAGAGGAAAGGAGTCTTTCTCGTTCCATAGGCTTCTCGTGGAAACACACTGAGAACCTCGTGTGCTTCCCTGTTACTTCGGCACCGCCCGGAAGAAAAAAAGTCCTTCTGCCGCTTGTGACATCTTCCTTCCATGCCCAGTGCTCTCACCACTGACGGCATGGACCAGAGCTGCTTTTAGGGTTGTCTTTCAAGGATGCCTTGTCTCACTCCAAAAAGGCACAGTCTCTGCTTTTGGGACCTCTGTCCCCCCCATATTTTTCCAACCCCCTGGGGCCGGGGGGTCCTCACGAATGAACCTTCTTGGTTTTGAGGCACTGCCTCCCCCTAAATGCAGTCTGTGTCACAGGAACAACTGAGTCCATAGCCACGAGAAAAGTCCAGCCAAAAGGCCACTCCAAATCATCTCTCCCCATCCAATCATCTCCACATTCTCCGGGCCAGGTCCTTATCTCATCTCATCTCTCATCTCCCTTCTTATTCAGCTTCGAGGAGGATTAGCACTTTTTGCAAGGCCCCAATCATGCAAGAAAGGGTTAAAAGTTTTCAGTCTCTGTCTGTCCTGGGACGAGATGATACTCCCACACGTGCTGCTGCTGCGGCCGGCCGGGCACTCTCCCTCCTCCCTTCTCCTCCTGGCTGGCTGCCATCACATTCGGTGCCGCCGGCTCTCTCTCTCTCTCCTGGGGGGGGGGGGGGGGGGGGGGGCTGGCTGCCCGATGTCTCGATGTCTCTTGGGGCTCCCCCACCCTTCCATCCTTGAAAGCCCCCTCAACCCCCACCTCTGTCCAGGCCCCAGGCCTACCGCATGGCGGCCCCTCCCCCGCCCAGCAGCAGCGGGCTGGGCGGGGGAAGAGATCTGACCTCTTCGCCCGACGATGTCCAAAAGAGGAAGTGCCAGGGCAGTGCCTTGCTTTTAACCCCTGTGTATTCTCGGAGGTGTGTCCAAACCCCACTGGCTACACCAGGTGTCAGTATGAAACCCAAAACCTTCATTGGTTTGACCACAGCTTCCCAGAATTCCCACTCCTTCCTGGTCAAACCATGACACTCAGGTGTCTCCCACCTTCAATGGAGAGCATCCTTGTCACAAAGCAAAAAGAGAAAGAAGCCCCCTGCCACCAGCCCTCTTCCCTTTCCTGCACTGCCCTGCCTCAGAGCCAAAGCTGTCACCCAAGGAGGCTTTGGATGCTGGCAGAGCAGGAGGGATCATTCCAACTGAATAGAGCCATACACAGAGGTGAAAAGATCCTCTTAGCAGTCATTAATTGTAATTTTCAGGATTAATGCAAAAGATTTGGCAGCTTGGCAGAAGAGAGTTTTAGCACAGATAATTTGCTGCATCTGGCTGGAGCTAAGGAAAGGGTCAGCAGCTCCCCCAGCCCCACCAGAGACAGGTGAAGAGAGGGACAGGAGTAGCCAGACAGGGAACAGGGATATAAAGCACCTGAGAGGTGACAAAATGCGTTTCACACAAGCAGTGTAAATATTCATGTGATTTATGAAAGTAGCAGACTTTTCATTGATGATTATATTGAATGGAGGGTTATTTAGAAGCTGAGGGGATCAATACAGCAGCTGGGAGTCAAAGCAACAGAAGGAAAAGTGTAAATTGCAGTGGCTCCTTCTGTGTGAAGTGTTTATAGTGCCCCTGGATCCATATCTATGAACTGATGGCTTTAGGAACACACTATTATCTATGTATTATCTATGTATGTAGTGCTGGACATCCTTCCAGAGAGCCCAGCTCCCTGATGGCTTTAGGAAAATACTATTAGGAACTTGTCACAGACATCTTTTATGAAAAATCCTTTCCTTAGGATTTTTCCTCCTGAGAAGCTGAGAGGCCTCAGCAACAAAATGTAAACAATGGTTATCTGCTGCTGTGGAATGCAACAGGTGCATCTGTGATTGGTTTCATGTTGGATGTTTGTAATTAATGGCCAATCACAGCCCAGCTGTCTCGGACTGGCTCAGTCAGTCACAAACCTTTGTTATCATTTCTTCCTTTTCTATTCTTGGCCAGCCTTCTGATGAAATCCTTTCTTCTATTCTTTTAGTACAGTTTTAATATAATATATATCATAAAATAATAAATCAAGCCTTCTGAAACATGGAGTCAGATCCTCATCTCTTCCCTCATCCTAAGAACCCTGTGAACACCATCACAGGAACTGATGGCTTTAGGAACATACATTATCTATGTGTTTAGTGCTGGACATCATTCCAAGGAGCCCAGCTCCCTCCAGGGCTGTGCAGTGAGCCCCACCTTGGGCTGTTGAGTTGCTCTGGTGGAGGGCAAGGCCAGTCCTGCCCAGAGCACCAAACCCAGCCTTGCAGGTGTTCTGCCAGAAACTCAGCTCTGGGCTGGATCATGGTTTAAGCTCAAATCCCCACCTTCACTGCCATCCTCAGCAAGCAGGTAGGGATCAGAGGGCAGGGTGAATGTCAGTTGTCAGAACCCAGGACATTGCTATGGCTGCCCTGGAGCACTCGAGACCCTGTCAAGGAGCTCAGAGACCTTGGCATGGAGTCAAAAACACCTTTTCCTTTGATTTTAGTTCATGGAAAAATCTACCAACTTTGTGTGAAGATTTACAAGCCACAGGATTTACAAGCTCTATCTCTCCTTTTAATTACAATAATAGTTATTATTAGTAGTAGTATTCCTACTATTTTATTTTCCTTCACTTCAATTAATAAACTGTTCTTATCCCAACTGAAAAGTTTTACCTTTTCCCCCCTGATTCTCTCCCCATCCCACTGAGGAGGCAATTGGAGAGCAGCTCTCTCACTGCCTTGATTTTCTGTCCCTGATTTCAGGCTGGGGTTAAGGTCTGACAGGACCATAGATATCCTCCCTGCCCCATCCCATCCCTGCCTGCACCTTGGAGCCAAGGGAAGATGAGAGAACCAGAAAATGTTTTGTGCTGGAAGCAGCCTTAAAGCCTGTCTCATTCCAACAAGATCTGTGACAAAGGCTTTAGAAATACGTTGTCTTTGTGAGAGAGCGGAAAAAGACAAGGAAAGTGATTCCTTGTGTGAAACAGGTTATTCTGAAGCATGTCAGCAACTTTGCACCACTGTCTAGCCACTGTCATCTTGTGAGTATTGGGTTTTACTCCCTATAATTTTTTATTACATTTATTCCTTCAGAACAAGTATAACTCAAATGTCCCTAATCTTTTTAGCGTGGAATTTTAGATTTTAATGGGTTTGTTTTAATTTGCACATATTCTTGTTAATAATGAAATCTGTTTAACAGGACTTAAACCAAAAAGCCTGTAATGGTAATTCTAAACATAAAACTCCAGTGCATTTCCATAAGAATTCCTGTTAATATTCTTAAGGCTTTTTAATGGGTATTGGTATTAGCAGAAACATCACACAAATTAGAATTAGGCTCTTCATGAATATTTTAAAATGAATATTCACAGACTCTTCAGCATGAAATTAAATCTAGTTACATTTGATGCTGCTGGTATGTTTTAAGGAAGTATACTTGACTGAAAAAAGATTGTGTTGCCTGTGAACTTATTACTGATAGTTCATTTAATTTATTACAGGCCGTTGAATGTAACAATCAAATTTTATATAGCATAGCCTTAGGAGCCAGTGTGAGGCTTTAAATCTGCAGAGATGGAACCTGAGCCAGTAAATCACTGGTAGAATTAGGAACAGGGACTTCCTGCTCTGGCCAGCATTCTTCTGTCTCTTGACTGGGTGATAAACCTGCCCTGGTGCTCTAAAATGGGAAATCTGACTTTGGGAACTTGGGGTTGCCCTAGAATTTGGCCTCTAAGAAATATTATAATTTTTTCACCCTATTTTTCCTAGTTTAAACCCAGTGCTTTGCATTGGGGTCACCCGTTTCCCAAGCACATCTGGGCCTTGCAGAGGTTTGTAACCCCTCTGTGGCTTTGTCACCAGCTCTGCTCTGTTCAGCTGCTGCTGAGGGCTGGTGGAGCCACTGCAGCTCCCTGGCTCTGCCTTAACCTGTGCTGGAATCAGCTCCTCTGGTGCCAGGGCATGTATAGAGAAACAGTCAGTGGGCAATTGTGTCCTTTCTTCACATATCTTTGCTGAATTATTTCCCTATTCTGTTTTTTCCTGGCCACACAGAACTAAGGTCAGCCTTATAAAATCCAGATTGCCACCCCCAGCTAGCATGACAGCAAAGCAGGTGCTTCAAATTAAACATGTGCAAATCCACTGGAAGTTCAGGTGAAGCACATGGTAAAATTTAAGCAAAAGGTGAATTCTGAACTGGTGGCTTTAGGGACACATTTTTGGACTGGACTGATGAGGAAACATCCCAATCTGCCATAAGAAAATGCCTCTGTGACCCCCTGGGTGTTGCTATCATCACAGGATAGTCAGATTCACAATCTGCCCTGGTTTATCTCTTTTATTTTGACAATAACACCTTGTGCCTGCCTTTAGGTCCCAGGAATCAGGCAGCACTTTCCATTATATATCTTGGAGCCCTTAAAACACCAAAGTAGAGTGTCATCCTCCTGCTGATGTACACCACAAGAACCTGTCATTCCCTTGATACAGTACAGCAGGAGAATAGTCTCTCTTCAAAATATATCACTGGGGATAGTGACATTTTGAGTTACATGGTGCCAGGATGGCAAGTGTTTGAACCATTCACAAATGTAGACAAGACAGGGTCAAAATATATCTCTAGTGTTCACATGGGCAGCTGGAAGTATCTGAAGTGCTAAAGATCACATTAACGTCATTTCCATTTAGTGGACAGCAAGGAAGTGAAATTGGATTAAAGCACTTCAATAGTTCCCAATTCCCATTTGCAATGGTCCCCAGCCGAGGCAGAGTGGCTGAGCTGTCCCTTCAGATGGCAGCTGGCCAGGAGTTCCTGGCAGAGCAGGGTGAGTTCCACACCTCAGGTTCTCAGAACCCATGAAATTGCTCTGGGTGCCCTGGGTGATTCAAGACCCTGGCAGGGGCTCAGAGACCTTGGCACAGAGTCACAAACACCTGTGCCTTCAATCTTAGCCCATGGAAACAATTACCAACTTTGTCTGAAGAGTTACAAGCCACAAGAGTTTGAGTAGAATGATAGTGAATTTGTCACAGGGTGAAAAAGTAGAATTTTGGGGATTTAGAATGGTGGTTCAAGAAGCAAGATGGAGGAATCTGAGCATGTCCTGTCCTCCTTCTTTGTCTTCTTCGTCTTCTTCGTCTTCTTCATCATCTTCTTTTTCTGCTGTGATGGTGACACTTCTGGAATGGTTTAGAGTAGAGACGGACTGTCTAACATAGGTGATAGGTATTGGAAAACTATTGTCAATAAAATACACACAGTTCTTAGTATAAAAAGCCAACAGCACCCCAAGGGCAGGGACTGTGCCACAACCCGACCTGCTGGACAGAGCTCAGCAGGTCAGAGACAGAATGGAATGGATAAGAGAAAATAAACAACCGTGAAAAGCAGAACTGAGGAATCTCAACTTCTTTGGTCACAGGGCTGGGAAAAAAAGACTCTTTAATACCTCAGGGGTCATTTCAATCACAGAAACCCCAACTGTGTGTGCTGGAGGACCAAACCCCCCAGGAAGGCAGTGGGCTCTGTGAATCCATTGCCTGTTTTTCTGCTGTTAGGACCCTGCTGATTGCACCTCTGGCCTGCCTGGACCTGAAGAGTGTGCTACTTGTGCTGCACCTTCCCATATTGTTAAAAACAAATGGTGAAAGTCTTTGCTCTGTAAGGTCTCAGCCTCCAAACCATTGTGTCCCCCATGCTCCCTGTGTCCCCTGTGTCCCCTGGTCCCAGGGTGTCCCCTGGTCACTGGTGCCACGCGCATGCCCTGTAGCATCACCAGTGCTTCCAGTGCTCAGTGCCTAAAGATTTGTTGGATGACTGGCCCAGTTGGCATTCTCTGTTGAAACTGTCTCCATGAAGAACACATGGAATCAGGCAGGGCCAGCTCTTCAGCCAGCACGAGCCAATGTGGTTCTCTGGAATCTGAATGGATGATCTGCTCTTCCTTGGGGTCGGCATTAGCTATGCAAAGAAAAAGGAACAATTCTGGCAACTGGAGAACAATTCTGTGATGAATTGGTGAAATTTTTTTATTTATTGCCTTGGTGTTGCTCTATTCTACTGCTGGGAAATTATGCAAATTCTACTTGTACAGGAAGAGAATACTGATAATTAAGAAATGTGCATCTTGGACTTAAGATAATCTCATCAATGCACACTGGTGTTCACACACAGCAGAACACTGATAGCTGAGGCACATTCTGTTGCACCCAGGGCTGACTGCTCAGCCCTCAGGAGGTCACTGCACACACTTAAAGTGGGAATGGGGTGCTTGCTCCAGAGGAACAAGGCTGTGGAAAAGAGGGCAGGGCTGGAAGGCAGAAGAAGTCCTTCTTGGCCTTCTTTCAGGCCAAGCTCTGCAGGTTAATTACATTAAACAACCTTGGCTGTTTGGGGTTCATGCTGCTCTCAGGACCCTGGTTGAAGCAGGTGGAGGGGACAAAGTCAGGGCTCTCAGTTGGAGTTCTTGCTGCAATATCACACATAGGAACAAACTCCCAGATTCCTCAGCCTTTTCCAGTTGGGTGTTATGGCAGGATGCCAGGCTGAGCCTGTGCTGCACAGAGAGATGTGTGGACCACAGCACAAAGCTCAGCTTTAAAACTGGCTGTGTGTAGAATCAGCTGCTTTTATTTCCAGATACTGTGATTTCAACCCAGGGGGGGAAAACCTCCTAAGTTGGTTGTTACATGGAATAAAAAAAGATTTACTGGTTTAGGAAGGACATTTTGAGGGCTAATGGTTGGGTGGTCAGTAAAACTCCTGCTGCATGCACAGGGCTGCCCAAGGAGCCCAGCCACGCTGGCTTGGTCAGCAAATCTTTTGAAAATCCAGCTGTTCCTGACAGCTGAAAATGCAGCCCTGGTCATGGAAGTGGAGTAGGTCAGCCCTTAGCCCCGGGTAGAACCAGCACAAGGATGGGTTATTTTCAAATACAGCAGACCAGCTTGTTTGCATAGTCTCCACACAATGTATTTAAATTTCACAGAATCTCAACCAGGGAGTCACATTAGCAGAAGGAATATTAACCTGGGAACATCCACAAAAACTTTACCATTACTTTTTTCTATTTTTCTCTCAATACAGTACTGTCACTGGGCAATTTAATTCTCTTCTGGGCACAATTGTCAACCTGTTTTCCAGAAGGGGACACATGCCACAGGATTTATTTTATTCCATTTAAGTAACTATGACCAGTTGTCATAAATTGAGGAGTGGAAATTGCTCATTCCCTAAGGCTCTCTAACAAATGAGATCACAAGTCCAAAGACTGTGTCTTGCAAAGCTTTTCAGTTCAATTACAGATGTCCATGTGCAACTGGTAATGCCAGCATCAGTTCAAATAGTATCATTGCAGGTGTGAAAGACCTGCAAATTGAAGTCTGTTTCACATCAGTATCCAACATGTGACTGGAAAGATTAAAAGGAAAATTTTCAAGGGACAAAGGATGAACAATTAATGAGCCCTGGAGTGGCTCTGAAACAGGTAGCAAAGCAAAACAACTGTAAAAGGAGAAGCTGTCAGAAATGAGCAGTTTGGTGCCAAGTTTCAGGAGGAGATTAGTGGAGAGTTTCACTGGATCCATTAGTGTTTGTGAAGTACTTGTAGGCTGGATCAATGAGCATCACAGAAACTCCCAGGAGGAAGTGAATTAAAAGCTTTTCTTTTTTCTTTTTTTTTTTTTATAGTGGGAAGCAAATAAAGCAGAGCTCACACACCAGCTGAGACTAAGTCAAGGCATTGCATGGACTCTGGTCGAGGGAGTGCTGCCTGTGCCAGGGTGAGGTCAGCTGGATGAGTCTGAGGCCATGAAAAAATGTAGTGATGGCCAGCAGAGGTTTTTGAGTGACCTTAAGTCAATCTATTTTGAGCTTTGGGTTTTTGAGCTTCAATTCTGAGCATTTGGTGGGATGTGGCCTTTTTTAGGTGGGCAATAAATTCTGTGACTTGGTTTTAGTGGAAACAATAAGGAGGTACTAAAATCCTGAGAGCCACCTTAAAGATGCAGCACCAGAGCTTCAAATGATTCTGCCAGCACAGCACCACTGAAGCTTCCCAAGTGCTGTTGATTTACACCAGTTGAACATCTGGCCCATATGCTTTGTATTATTAAATACTTCTGTGATTATTATGTGAACAATTAAGATGCATGGAAGAGAAAAAGCAGGCTATGAATTGTGCCTTCCCTGCAATTCATGAGTAGGAATTGCTCAGGGAATGCTCTGCTCTGCCTTTTATTGAAGCTGTGCAGTTTATCTGTGGGTTTTTCTAGAAACTAGAAAGTGAATGGGACCTTGGGAGATTTTCCAGGTTGCCTTCTTCCTCCAGGGTAGTGTCATCACAGAATCACAGAATGGTTTGGGTTTGAAGAGACCTTAAAGCTCATCTAGTTCAAGCCCCACTCTATAGGCAGGGACACCTCCCACTCTCCCAGCTTGCTCCAAGCCCCCTTCAGCCTGGCCTTGGCACTTCCAAGGATGGATAAACTTCAGCCCTGTCATATTTGCTCAAGATGTGCTGAAAACTCTGACACTTGAGACCCTGCAGGGTATCCCAGTGCTCAGTACTGGTGCTGATGTAAGAATGTTTTCCCCAGTCCAACTTACCTCTCTCCCTGGCTGTGCTTGAGCTCTCCAATTCTTGTCCTGTCCACCACTGCCCTGGAGCAGAGCACAGCCCCTTCCCCTGCCCAGCAGTGCTTTGCACACAAAGCCTGTCAGCTGGTTTGTCTCTTTTGTGTAACATTCAATCTGGTCAATCATGTTGGAATTCACAGCTGAGGAAGTCCAGACAAGCCCAAGTAAATGTTAACACTGCAAATTCTTTATTATTTCTTTCCATAAGCCTGATTCCCTTTCATGGTTTGCTGCTGAAGTGTAGAAGTACATCCAGCCATGAGAGAAAAAGATCCATCTTTCAGCATCAGGAGATTAAAGAAATAGAGTGAGATAACGTTTTGCAAACCTGAAAGGATTTAAAAATCCCTCTCCTGCTATTTCTGGAAGAAAGTCAATTGCAGGGCAAGATTATCTTCATTAATAGTGTGAGAATGAGTGTTGGCTGCGGGTTTTGTTTAACCTGAAAAGCAGCATTCAGCAGCTGGGTTTCCACATCTAAAATAATATCCGGAGAATCAAAAATTCTTTGCCACACATGAAATCATCCTTTGGTTGTGTAATGGAGCTCAGCAGTGCAATGTGCAGGAGAGCAGGATAACCTTTTAACATCCCCACAATCCCCAGGGACTGGCATGTTGCTGATTAACAGATGCTTGATGATTTGAAGTCCCCCAACTTAAAGCTTTGTATGTATTGCACAAGTCACTGGTTTAATGGAGAGCTTGGGAAACATAATTTTTTGGCTTTCATCCTATTTTTCAGATGTGGCATGATGTAAGTGACTGCTCTGAAGTGAAAGCAACTGTTCAGAGAGAGAGAAGGAGCTGAAGCAATGCTGTGGGAACTGCTCTGCAGGGCTTAACCCATGGTGCCCTGTTGGAGCAATGGGGGTGGGACAGTGGGGATGGACGGAGAGCAGAGATCTCTGCAGCCAGGTCAGGAACTTGGGGCTCATTGCAAAGGGCCTGGGTGCAGGGCCCTGCTGGGAGCTGCCAAACACAGCTCAGAGCAGGCTGAGAGAAGAGAGGGGGAGAGAGGATGAGAGGGTGAGAGAGTAAAAGGGGTAAGAGAGCGAGGTTCCCGTTACAATACAATAAATCTTGTTCTGTGCTGAATATTCTCATTCTCACTAACCAATCTAGTGCAAGATACAAATCCTATAGCATTTACATACAGCCTATAAGAATCACTACATTACCACACTAATGTAATGGTTACATTAGGTTACTAATGTTACATTTTAAACCCCAAAACTCCTCTTTGGGCCCCTTCTGCCAACCTGTAGAGTCTGCTCTGACCCTTGGACCTGTCTGCAAGCAGAGGGTGTTGTTCCATCAAAAGGGGATCACCTTCAGCTGGCCACACCATTGTTTTCCAGTTGTTCAGTAACTGAGGTATCTCAAAGCTTGCTTTCATTTCAATCTCACTTATACTTTCTATATTCTCAAAATCTTTTGCCAGACAATCATATTTATAAGGCTTTCCTGTTTCATCCCTCCCCAACATCGCCCTGCCTCTGATGGGACACTTTCTCCAGGAGGTGTTTTGGGGGGCTCACCTCAGCAGCAGAAAGGAGCAAACATCCCTTTCCAAAACCCACCCCTGCCCTTGGGCATTCCCAGAGCCACACAATGGGTGTGGTGGGAAGGGGCTATGGAGGTCTCCAGTCCACCCTCCCTGCTCAGGGATGGGGTCTGGCATGTCTGCAGGGCAGAGTGCTTACCTGGGTTTGTGTCACTGCTTCCATCTGGGCTTGGAGTCATGGACTCAACGTGTCACCTCTGCTTCTTTGTCCTCACTGATATTGGCTCAAGGGAAAAATATTCATTTCTGTGCTAAAGGCAAGGCTGCAGGTAACTCAGTTTACCAAAGTTCTGTGGTTCAGTGGCAAAATTAAGAAAAGGACCCATAAGCTGCCAGAGACACCCCTCACAAAGATTGAGACCTTCTCTTGAGGCCATGTAAGAGTTTTTTCCCACTGACCCTTTGGATTCAGCAGGGCCTTCTGGAGGACTTTCACTCATGTCTGGAAGGCAGCTCTTACCTGCTCTCCTTCTGAAGGCATCCAGCCTTTGGTTGATCACTGCCCCCCTGCCACAGGAGCTGCCTGGAGAGCCAGGACTGTGTGCAGGAAGAAGGTCTAATTAACAAAATCTCCACTCTAAAAATCTGCTATTTTCAGGGCACTCCTCACTTGCCAAGCTGTGCTAATGTTAGCAGTGCATGGCGAGAGGAACTTTAAAACTTGTGCTGGAAAAATCCCAAACCCTGTCCCTGAACAAAATGCCACCAGCTCCCAAAAGACTTGTTTGACAGACAGAGAGCCCTGTAGCTGTCAGCTCTCCATGCCTTTGGGGGCCTGCTTATTATTTTTAAATACTTTATTTCTCTTGTGGTTCTTCTAGCAGTGTTGCCTGTACAAGCAAAACATAAGGGTCTTAGCAGAGCTGTCTGTAATTTTTGATATAAATAGGATAACTCTAATTTCTGTTGTTTGCGGTATTCACACGAACAGAGAGAAGCAGAGAAAAGAATGATCAAAACAATTCTTATCTTGTTTTCTGCTCCTGTGTTTTTGAACATGTGGAAAGTGTTGGAAGATTATTTACCTGAAGGGATTGCTTGATTGGATTCTGGTGGACATTGTTTATGTTAATTAGCCTATCAGGCCCAAGCTGAGTCATCTATCTGGTCAGCAGACAGTCAGGAGTTTCTTCAGTTTAATATAGTTCTTATTAGTGTAATACAGTGTAAAATATAAAGTATAATATAGTATAATAAAGTAATTAATTAGCCTTCTGATATCATAGAGTCAGATGCACATCTTCCTTCCTGCTCGGGGTTGCCTTGTAAATACAACAGTTGTTGTTATAAAGATAATAATAATCTGCATTTTATTTACATTTTGTAGGAACAAAGAAGTGCATCTTGGAGGAAAGGTGTGTTGCTGCTCCCAGCAAGATGAGCAGAGAGGGGTTGGGGCTTTTCCAAAGCAGCAGAGAGGTGAAGGAATTGAGAAGCAACAGAGGCAGAGCGAGGGCTGCAGCACAGCCCTGCCCTCCCCGTTCTCGTCACTCACACTCAAATCTGTGACATTTCATGTGCCAAGGGCAAATAAATACAGGAAAAATATGTGGAGATGGAAGATCAGGGAGGTGTGGAGAACGAAGGGTTGGGTGAGTGGAGGTTTTGTGGAGAGAATCACTGCCTGGGACTGCTTGACAGAATTATACTTCATTACTGCCGCTTCACAGCCTTGATTTTCATATTTATTTGTGACTCTTCTTTTTTAAACCATGGGCTCTTTTGACATGAGAGTCATGCTGTGTAAAGCACTATTGATTAGAGTTTCTAATTTCATGCCATTACAGCATGACCATTGGGGAATGAAATGTATTTTATTTTTTCCACCACAGCTATGCCAGCAGTGTTTGGGAGGCAGCCATGGCACAGGCTGTCAGCAGCAGGCATTTTCAGCTCAAGATCTTTGCTGTTTGAGCCAAAAGCCGAATTTGCCCAAGGTCTAAGCCTCAGCTCAGTGTGTTTTTCCTGGAATTAAAACACATCAGTTACAAAGTGTGTTTTGAGGCCAGAGGTTTCCAAAAGGATGGCTGACTTGGGGACTTTCCATTTTTCAGTCAGGGCTGCAGAAGACCATTTCTCTCCCCGTTTTTTCCCCATTTTCAGTCATACCCTTTGTCTTTCCACAGTCTCTGGTTTGGTGATCAAAAAAGCAAAGGAAATTGCTGAAGATATGGAACCACAGCTTTTGATGTGATCATGTAATGTACATAATCCCCATTAGGCACAAGCTGCAAGAAGGAATTGACTGTAAACCTGAGGAAGACCTGGGCCAGCCTTATTTAAAATGGTTTTCTCCTCTCACCTGCCAGATTTGGACCCTTCTGGAATTTCCTAAGGAAAAGGTTCATGGTCAGGGGAGCTGATGCATTCTTAGCATCTCATCCTGTTGGTGCTGTCTGGGGGCATCTTCCCCTTCCCTCTTCCTCCTGGTATCCTCCAAAACCCTTGGGCTTTTTGGTCTGGCTCCAAAAATATCTTGAAGATCTTTCTTTTAGCAAAAATCACCCTTTTTTTAATTTTTATTTTTTCTCAGAGGCTTGTGTGAGGTAAAGATAAAATGAGCCTAAGTCTGTGGCTGAGCTTGGCAGCAGTGGGTTTCCCTCATGCTGTAACTAACATGGGTTGTGTTCCCCCCTGCTTTGCCCTCAGAGCAGTGGATGTGCACTGCCCTGAACTCATGAAGCTTTCCAGCAGTGCAGAAGGGGCTCTGACAGAGTGGTCATGGATATGTGAACACTTAAAGATGGCCAGGTGAGAGCAGAGTGAGTGCCTGACATCTGGCAAAGGGGAACCAGCCCAGAAAGTTCTCTTTCTCCTTTCTTGCAGGAGCTCCTGACACCCATCAGTGGGTGATAAATTAGTGCAGCGCAGCTAGAGCTGCTCATGGGCTGCAGGTGTGAATCCCAGAGCTGTTCCTACATGTACTGGAGCACTGGAGGTTTTGGGGTCAGTTTTGGGTTTCCCTCGCAAAAAGGCATCAATGTACTGGGACAAGAATGAGAAAAACTGGAGTTTTAAGGATGGAAAGAGGACATCTCAGTGGTGTTGATGACCTTCAGAGGAGGGTGTGCAAAAGGCAGAGTCAGACTGTGCTTGGAGATGCAGTGACAGGACAGGGGGCAACAGGCACAAATTGCAGTGTGGGAAGTTCTGATGAGATATAACATCAAAAGTGTCCACCCTGAGGATGGGCACTTGGGTTTCAGTGTAAGCCAGCCCAGTGAGTTTGATACCTTAGGTTTTAGCTTTTCTATTTTTCACATTCTGTGCTGCTTTAGTGTGTGGGTCTGGCCTTCATATGAGGGGATGGTGAGCTCTGTGCACAAAGCAGGGAGACAAAACAATTCCTGCTCTAGCTGGGGACCAAGGACAAATGATCCAGATCTCAGGCTCAAGAGCACAAACAACGTGGGCTGAAGAGAGAAAAACAAGAAGGATGGGACAGCTTGGGCTGGAGCTGTACTTGGACAATTAACTCTAATGTGCAAATGGAGCAGAACTGATAAAAATGTGGGATCTCATGACCAAGCTCTCTTTTGCATCCATCTTGGAGCATCCAGGCAGAGCCATGACTGTGGCTGTGGTACTGCCAGGGTGTGGCCTTTGAAGGCCCTTCAATAAATATCCCCTTTATTCCTCTTTACTCCATTTAGCCTCTGTTCCAGCTCCTTAAGGCACTGAGCTCCACACCTCCCTGCTGCCTGCAGGCTCCTCCAGGCCTCTGCTGGCCTGCTGGCATTTATAGACATTTCTAAATATCAGGGAAGTGTTGCTGGGAGAGGGAGCTGTGCGGTGAATGCCTTGCAGCAGCAAAGGGAAGAAGGTGGTTGGGAGCTGGATGGTGGTGACCATGCCAATGCTCCCCTGAGGAGTGGAGCCTCCTGTGGGAACAGAGCCTTTTCCAGGAGATGAAATGAACTTCTTCAGCATTAGCCCTGAGTAAACACTGGTCCAGCTCATAAAACAGCCTGGAGTGCAGAACTGTTTACAGATTTTATTTGTCTTGAGCCTTGTGCTTTGTGAGATCAGAGGTGTTTTTATTACCCAGCTTTGTGCAATATCATTCCAGAAACAAATGCCATGTGGGTGTTTACCATAATGAGGGAATACATTAGAGCCTGAGAGGATGGCAGTGTCTAATAGAAATATTCTTCTGCAGCACCTGGGAGCCAGTCCCAAGGAAGGGCTTTTCCTTGTTTGTTTTTACCCTTTTTACTCTCATTTTTACTCTCTCCCTGCAGCTGGACAAAGAGGCAGGACTGAGCCTTCCCTCCCTGGTGATGGGCTTTGGTTTTGTGGAGCAGCTCCTGGTAATGAGATTTGGGTTTTGGGGAGCAGTTCCTGGTAATGGGCTTTGGTTTTGGGGAGCAGTTCCTGGTAATGGGCTTTGGTTTTTGGGGAGCAGTTCCTGGTAATGAGATTTGATTTTGGGGAGCAGTTCCCCACAGAGAATTAGAGCCCTGGCTGGTGGGGCAGCAGCAGCAGTGCACACCCAGCCACCCTGAGTCAAACAGAAAATGGAACCTGGTCAGCTTCTAGTACTGGAATTGAACTTTTGATTTTCCAAGGAAGATGCAAGCAGTTTGTCCTTATAGGATGTTATAAAGGCACTTCAAGAATATTATATGGTATACTAATGCAACTGAGAACCTCTTAAAAACTTAATTGCCTGTGACAGCAAATGGGAAGAGAGTTGTTCTTGAAAGATCCTGTGTTTTGAAAGCACACAGCCAGTTCTAAATACTTTCAAATGGTACATACCTCTTTCTTCCTGCTGACAATTAGAGTAATAGCTGAATGTAGGATAAGGGAGAGTGCCTGGAATGTTTCAGCACTGCTTTCTTGTTCCATGCTTTTTCACAATGCAAAAATACAGTGGCATTCTTGGTCTGTGACCAAACACAAGATGAGGAGACAGAGAGATCTCAATGACAAAGTGACTCTAAAAGCTTGGGAACATCTCTGCTCCCATACCAAATTCTCTTTGCCCTCCTTCCTTGTCAGCCATTCACAATCTGCTGATATTTTAGTGAGAAGGGAGGGGAAAACACCCCACAACCAAAGTCTGTTATCCATGCTTTGGAAGAAAATGGGCTTCATCAGGCACAGCTTCTGTAGAAGAGAGGTCCTGGAGCTGAGAAACTGCCACTGGAGCACAGGTAGTTTTGTCTGAGTGATGCCTCCCAGTTTGGCTCCTGGCAAGTGCCACAGACCCTTGGCTCCTGCTGCTGCTCACAAGGGTGACAGAGAGGGGGTCCTCTAACCTCACTTACTCATTGCACTGACTGACCAACACCTCCATTAATTCTGGGGAGCAGGTGACCTCAAGGGTTTCAGCCTGATCCCTTTTATTTTGCCATAATATTGAGCACACAGGATTCTCTGGTCTCAGCCTGGCTGGAACTAGCACAGGTGTCTGCTCTCATTCTGTTTGTCCTTTAAGGAGCTGTTTCCATCTCCTCATTTCCCTGTGTGGCCCATGACACACAATAGTATGAGACAGCAATACCCACTGTAACATGATGTGACATCTGAAACCTCAAAGGACACACAGACACAGGCTCTGCTGACTGAACTGTGGATATCCTTCCTCTGCACCTGTTCTGAAAGCAGGGGGAAAATGGCTGTGATCTACAGCTTTAACAATTTATTTTTAAGCATATAAGCACCTCAGGGTTGTTGTTTTTTGTGGGGGTTTTTTGTGGACAAGCAGATCTGCAAAGCACAGCAGATGTCTCAGACTTCAAGATACAAGGGAACATTTCTCCTCAGTCCTCAGATGAAATGGACTGGGCTTTGCTCCAGAAAAGAGAAACGATTAATCCATCACTGAGCATCAACTTAAATGAGCTAATATTGGGTGGTTTAGTTCTGATGTATGTGCTAAATGAAGTAATCATTCAGGGTGTAAAAGTAATGTCTTTGGGAAAATGTTATAAAACACCATGGCTGAGGCACGTGGGGCTGCATGGAGCTGGAGCAGACCCTGGCAGGGCCACTGCTCCCACAGCAGAGGTGTGCCCAAACTGCAGGAACCACAAACTCCTGGGATGGTCTGCATTGAAAAACGCCCTTAAAGCTCATCTTGTTCCCTCCTTCCATGGCAGGGACACCTCCCACTGTCCCAGGCTGCTCCAAGCCCCATCCAGCCTGGCCTTGAGCACTGCCAGTGATCCAGTGTCTTCATGACACATTGCTTCTTGCCTCTAAAGCAATTGTTTGTGCTGCAGTTGTGAAACGTGGATCATCACAGTTGCCTTTTTCCCACTGCAGAGTAATTAATAGATATTTCTCATGGAAGACAGTCAACTCTCATTACACTGGGCTTTCACAAAGCTTGTTTGGGCTTTTTCTCAGAAGTGGAATATCCAAGAGACATTTTGTGCTAAGGCTGAAGTCTCTGTGTCACAATCTCTCTTTGGGCTGTGAGGGTGTGAAGGCAGCACTCAGAGGCAAATTGAAAGCAGGTTTTTTGTTGAGAGGAAGCCCCAAGTTCAGAACTCTCTGTTTGTGTAAAATTGAGGAGGTTTTACTGCAAACTTTTCCATGCAGCTCTGTGTCAGCTGCTGTGAGCCTGTGAGATCGTGCCAAGGGCCAGGGCACGAGCATGGCAGAGGGGAGGTTGCAAGGCACCAGCTTTTTCTTAATGCAAGATCATGGAATCCTGGAATGGTTTGGGTTGGAAGGGACCTTAAAGCTCATCTCATTCCACTCCCTGCCATGGCAGGGACACCTCCCACTGTCCCAGGCGGCTCCCAGCCCTGTCCAGCCTGGCCTTTGGCACTGCCAGGGATCCAGGGGCAGCCACAGCTGCTCTGGGCACCCTGTGCCAGGGCCTGCCCACCCTCAGCATAAAATCCTTCTTCCTAACAACTGATCCAAATCAACTCTCTGTTAGTCTCAAACCATTACCCTTTGTCCTATCATCACGGGCCCTGCTAAAAAGCCTATCCCATTTTTTCTCCTAGACACCTCTCAGTGCTGAACACCACAATGAGCTCTCCCTGGGCCCTTCTCCAGTCTGAGCAATCCCAATTTTCACAACTATGGAGTTAGTCTGGGACATTCCCCCACCAGCATGGGGCTACCAAGGATCACAGTGCCATCAGCCCTGTGTGCTCCAGTGCTGCCTCTAAATTCCTGGTCCATCCCCACTGATGATGTGGGGAAGGGAGGGACACTCTGCTGCCTGCACAGGTGCAGCACCAAAAGAGCCTTCCACAGGCTCCCCAGCTCCTTCCTGACTATTTTACTGTACAATACAGCACTGGAAGTCATTATTGTTACAAAGAATCACTAATTCAATAATGCCACTACCCTGCAGGAATAACAACCACACAATATTAATGTGCTTCCCCCCTGGTATTCATTGCAGAGCACAAAAGCTGCTCACAGAATGCAAGAAGACTTGAAGCAGGGGCACCATTAGTGCTGCCATGCATTGCTCACACCCAATCCAAGAATTGGAAATTATGATTGCAAAGCACATTTTTGAATGCCATTCACAAATGCAAAAAAAAAATTGCTAAAAGTTAAAACTTCAAATAAAAGTAGGAAAGCTGCCTGGCATTTTATGATAACACAGCACTTTATTATTCCTCTTCGATTGTTTGACGTTTATGCCTCTGTTTAGCAAGTCTGTTCATTATCCTTCTCCAATTAACAGAGACTTTTTTCAGATTATTTTTATGAAATTCTCATTTAATTAGCAATGCCGCTGAATCTCAAATGGCAGTTTTAAAAATATCCTTCCACCGATCAAGCAGCCAAATTGTCTTTCTGAGATATTTGAAGAATTGCAAACCTTCATTTGTCTGCTAATTATCCCCCCTGCTTAGATGATAAATGGGAACGGGACATCTTTTCCATTCATGAGCACGGTGTGGAAAAATACAGATTTCACTTATTAAAACCTTCTCATGGGCTTTTTTAGAAGTAGAGAATGGGATTTATCAGATGATTTTCATAATCCACATAATAGATGGGGAATTAAAATAATAGGACAAATAATAGAAAACAGGTATGATAGGAGACATCAGGCACTCTACAAGCACAAAGCAAAATGAGAGGAAATACACTGATAATACAGTAAGGAAAAAAAAATAAACTGAGCAGTAAAATGTCAGTAAATGGGCCCTCCTGCCATACAGCTGGAGACCATTATGGTATTTAGCAACTCATACACAAATAAGCTTAAAATGCATATTTGCCATATATTGGTGGGTGTATGTACTTTGGGAGAGAGAAAAAAAAATCCTTTAATCCACTGAGCCACTTCCACATTTTCAGGGGAATGTGGCAGCTCTGCAGGTCCCTGCTGGTCAGTTCCCCAGTACTCTGTGACATTGCCCCTCTCCAGCCCTTTGGGAACAGGGACTCCTGGCAATGCTCCCAGCACCAGGGGATGTTTGTCAGTGGGATAAGGGGGAAACTCAGGTTTTCCTAATGTTAAAAACGAGAGCAGGCTCCTGGTACTAAAGTGATTTCAGCATTTATTATAACAAAAGAACCCAAAAGACAAGAGCCCGGGAGATGAGCAGGTAGGGGGCCCATCGGGGGACCAGGGCAGAGGACGCAATTCCCATTTGGAAGTAGGGAGCCCATGTGCCAGCCGCTGGGGTGGCTGGACCTCAGCTATGCGACGGCCCCAGATTGTTCCAGGTGGAGCTGTGACTACATTCCAGTTGGGTCAGAAGCCCCTTTTTATCCTGTTTTTTCCCTTTGGATTGTTTCTTTTTGGATCCTTCATTTGCACGAAGGTTTAAGGTGCTCGATTGGCCCAGTACAGTTCTGTCCAGGCCAGCTCATTTCGCTGAGGGGATGCTGCATTT
The DNA here is from genome assembly GCF_028769735.1 of Zonotrichia leucophrys gambelii. Classification (NCBI taxonomy): domain Eukaryota; kingdom Metazoa; phylum Chordata; class Aves; order Passeriformes; family Passerellidae; genus Zonotrichia; species Zonotrichia leucophrys. The sequence continues at coordinate 2,496,386 of NC_088188.1, read as the reverse complement.
TTCTGAGGTGTAATTTCTTATAACTACCCTTGAACCCCTTTTTACCATAACCAAACTAACAGTACATGTTAAAAATGAGACTAGACTCCTGGTACTAAAGTGATTTTAGCATTTATTCTAACAAAAGAAAGGCCCAAAGCAAGGGGGCCTGGGGCCGAGCAGGAGCATTCCTGTCACGGATGGAGCAGCGCCGGTGCTGGGGCTGCTCAGCAGCGATGGCCCCAATGTTCCAGGTGGAGCACCATGGATTCCCTGGGTCAGATGCCCCTTTTTGTCCTGTTTTTTGTCCCTTTGGATCGTTTCTTTTTGGACACTTCCTTTGTATGAAGGTTTAAGGCGCTCCATTGGCCCATGACAGTTCTGTCCAGGCTGGCTCGTTTCTCTTGGGGGTGCTGCACTTTACTGAGGTATAATTTCTTATAACCCTTTCAACCCCTTTTACCATAACCAAACAAACAGAACATGTTAAAAACGAGAGCTGGCTCCTGCAACCTTTTAAAAAGAATTGGCAGCTTTTTCTACTCATAACAGGAATGCCTCCATCCAGGCATTGAAGAGGAGCTGTGGCACAGCCTGCTGCTGCCAGAGAAGTGGAGAGGATCCCTCAGAGAGTCCCTCTGGATCTCCAGCTGCAGTAACACATTGTTATGAATCTCTATCAGTGCACTTGTAGTGCAGCTGGAGAGTATGTCTGACATTGCCTCCAGTGACCTTTTCAATACAGTCCAAGTGCTGCAGAGCTGGTCTTTCAAGAGGAATTCAAATCGAATTTACTCAGGCAGAAAGGATTGGCCTGAGGATAGCCCTGCTACTCACTTCGCATTTCTCCTTGTCATTCTCATGGAAATTGCAGCTCTCTGAACATGGTGCTTCTTCCTACGAGCTGCAAATGTCTCCCTTCACGGCAGCAGGGACAGCCAGGGCTCTGAGGGAGGGTTTGTGGTGATATTCACAGGGCTCCCAGGACAGGGAAGAGATGAGAATCTTGATTCCATGTTTCAGAAGGCTGATTTATTATTTTATTATATATAGTATATTAAAAGAAAATTATATACATTTATGATATATTATATTGTATTGTATTATATTATATTATATTATATTATATTATATTATATTATATTATATTATATTATATTACTACACTAAAAGAATAGAAGGAAGGATTTCATCAGAAGGCTAGAAAATAATGGAATGATAATAAAATCTTGTGACTGACCAGACTCCCAACACAGCTGGACTGTGATTGGTCATCAAGTAGAAATAATTCACATGGACCAATCAAAGATGCACCTGTTGCATTCCACAGCAGCAGATAATTATTGTTTTTCTTTTCCTCTGAAGCTTCTCAGGAGAAAAAAATCCTGGCAAAAGGATTTCTCATAAAATATGTCTGTGACAGGTTTGGGCAATGACAGTGCTGTGCAGGCATTGCAGGGCTGCTCGTGGCAGGGGAGGGTGCAGGTGTGAACTGCAGCACAACCTGTTGAAAGGTGACAATGTGACCTGGTGAGCTAGCACACCGAATGAGCTGCTGTGTGCCAGGCATTGACCATCATGTTACAAAATGCAATGCATTGCCATGGGATGGAATAGCTGAGATCTGGTTATTTTGACCCACCCAATAATGATAAAAATTTTTAAAAATCCCTTTGCCAACAAAACCTGGGCTTTAAAAAGCCATTACTAGATTTGTGGCTGATATACTTACCACAAATTACCCCCAAACTAGTCAAAGATATATAGAATATATTAAACCATTGTTCTTTCTACTACCACCAATTCAGAAAAATCAGTTAAGAATCAAAATATATAATGCTCTAATTTTAAAAAAGCAATCAATTAATCTGTCCCTAATTGAAGAAACACCCAAAAATAAGATAAAAATAAATAGCCACCTAAACAAATTATACAACATTAAAGACCAGCCACATAAAATCCTAATGAATTAATATCAAGTGCCAGAAAACCCATTCATAATTTAAATCAAATAATTAAATTACAAGCTGTCTTTGAAATAATAATAAACCAGACAAGTACAACTCTTGACCTCCTTGCTGACCAATCTACTCAAATAAGAAGTGCACTTCAGGTACAGGGAGAGAAATTCATGGGAGAGAAATTCACTGAGTGCTCTGCAAGGTGAGACAACACAACACCTGGTGCTAACAATAATGACCCTGGGGTGAAGCCTCTGCCCTTCTTGGGGCAAATCTGTGTGTTTGGGAGAGGGAAATGTTGGTGTTTGCATGTGCCTTCCTGGCACAGTATGATTATTTCACACGTTTGTCTGAGGTGCTTTAAAATGTAATTTCTTTGATTAATTTGGTGTCTATATTTTCACTGTTTTGTTCACTCCAATTTATGACAAAATTGAACAAAGTGGGTAACAAAATATAGCCCTGTCAGGCTCCTGTCTTCATGGATATAAAGAAAAATGTGAAACTGTCAGGCACACAAATGTGCCAAACCCCAAGGAAAATTATTACATTCTGCTTGACATTTACTTTAATTTTACAAAATTCTGTAATACCATTATAAATAATAATAATAAAAAGCAGCATGGAAATATTTTAAAGTGTATTTATTTTCATTTGCTAGCTTGGTGATTTATGGGTTTGTTTTATTTTCTTTTTTTCCCCCTTCTCTGCATCAGAAGAGAGAATGAGCACCTTGAGCTCGAGTGCTGCTCTGACTGCAGGGTGCCTAGAGTTGGGTATCTGTCACCATCACACTTTCTGGAAAAATCTCCTTGCCCAGGATTCTTCTCCTGGGAAGCTGAGAAGTCTCAGAGAAAAAGGAAAACAATATTATCTCATTTGCTTCTCCTGTGTTTTGCTGCTTTGGAATGTGGTTGGAGATTGTTTATCCAATAGGTGAATTGTTTTGACTTAATGACCAATCACAGTCAGGCTGTGTCAGGACTCCACAAAGAGTCATAAGTTTTCATTATTATCTTTTAGCCTTCTGTCTGTATCCTTTCTGTATTCTTTAGTACAGTTTAGTATAGTATTCTTTAATATAATATATATATAATAAAATAATAAATTAGCCTTTTAAGAACATGGAGTCAGATTCATCATTCCCCTCCAGCTAGGGGAGTCTCAGAAAATACCACAGGGTATCCAAGGAAATGTGCCTGCAAGAAAGGGGCAGAGTAATAAAAAAGTAAATCTCTGCTCCAAAAAGCTCTGCAAGGCAGTTGTTGAGCCCCTGTACAGTTCTCTCTAAGGGACAGCTCACTGGGTCAGGTCAGTGACTGCAAACGTCAATCCAACAAAGTTGGATTTGTACCAGCTGAGGGTCTAAAGGGAGGCTGGTGCTGTGTGGGAATGGGACACAGACACCCAAAGAAGTGTGGGAAGTGAGCAATCTAATTTTTTTAAGTGAGAATCTAATTAATTCTTTTCTAATGAAAGTAGAGAAATAGTTGAGAAAAAAAGGCACAAGAGGGTGAAAACCAGCAACACTCAGCTTTCAAGAATGGGACGAGCAAAGGTGATTTAAAAAATTACACATGGGTATTTTAAAAATACACATGGGTGATGCTGAAGGCCTGATCCTGCTCTGCCTGCTGATGTGAACACCACATTCTACCCTTCCCTTGAGACCAGGGCTTGAAGCTCCTGTGCAGAAGTGCAGATGCTGTGGATTGTAGCAGTTTTTAATCAAGAGGCAGCTGTTCTGTCTGGCTCTTTGGGGGAACTCAAAAGGCCATCAGCTCACATCACTCTCAACTCCCTTCTCAAAATCCCATTCTCCTCCTCGCCAAGCCTCAAAGGAGAGTCACACACCCCAAAGGAAATGGGAGAAGAAAACCACTTCAAGGCATCAAGGTGATGTCTGTTGCTCTGACAGCTGAAGGCCAAGAAAAGTGTATGAAAATAATTGATGGGATGTAGCAAACGGGGCTGGCATCATTTACATACTGAACTGACAGCAGGTGCCACTCACAGGCCCTTCCACTGTGAATAATGCCATATAGTGACACAGAAAAGTCTTATTTATTTCAGAAGTTAAAAAGGCACCACCTGAGTGGACAGCCAGCTTCTGGGTTCCCCAGGAAAATGTTTATATAGGAGAGCTTGCATTAGATAATTGTGACCGTGTTCACAGGAGTCTCAGGATGAGGGAGGAGACGAGGATCTGACTCCATGTTTCAGAAGGCTGATTTTTTATTATTATTTTTATGGGCATGGCTTCAAGCTGTATGCCCAGTCTTTTATACCCTTGGGGGTTGCATTAGCCAGCCCTGGCCCCTCCCAAAGTCTGTCACTCAGCTCTTCTGTGCCATTTATCAGTGCAGACAGCTTTGTACCTGGATTGGAGCTCAGGTGTTGCCATGCCCACCCCCTGAGCACCCCCAAGCTTTTCCATTCCCACCTGGCCCATGCCAGGGACACCTGTGCAGCTTCTTTGTGCCTGTCCTGGACAGCCCAGGCTGTGTGATGGCAACAATACAGGGGGAAAGGGAACTGTGGGGAGAAGAGAGGGCATCTAAACTACAATAACATGACTAAAGCTTTTATTAATATTCACACAAGAGTTACCTTTTAATTGTGTGAGCAAATCATCTCAATATCCATCTGTAACACCTCCATGCTGTGCTCACATAGGTGGAGCTGCTCCTGTGTGCAAACCCCAAGCACCTCCTCTCCTCTGTGCCCTGCCATCCAGCAGGTCTCCACTCCACCCCTGCTTCATGAAGCCCTTCTGGGAAGTGCAATGTGCTGCCTGCTCAGGAAGAGGCGTTATAATGGGCAGGTAGCGATGGGGGAAGATGGATCACTGAGTCAGAAATCAATCGAGAGCTTGTGATGGCATCATAAATCAGGGGATGCTGAGCGTTAAAGAAACCCAACACTTGATTTATAACTTGGCACAAGCCATTTGTCGCCAGCCAAGATTTTCAAAAAGAGAAACATTTTCGTAAGCTTAATTTAACATTATTTTTTTCCACTGTGCTAAGTGTTTCTGTAGGGTTTATTTTTCCTCCCGCAGATAAAACTCAATTTGCGGATAAAAACAGCCAAATGACATCTGAAAATCTTGTTTCCCTTTGAAATTCTTGTTGGGTTTGTGCCCTCTTTTCCCTAATTTGTGGTCATTCTTCTCTCAGCCTGGATTTGTCCCTGATGCCTTTTAATATTGAGTCTCACTGGGAGCTGGAGGCTTTTGCTGGTGGATGGCTGGTGCAAATCCAGCTCATGCTGCTGACAAGTATTATCAGTTAATCACTGCTCTGCTGCTGATGTGGAGCTCATTTTAGTGGCAGCAGCTGCCTCACCTGCACCTGCCCTCCCAGCTGTGTGTCTGGCTGCAGGAGGGGCTGAACACTCAGTGGGTTGTGGTAAATCAGGATTTACCCTGAGCTGCAGTGTCTTGGGAGGGGCCCTTGGTGCTGCTCCCAGTGCTGGGACTGGAGCCTGCAGTGCCTGATGAATCAGAGGAGTTTTTGTTTATCTGTCCAGCATCTCAGCATTGTGACCGTGTTCACAGGGGTCTGAGGATGAGGGAAGAGATGAGGATCTGACTCCATGTTTCAGAAGGCTTGATTTATTATTTTATGATATATATTACATTAAAACTATACTAAAAGAATAGAAGAAAGGATTTCATCAGAAGGCTAGCAAGGAATAGAATAGCAAAGAATGATAACAAAGGTTTGTGGCTAGGACTCTCTGTCCAAGCCAGCTGGGCTGTGATTGGCCATTAATTAGAAACAACCACATGAGGCCAATCACAGATGCACCTGTTGCATTCCACAGCAGCAGATAACCATTGTTTACATTTTGTTCCTGAGGTCTCTCAGCTTCTCAGGAGGAAAAATCCTAAGGAAAGGATTTTCCATAAAAGATGTCCACGACACAGCATCTCCTCTCTTATGCTGCCAGGTGATGTGTCATTTATATATATTTATTTTTTTAATGAGGAATTAAATTGTTATTCTGGTGTAAGGATTTTTTTCTTTTTTTAGAATCTAAAATAAAGCATCTGTTAATTCTAAGGTGCTCTGAGCATTAGGTTCGATGGGCAATGCTGTTCCCAGAGTATTTCCCTTTTTTCTGATATTTTATAATTAATTGGATTTTGGACTTGATTTCTTTGGGTGCCTTAAACCAAGGTGGGAAAGCACAAAGCAGAGCTGTTCTGGAGTTTTCTGTGTGCCCTGGTGGCACTGTTTATATAACATGTATACAGGAGGAGGGCACAGCTCCAAGCCTGTTTGAGTTCCAGAAGTGTTTGGACAAAGCCTTAAGCACATTGTGGGATTCTTGGGGATATCTTGGAGATGTACTGAGCAAAGAGTTGAACTTGATGATCCTTGTGGGCCCCTCTCAACTCAGAATAACCTGTGGTTCTGAGGTAATTGTGCTCCTTAATTGGAAGTATTTGTCAGTGCAAAGCATTGTGCACAGGGTCATGGTGGGAGTCTGCTCAGTTTTCAACTTGTCTCAGACCCAGGTGTGGTTCTGGCAAATCTATTCCAGGCCAAAAAAGATAACGAGCAAGAAGAAGAAATAAAAAAGGGATGGAACTCAAATATCCTCCACTTACAAATAGTGCCTATGGTCCATTTAGCTTCATACACACAAAGTAAAATTGTTTATAGGCAAAAGTCCCGTGAGCTCCCTGCAATAGAGAGGATTGGTGTTGCCTGGTTACCAGTGGTACACTGGCATGCTGAAATAAATCAATACAGCTCCAAATATTAAAGCCTTTAAAATAAAATCAAAGCTGTGTCCACAGTCCCCAGTGCTCCTCTTCACCTTGGAGCCAGCGTGGCACTGGAGCTGTGCAGGAGCCATGGGCACTATCTTGGTGTGGAAAGCCAGGTGCCTGCTAAGGAAGGCAGGAGCGTCCCCTGAGATGGAGAATGTAAACCCTCCCCACCCCTCCCAATTGCCATAAATTTTAAATTAAAGGGCTCTCAGGTAAAAATACGGGAATATGGGAGCAGGAAATAACAGTTCTTTAATAGGGAAAGAAAAACAAATAAAAGGATAAAATAAACAATGCAGTACACTAGAGCAACACTGACAGAGTCAGAACCCAACCTGACACCCTGTGGGTCAGGGTGTTGGCAGCAGTCCCATTGGAATTGTGGCTCAGCCCTCCTGCAGTGTCAGGGGTGGTTCTGCTGGAGCAGGGATCCTGTAGAGAAGGATGGATTCTTCCTCTGAAGATCCAGGGGAAGAAAAGGCAGCTGCTGTTCCTCTGGGGAATCCAGTGGACAAGCCGTGCTGATGTCTCAAAACCTCTGGATTATATCTGGGTAGGAATGCTTGGCTCCTCCCTCTGGACTCACATCTCCCAATGGGATGCTGTAGTTCTTATCAGCCATGCAGTGACATTCAATAGCTGTTATCAGCAGGTGTCCCCTCCTGAGGGAGGTGTGAATGTGGTCACTCAAAGAGAGAGATAAGGCAAACTGCCCACTTGACAAAGGTAATCTGCCATACAGATGGTAATTGAGAACATCTTGCATTGCAATCTTCAGCAGGCACAGAGACTGCCCAGGCTACTGCTCTGCCTCCCACTTCTTCCTTCTTCCACTTCTTGAACTAAAAGTGAGAATAGGCTGAGCCATCCCAGAGGGGAGAGCAGGATGGAGGGGCAGCAGGGCTTTGTATGGATGTGGACCTTGGCCATGGCATTGCACAGGAATGTGTCCCAGCACTGGTGCTGTAAGCCTTGATGTCCTTTAAATCTGCTCTGCCCATCCCTCCTGTCCAGCCTTGCACAGACACGTCGCAGCAGCTCCTCCTCTCTTTTGGGGCCTGGGTGAGGTTTTCCCTGGGCAAGATGCTCTGAGCCATGAAAGGAGCACAGAGCCCTGAGCAGAGTCATGGCGTGTGCTGGCAGTGTCTGCTGAGAAATGGGGAGAGGGGAAATATCTGTAAAACAGTGCCAGAACAGCTTGGCTCCCCAGGGAAGTGCCTCAGCTGCCAAGATCCCTCTTCACCCTGGGGTGGATGTGGGACAGTGTTGTCCTTGAAGAGGAGGTAGATAACTTTAAATATTTGAGTCCTGCTCTTAATTAAATAAGAGTGAGGAAACCATATCACACAGATTGAAAGAGAATGAGCAAAGCACAGAAAAGAAATAACCCTCTTTGGCTGATTTACTAGAGTAAATAAAACTGGTGGTGATTGACCTAACTTTCCTATATAAACACAATTTATATCATTTGTTGAGACTGTTTTCTACAGATGATAATGGTAGGGGAAGATCTTGCTCTGGAGTGAAATGTTAGCCACAAGCATGGGGTGGGCTGCCTGGATCAGCTCTCTGGGCTTGGAAATCCCAGGGAACAAGAGCTCAGATCTAAAATGCAAATGTAAAACAATCAGAGACCGTGGTTCCTGGGCACAGTGCTGAGATAAGTCACTTACTGGTGCCTGAGAGTGGGTTAAGCTGTCTATATAGACACAGCCCTTGGAATTCATGTGACAGTAATACCTAGAGAAATCTACCAGGATTAGATCACTTTTATTAGATTTGGTAGATATACATGTACAGCTTCTTCTCTCAAAAGATTGTAATGTAAGTAGACAAGTCAAAATAATGGTGAGAAAAAAAGGCTGTAACTTTACTCCAGCTTGTACATGGCAAAATAGAGCCCAGCAAGGCTCAGTCACTTCCCCAAAGAGACAAAAAAAATGTGGTTGAGTTGAGAACTTGTCTTGGTTTGAACAGCCAGGTGTCTGTTAAGGAAGGCAGGAGCCTTCCTTGAAATGGAAAATGTAAACGCCCTCCCTCCGAATTATTATAATTTTGAAATTAAGGGGCTCTCAGGCAAAGATATGGGAAGAGGAATAACAGTTCTTTACTGGGAAAAATAAAAATACAAATGCAATAGTAAAAAAATAACAAAAAAAAAACCTACCCAAAGAAACCATTGATAGAGTCAGCAGAGGAGCTGCCCCCCTGTGTGTCAGGGTGGTGTCCCAGCCCCATCCATGGGGGCTCAGCCCTCCTGCAGTGCCAGCTGTGGCTCTGCTGCAGCAGGGATCCTGCACAAGGGGGGAGGTTTCCTCTGCAGCTCCAAGGCTGCTGCAGATGGGCCTGCCCATGTGTGTTTCTGCCCATGTTGTCCCTGGCAGGGGAGGGGAATGAGATGAGATTTGAGGTCCTTCCAACCCAAACCATCGTGTGATTCCATGGTCCCTGTGCTGCACATCTAGCACTGGAAAGCTGTGCATCACAGACATCTTTTATGAAAAATCCTTTCCTTAGGATTTTTCCTCCTGAGAAACTGAGAGGCCTCAGGAACAAAATGTAAACAATGGTTATCTGCTGCTGTGGAATGCAACAGGTGCATCTGTGATTGGCCCATGATGGATGTTTGTAATTAATGGCCAATCACAGTCAGCTGGCTCGGACTCTCTGTCTGAGGCACAAACCTTTGTTATCATTCTTTGCTATTCTATTCTTAGCTAGCCTTCTGATGGAATACTTTCTTCTATTCTTTTAGTATAGTTTTAATGTAATATATATCATAACATAATAAATCAAGCCTTCTGAAACATGGAGTCAGATCCTCATCTCTTCCCTCATCCTCAGACCCCTGTGAACACAGTCACAGCTGTGCCCATGGAGGGCTCTGGAAACCTCTCCCTGTGTTTGCCCAGGGGCTGGGTCTGTGTTTGGACAGCACCTGCAGCTCCTGGGACAGCAGGCTGCAGTCTGGGGCACTCATGTGGATTCTGGCTGGAGAGGTTCCCCCACCCCACCCAAACCCCTCTTTGTGTGTCCTGGGAAAGCCTCAGGGGACTCCCAGTGCTCTGTGATCCAGCCAGAGCAGTGTAAGGCAAATCTCCATCCCTGCCAGCAGGGCAGGACCCAGCTCAGAGGAGCAGGGAACAGTGGAGGGGGAGCTGGTGTGGCAAGCCACCATTTGTCACTGTCACTGCTAGAAATGAAGGGATGTGACTATTCTGGGGTTAGAACCATTTATTGCTCAGGCAAACATCAGTCTCAGAGGCTGTGAGATTTTAGAGGAGCAAGAACTCAGCCATAGCTCAGAGCAGTCACAAGTTCTTTGTTACAAGGCAATACAGAACTTTCTAACCCAATGGACAGTTGCCACAGGGTTTATTTTGCTTTTCTCACCTATCACCCTTACTCACTTCTGTGCACTGTGGATACTTTTGTCCAATGGCTTCTGTCTCACATGCACACATATACTTCTATTATAACCTCTAAACTCCCAACCTACTCCAAACTATTACATTACTACATTATAAACCCTTCACCATCTTATCAATACATTTCTCACTTACTTAAGGCATATTCTTACTTACAACTATAGGAACATAAGTTTCTATTTTGTCTCCTGCAGGGAAAGTAGGCAGTCCAGGAGAAAGGAGCAAAGATGTTGCCGGTGGGAGAGGACTGAAGGACAGGACTGGGCTCCCCAAACTGGGCATGTGTTGGGGAAGATGAAACAGGAAAGCCTTATAAATATAAATATGATTGTCTGGAAAAAGATTTTGAGAATATAGAAACTATAAGCGAGATTGAAATGAAAGCAAGCTTTGAGATACCTCAGTTACTGAACAACTGGAAAACAATGGTGTGGCCAGCTGAAGGTAATCCCCTTTTGATGGAACAACACCCTCTGCTTGCAGACAGGCCCAAGGGTCAGAGCAGACCCTGCCAGCTTGGCAGAAGGGGCCCAAAGAGGAGTTTTTAGGGTTTAAAATGTAACACAGTGTGGTAATGTAGTGATTCTAATAGGCTGTATGTAAATGCTGTAGGATTTGTATCTTGTACTAGATTTGTTAGTGAGAATTAGAATATTCAAAACAGAAGAAGATTGTATTGTAATGGGAACCTTGCCCTCTTGCCCTTTTGCTCTCTTACCCTCTCATCCTCTCTCCCCCTCTCTTCTCTGGGCCCTGCTCTGAGCTGTGTTTGGCAGCTCCCAGCAGGGCCCTGCACCCAGGTCCTTTGCAATGAACCCCAATTTCCATGACTTGGCTGCAAAGATCTCTGCTCTCTCTTCATCCCCACCATCCTACCCCCAATGCTCCTACAGGCATGGAGAGCAGAAGGACCAGCAGGGGATGGGTCTGGTGGGAATGAGGAATTCCTGCAATCCAGGGTCTGCGTCACAGAGCATTTTCAGTGGAAACACCACTCTGGTGGAGGGGAAACCCCACTGAAAGCAGCTGGGCACAAGATTGTCCCCACACACCCCACAGTCCCAACCCCTGTGGGCTGTGACCTCCAGAGACAAATGTTCCTGCTTGCTAAGCAGAGGAGAAAGAGCTGCTGCTCTTAATTATTAATGAAATTTCACACACAGCACTAAAGACACAGGCAATTCTTTTTGGCAAGTGTAATGAAAAAATTAATTGAATAATCATTCCATGTAAATAGATTTAGATAAGCTTCTCGTCTTTCTGTTTCAATTTTTTTTTTCCTTCCCCTCCTTCTCTCTCCCTGCTCACACCTTCCACTTTTCAGCAGAGAAACACTGTGATTAATTGCTTGGAATATTGTTTTAATTCATAGCATCCTGTAGTGAGCAGTGGCTGTACTGGCTGGGGCCACCAAGTCCCTTGGGTCCAGACACTCTTACCTAGGGGATGCAGAGCAGTACTATGGAAGAAAAGGCTGTTAAAATTTACTGCCAGTAGGAGCACTTCAAAAGAAACCAAAATGCCTGATTTATAGGGTGTTGTTTTTTTTAATGGCTTAGAGAGCCTGATCCTGCTCATGCCTATGAATCTTCCCAGTTTTTGGGGGGTTGTTCCTGGTGTGTGTCCCTGGAACTGGATCCAGGCCCTGCCTGCTTTAGGGACCATGTGCTGGGGACCATCCTGTGAGAGACAACTGCTCACTTTGAAAATTTAAAGATGTTTATTAAACCTTGACAAAAATATAACAAAAGGGCTATATAAGGGAAAAGTTGCAGTGCTGAGAACTGCCCCTCATGCACACCACATGGCCAGTTCATCTTCAAGCTGTATGCCCGTCTTTTATACCCCTGGGGTTGCATCAGCCAGCCCTGGCCCCTCCCAAGGTCTGTTACTCAGCTCTTCTGTGCCATTTATCAGTGCAGACAGCTTTGTACCTGGATTGGCGCTCAGGTGTTGCCATGCTCACCCCCTGAGCACCCCCAAGCTTTTCCATTCCCAACTGCCCCATGCCAGGGACACCTGTGCAGCTTCTTTGTGCCTGTCCTGGACAGCCCAGGCTGTGTGATGGCAACAATACAGGGGGAAAGGGAACTGTGGGGAGAACAGAGGGCATCTAAACTACAATAGCATAACTATACATCACTAAAGCTTTTCTTAATATTCACACAAGAGTTACCTTTTAATTGTGAGAGCCAATCATCTCATTATCCAGCTGTAACAATCCCCTGCCTGCTGCAGTGACCTGGTGTTTGTGAGATGCTGTCACTGTTCCCCAAGGCTGCTCAGGTCCTGTCAGCTTCATGCCTTAAAATTTCACATTGGAGTGGGAGGAAGCATGACAAACCTTCCAGTTTGTCTTTTCTCTTTTCCCATTAGGGAGTTGTTAACATTTCCCAATTAATGAGCCCATAATTGACCCTTGGGCAGGGTTGGGCACCCCTGTGAGTTGCCAGGAGCCATGGGAGGCATGTGGAGCAGCCAGGCCAAGGCAGCCCTTCCCAGCAAGGACCAAACCCCAAATAGAGCAGGACCAGAGCACTGAATTCCTCACAAATGCCAGAGCCTGGGCTGTGCTGTCTCCTATGAAACCAGTGAAGAAAGCCCTTGTTGTGCTGTGCTCTGGTTCCCACCTCCTATCAGAAGCAGTCTGGTTTTTTCTCTCTTGTGCGTTTCAGTGAAAAATACTTCCCATTAAATTTTATCTCAGAGAATTTTCTTTGGGGTCTCCAGCTCTAATTCCCTAACATGGGATATTTGTAAAGACAGAAACCGTTTTTACCTTCACCCATGAAACTTCTGAATTCTCATTACTCTGCCAAGTGGCATAAATTTAAGGAAGAGCCAGGAGAGAATATCTTTTCATAGGAATTTCTTATGGCTTTAAAAATTGACAATCAAAAACACACACCAATATAACCAAACCCCCAAATCACCTTTCTCCCCTCCTGTGTAGGGCCCTGAGCTCTCATGGATGCCCAGCACATCTCAGCAGAGCCACAGGGAAGGGGCTCAGGACCAGACTGACACTGTTTAGCACCAGCACAGGTTCAGCCACAGCAGGACACATCCATTTTCTGTATTTTGAAATTTAAAATTCCTCGCCCTGTGATCTGCCCCATTGTTAAGATGATGCAGACAAATTTCAACTCCAGCTCTGCAGATTTTCCAGCATTATTATGCTAGCATTTCCTGAAGACATGTTGCTGTTCAACCCTGTGTCTTTTTCAGCTCCCCATCTCACCTGACAGCAAATTTCCAGTTCCCTATAGTTACAGCTATGTTCAAACAGTGTCTTATCATTCCATCAGCCCACACTGAACCAGCCAGCTGCCTGGAAGAGAGACTGCTCTTATGGCTTTTCACACTTACTCAGCTGCTGCCTCACTCTGCAAAACAAAACAAAAAGGGAGAAACAGAAACTGCCTCCTGAAATGAGCAACTGCTTTGGTGCTGCTTGTCGTGCCTGTGGTTTCCATGAGTTTCCATGCCTGGAGTTTGTGAATTTCTTTTGCTTTAGGTGACAGCTGGGTGTGTGACTGTCCCCTGAAGTGACAGAAGAGCCCAGTTTATTTCTGCCGAGGGATCTAACCAAACTGAACTTTGTGGAGCATGTCCCCAAGGCAGCTCATTTGGGTGCTGGAGATGGGAAAGAGGAGCTGGCTTGTTAAAAATGCGTATTTCATGATTGTTTTTTGCAAATGTTAAAATGAATATTATATGTGTTATGTTAGGAAGTTATGCTGTATTAATTTTCTTAAGTAGTGTATTAAATATAGTTTTAGGTTATAACATAATGTTAAAATAAAAACTGTGCTATGTAAGATACTTTTTTAAAAAAGAGAGGAATGAGGTACTCCCACTAAGATAGCAGCCACAGGACACCTAAATCTTTCATAGAAAGAGAATTTATTGCTCCCTTATCAGAAGAAACAAACTTCTTCTCACTTTGCTCAGCCATGAAGATGTTGTCAGAATTAAGAGGAAGAAGTTGACACTGACCAGACAGAATCCTGTGTTGGAATGGAATTTATGCATCATGTAGGAGGTGTATGAATATGCATCGGGCAGTTGCTTTTAAGGGTTAATCCTCTGCTAATGTGTGTATCCTTTTTTTGGGCTTATTTTGACCAGAAAGAGGTACCCAGACTATCTGTAACTCTTTGTTTTTATTGTCTCATATTGTCCTAATCCCGATTGTTCAAATTTTTATAACTCTAATTATATTACTATTTTTATAACCATTTTATTACTATTAAACTTTAAAAAATATAAAAACAAGTAATTAGTGTTTTTCACATGGCTCTTCCACAGGCTTGTCTCACAGGTCTGGCTAAATACCTGTAACTCTTAAATACCTGCATTTAACTCTGTTAAATACCTGTAACTCTTCTCTGGGGCATTTATTTCCATTGCCAGATAAGTGTACAATTGTAATATTCATCATTCCAGTCAAGCTGAGACAATTCAGGCTGCATCTGGTTTGTGCTAACACACACACACAGAGCCCTGCCCACCCCACAGCCCCTGCCCAGCTGAGAAGGAGCAGCTTTGGGAGTGGGAGCAGCCCAGATTCTCACCAGGAGTTAATGAGCAATTCCCTTTCTCAGGGATTTTGGGTCTTCTAATTCATGTGGGCTGTCTCAGAATCTCTGCTGGTCAGAGTGACTCTGAGATAGGTATAAGCTTCTTTTTCCCAGCCTGGCCATTGAAGAAAGAGTCAGGATTCTTCTGTTCTCATTCTCAAGGTTGTTTATTATTTCTTATCTATAACATTCTTTCTCTAACCCGCCACAGGTCTGTCTGGCAGGTTGGGTTGAGGCACACTGACACCCTCAGAGGTGGTGTTGTCTTTTTGTATTAAAAACTATGTGTACTTTATTTACTATAACTTCCCAATACCTATTGCCTATGTTAGACAGTGAGCTTCTACTCTAAACCAATCTAAAAGTGTCGCCATCACAGCAGAAGATGGAGGCCAAGAAGAAGAAGGAGAAAGACAGAACACACCCAGATTTGTCCATCTTGCCCCCTGAACCCCCATTCTAAAAACCCCAAAATTCTACTTTTCACTCACTATCATTCTACTTAAACTTTCTTGATTTGTAATTATTCATGTAAAGGTTGGTAGTTGTTTTTTCCATGGGTCAAGATCAAAGACACAGGGGTCTTGGGCTCTGTGCCAAGGTCTCTGAGCCCCCTGACAGGGTCTCAATTCCTCCAGGGCAGCCAGAGCAATGTCCTGGGTTCTGACAGGCTGAAGCTTTCTGTGTGTAATTGTCTGCTGTGATTCAGTACAAAATCAGCAAAACTTAGTTGCTGGAGGGTTCCCCCCCCTCTTTGAATACCTCTAAAGTCCAAGCCCTGCTGAGGCCATCTAAACTCATTATCTGCCGGGCTTTGGCTCAAATGCCTGTGGAAAGGGTTAAAAGCCCCTGGCCCACCGTAAAACCAGGTTATTTACTGGGGCTGCTGCTCAGCAGTGTCCAAGCATGATCTTCTTCCCACAATCAAAGTCTTGGGACTCATTTGTTCCAATTACACCAGTAAGCCCAGATGAAAACCAGCAGAAACACACCAGTATAAAACAGGGTCAAAGGTGAGCTGACAGTCTGCTCCTACTGACACTGCTGTTCTTTTTCCACTGATGTTTTATTGCCCTCTGGTATAAATCAGGTCTTTCATGGTTTTTAAGGTTTGGTTCCATGTGACTGCCCTCTGCTAAAGTGTCCTTTCTCAGGTTTCAGGGCTCTGTTTTAACCTTTAATTAAAAAAAGAGTGAGTAATCTATAAACAATGTAATATTGTTCTTTTTTTTTTTCTTTTCTTTCCCTTTTTTTCTTCTCCCCTTCTCCCTGCAAAAGAGCCAAGTGAGCCTAATCCTATAATCTGAAGCCATTCAGGACTGCTTTTACTGGGTTTATGTGGAATTTGGTTGCCTGTGGCTTCAGGCAGCCCAAATCTCTCAGGATGTGCAGGACAGGTGAGGGAGAGCCAGGCACTCGTGGATCCCACCCACAGGAGAGCAATGCCTTTGGGAATCAGCTCTTGCACATCCCCAGGGAAAGAGAATTCTGTGGGGAAAGGGAAAGCCTCAAGGGTTGGCTGCTGGGCAAAGCCTTTTTCTCATGGTAGGAGTGATTGTCACCACCTTGGTTTCATTCCATTCTCTCCCTATGGACAATACCCAAATCCAGGCAATCCTTCCAAAAGCACTCAGCTACTGCCTGTGCTTCCAGTGAGAGCTCTTTGTTTGGAAAGAGGTTATTGAGGCCATCGTCACCTGGATATTGCCTGGAGAGCTTGGGGTTTTTGAACATCAGGGTCCTGCAAAACCAGCTCAAGGTCCCATTAAAAAATACCAGATATTATCCACATGGAATTATCCAAATGGAATTATCCAAATGGATAATCTATGGGATCATATCCACATGTTTTTAGGAATCTGGGCTAGGCGAATTTTGATTTTTCCCAGTATTGCCAGCCCTCAAGCTGATCTGTAGCAAACACCATGTCTCAAATGCACATTGTTAAATAGTTTCCTTAACCTTTGTGTTTCTATTCTCTCTATCACAGGATAGGTATAGCAGCCCATCTCACGGAATTGTACTGTGGAGCACTGATTAAAATCTTCACACAAAACCACTTCACACTTGTGGAAAGTGTTTCTGGGAATGCAGGAAGAACCTTGCCTGCCCAAAAACGTCTTTCGCTTTGTTGGAGTCAGTGGATTTTCCTCTTAAAAAAAAAACACACAAAAAACCCCCAAAAATCAAAATGAAACAAAACAAAACAAAACAAAAAAACAAACAAAGAAAAAAACCAACCAAAAACAAAACCAACCAAACAAAAAACCAACCAAGCAAACAAAAAACACAAAAAAACCCCCCAAAAAACCCACAAAAAGCACCCCAAAAAGTAAATTTAAAAAAGCAACAACACAAAAAAGAGCCAAGTCTGAGGTGAGCACGAGGAACATGAGAAGCTCTTGCAATCAGCAGGGAAACTGCAGGAGCTGCTGCCCTCCTTGGTCCTTCCCAGTGCCCAAAGGCCACACAGGTTCCCAGTGGCCTGCAGGGTGAGGCAGAGGATGCTGCAGCTGAGGTGTCACATCCTTTCTGCCAGGCTGTTTATTTATCAGACATCTGCCTCTGATGTAATTAATGTCACCCTCAGCCCCTGCTCCTGCAGAGGAAGGGGCTCAGTCACCTGCTGGGGAAGCTGTGACTCCAAATCTGTGGATAAGGAAACAAGGGGGTCTCTATTCCCCTGCAGTGGGGGGCTTTGGAGGTTTTGAGCCCCACAGATGTTGCTGTTCTCTTCTCATGGGGGTAACAGTTTGTGGTGGGAGATGAGTGCTGATGCCTTGTGAAGGCTGACCCAGAGCAGAGGCTGGACAGAGCTAAAGAATAAAGTAGGAATTTATTAGGAGGCCTCAATGGATCCACCTTGGGCAGCACAAGAGCCCAGTCAGGGCTGCACCCCAGGTGAACCCAAAATGGTCACAAAATGCACGACTGGTCACAGGGTCTCTCACTTTTATAAGTTCTGCTCCATTTTCATATTGGAGTTAATTGTCCAATTCCAGCTCCAGCCCATGCAGTCCCACCCTGCTTGTTTTTCTCTCTCCAGCCCACGTTGTTTGTGCTCTTGGGCTGAGATTTGGATCATTTGTTCTTGGCCCCCAGCTAGAGCAGGAATTGTTTTGTCTCCCTTCTCTGTGCAGAGAGTTCCCCATCTCCTAACATGAAGCCCAGACCCACACACTAAAACAGCACAGAATCTGAAAAATAGAAAATCTAAAACCTGAGGCATCAATGCAGACACTTCTCCAAGAGAAACGCTCAAATTCCATCTCAGTGAGGATGAGGAGAGACTGGGGTCACCCTGCCTTGACTGTGCTGTAGCTCCAGCCATCTCCAGAGCTCCTCTGAGATTTTATAAAATAAAGCAGGATGGGCTCATCACATAGATATGAAATGTGGTACCTGGAAAGCATGAGCTGATGCTGCTCTTGGCCAAGGAATGGTGCTGTGGGGGTGAGCTGCCCATGGCACGAGGGGCTGCAGAGCTCACAGTCCTACAGCCTGTTCCCAAGGAGGTTTGTAAGATCTGGGACTAACTGTGGTGTGCTTACAAGTGGAACCCAAGAGCTGAAAGCAGCTGTGGTGGTTCTGGCAGTGGCCCAGATCACCTTTATGGACTGAGAGCTAAAGGAGAGGTGAAAGCACCAAAGCTGTGCTTACATGGTGCATCCCTGTCTCCTCTCTATGGTTTAGTCACAGCTTTTAGCATCCCTTTGCTGAATTTGGCAGAACTTTCCTCATTCACCCCTGCAGGGTCAGATGGGCAGTTTGGCAGCTTATGTTCTTGTTCTAGTTTGAAAGCAAAACCAGTGAGAGACTCCAAGTCATAAATACAATTTATTGGGAAAAGGAAAACCAAAATACATGCAATAATACAAAAGAAAAACCACTGACAGAGTCAGAACACAACCTGACACCCTGTTGGTCAGGGTGTTGGGAGCAGTCCCATTGGAATTGTGGCTGCAGCCCTCCTGCAGTGTCAGGGGTGGTTCTGTAGGAGCAGGAATCCTGGAGAAGAGTGGAGTCTTCCTCTGAAGATCCAGTGGAAAAGACAGCCATTCCTCTGGGAATGCAGTGCGTAAGGACTGCCTGCTCTGTCCCAAACCCCAGATTATATCCAGGTGGGGATGCTGAGTTCCTCCCCCTGGGCAGAGCATCTCACAATGGGCTGAAATCATTCTGAGTCATGTGGGGGGTCCATTAAACAGAAATGGCTCCTGGAGGGAGTTATCTCTGAGTCATGGGCAAGGCATTGATGGGCCCATCAACAGGAGATAAGGAAGAAAAAATGCCCCTCCTGGTTTTAGCAGCTCTTGAGGATGGAAGTAGAATACATTTTATATTGTAACCCTGGACAGTTCTGTTTTCCTTTGGGAATTTGCACTTTGTCTGGGGCTTCCTGGGGTCAGTCCTTGCTTGCAGGAAAGCAGGGCAGTTGGGATCTTGCTAGCACAACACTCAGGCTCTCTCAGCTGCTCCTGGGCAGAGCTGCTGGGTGCAGCAGGATGGCAGGATGCAGGTGTGTGGCTCAGGGGTGTCTGCTGGGAGGAGGGACTCAATATTTCATCAGCATTGATTCCTGGAGGGCCATCTCCCTGACACTGATGGGAGAGGTTTAGCTTCAAATTAATCCCAACTTGGGATCAATGGGGGAAGATCAATGAGTTCAAGATAAGCCAACCTGTAACAGCTGCAAGCTGGTTCACTGCACAACAAGATGAGCTTGTTTCAGCTGCCAGGAGTGTGAGAATATGGGAGGCTCTGTGCATTTAGGGGAGGGACATGGTGGGGATCTGGCCTGGACAGTTGGACCAAAGAGCTCTCACAGGTGGGAGCAGGCTGGTTTTCACAGAAAAGTTTGGATTGGAAGGGACTTTAAAAACCATCTTGTTCTACTCCTCCCTGCCATGGTGTCCTGCTTTAGGACAAATTTGGGAGAAAACCTCAAAGGGGCCCCTCCAGAAAGCAAACCCACACGGCCTCTCCCCACAACTGGGCTGGGAAGGATTCCTTGGAGAGAAGTGAAAGAACCTGTTTATTTAGCAGGCACAGCACCCCCAGCACACACAATGAACAATACCAGGTGACACCACTCTGTCACCGCTCTGACAAAGATGACAAATTCAGAACAAATTCAGAAAGTCTCTCTGGGGGTGGTCACTCTGTTCTCAGTCCCTCCTGTGCTGGGGCAGCTGCTGCAGCCACAAGGTGCAAACTCTCGGTGTTCCCAGGGCCCAGCCCACAGCAGGCTCGAGTGGGTCCAAAAAAGGGAAAGGAGAAACAGTCCAGGAAGAAATTGGGATTGCTTAGCTAAACTAACTAATGAGCAGAAGCAAGAGCAAGCAGAAGCAAAGCGGAAGCAAAGCAGAAGGAAGAGCGAGAGAGCAAAGCGAAAAGCAAAGCAAAAAGCAAAAGTAGCACCATGTACTGCCCTGTCTCTGTGTCCCACCAGCCGTGGGGGAGTGGCTGAGAGCAAAACCAAAACAAAATTCTGCTCTTCAGAGCGAGTCTTGAAGGCACAGAACATGATATCCGGCATGAACAGAACACACAAATGGGGATACAAGCATCATAACGTCACCCTAGGACACATGGGCAGGGACAGCTTCCACTAGACCTGGATGCTCCAAGTCTCATCCAGTCTGTCCTTGAACACTTGCAGGGATGTGCTCCTGTTTTACATGAGGCCTCACCCTGAGGCTCATCAGGTGCCCAAGAGCAGATGTACAGAGTGAATGTGCTTCCTGGAGCTATTTCTGCACATGTGGAAGAAGGACCAGCCCAGTTTATTGAGGGGGGTTACAGCTATCAGTGTGGGTTGCCATGGTGAGTAATTAAAATCTTCCCACACGTCCTGCAGAGGTGCCCTGCACAGCAGATGTTGTGCACACCACAGGCACTGGAGCAGCTTTTGAGCACAGGAGAAGCCCACAACAAGCTTTCACCTCTGCTTGTCTTGGTCAATGAAATGGTCCCTGGCTGGAGCTTAAATAATGCTTTTAATGCTGCTTTGCACAACACAGAGCAGCTGCAGGGTACAGGTTGTAATCCATGGATGCTCACTGTCTTTGAGAGTGTCAGATTTTGTTGTAACTGTTGTAAAATGTACCAGACAATGGCATTAAAGCAATAAAAGCTCTGAGGGTGGCTGTGTGCCTTGCCTGGTGCCAAGCAGAGGTCAAGAAACCTGGCTTACCTGAGGAGGTAACACCCCAAACCCCCCAGATTCCCCTGGATCCCCCAAACCCCCCGGACACCCCAAACCCCCTGGACATCCCCAAATCCCCTGAATCCCCCAAACACTCCCAGACACCCCAAACCCCCTGGACACCCTCAAACCCCTCTAAATCCCCCAATCCTCCCCCCAGACACGCCAAATTCCCTGAATTCCCTGATGTTTAACTGATGTCAGCTCCAGGTCCTGCAGGTTTCAGCCTCAGTGCTGGGTCTCTCCAGTAACACTGGAGCATCAACTGCATGAAGATTTCCTTCCTCTGCTTTGGGGTGGTATGAGAGGCATATTGGAGTCAGAGCTCTGTGTGCTGGAGCACAGAGCTGCTTTGGAGTCCATCACCTGGGCAGGTCCAGCTGGCCTCATTTGTGATGGGTGTGGGACCTCCCAGCCAGGCCAGAGCTGAGAGGTGACCAGTTCATCCCCAAAGAGAAAACACAAGGTCTGTCCTGTCCCAATTTAGGCTGTACTGTGACTCATCAGACTGCTTCTTGCTGGGCTTCTCCATTCCAGCCCTGAAAGAAATCAAAACTCTCTCTTTGCTTTTGCAGTTGCTTTTTTCCTCCCTGGATTTCTTTGCAGTGCCTCTATTTTAATTTTTTAAAGGAGTTAGGAGGAAGCATGGACAATGTCTCCTTGTGCTTCTCAAGGAAAATCTTTGTGCTGAAGATTGTGGAGCCTCTCCTTCCTTGTGCTTCTCTGAAGGTCAAGTTGTGAGCCCAGCTTTTGTTGGACAGCTGGAAATCCACCTCCAGTGGGCTGGTTACTGGTGTGGCAGCCAGTGATCCCAGAATTCAGAGAAGAAGGAGCTGGTGGGCCCAAGGGGAGAAAGCCACTGTCCCTTTCCTCCAGCCCACCCCTCCTGCTGGGCTGGGAGTCCTTTCCCAGGATTGATTGTGCAAAGAACAAAAGCAAAGCAGGAGTAAAGTGCAATAATCATGTGAGAGGAGAGAAACTTGAGAAGCACACCACAGGTTCACTTAACTCCTGTCTGGTCGATAAGCTGCTTATTGCAAGGCATTATTCTTGTGCTCCTGATTCCCAGAAGTGTGGAGCTGCCTGGAAGGCCACGACCAAACCCTGCCAGCTGGGCTGCCATTGATTTTAGTGGAGCAGGACACAGCACTGGTAATAAAGTGTGAAAACACCGTTCCCCCAAGAGGAACAGTGTAAGAGTGTTGGGAGGTAGGACGGTGGGGATGGACGGAGAGCAGAGATCTCTTAACAAGGTCAGGAACTTGGGGTTTATTGCAAAGGGCCTGGGTGCAGGGCCCTGCTGGGAGCTGCCAAACACAGCTCAGAGCAGGCCTGAGAGAAGAGAGGGACAGAGAGGATGAGAGGGTAAGAGAGTAAAAGTATAAGAGAGTAAAAGACAGTAAAAAGGGTAAGATCTAAGAGGGGCAAGAAGGGCAAGAGACCGAAGTTCCCATTACAATACAATAAATCTTCTTCTGTGTTGAATATTCCCATTCTCACTAACCAATCTAGTACAAGATACAAATCCTATAGCATTTACATACAGTCTATTAGAATCACTACATTACCACACTGTGTTACATTTTAAACCCTACCCTCTTTGGGCCCCTTCTGCCAAGCTGTAGGGTCTGCTCTGACCCTTGGGCCTGTCTGCAAGCAGAGGATGTTGTTCCATCTAAAGGGGATCACCTTCAGCTGGCCATGCCATTGTTTTCCAGTTGTTCAGTAACTGAGGGATCTCAAAGCTTGCTTTCATTTCAATCTCACTTATAGTTTCCATATTCTCAAAATCTTTTGCCAGACAATAATATTTATAAGGCTTTCCTGTTTCATCTTCCCCAACAGAACAGCACTATGGGATAACAAAAGTAGTGACAAGCATGGGGTTGTTTCATGCTCCTTTGCACAAGGAGTGGCTGGCTGGCTCCTCCACATCCCCATTGCATGGCTGCAGTGCCAATTTAGGCTTGTAAGCAAAGAATCCACACTGGAGGGTGGGCTGATCACCACCCAGAGAGGAAAAAATAAATCAAAGAATGTTTGTTTCATTACTCTGATATTCTACTACTTCAGCTATTCACAGTTTAAGAGTAGCTATTTTCTTTTCCACTCTCTTATTTAAAAGAAGACCTGCTGTTAAAGCTGTGTGAAATACAGATTTCCTTTGGATTTACTGCCTAAACAAAACATAATGCTTTGGATGAACATTTTTTTTTCTCCTGGGTGAATGATAAAAAGTTAGAGTTACCAAAAATGTCTCACTCAATGTCAAATTAGGTGTTTTGGTTTGGGGAATGGAAGAGAACAGCAGTGAGGACGGCTCTGCTTTTCAGTTACATTTGGGTAAATACAAAAGAAGAACAGCTAAACACATTGTACCTAGAAAACATTTGAACTGAACAGTGGGCCTAGGGGTGATGTTCCTGCAGATCTTGGCATAAACTTTGAGGTTTTAACAATACTGAACTTAGTTTTCTCTTTTGCAAAAAGATCCTTTACTTGAGAGAATTTGCATGGCCTTAGCTATAATATAACAAATATTAAATCTGATTTTAAAAACCAAGGTCACTTTTCAAAAGTAAAATCTCAGTTACATATGTAGACCAGATGGGTTCTGTTTTCAGTGATAGTTGGGGGGCTCTTTTTATTGGACATGTTATTTCAAAGTGAGCTTGAACAGAAGAAGGCCGAGCTCAGCCTAACACAGCATCAGAGATAAAAAGGGAATTGTTCTTACACAGTGGTTCCCATAGCCCAGCCCCAGGGGCCATTATTTGCCACAGGGCTGTGGGATCACCTGTGAACCAAGGGAAATGCACTGAGGTGCAGGAGCCCTGCATGCTGTGGGATTATCATGGTGCTGAGCCCTTGCACCTCACTGGTTGTGCTGTGTTCAGCTTAGAAACCATTTTATGATTTTATACCTTGCTTTTATGCTTTTATGCCATCCTCTTGTAAGCCCAAATCAGTATTTGCAGTATTTGCCCTGGCCCTGAAGGGAAGGGTTCCATCCTAGAGCAGGTGGGGTGAATATCTGTGCTGCAGCCAGGTGTGGAGTCCTCAGCCCATGAAAGACATGAACCTATTGGGTCCAGAGGAGGCCCTGGAGATACTCCAAGGGCTGGAGCCTGTAGCAATATGACACAAAATGAGCAACACTCACACACTGAGATGTCCAAGGCAAAAAAGGCACGTTTATTTCCAGACCTCAATGTTCATAGAATTCCAAAAGTGACCATGGATTGGAGGATGGAATTGCCACCTTTCCAAACACACTGGTCAAACCAACAGCCCATCAATTCTCTCCTCCTCCAGAAAGGAATGCAAAACAATCATTATTTACATGAAAAGTGCATGAGAAACTCCATTACAAAAATGTAAACATCAGAAGGCTTAGGAGAACTTTAGCAGAACAGAGTGACAGGAGCCCCTCTGCTCTGGAGCCAGGCTGGGAGAGCTGGGGGTGCTCACCTGGAGAAGAGAAGGCTCTGGGCAGAACTCACAGCAGCCTTTCAGTGTTTAACCAGGACTCTTGAAAGAGCAGAGGGAGTGACATTTTACAAGGGCAGATAGCAATAGGACATGAGGGAATACTTTTAAACTAAGAGATGAGAGATTTAGATTAGATGTTAGGAAGAAATTCTTCACTGTGAGAATGCCCTGGCACAGGGTGCCCAGAGCAGCTGGGGCTGCCCCTGGATCCCTGGCAGTGCCCAAGGCCAGGCTGGACAGGGCTGGGAGCAGCCTGGGATGGTGGAAAGTGTCCCTGAACATTCAAAGCAGGGGGTGAGCATGAGATACCTTTAAAGTCTCTTCCAACCCAGACCATTCTGTTACTCTGGATTTGCTGTGTGGCCCTCGCTGGCTCTGCCTGGGCCCTGGGGACAGCCCTGCCTCCCCTGCCCACAGCAGCTCCTGTGCCCACAGCCCTGTGAGCTCTGCATTGATCACACCCAAGGGCAGCCCCTCCTGCCAAAGGCCAGGCCCTGGGCCCATCACAGCTGCAGCTTTTTTTCCACATTGCTGTATTAGGCTGAAGCTGTTGCCAGTAACCCGCAATCCTTACAACCTTCCTGGACGTTTGCTCAGCTTCTTGCTTCCCCAGCCATTTAACATCAGGTGTGCCATGTCCACAGCAGCTGGGACAGCCTGGACTTGATTCTCTTCCCAGGGATGCTTCTTAAAAACTGTTGCACAGTGCTGGTCCCCTGCCAGCACTGATGAATGCAGCATCCTGATTTACTGGAAATGCAGAGAGACAGAGGGTGGGGAATGGCAGAGCAGGGACTCAGTGCCTGTCCCTGCCTGCACTGAGAGTGCCTCAGACCCTCCTCAGCCACAGCAACCCCCAGACTCCTGCCTTATTTTGATTTAAGCTGGCCTAAATCATAAGATCAGTGCTGGAAGGTTGTTGTGGGTCTGAGGATGAGGTGAGAGATGAGAATTGAGTCCAAGTTCTCAGAAGGCTGTATATTATATTATATTATATTATATTATATTATATTATATTATATTATATTATATTATATTATATTATATTATATTATATTATATTATATTATATTATATTATATTATATATCTTTTAAAACTATACCAGAAAAAGAGAAAGGCTAGACAAGAATGATAATAAAAACCCATGACAGACTCAGAGAGTCTGACACAGCTGACTGTGATTGGCCATTAATTAAAAACAATTCACATGCTGGGTAAACAGTTCTCCAAATCACATTCCAAAGCAGCAAAACATGGAGAAGCTGAGGCTTCTCATCTTGCCAGGAGAAGAAACCCTGGCAAGGGGATTTTTCAGAAAATATCACAGTGACAGGAGGTCTCAGCTTATGTCTTTGCAGTGTTTGGATAGGTGCCTGGGGAGGGAGGGGTGGCCACAGTTCCCTCTCACACCCAAAATCAGTTTTACATCCTGAGGTCTTGGTGGTGTTGGGACATTGAATGTGCTTTAATCTCTGGCTGCCAGAGGTAGGCATGGTGTGAAAAGTGCGTATTTTATGATTGGCTTTTTGCAAATATTTAAGTTGATATTATGTGTGTTATGTTAGAAAGTGATGCTGTATTAATTTTCTTAAGTAGTGTGTTAAATATAGTTATAATATAATGTTAAAATAAAAACTATGCTATGTAAGATATTTTTTTAAAGGAGAGGAATGAGGTACTCCCACTGAGTTAGCAGTCACAGGACACCTAAATCTTTCAGAGAAAGAGAATTTATTGCTCCCTAATCAGAAGAAACGAACTTCTTCCTGCCTGCTCAGTCCTGAAGATGCTGTCAGGATTCAGAGGAAGAAGCTGACACTGCCCAGACAGAATCCTGTGTTTGAATGGAATGCATCATGGATGAGGTGTATGAATCTGCAAGAGGCTGTTGCTTTTAAGGGTTAATCCTCTGTTAACGTGGGTCCTTTTTTGGAGCTTATTTTGCCCAGAAAGAGGTATTCAGACTGTCCCTAACTCTTTGTTTTTATTGTCTCATATTGTCCTAATCCAAATTGTTCAAATTCCTATTACTCTAATTATTTTACTATTTTAATAACCATTTTATTACTATTAAACTTTTAAAATCCTAAAAACAAGAGACTGGTGTTTTTCACACATGGACATCTCTTGAAGAACTTTGGACAGTCTGTCCTATGCCTACAAATGCTTTTGGAGCAGTTAACTCCATGTGACTTAACCCAAAGTCCAACCAAAGCTGGGAAGCACCATGCATGCCTTAGGGCCACTCTTATGTTGCTTTTGGGGCATTTTCTTGATGTTCTTTGTACATTTTCAGAGCTGCTGTGGGGTCCATCACCCTGAGAATCCCCAAGGCACCAGAGCACACATGCACCTTATTTTTAGCAGTAGCTGAATATCAACAGTCCCTCCTCTTCCTCCCAGCAAGGACTCTGAGTGGGACTGTATCTTGGTTTGGAAAGACAGGAGTCTGCTGAGGAAGGCAGGAGCCTCCCATGAAATGGAGAATGTAAACCCTCCCCTCCTCTCCCAATTGCTATAAGTTTTAAATTAAGGGGCTCTCAAGCAAAAATATGTCAGCAGGAAATAACAGTTCTTTAATAGGGAAAGGAAAACAAATAAAAGGATAAAATAAGCAATGCAGTACACTAAAACAACACTGACAGAGTCAGAACCCAACCTGACACCCTGTGGGTCAGGGTGTTGGCAGCAGTCCCATTGGAATTGTGGCTGCAGCCCTCCTGCAGTGTCAGGGGTGGTTCTGCTGCAGCAGGGATCCTGTAGAGAAGGATGGATTCTCCCTCTGAAGATCCAGTGGAAGGAGAGGCAGCTGCTGTTCCTCTGGGGAATCCAGTGGAGAAGCCATGGTGGTGTTCCAGAATCTCCACATTATATCTGGGTAGCAATGCTTGGCTCCTCCCTCTGGGCTCACATCTCCCAATGGGATGCTGTAGTTCTTATCAGCCATGCAGTGACATTCAATAGCTGTTATCAGCAGGTGTCCCCTCCTGAGGGAGGTGTGAATGTGGTCACTCAGAGAGAGAGATAAAGCAAACTGCCCACTTGGCCAAGATAATCTGCCATACAGATGGTAATGGAAAACATCTTGCATTGTAATCTTCAACACACTGGCAATGGAACACTGTGAAACCTCTTAGCTTCCCTGGCTTTCTAAATTCCTGAAAATGCCTCAGTCTTCTTTTTTGTTAGAAATGGCACCAATCAGGTGATATTTCTTCATCCTCAAACCTCACCCCATCCCAGATGGTGCTGGCTGCCCATGGCTGAGGAAAAGGTGACAGGTGGGAGAGGGAGCAGGCAGAGAGGCTGAGCAGGATCGTGGTGAATTGAACTATTTTCCTCCTCTCTGTCTCTCTCCAGGTTTGTGTCCCACCACCCCCACCTTCCTGGAGACTGGTGTCACCCACAATAGCTTAGTTTTGAAAAGAAGGTGGATAGGTAAAGGAGAGAAGGTATAATTATGGGTGGAATCTGGGAATTTTTTTATCAGATTGTGACACTGTCGAAGGCTTTCTGTGCAAAGTATATTGTCAAAAAGGCAGTGATTGTGCTTTTCCCACCACCATTATCAAAGCTCCAGTCAGTCAAATCCTCTCTGTTATTAAATGCTGCTCTGCAAGTCTGCATTGTGAAGCTGAAGGATATAATCACAGGTGCCAGACATGGGGAGAGAGCTGATCCAAAGGTGTGAAAAAAAAGAAAACACAAAGATGAGCTGAATAAAAACACATAAATGAGGTGTAAAAAATCAGATTACAGGGGGCACAGAAGGTGGGAGTAAAATGAAGCAGAAAAAAATCCATTACTTAGACTCCTTCCCCCCCTTTTGTTAATACAGTAGACACTGGACAAATGCAAGTCAGAGCATTTGTCACTATTTTCCAGCCCTGCTTGAGACATGCAGAGCTTGAGGTGATTGTGGTGATTGTGGCACCTCTTGGCTGCTGCTCTGTGTGCCACAGGGCCACCAGCACAGCCCTGGGACCATGGGGTGTCCCTGCCAGCCCAGCACCCAGGTGTCCTCTCGGGGCCTTTCAGGTCACAGTGACCCCAAGAATGTTAAAAGTCTCTTTTCCCAGTCTGGCGCTTGAAGAAGGAGTCAGAACTCTTAATTTCTTGGTCTCCAGGTTGTTTATTGTATTTTATCTATAAAAAATTTTCTCCTGCCCTGACAAGGTCCATCCAGCAGGACAGTTCCAGGCACTCTGCCTGCCCCTGGGGTGGTGTTATGTCTTTATACTAAAAACTACATGTACAATGTTTACAATAACTTCCCAATACCTATCACCTATGTTAGACAGTGAGCTTCTACTCTAAACCACTCTGTAAGTGCCACCATCACAGCAGAAGATGGAGGCCAAGAAGAAGAAGGAGAAAGGCTGGACACGCGCACATCCCTCCATCTTGCCCCCTGAACCCCCATACCAGAAACCCCAAAATCTACTTTTCCACCCTGTGATAACTTCACTATTATTCTGCCTAAACTGTTGTGGCTTGCTGACCTTCATCTAAGGTTGGTAATTTGCTCCATGGGTGACAATCAAACCCAGAGGTGTTTTGGGCTCTGTGCCAGGGTCTCTGAGCCCCCTGGCAGGGGTTCTGGCCATCCTGGACAGCCAGAGGGATGTCCTGGGTTCCCACAGTGTCCCACAGGATCTGCAGTGGCTTTGACACAGCCTGGCACCACCAGCACACCTGGGTGGCTGCTCTGATGTCCATGACAGCACAGGAATTAGGAAATCAAGTGTTTGAAATAACAAGTATTAACACAGGCTTAGGCTCCGCGTGGAATATTTCCCATTTTTTAATGCCAGAGTGGATTGGCAGAGGGCTTGGGTCTATCAGAGCTCCTCAAGGGGAGGGAAGGCTGCATGCTGCTCCTCATTCTGGCTGTGATGCCAAAAACTCCTTTGGAAACTAACTTTGACTGCTCCAGCCCAGGGGTATCAAGCTGAAGGGCTTGCTGCCACCCCCTGAACTTGATATTTCAGGAGTGGACACATTCCTGCAGAAAATTTCCATTTTGATGAACTTGCATTTTTTAGAAAACTTTTGAGCAGCACTAAATGTGTCCTTTGAAGACAGCTTTGAGAAACCAAATCACCCTGATCTCCTTTAGATGTGGGTATCTCCAGCCATTTACTCCCACATCCCTCCATGGTGCCCTTGTTCATTTTACAAAAACCTCTGTGTTCTACCCAAAAGCTTGGCCACAGAAGCTGGAACCAGTTTCCCTGATTTTCCAGCCTTGTGCAGAGCCTCCCCCAGCACATTTCACTCACCCTGGCTTAGGCTCAGCCTGTTTGCAGTCCATGTCAATTAGGACAAAACTGGTAGAAGTGCATCACACAGCTGTTCTGGGATAGGTCTGCAAAATCCTTTGAAAAACAACACTCTGAGGTCAACCAGTGCCTCTCCAAACATGGAAATCTGTTTTACAGAGACGTTCCTGGGTGGGACATCTATTAACAGGCAAGGCAATGGGTCACCCTTGCCATGCACAAAATGCCAATAATATATTAATGGAGCTCAGAGAAGCAATCAGCCCTGCTCTTGGGCAGGGAGGCAGTCATGCTTATAACACAGAAAAACATAGATTTTTTTGGTTTTTGTTCTGCCCCAAGGCACCTTGGAAATTTGGCCCTATAGAGGTCAATAAATTTGTGGGTTTTTTCTGGATTTTTTCCTGACCCTTCACAGAGGTAAAGGGAGCTCAGAGGTGGACCTATGATCTCACAGCAGGAATTTCAGAGTAATGTTTGCTGGCCTGTTTTATGCATGAGGATAGGTGAAATGATCATACAGCTTCCTTCTGCCCAGTCCACCCCTTCCTGCAAACATTTTTCTTTTTGTCACTCTGAATTTCAGGGGGTCAGAGCATCACTTGTAAACTGAGCAGCACATGCATTGGGTAAGGCTAATTTTGAACAGCAGGTCATCTCTCAAGCTAGCATGACCTTGGTTCAAATTCCACTATATTTCAATTGTTATGGATTTTCAGTGCCTCTTTTCTGAATGGGAACCTCTGAAATGAAATGCTGTGAAGTGCTATAGATCTGTTTGCAAGGTTATCACAAAGGCAGGAGAGATGGTTCTGCCTCTGAGAGGATGCACTGCCAAGCCTCCAAGGTCTGTGAGATACTGACACTCCAGAGATGTGTCACTGCTTATCAGGGGCCATCCTGACCCTCAGACCAGCTGAAATATTCAACTTTGTCATTGTGTGCTCACTGTCCTTCCTGCCAGCAGTGTGGGAATGCCACAGACCCATATACAGGGCAACAGGAGCTGCCCAAAACAGCATTTCAAGGACACAGCAAAGACTCACCTGCCCAATTTACCACTGATTGTCTGCTCCAGCTGCAGAGCAGGAGAGAGCAGAGTGTTCTGCCCATTGAGCAGTGGTTCAGTGGTGAGGGGCTGGGAACACAAACCCTGTGAGGAACCACTGAGGGAGCTGGGGGTGCTCAGCCTGGAGAAAAGGAGACTCAGGTGTGACCTCATCACTCTACAGCTCCTGAAACGTGCCTGTGCTCACCTGGGGCTGGGCTCTGTCTGCAGCAGAACTGACAGACCCAGAGCAGACAGCCTCAAGCTGCAGTAAGGGAAATACAGGTTGGATATTGGGAAAAAGTTTTTTACAGAAAGGTGATAAAGTTCTGGAATGGCTGCCCAGGGAGGTGGTGGAGTCCCCATCCCTGGGTGTGTTTAACAAAGCCTGGATGTGGCACTGGGTGCCAGGGTTTAGCTGAGGGGTTGGGGCTGGGTTGGACTCCATGATCTTAAAGGTCTATTCGAACCCAGTGATTTTGTGAATTCTGTGAATTCTGTAAATTCTGTGATTCTGTGAATTCTGTGCAATCAGGTGCCACCCTTGGGAGATGTACAGGGCAAAGGAGAAGCTCACATTTCCAGCAGCACTGGAAACCAAGCACTGTGGAAAAGAGTGGAGAACCTGCAAACCTCCAAAGCCCAAGTCACAATAAAAAAATACTCATAGCTGGGATGGATTTTTACTTTTCAAGTGCCAAATGGGATGATATCCAAGTTTGTAATGAAAGGACATAAACCATACGCTCACCACTGACATAACAAAATGATTGATTTTTTTTTTTTGTCCTGTTCCAAAATATGTTGCTTTGGGGGCATTTTCTTGATGTTATTTGCAGATTCAGCAGGTTGGCTGATGAGGTGAAAATTGTCCAGCTACGCTGGCTTGGCAAGATTCGCCTGAACTTCTGGGAGATGAAGCCAGAGGAATCAGCAGTGTTGACATTTGTTGGTGGACATCTAAAGCCACATGGTTGAGTGTCTTGGTTTGGAAAGACAGGAGTCTGCTAAGGAGGGCAGGAGCCTCCCCTGAAATGGAGAATGTAAATCCTCCCTACACCTCTTCCAATTGCTATAAATTTTAAATTAAGGGGCTCTTGGGTGAAAATATGGGAGGAGGAAATAACAGTTCTTTAATAAAGAAAAAAAAGGATAAAATAAACAATGCAGTACACTAGAGCAACCCTGACAGAGTCAGAACCCAACCTGACACCCTGTGGGTCAGGGTGTTGGCAGCAGTCCCATTGGAATTGTGGCTGCAGCCCTCCTGCAGTGTCAGGGCTGGTTCTGCTGGAGCAGGGATCCTGTAGAGAAGGATGGATTCTTCCTCTGAAGATCCAGTGGGAGAAGAGGCAGCTGCTGTTCCTCTGGGGAATCCAGTGGAGAAGCTGTGCTGGTGTTCCAGAATCTCCAGATTATATCCATGTAGGAATGCTTGGCTCCTCCCTCTGGGCTCACATCTCCCAATGGGATGCTGCAGTTCTTATCAGCCATGCAGTGACATTCAATATCTGTTATCAGCAATGTCCCCTCCCAAGGGAGGTGTGATTGTGGTCACTCAAAGCAAACTGCCCACTTGACAAAGGTAATCTGCCATACAGATGGCAAGGGAAAACATCTGGCATTGCAATCTAGAATATTGAGCTATCTGGCACAGCTTTGGCTATAGCCAGGGAGAAAAATATGATGGAGTTTTTGTTTCAAGTGCAAACTTCTGCAATTTAAAGCTGAAATCTTATCTTCCTACAAGCAATATAGAATTCATTTCAGATCTTTAAGCCTGACTGTCTAGTGGAGAGCAGTAATACTCCTAAACTTTTTTGTCTCAGGGTGTCCATGTTTGTATACAGAAGTCAGAAGCAGGCAGTATTTATACATTTCCTTTCATGTGTTTACAGCTGCAGATCTCAATGAGAAAGCTCTTCACCAGCTTTAAAAAGAACAATCAAATAGTGTAGCAAGGGGCTGATTGCTGCTCCCTGGGGAACTGCTGCACACATTATAGACTATCTGCCTCACACAATAATGACAGACAAGTAGATGACCTTTCTATGCTAATGATTTGGCTCCTCAATGAATTCATCCTATGTGAAACAGGCAACTTGTCTTTGCTCAGTGATGGATCATGTCATGGGATCCCAGAGCCTTCGTGTGTTAGTTAATGTTCTGTCAACACAAACCCCTGAGAGATCATCCCAGATGTTCAGGATGACAATTAAGCTCTCCTGAATAAAAGAGATGGTGCCTAGCAAGTTTCCAGGAGCTGATGCACTTCCTGAAGCACAACTGGTCACATCCCAGTGGAAATGTTCCCTCACTCTGCTGTGGGAGCACCAGTGCAAGAGCAGGGTTAAAAATCTACAGTAAAATGAACTGGAAAATATTGATCCAATTTAAAGCTGCATTAGCAATGCCCAAATCATTGCATCCTAGCATTAACTAATTTTTAAATATCTAATGGATTTATCTGCTCTGCTGCACTTCATAATGACAAATAAATGTGTTAGTGCACACAGCTCCTGCACTGCAGATATTTTGGTTCCCTGTACCAAACACAGATCTTGTGCCTGCCCCATTGTCCCATCACCTGCAGTGAGTGCACATGGGGCACTGTCTTGGTTTGGAAAGACAGGAGTCTGCTAAGGAAGGCAGGAGCCTCCCCTGAAATGGAGAATGTAAACCCTCCCCATCCCTCTGAATTGCTATAAATTTTAAATTAAGGGGCTCTCAGGCAAAAATATGGGAGCAGGAAATAACAGTTCTTTAATAGGGAAAAGAAAAAAGAAAAAAAAAGGATAAAATAAACAATGCAGTGCACTAGAACAACACTGACAGAGTCAGAACCCAACCTGACACCCTGTGGGTCAGGGTGTTGGTGGCAGTCCCATTGGAATTGTGGCTCAGCCCTCCTGCAGTGTCAGGGGTGGTTCTGCTGGAGCAGGGATCCTGTAGAGAAGGATGGATTCTTCCTCTGAAGATCCAGTGGGAGAAGAGGCAGCTGCTGTTCCTCTGGGGAATCCAGTGGAGAAGCCGTGCTGGTGTCTCAAAACCTCTGGATTATATCTGGGTAGGAATGCTTGGCTCCTCCCTCTGGACTCACATCTCCCAATGAGATGCTGTAGTTCTTATCAGCCATGCAGTGACATTCAATAGCTGTTATCAGCAGATGTCCCCTCCCGAGGGAGGAGTGATGTGGTCACTCAAAGAGAGAGATAAGGCAAACTGCCCACTTGGCAAAGGTAATCTGCCATACAGATGGTAATTGAAAACATCTTGCATTGCAATCTTCAACAGGCACACAGGTTGTTTCCTGCAGGATTTGGCTGCCCAGCATTGCACCTTTCCCCTCCAAGGCTGCTCCCAGGACTGCTGTGCATTCCTCATCTCCCCTGAGGGATTTACAGCAATGGAACCTCAGCACAGATAATACAGATCACTCTTGTGTTTGCATATGAGTTGAAGATGAAAATCAGGATAAGGGCAGTAGAATGCATGATAGAAAACATTTCATGTGTGAAGATTTTCAAACTGACAACTCTTTTGCAAATGCTGTGGAGAAACCTGGTGTTTGCAACCCACAGGGCAGCCTCCACCTGCACCACATTCATGGGAAAAACTGGTATCACCCTTTTCTCCCCACAGGCAGGACCTTCCATGCACACTTGGAACTGGGAGCTAAACCAAGGGCACATTGCCCCACTTTAAATCAATGCACTCCTGCAAACTGCTTTTGCTCAGCCCAGTTCTGCAATGTTTACATGTCCTTCTGGTTTTGGTTTTCTCCTTAGAGGGCTCTTTGCTTTGAAAGATGCTAAACCTTGCTTTGACTTCATAGAATCCCAGGCTGGAAGGGACATCAGGGATCATCTGCTCCAACATTTCTTGGCAAAATGGTTTAGATGAGATGGCCCAGCACTCTCTCCAGCCAAATCCTGGCAGCATCTAACACTGGGAAATCCACCACCTCCCTGGAGAGATTATTTCAATGCCTACTTGTTCTCATTGTGAAAAATTTCCCTCATGTGTCCAACCGGAATGTGCCCAGTAGTCTCTTGTACCCATTGCACCCAAATATTTTCCATGTAAAGTGGAAAAATGGAGTCTTCATCTTCTTTGTAGCCACCTTTTAAATACTGGGACATGGTGATACAGTCTCTTCCCAGCCTTCTTTTCTCCAGGCTGAACAAGCCCAGCTCCCTCCTTTCCTCCCATGGCAGCTTCCCCTTCCTTGGATCATCTCTGTGGCCCTTTCCTGGGCCTGAACCTCACTGTGGCACATCAACGCAGTTAAAATGTCTGTTCTGCAAATTGCCCCTGATATAAAAAAGTAGACTGTAAAGCAATGATGGGGGCTAAACTCATTACAACCTCTTCAAAACACACAGTGTGAGAGCAATTAAAAAAAAGAGAGAGAATAATTTTGTGGATGCAGACCCCTGCACAGGAGCTCAGAGCTCCCTGGGTTGGCAGGGGATGTCAGGGTACCTGGAGCCAATTCCCCAATTTCTAAGACTCAGCGTGGGCCTTCTTGGGGGCTCCCCTGTCAGGGGAGACCCTCCTGGAGTGGTTTTGTGTCAGGAAAGAGATGCACTGGATCTTTTCAGCCTTCAGGTTCTTGTTTATTGTTATCTTATCTAGGGTTTTGCACACCAGGCTCAGCACACTGGAAAAGCACCACAAAAATGACCAACAGTCTCTTGGTACAAGGTCTTTTAAAGCTAAACTATCCAATTAGGAACTGACACCTAGATTATTTCCCTTTTAACCCAATAACTGATCCCAAAGAGCCCACAATGTGGAATTTCCACCCAATTACAAAATGCCACCCAAACCCATGAAGAAGGAGGAAGAAGAAGCAGCCCAGGATGACAACCTGTGCCCTCCATCTTGCTGCCATCCACAACATACTAAAAATCCCAAAACATAAATTTCTCACTTAAGTGATACACCTATACTGCTCTCTATAATCGATTTCACACTTTTGTGGATTCCAGTCTATTCTGGAGTTTAGGAAACTTTCTCCATGAATGAGGGTCAAAGTCAGTGCTGCCCTGGGGGTCAGGGCACCCCAGAGCAGACAGAGGAATATTCCCTGTGGTGCCCTGGGTTTCCACCAGGTGAAGCACAGCAGCTTCTGGAGCTGACAGGTGAGGCCCCTGCAGGACACAGGGACTCTGTTAAAACAGCAGGAATAACCTGGTTAACCTGGGCATCTTTCTGCTTGGGGAGGCTCACCAAAATCTGCTTCTTGCTGCTTCCTTTCTTACCCAGGAAAGACAGAATTCCCCTCAGTTTGTGCTTCCACAGGATATTTTTTCAAGGGTCTCAAACTCCCCCTCTCTGAGTTCTCTTTCTGTTTCTGAGAGCTGCTTCCACAGCTTTCTGAACAGCTTCTTATCTTTACTATGTTTCCCACAAGTTATATCCCTTAGAAGGGGTCTCCTTTATTCTCTGGGGTGTCCTGTCCTTGCTCAGGCTGTGTGATTTTCTAGGAGCCTGTGCCTGGATATCAGCCATGGCCCTGTTTCCCTGGGGAATTAATTGGATTTGATGGCTGTGCTCTGTCTCTGAGCGTAATGGGTGAAAAACCACTCCAGGCAAGGTAATTATTGCAAATATTTCTTGTTTGTGTTACAGCACAACAATTGTGTTTCACAGCCAGGTGTCAGGGAGGGTGAGCTTTACAGAAATAACTGGACCCTGTTCTCCAGGTTTGTTATTAATTAACTGTTCCTTGTAATGCCTCTTGGAGCTCAGGATGTGCTTCAGGAATGGGGGAGCTGCAAGAATGATATTTATGTGTCTTCCAAGGATTGTTGTCCAAAGTTGGAGCTCAATTCAGGCCTCATAACCTGAGAGCTGGAGCAGGGCTGAGATGGCATGGCAAGGAGGAGAAAACAGCACCAGCCCATCATCTGTGTTATGGGGTCACTGAAAGGACCAGTCACACCGAATATGATCAAAATTTAGATTTCTCTGGTGGAAAAAATTCGACCTGGCATTTTTCACAGTGTTTCTTGGTGTCTTTGCTTTGAAAGACTCCTTTGTTCTGCAGGTCTCAGGGTGAAATTTAATCATGGCTCACATAAATACTGATTTTTTTTCTGGTTGGGAGCCAATCTTGGGTCATATACATCATGCCCCTTTCCAGGGCATATACACAACATGTTGAAACTATTCCTGCCCTCTAAAGTGAGGAAGATCAGGGGCATTTGCTGCTTCTTTGGAAACTTTGTTAGAGAAATGGGAAGGTGAAGGGCATCTTTATGGCTCTGGCACGGGATGGTACCGGCTTTACAGGGAGGGCAGCAACTTATAGAGCCCCTTATGGACCTCAGGAACACCTTCTGGACCTCAGGAGCCCCTTATGGACCACAGGAGCCCCTTATGAAGCATAGGAACCCCTTATGGATCATAGGAACCCCTTATGGCCCACAGGAGCTCCTTATGGAGCACAGGAGCCCGTTATGGACCTCAGAAGCCCCTTATGGACCACAGGAACCCCTTATGGCCCACAGGAGCTCTTATAGACCTCAGGAACCCTTTATGGACCACAGGAACCCCTTATGGCCCACAGGAGCCCTTATGGACTTCAGGAACCCCTTCTGGACCTCAGGAGCCTCTTATGGACCACAGGAACCCTTTATGGCTCACAGGAACCCCTTATGGCCCACAGGAGCTCTTATGGACCTCAGAAGCCCCTTATAGAGCACAGGAACCCCTTATGGACCTCAGGAACCTCTTATGGACCACAGGAACCCTTTATGGCTCACAGGAACCCCTTATGGACCTCAGGAATCCCTCAGGGGTTTGGGTCTTGCTGGTGGGATGAGCTCATGTGCAGTTTTTGCCTCAGTGAACAGCTCAGGAAACATTTTTGACTGAGGGTTTTGATTGCAATAATTCTCCAGCCACTTTTTGACCTGAAATCTGCTCTGAGAGGGCAGTTCCTGCCTTTCCTGTGCAAGTGTTTGATGTTTGCAGTTCAGTTTTACAGCACTGGGACTGGCCCCTCAAGTCCCTGGGCATCACCCCTACTCCCACCTTGGTTTAAATCAGGGAGCAATGAGTACCAGACTATGAAATTTGGGGGGAATGCTAATTTAGGCTGACTTGTGTGAAGCTTTTATGAATTGCAGACATTTCCCTAATGCCCTGTGGTTTTCCAAATGCTTGTGAGTCACAGCCAACCACTTTCATTCACAAAAATATTTACAGGATTGGGTTTTTTAACTGTTTAATCAGTTCTGTGAGGGCTGGAGTTCTGTTTTCAGCCTGAAGTTGCTGGAGATATTCACACTCATTTCACTGGGATGTGGATCTGGCCTAAATTACTCTAACAGCATGTAATTATATACAAATACAAAAAAAAAATGCAAAGAGTATTAACTCAGAACCTTCCAAAATGAAAAGCAAATGCTCAGTTAACATGAAAAAAGACCTGGCCTGAAAATTGCCTGTGAGACCCAATACAGTCCTGGCTATGGATGTACCTTTTCCTGAGACAGAGGAACATTTTATGTTAGTTCCTTTCCCCTCATCTCCAACAGGATCTGCTGGAAATTGTTCAAAGGATTTGGACTTGGAAATACAGCTGGAGGGAGATGGATTAGCAGGCAGGGGGTTGGTGAGGTCAAAAAGAAACTGATTTCATTGCTTTGTGCCCACTGCCCCTCTCAGCTGTGCATCTGTTGTATCCCAGAGTATCACAGGTATTTCTGCTCTAGGAAAGCCCTTCTTTTGTGTGATTTACTCACAGGATATCATGGAATGGGTTGGAAGAGACCACCAGGATTTTGCAGTTCCACCCCTCCATGGCAGGGACACCTCCCACTGTCCCAGGTGCTCCCAGCCCTGTCCAGCCTGGCCTTGGGCACTGCCAGGGATCCAGGGGCAGCCACAGCTGCTCTGGGCACCCTGTGCCAGGGCCTGCCCACCCTCACAGGGCAGAATTTCCTCCTAACACCAAATCTAATATGCACCTCTGATCCTATGAACAGCTGTAGTGTGGTTAATCAGTAACTCTGACTGGTACTGATAATTTGGGAATTTTTTTGCAAAGGCAGCACACTCTAAACCTGAGCAGGCAGGTTTGGGTGTGTCCGGGTTTGAACAGACAGGTGTCTGCTAAGGAAGGCAGGAGCCTCCCTTGAAATGGAAAAATGTAAACCCCCTCCCTCTGAATTATTATCATGTTGAAATTAAGGGGCTCTCAGGCAGAGATATGGGAGTAGGAATAACAGGTCTTTACTAGGAAAATTTAAAATACAAATGTAATAGTACAAACAACACTGCCAGAGTCAGAATATGCCCTGGTGGCAGTAGTCCCATCCCATGGGGGCTCAGCCCTCCTGCAGTGCCAGCTGTGGCTCTGCTGCAGCAGGGATCCTGCACAAGGGGGGAGTTTTCCTCTGCAGCTCCAGGGCTGCTGCAGATGGGCCTGGGCTCCCTCTGGCCATGCAGGGCAGCAGAAAGCTGCTCCTCTGGCAATGCAGGGGGCAAAGGCTGCTGTGCTGGGCCAGGCTCAGATTGGATCCAGGTAGGAATGCTTGGCTCCTCCCCTGGGCGGAGCATCTCCCCATGGGATGCTGGGATTGGATCAGCCCTGCAGGGACACTCAGTGGCCATGGACAGCAGAGATCTCCTGGAGGGAGGGTTGGCTGTGGGAGAGATAAAGAAAAAACTGCCCCAAGGACAGCAGAGAACTGCCCCAGCTCTGACAGATGGGGATAGAACACACAGCCCCATTTCCAACTTGAGCCAGGGTGCTGCTGGTGAGACACAGGAGGGGATTTCAGGTGAGGCAGAGGAGGGCACCTGTGTGAGCCCCAGGTGATGCTTCAGCTCTAGGCACAGAGGGATTGGGCTCCCTGCCCTCAGGAGGACTCAGATGTGGCTCTGGTGCCTTCAATCAGGGTAATCAGACCTGACAATGACTGCAGCCAGCTCAGAGAATGCCCTGCTTGTCCCTCCAGGCTGTGCAGGGCTGCCCGCCCTCCTCCGCCTCACCTGGCTCTGCAGAGAGCTCCCATCCTCCTGTCTGGGCTCACAGCAAACTCACAAGCTCCTCTTTATTGAAACCATCAGGCTTGGCTAAAACCTCTGGGCTCAGAGCAAAGCCAATGACTTCATCCCTGGAGCTGCCTCTGCATCACCTCTGCTCTCACAGATCTATTAGGAAGCTCCCCAGGAGGGAAAGCCCAGCTGCCAAATAAATCACACCTTCCCAGCAGAGAGGTGTGAGGTGCTCAGCAGGAGCCCCAGTGCCTGCAAGGAGGGACAGGGGGATCTTCTGCAGGGATTTTCCAAGCTTGTCCAGGCACAGGCTGGGCCAGATCCTCAGCCAGAGCCCATTTACTGGTGTAAATGCACCAGTTCAGTGGAGTTCTGCTGCTCTACTCACAGTGAGGGTTTGGCCAGAGCCTGTGTGTGTGGTGGGTAGAAAAGAGACTATTGTCAACTGCGGGGCTTTTTATTTTTCTTTCTAATTAAAAGCAGACTTTTTTTTTTTTTTAAAACACTTGCAGTGGGAAGCTATAATTTAGTTTTTGAATTTCCCATTTAATACTCCCCTAATGCCTGTGGAAACGTTCGAGTTGCAGGTCACAGTTTGAATTTTTATGGACAATTGGCTGAGGAAGGACCTGGAGAAACACAGGTATAGATTTGCAAAGCTTGGCGCAGGGATGTGGGGAAGAGAAAAACCTACAGACTAAGCAGCTCTGCTACAAGACAGGGTGGATAAAAACTCCATTTTCCCATTCCTTTAAGAATGGCTGCTTGAGCATCAATATTGCATGATTCAGGGATTATGTCAGACACCCATAATTCAGATTTGGTGGTGCCAGAAGCCAGATTTCCACCTACATCCCC
Organism: Zonotrichia leucophrys gambelii; assembly: GCF_028769735.1. NCBI lineage: Eukaryota > Metazoa > Chordata > Aves > Passeriformes > Passerellidae > Zonotrichia > Zonotrichia leucophrys. Next base: position 2,455,747 of record NC_088188.1, on the reverse strand, counting down.
TTGTATCTCTACATTGCATCTGCTGGACCTGACAGAGCTGACACCAAGAAAAGGGAGCTGTTCTCTTCAAACTCCTCTCCAAGCCCTGTCTTTGTGCTCCAGAATCCCTGTGAGGGTGCCACCATCTGCCAGCAGGGGCTGGCCCAAGGCCTCCTCTGCAGAGCACAAGGTCTAAATCCCTCTGCAGTGCCTGCAAAAGAGCAAGAAGAGCTGGAATTGCAGGAGTTGGTTCACATTTGTCTCCTCCTGAGAGGAGAATGAGGGAAGAAAAATGAGATGTGAAACTTGTCTTACGTGTGCATCATTCAAGGCTTGTTTCACAAGGTTTGGACAGTGGGATGAAACTTTCAGCCTTGGGGCCTCTGTTTAAACCAGACCAGGTTTCTTTGCATAAAAACAAAGGTGTTGCTGGATTGGGTTTCTGGTCCAGATTTTTCTATTGAAGACTTGAAATATCTGGTTACTTCAGAAGAAGACACAAAAATGAATGCCGTGAATTACTGGGTCTTATATCACTCATCCCAGCTCCACGGAAAACTTTTTAATTTTTGTATCAAAAATAATTTTCACTGACTCATTTTCTTCATCTCCATGAACTGTCAGTCCTGAAAAGTTTCCCACCATCTGAGCTTTCTCCATGCCTGTTTTTGCTCACTTTTCTGTGAGCCCTTCTGCTGCCACTGCTGTAAATGATTTGGGGGCTTGTGTGTAATGCTCCAAGGGCAGGTATTGCAGCATTTCTAGCTGTAATCCAGAAGTACCTTGCTGTTTTTCTGCTTCCAATCTGTCCAATTACAGATAACCACCCAAATCCATGAAGAAGAAGGTGAAGAAGAAGGAAGAAGAAGATGAAGAAGAAGGAAGAAGAAAGTAAAGAAGAAGGAGCTGCCTCCACACTAAAACCTCTATTTTGCTTTATATATATTACTATATTCCAAAATCCCAAACTCTAAGTTTTCCACCATGTGATGTTACACACTTCTAATCAACCATACTTAATCCCAGTGCTATCAATCAATTTTGGAAGCCTTTTCCAAGGCTTCAGGTTAAATGCAGTGTTCCCCTGGGAGTCAGAGCCTCTCAGCACAGAAAGTCTAAAATTTTCAGCATCCAGAACTCCAACAGTCCCTCTCTGCAGTCTTTGGGGAACACGGAGAAAGAAAGGGATATCTCTACTGCTGAACATAAATAAGATTAGTACCTACTAATCGTAGAGCTGGCCAGGTGTCCTGGTTTAGAGGAAATGTGGGAGAAAACCTCCAAAGGGGCCCCTCCAGAAAGCAAACCCACACGGCTTCTCCCACAACCAGTTTGGGAAGGATTCCTTGGAGAGAAGTGGAAAGAACCTGTTTATTTAACAGGCACAGCAGCCCCAGCACACAGAATGAACAATACCAGATGACAGCACTCTGTCACTGCTCTGACAAAGATGACAAATTCAGAACAAATTCAGAAAGTCTCTCTGGGGGTGGTCGCTCTGTTCTCAGTCCCTCCTGTGCTGGGGCAGCTGCTGCAGCCACAAGGTGCAAACTCTCGGTGTTCCCAGGGCCCAGCCCGGAGCAGGTTTCCCAAAAAAGGGAAAGGAGAAACAGTCCAGGGAAAATTCAGACCGCTGACCTAAACTGACTGATGAGGAGAAGGAAAAAAGCAGAAGCAAAGCAGGAGAAAAGCAAAAAGCAAAAGCAGCACCATGTACTGCCCTGTCTGTGTGTCCCACCAGCAGTGGGGGAGTGGCTGATAAGAAACCAAAAGAAAAAATTCGCTCTTCAGAGCCAGTCTTGAAGGCACAGAACATGATATCCAGCATGAACAGAACACACAAATGGGGATACAAGCATCATAACGTCACCCTAGGACACCAGATGAGCAGAATGTTTGTGTTGGTGTCAGGGTTTGATGCTGGAGACACAACCTGAGCCAGGTGAGGCCGGGCTGGCCCCAGCCCTGCAGGTGACACCAGGGCCACCTGAGAGAGTCCCTGTGCTCATGGCCAGCCTGCAGCTCTGTGCCACAGCTGTCACACCCTCCCAGCTGAGGGGTGACTCCTCCTGCTGGCTCTGCCTTGCCAGGCTGCAGCACAAAGCTCCCCATTGATGTGCTGCTGTCAGAGTATAAGTAATCACTTTCATACTTCCTGAGCTGCATGGTCACCAAGGTGTAATATCTGATGGGCAACAGATGTCTGCTTTCTGCCAGAGTTTACAGCCCTGTGTTATTGCTGTTATTTGCTCTGGCTCCACACTGCCGGGCAGGGGAGGAGGGGCAGCTCCTGGTGCTGCCTGCTGCATGAATGGCACCTACAGTCTTCCTTTGGCTTTGGGGGGCTGTTTGAAGTGCTCAGTAATACCCAGTGCTCACAGAATCAGCTCCTCTCCTCAGGAATGAAATGGTGTCTCCTGCAGTGGCAATTCCTGGTTTGTTCAGATAGCCTTTACCCAAACACAGCTGTGTTCAGCTCAGGGAGACTTGTTGCGTTTCTCAAATCTCCCCATGCCTGCACAACGCTGCTGAAGATAAAATAACCTGGGAATGAGATGGGGGCTGTGCCTCCTGAGGCAGCCTCTCATGAATACGACACAATTTACCACAATTTACCACAATTTACCACAATTTACCATTGCCTGAGCTGTCTGTGTGTCAGGGCGGTGTCCCAGCCCCATCCATGGGGGCTCAGCCCTCCTGCAGTGCCAGCTGTGGCTCTGCTGCAGCAGGGATCCTGCACAAGGGGGGAGTTTTCCTCTGCAGCTCCAGGGCTGCTGCAGATGGGCCTGGGCTCCCTCTGGCCATGCAGGGCAGCAGAAAGCTGCTCCTCTGGCAATGCAGGGGGCAAAGGCTGCAATTCTCAAATCTCCCCGTGCCTGCACAACGTTTCTGAGGATAAAATAAGATAAAAAGGCTGTGCCTGCTGAGGCAGCCTCTCATGAATATGACACAATTTACCCTTGCATGAGCTGTCTGTGTGCAGGGGCTGAGGGGAGCTGAGCCTCCCCTGGTGCCAGCAGCACTTCAGGCACTGAGTGTCCTGCTTCATCTTGCTTGATGGAGAGAGTCAGGTGCTGCCCCTGACTCTGCTCCAGTGCTGCTGCATCCTTTTTGCTTTTGAAAAACTGTTGTGCATCCATAAAATTCCACTTCGATACCCTCCAGGAAGCCTGGCTTAATGCCTCATCTGAAGGACATGATACGAGTCATTAAAAACAATTTTTAGAAGTCTGGAGATGACCTGTGGGGCTGCAGGAGACTGACTCCTGTGCAGCAGCAAGCAGCCAGTTTGTACCTTCCACTTTTTTAGCAGCTCCTTGGCAGCTCTTCTTCTTCTGGGGAGAGTTCTGGGATAATCCTGAGCTCTTCCAGGACCTCCCATGGGAGCTGATGGGCAGAGAGCTACAGGGACAGCCATGACTCAGATACACTAAATTCAATCCAAATGCTTCCTGATAACTGCTGGTGAGCATTTTGAGCTCTTTGCCCCACGTTTCAGGAGTGCTGAACTCTCTACTCTGGTATCTTCTATATATGCATATATAATGTCTGAATATTATATTATATCATATCATATTATATTATATAATATCATATCGTATCATATCATCATATTATTTATATATGCTTGTATAATGTCTGCATATTATATTTTATATAAAATTAATAAAAAATATTTCCTTTTTAGAATATAAAAATAAATTTTAAAAATATTTTTGCTTCTGTGCAAAAATATAATATGTCTGCAGCATGACCCTGACCTGCAGGGTAGCTGGGGAAGGGCTGGGGACATGTGGCTAGGTGCCATCTGAGTGCTCTGTGCACTGGTGTGATGAGGGTATACCCAAGGACAGCCACTGTGGAGCTGCCTGGGTGCCTTTCCAAGTTACTGCTGGGAATAAAACTAACAGACAGGCTCTCAAATCCCCTCTGCCCACACTGGGGGTGCTGTGGCACCCACCAGGGCTCACCTGGCCTCCCCTATTCCCTGTATAAGGCCCAGACTCACACCTGGCTGCCTCTGTTCCTGCCCAGACTCACCACCCACAGCGGTACCAGCCTGGCCCTGCTGCCAGGGATGAGTCAACATTTCCTGACACTCTGCTGTATGGAGCCACAGGCAGCTTGGTTTGGCTGGCAGCTGGGTTTGGAAAGCCTCAGGAGGCTGGGAGGATGATAGAGGCTGTGTCCCCCTCAATGAGTGCATGGCTCAGGCATTACAGCTGGAGCAAGGAGAAGAAATGCCAGCTCAGGGATGGAGTTTAGCTCAGTGGAAATACCTGAGCCTTCCTGAGTGTTGAAGATTGCAATGCAAGATGTTTTCCATTACCATCTGTATGGCAGATTATCTTTGCCAAGTGGGCAATTTGCCTTATCTCTCTCTTTGAGTGACCACATTCACACCTCCCTTGGGAGGGGACATTGCTGATAACAGCTATTGAATGTCACTGCATGGCTGATAAGAACTACAGCATCCCATTGGGAGATGTGAGCCCAGTGGGAGGAGCCAAGCATTCCTACCCAGACACAATCCAGAGGTTTTGAGACACCAGCACGGCTTCTCCACTGGATTTCCCAGAGGAACAGCAGCTGCCTCTCCTTCCCCTGGATCTTCAGAGGAAGAATCCATCCTTCTCTACAGGATCCCTGCTCCAGCAGAACCACCCCTGACACTGCAGGAGGGCTGAGCCACAATTCCAATGGGACTGCTGCCAACAGCCTGACCCACAGGGTGTCAGGTTGGCTTCTGACTCTGTCAGTGTTGTTTTAGTGTACTGCATTGTTTATTTTATCCTTTTATTTGTTTTCCTTTCCCTATTAAAGAACTGTTATTTCCTGCTCCCATATTTTTTCCTGAGAGCCCCTTAATTTAAAATTTATAGCAATTCAAAGGGGTGGGGAGGGTTTACATTCTCCATTTCAGGTGCCTTCCTTAGCAGACTCCTGTCTTTCCAAACCAAGACACTGAGCTAATACTTGTGGTAATAGGTGTTAAATTGGCTCATGTAGACATGGTCCTGAAGGGCAAGGAAACAACTTCACATCTCCTTTCTAATGTGTCTCTTTCCAAGTCAACCCTTTTCGCACTTCAGCTGTGGTGTCTTTATGGCTGTTCAGGTTTTGCTGTAGTCTGGAGGTGTCCAAGGGCAGCTGCCTGTGCCTGGAGCTATGGCATGTCTGGGAGGGAGACCCACAAGGAAGGGTTTAAAATCTCTGCAAACACAACAGGAAAAGGAATCATTCCTTCATTTTGCAAAACAAGGGTTTGTAGGGGATTAAATTCCAGTGGCTGTGGTCCTTGGTGCTGCTCTCTCTGGAGCTCTGTTTGCTGGCAAGGCTCACTGCAGAAGAAGTGGCTCCTAAATCACAATATGAAACCAAAGCATGCCTCAGCCTCCCTGCCAGGCTGGGTTACTGCAGCATACCTGGCTGTAAAATGCCTGGATTCATCCACCCCTGTGTCTGGAACAGCATCCCAGGGCAGAAAGGACAAGCTTGCCTGTGCTATCAGAGACAGAACAGAACCTCCTTCTCCTGAAGCCAAATCTGGTGTTCAACCACAAAAAACCTCAGGAGAGAGCTTTTGCAATCCAGGGCATTCATCTTTGCTGTAATCTGCTCAGGGAGAGGCATCCACAGGCACTGCCTGCCAGGTTGGGCTCTGCCTTCTCCAGAGCAGCAGTACTCTTTATTTTCAAGATGAAAAGGCCTTTTTGTGTTCTTTCTGAATAACGAGTTCCAGTGTCACAAACTCTTGTCATCACCCAGGTTATCTTTGAAAAGCCAAATGCTTTGCCCATTGTCTTTGTAGGCAAAACAAAGGGAAGCGGCTTCTTTCTACAACCTGTGGACAAAAAGCCTCTGTGAGCTGCTGAGGTGCTGCTCCAGTGGCATCTCAGTCCCAGCTTTCTTGCAAGCCTGGTTCTGGTGGTTCAGGAGCATCTGATGCAGCTCCTGCAGCCTCACACTGTCAGGGTAGTGGTGGCCGTCAGCATTGCAGGCTCTTTGGGATCAGTTATTGGGTTAAAAAGGAAAACAATCTAGGTGTCAGCTCTTAATTGGATAGTTTAGCTTTAAAAGACCTTGTAACAAGAGATCGTTGGCCATTTTTGTGGTGCTTTTCCAGTGAGCTGAGTCTGGTGAGGACAGCTGGCTCCTCCATGAGTGTACCTGCCTCATGGTGGTGTTTCTGAATTTTATCTGTTATTTTAAAAGGGACTGTTCAGATCCTGTTCCTTCCCCAGTCTCTCTCAGCAGGGCCCCAGCTCCTCAGGTCACATCCAGGGCTGAGTGTGCATCCCCCTCACAAAGGCATTTGCCTCTGCACTCCTGTCCTGACCAGATTAGAAAGTCTCCAAAGCACAAAAGTCTCTTGGTCTCTCTCCTAGACTGGGCCTGTTTCCAAGATAAATGCAAGAATTTGCAGACAAGCTGTGGAAATGAATGCCTTCCCTACTCTGGGGAAGAAGAGAGAGGTCTGGGGAAGTGCTGCAAATTCCTGGCTGGAATGGCCCTTCCTGTCCTTTCCAGGGGCTGCATCCCCAGCAGGACCTGAGCACTGGGGAGGTTTTAGGGCGTGGGAGCCACAGGGACAGCTCCTCCTTCTGCTGTGGGATGTGGCCCTGCCCTCAGGGAGTCCCTGTGACCATGGGGTCAGGAAGGTGAGCATTGTGCTGGGGTGTCACCCCCAGCCCCTGCAGGAGCTCCCACCCTTGTCCCAGGTGCAGCCTCTGTGTCCAACCTGCTCCAGCTGCCTGCACAGAGTTTGGGCTAAACCCAGAACGGACAGCTCTGGATCACCTAGGAGATTAAAAACCCCAACAATCTCCAAATGGTGATGCTTTAGTTTGAAATGCTTTGGCCTGAAGTTTCTAAATTCCAGCCCCTTTTCAGCCCACCTCCGATCCAGCTCACAGAGATGTGCCCAAGAAGATTTTGATCCCTAAAGTTGCACAACAAATCTTCAGGAGCCAGATCTATTTCCTTCCTTATCTCTTAACCCTCCATGGCTTGGAGATCACTACAAAGTGGTGGAGGAGCCTTGGTTTGAAAGGTTTTCTCACCTGGGATTTTTTGTCAACTCTGGCCAATATTTTTAGATTACTGTGAGATCCTGGAAGTCCCCCCAGCAGCAACAGGTTTGGGCTCCTCTCCTGCAATAAGGTCTGAACAAATCATCTCTGATGTTAGTGCATATGGCATATCAAAGGGTTTTGGCCTGGGCTGTGAAATATATTCTGGATTAATCTCCCCCTTACCTGTAAACCAGATGAAAAAGCATACACAAACACACCAACTGTTTGATGTTTCTCTTCTGAATCAGAAAGACCTGTCTCCATGGTCCTATTATCTCCTCTTATTAAGTATGTTTTCATGCTGTGCTTTTTTTTTTGTGCCCACAGTCAATAACAATTTAAATGATACTCTTTGATGACCTTTGTTCACATCATTTATTTCCATCTCTTTATCTGATTTTGCCAACAGGACCTAATTTAAAAGAGGCTGCAGTTCAGCGGCAGGAGGGATTTAAACACTGTTAAGACTGACATTTTCCCTCATCTCACATCCCGTGGGGTACCTGATTGCAAATTTATAATACACCAGAGGTCTTGCCATCAGAAGATACAGACTTACAGTAACAGCAACTAATTTAAAAAAGATCTCCAGCGCATCAGTGTCTGGGGCTGGTTTACACAGACTAATTAATCCTTATTTGACCTGAATTAACTCTTAATCTGTGTGAAATGAGAGAGCTTTACTGGGATATAGAAAATTTTAAAAGATGGAAAATCCTTTCAGAACAGGAGGTTTTCTGCAGCTGAGTGACTCGTGGATTAAAATACTTGTTGGCTGCTGCTGCTGTGGAAAATCAGCCACTTCATTTTTCTCCTTTTCCCCCTCCCCTGATACTAACCAAAGAGAAGAGCGGCAGCAGATTTTTTGCCACCAGAAGTTACTGTCCCTTGGTAAGTGGAGCAGCACTGTCCTTGCTGATATTTTGGGTTTATCACAGACATCAGCAGCCTGGCACAAGGGAGGAAGCTCATTTTGGTGCAGATCTCAGTGCTGACACCCCCAGGTTACAATCTCCAGGTGACAGGAGGTTTCTCTGCCCCTTGGGAGCAGTACCTTGGCAGGAGCTGCAGGTGTGGATGCACTGCTGAAGGATCAGTGTGGATTCTTTCCCTCAAAGGTGGGAAGGAGGCACCAGCACAGCCCCCAGCCCTGCACAGCAGAACCTGCCTGTGAGCCTGCCCTGAGTGGTTATTATTTTATTAAGTGTCCCCTTGCAGAAGATGCCACCACATTGCAGGGCAGAAGTGCCACCCTCCCCAGTCAGAGAGCTGTAGGAGGCTTGAGGTAAGCACTTAGAGGTTACCCAGTGCTGCTAGCATCTCTATTTCCAATTACCCCCACTTGTTGGCTCTAAGGTCTTTAGTATGGAAAATAAATCAGTGTGCTGCTCCATCAGCCAGTGATGTGACAGTCTCAGAAGATCACAGGATTACAGGGATAAGGGGCTAGTTAGAAAATGTGCACCATTTCCCAGGCAGCTCTTTGACCTCAGACTGCATTAATGTTGTGCCATTTTTAGGTCCAATGCCAATCTCTGTCTTGCAACATATCATCATTGCAATGCCTGATTTACACTCTGAATTATGGTAATTTATTGTAATAGCATGATTTGACCTTTCCAGTATTTCCTGGTTTTATTGGCTGTTGCATCCCTTTCCCCAGAGGTCAGAGGGACTCTGGGGTAGAGGAGGAGGTGAACGAGCCCATAAAGGCACATCATGCTGGAAAGGGCAAACCACAAGAACATCCTGCTAATCCAGGGGCTGGGGAACACATGGAAATTTTGAGGTGATATTTATGACGTGCCCATGCCACAAACAGACCTGATGTGTTATCAACCTTGGACAGGAAAGGTGTGCTGGATTGCCAAGCAAATTGTATCTACATGCCATCTGCATGGCAGTTGTCTTCTGTTCATTGGGCAGTTTTCCTTATCTCTTTCACACCCACTCCTCCCTCTGGGGAGACACCTGCTGATAACAGCTATTGAATGTCACTGCATGGCTGATAAGAACTACAGCATCCCATTGGGAGATGTGAGCCCAGAGGGAGGAGCCAAGCATTCCTACCCAGATATAATCCAGAGGTTTTGAGACACCAGCACAGCTTCTCCACTGGATTCCCCAGAGGAACAGCAGCTGCCTCTGCTTCCCCTGGATCTTCAGAGGAAGAATCCATCCTTCTTTACAGGATCCCTGCTCCAACAGAACCACCCCTGACACTGCAGGAGGGGCTGAGCCACAATTCCAATGGGACTGCTGCCAACAGCCTGACCCACAGGGTGTCAGGTTGGGTCCTGACTCTGTCAGTGTTGTTCCAGTGTTACTGCATTGTTAATTTTATCCTTTTATTTTCTTCCCTATTAAAGAACTGTTATTCCTATTCCCATATTTTTGCCTGAGAGCTCCTTAATTTAAAATTTATAACAATTCAGAGGGAGGGGGTTTACATTCTCCATTTCAGGGGAGGCTCCTGCCTTCCTCAGCAGACACCTAGCTTTCCAAACCAGGACAAAAGGGCATCTTCAAGGATGGCTGGAGCCAGGTCCATGAACCTCCAGGTGTGGAGCAGGGCTCTGGGGAGGCTGGCTGTGCCTCACAGTGCCAGCCCACCTTGTGTTCATGGTGTGCAATGCCCTGAGAGGGGATGAGCCTGTTCCTAGAGGAAATGAGCTTTGGGAATCAGTGTCCTGATGGGAGAGCAGAAATGTAAAAGGCCAAGATGGAAAGTGCAAATAAAATCCTAACAGTTTCTCTCTTTATTGAACTCTGCCCAGAAACATTGCTTCTCCAAGGTAGGATTTGCAGGCATGAGCAAAGAAACTGATAGCTTGCTAGCAAAATAAAAAAAAAAAAAAAAAAAGAGAGAGAGAGAAAGAAAACCCAGAAACACTAAAATAATCCTCTACAACATAAAGCTTTGATAAAAGCAAAGCTGAGCCTGAGGGTGATGCTACTTTTTCACCCTGTTCTCCAGGACTGAGTTTGTTCCAGAGGACCCAGCCTTTCCTTTCAGGTTTGGAGTGGGTTATTTATTTTCTTAAGGACTGCCCTCCGGCATTCCTTTTGAAATGAATATTTGTGCCTGGCTCTGGAAAACAACAGCAAAAGCAAGCAGCCAGCTCTTCTAATGGCCCTGCTGCCTTCCAGGGAGCTGCATCTCCAGGGTTTGCTCTCAAGGGGTGGGAAGGCACTGCTGAGCTGGGGCTCCAGCTCTCCAAGAAGCATTTGGAAACTTTTTCTAATAAGGACTCAGACAAATATAGATGTAATTCTGCTCCAGAGTAGTGCTGGCTGCTGGTACAAAGCTTTGATGGAAAGCAAGTATAGAAAAATACTATAAATACACACACACACACACACATACACATACACATACACATACACACATATATATATATATATATAGGATGTGGGTGTATGAAAAATATTATTTTTATATATTAAATATTTATTTTATATGTAAATATATTATAGATATGTATATATATAACACATTATCTATATTGCCATATATTTATATACAATACATTTTTATATTTATATGAATATAAATATTTTTATATTTGTATATAATAATAAGTATATCTAAATATATATATGCTTTTTATATATAGTATAGATATATATCTATACTATATATATGTAAAAATATGTATATTTTATATATAAAGATACTTATAAATTAATAAAGATACTTATACTATAAACATATATAGAAGATACTTTATATATATAAAGTATAGAAGATACAGACTGTAAGAGCTGGCTGAGATCAACCTAGAGAAGAAAAGAGAAGGCTCTGGGGAGACCTAAGAGCCCCTTCCAGTGTCTAAAGAAGCTCCAAGAAAGCTGGAGAGGGACTTGGGACAAAGGCCTGGATTGACAGGACAAAAGAATTGCTTCCCACTCCAGAGGGCAGGGATGGATGGGATACTGGCAGGGAAATTCCTCCTGTGAGGGTGGGCAGGCCCTGGCACAGGGTGCCCAGAGCAGCTGGGGCTGCCCCTGGATCCCTGGCAGTGCCCAAGGCCAGGCTGGACAGGGCTGGGAGCAGCCTGGGATGGTGGGAGGTGTCCCTGCCATGGCAGAGGGTGGAACAAGAGGAGCTTTACTGTTCCTTTAAAGCCAAATCATTCTGGGATTCTATAAAAAATAAAAGAAGCCAAGCAGATGCTGAGAATCTCTGTTCCTGGAAGGGAGGGAAAGGGGTAGAACAGGTTGGAAACACAATGAGACTGGAGTCATCCAGTACCCCCCCAGACACTTGTCACACCAATCACGACTTACAGGTGCCTGAATTTTGCTCAAAACCAGAGGCAAAAGTACCAAATGTGCCTGGGGTAGTGTTGGTGTCAGCATGGCTCTGCTGGGAGCTGCAGGTGAGGGAGGGGAGGCACAGCCAGGGCTGGAGCTGCAGCTCTGCTGGCCCCAGGCAGCAGATGGAGCAGGGTGATGGATTAGCAGTGACATCAAGGGAGAGCAGAACATGTATATTGTGCATCCAAGGAATTGTGTTTTCAGGTGATTTGTTTTCTCTCGAGCCATCCAGCTCATCTCCTCCAAAGAGTTAATTTATGGTGTTTACCCAAAATGATGGGTCCAGGGCAGAAGATGGGGTGGAGTCTCCTGGTGAAAGGTCTCCCTTCAGCTTTAGCTGCTGGACACACAATCCTTCTTGCTCTGTGTCTGCACCAGGTGTTTTATACCAGGCAAACATCCATCATTTCCAATTAATCCCAAAGGCCATTTCCATTACCCCTCGGTGGAGCTGACTAGAAATAACAAAATTTCCCAGTGTTAAGCTTCAGTAAAATATTCTGAGTATCTCGTAAGAGATGACTTCCTCTTAATACCAGTGAGCACTTTGTCCCTCTCAGACAATGTTTTATTTCATTGTCTCTAATGGGATTGTACTCCCAGAGGCTGAGTTCCTTCCCTGGATTTTCCCAGCAAGCCTGCACTCGACAGTGATAAAGTCCCTGGACTTCAGCTGACATTTTTCTACAAGTCATGGCCCAAGTTACAACACTGGTAGGAGTTAAGTGCCTCTGAGACTTCTGGCCCTGTGTCAAATCTGGTTAAAATTGCTCTCAGCTCATCTCTCCTAATGAGTTCTGGTACCTGCAGGCAGCTTCTTCTTGGTACCTGGATGCACTTGGCTTTTAAGGTGTGAAAAAATATTTTTAAAATGGTCTTTGATCTGATCACACCAACACCCCAGATGAAGTTTGTTCTCATAGACAAAGACTCTTCTGCCCTAAAATACACAGTGTATTTTGTGTATTTTGCACTGCACATCAGCCAGGAAGGAAAGGCAGCTGAGAGGGGCTGGTGCAATTCAGGAGTTGAGGTTTTTCCACTGATTTCCTCAATGACTTGAGACAGGTTTCCCTCATTTTTATATTTGTTCACCTCAAGTGTAGCCAGGACAACAACAGCCAGCTGGGATTTGACAAGGTGTTTGCACAGGTCCCATGAGGTCCTGATTTGGGGCTTGATGTGAAATTTGCTGGTTAAATAAAAATGCAGCTGGGAGTTTTGATACAGAGAGCTGTTCTGTAGGTCCTAATCAAAGCCCAAAGCTGATCTCCAAGCTGGCCAGTCCGTACATAAAGGATTATCTAATTAAATACAGTAGATGGATACTGTGATTGTGGGCTGACAAAATCACTGCTTGCTGCAAGAGAAGCTGAACCAGAGGTGGGCATTCCCAAATTCTCAGCTTTCCAAGCAGCCTTCAGGGACACCCTCCATCCAGTGTGGTTTTATTTTACATTTTCAATCCATTCCACCAATACAGCCAGGAGTACACACGCTTTGTACACACCATCACCTTCATTAGTTTGAAATGCAAATGCTTACTTAGAGATACTCCATATCTGCAGTGAGTGGTTTCAAACCTCTCCACACAGGGACACAAAGCTCTGCAAACACATTGGGGATGCCAGGACCTTTAAAAACAGCTCCTTTTGAGCTGCCACTCGCATTCTGCTTCTGAGCTGGGATTTTGCACAAATATTTTTCAGTCATTGTTTCAACATTTTCACGCTTGCTTTTCAAGTGGATCATCCTCTGTGATCACACACAATAGCAACAATTGTTCAGTGGTCTCTTACTCTAATGGAGTCAATTTGCTTTGCTGGGATTTCCCTCTCCCCTGCATTCAGCCTCCAGGACCAAACAGAGTGAAGCGGATCTAATTAACTTTTCTCCAGGGTATTGACTGTCTGCAAAGGAAGAGGAAAGCAATGAGGAATACATTATGAGAGCCCATTCATTTCCAATTCACACACGGGAGCACATCTTCCTCCTGCAAACCTGAGCTTTACACAAATTTCCTTATTTGATTGTATTTCCTGTTGCATAGAGGCACCAGGGGCTCAGTGAACTCCTACGGGTTCTGGTAACAGAATCAAAAGGAAATAAAGCAAAAGTGCTTCATATAAACAGTGGAAATTAGAAATTTCTAATTAGCCTTTATTCATTAGGAGGATGAGAAATGAAATGTACTGTAGGCCATTATGTTCTCTCCTTTAAGATACAGAAACTGAGCCTGACTGAAGATCAGGTGCTGCCTTCACTTCCCTGGAGCACTGTGGGAAGAGTGAGGACTTCTCACACACAAGTCCAAAGCCTGGAAAATCATGTAGACACTGTCCAAAGTTTGGACGATCACGTAGACACTGTCCAAAATTTGGAAAATCATGTGTTTGGAAAACCAAAATGTTTGGAAAATCATGTAGACAAGTCCAAAGTTTGGAAAATCATGTGCTTGGAAAATCAAAATGTTTGGAAAATCATGTAGACAAGTCCAAAGTCTGGAAAATCACATAGACAGTGTCCAAGATTTGGAAAATCATGTAGACACTATCCAAATTTTGGATAATCATGTATTTGGAAAATCAAAATGTTTGGAAAATCATGTAGACAAGTCCAAAGTTTGGAAAATCATGTTCTAGGAAAATCAAAGTGTTTGGAAAATCATGTAGACACTGTCCAAATTTTAGGAAATCATGTAGACACTGTGTCTGGCATGGAAACATTTTTTTCATGTTTTCCAGATTTCCATCCATTTGCCTTTGGGTGTGGTTAAAGAACAAAAATTCCCATGTGCATAATTTAAAGAACACCCCCCCCCCCGAAGCAGTGCTGTAGTAAACCCCTCAGGTTTAGCCAGGGCCCCTTGGAGAATAGAATGCTGACACAGCGGCAAAGAAGTTTCCTGTCTCCAGGGACATCCGCCTTGTACCTTATCCCTATAGCCATGTAAGGCAATATTGTGTTAAACCCTACTATTGGTCACTTATGGTCACTCTAACACCTTTGCCATTGGTCAGGATTGGATCCAGGCCAAGGGTATAAAAGTAGCATACTGTACCCCTACTAACTCGGAAGAAGAAGAGCTGAGACCCTTCACGGACCCCTGCAATAAAGCCACACTCGTGGAACAGCCAGCGTCTTCTGCTTCTCCTCTCTCTACCGTCTGCTGGAGCCTTAGGCCAAGGGAAAAGCTACCTAGCAAGCAAAGCTGAAATCACAAGAGCTGCCTGATCACTAAGAGCTGAATATCTCCCTGCTTGCTAGGGGCTGACCCGCGGCCTTGGTCTGAGAGCGAGCTGGCTTCTAGCACCCAGTCCCCTTGGGGACTGAGCTCTGGAGCTGTAACAGCTTGCATAGGATACGACCAAGCAAGGCTCATTTACAGTGCCTCAGTTTCCCCAATGGAAAGTGTGCAGCACCTCATTTTGAGCTGCTCTTGAGCCCCTTGTGCCAGCAGCACAGGCAGCAGTGCCCCTCTGTGTGCCAGGGGTAAGGACATCCCTGGGCAGGTGGATCAGCCCTGGGGTGAGATGGCAGCAGCCTTCATCCCTAAGGGAGTGTTTGCAGGGAATTCCTTGTGAAATGGCCACAAAAGTGCCCCAGGCATTGTCACCTCGGGCTAACAGGAATTCCTGTTTGTAATTGAAAGTCACTCTCAGCTACTGACACAATTTTCCAGGTAACCTTGCCATTCTGGTGGGAATATTTCCTTGCAGGATGTGCAGGTTCCTCCAGCTACACCATTGTCACAGGGTCACCTCTGCTTTGGGGAGCTGGACCTCTCAAGGCAGGGAGAGGCAGAGGGAAGCTGAAATAGGGTTACTGTGGCTCTCTGAACCTTTAGCTCTCTCTCCTGTGAAGCATCAGGCAGTGAGTGAGTCCTTCTGACCACTGCAGTAGGACAAGATAAATGAGGGTGGTGTGTCAGGCCAGCCAGGGTAGCCTGTGAGCATCTGGGAGCTGTTTTCAGATGTCAGAAGTTAACAAGGCACTGGCTCTCCTACTAAATTGAAATCCTTTCTGAACCTCCCCACTTCTGACACAATCTGTTGATTGTCATCTCTACTATACTATACTATATGTGCAAATAAATACATAATAGCATCTTGTCAAAATGTATTGCCATTCAAATTGTACCTGTAATCTGGGTGTCTAACACAATCTCAGCGCTTCCTAACAAATACATTTCCCTACCAATTTCTGCAGGATGAGAACCCACTGCAATTTATTCAGCAGTAGGGCTGAGAGCAGGCAGAGGATCAGGGGTGGGGAGGGGAGAGACATTGTCAGCACCTGCATCAGCATCAACTCAGATTAAAGAGACATTAAAGGTCTAACCAGAGCAGAATGAGCCTCTTCTGGACACAGCTGTGAGCGACATCAACACTCCCAAAATATTCTGCTGGTGCAGCATCACCTGTTTAACAACAGGATGTTCTACAAGCCTTTAAATTCCCTGGTGTCTTACAGCTCTTAGGAAGGCCAGGCTGGCAGGAGGGAGCTGCAGTGCAGTTTGCATCACCCCAGGCTTGTGTGGGCTCCCAGTGCCTGCAGCCCTCCCTACTCCCCTAGGACATGTCCAGCCCTGCAGCCCCATGGGGCTGCTCCCAAAATGAAAGCTGGCTGTTTACTCAGGCAGTAGAAGAGTAAAAATCACTCACACTGTGTTGTCTTATACACATTACAACAGTTCTATTATCATTATATGTTGTCTTATATATCAAGAGTTCTTTTATCATTATGGTGCAAGGGTTCCATGCCCTCAGAGTTTCACAGCTCCTCAATGTTTCTCACAGGCAGCTCCTCTGAGCACTGACTGTTCCTGGTCCTTGCAGCAGCCATCTGACTCCTGCTCCCACCAATCCACTCTTTTATAACAATGTTCTCATTTGCTATAGGTGTTGCCTGTTATCATCTGGCCTGCTCCTAATCTTTAGTAATTGGTCCAGCTGACACTCATTGGGGGATAAGATTACATTCTACATTACCCATACTGTGTCCTCTTAGAACACTGGGTCAGAGAGAGCAGTGCTAAGCTGGGGTGGCTGCCTGGTGGTAGCAGAGCTGAGTATTTCACTGGGAGGGTTTCAGTGGCTGTCCCAGGGCAGACAGGCCCTGCCCTGTGCTGGCTGTCCCTGACTGAGGTGGTACCATCAGCACTGGGCCACCAAAACCAGCACAGGGGCAAACAGAACCAGGGTTTTGACAAAGGCAAATAGCAACAAATCACCCTCCACTACATTTCCTAAACAAATACAAAGCATATTTGCTGGCAGCAAAGTGTTTTATGGTTCCTGCTGGTTTGAAGCATTTGTGGCTCAGCCTGCTGGGCTGGGTGGGGTGGGACAGCCCTGGCAAGGCTGAGCTGTGGCCCTGGGATGGTTTAGGAGCAGCAGCAGTGCCTGGGTGTGGGTTAGAGCACTGAGCAAAGGCAGACATAATGATAGAGAGGCATGAAGCAGCTGCTGTGCTCCCCTCCTCTTTGCCAGGCTGAAGGGATTTGTGTGCATTAGGAGGAGCAGCTGCTCACACCACCATGTGTTTACACTGCTTTGCCTCTCCCCATGAGTGGTGCTAAATTAATCTAAGACATCTCTAACAGCAATAGGTTCTAAGTGCAATAATTACCTGTGTGCTAACGTGTGCCCTGTTTACATTCCAATATATTCAGTTCGATGTGTTGTGTCACTGCATTTAATAAGTGGAGCACCAGGTGCTTTATGGGCCAGGCCTATGCATTTATCAGCTTTCTGCTGTGGTTATCAATGAAATCATTAAATAATGAACAGATTGGCTCCATTAAATTACAATCTTCAGTCCCATACATTCTGTAATTTCTGGTGTGAGTGCTGGGAGGCTGCATGGGCTCCTCTGTCTGCATCACCAAATGTGGGAGAGCTGCTGAGAGAAGCTGAAGTTTGCTGCATGGCAGAGCAGGGGCTTGGGATTTCCATTCAATGACCTTCTCCATGCCTGGGCAATTAAAGCTGCAGCCCCATCCTCTAAACTCCATTTTAGTAAGAGTTTTACCCTCAGCAATCATTGGCTGCCTTTTTCTCTTGTAGAAACCTCAACACCAGAAGAAGCACCCTGGAGAATTGTATTTTACAGAATCCCAGAATGGTTTGGGTTGGAAAGGACGTTAAAGATCATCTCATTCCACCCCCTGCCATGGTCCAGGGACACCTCCCACAATCCCAGGGTGCTCCAAGCCCATCCAGCCTGGCCTTGGGCACTGCCAGGGATCCAGGGGCAGCCCCAGCTGCTCTGGGCACCCTGTGCCAGGGCCTGCCCACCCTCACAGGGAACAATTCCTTCCCAATATCTAAACTGAACCTACTCTCCTTTCTTTGTTGCCACAAATGCCAGGAGGTTTTGAGAGACTAAGTTTTGGGGCTTTGTGGTGAATTATTGTAAATGCAGGGCCACTGACAAGGGAAGGAATGATGAAGAGAATGCCATCTTATCAATTACTTTATTATACTATATTATATTAAAGAATACTATACTGTACTAAAGAATGCAGAAAGGATACTTACTCAATGCTAAAAGATAATAATAAAAACTCCTGACTCTCTCCAGAGTCCTGACACAGCCTGGCCCTGATTGGCCAAAGAGTGAAAACAACTCACAGCAGAATGCAATGGAACAATCACCTGTGGGTAAACAATCTCCAAACACATTCCACATGAGTACAACACAGGAGAAGCAAATGAATAAGAATTGTCTTCCTTTTCTCTGAGGCTTCTCATCTTCCCAGAAGACAAGTCCTGGGTGAAGGGATTTTTTTCAGAGAATGTCAATGCCTCAGTGAATATGTTATAAGATGCTTGGCCTTTCCTTGCCTCACAAATCCTTCTGGGTGCAGCAATGTGAGCAGGACTTCACCCCAGGGATATAAGGAAAAATCAATGTTTCCATGACATTACTGTAGGTACCACTGCTCATGGCTGGAGGAGGGTGTACTACACCAAGATTAACAAATTAAATGTGTCCTGGGCCATTTCAGGGTACAAAAGCTGACATGTGAGGGTCCAAGTGTGTGACTGCAGCCTGTGAAATGGGGTGGTGGATGCAGAATTCCTGGTGGGAAAAAGCCCTGTGACTTGCCAGCTCCAGGTGAAAAACCTTGGCACATAAGAAAATGCTGACCACTTCACAACTAAATAAACAAGCACACAGATGTGAATCACATAGAGATTCCAGCTTGTGCTACAAGGTGACACCTGTAGCACACCTGACACCTTGTACTACACCCACAAAAGACTGCAAACTTTAAAAAGACTGTAAACTTTAAAATTACTGTAAAATTTACACTCAAGGCAGTGAGAGCACACTGGGCAGTGCAGCTTCAGCACAGACAGGGCTGCACTCACCTGAGTGCTCAGGGACATCCCCATCCCCTCTCACCCCTGCACTGAAAGGGCACAGACATGGAAATTTAGGCTCAGCCACCATCGGACAAGTTCCTTGTGGCTGAGTCCATGCTCAGTGCAGGGCTGATGCAGCAAAACCCATCTGGCAGGAGAAGAGTGCACCAAAGGAATATTTTAGAGTGCAAAACACTAATTTTTGAGGACAATCCTCCTCCTCAGGAATCCCATCACCTCCTGCTGAGCAAGTGAGAGCAGTGGCTGGCCTTTGCTGGGCTGCCTCACCTGGGCATGGTGCTGCTGTTCACATCCTTCAGTGCTTTGTGAACAGCACTCTTTGGGGTGGTTTGGCAGGAGGGAAGGTGTTTCTTCAAGTGCCAGTCTGCTGATTCCCTGCCTCAGAAAAGCTGCACTAATTAAATTGTGCTTGCCAGCAGAGAGGGTATTTTTCCTGGCAGTTGAGTGCCTGGATGAGCTGAGGGCCCCAGGCAAAGCCGAAGGTATTTGATCCAGCAAGATGTTAACTGCCAGCAAATATCCCAACAAGACAGGGCTGTAATATGCTTAATAAAACATCCTGCTTTTCCTCTGGCACTGGGAGGGCATGGAGACAGCACACAGCTGTTTCTACACCTAATCCAGCTCGCTGGGCAGAGAGCTGGAGCTGCAGGGCACTGCATCCCTCTGTCCATCTGCCCAGACACACAGACAAGGGCATGTCCATCCAGAGTGGCAGGGAGGCAGGCCAGAGGAAACCAGTGTTTGCTCAGCCTCTTAACACCTGCAAAGTATTGTTTTCAGTGCCAAAACCAGGGGGTACTGGTGCAGGAAATGAGCTGCTCTTGCAACTGGTGTTATTTCTTGTATTTTGCTATCTACACTCTGCTCCTGCTGTAATAGTGCAATGTAATGCAATTAGGGGGGGGTGTTGCTAATTTTAGAGACAAAACTAAAAAGTGCTTTGCAATCTGGCATGGATTAATGCTGAGTTAGGCTGGGATTATAATCTCTGTTCTGTAATGGGACACTGAGGCAGGTTATGGAACCAGGCTATGACTCCATGGAGAGTCAGGAGGAAAGCTGAATTAACTCAGGCCTGCAAAGGAACTTTCTGTCACTTTCTGGGAAAAGAGGACTGGAGTCAGGCTTTTCCCAAACATCCTCCATAACCCTCAGACCTCCCCTTTCCTGCCTATAAAACAAGCCCAAACCCTCACTTTATCTCCCCAAGCTTTGCTCCCTTCCTCTCTTCAGTGTTCAGAGCCCATCAGAGGAATCTGGACCCTACAGAGAGTTGAGAAGCTCTGGTCCCTCCCTGCATCCTGAATTTCCAGGTTGGATCAGACCAGCAGCTCCCTGGGACTGCTGCAGACAATAGCAGTGCTCACGTGAGAGCAGGTTTTATCTGATCCCATCAGGCCAGAATTAATGGCTGCCTTAATAAAAGCAGGTGAGATCATCACTCTTGGCTTAATTCTTCCTTTTTATTGCCTTTTACATGTAGAAGTAATGATCAGCTGCTGAAATATCTCTTAAGCCAACACTTAAGGACATGTTCAAATCCCTCACTCTCCTAATGAATGGCAGTGTCATTTCAGAGGGAATTTTAGCACATTCCTGTACCAAAAGGAGAGGTTCCTTGGAGGACTGGTACTCCCATCCTTCAAGACTCCTGGAACAGTGATGTCCTATTAAAACTGACCTGGAACCAGTGAAATCCTAATTAAACTGACCTGGAACCAGTAAAGTCACATTAAACAGACCTGGAACAGTGAAGTCCCATTAAAACAGACCTGGAACCAAAGAAATCCCATTAAACAGACCTGGAATAGTGAAGTATCATTAAAACGGATCTGGAAGAGTGAAGTCCCATTAAAAGAGCCCCCTAAAACAGTCTCCTGTGCCCTGGAGCTGTGGCTGGGTGCTGAGTGCAGTCTCGGGCCGGAGAGCACATGCAGGGTTAAAGGCAGAAGTCTCTGTGCCTGTCTATGCAGCCCATATCAAAATAGAACCTTCACAAAGTCCCACACAATGCTTCAGAGATGCTTGGACTTCCCAAAAATCTTTCAAGAGAAGTGACCAGGTTAGGGACCAAAGCTTTTGCTTCCCCTTGTTCCTCAGAAGGATTTCAGGACACTGTGGTGTCTCCACTGGCCCACTCCATCCCCAAAAGAGCATCAGAATCAGCCTCAAATATTATTGAAATATGATTTATGGATCCAAGGACCTAAATGTAAATGATGTTCAATGTGATTCTAATTCCCAAAAGCCTGTATCACTTTAAAATTTTAATTTTAGTCTCTAAATCACTTCTCAAACCCATCCCTTTCCCTCAAGTATCTCTCATGAGACAGCAGTGGTAGGGCTGGAGTGGAGGGTCACAGAATCCCAGGATGGTTTGCATTGGAAGGGACCTCAAGGCTCATCTTGTTTCAACCCCCTGCCACAAGAGCAGGTTGCTCCAAGTCCATCCAGCTGCCCAGGGCCTGCCCTTGCTCTGCAGCTGCACACACACACACAAACACATGAGCAGTTTGCCTTTCTCCACCTAGCATTCATCTGCAACCAGTGTGAATTGCAATTAAAGCCATTTAGAGCAAGACATTTGATGCAAAACACTAATATCAGCAGTAGATCATCCAGATAAGGTTTGTTTGTCAAAATAATGATATGGGGGGGAAAGTGTGTGACATAGCTGAGGCTGTGAGTGAGCAGGGCAGAGCTGTGACAGCCCAGGACAGCTTTTCTCCAGATCTCTCCAGAAAAGGATTAGGAACCTTGCAGTGGCTCCAAGGAAGCACATCTTCCTGGGAAGAAAACCAGCAGGTTTCCCTGTAGGAACGTCACTGGTGTAGGAGGACACAGTGTGGGTAATGTACAATGTAATCTTATCCCCCAATGAGTTGCAGCTGACCCTATTACTAAAGATTAGGAGCAGGCCAGATGCTAACAGGCAACACCTGTAGCCAATAAGAACAAGTGGCATAAAAGAGTGGATTGGTGGGAACAAGAGTGAGAGAAGTTAGATGGCTGCTGCAAGGACCAGGATCAGTGCTCAGAGGAGCTGCCTATGAGAATCATTGAGGAGGGATGAAACTCTAAGGACATGGAACCCTTGCACCATAATGATAATAGAACTCTTGATATATAAGACAACAAATGAACTGTAATGATAATAGAGCTCTTGCTATATAAGACAACACACTGGGGTTACCAGGGTTGTTGAGATCTTTGCTTGGTACAGGATTAGTTCACCCATTCCCATGAGTGTTGTGGTGTGATGTCAGACCTTGCCTCAGTTATCCTGTTGTCATGGTTTGAGCTTGGCACAGAGCTAGTGCTTTCTATGAAAATGCTTCACTCTGGTGTCTGCTGTGAGATGTGACTAGGAATAAGCAAAACAGGCTCTAACTTAAACATAAAGAACACTTTATTACTTAAAATTACAGGAAAAATAGGGAAAGACTATAAGGAAAAAGAAAGAAAATTGAAAACTCTACAAAAACTACTTTTCTTCCTCCCCACTCCCTGACTTTCTCAATTTAATACATTCTTTCAAAAACACTAACTGCTTAGCTCGGCACGACACTTTAGTATACTCAAACTGCAGTTCATGAAGAGGAAAGGAGTTTTTCTTGTTTTATAGGCTTCTGGAAACACACTGAAACTTCGGATGCTTCTTTGTCACTTCGGCACCGCCCGGGGGAAAAAAAAAGTCTTTTTGCCGCTTGTGACATGTTCTTTCTATGCTCAGTGCTCTCACTACTGAGACATGGCTAGAGCTGCTTTTAGGGTGGTCTTTCAAGGATGCCTTGTCTCACTCTAAAAAGGCACAGTCTCTGCTTTTGGGACAACTGTCCCCCCCATATTTTTCCAACTCCCTGGGGCCGGGGGGTCCTCACGAATGAACTCTCCTGGTTTTGAGGCACTGCCTCCCCCTAAATGCAGTCTGTGTCACAGGAACAACTGAGTCCATGGCTACAAGAAAAAGTCCAGCCAAAAGGCCACTCCAAATCATCTCTCTCCATCCAATCATCTCTACAATCTCCGGGCCAAAGTCCTTATCTCATCTCATCTCTCATCTCCCTTCTTATTCAGCTTCGAGGAGGATTAGCATTTTTGCAAGGCCCCAATCATGCAAGAAAGGGTTAAAAGTTTTCAGTCTCTGTCTGTCCTGGGACGAGATGATACTCCCACACGTGCTGCTGCTGCGGCCGGCCGCTCTCCCTCCCCCCTTCTCCTCCTGGCTGGCTGCTATCACATTCGGTGCCGCCGGCTCTCTCTCTCTCTCTCTCCGGGGGGGGGGGGGGGGGGGGGGCTGCCCGATGTCTCGATGTCTCTTGGGGCTCCGCCACCCTTCCATCCTTGAAAGCCCCCTCAACCTCCACCTCTGTCCAGGCCCCAGGCCTACCGCATGGCGGCCCCTCCCCCGCCCAGCAGCAGCGGGCCGGGCGGGGGAAGAGATCTGACCTCTTCGCCCGACGATGTCCAAAAGAGGAAGTGCCAGGGCAGTGCCTTGCTTTTAACCCCTGTGTATTCTCGGAGGTGTGTCCAAACCCCACTGGCTACACCAGGTGTCAGTATGAAACCCAAAACCTTCATTGGTTTGACCACAGCTTCCCAGAATTCCCACTCCTTCCTGGTCAAACCATGACACTCCACCCTTCACCTCCGAGAATACACTTTCTAAAATTATCAACAGAACTACAAAACACTTCTACACAACAATACCCTAGATTCACTATCTATCTACCTTAACTTAGTACATGCTTTCCTTATTCCTCTTGGTCCCATCTCACAGCTTTATCTCATCACTCTCCCGTAATTCGATTTCCCGGTCCAGGGAACCAAAAAATGTCATCGTTTGAGCTTGGCACAGAGCCAGTGCCCCCATGAAAATGCTTCACCCTGGTGTCTGCTGTGAGATGTGACTAGGAATAAGCAAAACAGGCTCTAACTTAAACATAAAGAACACTTTATTACCTAAAACTACAGGAAAAATAGGGAAAGACTATAAGGAAAAGAAAAAAAAAAAATTGAAAACCTTACAAAAACTACTTTTCCTCCTCCTCACTCCCTGACTTTCCCAATCCAATACATTCTCTCAAAAACACTAACTGCCCAGCCCGGCACGACACTTTAGTATACTCAAACTGCAGTTCATGAAGAGGAAAGGAGTCTTTCTTGTTCTATAGGCTTCTGGAAACACACTGAAACCTCGGATGCTTCTTTGTCACTTCGGCACCGCCCGGGGGAAAAAAAAAGTCCTTTTGCCGCTTGTGACATGTTCCTTCTATGCCCAGTGCTCTCACCACTGAGACATGGCTAGAGCTGCTTTTAGGGTGGTCTTTCAAGGATGCCTTGTCTCACTCTAAAAAGGCACAGTCTCTGCTTTTGGGACAACTGTCCCCCCCATATTTTTCCAACCCCCTGGGGCCGGGGGGTCCTCACGAATGAACCCTCCTGGTTTTGAGGCACTGCCTCCCCCTAAATGCAGTCTGTGTCACAGGAACAACTGAGTCTATGGCTACAAGAAAAAGTCCAGCCAAAAGGCCACTCCAAATCATCTCTCTCCATCTAATCATCTCCACAATCTCCGGGCCAAAGTCCTTATCTCATCTCATCTCTCATCTTCCTTCTTATTCAGCTTCGAAGAAGATTAGCATTTTTGTAAAGCCTCAGTCATGCAAGAAAGAGTTAAAAGTTTTCAGTCTCTGTCTGTCCTGAGACGAGATAATACTCCCACACGTGCTGCTGCTGCGGCCGGCCGGGCTCTCTCTCCCCCCTTCTCCTCCTAGCTGGCTGCTATCACATTCAGTGCCGCCGGCTCTCTCTCTCTCTCTCTCTCCGGAGAAAGAAGAAGGCTAGCTGCCTGATGTCTCGATGTCTCTTGAAGCTCCGCCACTCTTCCATCCTTGAAAGCCCCCTCAACCCCCACCTCTGTCCAAGCCCCAGGCCTACCGCATGGCCGCCCCTCCCCCGCCCAGCAGCAGCGGGCTGGGCGGGGGAAGAAATCTGACCTCTTCGCCCGACGATGTCCAAAAGAAGAAGTGCTAAGGCAGTGCCTTGCTTTTAACCCCTGTGTATTCTCAGAAGTGTGTCCAAACCCCACTGGCTACACCAGGTGTCAGTATGAAACCCAAAACCTTCATTGGTTTGACCACAGCTTCCCAGAATTCCCACTCCTTCCTAGTCAAACCATGACACCTGTCCTTCCCCAGGTGTGTCAGTCACATCTCCTTTCCCCTCCCAGCCCTGTCTGTCAGTCCTGGCATTCCAGAAGGGCACTGAGTGATTGGCAAATTCACAGGATGCCCTCTACCCCTGGGGGGCATTGGGCCATCCAGGTGTCCTTTGTCCCTTTGTCCCTCCCCTCCTGTCCCTGCTTGGTGGCTCCCTGCCCCTTCCCTGCCCCTCTCCCCGGGGTTAAAGGAGCAGCAACCACGGGCTCAGGGATTCTGTTGGAGCTGGTGCTGCATTCAGAGGCCTGTGGGCCAGAATAAAGCTCTGGATCCAAACCCTCCATCAGAACCGACTCTTTTCCTTCACCATCGCCTTAAAGCTTCTCCACCAGAGGGAAACCTGAGGAGCAGCCCCTGTTATGGGGGGAAGCTCCATCCCAGCACCACCAGAGCTCCTGCAGGCCTGGCCTTGTACCCACAGGCCCAGTGCAGCACCCAGCCAGACAAAAGTGTCTGTGGGGTGAAACACCACACACTCAGCCAGCCCAAAGTGTCTGTGGGGTGAAACACCACACACCCATATAGCCAAAAGTGTCTGTGGGGTGAAACACCACACACCCATATAGCCAAAAGTGTCTGTGGGGTGAAACACCGCACACCCAGCCGGCCAAAAGTGTCTGTGGGGTGAAACACTGTAGGGGGATACAAAATAAGTAAATAAGGTAGTATAAAATGTAATCTTACCCCCTAAAGAGTTGCAGCTGAGCCAATTACTAAGGATTAGGAGCAGGCCTGATGTTAACAGGCTGCACCTGTAGCCAATCAGAAGAGTGTTATAAAAGAGTAGATTGGTTGGCTGAGGAGACTGGAGTCAGTTGGTTGCTGTGAGGACAAGGAAGAGTCAGTGCCTAGAGGAGATGCCTACAAGAAACATCAAGGAAGTGTGAAATTCTAGCAATATGGAACCCTTGCAAGGCAAGGTACTGACAATAGAACTTTTGTAATATAGTGACAACAAAACACCGCACATCCAGCCAGCCAAAAGTGTCTGTGGGGTGAAACGCCACACACCCAGCCAGCCAAAAGTATCTGTGGGGTGAAACGCCACACACCCAGCCAGCCAAAAGTCTCTGGGTGTGTGGTGTTTTTATCATGCACCCACTGTCCCTGCTCCATGCCAGCTACCCTGGGCAGGCAGGGGTGTGGGGCTGGCGCTTCTGGCAGCCTGGGCATCTGGAAAACCCAGAGCTTGCCACCAAAGTGGGGCTCAGCAACCCTGGGATTTGACTTCTTGTTTTTTCTGGATGAGGGCTGGGAGGGAACAATCTTTCCCTGCTCAGCTTTTGTAATTGTGTTGGTGCCTTTGCTGGGGCTGTGCTGGCTGAAGTGCTGACAGCTTGGGAAGGCTGCATTCTTCTAGGAGGAAAAACTGCAGAAGTAGTTACATCTGTGAAGCCTCCAGCCCATCTCAGCTGCCAAAAATGTACAAAACTGAAACATGCTCTGGTTTCAGATGCTGCTGGCCTTCACTGCCTTGGGAAGGGGCCTCTTTGCACCATGGCTTGTGCCACAGCCAAGCAAAGGAGACAGCTCAGGGGTGAGGCTCCTTCACTTGGGATTATCTGGGGTAGGAGCACTCTGAAGTGGGGGCTGAGAGAGGAGCGGGGTGGTTCAGAAGGAATGAGAGAGGAGTAAGGTGATCCAGGAGGAACAAGAGAGAAGCAGGGTGATCCAAGGGGAATGAGAGAGAGGACTGGGCTGGTTCAGGAGGAGTAAGAGAGAGAACTGGGGTGATCCAGGAGGAATGGGAAAGAGGAGCAGGGTAGTTCAGGAGAAATGAGAGGAACAGGGTGATGCAGGGGGAATGAGAGAGAGAACTGGGGTGATCCAGGGGGAATGAGAGAGGAGAAGGGTGGTTCAGGAGGAGTGAGGGAGAAGAACAAGGTGGTTCTGGGGGATTTGCAGCTGTGGAGATGCTCTGCTTAGCAGCAGCCCCGGCACAGCCCCACTGGTGCTCTGGCTGAGCTCTGCCTTCAGCACCAGTGTGGATGCTCCCCAAGCTGAGCCTAGGAGGTTCCTTCAGCCCTGCCCTCCCTCCCTCTGTCACTCACTGATGCCCTGACCCCTGTGAGAGACCTCAGGGGTGTTTATTATTTAATTTAATTCATTTAATATTTCTCCACTTTCTCTTTCCTGTTTATCTCCCTGCCTTTTAGTGCCCCACATTCAAGGGAGCCTTGATGGGTTGTCCAACCCCTCCCAGGGATATTTTATTGAAATGTGTCTCACCTCTCTGGGTAAGCCTGGCTGCCTGGGAAAGGCTTTTTTGCTCTGCAGAGAAATGCAACAGCTGCTTTCCACCCTCTGCCTTTCCAGCAGAACACAAATGAAATGCCTAATTCCAAGCAAACTTGATAATGAGGCTGGGGTGTTGAAAGTGATTACATTCTAGGGTATTATGCCATTTTATTTAAGTAGAGATAATTTTTGGATTCTCTAATTTTTTTTTCCCCCCAAAAGAAGGACAGAAATATTTCCTCCTTGCTGGCTGCTAGATATGGCTGGGAAAAGGCTGAATGTGGATTAATCCATGAATGTGGATCAATATTCTCCTGCTCTTGGCTCTTCACAGGTCCAAGATTTTCTGGGATTATCTGTCACCTGTGCCCTGGCAAAGCAGGACCAGCACCTGGCGAAACATCTCCAAAAAGCACTTCCTGGGCCCTGTTTTATTTGTCTGAACACCAGGATTGAGGTGCTTTTCTGCAAATGCCCTTTGCAACCCACCTGTGTGCCTCTAAGTTGCTCTACCCACGTGTGGAGCAGTGGTATTAATAATAACACCATTCACAGCAGAGTCTCCTGGGCAGCTGAATGACAGCATGAATGTGGATTAATATTCCTCAGCCACAAGGGACTGAGAAGGAGCTGGTGGAAGCACAGCTTGTGAAATTAATAATCACCACCCACTTGGAGGAAAAGGAATTGGATTACAGGGACTCCAAAATTAATAGTATCCTGGGCAAGCAGAGCCTATTGAAATATTCATTGGGTTCAGCTCACCCAAGGCAGTGAGAGGCAGGCAGGTGTGATGCATTCTGTAGCCACAGGCAATGCTGAGCTGCCTTCTGTGGCCAGGGGCTGCTGCTCCTCCTCACACAGGCAGAGTGGCACTAATTGGGCAGGGGAGCTGGGGGAGACCTGTCTGTGCACTGATGAGAGCTGCCAGGAGTGTTTATGCCCAGAATAAATAAAGCTGAGAGGATCTTGGGCTGAAACACAGGAAACTGGAGGAGGGGGAGTCAGGGGGGTGCCACGTGAAGGGTTTCAGCAGGACACCTGAATTCTGGGGGCTCTGAACTCTGGGGACTGCCTGAATTCTGAATTCTGGAGGCTGCCTGAATTCTGGGGGCTGCCTCTGCAGGCACACCTTGATTTGAACATTCCTGTGTCACTGTGTGGGGTTTTGGATGCCATGCTGCTGTGAACAGGCTCCTTTCCTCCCAAAAAGCACATCCTACCTGTGCCGGTGGGTGAAAATTACTGACCTCACTCCCAGGCATGTGAAATTGGTGAGAGAAACAGCCCAGAGGGCATCCCCAAATTCACTGTGATATCCCGGGACCTGCCAAACCCTGCAACAGGGAGAGCAGGGGGACAGCAACTTCCAAAAGCCATTTGTGGGGGTCTGTTGTGTGCCTGCTGCTGGCTGGGAGGGAGCTGGGTTCAGTTTTGGGGGATAAATGGCCTCCAAATGCTCCTTTTGCTTTTTGCTTTGCTTTTCACTTTGCTCTTGCTTCTGCTTTGCTCCTGCTTTGCTCTTGATTTTACTCCTGCTCATTAGTTAGTTTAGCTAAGCAATCTGAATTTTCCCTGGACTGTTTCTCCTTTCCCTTTTTTGGACCCACTCGAGCCTGCTCCGGGCTGGGCCCTGGGAACACCGAGAGTTTGCACCTTGTGGCTGCAGCAGCTGCCCCAGCACAGGAGGGACTGAGAACAGAGCGACCACCCCCAGAGAGACTTTCTGAATTTGTTCTGAATTTGTCATCTTTGTCAGAGCGGTGACAGAGTGGTGTCATCTGGTATTGTTCATTCTGTGTGCTGGGGGTGCTGTGCCTGTTAAATAAACAGGTTCTTTCCACTTCTCTCCAAGGAATCCTTCCCAGCCCAGTTGCAGGGAGAAGCTGTGTGGGTTTGCTTTCTGGAGGGGCCCTTTAGAGGTTTTCTCCCAAATTTGCCCTAAACCAGGACAGTGGCATAAGCAAAAGTCTTTACTTCCAACCACTTATTTTATATCCTGATGGATACAGGTGGACCTGATTGGTCATTTAATCAATCAATTAAATCAATCAATTTAATGTTAATCAATGCATTTCACCTGACTGGCTGATTAACAAGACACTCCAAAAATTTATTTATTTACTTTAAAATTTATAAACAATTTTATGAGAATAACAAGAAAACAGATATTAGGAAAACAGCACTTGTAGGTTTTTTTAAAATAATTGTTTATCATTGTTTATCTTCAACTCCCTAAAGTCTCCCAGGGTGATTCTGGGAAAACTGATCTAGTTTTCTCACTCTCTGACCAGGCTGTCACATCCACAATTGCTTCCTCACTTTTCTGCCCAATCTGGCTCCTTTTGCCTCAGTGGCCGGAGTGTAGCAGGAGAGAGGTGCCAGGGCTGCCCCCAGAACAGCTCTGGGTCTGTGAGGAGCAGCCTCCTTTCCTCCCTCACCCATGGAAATGGATTGGATAGATGGGAACTGAAACATGGAGAAATGCACAACACTGGAGAAGCAAATGAGAGAAGAATTGTTTTCCTTTTCTCTGAGGCTTCTCAGCTTCCCAGGAGAAAAATCCTGGGTGAGGGGATTTTTCAGAGAATGTGAATGCCACCCCCATGCCTCCAGTGTGAGTGCTGGGGCTGTCCTGCTGGCTCTGATGTCCTCCCTGAGCTGTCCCCATCCAGCTGAGGGCCAGCCCTGCACCCCTGGGGACTGTCCCATAGAGAATGTGAATGGTCCAGCAGCTCCAACCGCCTGCTCAGGAAAGCACTTTGGGTTTTTGTGTGCTCTGAAGGAAGTGAGAAAAAAAAACTGGGAAAAAAGGACTTCTGGGAGACCTTGTGAGATTAGGCCAGCATAGCAAGCTGCTGAGCAATGGCTGGCATAGCAGGGCTGCACTGCTGTCCTGCACATCACAAACACATGCTCCCAGTCCTTCATTTCTCCATGTTTCAGTTCCCATCTACACAATCCTTTTATTCCACTTGTGACACAGAAGTTAATTTGAAGAAAAGGATAAAGTGTCACATTCTCTTGAGAAATGAACATGCAAATGGCCTGGAAGCAACATAATTTTTCTCTCTCTTCTTTCTTCTTCTTCTTTTAATTTTTTTCCCCTTCCCACCATGAAAGCAGCATTCAATATGCTCTCCTGATCTGCCCTTTTGATAACTGCTTCCCTGGTGACAGAGAGGATGGATGGGCCATGGGCTGGGGCACAGGGAAGGCCTGGCTGGCTGGAAAGTGCTGGTCCCAGTGCTGGTCCATGTGTGATGGGCAATGGGAGCCCATCCATGGGTGGGTGCATCAGTACCAGGCTCTTGGCAGCCCTGTGGGGTCACATCATGGGGCGCTTTCCTCAAGGTGTCCTTGGCATTGCCTCCTTCCAGCAGGAATAGCAGGGAGGAGGAAAAAAGAAGGATTTTTATTGATTGCTCTGCAAGGAAGGTTGCTGGTGTACAGGGACTTTTGGGAGCACAGAGTACAGGCACAGATCAGAGGCTCCAATTATGCAGAGAAAAATACACAGCTCTAAAAAATAACCCTCCCTTAGAAAGGCTTCAGCACTGTAACAAAATATTAATGTTTAAAGATATTCCTTCTTAATATTTCAGGAAGCAATTGGAAGTCCCACAGTATAGTTCATTCTACTTTTTAAATAGAAATATTTAACTTGGAGCAACAGAGCTCACATTGGCTCCAAGATAAACTTTCCTTGGCAGTTGCAGCTCGTGTATAATGCTAAAAGCAGCTCCATCTTTGGGGTGGCATTTTTTTTAGCTCATCTTGGAGAGCCAAGCTCTGAATTAAACTTAGGGCTTGAGCAGCTGCTATTTTGCCAGTGAGTCCAGGAGCTTGTCTGAGGCTGGGGAGGGGGAAGAAAGGGCTGTGTGGAGGGGGAGGCAGGATCCACACAGAAGGCTGGGCTAATTAAATCTGGAGAAGTCACACGAGAGCCCAGTGTTTCTGCATATTGTATCTTCAAAGCTTTCCCTTGTGCAGGGCATGATAAGGAGAGGATCATCTTGACACTTTCATCTTCTCCTCAAAGGGTGAGCATTGAGCTAAATAAAGAAATAAATACACATTGATTACACAGGGAGGGAGGGACAGAAATATCTGCTTGTTCGAACAGCTGATGTGTCTCCCAGGACTCCTTCTGCTCATTAATAACCATATTTATTATTGGTTTTATTGTTATTATTCTTCAATCTGCCAGTTGAGTGCTGTATTGCAGGAACTCCTGTTTTCACACACATCCTCTGATCTCAGCAGCCTTTGCCAGTACTTGTTGAGTTTGTGAGGGTCCCCAGGATGAGGTGAGAGATGAGAATCTGACTTAATGTTCTCAGAAGGCATATATGTTATGTTTGTTATGTTATTATTGAAAGAAGAATACAGACAGAAGGCTGAACAAGAATGATCATGAAAAACTCGTGACTGACTCCTCAGAGCCTGACACAGTGATGGTGATTGGTCATTAAGTAAAAACAATTCACATTAAACCAATCAAAGATGCACTTGTTGGTAAACAATGTCCAAACACCATTCCAAAGCAGCAAAGACAGGAGAAGAAATCAGATAATTATTGTTTTCATTCTTTTCTGAGGCTTCTCATCTTGCCAGGAGAAGAAATCCTGGCAAAGGGATTTTTCAGAAAAGATGACAGTGACAGCACTGGCCCACCTCCCCACCTTCCAGAGAAACATGGAAGTGGAAGAGCAGAGGTGTGCAGGGTGTGTCTGGTCCTGCTGAAGGAAGGGCTGGGTCAGGTTTGCCCAGTGCAGGAGCATCCCTGTTTCAGTGTCAGGGCCGGTGTGTGCCTCCCTTCTGTCCCTGCTGCACCAAACTCCTGTAACTGGGAGCACTGCATGTCTGAAAACTGGCAATGCATCAAATGATAGATTTGGAGATTGATAGGAAAAAAAACCTCCCAGGGGTCCTCCAGTGCTGCGTCCATGTGGGAGCTCTCTCAGCTCCCCAACAGTGTCCATGCTCTATGGCATGGTGGCATCCGTAAAACCCCAGGAAAATGGGTGGAAGTTTCCAGTGCTGGCTTTTTGTCTAACAGATCCTCTAGTAACTTTTTTTCCTAAGAGCTGCAGTTGGCATGGAGATTTTGAGATGGACCCTGAAGCTGCAGGCTTGTCCTTGGAGACGGTGTCCAGTGTGGGGAGCAGGGCAGGGGCTGAGGAAAAGCAAAGCAGAGGCTCCAGAGGGGTTGATTTTGCACTTAAACACACTGGAATTAATCTCCCTTGATACCTATAAATAGGTGTTCAATCTTTAGCTGCCCAACGAACAAAACTGAGTTGTTCCTAAAAAAGAAAAAAAGACACAGTGATCTGGAGACTGAAACATGGTATAGGCAGATCTTTCCTAGCAGTGTGCTGAAACCAAATTTATATTATTTTATTGTTTATATAAATATAGTACAATTTTATATAAATTCATACAAATATATTCTATTATTTAGATAAATAATATAATAATTTATCTACTAAATTGTCATATTTAATATAGTGATATTTAAATAAAGAAGTAAAAATAATTATATATAAAAATATAATCTATTATATATTAAAACCAAATAGCTATAAATATATTTATACAAATTATATTTAATAGATATTATAATATAATCCTTAATATATGAATTATTATATTTAATATATTTAATATATGTTATATATTAACTAATATAATGAATATTTTAATGTTGTAATGAATAATACAATATATTTACATGACAATATTATATTATTTATTTTATATATATATAGCTGTATAGATACAGCAATATATACTCAGGACACCAGGACCTCTCTGTGAAGGGCTGGATTCTGGTCCAGGCTGGGGCTTGGCTGCCCCTTGTAGTGAGGCTGAAGGAGCAGGACTTGGCTCACTCTGCAGAAAGCAAATAGAGGACTGACATTTTTAGGGGCATACAGCATATAAGCCTTCAGCTTCAGAATGTTTTATCAAATGTTTATTCCTCAAGGCTTTATGGTGAGTCCCAGCAAAGCAGGGAGGGATTTCTGCAGCTCCTCCAGTGCCTCCTGGATGGAGACACATGGTGCACTAAGGCAGAAAAATCATAAAGAAAGGCCTCATAAAATTAATCCTGCTCTCCAAAAATCAGTGGCTGGCCTTGTCAGGCTGGCACTTTGCAAGTTCCCATGTGAAAGCTATCCTGGTGTGAGCAGTTCATTAACATAACAATCAAAAAAACAACTGGCACCTGTATAAACTGTTTTTACACTGTTAGAAAAATGAAAACTATCTCTCACAAACAACTTTCCTTGCACATACACACTGGAGGGTGGAATGACCAATCAATACAGAATAACAACTTGTTACTGACCAATAATTAATTAACAAGAAAGCTCCTGACCAATTGGAGTCCCTCACAAGGTCTGTAAAACTGTACAAAAAGGAGTTAAGTGAATAAAGAGGGGGCTTTACCACCATGAAGAAAATGCAGTCTGTGTGATTTATCCCATAGACACAGCCCTTGAGCCAGAGCAGAGCTGCTGCACAGTCTGCCTGGCAGCTGGAACACCCAGCAAAATCCCTTTTTCAGCTCGGATCTGTAAATCTGGGGTGGCAAATGAGGCTGTGTGGGGAGGGGCAGCCATGGCAAAGCCTTGGGCTGTCAGACCCCAGGACATTGCTTTGGCTGCCCTGGGTGACTCCAGACCCTGGCGGGGGCTCAGAGACCTTGGCACAGAGTCACAAACACCTGTGACTTTAATTTTAGCCCATGGAAACAATTACCAACTTTGTGTGAGGAGTTACAAGCCACAAGAGTTTGAGTAGAGTGATAGTGAATTTGTCATAGGGTGAAAATGTAGAATTTTGGGGGTTTAGAATGGGAGTTCAAGAGGCAAGATGGAGGAATCTGGGCATGCCCTGTCCTTCTTCTCCTTCTTCTTGTCCTCCATCTTCTGCTGTGATGGTGGTACTTCTGGACTGGTTTAGAGTAGAGACAGACTGTCTAACATAGGTGATAGGTATTGGAAAATTATTGTAAATAAAGTACACACAGTTCTTGGTACAAAAAGCCAACAGCACCCCAAGGGCAGGGACTGTGCCACAACCCGACCTGCTGGACAGATCTCAGCAGGTCAGAGAGAGAATGGAACAGATAAGAGAAAATAAACAACCTTGAAAAGCAGAGCTGAGGAATCTCAACTTCTTCTTCAGTCATGGGGTTGGGAAAAAAGATTTTTAATATCTCTGGAGCCGTTTCAGCAACTCAGAACCCAAGACTGGCCCAGCTGGGGTGGCAGCCCAGGAGACACTTATCCATGGCCCTGAAGGAGCATCACTCAGCCCTGCCATGCCACAGGCCTGTCCCAAGGCACCCTGCACTGCCCACTGTGGGATGTGCTATCAGCCCAGATGATAATTACAGAGTGAAATGTCAGCCTTATTCACAGGAGCATCATTACCCATTAGCTAATTAGGCATTAGCCATTCCAGCACTGCTGTCAGCTGCTTTTTAAAAAGCCACTGGATATTAGCAGAGAGAAACACTTTGAAATTGCACTTATGATGGCTGGTTTGAAAGAGCAGGGAGTCCTCTGATGCTTTTAGCATGTTAGAAAGCACAAATGCCTCTTTTTTTCTTTCCTAGCTCAGAGGTGAAGAAGAGAGGAAGCCATCCCCATTTCTGAGTGTGTCCTGTGGAAAAGAACATGATTCCATCTGGGCAGGGATGGGAGCCCACAGTGACTCAGGTTGCACTCAGGGATGGGAACAGGAGCAGTGAGAGGTTTGGCAGGGACACTGGGCTTGGCTGAGATCCACATTTCAGCTTCAGTTTGGATCTCTGGGTGTGGGAAAGTGTGTTTGCTGGTGATAACTGAGTTTTAACCTAAAAACTTGGATCTGTGGAGACAGAAATGGCTTCTGGTGGTTGCTCTAAATCTTCTCCCAACACCCTTGAGACCATGGTTGAGCCTTTCCTCGGGAGGGAAAGGCTGCTCTCACCAGGGCTTCTCTCACCCACATGGCAGCTCAGCAGGACCCTTGTCCTGGCAGGGGTGTCTTTGCTTTTGGTAATTCCCCAGCAAAACTGGGGACTCTGAGTGGCCTGAACATGACGTTTCACAGGAGACTTTGTATGAGGGGAAGTCATCCCCAGTGTGTCCTGTAGAAAAGGACATGATTCCATCTGGGCAGGGATGCAAACCCACAGTGACTCAGGTCCCACTCAGTGATGGGAACAGGAGCAGTGAGAAGTTTCAAAATTGCCAAAAGCAAAGATGCCCCTGCCAGGACAAGGGTCCTGCTGAGCTGCCATGTGGGTCCTGAGAGCAGCCCTGGATTTCCTCCCCAGGAAAGGCTCAATCATGGTCTCAAGGGTGTTGGGAGAAGATTTAGAGCAAGCACCAAAACCCATTTCTTTTTTCACAGATTCAGGTTTTTAGGTTAAAACTCAGTTATCACCAGAAAACAGACTTTCCCAGAGGTGTGAACTGAACCATGCTTTCCTGCCTGTCTTGTACAGCTCAGAACCCCCTGAGGATTTGCTCTGTGACCCCCAGCAGCAAAGCAAGGATGGATGGAGTGAAGTGCCCCTGGAAGGGCTGGTTTGGCTGGGTTTCAGCCCATTCCCACCAGCACCACGTGCCTCTGAGCAGGGCAGGGTTAGGGTTAGGGTTAACCTCAGACTGATCTCATTGCTTTTTACCTTCAAACATCCACTGCTAGAGCTTGAGCCTTCCAAAGGATGCTGCCATATCCTCATTCTCCTTTCTCAGAAATGCCACAGGGCAGGAGGGAGACTCCTCCAAGTGTCCAGAGATGTGGTGGAAGGTGGCTCTTCTCACCAGAGTAGGGAAAAGGAGCAGATCCATATTTATATAGATCTGTCATCTCTATGTAAACCTGGGGAATAAAGAGCAATTTTATGTACATTAGATAAGGGAGCCATGTTCTCCTTTTAAATGAAGCAAAGATTAAATTGGTCCCAATAGGATGGCTCTTAATTCCTTCCATTTATATATTCTTGTTTTATTATGCTTGTGTGATAGCAGCACTTAGTAAGGCAGACTGAACAGATAAAATAATCAAAGAAGGTCCACAGGAGTGATTTGCCCAAATTATCAATATATCTAATGCTACTTCCTGCCTTATTGTCCTGATATTCTTTTATCCCATCACTTTGCATTTCAGCTCAGTGTTTAACAGGAGTCAGGCAGAAGACTCTGCTCCTCAAACAGCACTCAGCAGGGACCAAACCCTGTCCTGACAGCCCCACTCACCCCAGCCACAATAAATTACAGCTCCTTTTTGTGTGCCTTTGTGTCTCCCAGCCTGGATTAAGGAAATAATAAGGAAATAACTCCCCAGGTGTGGAAGTGACAGTCTGGTCAGATAAGAAAGCAAAATGGCAAAAGTCCCCTTTATTTGGTCCCCTCCCCTTTTATACCTTAGTTGGCTACAGGGGACTTTTGCCATTTTGCTTTCTTATCTGACTCTGTGTCACCTCTGGCTTAGTGGTGACACCAGGAACCTGTCCCACCTCAGAGCAGGGTGAAGGCTGTAGTGATGTAAGCATAGCCAGGTTTGCTGATGCCCAAAATTCAGTGTCCCACACCATCTACTGCTGCTGCTCCAAGACTCTGGCAAGTTCCAGCTGCCACAGCACAGCAGGGATTTGGTAATTTTTTGGGTAGAAAGAGTTAAAAATGGGCAGCCATTGGCGTCTGAGGGTGGTGAGGCCCTGGCACAGGTTGCCCAGAGATGTGATGGGTGACCCATCCCTGCTTAGGCTGGATAGAACAATCTGGTCCAGCTCCTGTCCCTACTCACTGCAGGGGGCTGGGCTGGATGGCCTTTACAGATCCCTTCCCACCCAAACCACTCTGTGATTCTGTGAGAAGCCCAGCTGGGATCAAATTTCAAGCCTGGGAAGGAAGGGAGATGCTCCATGAGTGGGATGTGCTGCTGGGTGGTCTCCCAAGGCTCTCCCAGCTCCTTCAGCAGCAGCCAGGACAGACTCAGGATGTGAGTCCTTATTCCCCGCATTGGCTGTGGTACCTTTGTTTTGAAAACAATGTTTTTAATGCTAGGAGGGTTCTGGAAAAACTGTTGAGAATAAATTCAGAGTAATTTAGGGAGGCAATGAGCAGGAAATGGTCTGTGGTGGGTGCCTGCACAGTGATAGTGTGCTCCAGAATAAGCACAAAGAAGGGGCAGGGGATGGACCTGGCTGTACACAGGGATGGTGCTGTGGCTGTATGTTGCAGTAAGGTACAAAAATTATAAAGAAAATTCTTATAAAATCAGGCCTGCTCTGGCTGGCCTGTTATTTCTTCTCAGCCAAGCTGGCCCTTTGCAAGTTCCCATGTGAAAGCAATCCTGGTGTGAGCAGTTCATTAACATAACAATCTGTTCCTGGGTGAAAGACAACTTGTACCTGTATAAACTGTTTTTACACCTTAGAAAAATTAAAACTATCTCTCACAAACAACTGTCCCTGCACATACCCACCAGGGGTTAGAGTGACCAATTGGTACAGAATAACTACTTTTTAATGACCAATAAAGTAATTGGCAAGAAAATTACTGATCAATTGGAGTCCCACAGGAGGTCTGTAAAACTCTATAAAAAGGAGTTATGTGAATGAAGAGGGGGCTTTTTCCACCATGAAGAAAATGGAGTCCCTGTGATTTATTCCCACAGCTGCATCTCCTGGCAGGGCAGGGGCACTGGGTTGGTGCTGTGTGAGCTCCCAGGACAGAGAGGCACTGAGCAGAAATGGTTCCTTGGGCTGGGGGCTGTTTCCAGTGTCAGGGGAGCTCAGCAGGGAGGGCAGGCAGTGCTGTGTCAGCTCTGGACACATCAGACAGTCCCACAGTGGTGTCTCAGCTCTGCACACCTGTTCCAGATTGCAATGCAAGATGTTCTCTATTACCATCTGTATGGCAGATTACCTTTGTCAAGAGGGCAGTTTGCCTTATCTCTCTCTTTGAGTGACCACATTCACACCTCCCTCGGGAGGGGACATCTGCTGAAAACGGCTATTGAGTGTCACTGCATGGCTGATAAGAGCTACAGCATCCCATTGGGAGATGTGAGCCCAGAGGGAGGAGCCAAACATTCCTACATGGGTATAATCCAGAGGTTTTGAGACACCAGCATGGCTTCTCCACAGGGTTCCCCAGAGGAACAGCAGCTGCCTCTTCTCCCACTGGATCTTCAGAGGAAGAATCCATCCTTCTCTACAGGATCCCTGCTCCAGCAGAACCAGCCCTGACACTGCAGGAGGGCTGCAGCCACAATTCCAATGGGACTGCTGCCAACACCCTGACCCACAGGGTGTCAGGTTGGGTTCTGACTCTGTCAGTGTTGTTCTAGTGTACTGCATTGTTTATCTCATAATTTTATTTTTTTCCTTTCCCTATTAAAGAACTGTTATTTCCTGCTGCCATATTTTTGCCTGAGAGCCCCTTAATTTAAAATTTATAGCAATTGGGAGGGGGTGGGGAGAGTTTGCATTCTCCATTTCAGGGGAGGCTCCTGCCTTCCTCAGCAGACTCCTGGCTTTCCAAACCAGGACAAAGTACCAGTGGTAGGTTTAAGCATCAGGTGACGGCAGCTCTGCCCCAGCCGGGTCCCACAGGTTCCAGGTATGAAATACAGAGCCAGGAAAATTCCCTCTTCTCAGAAGGAAATTCACAATGAAATGCGGGGGGAAATTATTCTTTTTGCCCAGTTTAGCTCCAGCAACATTCCTGATGTTTGCTAGGAGGGGTCTTTGACCCTGGGTGATCTATGGCTAAATGAGGTGGGGTGTCCATACAGAGGCACTCAGCCTGGCTGTGCAGCAGGGAATTGTGAGACTGTGTGCCTGTGGGTGTGTGTGTTAAACACCTTCCCCAACAAACGTGTGCACAGCTGTGTATATGTACAGTTTAACAGTTATCACTCTAAACTTAATAGGATTACAGAGATCTGCAGACAAATGAACACATCCCTCTATAGCCTTATCATCAGCTGATAAGTGAAAGCCCAAAGATTGTTGAGACAATTATGTTTTGATATTCATCTTAATACTTGTTCAGGAGACAAAATTAATAAATTGATTTTCAGCACCATGGATGTGAGCAAAAGCCAACAGTGCCTGTGGGATCCAGCCCTGTCTGGCCAGCTCTGGACACTTGGAAAGGATGAAAGTTTGACAAGAAAGTCTCACAGATATGTGTGCTTAGCAGAAAGATTTTTGAATGTAGAATATGAAGAAGGAATAGAGATGGAAGCAAGTTTTGATACAGAAGAAAAGAATTGCTGAGCCAGTCTCACTGGATAACCAAGGAGGCAAAGGGTGTGTTATTAGAAGGGGTTTTTATGGCTTAGAGCAAAGGATAAACCCACCCCAAACAAGATGATGTTTTTACCAAGCAGAAAGAGAGCACAGGCAAACAAGTCAGCAAATGTGGCAAGTAGAAAAAAGGTCTCAGAATTTTCCACTGCAAGAAACTGATAAACAACTTCTAGCTTAAACTGTAATGTACTGACTTTTAGTGACTGGAGAACAGTAACATGGATAGGGTAATTATAGCAGTTATGATGGGCTATAGATAAAAGTTAAGGTATAGATTATAAGGTGCCTGAGGGAACACCTCAGGCACCTCCCAGGCAGTTCCAGAGCTCCATGGCACAAAGGCAGCCTTCCCTTCCCTTCCCTTCCCTTCCCTTCCCTTCCCTTCCCTTCCCTTCCCTTCCCTTCCCTTCCCTTCCCTTCCCTTCCCTTCCCTTCCCTTCCCTTCCCTTCATCTGTTTTGTGTCCTGGAGGAGCTCAGAGCTCACCTGGCACTGGGTCCCTGCTCCTCTTCTGCAGAGCCTGAAGGGCCTGACCAGCACTCCCCAATGGCTTTGGCAGCCACAAAAACCAGGAATTTTTGTGATATTGTCAAGTATGGGGCAGGAGGATGGGGAGCTGGAGCAGACAGAAGAGCCTTGCTGGAAGGAAATATTCCCATCCTCTGGTGCCCTGTGATTTTTGGCCATGTTCTTGTGCTAATCTGGAAGAGTTTGTTGGAGATATTGAGAACAGCTGCCCCTCTAATTAGACTTGGGAATGTTTGTATTACCAAAAGTGTCAAATTGCTTCATTACAACAAAAACAGGAGACACTTTGATCCAGAAAATTGGATGACTTTGACTTCATATGAAGCTGGAGCTCTCCTCAGTGCTTGAGAAGCAAAGCAGAGGAGAATGAAGCAGGGGATGCTCTCAGCTGTGGGTGTGGGCAGCTCTCAGGAGTGAGCTGAGCCAGGCTGGTGCCTCAGACCTGCAGAGCTCTCGAGTTCTGCCAAGCAACCTGGCAAAACTGAAAAATTTACACCCAAATAACCTGTAAAACAACAGTGCACATCGGCAACAACACCAGCATTTTTCAGAAATCATTGGTTTTGTCATAAGTCCTTTTTTTGACATGGATGAAACCTCTCCAGCTTTCTCTGAGCAGTTTCAGTTCCATTCAACCCATATTTTTCCAGTGATAGCCTCATGGGGTGGCTCACAGCAGCTTCTCTGGGGCAGCCTCCAGCCCAGCCTGGGCCTGCCTGGGCTGGACCTGTCTCACAAACAGTTCCCCTCACGTTCTTACAGAGCTCAGGCCAGGATTTAAAACCCAGCCTCAGTCTAGGGGGCTGCAGGAACATCCTCCAAGGCCAGCAGGTGCAGCCTCAACTGCTCTGGGGCATCATTTGCAGAAGGGCAGAGCTGGGCTCAGCTGTGCTGCTCCCCGTGCTCTCCATGCAAGCTAGCTGCCTTCAGCTTGAATCTCTAATCTCTTCTTATCTCTACATCCTTATTCCAGACAGGCTTTTCCTCCTAACAGTGTGTAAAGAAAGCAGGGGGATCTACTTGCCATTACCTGCATTGAAATAACACTGGAGGGTTGTCATCTTTAAATCCCACCAGGCAGATGCTTTTGTAACATCTTAAAACTAACCAATGAACCCAGAATCAACCTCCCAAATAGAAAAGGGAGATAAAAGATTCATCCTTCCACATACTTTAACAGTAGGAGAGCAGTGATATTTCAAAAGCCAGACAGACATCCTGGAGGTGAAGGCAAAGGAGGCGTGGGAAGCACAGAGAGGATGCAGACTTTAAAGGTGAACAGGAGGGCATCTGTGCTCAGCACTGTGAATGCTTCAGTCACAAGATGAGACCTCTTGATTCTGCACTGAAGTGGAATTGCACATTTCTGGCTCTTATTTACTCTGCAGACAGAAAGCAAAACCTCCAGCCCCACTTGCTTCCCAGGGAGGGGGGATGCTGTTTGGAGCAGAGAGGGGTTTGGAGTGTCCTGGCAGGCTGGGCAGGGCACCCACAGACACAGAGTCAGGTGGGGTGAAGAGCTGGGTGCTTGTTTGCAGATGCTTCCACAGCACAA
Source organism: Zonotrichia leucophrys gambelii (assembly GCF_028769735.1). Taxonomy (NCBI): domain Eukaryota; kingdom Metazoa; phylum Chordata; class Aves; order Passeriformes; family Passerellidae; genus Zonotrichia; species Zonotrichia leucophrys. Next base: position 2,414,103 of record NC_088188.1, on the reverse strand, counting down.
GCATGTGACCGTGTTCACAAGGGTCTCAGACTGAGGGAAGAGACAAGGATCTGACTCCATGTTTCAGAAGGCTTGAGTTATTATTTTATGATATATATTACATTAAAACTATACTAAAAGAATAGAAGAAAGGATTTCATCAGAAGGGTGGCTAAGGATAGAATAGGAAGGAATGATAACAAAGGTTTGTGGCTCAGACTCTCTGTCCAAGCCAGCTGACTGTGATTGGCCATTAATTAGAAACAACCACATGAGACCAATCCCAGATGCACCTGTTGCATTCCACAGCAGCAGATAATCAATGTTTATATTTTGTTCCTGAGGCCTCCCAGCTTCTCAGGAGAAAAAATCCTAAGGAAAGAATTTTTCATAAAAGATGTCTGCAACATAAGCAGGCACTGATTTATTTACCAAGAGCTGAGGTGGTTCCAGCCCACAGCAGCTCCCAGTGCAGCCTGACACAGCCTGGGCTGGGCATGGCCAGGTAAACAAGCCCCAGCCTTAAAACAGAGCCCCCATGGTCAGAGAGTTTGGAAATATTGTGTAAATGCAGAAAATGTGGCACTTTCCAGCCCCAGCACCCCACGTCCCCCTGCAGTGTCTGTGTGCAGCTGTGTTTGTGTGGAAGTGACAGAAAATCAGCAAACCCACCGAGAAGCAAGTAGAGGGGTGGAGAAAAGCAATGGTTTTCTCTTATTAAATTTGTTTGGGTTTCCTCTCTTTCTTTTCCTTTTGGCTTCATCAGCTTATAAGGTGTGTTGGCCATCTCTGCCAGGGCCTTCCTAGAGGAGCTGCTTCATGTCCTGCCTCTGGCTTCAGTGGGAACAAGGTTGGCTCTGAATTCCCACTAAGCCAAACAAGGCTGCACAAAGAGAACATTAAATTCCTCTCCATAAGGCTAAGTCTTTAAGGTATATTATATTATATTATATTATATTATATTATATTATATTATATTATATTATATTATATTATATTATATTATATTATGGTATTTTCTAGGTGTAAAAAGCTTTCTTGTCACTTTTATTGTGTTTTAATTATAATGAGGGGTAAGGAAGGGAAGGCAGTGAGCACCAAGTCTGAGTCTGGTGAAGACAGGCTTGGAAAAAGAGGCAAGGTGTGTCCTTGGGACATGGGCTCATGGTGTTCCTTCAGTGCCTGAGATCTGTTTTATTTTTAAAAGACTAAAAAATAATCTTTAACATTTGCATAGATAGCTTGTGTCCTTCTCCTCAGTTTTTTCCATGGACATGGAGGCACCAGCCAAAGCAGGGCCAAAATCCCAGAGGAGATGTTGCTTTTCCATCCTTGTTACTGAGCTGAAACTGTCACACAACACCTTGGACACAAAATATTGACACAGCTTTATCCAATTACAGCCTGAACCTGTGGGACAAAAATCTGTTGACAGCTGTTAAATGTGATGGCATTATCTGAGTCTCTGGAGGTGGGAAGCTGTGGATCACCAGATGTGGAGAGAATCCCACATGGAGTCTGTCCATATGGGCTTGCCCTGCATTTACAGTCTCTTTTGGATACCTGCTCTCATCCAGTGTCCAAAATGAGATTATACACTGTCTTGGTTTGGAAAGCCAGGAGTCTGCTAAGGAAGGCAGGAGCCTCCCCTGAAATGGAAAATGTAAACCCTCCCCATCCCTCTGAATTGCTATAAATTTTAAATTAAGGGGCTCTCAGGCAAAGATATGGGAGCAGGAATAACAGTTCTTTAATAGGAAAAGGAAAAAAATAAAAGGATAAAATAAACAATGCAGTACACTAGAACAACACTGACAGAGTCAGAACCCAACCTGACACCCTGTGGGTCAGGGTGTTGGCAGCAGTCCCATTGGAATTGTGGCTGCAGTCCTCCTGCAGTGTCAGGGGTGGTTCTGTTGGAGCAGGGATCCTGTAGAGAAGGATGGATTCTTCCTCTGAAGATCCAGGGGAAGAGGCAGCTGCTGTTCCTCTGGGGAATCCAGTGGAGAAGCTGTGCTGGTGTCTCAAAACCTCTGGATTATATCTGGGTAGGAATGCTTGGCTCCTCCCTCTGGGCTCACATCTCCCAGTGGGATGCTGTAGTTCTTATCAGCCATGCAGTGACATTCAATAGCTGTTATCAGCAGGTGTCCCCTCCTGAGGGAGGTGTGAATGTGGTCACTCAAAGATATAAGGCAAACTGTCCACTTGATAAAGGTAATCTTCCATACAGATGGTAATGGAAAACATCTTGTGTTATGAACAAAATTTCAGTTAATATTTTTTTGTGAGAAAGAGTTACAGGGACACAGCCAGGTCTCTGTCTCTGCCAAAGTTCTTAGTGTTTTGTCATGGTAATCACGGGTAGTTAGAGCTTATCTCCTCTTTTGTATTAGTAAAAGGCCTGGCTGGATGCGGTAGATTGCCCTTCCCCGAGGCTGTGCTCTCTTACAGCATAGGGAAGACACCTGAGAGAGTGGGGGGGGGTTATGCAAAGTGACTCCAAAGTCCAGAATGCTTTGTGGGACCCCGACTCGAAATGCAACGAGAAAACCCCAAAAACAACGAGCCACCTAAGAGTTGAGAGACTAAAGTGATGTCTGGACGTGAGGAGCCGAGTGCTGAGCCTGCAGAGATGCTGAACACCTTCGGAGCCCTTCTCGCCCTGAGCAGGGAGTGGTCCCAACGCCAGGACCAGGGTGGCCGCCGAGGCTCAAAAGCAACATCTCACGGGGACATCACGCCCTAAGGCTCCCACGAGGACTGGATCCCCGGCTCTGCCCCTAGTGGACAGAGCTGCGCATATCCTCCTCCTCTGAGTCGCCCTGGGAGACGCGACAGGGACTGCAGCCCTGCCGAGCCGCCCAATCCTGAGCTGATCACTTTTAATAAAGGCATTATAAAGGAGAAGAAGTCTCCTGGCCCTGTTTATTTCATCTTGCATTGCAATCTTCAACATACACACTTCTGGTCCTTCCCATCATGCTGAAAACAGGAGGGAAGAGCACATTGAGCTGTTCCTGCCACTTCAGAAAGGCAGCCTGGGTGTGATGGAGCAAACCCAGCCCAGGTGGGAGCCAGGTGAGCTGGGCCCTGGCACAGAGGGGCTGAGGTGCTCCTGGAGCCCTGGCAGTGCCCAAGCAAAGCCCTGGAGCAGCCTGGGATGGAAGGAGCTGTCCCTGCCCATGGCAGGGGATGGAATGAGGTGGTTTTTAAGGTCCCTTTGAACACAAACCAGTCTGATTTTGTAAAGAGCCTTTCCACTTGATCCTGGCACAGGATGCTGATGGGTCTGAGGCAGCCCAGCTTCTTCTCTGCACAGCTGGTCCCACATGGGACCAGCCTGAAGCCTGGATGAAGCAGAGCTCTAGTTTTCCACAGATTCCCAGAGGGATGGGTGTGTTATTAAGGGAACAAACTGATGTGCAAGTCAGCTGGTTTTCTCTTTTTTTTTCTTTTTTTTCTTCTCTTTTTTTGAGCCTTGCATCTCGCTCTGTATGAGAGGCAATTTAGAAAAACAGCTATTGAAGGTTTTTAATTCAAGTATGAATGTGACTTCAGCTGGGGCAACTGATTGCCTCTTCCCTGAGGGAATGAGCTGTCTTATAAAGCACCATTCAGTGCTATAATGGCCTGGTTCCCTTTGGGGCAAAACACTCCATTTTAACTAAAAGGGGTTTGTATACAAACAAGACTTAATGCATCCCAACCAAAAGTGCTCCATCGGGGCTCTGAGCCCAGGGGTGAAGCACAGGATGTCCCCAGGACAGGGAAATTCCAGAATTCCAGCACCAGCCCAGCCAAAGTGGAACTGGGCTGGCTGGAGGGCAGCAGAACCACATCCCCTCCCTCTCTGGCAGCAGGGGGGGATTGCTGCTCCCTCTGCTCCTAAAGGCAGCCCAGCAGACAATTAATTAGCAGCAGGACTGGTTGCATGGCAAAGACACACCGTGCACCCTCTCTGCATGCAAATATCCCCTGGGCAGGCAGGATTGGAGGTGCTGGCAGGAAATGATGGCTGGGAGGGTTTAACCTTGAATATTGCAAAAGGCACTGCTGCTGCTGTTGCTGCTGCTTATTTTGACACATGTGTGGGTCAGCCAGACCATGGAGGAGAATAATTAGGGAGGGAAAGGAGTGCAAACTCTTATTATTGAAGGTACCTGGGGGCTAATGGCATGAATACATTTGTTATAATTGACCCATGGCCTGATGCTGATAATTCCTCTGCAGAGATGGCCACCTCATCTGCTCTGTGTGCCAACATGGATGCAGGAAATAATTGCAACCTTGGCTCCATCTCGTCCCCACTCTTCTGGAGAATAGCTAATTTATGACAGAAAATAATGACTAATGTTAGAATAAACAATATTATGACTCAAGTGACTTATGAGTGCTGCAGATATGATGCACATTTAATAGGACATGACTTATCCAGACATGTAATTCTTTTTCTGAGCAGACTAAAGTAAGTGTGGCAGAAATGCCAGAAACAGCTTTGCAATTGGAATATGCAATTTAAAATAAGTAAAGATTACTCCCAGGTAGTTTATTGCTTTAACTACATCAAGGCAGGTCCCTGTAGCAGACTGCATAATGACTCTCATTTCATTTTTGGTTTGTGTCAAATATCTTCAGTTAGTTTTGCTTTATTGGCTTCATGCAATTTATTGCAGCACTAGAATGTGATTGTAATGCAACTAGTATTTTAGTTTTATCTTCCACTGGTAATTTTTCTTCTTTATGGAGCCTATACTGTCTGCATTAATAAAAGCCATAGAAATTATACAGCGTGGAACCAGGTTTTAGTAAGTGCCAGTTTGCCACAGAAGAACTGAACCAGGAGTGCTGCTCTGCAGCCCAGGGCAGCACAGACAGTGCCTGGATGCTCTGTGGCACCTTCTGGGCACAGAGCTGCTTCCAAACACCACCCAACACTCCTGTTTGTCAGAAGGGAGCACAGAGTGGATTCATCATTCATCATTTAGTGAATTCTCACTAAACAGCAGCTGGTTCTGCCCCATATCCATGATTCAGAGCTGTCAGAGTGAGCCCAGTCTTGAGGGGCTTTGTAGGCTCAGTTGGGGCCTCTTCATGGAGACCCCAAACAGAACAAGAGCTGTGCTTGGCCTGGGTGTGTGTGACACCTCTGCTGCTCAGGGAAGGACAGGGCACTGCACAGAGCAGCCCCTGGGCTGTCAAAGGCAGGAGGCTTCTCCCAGGCCAGGCAGGGACCTGGCAGGGCCTGAGGAACCTTCCAGCCCCAGGGCTCAGCCACCAGCAGCTCCCAGTGCAGCCTCTTCAGTAATTAGAGTTTCCTTTCCCTCCCTAATTGTTATTGAAAGGCAGCTGTCCTGGCTTCTTTCATCCCCCCAGCCCTTCTCTAAAACCTCCTGCCTGGGCTGCACCTTCAATTCTGGGGTCAGTTCTGGGCCCCTCACTATAGAAAAGGCATTTCTGCAGGGGCTGGAGGTGTCCAGGGAAGGGAATGGAGCTGGGAAGGGTCTGGAGCCCCAGGAGCAGCTGAGGGAGCTGGGCAGGGGCTCAGCCTGGAGCAAAGGAGGCTCAGGGGCCCTTGTGGCTCTGCACAGCTCCTGACAGGAGGGGACAGCCGGGGGGGTCGGGCTGTGCTCCAGGGAACAGGGACAGGAGCAGAGGGAACGGCCTCAGGCTGGGCCAGGGCAGGTTTTGGTGGGATATCAGGAAATTTTCTTCACTGAAAATGCTGTAAAGCATTGGAACAGATTGTCTGGGGTAGTGATGGCATCACATTCCCTGAAGGGATTTAAAACCCTGTGGATGTGGCACCTGGGGACATGGGTCAGTATGGAATTCAGGGTGCCCCTGATGCAGGGAATGACTGGTATTTGACTCTATGATTCAGAATGCTGAACAATTGCTTTATTAAAACCAAACCATATTACTTTATACCATATTTTATTAAAGAGATACTATACTATACAAAAGATACAAAAAAAACCCTGTGACTGTCTGAGACAGCCAGGACACAGCTTTGAGCCAATTGGCCAAGGAAACAAAACAATCCTCAGCAGAATCCAATTGATAAATCACAGGTAAACAATCTCCTTAACACATTCCACATGTGTAAAAACAACAGGAGTAGCAAGAAGAGATGAGAATTGTTTTTATCCTCTTCTCTCTGTGCTTCTCCAGGAAAAATCCTGAGAGAGAGAATGTGAATGCCACAGGTTAGTGCTGGGGGGATCTTAGAGGGCTTTTCCAACCTAAATGATTCTGTGATTCTGCTTCACCAAGGAGTAAGAAAATGGAATGCCCTGGTACATAAAACTGTGTGAGGTGCTCAGATGCCCCCCAGTGCTGTGAGCACCCAGCACTGGTCTGGTTTCCCCCACATGTGCAATACTCACCTGAAAAGCTCACAGATTTCCAAATTTGTGAATTTGGGGGTGTTGATTAATTCATCCAAGTGGCTTGGGGGTCTAATTTTGGCTGTGTGACTCTCACTCAATATTTATAGTGCACAATTTCTGCTCCTCTTTTGACATTTCTCATCCCTTATATCACAAGTCACCTTTTCCTCTCCTGAACCACAAGACAAGTCCCATCAGCTGCTTCCCCAAGCACTCAAACTCCTTTCAGTAACGATTGTGATCGTGTTCCTCAGCAGCAGTGCTTCCTTTCCCAATTTTGGCTTGTTTTGGCCACAGCTGAAGATGCTCTGGGGAGTTCAGGCCAGGCACAGCATTCACATGGTGCTTGTGGGACCCCAGCTCACTCCTCCACTTTTTTTACTAGGAAAATATAGTAAAAAAAGCAAAAAAAACCACAAGGGAAAAGCTTTTTTTAGGGAGTGTACCTATGCAAGAACCCAAACTGAGAGGGCAGCCCAGGACACAGCCCAGGGGCTGAGATTATAGAAGCATTTCTAGGAAACAAAGAGCCAAACCCCACAGACTCTGCATGGGACCTGGGTACCTAATTCCCTCAGGCACTCTTAAATTTGCAGGCAAAAACCACCCAGTGTATACAGGGGGTGGGGTTCTGAAAGACTGATTGTGCTTGCTGCGAAATGAATTTCCTTTAAAGCTGCATTTATTGCACTCCATGGCCCCCATTAATCAGTAAGTTATATCTGGCCTTCACATTATGGTGAGAGAAGAATGTGAAATATTCCTAAGCTGCAAAATTACTCAGAACTGGAGGGTTGGGGGGGGGGGGGGGTGGGGTTCCCCTTTTGCATCTGAATTCAGTGTGGAAAATAAGTCACTTTTTGCTGATGTCTGTCTGAAGGCCAGTTGTGAACTCGGCTTTGTGTGAGGAGCTCCACACCCTCCTGTCCCAGCATAGCAGCTCCTCTGAGCATCCCTGGGGGCTCATTCCTGGTGACTTTCTGGGATGAGGGATGTATTGGAGAAGAGTGGGAGGGCTTCTAAAGGCAGGGTTATTATTAAGAAAGGCTGACTTTACAGCCTTTGGTTATCTTTTGTAAGAAGTAGGGTGGTGGTTTGACCAAAACTCTGCTATACTGCAGCCTCAAAGCTTAAAAACAAATCAAGATGTCCAAGAAGGCTGAAAAAACATTTATTTTCTTACTTGGTTGAATTCAGTGTAATCATTTTTAGACATGTGAAGGTATGAATCTGGCAAAAATATGAGAGGTTTTTTTTTTACATAAACCAGTAACCAACACTTTTCTGGAGCAGGAAAATGCTTTCTATGAGGACATGTCTGTTTGAGGTGCTCAGTGTGAGGTTTTTGGGGCCAGAATGATTTCCTCAGTGAATATATATTCACAGCAAGGTCTGATCTTTGCAGGGCCTGTAATGGCACCAGCCATGAATACCATAAATAAAACATCCTCCTAAAAACACTGTTCTGTGCTGTCCCCAAGGCCTCCCACGGGCTGCTCATGGCTGGCCAGTGCATTTTAAACTTGTTAAATCCTGTATACACAAACATCTTATTAACCACCCTTTCATGGGAAGGGAGGAAAAATCAGCTCCATTGAGCAGCTTGACCCCTGTGAGGGCATTCCCATGGCTAAGGGAGCTCCTGCAGCATTTCATGGCTTAAATCACTTGTGAATAGGAGCAGGCTTCCCCTGCCATGCACCTTTGCACCTCTGCAGGGCAGACACAGCTTCTCTCAGCTGGGTAACTCCACTGCACCTTCCTTCCAGTAAAGAAACTGCTCACTAAAACCACTGTGGGTAAATAAGAAGTCACTTTTGTAAAGCCTCTCTTTGATGATGCTAAATGAATTCCCAGAGGGTGGATAAACTTTCTCACAATGACGACCATTTGCAGAACAAAGAGGCAATTTTTTTCTCATTTCAGTGTTTTCTGACATTTCCCCCCTGGGGGAATAAATGGGCCCATTATTCTCCCGGATTCCCTGGCATCTGCAGAGCCTGGGTGGGGATGCTCCAGTGCCTCCAGTCTCTTGCTGCTTTGGGGTGGCACCCAGCTGGCCTGAGGTGGCATCTGCCTGCAGCAGCCTCTCCTTTGGGAGCAGCCTCCCCAATTCCTGACTGCTGGGAAGCTGTTTAGGATCTCATTCCAATGCCTACACAGGGAGCTGGGGGCTAAATGCCACCCAAAGGGTGCCCAGGTAGAAGGAGCCCCATGGGGCTTTCCCTGGGGGACAGACCCAGCACCCACATGGGAGAGGAGACAAAATTCAAGAGGAGGGATTGTCACTGTCATATTTTCTGGAAAAATCCCCTTGCTCAGGATTTCTCTCCTGAGAAGCTGAGAAGCCTCAGAGGAAAAGGAAAACAATGTTATCTAATCTGTGTTTTGCTGCTTTGGAATGTGGTTAGAAATTGTTTATCCAACATGTGAATTGTTTTAACTTAATAACCAATCACAGTCAGGCTGTGTCAAGACTAAAAAAACTCACAGGTTTTTCATTATTATTCTTTCTAGCTTTCTGTTTCTATCCTTTCTCTATTCTTTAGTATAGTTTAGTATAGCTTAGTAGAACATTCTTTAACAATATAATATAATCAAATAATAAATTAACCTTCTAAAAACATAAAGTCAAATCCTTCCTTTCCTCGCCTTCATTGGGGACCCCAAAAATACCACAAGGGATTATGTTATGGATCACTCCACCAAAAGAAGTCTGAATTTAACCTGATGATGCCAGTTTTCCTGGCTTGCCAAACCAAGACAGAAAGGAAACAGGGAAGAAGAATAATATATTGGGAAATACTTGGTATAAAGAGAAGTTAAAAAAAATATTTCCTTTTCAATATCATCTGCTGTACAAGAGCTTCCAGGGAGGGTGAAATCTCACTGCAGATGGGTTATAATCCTTATTGATACAGTAAATGGAACTATCAAGCTGGAAAAGATCATATGGCAGTTAAGATAAAGGTTTGACTTGTCCCAGAACCAGGCTTATCAGGGTTTAGCAGTAAGTGAGTTTTGTTGCTTAGACTGCATTTAAAAAGGTCATTGATTTGCAGCTAATACCAAGTTGTCATAGTTTCGTGAGTAAGAGCTTGCAGTTTTCAGAATCAAAGCCTTTTCCTAAATCGATAAGAACAGGTTCAGTGAGATTGCCTGAGCCCACTGAGGCAGACAGAGAGGCAGCAGCAAGCCCAGCCGGGCGTGGCAGGAGGGAACAGCTCTGCAGATGCCCTCAGGGCTGCTCTGAACTCTGCCAGCACAGCCCAGAACTCAGCCTGGCAGCAGATGGGCTGAGAGGCTCCGTCAGGGACCAGCAGCTGCCTGCTGCAAACCTCCTCTGAGGTAATTAGCTGATTGATCTGGGCTTTGCTGGGCTGAGACACTGTATTTCCTGCATGCTCCAGTCAATACCATTGGATTTTCACACTGCTGCATGCAGAAATACACATGGCACAGCCAAATGCGGCTGGAAAGGGGATTCCCACCTTGGGGGTGGATTCCTGGGCCTCCAGCTCCTCCCTAGACACCAGGTGGGGCTTCAAAGTCAAGAGAGAGGAGCATCTTCCTTTGCAGAACCTCTTGCTGTTCCTGTGTTTTCATCATTTATTGCACAGACAAGAGCAGGGCTTTGAGATTCCCAGCTGGCTCTCCTGCTTTTTGTGGGATATCTCCAGGTGGGTCCCAAGGATCCTTCTCCATCCCACCAGCCCCAGCCAGGGCTGCCTTCTGCTGCTCTGCTGCCTGATTCCCAACCAGTGACAACTTCCCCCTGCCTGTTAACCCAATTTCTAGATAAAAAATGGAAGTAAAATTCAGGAGCCACACACTGGAATGTGTGTAAACTCAGGAACCACACACTGGAATCAAAGTAAAACTCAGGAACCACCACCCTCAAGGACCACTGGCCACCTCCAGCCAAACCTGACAGAGATGGGGTTTCGTGTGAGAAACCAGCTCACATGTGTTGGTTTCTCACATGATGGAGAAGGTGGACAATCAGAGAAGTGAGGTGGCATTAATCTGCTCAGCAAGGAAAAGGCTCCCAGCTCCCACTTCTATTAAACTTCAAAGGGTCCCCATAGGAGAAGGTGAGGGGGTCACCAGGATTCATGTGTTTTATGGGTCATGTAACAGCTTATTTCTAAATCTAACAGAGCAGAATGCTAGAAAGTGCTACTCTGGTATTTGGTGTCTCTACTTGAAGCCAGCCATAAACACAAAAATAAAACACACACACACAAAACCAGCTCAGAGAGGTGCACCAGGGATACTGGTGCCCACAGCCAACTCTCACTCTTGGCAAAATTGGGCAAGGAGGGCTGATGTCTTTATGCCACTGGTTAAATGGTTAAATGGGAATTTTATGTCTGGGGTGAAAATTAACACAAGGTGAAACTATCAGAAGATGTCCGGAGCTCTGCTATGGAGACAGGCTGAGAGAGTTGAGGCTGTTCAGCCTAGAGAAGGCTCTGGGGAGAGCTCAGAGCCTCTTTCAGTGCCTGAAGGGGCTCCAGGAGAGCTGGAGAGGGACTGGGGACAAGGGATGGAGGGACAGGACACAGGGAATGTCAGAGGCAGGGATGGATGGGAGACTGGGAATCAGGAATTGTTCCCTGTGAGGGTGGGCAGGCCCTGGCACAGGGTGCCCGGAGCAGCTGGGGCTGCCCCTGGATCCCTGGCAGTGTCCAAGGCCAGGTGGGACATTGGGAGCAGCCTGGGACAGTGAGAGGTGTCCCTGCCATGGCAGAGATGGGGTGAGATGATCCTGAAGATCCCTTCCAATCCAAACCATTCTGTACCTCTGTGAATTACCTAGGATGTTAGACAGCTTTTAGACAGGGAAATGCAAAGTAAACCAGGCTTAAGCTTCAGAAAGGGCAAAAGATGGTCTGGTTCAGCTTCTACTGCAGTTGCAGAGAGAGGAGGTTTTTTCAAGAGGAATAAATATTTTGGGTAACAAAGCTTCCCACAGAGCTCTTATATTCAGCACCCCCTGGATGAATCCAGCACCCTGCCCTGCTCCCCTTGAGCCTCCTGCTGCTCTTGGGGCTGATTTCCTGCTATTTGAGGACCTTGCCTGAAGATCTGGTGTCTGTTGCTGCCCAACAACAACAGAATAAGAACTTGAGCAGGTGACTTGAGCACACGCTTCATTTGGAGGATGTGGTGGATTGTGTCTCCTACTCTGCAGAGCCTGCTGAGCTCTGAGCCAGGCACTGCCCTCACCTCTTCAGGCCCTTCCCAGCTCTCAGTGCTCCTGCTCATCTCAGATAAGGGAACATGAGCATGTGCTTGATGTGCCAGAGCTGGTGCTAAGCATGTGCTCAAGTGCTTTGCAGAATTGGAAGCCCTGTGTGGTATTTTCCTTTCATCGAAGGGAGGAATGATGAATCTGACTCCACGTTCTCAGAAGGCTAATTTATTATTTTATGATCTATATTATATTAAAGAATACTATGCTAAACTATACTAAAGAATACAGACAAGAAGGCTAAAAGATACTAAAGAAAAACTTGTGACTCCTTCCCGACACAGCCTGACTTGATTGGTCATTAAGTCAAAACAATTCACATGAAACCAATGAAACATGCGCCTGTTGGTAAGCAATGTCCAAACATATTCCAAAGCAGCAAAACACAGGAGAGGCAAATTAGATAATTATTGTTTTCCTTTTTCTCTAAGGCTTCTCAGCTTCCCAGGAGAGAATCCTGGGCAAAGGGATTTTTCAGAGAATGTGACAGTGACAAGCCCTGAGCATCAGGGCTGCCACGAGGCTGGGGACAGCATCATGTTCATCCTGAGCACAAAGCAAAGGAAGGATAATAAATCTAAGAGGCAGTCCAACTCTACTAGGCTCCATGGTATAATCTCTCCTTGCTTGAAACTAAACAGCAGGAAAAAAATTCCCAATCCTTTTAAAATCATGACAGTGCCAAGGTTTGCACATTTATGATTGTGTTTATGAGTGTTATCATATACGGATAGAAACATATTTTGTCTGAGTGATTTGGAGACCCAGGCCATAAAGAGAGCAGATCTAAGCTTAGCAGGTTCTCAGCTGTGTCCCAGCTCAGTTCCTAGAAGAAAGGTAAACTTTTGAGATTCTAGTTTTAACCTGACACAATGCAGAATGAGGGGTCTCACAGGATAACCACCAGTCTCCTGCTTTTCTGGGGTCTAGTTTAGTTTACAGACTTTTCTAGGCTATAGTTTCTGCATAACAGAACACATCTATGCTTCCTTTTCTCTGTTTTCCCCAGCCCCCTTCCTTCCACCTCCCTTTGAGTGAGACAGCCACAACATCTCCAGTGGAGCATTTTAAGAATTCCTCCGTGCAAGGCTTTCTGTTTGGAGTGCTGGCATAACAAGCTGCATTTGAATCCCATCAGCCCAGCACAAGTGCAAACTGCATTTCACACACAGAGAGATGGCTCTTTCACTGAGGAGCCTTTGTCAGCTCCTGTCCCTGCCCTGAGTGGCAGCAGGGTGACAAAGGAGCCTGGCACACGCTCCCTGCCAGCCCCACAATGGCGTCTCTTGTGGCCTGGGCCGCTGATCCTCCTCCTCACCCCTCTGGATTTGTCATTTGTCAGCAGCTCTTGTGGCAGGGCCAGCTCTCCAGCTCCTGGCTGTGGCCAGCCCAAGGTATGTCTGGCAGTGAGGCTTTGTGTGCTGTGATGGATTTCTCTGGCAATGGGGAACATCATTTTTTGGCTCCTTCCATGGCCCCCTGGGTCAGCTCTCCCTGCCAAAGCTGCTGTGGTAGATAGCTTGCAGCCTGCCTGTGGGGTCAGTGGGTTAGTCTGGAGCTTGCCTTGTGACCACAACAGAAATCATCCATCAGGGGAATGAGCCAGCCCCAGGATCAGCACACTGCTGGGACATGCATGCTGTTGGAGAAGGGAAGTCCTTCAAATATTGCTTATTGCAGCTCCTGCCTCATCTTCCCTTGCAGTTTGTTTGCACTGTGATATCTCCTAATGCTTTTTCTTACAGCTTCAGCACCTGTGCTCTTGTTATTCAGGGACTGTAGCAGGTGGTGCAGAGGAAAGCCCTTTGCCAGCTCCTGTGGTTACAGAGGAGTTTTAACCCGCACTGGACTGCAGCCTCAGGGTCTGGGGAAAAAGCACCAGATCTCACCAGTGCCACCCAAACCTCAGTGCTTAGGGAAGAAAAGGATGGGGGTTGATGAGGAAGCCATCCTTGATGTTGAGGAAGCCACCAGCAGTGTCCTTCCAGCACTGGAGACACAATTTCTCAGTGATCTCTGAGCCAGGGAACCATTTCCCATTTCAGCCCCAGCCCCAAGTGACCCTGCAGGTGAGGTGGGGCTGTGGGTGGGAAACCCTCAGCACAACTGAGCCCAGAGCTCACCTGGAGGATTTGAGAGCAGCTGAAGGATGACCCAGTACCAATAATAACCATCAGGTCTGACAAAGCCAACAGGGATGTGTGGCCAGTTCTGCCTCCTCCTGGCCCAAACCAGCCCCAAAGTGTCCTGTTAGAAGTGACCACAGGGGCTGCTCAGGCCAGGCCACTGACACCCAGCACCTGGAGAGGACCAGGTGAGACAGGCAGGCCTGCAGCACATCAGTGATCCTCTGCTCTGCTGCAAACTCCACTCTCCTGGTGGGACCAGTGTGTGTGCCCAGCTGGGGGATTTTTGGTGTCCTCCGTGGCAGGAAGGGAATTATTAATCTGACTCCATGTTCTTAGAAGGCAAAATTTATATTATATTATATTATATTATATTATATTATATTATATTATATTATATTATATTATATTATATTATATTATATTATATTATATTATATTATATTATATTATATTATATTATATTATATTATATTATGCTATACTAAAGAATAGAGACAGGATACTTACAGAAGGCTAAAAAGATAATAATGAAAAACTCCTGACTCTCCTCAGAGTCTGACACAGCTTGACACTTATTGGTCATTAGGTCAAAACAATTCACATGAAACCAATCAAACAAGCACCTGTTGGATAAACAATCTCCAAACCACGTTCCAAAGCAGCAAAATACAGGAGAAGCAAATCAGATAATTATTGTTTTCATTTTTCTCTGAGGATTCTCAGCTTCCCAGGGGAAGAAATCCTGGTAAAGGGATTTTTCCAGAAAATGTGACAATGACCCAGCCAACAGCCAGCCAGGGTTTGGAGTGTGTTTTGTGTCTGAGAAAGGCAAAAATCAATTCTGCAACTGGCCCAAAGGCTTCCTGACTGCCCCAGTGTGCTCCAGCCTTCTTTAAGGGTAATATCAGCTCGCTCACTCCACTCTTTGCCTTTCTCATAAAAAAGCATTTTCCCTGTGGCACTGAGAAGAATGTAACCTATAGATTTATAGCCATGAGGGGAAAAAATAACACTCTCACTTACCAAAACATCAGCCTGTGAACCCTTTGCAGCAATGTTTTTTCTTCTGCAGGAGTCAGAGTGCTCCTGCACTAAACCCTCTGCTGACACCCAGCCTGGGGACACTGTCCTGCCCTGGCAGTGGTGGCAGAAACCCCCTGGTATCCTTGGCATGTGCTGGGGGCAGGAGGGAGCACCAAAGCTCTGCTGGGTCCCACTGGCTTTGCATTTTCCCAGCCTTGCTCAGAAACTCATTTTCAGGGTGATGGAGAGGAATTGGCCAGCTCTGAAAACAAAACTTGGAAAATCTGTGTCTTTCCTCTGAAGCTTCTTGGTTGGCCCAATGAATTGATTGCCAGAGATAAAACCTGATGAAGAGGCAATGTTTTCCCAGCACAGCACTTGACTCCAGAAAGCAGGAGGTGCAATAGATTTTGTTTATGTGCACGTCCACTGTTTTTTATTTATATGTCAGTGCTTCAAGCTAATTGCACACTGCCAAGAGCACAGCAGAGCTCCTTTCCCCTGCATTTCCCATAGCTTGGAACAGGATTGGAGCACAGCATGGGGAAGGGCTTGGTGCTCATGGCATGCCTGAGAGCTCAGTGTGCCAACAGCAGGTCTGGCCCAAGAGGGAATCCAGAGGCAAGAGCTGCCTGGTGGTTAATAAGGAACAGGAAAGCAGCTGTACCATGGCTGAGACCCACTCTAGGGAAGGAAGCTGAGGAAAAGTTGGCATTTTTAATTCCCAGGAAATAAAAGGAGGGAGAGAAGGAAATCCAGGAGGGAATGGCAGGAGGGAATGGCACAGAAATGGGGTGGAAGGAGAATGCCCACAGTGGGCAAGTGACGTGTTCCAGATTGCAAGGCAAGTTGTTTACAATTGCCATCTGTATGGCAGATTACCTTTGTCAAGTGGGCAGTTTGCCTTATCTCTCTCTTTGAGTGACCACATTCACACCTCCCTCAGGAGGGGACATCTGCTGATAACAGCTATTGAATGTCACTGCATGGCTGATAAGAACTACAGCATCCCACTGGGAGATGTGAGCCCAGAGGGAGGAGCCAAGCATTCCTACCCAGATATAATCCAGAGGTTCTGGAACACCAGCACGGCTTCTCCACTGGATTCCCCAGAGGAACAGCAGCTGCCTCTTCCCCTGGATCTTCAGAGGAAGAATCCATCCTTCTCTACAGGATCCCTGCTCCAGCAGAACCACCCCTGACACTGCAGGAGGGCTGAGCCACAATTCCAGTGGGACTGCTGCCAACACCCTGACCCACAGGGTGTCAGGTTGGGTTCTGACTCCGTCAGTGTTGTTCTAGTGTACTGCATTATTTATTTTATCCTTTTATTTTTTTTCTTCCCTAATAAAGAACTGTTATTTCCTGCTCCCATATTTTTTGCCTGAGAGCCCCTTAATTTAAAATTTATAGCAATTCGGAGGGAGGGGGTTTACATTTTCCATTTCAGAGGAGGCTCCTGCCTTCCTTAGCAGATTCCTGTCTTTCCAAACCAAGACATGAGGCCAGTGGGGGATGTTTGGGCACTTCTGCATCGCCCCTGTGCAGGGCCAGCCACCAGAAGGTTGTGCTGGGCACAGGTAGAAGGGCCTTACACTTGCAGAGCTTGGCACTGGACCCTCTGTGTGAACATGCAGGTGTATGTGTGGGTCAATATTCGTACTCTCAAATATCTCTTAAAGCTCCCTTAAACTCACCAGAGTTATGCTGATCTTAGAATTCTGTTGCCTGAGTGGTTTTGCCAGTGCCAGTGAGCAGAGATCTGTTGGAGGCAGCAGCTGCCAATCAATTACCTGCCATTGACTCCTCCCAAGTGCCTTTTAAAGGTGCCACGGGCTGCCAGAGTGGGTTGGTGTGAGCGGCACAGCTGCTGCTGTGGGGCTGTTTGTCACCTGGTGGCTCTGCCTGTCACTCTGTGCCACCAGAGCCCCTCTGTGCAGAGCCCACAGGGAGCCAGGAGCTCCCATTCAGGAGCAGCAGCCTCCCTGCAGGGGGAGGAGATTTGCTGACAAATAACTGTCATTTGCTAACCTTGCCGTGGCAATCTTTGTTTTTCCCTTTTTTCCCCAGGCACTCCAAATGCTGAATGCCAGCATCTGTTACAGACCAGAAAACAAGCAAACACTGATATTCCTGGTGGCTTTGAAAGAGCATTTAATGCTTAGCTCTCTACACTTGCCTTTACCAGAAAAAATCACTCCAGGATGTGCTTAGCATGATTATGATGAGGAGTGTCTGGGCAAAACCAAAATAGAGAAGGCAGCCCCTTGCTACAGACAGGCTGAAAAAAATCCATGACTCTTCCTGCCAGATGTTGACATTTTGATTTGCATAAAGGTAAACTTTTGAGTCAACAGCATGTTTAATTTTCTAAAACATCTCTAAGAAATAGGGCATGTTTACAGATAATGAGTTTGCATCATTAGCAGTTTTTGTCAGACCTGTATCCTGGCGAAGTGGCTCGGAACATCTTTGTTTCTGCTGCCTCTGAACATCTCCCCATGACTGTGCAAGGAGGGAAAGCAGCCAAGGGGGTGCCCAGGAGCAAACAGAGGGACAGCTGTGAGTTGGGAAGAGCACTGAGACATTTATCCATGGAAAGATAATTCCATTTATCCAGTGAAAGAACCTACAACTCCCAGCCCCCATGGAGACAGTGCAGAAACAGCCCCAGCCCCCTCCATCTGCCCTCCCACCTTCCACCCTCTGCAGCAAATCCCAGCTGCCTTTGCCCTTCAGACAGAACCCTGTGAGGGTTTCACCTCACAAAGGAGGAACAAGACCTGTGAGAGCACCCTTGTGAAGAAACAGGGATGTACTCACCTCTCAGGACCCAAACAAATGAATCCCCCTGTTCCCCTCTGCAGGGAAAAGCATCCAAGCCTGGAGGGGACAGCCCAGATCCCCCTCCTGTGCCCAGCTGGGAACATGCACTGCTGGCTCTCCTCACTGAGCTAAATTAAGTTGCAGCAAGATGCCAAAGCTGAGGGAGACAATCAGATCCTAGGACAGGCAGATAACTCTTTCCAAATCTCCTGTAAATCCTGAGACAGGAAAGGCTGCAGGTGACAGTGGGCTGGGTTCTGTACAGGAGCACTCAGCTGCTCTGGGATATAAACCATGCCCAGAGCCAGGAATTCCTGCCACATTTCACTGGAGTTTGGGTTTCTGTCCCTGAAGAGGCCAGGAGAGTTTTACTCCTTTGAGTGTGGGCTCAGCAGTCCTAGCTATCTTCTCAGCAGCCCTGGGAGGATGAATGGGTCTCAACCAAACACACATCTGAAAAATTCTAGCCTTTTCTTCCATCTCCCACCTAGGCTGAATAGCAATCATCATGATCTACAACCCTAAACTCACCCTCCTCAACTTCTACCTGTACGCAGTAATAGCTGCAACCATTTTCCTCACCCTAAACACAATTAAAGTCCTAAAGCTATCTACCCTAATAACTGCATGAACTTAAACAAAGGGCTCCTGTGCTGGGGCTGGGCACTCAAGCACCAGGAGCACATCCCAGATGCCACATCAGGGG
Organism: Zonotrichia leucophrys gambelii; assembly: GCF_028769735.1. Lineage (NCBI taxonomy): Eukaryota > Metazoa > Chordata > Aves > Passeriformes > Passerellidae > Zonotrichia > Zonotrichia leucophrys. The sequence goes on along the minus strand of NC_088188.1, from coordinate 2,395,791 downwards.
CAGAGCAGAGCCCATGGACCTGCTGACCCCGCCCTGGGCTCAGGGGTGCCCAGCTGACCCTCCCTGCCCAGCCTGGAGCAAAACACAGGCTCACACTAAGAAAGAAGCTTGGTATTGCTGCTGGAAGAGCAGCCAAAAACAGCAGCCAAGGGAAAACCAGAGTCTCCTGTGCCTACCACAGAGCTGAACCAGCTCTTATGGACTGCAGAGCCCATTCTGCAGCATTTTCCTCTATCAGGGCCATGGTGCCTGGCCAGGAAGGCTGGCCCTGAGCATGGATCCCAGTCTGAGGATGAGATGGAGAGATGATAGAGATATTCAGAGATGATGGAGAGATGCAGAGATGATGCAGAGATGCAGAGATGATGCAGAGATGATGGAGAGATGCCCAGCAGCACAGGACTCCTGGCACCCCAGAGGAGCTCCCTGCTGCTGCTCCCAGAGCTCTCCAAGAGCTGGAGAGGGAGGACGAGACTGCAATGCAAAGCACTATCATTGCTGTATTAGCCTCAACTGAAATGTGCTACATAAGTGCAAATTGCTGTTATAAATCATAAACATCAAAAGGCCATAAGTGCCTAATAATGGCCTAAGTGGCTAATTTGTTTTATGTGCTACTGGAAGAAGCACCGTAAAGATATGGAACAAAAAATTTCCCTCATTGTGGTTTGGCCTCTGATACCAAGAAAGGCTGGAAGGGGGTGGGAGCAAAGTGCTGCTCCAGCACATATTCAGGAGCATTTCATATCAAAGCCTGTAGTTAGAAACACAGCACAAACCCCTGCAAGAGCCTGGTCCCTGTGGGAGGGAAATGTGGCCAGTGCTCCCGATGGGAGTGGGTGCAGGGGCAGCTGCTGGTGAGTAGGACAGAGATCAGCAGCACCAACCCAAACTGTGAGCAATTCTTTGTGAAAAGAGATGAGGAGGTATTGTACCAGTGGGCCCTGCCGCTGGCACTGCTAAGCTACATAAATGGGGTGATGCCTGCTGTATTCCCCTGCTGTCCCTGTGTCTGTGCAGGGACCCAGCAAGATCCAAAACACCATCCTGAGCCGGGCTGAGGGACACCTTCAGCCTGGCCTGGCTCCTCTGCACCTCTGTTTCACCGTGGCAGTCTCCTTTCTGTCACATTCACATTCTCTGAAAAATCCCCTTCACCCAGGATTTTCTCCTGGGAAGCTGAGAAGCCTCAGAGAAAAAGGAAAACAATTCTTATCTCATTTGCTTCTCCTGTGTTGTGCTCATGTGGAATGTGTTTGGAGATTGTTTACCCACAGGTGATTGTTCCATTGGATTCTGCTGTGAGTTGTTTTCACTCTTTGGCCAATCAGGGCCAAGCTGTGTCAGGACTCTGGAGAGAGCCATGAGTTTTCATTATTATCTTTTTAGCCTTTTGTAAGTATCCTTCCTGTATTCTTTAGTATAGTATAGTACAGAGTAGTATAGTTTAGTATTCTTTAATATAGTATTATAAAGTAATAAATTAGCCTTCGGAGAACATGGAGTCAGATTCATCATTCCTGCCTTCATTGGGGCATTCCCTACAAATATAACACCTTTCCTCATCCAAACAACCCTTGTGTGCCCTCTGTCCATGTTTTAATTGCTCTGAGACTTTTGGGGTTCTGTGCTGCTCTGAAGGCTCTCCCTGCCTGGCTGGCTCTGCTTGTGAGATCAGCCTCGAGGAACCACAAACACCCAATCCAGCCCTGCTGTGCCCTGCAGAGATGTTCCTCATGCAGTTCTGATGCTCCTCCTGCTGAGCCTGGCCCAGGACAGGCTGGGGGTGCTCCCTGCACAGCTCAGCTGAGGGGGTTCTGCTGCTGGGGCAGGGGAGGTTCCTGCAAGGAACTGCTGAGCCCTGCCCAGACCAAGACTTGTTTTAGGATGCAACACACTGAACTCAACTTCTCCTGGTCCAGAGACCTGCCCACAGCCCAGATGGAACCTCTCAGCACTGGGCAAACCCCAGAGGGCACCTTGTGGCCACCTGGGTAAAACACCACATGCAGATGGTTTATTAGGGATGGGCAAAACCTGTCTTTCTAATAATATACCTGAACATGTCTCCTTCTTTCTGCCCTCACTTTCTGTAGATATTTGGGCTCTAATTTACAGTAAAATCATGGTGTCCCTCTTTAATTGCCGCAGAAGAACTCCCCCAGGTGTATTTGATCAGAATAATGTGTTTTGTCCCCATGCTGCAGTGAGGATGTTGTGATGGCAGGAGAGAAACATCAAAACATGGCAAGGACCAGGAGTGTGATACTGAGGATCCATCCACATGGCCTTGTATCCCAGATGGATCATGTGGGGACTGTTCCCAGCACAAGGAATTAATTCAGTAATATTTCAGCACAGGTACAAATGGTTTAGAGTACCAATGGTTATGCTTTCCTGTAACACATTGCCCTGCACTAAACCCTTGAGGGAATGGCCCTGGTTGGTCTGTTCCTCTTGTGATATCTGTGATAACATGGAGGAAGAAAAAAACTCCTTTGTCCTGAAATGGCATGCTAATAAATGTTTAAAAAAATAATTTCTTTGATGCTTATTTCTTCCATAGCACATGTTCAAACAGGAAGTACAGGCTGTGGCTGCCCTCTGTGTGCCCAACGAGAGGGGCAGCACCCACTGCAGAGCTGGACTGGTCACCTTGGTGGGGGCATGGGAAAAAAAATCCATCTTTCACAGCTGTGTGTGAAGGCACAGAGAAAGCTTTGTGAACTTTGGAAGTGGCTGAAAGGGCAGAGCTGGGCTTGGCAGCTTCTGTGGCAGTGGCACAGAATGAGCGTGGACACCAAGCTGTCCCCTCTGAGTGACAGCTGTGCCTCAATAGGACATAACCCTGAAAATGTGACTTAGGGGGGAAGATGTTATTGGGGTTGTGTGTTCTGTTTCCATCTGTCAGAGCTGGGGCAGTTCTCTGCTGTCCTTGGGGCAGTTTTTTCTTTATCTCTCCCACAGCCAACCCTCCCTCCAGGAGATCTCTGCTGTCCATGGCCACTGAGTGTCCCTGCAGGGCTGATCCAATCCCAGCATCCCATGGGGAGATGCTCCGCCCAGGGGAGGAGCCAAGCATTCCTACCTGGATCCAATCTGAGCCTGGCCCAGCACAGCAGCCTTTGCCCCCTGCATTGCCAGAGGAGCAGCTTTCTGCTGCCCTGCATGGCCAGAGGGAGCCCAGGCCCATCTGCAGCAGCCCTGGAGCTGCAGAGGAAAACTCCCCCCTTGTGCAGGATCCCTGCTGCAGCAGAGCCACAGCTGGCACTGCAGGAGGGCTGAGCCCCCATGGATGGGGCTGGGACACTGCCCTGGCACACAGGGGGGCAGGTTGTATTGACTCTGGCAGTGGTTTGTTTTCTTTTTCTGTACTATTGCATTTGTATTTTAAATTTCCCTTATAAAGAACTGTTATTCCTACTCCCATATCTTTGCCTAAGAGCCCCTTAATTTCAAATTTATAATAATTCAGATGGAGGAGGTTTACATTTTCCATTTCAAGGGAGGCTCCTGCCTTCCTTAGCAGACTCCTGGCTGTTCAAACCAAGACAGAATGGAAAGTGGCTGTTCCTCCACCAGCCCCCTCAACACAGGGAAAAATAGGAGATCCAGTGTATGTTCAGCTGTCTGAGGAGAAACCACTGAGGTCTCCTCAGAGATCATCATCTGCTGCTGATGATTTCCTGTGGTAGCTCTGGTGATCCTCAGACTCACTTTGAGCCAGCTGAAGGCACAAAACAAAAGAAATCTCCTAATTTTGTTTGCTGGTCTGTTTGTAGGGCTTGTGGCAAAGTAAGGCAGGCTGCCACCAGAAAGAGTCTGTGGACCACAGTCAGCATGAAGTGAGCAGGAGGGGGTGAGAGAGTGGCAGAAACAGAGTTTGGGACCTCAGTGTGGAGAAAGCAAACCTCTCCTTTCTGAGCAGAAGAGAACAAGACATTTCTGACATTTGCATGTGATGCAGCAGAGCTGTCAGCAAGGACAAGACTGCAAAAGAAAGTGAGAGACTGCCTGTGCTCCTGGGGAGTGCCAGGCCTGGCTGTGTTTCAGTCCATTTGGCTGCTTCACCACCTCCTGCAACAGAGCAGTTGATGTGAGAGCTCTGCAAGCCCAGGGCTGTAACCCAGCCCTGCAGAACGTGCTGCTCTGCCAGGAGCTCAGCACCACCATGGCCAGGGGAAAGGGCATCTCACAGGGCCTCCTGCCCCCTGCACACCTGAAGGCACAAACAAGGTCATTTCCCACTCCCTGGAATACCTTAATGTGTAAAAGGGATTCTTGTCTGTGCAATCTTAGCTCCCAAAATCTTTAAATGGCCAGTGGATGTTGTGGGTGTTGTTTTATTATATTCCTAACTGTAAGTAATAAACCACAAATAATGTACTTTATTGCTGCTTTTAAGCAGAAATAACTAATTATTGATCTGTTTGTTAAATGACAGTGCAGGTGTTGTGTTCTGACAGCAGGAACAAGGCAAGGGTCAGTCCATGGACCCAAGGAATCTTGCTGCAGCTTAATTTAGCTCAGTGAGGAGCCCCAGCAGTGCATGTTCCCAGCTGGGCACAGGAGGGGGATCTGGGCTGTCCCCTTCAGGCTTGGATGCTTTTCCCTGCAGAGGGGAACAGGGGTTTCATTTGTTTGGGTTCTGGTTCCCCAGCTGAGAGATGAGAATGCCCTTGTTTCTTCACAAGGGTGCTCTCACAGGTCTTGTTCCTCCTTTGTGAGGTGAAACCCTCACAGGGTTCTGTCTGAAGGGCAAAGGCAGCTGGGATTTGCTGCAGAGGGTGGAAGGTGGGAGGGCAGATGGAGGGTGCTGGGGCTGGGGCTGTTTCTGCACTGTCTCCATGTGGGCTGGGAGTTGCAGGTTCTTTCCCAATCCATGGATAAATGTCTCAGTGCTCTTCCTCCCCTGCACTGGGAGCATCTTTCTCATGGCTGGTCCCCAGCTGCAAAGCCTGAGCTGGCTCAGATCTTCAGGGATGGAGGTGGCCATGAACGCCTGCACCAGTTTTCCCAGTGCACCCAGACCCACGGACTGAAGCTTTGGTGAGGCCAGAGGTGTCCTGAGATGGGGTGTGCTGGTGCTTTCTGCTCACCTGGCAGACCGGTGCTACATAATGAAGCACCAGATGATGAGCTTTTGTTTCAGGAATCTGGCAGTGACCTGGTGTTTATGAGGTCTTTATCAGGGTGCAAATATTCAGTTCTACAGCATTGATTGCCCTGTAGAGTTGCATACAGATTGCTGACTCTCCATTCAGTGGCAGTGTCTTTCAGTGAAGAAATGCAGCAGGATAGAGATGTGTGGAGTGCCTGTCCTGGTGTGCCTGTCCTGGGGCAAAGCAGAGGCAGCTGCCAGCCCTGCCTGCTCTGAGCTACAGGCACTGAGGGCAGCAAAGCCACTACAGGAAATTTCTTCACCCCAGGATAACCAAGCAGGCCCTGCTGCTGTCCACTCCTCCTTTTCATCTTCCTGTGCTCATCTTCATCCCTGCCCTGGGGGATAGCTGCCCTTTTTCCTCCTTTCCCATCTGTGTGCTGGGCTGCTGATGGTGCCTGACCTCATCCCCATGTGCTCCTGCTGCTGCTCTCTCCCCATTCCCCATGGCCCATCCCCTGGTGACATTTTCTTTTCAGTTATTTACTTTTGGATCAGTAAGTACCATGAAAGCACCATCCAGCCTGCCCAGCCCTCTGAGCAGAGGCAGGAATGAACTGTCACTAATATAATTTCATATCAAATGAGATTACCCTTCTCCCCCATTAGGCACACTTCTCTTCTAGGGATAGTGGCAGTGCAGGGACACAGCAATTCTTCCAAGCAAAACCTGCCTTCAGAAGTGGCTTTTGAGGACACCAGTCAGTTCCAGGCTGTGCCTGGTGCTCTGAATCTGAGCAGTGAACAGCAGGACTTGGCTGGGGCTGAGGCTGGATTGATGGCACCTGTCTGCCTGTTTCACATGTTTGCATGCCTGCAAACAGCTACACCTCCCTGCTGGCACAGGGGTGTTATTTATGAGTGCCACCCCCAGCAGGTGTGACAGCCCTGGCTGCTCCAGAGACCTCTGGGGAGTCCTGAGGGACACGTCCAGGTGGGTCTGTGCTGCTCGCTGTTCCTGTGGCCTCTTTGATTATCAGTGTGGGTCCCCTGATCGCCTGCAGCGTCGCCACATTTCTCTTCAGAGAGAAAAGCAAGGCACAATTCTTCCCAAGGATTTCTGAGATTCACATTCTCTGAACCTCAGAGAAAGGGAAAACACAATTATTATCACTTGCAGTGCCTGTGTTGTGCCAAAGTAGAATGCAATATGGAGATTGTTTACCCAAAGAGATGGTGGTTTGTTTCCTTGGCCTATCAGGGTGTGTGTGTTGGGACTGTTGGGGGACAGTCACGAGATTCTGGGCAGTGTGAGCTTGGCAGATTCAGTTTAGATGAAATCTATATAGTATAGATAATAAAGTAATTAATTAGCCTTCTGATATTCATGGAGTCAGATGCATCATTCTCTCTCCCTCACCAACGTCGGAGTCGCCTTTGATTTACAATACTGCACAACAGTGCCTGTGTATTGACTCTCCTCTGCAGACACAAGGGCCTTTGCTGAGACAGACCTGTGCACAGTTCAGATCATTTGGTGAGAGAGCAGTTCTGGGAGGCAGCACAGGCAGGGCAGTACCAGGACAGGCTCTTCCCCATGGTGAGCCCTCCTGCATGAGGCCAGCAGGCAGCAAATGCAGCCAGTGCCCTGTGACACTTGTAAAAAATAGGTTAGAAACTGTTGTAAAATAGTTGATAAGTGTTAAGCATGTACTGTTAACTTGGTTGTTATATTGTAAAAGGGGTTAAAAGGGTAGTTATAAGAAATTACGCCTCAGTAAAGTGCAGCACCCCCCAAGCAAAACAAGCCGGCCTGGACAGAACTGTAGTAGGCCAATCGAGCACCTTAAACCTTCATGCAAATGAAGGATCCCAACAGAAACCAATCCAAAGTGACAAAACCAGGATTAAAAGTGGTATCTGACCCAGTGAATATGTACTGCTCCCCCTGGACCATCAGGGCCATCATCAGAGCCATCGCTGCTGAGCAGCCCCAGTGCCGGTGCTGGTCCATCCTCGACAGGAACCCTCCTGCCCGGCCCGGGCCCCCTTGCCTTAGGCCTTTCTTTTGTTATAATAAATGCTGAAATCACTTTAGTACCAGGAGCCTGCTCTCGTTTTTAACACATACTGTTAGTTTGGTAATGGTAAAAGGGGTTAAAGGGTCGTTATAAGAAATTACACCCCAGTAAAGCACAGCACCCTCCCAGCTAAATGAGCCGGCCTGGACAGAACTATAATGGGCCAGTCAAGCACCTTAAACCTTCATGCCAATGCAGGATCCCAACAGAAACCAATCCAATGGGACAAAAAACAGGATAAAAAGGGGCATCTGAATCCATGCTGCTCCACCTGGAACATCAGGGCCATCGCTGCTGAGCAGCCCCAGCGCTGGCGCTGCTCCATCCCCAACGGGAACACTCCTGCCTGGCCCAGGCCCCCTTGCTTTGGGCCTTTCTTTTGTTATAATAAATGCTGAAATCACTTTAGTACCAGGAGCCTGCTCTCGTTTTTAACATGTACTATCAGTTTGGTTATAGTAAAAGGGGTTAAAAGGGGAGTTATAAGAAATTACACCTCAGTAAAGTGCATCACCTGCTCAGCAAAATGAGCCTGGACAGACCAGTAATGGCCAATCAAGCGCCTTAAACCTTCATGCAAATGAAGGATCCCAACAGAAACCAATCCGAAGGGACAAAAAATAGGATAAAAAGGGGCTTCTGACCTAGTGAATGTGTCCAGCTCTACCTGGAACATCGGGGACATCATCGGGGCCATCTCTGCTGAGCAGCCCCAGCACCGGCGCTGCTCCATCCTTGGCAGGAACGCTCCTGCTCGGCCTGTGGGCCTCCTTGCTTTGGGCCTTTCTTTTATTATTATAAATGCTGAAATCACTTTAGCACTGGGAGCCTGCTCTTGTTTTTGTCACCACTAACATCCCCTTATCTTAGGAAGAAAAACTAGGAAAAAATTGTTTTAAGGCCACAAAGATGCTCCATAGGTCTGTGGCAGGATCTGGTGTACATCCTATGTGGCATGGCCTGATAACTCCCAGGACAAGTAATTTTGCAGAGAGCTGCCATGAGCCATTTGCACCTTTTGACCAGAGAGCCTTGGACTGCTGCTTGGGGTGGATGGATGCTGGTTTGCTGGCAAAAGCCTTTCAGGATTTAATTTCAAGTGCTTTCAGCCCTTGCCAGACATCCTCGCTGCTGAGAACAGGAGGAGGGTTTTTCACACTTGTATTGTTAAACTGTGACGCTCCCAGGATGTTACAAAGGATTTCACGGACAGGTAAGATCATTCACAGATGCATTAGCTGCTGCACAAGACGTGCAGCTACTGCCCAAGAAGGGCTGGGGCTGCAGCAGAGCTCAGGCTGCACCTGGCCCTTGCTGCTGCTGCTCTGTCTGTCTGTCCCACTCAGCATGCTCTGGGCAGGGTGTCCACGGGGCAATCACTGCTCTGACCTCCTGCTCACTGGGGTCACACAGTGCTGATTTAGAGATCAGACATTTGGGTGTTTGGAGAATGATCCATTCTAGAATTCCTAACAGTGCTCAGTATGTCCATGGTGTCAGTGGACATACTTATCTGCCTGTGCCTCCCCTGTGGACAGGGCACAGATCTGCTTTTCTTTCTTCAACTTATGGGTAAAAATTTCATTATTCAGAATTTTCACTATCTGTGAATTGTAAGAGGAAAATACACACAGTCATGGTGGCTCAGAGCAGGTCCCTGCAGCCTCTGCAGCTCCCTCAGCCACAATGAGCTGCTCCTCCTTGCTCCTCCTTGGTTAAATGACCACAAAAACTGGTCAGGACACAGCAGCTGCTCCTCCAGATGAGGTTTTTGATAGGCATTGGTTCAGGACTGGGCCAGAGGGTCCCTTTGCATGAGTGATTCTGGGATGGACCCACCTGGCCCCCCTAACTGCAGGATGTGCCTCATCCCCAGACCTGTCAGTCTTGTGGCCCAACTCCAGCTGAGAACATTCCCCTGCTTACCTTGAAAAGGAAAATAATCCCATGGATTTGCTCTTGCCTTGTTAGAGATTACTGGGTGTTAGGCTGTGGGGTGGCTAAAGGGTTTCTGTATTATTTAAAGTGATAGTTTAGTGCCAGGCTGACAGCTCCTGGCATGAAGATGCTGCCATAGCATCTCTGCTGGCCTTTGCTATGGATCAGCTTTACTTCTGTGTGTTAGTTTCACTCACAAAATCAGAACTTTACTCCTCAAACCATCCCTGGCTGTGGTATTTTTGGGGTCCCCCATGGCAGGAAGGAAATGATGAATCTGACTCCATGTTCTTAGAAGGCTAATTTATTATTCTATTCTATTCTATTCTATTCTATTCTATTCTATTCTATTCTATTCTATTCTATTCTATTCTATTCTATTCTATTCTATTCTATTCTATTCTATTCTATTCTGCTATACTAAAACTATACTAAAGAATACAGAAAGGATACAGACAGAAGATTAAAGGATAAACTCATGACTCTTTCCAGAACCCCAACACAGCTGATGGCAATTGGTCATGAAGTCAAAACAATTCACGTGAAACTAATGAAACAAAAACCTGTTGGTAAACAATGTCCAAACCACATTCCAAAGCAGCAAAACACAGCAGAAGCAAATCAGGTAATTATTGTTTTCATTTTTCTCTGACGCTTCTCAGCTTCCCAGGAGAAGAAATCCTGGTAAAGGGATTTTTCAGAAAATATGACAGTGACACCTGGCAGTCTCAGGGGAAGCCCAGAGTGCTCTGCCCTCAGAGGCATGCTGGTGGAAATTCCTGTGCCAAGCAATGGGGATCTTTCATCTTCATCTCTGTGAGACCTTCAATGCTTCAGCTCCTTGCTGCAGTGGGAAAGAAGGGTTAAAATGTGGGAGCAGGGAAGGGAAAGGTCAAATATGTAGAGCCACTTTCATGTACTTAGGAGAAGAGTGGTAACAGGAGAGCTGTTAAAAATTTTTATAGCTGGCACCAAACAACACTGGTGTTAAAAATCATGGAACTGTTTAATAGCAAGTGGAGGTGTACATTACTTAATTAGAGACATACAGCAGTGAAGCCAATTGAGAGATATTATTTTAGTATTTTTTCCAGAGGGCATATCAAGTCTACTCACGAATTAATAAACAGATTGTAAAGCCTAAGCAAGCATATTAGGGAAGTGCATGTGTGTGTACTGGGTCTATAGACTGGGGCTGTGCACACTTGTTTGTTTGTTGCCATTGCATTTGAAATATGTTCCTTGTTTTCCATGTAGACCTCAGTGGAAGAATTATAGCATATTGGGTTTTTCCAAAGACTAATTAAGATCTTCAGAGTTGATGTGTGTTTACTGAAAAAATACAGCATGAACGAGACCTAAAGCAGCAGCACTCAATTAACCCATGGTGGTAAGGTGCAGTGGCTGTCCCCTCAGAGCCTGCCTTTGGTGCATGGGAAGAGGGAAAAATCACAGATTCCCTCCACTTCTCTCACACTCTGATTTAGGTTATCACTGAAAAGGCATTTTATCAACTACTAAAAGCTGTCTACAGTTTAATACACACCTCTCTGTGCTGCTGTTAAAGGTAGTTGGATTATGAGGAAGCATCATCTCAGCTCACCCCGAGGTGATCAGCACTAGGACAGGTGTGGACTTCAGGTAAGGAGGGACCATCCTGCCTGTAAAATGAATTTCCCCCAAATGGAGCTGGTGGATTTGCTCTGATGAGGACAGCATCAGCCTTTTTAGCCTCAGTAAGGCTACTCTCCATTAGGCATTTTCCTCACCCAGTTTGGTGTTGCCCCTAATACTGGTTTGATTCCTTTTTTAAACCCACTCAGGCACCTTCTTTAATTCACAGTTGCCACTTTGCTTTCTGTGCAAAGATGAGCTGTCCAGCTCCATCCATCCTGAGCTGTGCCCTGCACAAACCCCATGGTGATTCACACCTCAGCAGGCAGGGAGCTTCCAGCCTGGGGTCACTGCATGGCTCCAGCTCTCCTGACTTCCTCCCTCCACTCTGCTCTCCTATTTTATATTTTATATTTTCCTGGTTTTATATTTTAATGTCAATAGTGTTGTCACATTATGGCAAAAAAAGTCTGTCCTTAGTGGGCATCTCAGTGCACTCGGTTACACAAAAATGACACAAAAATCTTTTACCTCACTTCCCTAAATTCCTCCTATGTCAAACTGTGACACCCCAGCAAGTGCAGGTTGCAGCCCTGCCCAGCACCCCCATCTCAGCCAGGGAGAGAAAGGGATCTCCTCCACCTGGAGAGATCATTCCTGCACAAACGTCTCCTCACAGGGTCCAGGCTACAGGGAAACACCAATGGATTGCACCTCAGAAAAGACAAAAGATTTTGAGAAATGATACTCGCTTCCAGAAAATTTAAAAGGTTTATTAAAAGCTTATCAAAAATACAACAGAAGAGTGAATAGAGAAAATATTACAGTGCCAGGAGCAGAGGATTTTCCCACCCTGTGCTCACTCACACCATGGAGGTTTCCCCTTTTAACCCTTTAGCTCCCCCAAAGTTCTGTCCTTCTCTGCCCAGTGCTGGAGATCCCTGCCTGACACCTTGATTGGAGCTCAGGGGCTGCCACAGGAACGAGTGACCCTCCCAAATGTCCCCAACCCAGGGCACCCCTGAGAACAGCACAAGGGGGGGAAAACACAACTATCAATCTATAAAGCTGTTCCTAACATATATACAGGATATTTGCCTTTTAATAGTGAGAGTCACCCTTCCCATTACTCATCTGTGACAGAGGGATGGAGAACATGTCCTGTGGGGAAGGCTCTGGGCTGGGGATTGTACAGCTTGGACAAGACAAGGCTCCAGGGAGCCCTTAGAGCACATTCAAGTATCTAAAGGAGCCTATAAGAAAGATGAGGACAAACCTTTTAGCAGGGTCTGCTCTGATGGAACAAGGAGGAATGGTTTTAAATGAAAAGGTGATAAATTAGATTAGATACTAGGAAGAAAGTCTGGAGTGTGAGAGGGCTGAGGCCCTGGCATGGGGTGCCCCTGGATCCCTGGCAGTGCCCAAGGCCAGGCTGGACAGGGCTTGGAGCACCTGGGACAGCAGAAAATGTCCCTGCCCATGGCAGGTGTGGAATGGGATGAACTACAAGGTCCCACTCCAGCCCAGCCCATTCTGTGATTCTGTGCTGAGAGATTTAAGCACAAATGTAAGTAATGCTGTGACATGTACAGACAGGAATAAAAACGAGAACAGAAGGGAAAACCACCCCCTGTGAAATTCTGTGATTCCTGTTCTATCCAGGGGCAGGTGAGGTTATCACAATGTTCTCTGCCAACCAGAGATCAGGTGAAGCACAGCCTCCTCCTCAAACCTGTGCCTTAAAATACACCTCAGCTATTTATGCTTGGGTCTGGTATCCACCTGCCTGGAAGTGTTGCCTGACAGCTCGTTCAGGAGCATATGGTGTAATTTTTAAATGTGCTCCTCCATTTGAGCATACCTCTGGATATTTCTCAATGACTCTTGGGGGCTTGCTGATGTTGCTGTACTGTGCAGTGGAGTATGTGAAGAAATGGAGTGGTTCTGGACACGACTGCCAGAGCTGGTGCTGCCCCATCAGCCAGCACTGATCCTTACTCCATACCAGTTTCACACTGGTGCAGCTCAGCTAAATTAAGCTGCATTGCTCCACTGGATTTTCATTGACTTAATTATACAAGCATGGAAGAGGTATAAAAGAGTGAAAATCAAAAGAAAAAGCAAAGTAGACATTTCTTTAGGACACGATCTGTTCATAATTCAATGGATGTCTTTTACCCTGTGTATTGATCTTCTTGTGAGAACTAACTTGAAGTTTATTTCCAAATTACCTGACCTCAAGCAGCTAAAATATGGCAATATAAAAAGTTAAAATTCAATTAATAAACTAGTACTGGTCAAAACATTTGATTAATGCATTACACTTCTTTTCCATGGGTGTGGATGCAGGGAGTGTCCAGCATGAAGGGAAAGATGCTCTCTGGAGGAGCAGGATCAGAGTCCCTGCAGGGTGGCAGAGCACACCTCTTCTGGAGCTGTACTGAGAACTGCTGGGTGAGATTATCCTGGGGTTCTTGAGAGCAAAGAGAAGGTCAGGGCTCCAGGTGACAGCACTCAGTTCCTGCCTGGCAGGGAATCAGGATGGTTTGGATGGGAAGGGGCTTGAAGCTCATCCAGCTCCAATCCCCTACCATGAGCAGGGATGCCTTCCACTATCCCAGGCTGCTCCAAACCCCATCTATAACCTGGCCTGGGAAACTTCCAGGGCTGGGGCAACAGTGGAAACAAACAGTGATGAGAGAACTTGGAAGATGTAAGTGAAATACATGCAGGGAGTAAAGGCTCTGAGAACTCCTGTGCTGTGGCACAGGACAGAACTCCATCCCACTGTACCACATTTGCAGGCAGCTCTGTGAAAATAAAGACATTTCATCTCTCAACTCCGTCCTGTAATGAATTTCCAAACCAGCACAATTTCCCCAGGACTTTTGGGCAAAGATTTGTCCACACCCAAGGAAAAAAATATCACTAAAGATGAGGGTTGCTTCCCAGAAATGGAAAGAGAGGAGCTTGAGTCTTTTACCAGCTGTCAGTGCTGATATTATTGCATGTAGGAGCAGCTTGTACACAGCATCTCTTTACAATGGTAGCAGGGAAGCTGGAATGTTGTTATATCAGACTATCAAGTTGTTATGTTGGATTACATATAATGCTATCACAAATGACAGAATGCTTGCCTCCCATCAAAAATTTAAAGAGCAATAGACCTCTTTTCAGCTGTCATTGCTGATAACATTTTATGCACAAGTTTATTCAAGCTCAAATAGAGAGGCAGCCTGTCAATAAAGAAGCCCTGGCAGATTAGGTATCGAGTATATTAAAGCTAACAGTACTAATGTGACTGTGCAGCCTAATCTGACATTTTAAAACTGTGACAAAATGAACCCTCCAAGCTCTCCCCAGCCTGTGCAGCACGGCACGTTCGCTGCTGGGTTTTATGGAGTGGAAACCAGAGCAGGAGAAATGAGACAGGCTGGAAAGCACAGAAAGGTCAGCAAGGCTTGCTTCCCAGGAAACTCTGCCGATGTCTTCCCTTCCCCTCGCTCTTATCTCATCTGCTCTGCTCCTCTCTTCCAGAAAAGTGGGTAGAGCAACAAATAATGGCCCTAAATTGCCGCCGAGGTGACACAGATTGCACATTAGAAAAAGCACTCGAGGGCAGGAAGGGTTCAGCACCGGAGGAGATTTGCTGGAAAGGGCGTAACACCTCCATCATTACAAGGCTTTAAGAAGGGGTTAGGGAAACATCTGCCAGGAATGAGGAGGGGTGGCTGATTTTGCTTTGGAGACCCAATGCTACTTTGTGCTATTCCCTTTGCTGTTCTCAATAACAGCCATGGCTTTCTGCTGCCAGCAGAAAGGGTGTGTGAGTGCTTGTGTGCTGGAACTGCTTGGACCAAAAATAGTCTATTGAAATCAATAAGGAGTTGTGGTTTTACAACAGATGGCCTGGTTATGCTTCCCTTTCCCTCTTCCTACTCTTATAAGAGGTCTCAGCAGCTGTTGCTGATCTTTTGAGGGATGCAAAATCAGGAGAAAGTCTTTCCCAGGCTTGGGAAAGTGGAGCATCCAGAAATCTGAATCTGTCCTTTGCAGCTGGCAAATATTCACATGGACAACTTGATCTTCAAGAAAGACAGTCTGTTCCTGGCAATCTGTACATTGCAACTGTGGTGTCTTCATGCTGTGCTTGGTGATAAAACACAAGCCTCCACAGTTTGATAGTTCCAGCTAAAATCCAAATCTGTATGTGACACCTCCCTTTCCTGGGGAGGGAAGGGGAACACAAAGGGCTGCTGAGAGGCTGGAGCCTGGGCATTGAGGGCTCACAGGGTTCCTCACTCAGTGAAATACCTGTGTGGCTTTGGGAGCAGTGGGCAGGGTGAGGTGGCCTCAGCAACACCAGCACCAGGACAAAGTCTTCATCTCCTGCAGATGGGAGCTGCTCAGAGGAGGGGTGGAAAGGGAGGTCACAGAGAAACCTGCAGGGCTGCCCCAAACAAACAGCACCATTCCTTCAGTCAGAGACACACCAGACATGAGTTTGCTTACTTGCACTGAAAACAGAAGGGAGGTAACTTCCTAGCTGATGTCCCATCCCTGGGAATGCCCAGGGCTGGCTTGGATGGGACCTGGAGCAATGTGGTCTCATGGAAGGTTCCCTGCCCATAGCAGGGGTGGAACAAGGTGCCTTCCAACCCAGACCCCTCTGGGATTTCATGGTGTTCACACATGAATGGTGCTGTGGTGGGATATGTGTGGCATCATAAAAAGCATAGGACTTCAGGAGGCAAACACAAGTGAAGCATCACCACAAGCAGGGACTCCTCAAGCCATATCTCCCTGCTCCAGAGGGGAAAAATGATTGAAAACATTAATATCATCCTTAAAAGATTAAAGACAGCTCAATGACAGTAAAGAGAAAAAAATGCATCATCTAGCTGTGGTTTTCTTAAGCAAGAAGTAAGGACAAAAGAAGAGCTAAGCCTTCTCTTTAAGGGTACCTATGGGAGTTAGGCATGTAGAATTTTTACCTCACCTTTAAAAATCAGCAAAAGCCTCTCCCAGGTGGCTGTGTCCCATCTAACACAGTGCTTACATAGACATTTGGGTGCACTGTGGAGGGTCACATATCCAGGACCAGTTGCTGCGCTGACTCCAGAGAAGTCTTCCTGGTCACCCTAGCAGATTTGAGGCTTGGGGATTACAAGTGTGAAGGATAACTCCGCAATTTATTTATGCCTTAAAAATATTTGTGTTTTCAGTAATAACTATCAGTGTGGTGAAATGAGGTATTTGGTTTCTGAAGTGACTTTCTGTGTTTTTCTCTGGTTCTTCACTGCCTGTTTTTTAGGAAAAAAAGACTTTGAAGAATAATGACAACATCTCTCAGAAAATAATGAGTTCCTTCCAGTTAGCTGTTGAATTGTTTACTGCTGTTGCTGAATAATAACAGCACATCAAAGACAACTGCTGTAATTAAAAGATTTGTGAACATAGGTTAACAAATTAGTGTATCATAATGTGCAATTGTCTAATTAGGACAAAAATGCTAGTTCCACGTAAAAGACCAATAGGAAGAAATTATAAGGGAGAAAATAAGATAGACAACAGCATTGATACTACAGAACATTGGCAAAGATGTTATCTGTGACTTCTGAATGGTATCACTAGCACCCCAGGGGGATCAGCAGTTTTGTGGATTAATTTACAGAGAAATTCAGTCTGCCATATGAATCCCATGAGCTGGTTGAGGACTCCCATGAAAGGACTAAATTTGTCACTGACTGTTTAAAGCATTTTTCATTCCTTCAGCACTCAGAAGACCTGGGAGCAGAGAAGCTGTGGCTGCACACACCCACGAGAGCTCTGAGCCCTGATGTTACAAAAGGAGAAGTTTGACATTCCCAGGGTCACTGGTGAACACGTGGAGGCAGAGTGGCAGAAATCCTGTTGCTCAGCCAAAGCTGAAGGCAAAAGTCCTCTTGAGTTCAGTGGATTGAGAGTTTCATTTGGAGAGATGAAGGCAGTGCTTCCCCACAATGAGGAACGGGCAGCAGGGTGAGTTTGGATTTGATTCAAGCACCAGGAAGAACTTCCATGGAGTTCAGAGAGTTCAGTGCAAAGATGCTGAGCTCTCCAGACATCCCTGCTCTGCCACCAGCAGGGATATTCCTGAGTGCTGAGCCCCCTAAGGATCTGCCTGAAGGAGAGCTGAGCCCCTGGAATCAGCTCAGTGCAGGGTCTGGGCTCAAAGCCAAAGCCTTCATCCCTCTGTGCCCTTTGCTGTTGGGCTGTCAGGGAATGTGTGGCAGGGCACAGAGCAGCAGCCAAATTCTGAATGCTCCTGTGGAGTGATTCCACCCAAATCAGCCAGAGGCCCTGCACAATCCCTGAGACACATTAAGAGCCCTAGACCCTGGTGAATACACAGGGCAGGATGAAACGGGTCCAGACACAGGGATACAAAACCACCACAGGGCTCCTCGCCCCATCAGGAACATGCAGAATTGCATACAAAGAAAGAGGCGCTCTCATCCAACAGCAAATGCTTTCAAGTGGCTTGGTAAAAGGCATGAGAATTAAAAACCTGGAGTGGTAGCTGCCCCAAGTGGATCACAGGAGGAACTTGAGTCACACTGGAGGGAAAAGATGCACATGGTTAGAAAAGCAAGTGTCATTTATCATCTTTATTCCCAGTAATGACACTGCAAGCCTCCACTCCATCTTCAGGAAGAGCACACAGCCAACTTTTGCATGAGTTAATAGCAGGGTTTGAACATGCAATCTTCTGCATTACACCTCCTGTACCTAATGTACCAGATGAGCTTCATTAGCCCGTGGCTGTGCCTGCTGCTCCCTGTGCTCTGGCAGCTGCTGGAGAGACACACATGGCAAACACTGCAGCAGGGACTGACCTTGCCTGAGCCAGCAGAGCTCTGCCCCTGCCTGGGGCTCAGCTGCCTGGGCAGCTCTGGAACAGCGTGAGACAACTGCTCACTTTGGAAATTTTAAAAGGTTTATTAAACCTTGACAAAAATACAACAAAGGGCTATATAAGGAAAAATTCACAGCACTGAGAATTACCCCTTGTTGATACCATGTGGCCAGTTCACCTTCAAGATGGATCTCAGTCTTTTATACCCCTGGGGTTGCATCAGCCAGCCCTGGCCCCTCCCAAGGTCTGTCACTCAGCTCTTCTGTGCCATTTATCAGTGCAGACAGCTTTGTACCTGGATTGGAGCTCAGGTGTTGCCATGCTCACCCCCTGAGCACCCCCAAGCTTTTCCATTCCCACCTGGCCCATGCCAGGGACACCTGTGCAGCTTCTTTGTGCCTGTCCTGGACAGCCCAGGCTGTGTGATGGCAACAATACAGGGGGAAAGGGAACTGTGGGGAGAACAGAGGGCATCTAAACCACAATAACATAACTGTACATCACCAAAGCTTTTCTTAATATTCACACAATAGTTATCCCTTAATTGTGACAGCCAATCCTCTCATTATCCATCTATAACAATCCCTCTTTTCTATTTTATAAGTTATTTGGCTCGAGTAATTAGCTTATTTTTAATTGTTGATGTGGGTGAGGACAGTGGAAGAGGGTTTTAAGTAAAATAATTGGTAGAATTTGTGAACAGAGATCCAGTATGGCTTTTACCCTCATCACCCATGCCTGCAGGGTTGAGCACAACTCAAACCCATCAAACTGCTTCAAACAAGGATATTTCTGGTGTTCCCTTGCCCTGCTCTGGGCTCTTTAAAGCAGCCCCTGTGATCCCCCTGCAGGGTGGGGTTGAGCAGCCTCACCTGTGAGCATAAGCCCAGCACCAGGGGCCCTGCAGCTGCTCTGAGCATCTGTCAGAGCAGCAAAGATTCCTCAGGTGAGCCAAGTTTGTCTTGAAACCAGTAATGTTACAAAACACACGCGTTAATAATCAAGGATTCTATAAGTGTTTTGTTTATGGCTTTGTATTTATATGTACATATGGATGAGCTGTAGTACATTTTGGTTTGCTTTGAGAAAACAAATTTTAAATTGCTGGTGGGGTATTTTCTCCAAGCTATTTTAAATGGAAAAACAGACCTTTCTGAGAAAACAAGAGTATTTTTATGAGTTTCTTCTTCCTGCCAGTAAAGCCTGAATGTGACAAGGACTGGGGAAAACAGAAATTTGTCAGAAGGCACAAAGCTTTGCATTGTCTCAAAGGGGCTTTTTTGCTTCCTCTTGATTTGGGAAATAGTTGTTAATCGCTGTCTAATTTTCATTTTAATTAGGCCATATTGATAGAACTCGATTTCATATGAAAGACAAACACAGACACTGAACTTCCTGCAACAGTTTTGAGCAAAAATTGGAACCACAGGAATAAACACAAACACACGAGTGTTTACACAATCAGAGTCTTAAAAACTAATGAGCAGTGAATAAACCAGAACTCTACCTGACCAGACTGGGACCTGGTGAAGTAAAAATCCCAGTGGTTCATGAGATTTTTCTGCTGGTCAGCTTCCCACATGGAGCCTGGTGTTTTCTGCAATAAAGCTCAGGCTCTCTGGTGCCCAAATTAATCAGTTGTTTCTGCTGCTCCTGTGAACTCCTGCTGCAGCCTCTGCCTGCAGAGAGCACAGGGAGCTGCTGGGGTCACAGGTATTGCATCCACCAAAGGAATACTCACTGTTGTTTACAGATATGTGTGTCTGAGTCCAGGGGAATAACGTTTATCTCCCATCTGAGATGAAGAATTACATCCTTTGTGAGTTGACTCTGGTCTGTGAGTAAACAAGGAGACTTGTAAACTAACTGGTTTTTGTTGGGAAATTTTTTCGCCATATGTAGCAATTAAAGGTGATTTATCCTTTTTTTTTCCACCTCAGATTTTAGAATGTTTCAGGTCAATTTCTTGGTAAAGCGAATTGGAGAATATAGTACATATTTTAGCACAAACCAGCCTCTGTTATTTTTTTTCTAAACAACAAAAAGACTGACAAAACTGGATTCCAAAAAGTCTCTGTAAGCATACATGTAGCCTTTGGAAGGGTCCTACTTTGTAACAATTCTGTAATAAATGAGAGAAGCTGCAGACACATCAACAACACAAAGCCCTTGAGTTTGTGTTTCTCTGTGGTTTGTATAACCTGTACTATAAGTGACAGGGTCCCCAAACCCTTGAAAATATTTCCAAATAAGCAAGGAGATGTTTGAAAACATGGGCTAACTCTAAACACCTTCGATGAAGACACTAAAGTTGTGCAAGTTCTATGAAAATGAGGGGAGTACAGAAGAGACAGACCTTGCTATAAGTCACTCATTATGGGTGTTGGGAAATCAGGGTGGACACAACTGCTGGAAATCATATTTCATTAGTTCTGCTGCTCAGGCTTCTTGAGTTTTCTATGTAGGTCAAAGCTTTTCATAATCAAGAAGCTGAGTCTTAGCTGCTTCTTTAGTCTGGATCTGAAAAGCAGTGGAGGTAACACTGCCCTCGGACCAAGACATTCTCAGTTCAGGGACAAGACAGCACAGAAAGCTCTGCCTCGAATGTGTGACCTGATTTCCAGAGGGTTTGTGAGCCCATATGCTTCGATGGGTGCTCAGTACTTCTGGTGCCTTTCAATTTCTAAATATGGACTCGGAAAGCCTAATTTTAACCACACACTTTTGGAAAGTGTTGGCAATAGTTTAAAGAGACTGTCTAGCCTAGCACGCCTTGCTGCAGCAGACTGCTCCGAGTGATTTATATATTCCTGGTGCTCTCTGGCTCTGATGCCTTTTCAGTGCCTTACAGCTGTTGCATTTATGCAGCACTCTTTATCTTGACCTTAGCCCTTGGATTTCTCAGCTATTCTACTCTCTTAACATCTGGGCCTGAAAGGTCACTAATTTAGCTTATGTTTCCCCGCTGTGGGTGCCATTGGGTTGAGTGGGTACATTTTGAAAAATAACACTCTGTTGGTGGGCTGCCTTTGAGAAGGGCTCTCTCCCCTCAGCATCCTTGTGCTGCCTTCTCCCACTGCAGCAGCTCCAGGTCATGCAGCATCTGCCCTGGAGAGCATTGGAGTGTACTTGTTGGATCCTTCTGTGCTAAAGCAGCACCCCGGGCATGCTTTTAATGAGAGCTGAGATTAAATTGCTTTTGCAGCTTGCCTGGAGATTAAGGAAGGGAGGTTTATTTGTGCTAACGCCCCTTTAATGCATCTCCAAAGACCATCATAAACATCTTCTGGACTGTAAAAGGAAAATATGTATCCAAAGGTTGTGGTAAATTATGAAATTCTGGCATGGCTAATAAAAATTGTATATCAATGAGTTAACATTTAGTGAAATGTTAGATGATGTGAAACCAGACCTGGCTTCGCTTCAAGCCCAGGTCACTAATGTCACTTGGAGAAATTATGAGAATTTCCATTAACTTTTAACTGGCAGACCTCCCAATCTACTTCACATCTATACATTTTTAACACCCCATGGGCAATACAAAGTGTCATTTCTCACATCTGAGAGCCGGACAATATTGCAGAGCCACTCTGCATACCAGAGGCTACTTCAGAAATTAACAGGTCAGATCTCTCATTGATTTTAATACAGAGCTGTTTGTGGCAATGTCTTGGTTATAGAAACTGAGGACTGATTTGGGCTTCCTGTCAAAGCCAGCACAGCAGGACAGAGCTTTAAAACTTGGGGAAAGAGCACAAGAATGTTAAATCAAACAGATTCTAGACATCAAGGGCCAATTTCAGCTAGAGTTTAGAAAATGCTGAAACTGGTTCACTACACAATCCCTGAATTGGGAGCCTCAGAACAAAGCTGTGACAATGCTTTGGGAGGGGGACACTCATAGAACTTTTAAGCTATTATCTCAAATGCACTCTGTTCCCTATTTTCCCCATAACCCCCCTTTCTCCTCCTGCCCATTTGCCTTTACACACTTGCCAACAGCCAACTTGTTTTGAAACTCAAACAAGTTGGTCTGGAAAGGACTTTCCATTAAAGCCTAAGAATTGGAGCAGACTTAAAAGTGGCTGGTAGTATTTTCAGAAAAGAGGTATTTGGCAAGTCTTTAATGTCATGCTTGCCTAGAACTGCTCTCCTCTTTAATTAACTCAGTAAAAATCCTCTTGTTACTGCATTTTATTTGCTTAAACCACTACAGAAAAATAAATGCATAGAAACCAGATTAATAAATCCATAGAAATGCGCTGTTGTTTACAGTGATGCAGCAGAGCACCAAGTTCCCTGTACATAATTCAAGCCCCTGGCAACAAAGCCATTTGTGAAAGCCCCCTGTTTTGACACAAACATAAAGGTGGAGTATCCTCAGAGTGAAGCACAGACTGTGGTTTTCAGCTCATCTTCTCCAGGAAGCCTTGAGGTGGCTATTAATAATTGAAGTTCAAAGCGGTGTCCAGGATTTCTCAGGCTCCAGGCACACTCAGCCTCCTGGGATGTGTCTGCTGCAGAGCCTGACCCGTGGCTGCCGTGCTGGGAACGCGCGTCCCAGAGCCCGGGGTGCAGCTGCAGCCCAGCTTTTAACTCTGAAGGCCCCACTGCTCCAGACAAAACGGTTACAGCTGCACCAAAGGGGTGCCAGTGCCTGTGACAGGGAATCATTACAGGCAGGTTTTCACCCCTCAGTCTCAATAAGCCAGTGATCCGTGACGACAGCAGTCCTGCCTGAACGTGGCTCAGTGCTCGTGCTGAGTGATGCTGAGGAGCTGTTTGCACAAACACTCCCTGAGGTGGCCAGGCAGCAGAGCAGGGCCAATGTGGTACCCAGCCCCTCCCAAGCCCTTCTAAGGCCCTCTGCAAAGAGGGAAACATTTCCTTAGCTCACCAAATTGATGTCCTGACATTTGCTTTAAGTACCTTCTCCTTCCCTCAGTCTATGACCTTTCCCTTCCTCGCATGGCTGTTGCCCTCCTCTGCTGGCCAAGAAGCCCCACAGAGCCACTACCAGCCCCAGCTCCCTGTCCTGGCCATCCGTGTTGATCAACCCCTGGCTCTGCTGGTCCTCCCTGGGCATGGAGCTGTCGGGATCTCTAGCTCGTCAGAGTTACTCCGAGAAAAGTTCTAAAGTTTCTTTTCTCAGCTCAGTGCCTGAAGAAGGAGTCAGAGCTCTTCATTTCTTGGTCTCAAGGTTGTTTATTTTATCTTATCTATAAAAAGTTTTCTCCTGCCCTGCCCAGGTCAGCCCAGCAGGACAGTTCCAGGCACTCTGCCTGCCCCCAGGGCGGTGTTATGTCTTTATACTAAAAACTACGTGTACAATGTTTACAATTACTTTCTAATACCTATCACCTATGTTAGACAGTGAGCTTCTACTCTAAACCAATCTGTAAGTGCCAACATCACAGCAGAAGATGGAGGCCAAGAAGAAGAAGGAGAAAGGCTGGACACACCCAGATCCCTTCATCTTGCCTCCTGAACCCCCATATCAGAAACTCTAAAATCTACTTTTCCACCTCGTGATAACTTCACTGTTATTCTACTTAAACTGCTGTGGCTTGCTGATCTTCATCTAAGGTTGGTAATTTGCTCCATGGGTCATAATCAATCCCACAGGTGTTCTGGGCTCTGTGCCAGGGCTTCTGAGCCCCCTGGCAGGGGTCCTGGGTGTCCTGGCCAGTCAGAGGGATGTTCTGTGTTCCCACATGGAGCAGGCCATGGGAGCCAGCACAGGGTGGCACAAGCCATGGCACAGCACTGGGACAAAAGCAGTCATTTCCAGCCACCACTGTGACTGCACTTCTCTCCAGCAGGACGCAAAGCAGCCTGGATTAAAGCAGGAGGCGAGAGCAGTAGATCATCTGGCTGTAATTTCCCCCAGGACTGATGTGAGGACTGCAGTGAGATGCACTAGTGGCGGCACATTAGCACTGCCACGGGCTCCTGGAGCTCAGAACATTCCTCACACTGGCCATTTACCCAGCCGGGCATGCAGGGAGGGAGCCCCTGCTCCGGCAGGGTGGGAGGAGTGGAGCCAGCCCCAGCCGGCATTCGGACTGGGAACGATGTGATGGGCTGAGTTTAGTGGTGCATGAAGAGTTCACTTAAAGATGGACAGAAAAGGGAGGGGGGTGTGTGAAAAACAATGCTCACTTTCAAAAAGTTCAAAAGCTTTATTAAAACCATATCAAAAATACAACAGAAGACTGAATAGAGAAAATACTTATGCACTGGGAGCAAAAGATTTTTTCCCACCTTGTGCTCACCCACACCATGGAGGTTTCCCCTTTTAACCCTTTAGCTCCCCCAAAGTTCTGTCCACGGACTCCTCCTTCCCTGCCCAGTGCTGGAGATCCCTGCCTGACACCTTGATTGGAGCTCAGGGGCTGCCACAGGAACGAGTGACCCTCCCAAATGTCCCCAACCCAGGGCACCCCTGAGAACAGCACAAGGGGGGGAAAACACAACTATAAATCTATAAAACTGCTCCTAACATACATACAGGATATTTGCCTTTTTATTTAGAGATTCAACCATCACATTACTCATCTATCACAGGAGGAAAAAGGGGATAAAAGATGCAAAGCTGGAGGTAGCAGATAAGAGGGGTGATAAGAGAGGGAAGGAAGTTGAATCTAAGTAGAGAAAGCCATGCACTGGGAATTCAAATGAGGGACTGGACTGGATAGAAAACCAACGGGGCTTTATCTAGAGATTGATAAAAGAGAGATTAAAACAAATGCTCAAAGGTAAATATGTGTGTTTAGAAACATGGGGAACTGTAGGGAGAGAAGACATTGCTCTGACATACCCAGTTCACCCTCAACAGTGTGAGTTTTCCAAGTTGTCTTGGCCAAGAGGAGAAGAGCAAAGATGAGGTGCTGGAACAGAGCTGGAACTGACAGAGAAGAATGGGTGTGAGAGCAGTGATGGAAAACAGGCAGGGACAGCACTACCAGGGAGCAAAGGCAATTTTGTCTTGTAACCATGTGCTCACTCAAGCTTGACAGAGAAAGAAGAAGAAAAATACATTCCTGTTATAAAAATTCCTGTGTGGGTAAATCACACTGCAAACTCCATGGTGAGTGTTTGGTGTGCCCAGGCTCGGCTGCCAGCTTTCCTGAGCTCAGGCTAGTCTCTATTCCTTCTCTGTAAACTGTGGCTGATGCTGCTGCCCTCCAGCCTTTGCCTCTCTGACCTTTGGTGATGGCCGTGCTGGGGCTGTGCTGCTACATCTGCAGGTAACATGAAAATCATCCCTCTAAATTAACAGTATTTGAGGATGGTAAAGACTGGAGATGCCAATGGTGCTTTATCTAAGTTTGGCCCCAGTCTAGTGAAGCTAAAATGGCTTTTGTGATTTTAAATATAATTTTTGCCACTGTGTACCATGTCACAGATATGAAGGTTCCTGGGAGATGAGGTAATGAACTAATGTGGGAGCTAATGAAGGTCATCTTGAGAGAGCAGTAAGAGTAATGCCTACTGCTGGGAGACTTCTCACCGGGAACCCTCAGACTTCAGCACTTTCCAGTCTAAATAAGATGTATGCCTCCCTGACCTTGTCTTCTCCAATGTAAACTCAGAGCAGGATGTACTTAGAATAAAGATAAATAAGGCCTTACCCAAATAAAACACTCGTCTGCAGAAACAAATCTCCTCCAAGCAAGAGAGGGAAGGGAAGCAGAAACCGATGCTACTCTACTGGAAAAAAAATATATGTTAGAGGGATGAAGGAACATAATATCTGCTTCAGAGTGCAGTAAAAGAAAATGCAACTTAAGGTTGAAGGTGCTATTGTAAAATCTTGGGAGTTTTATTAATTAAGTTGTATAAGATGCAGCATTTAATTTCTCTACTTGAACTTTGTGTTTGAAGATACTCTGGATACAGCAAAGTGCAGTGCAGGATCCGACACCCACCTGGGTTGGGACAATCTGGCTGGGCAGAGACCTGCCCTGGGAGAAGGGCTTGGGGTGATGGGTGATGGAAAACCCCACGCTGAGCCCTCAGTGAGTGATCCCAGCCCAGAAACCAACGAGTCCTGGGCTGCATCCAAAGGAGAGTGGCCAGCAGGTCCAGGGAGCCGTCGATTCTCCCCCTACTTGCTCTTGTCAGCCCCAGCTGGAGTCCTGTGCACAGTTCAGTGTCCCCAGAACGGGAAACACATGGAACTGTTGGAACAAGTCCAGAGGGGGCCATGGGAGCACTGGAGCACCTCCCTATGGAGACAGGCTGGGAGAGCTGGGGCTGCTCAGCCTGGAGAAGAGAAGGTTGTGTGGAAACCTCTCAGCACCTCCAGGGCCTGAATGGGCTACAGGGAAACCAGAGAGGGACTCTACATCAGGAACTGGAGTGACAGGACAAGGGGAATGGGTACCCATGGAAAGAGGGGAAATTTAGGTCAGGTTTTAGGAAGAAATTCTTCCCTGTGAGGTGATGAGACTGGCACAGGGTTCCCAGGGAGGCTGTGGATGTCCCAGCCCTGGCAGGGTTCAAAGCTGGGTTGGGTAAGGCTTTGAGCAGCCTGCTCTAGTGGGAGGTGTCCCTGCCATGGCATGGGGGGTTGGGATTAGAGGACCTTTAAGGTCCCTTCCAACTCCTTAAAATTCTATGATTCTATGATTTTTCCCCTAGATGTGCAATAGACAAGTGCAGCTGATCTTCGGGGGATAGATGCAAAACCACAACTTTCTGAAAACAATTACAAGGAACCTGCACCATTGGAACAAAGTGGAAGAGAGAGGGAGGTTACCGGGGACAAGATTCCCGGTTCAGCTTCTTGTAACTACAGCCCTTCTGCAGCTCATGGCTGGGAGTGGTCAGGTGAGATCTGGTTTTCACTGTGAGGGTGGGCAGGCCCTGGCACAGGTGCCCAGAGCAGCTGTGGCTGCCCCTGGATCCCTGGCAGTGCCCAAGGCCAGGCTGGACAGGGCTTGGAGCAGCCTGGGACAGTGGAAGGTGTCCCTGCCATGGCAGGGGTGGGATGGGCTGAGCTTTGAGTCCCTCCCAACCCAAAGCATGTTGTGATTCCTTGATTCTCCTCCATCCAGCACAGCAGAAGGAGGTTGGTGTGCTCCTCTGAGCTCTCTGTGCAGGCAGCACTGGGGCTGTGGCTCCCAGGAAGGATTAGGTCTGAGCCCCACATTTTTAACACCACATCCTAGTGAGGAAGCTGAGGGGCAGTCACGAAGCAAGGAGGAATGATTTGTATTACAAATGACGATGTGAAAAGGGGTGGAGGAGCCCTGTAAAAATGTAAATGTGCCATTTGCATAATTGGGCAGCCAGGATTAAATGAAGCACAGAGAAGGATAAGGATTACATGGAGGGACAGAGAAGGGAAATAAGAGCAGCAAGAGAGAAAACACTGCAGATAGATAGAAAATCTCAGATAAGCGAGAGCAAAGGGAGAAGCTGCAATACTCAAAGGCAGCGAAAAGAGAGGGAGCTGAGAGGAGCAGTGGTGTGTGTTACTAATCCAGGCAGTATCTGAGCTGGCTAGGAAGTGTGCAAATTAATTTTAAAAGGAGCTTGAAATCAAAGGGGAGTGTCAGCTGGGCATTAAACATCCCCTTTAGTGGTGACCTTGAGAGCCTGGACCACCAGTACCTAACAACCAAACACATCACTCCTGAACACTTCCTTCACATCTCATCCATAATTAATTTTGCCTTTGATGAAGGGTCATTCTCCACCAGGATATTTGTCAGCTGTCAAAATCACCCAAGTGGTGGCCTCTGACAGCCTTCTTGCTGTCTCCTGCACCAGGGCAGTGGTGGTTGCTGTCTCCACTCAGCTTTTCACAGGAGCTGTGCTTCACTGCCTGGTTGGACCAGCAAGGTCTCAGGCACTGGCACTGCTCAGCAGTGACCAACATTCCAAGCAGTCAATCATCCAATCTCCCCTTGCTGCCACAATTCCTCCACAAGTCACTCCAGGTCAAGGAGCCTTCCAAACTCTGTGCAACCAGCCTGAAGTCCTTCTCCTTACCCACTCCTAAAGCTCCTGGGGGCTTGCTTCCCTCTGCCTTGTTCATACAGGGGAGATGGTTGTGGCCAAGCCGAGCCCAGAGCCAGCCACATTCCACACAAAGCCACATGGAGAGGCAAATACACAATACTCCTTTAAGATTTGTTTTGTGTGAGTGCCTGAGGGCAGGAATTGCACTGTGCTTGCTACTGTGCACATGTAAAACAGAGTGTTTGCAGCCCTAGAACACTTGCTCTGATAAGAAGGAGAGGGAGGGAGTGGATGCAGGCAGGGGAGTGAGAAGAGCAAGGCAGGATGGGGCTGTGGTGCGGCAGCAATGGAGGCACCCACTCTGTCCCTGCAAGGGGAATCTCTGTGGGAATCTGGCCCATGGTGCTTTATTAACATTTATTAACATTTGTTAACATTTATGAATATTTATTAACATTTATTAATATTTATTGACACAGTGCTTTATTAATTTATTCTATTTATTATTGTTTTATTTTCTCTATTGCCAGAACATAACTGGTTCAGGTGACTCAGCTCAGAGAGGGTAAGAAGAAAAGATGATGGTGGATGTAGGTGTTCAGAGGGAGATTGGTTTGCCCATGCACTGTGCAGAAAATGCAGAGTCTCTCTTAAATGTGTCCCTGGTTGGTTTGTTTCTTCACACTCTAAACTTGGATTCAACAAAAATAAAACCTGCTGCTTGACAGCTCTTTAAAGGGTGATGGAAGGAGAAGATGGGTGAGGGAACCTCTTTTGAAAAAGGTAAAGATCTGTTCTGTTTTTACTAGAAGTGTTACGGCATCCTTGCTGAGAGCTGAGAGTAAACTCATTGAGTGAAACCTTCCAGGTGGGATGTGGGGACAATTTGTCCTGACTGGCTGTTGCCTCTGCAGTTACTTTTCTGCAGGTCAGTGCTTTGCCTGGGTGATGATGACAGCTCCCACCTTGTCCCACCATGTGGGGTTTCTGTCCCCAGGCTTTTCCCATGGGCTGCAGTGATTCAGTCAAAGCACTCACATGTTAATTCTTCAGTGGGGTCTCTCAAGAAATGCATTATCCAACTCCAGGACTTTATCCAGTATTATCCAACTTCAGAAGGGAGAAGCTAGGTGAAGGTTTAATAGAGGAAAATGTGAGTCCAGACACAGAAGTGAAAATAGGTGTCAACAAAAAACATCACCACAATGCTTCACACACTCAGATTGTAAATCTCTTCCTATTGCAGTTACTCAAGTCTCTTATTTTATGTAGTGTCACATTTAATTTATTCTCCAGCTATCACAGAATTTCAGATGCAGGAGGAACTGAACTCCTAATAAAACTGTAACAAGAATAAAAAACCCCAGACAGGCCTTCATTAACCCCCAGTGAGAAACAGAGCTTGAGGGGGAGGGAAGGGATATTAGAGAGAGGGCAGAAGAGGAGAAAGCACAGCCCTGTTCAACTTGGGTACTCTTTATGAACCACTTGGTTTTTGCCTTATTCTTTCTCTTTTTTTCTCTTTTTTCTGTTCTTTCTACAGGCAGGCAGCATTGCCAGTTAAGTAAAGCAAGTAGAAAGATTGACATTGCAAATCAATAAATCTGAAAGAGCTGGCATTTGTGAATTTGATGTCATTTATATCATTCAGGATTCTTCAAAGTATATAATCTCACTCAATTTTGAAAATACTGTCTTCTGTCAC
The DNA here is from genome assembly GCF_028769735.1 of Zonotrichia leucophrys gambelii. Taxonomy (NCBI): domain Eukaryota; kingdom Metazoa; phylum Chordata; class Aves; order Passeriformes; family Passerellidae; genus Zonotrichia; species Zonotrichia leucophrys. Next base: position 2,366,482 of record NC_088188.1, on the reverse strand, counting down.
AGTTTAATTAATCTTGTACTCCCACGGGTTGTAATTTTGATTGTCTAAAATGTACAGTATTGTGCTTGGAGATTATTTTTGTTATTGTTATATTGCCACTGGCTCTTGATTTTTACATCATTATTGCTTATGACATCAACAAAAGTCCAGTCTTGGCTTTCCCCAAATTTTGATTGTTTCAAGGTTAGTAATTTTTATTCATTTATTCCCACTATTACAGCACTCCCAAGCTCTGGAAGGATCAGCTTGTCTCCTCAGGAGCATCCAGCTCTTTGGAGGAAGAAAGTTTCTCTGCTGAGTCTCTCCAGAAGCACTGTGAGCTGCAGAGGCAATGGCAGCGTTCCCAGTGCTCCCACACACTGACAAAAAGGGGTGTTCTAGATTCTTACAAGAGAGGTTTCCTGGTTTTTCTTCAAGATAAAATTGTGCGGAATAATCTTTTCTACTCTGTGGGAAAAATGATTAATCAGTCAATAAATCCTCTTGTGAAAACTTTGTTATTCACAACCTCAGTGTAGACAAGCTACCAAAACTGGAGCTGTGTTTACAGCCCACTGATGGAGAATTGCTCCTGGAAAACAACAGCTCCTTCCATGGACAGCAATGGCTGAAGTGTTTCTGGAAGAGCTTCCTGGCAAAATGCAACATCTCATACTGCCTATGAGGATTTGAATAATGAAAAAGAAAAAAAAAAACCCAACATAATAATTTGTTTGACCCAAACCTCTTTGTAATACAGATCTTCAGGATCTTATGCAGCTCTGCACTGTGCTCAAAACAGCTATTAGCTCTCATTTGTATGATGAGCACAGCAAATCCTCCCCAAATTTTCTACTAACTCTGTGAACAAAGGATTAATTTTCTAAGGCTTGACATAGGTAAATTGATTTCATATCCATTTCAAAAATCAGTCTTTAAAAAAATGGATTTTCAGTAATTACTGATATAGATATTTCATACGCTCAAAACTCTGAAATCCAGATTTTCTAAAATCAAGGCAACAACTAGCAAAATTACAGGGCTGATTTATGAAAACTATGTTATTGAACAACTGATTGTGAAAAGATGTGATTTGTATACTACATACTATAGGCTTGTAAAACTATTTTTCAAAGTGCTGAAGGCTAATGTCTTTTTCCAATTATTATTTAAAAGCTGAGATTACTGAACAGCCACTTGTCTTCAGCTGCTCTCATTCTAGAAATATTGGAGTTGGACAACAAATAGTGTAAGTAAGAGCCAGTCATATCCTACTTTACAAAGCCAAGATCTCATTGAAACTGCCTGTTTCATTTTTAGTTGAAACTATCAGAATGACTAAATGAAGGTGTTGAACAAAAGTAACAACTTATGGTTGTAAAAGGACCAAAACCAGACTGGATAAAACTCATGCTTCTCCTGAGGTAATAGCAATCGAAGAGATACCCTGGCCACTCACAGTCTTTCAGCAAAGGTGTGCACTGCATTTTCTCTGATGGACTTCTTACTGCAGTGAGGGGATCATAGAATCATAGAAGCACAGACTCATTTAGATTAGAAAAGACCTCTAAGGATCATTGAGTCCAACCTTTGACCAATCTTCACCTTGTCAATCAGACCAGAGCACTGAGTGCTACATCTGGTTGTTTCAATTGAAAAAGAAATATCCAGTTGTTTCTTGAACATCTCCAATAATTCAGCCTGGACTGTGGGTCCAGCCTGTGCCTATTTCTACACTGAAAAAATTTGCTTCAGATCAATTACACAGATTCAAATACTGAAATCCCTGGAAGTGTTTATAGACAAGTTGGACGGGGTTTGGAGCAACCTGTTCTATGGAAGGTGTCCCTACCTTCCAGGGTGGGAGTGGGATGATCTTTAAGGTCCCTCCCAATCACACCAGTCTGGGATTCTCTGAAATGGGATTTCTCATGGCAGCAAGGTTAAACTGATGCAGAATAGCTTTTACCATAACCTAGTTTTAAATGCTTGGTGCTACACACCTCACACATACAGCAGCTTCCTGACTGCCATCCTGAGTGCAGGAGGAGGCACATTTTCCCCTCCAGCTGTGGTGCTGGACACCACAAACACCACTTAGCCCCTTGGGAGGTGCTGGGCAGAGGAGCTGGGATGCCTTCCCTTCTGGGCTGCAATCCATGCCCATGGCTGAGGGCAAGACAGACACAGCAGAGTGGGCAGTGCCCCACAGTCCCAGAAATGCTGCGCCAGAAGCTGACATTGCTCAGGAAGCATCTGGAGAGCAGCTCAAAGTTTGCTGCCTGGAAAGGCCTGTGCAAGCCCAGCTGCTCTGTGTTAAACCCCCGGCCTGCAGACAGCTGCACCATCTCTTTCCTGAGCTGTTGCCCATGAATATTGCATCCATTTGAAATGCTGAGCCCAGTGACAATCGTATTTCACACTCCTGCATTTGTACTTCCCTTTATATTAATATGTTAATAATAAATAAAGAAATAAGACTTTCTGCTAAAACCCCTAACATTTCTTCAGCAGTGCTATAAATATGGCTGTAATCTCTGAGCCTGTGAACTTGCTTAAAGACCAGAGGAGTTATCAAAGGAACCCCTGTAACTCTGCTTTTCTGTTTGATTAATTTTAGTTGAAAAGAGGTCCCAACATTTAGCTGCCAGAACACTATTAGTGTGACCCAAGCAAAAACAAGAGAAGAAAAGTCATGGTGGGAGTTCTGAGAAGCTGATAAGATATTGAGATTCCATATGTTTAAGCATGGAGACAAGTGCACGTATTAAATACCAGTGAAGGAAGAAAAGAAGCCAAATCACTGCAATCTAAGTGTGTGAAATGTGAAAAGCAGAAAGGAAAATTGCAAATCAATACACAGGGAAACGAAAAGAGAATTGAGGATAAAGCAAAAGCAGATAGAAAACAAGAAGAAAAAAAACCTCCAAGAGTCAACAAATTGGGATCTTGTCAAGATAACATTGTCAGGCTACTGAGTCATGTTCTGATTTTGCAGCTGGCTGAAATAATAAAGCCCTATTAAGTTGAGATGTTAGAAAATATGTTTCCTACTGGAAGTGTGTCTAGCATTTCCATACTCTGGTTTGTTGTGGCATTCCCAGAAAAATCCAGTGCATGCAGTACCAGCCATTGGTTCATGGGCAGGCCCTGGCACAGGGTGCCCAGAGCAGCTGGGGCTGCCCTGGATCCCTGGCAGTGCCCAAGGCCAGGCTGGATATTGGGGTCTGGAGCAGCCTGGGACAGTGGGAGGTGTCCCTGCCATGGCAGGGGGTGGAATGAGATGATCTTTAAGGTCCTTTCCAACCCAAGCCATTCTGGGGTTCTATGATTCTATGAGTGTGCAATGGCTGGCCTGAATGATCTTAAAGGTCTCTACCGCCTCAACTTGTTCTGTGGTGTCCCAGGGCTGGGACACAGCTCTTCTGTGGAAGGGACCTTCAAAGGCTGGTCCTTGGTCCACATACTACTGTGACTTTCTAAGGTGTGTTGTAAAGGTCTATGCACCATTCTTTCATGATCTAATGGCCCATATTTGCTTATGATTCAGCTATTGCTGCTATTACTTGATTTGGGACAGATGATAGAAGCAATGGCCCCAAGCAAGAACCACTGCTTGCACAAGTACATCCACCTCAAGGGGGTCATGATCCCCTCTCTGTGGTGTTGGAGACATCTGACCAACCCATACAGCTGGAACTTGCTGTTTTCCTTTGTTACCTCAACTATGCCCTTACAAGCAATAATCCTTCCTCTCCTATTTTCCTCCCCTTCCCCCTTCAATTATCCATGGCATTTGTTTTTTAACAGGGAGATTTTTTTTTTTCTGAGAAATTACAAGTAAATTTCAGTTCAGGAAAAAAAAGCTATGTTGGAAAGTGAAAGAGTAATTTTAGCAAGTGGCATGGAGAACAGAAGAAAATGTCAAATCAAGGGATTTGAATTTTAAAAGGCAACAACACTCTGACAGCAAAAGGAGAAGATGAAAATAAGGTGCATCAGACCAGTGAAATTATAAACTAGTTTCTGCCCAATCAAACTCTTTCTTCAATGGACCCTGATGCTCCTTGTTTATTTAACTATTTGGTGTTTTCCTCATATAACAGTAGGTTACACTCCTGGAAGTTTTATGTCTCAAAGAGCTTTGCCTGAAAAGAGGCAGGAAGAATGCAAAGAGAAAGTGGTGAACTGGCTATGCAAGAGAAGACGACTGGAGCAAAATGCTGGAGTGATTATGGCTGGTGATTCTTAAAGATGATATTCTAAACTTGTCTTGGTGAGCTGGATGCCTACGAAAATTCCTACAGATTGTATCCAAATTGTCTGACTCTGGAAGCCTCTGCTCACCACAGCCCTCCATGCCTGAGGCAGCTTGTCCTCAGAGCCACAGCCTTGGCTCACCTCTGCTCCTGTGAGTGGAGTCAAGGCACTTTGCAAACAGGGAAATTAATTCCATCCCTGTTTCCACGGCCATCTGAGTGAAGAACAAATGACTGGAGTAATTTGCACACCATTATTCATGACATGTGTCAGAACCAGAGCCAGAAAACAGATCATAAATCTCCTGATGTTGCTCTTCATCTGATCTTCCAGTCCTGCTGCAAATTAAAGGCAAAGAGAATCTTGCAACTGAACCCATGAGGAGCAGACCCAGGATTTTCATAAGGATTCAGGGAAACAAGGGAGAGGTTATTCCCTGGAAAGCAGAATGCTGTCAGCATGAGGTTCTGCTCTGCATTGTGCAGTGCTCCAGCCCAGAACTGGAAGATGGTGATCAAGACTGGATTTAAAGTCTATTAAAACAGTGGGGATTTCTTCTTTGACTTCTCTGGGCTGGTTGGTCTTCAGTGCACTAAAAGAATTGCTACACGAACAAGATGTGCATGGAGATTGTGGGAATGATGAACAAGAGGCAGGATATTATAGAGCAGCTTCTCCTCTGAAACACAGTGTCTGAACTCAGCCTTTTCTCATGAATGGATAATGAAGTGGCCATATTTTTTTTTTAGCTTTACTTAAAATTGTCTACTAGTTGAACACTCTTTTGAGCCTTTTAACACTTCTAAAATTTGCTGCAGCAATGATTTCTTTTCTTTTTTGTTCTTTTCAGGATACAGGAGCCAAGATGGTCTTGGTGTTTCAGTAATTATCTCTGTTTATGTACATGAGGTGTAATTCCATCTGTGAAATGAATACGAGGTGAATATTTAACTCATACAAGTTTTGTTACATGAACTTCTGGGGTAGGTGCGTGCATTAATTGCCAAGATGTTGATTGATTAAGTAATCTTTCTTGTGTTCTTAGCTTTGTTTACCCTTTGTTTACTCAGTTCTGTGGTCAGTTCTGACAATAGAGAACCTCAGAGCAAGGAGGAGCTCATCAGATCACAGAAGGGCTTCACACATATGGTAAGTCTTGTGCTGGTAAACTAGTGTTGGGCTGGCAGCCTAATGAAAAGATTTATTGTTCTGTCACCACCACAGCTTTGTGTGAGTCCAACATCTTCTTCTGCTAAGAAGAGTAGCAATGCACTGATGACACTGGTATGTTTGGTGTTTAGTCTTTAGGATCTTTATCCCCTCACTGGGAACTTCCCCTGCAGTATGACCACAATGCTCATTGCAGCCAGAAATGATTTCTGCAATAATGTTGTTTTCAGGAAAACCTCAAAGCTGACCAATGCTGATGCAAATCACTTACCTGCAGTGGCATTTCTTATGGATCTTTGCAACCCTGACTCTTTGGGGCAGAGCAGAATTTACAACAACCTGCAGAAACTGGTTAGAATTGTTATTTAAAACCAAGAAGTGTTACAGTTTTATTGTTAATATCAGGGGGGAATATTACTTGCAAGCCTGTGCTTTGATTTTTCTTCTGTCTCCTGACGCAACAAGCTCACAGAAGAATTCACAACCCTCTCAAATTACTTATTACAACTATGACTTATTCCAAAATCCATTTTGAGCATAGCTGAAAAGTGTAGTTAATACTGCTGCTGTAGTTTCTATCTTTTTCCATATAAAGTTAGGGCTTGATTTTATGTGTCATCCTCAGTGGGTATATATTTGCATAGCTCTGTTGACATCAATAATGCTATATTGATTTATGCTGCTTGTGCCTGCCTCATTATTATTTTTGATTTTTGTTCAAGGAGCATGGTGTATTTTCAAATTCATGGAAGATAAAAAGGGATTGCCTTCTCAGAACAGAATATATACAGTGTCTGCTGATGGGATATTTTAGATTTGGGCAAGCAAACAATGAGACATTATCAGTGAAGTTCTGTAAATATCAAGGCTGCTTGTACACTATCTGCAGAATATTATCAGATCTGTAGGTTGGGCACAGGGTGCCCAGAGCAGCTGTGGCTGCCCCTGGATCCCTGGCAGTGCCCAAGGCCAGGCTGGACAGGGCTGGGAGCAGCCTGGGATAGTGGAGGGTGTCCCTGCCATGGCAGGGGTGAACAAGATGAATTTTTTGGTCATTTCCAACCCAAACCATTCTGGGATTTTTAAAGGTGCCTTAGATTTCCAGTTATCTTTAATAGTTGAAAAGATTTGGTGTCCCATGACACAAGGCTGCCAGTCATGATTTATTGCTTACAAACAAACAAACCTGCTTTTCCAGAGATGGCTGAAATCTCCATTTCTCCAGAACAAAGTGGCCATGAACAAGATGCAAGAAAGCACAGGTAGAAGGATATAAAGACTCGAAAAAATGAGATTAAAAACCCAGGAATGGGAGGGCAGGAAAATATGTTCATTCCTCCCTGGAGGGAGAGGCTGCATCATTGTAGGAGCAGCAGCCATACCACATCTTGCAGGACTGTGAGAAAATGCCTCCACCCCTTGTCTCACTCATTTGCTCATGAACATGCCTTTGGGTCTGAGTGCAGGAAAAGGTGAAAAATGGCTGGAAATACACAATATAATCCACAGAGGAAAGGACTTTACTGCCCTTTATATCTACAGAATATGCCAAACTAGCTGAGGATAATCTAAGTCCTCTGCCTGAATCTCAGGGCACTCCTGTAAAGACAGGATCTTCCTAGGCACTTTCACAGACCTATGATCATGTATTCACAGTTACAGAGATTATACCAAGAACAAGAAAACCTCATTGTGTCTGAGATCACCTTCCAGAAGAGATTGTAATGTGTCAGTAGCCCACCCAGCCAGGACAGGACTATCCTCCTCCCAGATCTCAGCACAGGTAAGCACACTGGCCAGAGGACTTCTCAGTGCCCAAGTTTGTGATGTGTTAAAATTGCAGATTTCTTCTCCTTCTGTTTTCTGGGACTTTCCATCAATTTTCCTTCTCCCTTTTTCTTTTCTCTGCACTGCACTTTCAGATGGAAGCATCTGGATCGAAGAGAATTATCTCTAAACAACAACTTGAGCTGTAGTACATTTTCAAAGACTCAGGTTTTATTAGTCACAGAAGACCTTGTAAAAGTTTGCTTGGGATCATTTTTAACAGCAAACAACAATCCTTCCCCCATCAGCCAATGAAAAACAACCCAAGCCTCCCCCCAACTCCTGCACAGATATGTCTTACAGAAATACAACAATTCTGGAGATGCCTAAGTGACATTTTTGCCAAGCTGAGCGTTTTATCCACAGTAACTTGCACTAATACAGCCCTAATTTCCTTCTGAAAGCTACCTGAGCACTAAGCACACTTGATGCTGAGTTGCTGTAATGTTGTTTGGAGTAGTCAATAATTGCATTTGATTTCACATTGTACTTTTCTGTCCTGAGATTACATAAGGCCAGAGGACACCTAGTCATGCTGTGAGCCCAGACTGCTCCTGCATGTTCTGTGTCAGACCACTGTTTTCATCAAAACACACCAATATAACAAGCCCAGAAAATTCTCTCTGCCTTTCCATCTGGAGCAGCTGAAGAAGCAGGCAGATTAAAAAGCAGCATTCCCTGCAGTGTAACTGGGTTAGCATCCAGGGCCATGTTCAGGCTGCTAATCTAGAAGTTACCTTCAGCATGTCATTAGTAGTAAGGAAAGATAATGTATGGGGAAAAAGAGGCAGAGGATGACAGATTGATTCCAGGGATGTGTGTCCCGTAATTCTCATAAAACCAGAATGAAAGCTGAGCCCATTCAACAGCTTTAAAAATCAAGACAGTCTTATAAATGCCTAAGTGCAGATGAGGGACTTCAGGTACTCGGGTGTGCAGGTTTGGACCACTCAGCTCACTTCTGATCTCTGCAGATGAACTCCAACAGAAAACTTCATTGTTTTCATCACCAGAACCACACTGATAAATGTGAGTAAACTACAGGATATTTCCTAATCAATTTCTGACAAATAAAGGTATTGTAGCTGTACTACTCTAGTGCCAGCGAAAAATAGTGGGAAAGTATGAACTTCAGAAATGTAAACTTGAGTTGTCATTAAAAATCAATTTTCATGATAAATTTAATTCACATTTCATAGAGAGCTGTGTAATATCAATAAAAATGCTTTAATAATTGCTGTGCTGGCACACAGTACAGTGTAAGACATAAAGAGATATAATTTTTTTGTAATTTAGAAGATGAGGAACTAAACACTGTTTTTCAAAAGAAACCATTTCTCAGGGAGAAAAATGAATGTTGGAGGAGGATGTAATTCATTAGGGATTCTACTCCACCCCTTTTCACAAAGACTGCTCTGAAATTAAAACTTTCAGAGATCAGGTTTCTAATTTATTCCTAGACTTAAGAGGCCAGAACAGACCAGGATCAGGTAGTCTGACCTTCTGGATAACCCAGGCTATTAAATTTCGTGTAGTTCTCTCTATATCATAACATGTGTTGGGCTAAAACATAGTTTCTCTTAAACATTGATTTTAAATGGTGGGAAAAACCCATTCTTGTGTTTCTTTTACATGCTTTTTGGTGAAGGTGGGAGAGAAGGAAAGTTGTAAATTGGTTGTTTCCTGTGACTTATCAGCAGAACTGGTACAGCATGCAATACTGCAATGTGTACTCAGCATCACTAAATTATAAACAGTTGGTGTTTTCTGGTAAAAAAAGCTGACCAATTTTCAGGGCAGAGACGTGCTACCTACTTACCAATATGCTTTGGTAAACAATTTTTGAAAGGACCAAAGGGCAGGTCCTAAATCTCTTAGTCACATTTAAAAATTCCCATGATCAAATTGTAAACCCATCTGAATTTCCTGAAGAAAATAACAGTTTTCTCACTTACATGTAACTGAGCTCAGAATTTCACCCTCGAAGATCAGCCCACTTCATAGGATGCTAACTGAAGAACTGTAATTTGCAGTTGGTGTTTGGTTCCACAGTGGATATAATTAACTACCTTTCCCAGGAATAAGTTCTCAGAAAGGGTTGTTGGGCATTGGGAAGGGCTGCCCAGGGGGGTGGTGGCTCCACCATCCCTGGAGGTGTTGAAGGAACATCTGAAGGTGGAGCTCAGTGCTCTGCTCTGGTAGACAAGGCAGTGATTGGTCTAAGGTTGGACTCAGAGATCTTGGAGATCTTTTACAATCTTAATGATTCTGTGATTCTGTTCTGTGATTTTATTTTCTTTTTTAAAATCCTGTTCTTGCTGCAAATCTTTTACTTGTTCCTCCACCAGTGTGAATATTCATAGTTTTTCCAAATCCACTGTGATCTCCAAATTTCATGAATGTACTATTTATTTGATATTTTGGATATGAGATATTTAGTAAAACAGGGCTGCAGCATCAAACTCTTCAGGATACTCCAGCCACAATGACACAAACTCTGATCTTGCAATTTATCACCATCCTTTACAGTTCCACAATCAATACAGTATTTTTTCTATCCTCATAACTCGGAATCACGTTTTCAAATGAAGTTTCCTGAAAGCCAGGGACACCTGCTTCCCCCTGTGTTTATGAATGCTGCCATTCACCAATGTTCATGCTGTGGGATAAGGAATCTCAGGTAATTACAAACACAGGTTTAGTCAGCTTAGGGTGTTTATTAGGAAATCCCAAGGAACAAGCAGGATCCAAAAATCCTTGAGTTTATCTGGCCATACATGATGAACATGCACAGCTTTATTGCTCATGACTGACCTGTTCTCCAGGGACCACGTTTCCCTCTGCTGTAAATTACTATAGATCCACGTGAGTGAACAAATCAAGACTCTGAACTTCTTATCCCCTGATTTTTCTTTTTTTCCCCCTCATAAAATTAGTCATAGATACTTCAGAGTTTTATTACAACCAACTAGAAAAACAAGAAAAATAGATGAAATGGTTTTTCACCTTTTCTGGGGAAACCTGTACTTCTGCTGATGCCATCCAGCTTTTTCTTTTTTTTCTCCCCACAGTTCCCAGATTTCCTGAACTCTAAGCTATTTTTAATACATTGCTGCCCATGACACAATTATTTCAACCAGCTACAAAATCTGAACTTCAACTTTTTCAGGCCCAGTTTAATTTACCAACTTTTTCATGTGCCCTCTGATCTGGTGCCAGTGAGGATGGATGCAGCATTGCTCTAAACACGGGAATTAAAACACAGAGAAGTGAACACAGGTTCAGATGTGTGCCAGCCCTGACCAAGCAGATTGGATCAGGCTGATGGTCCATCAGTTCAGTCTCCTGTCTCCTGCTTTGTTTTAGAAACTGTTTTAGGTTCTGAGGCATTAAAATGTTCATGCCCCTCAGCCACTCTGTAACCAATATTCTGGTTGCTTGGAGAGTTCTCATTATTCTGGACCTCAGAGCTGCCTCATGGCAGTGAGTTCCACTTGACTGGGTTAGTCCCTTCATTTGTGAAAGGAACAATTGTCTCCTCTCTGAGTATTTTCTTTCCAGGTTGTTCTGGAAACCTGCCTGCCCCTGGGTTTCAACTAACCACTTTTAGTACTGCCTTTATCTTTAGTCTTGAGCTATTTGGGTTTTTTAAAGGCCACAGGTTTCTATTCTTCCTCGGCGATTCACTTTGGATGCTCCTTCTTCCATAACTGGTTCTGTTTCCAACCACCTTCTAGGAAAACACCTTTTAAAACAATAGGTGCAACCCTTAGCTACAAAGCCAGACAATCCTCTCTGATAAGCAATACAATTTGGATAAAATTGGTTTAGTTTTATGGAACTGTTTTAAATTCCTCTGCCATCCACACAATCACCCTGGCTTTTATTTTGTATTAGAATTTTGGTTCTCATCATTTGCTATTCTTATAAATGCACTGTAAGAGCGGGGTGGAAACAATAACAAAAAGGCTCTTTTCTCCATTTCTCTTGGTTTTTTTTTGTTCCCAGATCAAACTCCTTCTAAAACAAAAATAATAGTCTGCAAGGCAGACACTCTGCTATTTCAAACCACCCATCTCCTAAAAGGATGATAACTTCAGAAAGGCACATTTGCCTCTGCTGAGATTCCTATGTGGACTGAACTTAAAATTCCATCTTTGGAGCTTAATGCCAAAGCACAGTGCAAGTTTCTCTTGCTAGAAGCAAGGTTCTTGCCATTTCCTCAAGCAATGAATTATCTCCTGATATTCAAGTTAGTTTAAAATATCCTTTCCATTTAGGTATGCCAGGGGCTAGTCCTAAGAAAACGGCTTCTAGTGTTTTTACAGTTGCAAATTTAATTTTGTTCCAATGCACAATGGTGACATGGAAATTGCAATTGTTGCAATTTTTGGTCTGTGTTAGCCTTCCTGTCTTCGTTATTTAGGAAGAGAAAGCTTTTGAGATCTGTCTCAAATCAGAAGATTATAGGTCTGTTATTACATGCTGGAGAAGTACCCTTTCCGTGGGTGTTAATTACTGAGTATCCAGTTGAGTACACTAGTCATTAACCTCAAAAACAGTGACTCAGCAAGGTACCAGAGCCTAAGAAAAAAAAAAGAAAAAAAGAGGGAAACAGTGTGCTGTTTTCTCACACCAGATGCCCGGCAAGATGTATTTCTAGAGGAAAGCTAACAGGCAGCCCAAGAACAAATGTGCATGGAGGTCTGTGGTATTCTTTCTGCTAAGATGACTTGAAATACTCAGCTGGAGGCAAGAGTGCACTGGAGAAAACTTCCTGAGGATCTGTCTGATACTCCCAAATCAATTAGGGTTTGTGGAAATGCTCCTGCTGGATCACACCCAGAAAAGGGATAATTCACCTGCATCATACCCAAGAAGGTGACCTGTGATTTCTAATGCTTGCCATAAATATTACGCAGAACAAAAATGTTTTGCAATGGAGGATGAGTTAGATGGATGGGTTTTAATCTTACTTTTTTCCATAGACATGCAAGTCTGGGGATTTGTTTCTACAAAGAATGCAAAATGAATCACGTATCGTGTCTGTTATCCACATACACACATTCAAGAAGAAAACAGACTGAGCAGACTTTCAGCCACGCAATGAATGTCTGCAGAAATGTATCTGACTACAGGTCTCTTAAGTCACTTTAATGGTGATGGATATGCAGGAAACTATAATCAATTACTTTGCCCTGAAAATTACAGAGTTATTTTCAAAAAAACTCAACAGGTAACAGTTGTTTGACACAGCACAGCTTAATATTTTTCAGAAGACTGAGATCCTATAATATTTGAGCTTGCTATACACAGAAATTGTAACACTTGAGCAATACCAGTGCAGCTTCTGTATAGTCAGATTGTATAGAACTGGCAGGCAGCTATGAGACAAAAGAACCCAAAGTAAGATAGAGAAATGCATTTGTTAAACAGCAAGAAAAATCTGAACAGGGAGATCTAAGGTCAGATTAGGAGATGGTCTCTAGGTTGATATCTGAGAATGTTTAAAAACTAGCCATGTGCCTCTGCCATGGGCAGCGTGGCCTTCTGTAAGGTACACGCTCTCACACTCTCGGGTTACCCAGAGCTTTGTGCTTCCTCCTCCTCTGGCTCACACCAGCTTAAAAGTCACTGTGTGCTTTCCAGGAGACGTGGTGTGCAGAGAGATGAGAAAGGTGTCACTTGCCTTCTGGATACAGAGGGTGTATCTGATTCCCAGTATTTCACATAATCACTCAGTAATCATAGAAAACATACTAAAAAAATTACTCGATTGGTGGCCTAAGGGTACAGAGTAAACAACGTATTATACAGTCAAGCAGAGCCTCATCCCCTGAGAGTCAGAGTAGCCCAGAGGGAGAATATTGGAAAAATACACTCAGCCTGTGTGTGTTCCCCTGGCTGGGGATCTCAATGGAGGAATGATTAGCAGCTGCAGGAGACAGACTTGGTTCTTGTACAGAAGGTTCTTTGTGGAGAAGGAGTATTAAACATTTTATCTTTTTCTCCTGCCCTTCCAATCTCTCCCAATATATTCCAAACTACACAACAGCATGATCACCCAGTTGATGGAGGAAAACCAGTGCTGTGCTTCCAGAGCCCCTCTTCTCTGTTCTGAACATTGAGACTTCACAGGTTGGGGTTTCTTCCCCATCTTGTTCCTTGCTCTTCTTCTCTCCTTCTCTCTTCCTAGCAAATGTCCTGATTCCCCAGTGCTCTGCTCCTAATACTTTCTCTCCAAAGCCAGACCAAACAGCTCCACACGCTCTTCTCCTTCCAAGCCTATTCCCTTAGCATGTTCTCCTGGGAAGGAGACAGACAAGGTGAGAAGGGTGACCATAAGAACCAGCTCAAAAAGCAAATTTGTTCGTTCCACGGCCCTCTTGGTGCTGAGGTGACACAGGCAATATGCCCAAATACCACGGAGGTGGGAACATGAAGAGGGGAGACAACAGAGCTGAGGCTGACACTGGCAAAAGGCCATACACAGCATGGGCAGGGCAGAGCCAAGGACAGGTGAGCTGCAGGTGGGCAACCACAAGTGTTCTGCCTGCAGCCTCAGCATCTGTGCCAGTCATGTAGGAGGGTCACCCTGGCAAGGGCCACAGCCGCCGTCCTGGGGCAGAGGGGTGCGGGCTCCCCTCAGGGACAGCAGGAGCACAGTCCACCACAAGGCTGGGCAGGGGGAGCACCTGGAGCAGCCGAGGCTGTGAGGGACGAGCACATGAGGCAGCCCCGAGCCGTGAGGGAAGGAGACCGGGCAGGGGACAAAGGCTGCACACAGAATCGCAGAACCAGAATGGGGTTGGAAGGGATGCCAGGAGATCATCCAGTCCAACCCCTGCCACGGCAGGGCCACCCGCAGCAGGTGACCCAGGGATGCGTCTGAATGACTCCAGAGAGGGAGATTCTGTCCCCTCCACGCCAGGTCCCGTGAGGACATACTGGGGCAGCTTGAGGGACGGAGTGGCTGGGGCAGCGCGGCCCGGGCAGTGTGAGGGGCAGTGTGAGGAGCGATATGAGGGGCAACGTGAGAAGCGATGTGAGGGGCGGTGTTGGGGAGTAAAATGAGGGGCGATGTGAGGGGCAGTGTGAGGGGCAATGTGAAGAGCAATGTGAGGACCAATGTTAGGAGCACTGTGAGGAGCGCTGTGAGGGGTGCTGAGGACTGATGTGAGGGGCAATGTGAGGAGCAATGTGAGGAGCGCTGTGAGGAGCAGTGTGAGCAGCAACGTGAGGAGCGGTGTGAGGGGCAGTGCGAGGAGCAATCTGACGGGCGCTGTGAGGAGCAATGTGAGGGGCTCTGTGAGGGGGTGTCACATCGCGTGCCGGCCACCCCACCGCGCAGGCCCCCCGCGCATGCCCGAGACTTATTTCGCGCGGCGGGGGCGCCGCATTTCGCGCGCCGCCGGGCGGGGCGGCGGTCACGTGAGCGGCGCGGGGCCGCGCGGCCGCTGGGGGCGACACCGCGACCGCCCCGCGCGGGGCTCGGCGGGCGCCCCCCGGCACCGGCACCGCCCGGGCGGCACCGAGCCCGCTCCGCGCCGAGCCCGCACCGCCGCGCCCCCGGGCACCAGCCGTGTTGTTGTGGCCGCCGCCGCTCCTCCCGGGGGCCGCCTCCCCTCCGCTCGGATCTATTGTCACCAGCACCAGCACCCCCCTCCTCGCCACAATTAATACGATGAATTTGCCATGATTGATCCGTATTAATAGCTGGGGTGGGTGGGCGTGTTTTGGGGCTCTTTTTTTCCTCCCCTTTTTCTCTTTTTTCTTTTTTTTTTCTTCTTTTTATTGTTTGATTTTGTTTTTGGAGGGGCCGGGCTGGGATCTGATCTCCACTCCCGAGTCCATCCCTGGTCGGTGCCTGAGAAAATTGCATCTGGATGCATCGTTATTATTATTATTGTGTTTGATCCAGGGAGATAAAGGAGGAGGGGGAGAGGAGTGCGTGTTGGTGGGGAGGGGAAGGCTGCACCCTTCCCTGCACACACACACACACACACACACACGCAGACAGAAAGGGAGTTCTGTACATCTACATATATATTTTTCCCCCCCCCGGAACTTCTTTTAGTTGGGGAGGAAAGGAAGAAAGAAAATAAATTTTGTGCAAGGAAATACTCTCAGCTCCCTCCTTCCAGCGGGTCTCCTTTCTTTATTTTTTCCCCCCTTCTTCTCAACCTTTTTTCCTCTCTTTCGAAGATCCTCGCCCTCCCAGCCCCTTGATCAAAGCATTCCGCTATTCTGATTTATTGCCTGCTTGGTGAGGCTTTTTTTTTTTTTTCCTTTCTCTCCGTGGCTTTTTTTTTTTTTTTTTTTTTTTTTTTTTTACAAAGGCGACCTGAGATCAGCCATTACTTTCCTTGGCTCGCTTATAGGAATCTCTTACATTTGGTGCTTGCTGCTGGTGGTGGTGGAACCGCACTCGGATTCTTTCATCCCCCCCACCCCCTTGCTGTCCTCTCCTCCCTCCCTTTCTCCTTCCCTCTCTCCCTCCCTCCCTCCCCCGTTATTCCGCCGGGGGAGCCGGATTTGTGGCTGCGGTGGGGCGGGGGGGGACGAGAGCGAGAGCCGGCGAGAGACATGGATGGCCCGGCGCGATGCAACGGGCTTCGGAAGAAGCGGCGATCGCGGTCCCAGCGCGACCGGGAGCGGCGAGCCAAAGGCGGGCGGCGCGGCTGTGCCGCCGGCGGGGCCGCCGGCCCCGGGGCCGCCGCGCTCTCCTCCTCGGGCTCGGAGAAGGAAGACAATGGGCCCCCGCCGCCGTCCCGGCCGCGGCCCCCCCGGAGGAAGCGGCGGGAGTCCTCCTCGGCCGAAGAGGACATTATCGACGGTTTCGCGATGTCCAGCTTCGTCACTTTCGAGGCGCTGGAGGTAGGAGCGGCGGCGCTTTGTGTGCGCCTCATTGTGTGGGGGCAGCGGCGGGGGAGCCCCCGCGGCGCCCCCCGGACACCCCCCCCCCGCCCCTGACCCCGGTCCCCGGGCCGGCCCGCCGGGGGTGCCCGCGGGGGCGGTCCCGCCGCCCCCTCCCCGTCCCCGGGGTGCCCCGCTGCCCTCCCTTCTCCCTGCTGCCGCCGACACCTGCAGCCCGGCGCGCCGCTCCCGGCGGGCGGCGGGGCCGGGGCCATCCCCCCGCGCGGGGAGCGGGGAGTTGTGCGCGGTCCCCCGGCGGCGCTTCCCCTCCCCTCCCACGGATCAAACTTTTCTCGCGCCGCCGTGGCCCGGCGGGGCCGCCCACTCGTGTCCGCGGGGCCGCGCGTGTTCCTCGGGGCGGTCGCGGTGCCGCCGCGGGCGGGGGGCGCCCGGCCTGCCGCGCTCCCTGCCGGCGTGTCACGAGTGGGCCCCGCGGCGGGCGGCTCGAGTCATCCCCGGCGCGAACCGAGGGGCTGGCAGAGCCCAGGCCGGGCCGGGCGGAGGGAGGCGAAGCCCCGCGGGGCTCCCCGGGCGTCGCTTCCCAGCGCCCGGGCCGGCCTCGCCTCTCGGCGCTCCCTCCGCCCAGCCACTCGCGAGCGTGGAACCGCTGTCAGCCCAGCCTGGGTCGCGGTGATGATGCTGCCATGGAAGGGAACCTCCAGCTTGTGTGCTTGAAGGGCTTTGTTGTTTGCAAGTTCTGATCGGGAGAAGTTTGCTGTGGTGAAAAGGAGATTTATTTGCGTTTACGTGCACTGGAGGCACAACTGGAAGGATGATGAACTGTCAAAATAAATGTGGAGGTGAAGCTGATTGTTTAACAACAACAACAAAAAAAATCTGTGTAGCTTTTAAGATGTTTAAATATTTAGCCAGGAATACTTAGTGGATTTTCAGGGTTTTGTTTGTTTGTTTGTTTCATTTTGTTTCATGTTTTGTAGCCAGATTTTGTCCTTGGTTACACCTGTATCCATCCACACTATGCCTCCAACAGAACTTACTCTGGTGTAATTAAGGGAGGATTTGTTCACTCCAACAAACCTCCACATGGTTGGTGTTAGACTCGTGTAAGCAAAAAGGAACAAATGCTGAGGTAATGTCCAGATACAATTTATCCACCATTTCTCACCTGGTGAGCCCATCCGCAAGTGCCCTGCTCAAACCAGAGGGACCAAAAGTGTGAATATGTGATTGTTGTCAGGAGAGAAATTTGTATGCTTCTGTTTCGGACAAAATTCTCGTTTTCCTCAAACAAAGCCCTAGTTTGTGTCATTAAGCATTTTTATGGGAATAAGGACTTGAGAATTTGGCTGTAGTCCTTTTTGGAGAGGAAGTGAAGAGCAAGTTTAGAACTTGGTAGGGCATTTTAGAAAATGTCTTTATTCTGTTTCACTTCTTATTTGTTTATTTTCTACTTGAAAGTAATTGCTGTGCTCTCTTTGCCAAGCCAAGCATGGCTACTACTTGCATCCTCTCATAATCCTGTATCACTAAAAAGGAGCACAGATACATTACCCAGTTCTGCCAGCTAATATCACGTTCAGATAAAACAATAGCTTGCACACTGAGACTTGACACACTTTTAATGTTCATGTGATAGGTGGCACGTTTTGACCTAACGATTTCATGCTGCGTTAAGAAATAATGTCACAAAATCGTTGTTAGGTGCTTTTTCCTGCAGCTCCGTGTGCACGTTGAGAAACTTGTTTCTGAAGATCAGAGGGAGATGAAGGTGTCTAAGGCACAAGCCCAGTGTGGCAGGAATTGCTCTGTGTGTTGCATGCATTAGCCTGAAGTTTTTGTTGTGATTCTGGTGTTGGTGAGGAGGTTGTGAGTGGCTGATGGTGTGAGATAGCCCAGCCTTGGTGAGATGTTTAGGTGTTAATGTGTTTGAGTTGAGTCAAGAAGCTTTGGGTGCTGTGGAGAGGTGTCCTGGTGTAAATACACCTCGTGCTGTGGCTCTGCCCCCAGCTTGTTGGAGGCCATGGAGATTTTCCCCAGCTTCCAGAAGACACTCGTGCCCAGAATGTAGACAAGACTTTCTGAGCCCATGCCTTGTGCTTGAACTTCAGCCTTGTTTTGGGCTTAGCACAGCTGAAAGGGTGCAGGGACAGTGTTTTGTCTGCTTGGTGTGAAAAACTGTGAGAAGGAAAGTGCAGAACATTTCACCCACTGGAGGATCTAAGCCATGGTTCAGAAGAGAGGACACGAGTGGATGGTGGCTCCTGCAGGAGGGGACAGCCACCCTGGAGGGACAAGGCTGAGCTCTGCTTCTGGGGACAGCCTTGCAGCTATAGTGGTGTGAGTTGGCTGGGTGTGAGATGTCACCCCAGGACCTTCTTATGTATCAAGTTGCAAAAAAAAGGAGCAATAACTTTCACACAGCTTGATTTCACCTTTTACTAAATTGGCTTTTACTTTTTACTCTTTATGTCTTTTACTAAATGTTTTTGCTTTTTGTTGGGGTGACCGAAAAAGCCCAACCTGTGCAAAATACCAGGTTATGTGAAGCTTGTGGATGGCAGAGGGACACAGGTGCTGCACAAGAACACAGATCCCATGCCACTGCAGCTTCAGGAGGAGGCATCCAATCTGTTGTGGTTATGTTGATAAAAGTTCCCATCCCTTGAAGCAAAACTTTAACCAGCTCCCACTCTGGGAACTGCTTTTCTGTCCAGGTGTCAGTAGCCTTGTCATACTTCTCAAGTGTAAATTGTTTGGTGTTGAAATAGAGGCCATCTGCTTCTGGTTATGTGTCTCTGCATTTGTGGCACCCCATACCTTGATGTCTCTAATGTTTCTGTGGGGAATACACAGGATGAGGGAGTTAAATGGAGACAGTGGGATCTCACTGTGGATTTTTTCCTTCTTGGAGTGACAGCTGAGCAATTCCAGTGTCTTTGCAGATGTGGCCAGTCTGATCTTGCCTGGCCTTGCAAGACTTCAATGTACCTGTGTGCAATATGGGCCTGTCCCCTACACTGGGGAGCATTTTGGAGCTTTGACCTTCAGGAACCAGCCCTTGATGTGTAGTAAAGCAGCTGAGATGTGGTTCTACAATTGGTCACCAGACTCTCCCGTGAGTGGCTTTGCTGGACTGACAGCAGCAAGCCCTGTGGTTCACTCCAGAGCAGTCACTCACACTTTGCTGCCCTGAGCTCCCCAAATGTCCAGCCTGGAAAAGCAGGAAGGCACAGACACTCTGTACCTGTGTTAGTGTGCCCAGTGGCTTTTCCCAGCTTGGAGGAGCCTGTGCTGCCCTGCTGGTGTGTTTGTTACCAGCAATAACAACATGAGGTTCTCCAAATCCAGGTGGGCATTTTAGACACCAGCTTGACAGGGAAAGGTCATTTCTCAGAATGTGATAAATCAATCCATTGGAGTGACTTTGTCCGTGATGTGCTCTGGCAGTGCTGGCAAGGAGGCTTCTGCAGAGCTCTCTGGTGGGGTGAGCTTTCAGGCAGATGTTTGTCTCCCTCCCACCCCTGGTGCAGAGGTGTCCAGGCAGCAGACTGACGTGGCATGGCTGTTGACGTGCCGTGCTGAAGATGGTTTGCTGTGATGAGAAAGGAAATCTGACCTGAATGTTAAGATGGCTTAAAGCCTGGGAAGTACTTTATGTTTCCTGAGTCAGCTCTGACCATCCCTATGGAGTAAGCAGTTGGTTTCAGGTTTTCTGAACACTGAGTAAGGTAATGAGTTTTTTCTGCGGATGTTTGTTTAGCTTCAACTCAGGCAGCTCATCTGACAAGCCTGAAATGGGACACAGATATTTATAAAGCCCAGATAGAAGTGGGGTGGGAAGCGGGGGACTCGCATTTAAATGGGGATTCTTGTTTCATAAAACTGTCACAATTTCTCAGTGTGCATTTGCTGAGCTAATTTCTCTTCAGCACACAGGCATTAGTCTGTTTTGAGACCGTGCTAAATTATCGTCAGGTAAAGCCCAATATAATTAATTACAAATGAGAAATGCTGACAAATATTTGTCAAGGAGCTGTTTAATGAGCTTCAAATTCTGTGTCAGATGATTCCATCCACCTAGTGTAAATAATTTTTAAGCAATTGTTCCATGGTGTTTGTGTGGTTTAGGCAGATGTTAGCTGCAGCATTTTTACAAGTTGCAGAGATGGCATGAGACTAGATGGAGTAAAGCTTAACAGCTGATCTGGGCTTTGAAATAGAGACACTACAGAAACAAAATGTGCAAGTATCAGGAAGGTTTTGAAGGTCCTGTGGTCTCAGTTGTGTGTCTGTGTGCACTGACAGTGTGGCTCTGTGTATGCATCTGAATGCAGGAATTTGCTTTAATAACTGCTGTGTGATACTCATCTCTAGGCACGGCCCACTGAAAATAGAAATAGCTTGGCTGTGTGACAGCAGGAGCTTTGAGCTGGACACCAGAATGGCTTGGCTTGCTGTGTGCTTTTCCTCCCCAAATCATTCTCTTCTCACCAATCTTCTAGCTGGCCTGATTAGCCTGTTTGCTTAAATTCTTTGAGATTTCAAGCAGGTTTGTTCTGCCTTGTCTCTATCCCTTCATATTTCAAAAGGAATTTGCTCTTCCTGCCTTACCACAGCAGCATCATAACATCAGATGTTTGTTTAGTGCTGTCAGCAAATCTTGGTGGCCCTTCTTGTGTTTATTGACTGCTTAGATGCTTAGGTGTTTGTCCCAGTCTCTGTTTGCACATGCAAGTCTGCAGATTTAGACCAGCAGAGGAAAGAAGGGAGTAACTAAATGAAGATATCTGGGGATGAGGAGAGGCATTAAGTTTTGTGTGACACTGGGATATCATACCAAGCGATGCATTTATTATTTTTCACTGTGTATTTAGAGGAAACAGTAAACTGACCTGAGATTAAATTTTGAGATAACCTTGACAGAGCAGCTATCTTGATGAAAACCTCAGTGACCAGACCTGAAAAAGCAGCAACTCGGACTGAAAGTGGGACTGAAAACAGCAGGATGCATATTCCACAAAAGGAATGTCTAGGGTGAGGTTTGAAACAAATGTTGCTGTCATTTGGGTACCTGAATACTTCAAAGATACTTTAAAATTATTATGAAAAGCCTGGTAGCTTTCAGGGAGGCAAGGCACTCCTAACTCTGGCTGATTTCAGTAGCTGCTGGAGAGCTGAAGCTGTCTCTTCGGGCAGATAATGACCAAGGATTGAGATTGTTGCATAAATATTCTTTTAAGCTCCTGAAGGTAACCATGTAATGAAGGTGGGGATTTTTGCCGTTCCCATAGGTGGTAGTAGGAGGCACAATGGCCTTGAGTTGAAGAAGGAAGAGTTTAAACTATAAGGACAAGTTCTTTTAGATGAATGTGATGCAATTAATCTCCACTAGCACCGCTCTTGAAGATTAGCACTAACGAGAAATTCACCACACATCAAAAGACAAAAGACACCCTTATCCTCCCTTATCTTTTTTTTTTTTTTTTCCTGCTATTTGGGGGAGTAAGTAAGCCCTTTCTGATTAAATACCTGGGGCTTTTGCTGGCACTGAAGGAGTGTAAAGTGCAGGGCAGTGGTAGAGTCACATCCCTGGAGAGAGTTAAAAGAAGTGTAGATGTGGCACTTGGACACATGGTTTGCAGTGGGGCTGCCTGTGCTGAGTTAATGGTTGGACTCTCTGATCTTTGAGGCCTTTTCCAACCTAAACAGTTATATGATTCTATGATTTATAAAATAAGGGTAAAGGATCAGGAACTTGGAAGGAAAATGATCATTAGGGAAAGGCAAAAAAAAATCATCAGAAAGACATCAAGGGTCTGAGTAATTGAAAGATTGACTTACAACACTGAGATCAATAGAGAAATAGCAGGGACTGTATGGGAACACAGAGAGCCAGAGGGGGATGTTGTTTCCAAAAGTGGAAGTTTCAGGAAAGATCCATTGCTGTGTACAAAAATGCTCCTTGATGGGAGCCCTGCTGTCAGTTCCAAGGGGAGACACTCAACCAAATCTGTCCCTACTTAAGGAGTCATTAATCCTGGTAACTTCAGCTGGGAGAGAGGCAGAAAGATTCCTCTCTCACTGAAGATCATCCGTTTTTCCCCCCAGCTCTGCTACTCTTGTTTTTTGGGGTTTTTCTGAACACCTATGAGTTTGACTGGGACACCCTGCCACATTACACTGGGGGTCTGACCTGCAGCGTTGTAATTATCTGCAGCTAAATTAGAAGTTTAATCTTTGTTCTGAGCAACAATAAGTTGAGTCAGATAGGTTTTAAAAATAGCCCAAGCTCAAGCTTAGTGAAGTCTCAAATGCAATTAATAAAAAGGTAATGGAGTTAGGAAGTTGCAGGCTGAAATGTGGAAATGTTTAACTCTCAGTTTTCCTGCACTTGAACTGCAGTGTTGCCTTGGTTCTGCAAGAGAAAACTGCTTCCAACATTTCTCTGTCTCTTTGTACATCATCCTTACAATTTATCAGTTCAGTATCTTGTGTTCTTGTTGGGGTTTGGCTCTGTATGTGCCACAAATTACCAGCTGCGTGCATTTTTTTGTGTAGTTGGTTTGTTGTCGTTTTGACTCAATGCCAAGCCATGGTGAAGACCACTTCAGAACATCATAGTCCTCTAAACTCCTTTGTTGTAAAATGGATATGAAAATCCACTTTGTAAGTAATGAGGAATGGCTAATGCAGGTAGGGATTTGTTTTGCTGTAACAGCAGAACGTGCAGTGGCAATTTGTCAGATCCCCAGCTCAGCTCTGCTCTACTGTTTGCCTTTAAATAGTGTGTTACCTTAATGTCTTGAGATTTTTCTCCTTGTATCTTGGCAACACTGCTGCTGAACTTCACACACTCATGTGGTGGAGAGAGAAGGTTTTAACCAAAAGGTTATGTCTTCACTCTGGTAAATACTATAGCCAGGAGTTTTGGTTCTGCCATCCTCTGTGCAGTAGTGGTAGAGTAAGTCAGCAGAAGAAGTGGATTATCCCTTGGCCCTGCACATACTATTCTGTTTGTGAGGTTCTGCTCATGAGGTTTAATTTGATCATGGTGCTCCATGTGGATTTACTTGATATTTGGTGTGCATCTCAGTCCTGCTGTTTTTAAAACATCCTGAGACAAAGGCATGGGAGATGTGCAGAGGTGTGCTGATATCTGATGTGCCCAAGTTCTGGCTGGCTGAACTTCTGGTTGTGTAATGCTGGCTGATGCACTTATTACTGATATGATTAATGCAGCAGCTCCACACAGGAACAGTTACTCAGAGCCATGCAGGAGTTCAGCTCGGTGCTCTTTCCAGGAATCATCACCCTTTAATCTGGCTCACATGTGTTTGCCAGCTTCCTAAAGTGGAACCTTCTTCTCCTCTACAGTTTGTGCTCTTATAAATTGTCTCTTTTCATACTTTTATTTGGTACCAAAGGAGACTGAATGGTTTGAGAATAAAACTACTGTCAACCTGTCCTCCCCATCCAGCCACAAGCTTGGACTTGTCCTTTGTTGGATGAGCTCCTGAAAAAAGGCAAACACTTTCAGCCTTTGGGACAAGCCCTGTGCTGAGCATCATTTGTGTGAAGCCACCTGGAGCAGGTTTGGGGATGGTGCAGGATGACAGTGAACACCAGAAGCAGACAGAGGTAGGCACCAGGAGGTTCTAGGTCAGATTAATATTTGGGTGGCTGAAATTCTGAAGAAGTAGTTGTGTGTTGTGGAGTAATGCTAACAGTTGTGTCACACTTTAAGACATGCTGTACACTCCCATGGAATTAAGTAGTGGTCAGATCCATACCAAATTCATGAAAGTTTTTGTCATAGGCTGACCATGAGAGGAGCAGTGTTTTAGAGAAGAGTGTGTGATACCTGATGCAGGTACCTGCTTACCTGTCAGTGGAATCCAGAGCCACTGTTGCCTGTTCCCCTAGGGGCAGGTTTGGGTTACCATGTCTCAGGACGCCCATCCTTGGGCACCCAGGTTGCTCTAGAGTGTCCTGCAGCTGCTCCTAACTCACCCTCCTGGTGTAGTAAAGGCATTTTAATTCCTTTGCCTGTGAAGTGGAACCAGTGAGACAGAAATTGTTGCCTGACTTCTCCAGGAGCACACTTGGGTGGCTCTTGGGTACAGGAGAGCAGGGTACAAAACCTGTGTGGTGAAACTTCTCCTTCCTGGCAAATGCTGACAGCCTGTGTTTTGTTGTTTGCACACCATTTCCTATTTCTGAGACTGAGATGAGTTACAAACATGGTGATAATTGCTCTTGGCACTGATTTTTGTTTATTTTCTCTCTGGAAGTCCTGAGTGACCGGAGACCTTTCAGTCTGATAATCTGTTTAAATTTTTGTCTTTATGAGACATTTACTGCTGCAGAAGGTGGGAATAGAGGATAGGTGGCTGAAGGACCTGGCTCCTTGCTTACATGGATGGTGGCAATGGTATAGGGGTGGCCAAAGGACCTGATTGCTGCCAGGAATGTGGCTTTGGTCTTCACGTGGCTCCTGACAACTTCTGTCACCTTCCTCTTGTCTCCACCTTAGCACCACGTGCCTCCAGAGGGTTCCATCAGTGTCTTCCAGGGCTCCTCCAGAACCTGGGATCTGTTTCCCAGTTTGCAGAAGGAGCTGGGTAACACACGCTCTCCAGCTCGCTCCAGACTGTTGGGCATGGCTGGCATGGTGTGGCATCCATCAGAGAGGGCACTGGGGGAGATCTGAGGCAGTGAAAGTCGTTTTGACCTCCGAGGGCTCTGTGTGGTGAGAGGCAAGGGAAGAAGTGCTGCTGTTGTTGGGATCAATTTATGTTCTGACTCTGTTGGTGTTGTGGGGTTTAATGCATGTCAAGGGCACTTTGACCTTTGAATAGAATCTTTTGGTGTGAATTTGTGTCTTTTCTCCTCTCTTTTCTCGCCTTAAAGAAAATTCAAAATAAATACTGAAAATCAAAACCATCTGTTTTGAGAGGACCAAATTGCCTCTCTTAATTTTATGGGATTTGGATATTACCGAACGATTAGAAGTCCGACTAATTTTTACTGTCTGGCTATTGTGCTTGTAGGCAGTGACTCTGCTAGCATTAGTCATTTTAACTATGGAAAAAAAATAATAAAAATGCAATTAATGTAGCTCAACAGCTGAGTCTGCTGGACTTTTAAAAAAAGAGGGAAAAAAAGTAAATTTTAATGAGTTCTGGGATCATAAAGATACATCTGGTGGATGGATTAGCCAAGTTTTCAACCTCAGAATGTGTATTGAAAAACTCTGTGAATTATGTAGCTACAAAAGAGGATCTTTGCATGTTTATAAGGCCTCAGTGCAATCTCCTTATATTTGCCTAATGACAAACAGACATCTCACTGAGGTGCAGCCCAGAACACACAAGGGCTGAAACAGCTCCCTAAGCTGAGAATATTTGTATTGGGATGCTGCTACTAGTAAATATTAGAGAATCCATTAAATGTAAGGGGGAAATATTTTGGTATTGGATGAAAGAAAAGAGAAGGAAGAGAATGAAGTGGGGTAGAGAAGAGAGGGAGAACTGCAATTTGAAATGAACATGATGTGTGGGCTAAGATATTGTGCCTCCACTGCTGAACCAGAAAATTTATAACAACTGTTTGTCATGTGTATGTATTTATAGCCATTCACATAATGAAGAAGTTTCATGAGGTTGTAATAACATATCAAGATGGATGTAATTAAAACAGAAGCAAATTGACACCTCTAGATTAAAGGCAAACTCTAAACTAATACACCTGTATGCTGTCACTTATGTATTAGTTGTCTGGGGCAGTCTGCCAGATATGCAAATAAAAAGGCATTGGCAAATTTCCTTGGATGTGTGGTTATGAAAAACCCAACTATTTAATCATTTACCTAGCCCTGCTCAGCTTTGCAGCAAGGGTAGAATTTAATAATTTGGTGTCACCATGGTTTGTGATGGGCAGAGGGTTAAATGCTTGCAGGGTGAGGGGAAAGGAGCAGGGATAAACGCAGGGCAGGGGCTGTGCAGCTGGGCTATAATGTTCTTTACAGAGGGACCCTTCCCTCGGCAAAGAGGTGTCAGCTGCTCCATTGCAGCTCTGCCCTGACTCTTGAAGCTCTGGAGCACTGAAGAGTCCTTGACATTGACACTCTGTAGCTTTTGAGCACAGTTCAGTGTTTTTTGAAACCTGCCCTGTAACAACAGGCTTTGCTTCTGTCATGCTGCAGGTGCAAACTTCTAAAATTTATCCTTTTGCACCAATTCAGATCTGATGGAAATCGTTACTAGGTTCTTTGAAATGGCTATAGAGTTGCTTAGGAATTTTACCTAAGAGTATTTTTCAACTTGTTTCAATTTGTAGAAGCCTAAAACATTTCCAGTGGAGTTGTGGACATCCATTTCAGCCTGTGGTCAATAGATCTGCTCTCCTAATTAACGCTCAGGCTGCAAACTGCTGATGTCAAACAGCCTGGTGGTGTGGAGCAGGAAGGGAATTATTTGCCTTGTTAGTTCCAGGGCTGTGAATGGAAACGCCAGCCTTGCTTTTGGGTAATTCACACCCCAGATAACCTGCATTCCTCTAAGTGCCTGGGGACAGAAACAAGTCTGCGTGTGGCTTGTGAGTAACCCCGTGGCTGGTGAGGAGGGTCTGCTGCTAAACCCTGATGTCTGTGCCTCCAGCACCTCCTCCCTGAGTGGGAAAAGTGCTATCTTTTGTGGCTTCCTCAGATGGTTGCTTAGATATGTAAAACTAGTTATAAGTGGGTTGATACTATGGGAGCTCTGGAGAGCTCAGTGAAACCCGAAATTCTGCAGCTCAGTTTTGAATTCAGGCTTGAAGTTTTTTGTCCCAGCTGGGGATGAACCACAACAATCTCCCAGGTCTGGAGCTCTGCAGAGTGGGGGCTGCTAAATACACCAATTTCCAGGGAGCTGATGGCATAAAAACTCCAATTGGCAGTTCTGTTAGACTTCTGAATTAAAGAGACTCCTTTTTTAGTACATCTGGACATTAAGGATCACTCATACGAGGTACATGGCTTCAAAGTGATTTCAAATGGTAGGATTTTTTTGTCTTCAATATTTCAACAACTTTTCTTCCACCTTTAATCTTTCATGAGCCGAAGCTTCAAAAGATAATTAGTAAAACATGCTTTTATCTGCATTTATCTCAAAACATGATTAATTTTTTAACTGCAATTATAGCAATCATTTCAAGTTTACTTTATATTAATGAGTAAAGGATTTTTTTGTGAGAGCATGAGCCTAAATATGGCTATATTGGCTGAGTTGAAAGGTGCATTTATGAGTGTGCTTTTGTTTTCATTGCTAGGGATTGAATTTCCGGTTCCAGGAAGTAATATTTCACATGGATTAAAGTCTTTGAAATGCTTTTGCCCAGATTCACTAGACCATTTTGAGGAGCTGACAGTGATAAGACCTGGATCATGCACTTTGCAGGACCTGGCTACTGAACACCCAGTTCCATGTTTCCCTTCTGTTGGTGATTTTTGCTCCATGCTGTGCATGTGCTCCTTTGCTTGTTGCCCTTGGCATTGAAATGTAAGATATTTGATGCAGACAGTTTGTTGTTAATGAATTAGCCATGAACTTGTAAGCTTTCACCTTTACCATTCCTGTCTTTGTCATAGGCAGCTTAAGAAATTTTTTATTGCTATTTTCACTTCTAGGAGAAGGAGAAGTATGTTCATGTCTGTTCCTGTCTTTATTGCTGCTACTAATACATGCAGAGCTGTCCAGCTGGTGTCCTGCAGCCTGGATCTGCCTGTAGGGTTTGAGTGTGGCCCCAGAGCCCCATGAAAATTGTGGCACTGGCACAGAGATACCCCCAAACAGGTCCCATTGCAGAGCATTCAGAAGCAATGAACCTCTGCAGAGGACTACTGGAAAGAACACAATTAAACCCCCTTTTCACTAGAGTACAGCTTTTGCATAGTTTTGCCGTGTGAATGCTGCTCCTCAGCTCTGGCTCCTGCTTCTCCATCAACAGGAGGCAGAGATTTTGGGTTGGAGCTGCAGTTTCACTCCTTTCCTAAGGAAGCAGGCACAGAGCAGCCCTGGGGGTGATGCTGGGCTGCTGGCATGGCCCCAGCCACCACAGGCAGCAAAGTGAGCAGAGCAGGCCTCTGAAACTGCCATCACAAGGGCAAGGACAAGAGAGGTTTTGTGGGTTTTTTGGGGATTTTCTGTTGTTTTTTTCCCCCTTGTTTCCCTTTATTAAAGCCCTGGTCCTGGATGTCAGAGAGGATTTGGAGTAAGCGAGCACAGCCTTGGTTCACATCTGATTTTAGCTCCTAAACTGGAGTGCAGCTCCCCTGGCCTGTGGTCCCTGGGGAGGTGGATGGGCTGGTGCTGCAGCAGTGAATTGGGCAGCTGCATAGGAGAGCACACGAGTGTATAATCAGATTTCTGATAAACCCAGGTCTCTAAGTCCCTTGAATGGGCAGCTTTGCTGTGAATGGCCTCGTGAGGTCTGCTGTGGCTGCTCTCTTTGTTTGGTACTCTGACAAAAAATTGCTCTGGTGTCCTTGTTGGCATATTTTTACATCTGTTATCCATATTTTCGATTTGTTCTGGCTGCAGTCTTATTTTGTTTTGCAAAATCTACCTGGGATTGGGACAGAGATATATGTTTGCTAAGGCAGATTTGGAAATTGCGTTGTTGAAATACAGCCCATATGGGCCATTGTAAAATGGTTACTGCAGCATATAATTGCCTTCACAATGATGTGCTTTGTCATTTTCCTTCCATCTTCAAAGAGGCGCTCCTGTAGTCTGCTGACAGCAATGGTGGTATTAGAAAACATATGGATTTGTAAAGGCATTAAAGTGTCTTTAGTTCAAGGATTAGATTACAGTGTTAGAGTGTGGGTCACCACGTTTTCATGAGGGTAGGCTGCTCTGCAGTGTGTTGGTTTATGTTACAGGTTAGGGAAGGGTTTGTTTATTTATTGAAAATATATATCTGATATAAGATCCTTTCAAATGCATGGGGAAGGAGGTTTCTCATGTATGGTATGAGCTGCACTGTGTCTGGGGGCTGTGGCCACACCTCACCTTGCATTGTGTTTGTCAGGGCTCACCATCCTCACTGACAAGTTATCTCATCAGGAAATGCCATTTACAACATGGAAAAATACACAGAATGTAAACCCCACAAAACTGGCTTTGAAAATTTAAGTTTGTTTTTTTTTTAAAGTCCTCCATGCTGGGCTGCTACTCTGAACATTTTGTGTGTTTGTTTTGTGTTCATTTTACACTGCACAGCTCCACACATTTTGGAGTGCAGGGCAATCTGTTCAGCTTTTACCTCTTTTTCTGTGTTCACAGTTTGAGGTGTGGCTTTTCTGGGGTGGTTGGAGGTCTGCAGTCAGCCAGGGCCTGTGCAGCATTCTCTTCATGGGATGCACATGGCACAGACATGGCACACAGCCTGTCCCCAGCCTGGAGTGATGCTCGTGCTCCTACACCATCTAAAGGGGAAAGCTGGAGAGTGGAAGGGATGATACACATCAAGAAGATCCTTCTATTTTAGTTTTATTACTGTTTTTGTGTTCCTTTTTTCAGCCTGCTCAGTTCTGTGCTCTGCCTGTCTGGGACCCTGAGGCCAATGGGGGCTTTTTTCTCCCATGGCCACCTTCACCACGTGTTAGGATTTGCATAGGTTGTTTCCAAACCAACTCTTTGATACCTGTTTTCCCTCAAACAAACACTCTTTTAATGAAGGTGCTGAGCCTGTCCTTCAGTTCCTGTGCTGTCACAGCCATCCTTGGTAACCTTGGAGCAGTCACTCCCTTCCCATTTCAGCACCGTGCGAGCACCTGCTGGGCTTGTGCTGAGTAGGGATGGATTTGGGATTGGATCCATGTGTATCTCTGGGGACCTGAGATCCAGGCTGCAAATTTGGGTTTCTTGACTGAGAAGAGCAGGCATGTGGGGACAATGCTGATGTGTGAGGTAGGATTTAGTGTGAAGTCAAAATATGTGCTTAGGGATCACCTTGAGCAGCTGGAGTGTTAGTTTTGCTGTAGCTGAGTTTTTCTGTCCACAAAATAGGTTTAATAATATTGTCCCTCTTCTGCGTTTGCCTGGCTACTTAATTAGCATCTGCAGGGTGCTGAAATAGTAAGTGGTTAACATGAAATATCTACATGATTTTACTGTAGGACAATAAAGCACCAGTGCCTGTACACATGTAGCAGGGACCTGCCTAGAACACTTATTTAAATAACTGAAAGCACTTTTTTGTTGTCAACCACCTTTTAAAATAAAGTTATAATTTTGCCTTAAAATTGCTGACAACAGCCAACTTCATTAAGGAAATCTGATGTGAAGGGTAACACAAGGAAATTCTGATTAATGCTTTATCTTTCTTTATACTGTTATGATTATTAAGTGTGTAAAAGTTGGTGTTGCTCAGTTATGGCTTGCTTCAGTTTTAAATCACTTACAACATTATATGTTCCAGCTGTGATGGGTGTCATGGCTATTTATGGTAATATCTCTCCCTTAAATCCATTGCAGAATAGGGAAGAAACTTTCATTCTGCCTGTAAGAAATGTTAAACGATGTATTAGTAACTCTGGCAGCTGTGATGGTGATAAGCAAATTAGGTCTGTCATTAATGCCAGGGTCTGCAGGTATAATATGTCATAAAACTGGTATATCTCTGGTACTAGCTGGCCTACAAAAATAAATAAATACAGGATTTTTTAATCCTGGTGTAGCAAATTAAAGAGCAAAGCTGCTTTACCATAAGGTTTGTGTAAGGTGAACACAAAGTTCATGTATATGGTGTGGTTTTGCTGTAAAATGTGCAGAAGGGAGAAAGAAACAGTTTAGTGAGAAGCTCCCACTGATATCCCAGGTTTTGCTGTGGGCCTTTGCCAGGGCTTTATTTAAGGACTTATTTATGCAGATGTTTAACTCAGAAAGTGAGTGTGTTAAAAGCCACAGCACAGTGCACTTACAGTCAGGACACGCTGATGTGCAGTCAGGAGCAGGGTGTTATAAGGAGTGTACAGAAACATACCTTTAATATGAACCTCCCTAACAGTGGCTTGTTTTTAAATAATTGTTTATTTTGAGGGGAAGCCTGTGAGAGTGGCTTGGGATCTTTTTGGTTTGGGGCCTTCAGGAGATGGAGTCTGGTGGGAGAGCTGCTGGAGCTCCAGGGCCAAGGTGTGTTCCAAGCTCTGCCTTGTGATGCAGCTCAGCATCATCCTGTGGGATGCAGGAGTGGCCACACACTGGAGCATCCCTGGCCATGCTGGAAAAGCCCAGCAGAGCTTGACTGGAGGGCCACTGGTAACAGTGGGACTGAGATAACTCACTGGCATGAGCCTTTTTTCCATCCTTCAGCTGGATGAGTTTGGATCCAAGCACAGGTTCGGGTCTGGAAGCAGCACACAGCATCAGGAGTCTCTGCTGTATGGGATTGAATTTTATCCCTCCCTGTGAGAAATGGTGAACTTTGCAGCTGTGTTTGCACAAGTCCTGGTGGTGTCAAGTCATGAAGATTTCCCTGGCAAGTGGCATTCCTTTGGGAAAGCTTCTGCAGGGTGCTCCCTCCTCTCCCTGGGCACACACCTTCCCATCCCACCACATATTGCTGCTTTCTCCAGTACCAGCTAAACAGGTGGCAAGATTCAAATCACCACTCTCTGAATGGAGTTTGCTCTCCACAATAGCTCACCAGAGGCCTGTTTTGTTACAGAACATTGATTAAATAAATATTCCTATGCATACAAAAGAGGAGAAATCTGCTACAACACTCTGTAGTTATTTTTCCATTAATGGCAAGGAGCTCTCTCTAATTTTCCTGCCCCTTTCAATCTGTTTCCTAGTCTCCCTCCCTTCCCATCACTACTAATGCCTTGAAGTGCATGAGTAACATACAAAGGGCTCACAATCCCTCTGCTTCAGATCTGCAGATGTGGCTCCAGCTCACTGTGCTTTGGGAAATCCCCCTGGCCCATGCAGGGCAGAACTGACTGCTCCGTGCATGTGGTTTTGTTTAACTTGATATTTCACGTTCAGGATCAGCATTCCTTGAGCTAACTGGCCTCCATTAATTTATATAGCAGCAGTTAAAAATACAATTTTGCAATACCAGCGTTTTGCATAGTATTGACAACTGGGGCAGAATATTTGACTTCTGAACATCTTTTTTTCTTCTCTGCTCTTCTGTGCACCCTGAGTTTTAAAACCTTTGAGGCAGAAGTTACTGCTCTGTGGTTTTCTGGTGGAGGTGTGTTTATGTTTTGGAAGAAAAGCACCTCATACTCAGAGCCTGGCAGCCACTGCAAGCAGCTGATCTGATTTGGTATAAAATGGTGGCATCTGAAAATAAATATAAGGTAAAGGATTCGTAAATATAGAGTTAAGGGGGGAAAATAGCTTGACTAGTTTTAAGTTCAGTAGATATTTGTCTCAAGAAAGAACTTCTGATTGAACAAATGTCTCGCTGCAATAAATGTGGACTATAAGGAAATACCATGGATTTACTTTGGCTCTGCATTGATGTGATAGAGATAAAAATCCACCCCAAAGAGAGTAACTCAAATTTAGCTCTTTTTTTTTCCTTCCCTGCGGGCAATGATATCTATTACTTCGGAAAAAAACTGGAGTCAGCATTTCTATATCATCATTTTTCTTAAACAAACTTAGAGCAGTTAAATCACAGAGCTGTTACTCTAGAGAAGTAAATTGTGCAATACAGTTTTTAAACTTTAAAGACCATAAATGAAGCCTCCTTTCATTATATCAGTTTGTCTTAAAATACTTGTCACAGCTGGTTAGATTTAGGACCTGGAGGTGTAGGGATCTTTGTGTCCAGGTTCTTTAGGACCTGGAGGTCTCGGGATCTTTATGTCTAGGATCTTTAGGGCTGGAGAAGTACCTGTTGGATAAAGCTGATTATCTGGGCACTCTGTCAGGGACAGCCCTATTTCCCTTTTGCCTGGGCTGTGTTGGGATTGCCATGGTAGAAATGAAGCTGTGAGCACATTCTGCTATCCCCAGGGACAGAGCTTTGTTGGCTGGGGAGAGGAAGGACTGGCTGTGGCAGAAGCCCAGTGCCTGTCTGCTCTTGCTTACCCTGGGCAGTTAGCTGGAAGTGACACTAACCTGAGTTTAATTCCAGTTTTACATTGCAACGACGTGCCAGCTGTTCCCTGTATCCTTCCGTGACACTGCAATGTAATTATTTTTTTGTTATCTTTCAAGATGTAATTTTATGTCGGTGTGCTTTCCCACTAACCCTTTGGCACAGAAAATGTACAGCTAATTCATTTTCCTGGGAACATGAAGAAGCAAGGGAGAAAATCTCAAATTGTAGGGCCAAGGGGCTGTGCTGGAGGCAGCTGAGGAGGGATGTGCAGGGAGGAAAGGCCTCGTCTCAGATGGAGCCTGAAAGCCACTGGGACGTGTGCAGTGATTAATGGTGTCGTTGCTTTTTAGCTTCATCAAAAGGTTTCAGTGTAAGAGTTTCTAAGGAATGCTGATATTCACAGGAACCTATCAAAGGGTACAGAAGATATCAAATGAGCAAGCAGGAATGGGAGTTAATTACTGAACAGTGATTACTCTGATATAACCAATTATTGGATCATTAAGTGTTTATTACCTTTTTTATGCTCCTTTCCCTCGTAAGTGCCGTTTTGTCCTCATAGTATTAAAAAAGGGGTGGATCTAACACATAAAAGCCTTTTCAAACCCTAGCAGGTATTGAGAGGAGATCTCACCCCAACACCTGGCAGGCCCTGCTTTCCCTTGCTTGGCAGGTTTGGGGTCAGGAGCTGTGATCCCTATTTAAAGGTCAGATGATCTCACTGCTAGGAGGGGCTGGAGGGAGCACAGCAGCAGGATCAGGGGACACAACAGCAGCAGGTATTTATTGCATTTACAGGGTATCCTGATGAAGGAAGGAATGATGAATCTGACTCCATGTTCTCAGAAGGCTAATTTATTATTTTATTATACTATATTAAACTATACTAAAGAATACAGAAAGGATACTTACAGAATACTAAAAAGATAATAATGAAAACTCCTGACTCTCTCCAGAGTCCTGACACAGCTTGGCCCTGATTGGCCAAAGAGTGAAAACAACTCCCAGCAGAATCCAATGGAACAATCACCTGTGGGTGAACAATCTCCAAACACATTCCACATGAGCACAGCACAGGAGAAGCAAATCAGATAAAAATTGTTTTCCTTTCTCTGAGGCTTCCCAGCTTCCCAAGAGAAAAACCCTGGGTGAAGGGATTTTTCAGAAAATGTGAATGCCACACCCAGGTTCACTGCCCTTCCACGTGGGTTGTGTTTGTTCCTTCTGCTCCTGCTGGAAGTGGTTGGTGGCTTTTGTGTCCTCTGTGACCCAGAGGCTCTTTCTAGGGTCCTAAGGACAGAGTGCCATGGCCTTCAGTTTTCCTTGTGCTCAGAGCATCTCTCCCTCTCCAGTCACTAAGCCTCTCTTAGAAAGAAGTTTCCTTTGCAAGGTTGAAATGATGCTGTTTGAAAGAGAGACATAAGCCCTGCACTGGACATCTGCAAAGTGAAAAATACCATTTTTCAAGCTGAACGCAGTTATTTTGGGTGACATTTGAGGGTTTAAAATGTTAAAGCAATTTTTAAAAATACAGCTATTTGTGACTTTTGTTGATGATCCTTAAATGTTGAGTTGTTTAAGCTTCATATCTCCGGAGAAGTATGGGTCAGGGGAAAAAAATAAAAACCAAAATCTTTTTTTCTGTCAGCAGAGCATTTCTTGGCAGTGGCCTTTAGTGGTCTGTG
The DNA here is from genome assembly GCF_028769735.1 of Zonotrichia leucophrys gambelii. Taxonomy (NCBI): domain Eukaryota; kingdom Metazoa; phylum Chordata; class Aves; order Passeriformes; family Passerellidae; genus Zonotrichia; species Zonotrichia leucophrys. The sequence continues at coordinate 2,331,575 of NC_088188.1, read as the reverse complement.
TGTGTTAGTTTTTTATTAATAACTCCCTTTGCCAAGTTGGAAGTTTGAACCATTTCTGTGCTAAATTTTCAATGAATCTTTTTTTATTCATCTATTCTTTTTACCTTTTTCTTTTTCCAGCATAATCTTACCTGGACCTTCCCCCACATATGGGATTTTCAGGTTTTATCTCTGACACTCGAGCCCCCATGAAAGTCGGTGGGGAAGGTCAGGGAATGCACAGCAGAGATTGAAACCAGGAAGCTGTTTGCCACTTTGTGTTATTACTGTAGGGAAAAAAGAGGAAACTCTGTTAAATTCCACTCCCTGTGCTCCTGGGAGTATAAATTACTGTCTTCTCTGCACTGCTGTGTCAAATCAGTTATGTGGCAGTTGGGACTTTGCCCTTTTTGGAAAGATGCTTCCTCCTCCTCATGGATTTTTCTATAATCCTTCAAAGGAGAACTTTATTCTGGGTTCATTTCCCTATTTTTCTTTAAAAAGAAATTAAAACAGAGCAGGTTTACTTTGCAGAGAAAGCATTATGCAGGTCCCAGCTTCCTCCTGTGCATGAAGATGATTTTGTCCCTGCAGTCAGGGCTTGGCAGCGATGCTGAAGGATGTGCTGCTCGCAGGAGCCCACCATCCCACACAGGCATCTGTCCTAAACACCATCACTGAATATCCAGCAGCAAACTGCTTCCTCCAGCTGTGGAAGGCCCCTTTAACCTGCTGCAGTCACAGTTTGGGGGTTGCAGGCTGCTTTGGGGGTTCTGTGCCCTGGTGGCTGTGAGATGCACAGCCAGGCACTCAGTGCTCTGCTCACAGGCATGGCTCTGATTACCCCTCTTTGACAGCCTCTGTGCAAAATAGTAATAATAATAATAATTGTAATGAAATGTCCCTCAGGATTTCCTTTTAATAACTGAACACACGGCAGCTGCTGTGAGCTGTCCTGGTGGTGTCAGAGCCTCTGTGAGGAAGGCGAAGGGCAGGCGAGGATCCCGGGGACGCGGTGCAAACAAACAAGGCATCCTGTGTTTGAGATCCTCCTCTGCAGAAACCCATCGTGCCTCCAAGGCCACGGGAGATGAGCCAGTCTCCAGGACTGCTACAAATGTTATATTCCAATGAAAGGTCAGCCAGAAACAAGGTCAAAACAAGCGTGGTACACAGAGCAAACAGCGGAGCTGCGAGGCACAGATAAAGGTTAATGGGGAGGGCTGTTGGCATTAGTGCAGCGTGTGGTCAGCTCGCTGAGGAGCAGGGGCTGGAGCAGGAGATAATGAGGAGGGTTTACTCTAATTCTATTAGAATGTATAATTAACTAGCATAATTGATAGCAATTTTCCCTGTGTGTCTGTGGGTGTGTGGACGTGTATGTAAAGTCTCATTTTTGGCTTTTGTGTTGTTGCACCATTGCCTTGAGCTGATGGAAAGCCTGCCTGGGGCTTGGGCTCGCTGTCTGGCTCAGCCCATGGATGCAGAGGGGAGCAGTGTTTCCAAAAGCCTTTTTTTAATCTGCCCCTGGATTTACACATGGTATCTATGGGGTACCCTGGATAAGGCAGATCTGCTGCTGATCAGGGTCTGTAGTGCCAAGAGCTTGGATGAAGTTCATGTTTGAAGAGGGACTAAGGGACTGATCAGCCTTGTTTCTTTCTGGGTTGTTTGTACCTTTTATTCTCAATATCCCTGGGAAAACAGAGAGCTTGAAGTGAATTTTGCTTTTGTGTTCACCTTTTGCACAGGATAAAGTTCATTCATTGTTACTATGCAGAGACATAAGCAAACTCATGTTTCAGAGGCACTGGGGATTTTAATTTTCCTGGTGCACAAAGATGACAAACCATTGCGGACTCCTTGGCCCCTTCTCTAGAGAGAGCAGAGAGCAAATAAGCTCCCAAATCAACACAAACCCAGGGTCCTGACCTGGTGAGTTTTGGGGTTTTGTTGGGTTGTGAACAGGTGGGGAAACCTCTGCTTTGGCATTGCTGCTGGATGCCAGGAAGTAACCTATGAAAAATGAAAAATTAGGCTTTACCCACATGGTTGATGTTGTTGGATTGCAGGAAGCCCTGTTGTATTTACTGTTACACCCTGCATGCAGTATGAAAACATTAAAGCAAGAAATTTTGGGTTGGTTCTGTGGTAGATTTCCTTTTTTTAAAGTGTTGAATGATTTATCTGGATGGCTGTTTAGCCTGTCCACTTTCTTGATTTTGCAGGGTACAGTTGAGGGCAGACATTACTATATAGTTTTTTTTTTTCTTTCAGTATCTGGCAATACAAATTTTTCAAATGTAAATGCAAATAACCCTCTTCTCCACTCTTAATCCCTTGGGATGGGAAACCTAAAGGCCATATTCTTCCTTGAGAGAGGGATTTACCCTTCCAGCTACATTAAATGTTAGCTGGAAACATGTGGCTAAGGGCTCCCAAATACTAAGCTGAGACTCTTCCCTTGAGGTTCTGGTTTATTTGGAAATTTAATTTGTAATTTTATTTTTTCTTTCAAAGGTTACGCAACTCTTTAAGCCTCTGATTTTAGGTCACTCTGCCTTTTACAGCCAGATCTACCTCATCAGTAAGAATGCTCCCTGAGGACTGCAAAAGACTCAGGCTTAGTGTTATCCAGGAAAAATGTGTATAATAGTTGTATTACAAAGCAGTAGGTAATGTAACCCCCGTCTGTCAGCCTGATGAGCACGGTGTGAATGGTGGTGTGGTACAGTTGCATTCATTTAAAGCCCTTTTTGACAAAATAATGCTAATTGTCCTGGGCTGAGTGATGCCAGGGGCTTAGAAATACTTACAGTACTGATAGAGGGAGCCAGGAGAAGTCAGGTGGAGAAATCAGGGAGATTGGCTCTCATGTGGAGTTTCAGTGTGTGAGGCACTGCTAAATCTAGCAAAGGATTAATCCCAAAATAATCCTGCTTGTCCAGGAAACTCATGACAACATGAAGCTTTGAGATCAGTGTGAGATGCTTAGAGGGAATACAGTAATGAATTCACAAGTCACCAGAGATAGAAACCAATTGCTTTTCATCCGACATCACATCTGAGCTTTTCCACGGTTTGTTTCCTGCTCCAGTGATATGAGACCCCTTTCTACTTCAAGCCTAGCATCATTGTAGTGCTGGCTTTCACCAGAACCCAGAAAAATACTCCAAATCCAGCAAAAATTCCCATATTGCCCAGAATCAATTCCTCTAACTATGTGAAGAGTTTCATCCTGGTTCTGGGTGGTCTGTACCATTCTCTAGTGCCATCAGGATTCTGGCTGCAGAAGTTCCATTGAAATGGGAGCAGAACTAAGGTGGCACTTGGGAGGCTAGAGGTGTTGTGGCTTTTAGGTTTTTTGGAATTTTTTTTTTAAGATGAGTGCTTAATATCCAGCTCTTATTAATCTGTTGCCATTCCATGTGAGTGATGGAAAACCTCGCCTGTACTTTTGCTGTTTTTCCCCTGTGTTGTGAGCAGCTCTGTGATGTTCTGCACTGTGTTGGGTGTCCTGAGCTGGGCCAAAGATGTGGAGCTGCCACAGCTTCTGCTCATGGCCTTGTCCAGGGCTGTGCTCAGGGCTGCTCCTGACACCCCTGTCTCTCTCCAGCCCCACTGCTCACATGAGCAGCACTGCAGTTTTCTAAGGACTTTGCAAGATGCTATGCAGAAAATACATAATGTGTGGGGACAGGGCTGCTTTTCCAAAGCTTCTTTCCCTGATTTATCCTTGAGTGCTATGAGTTGGTCCATGCCTCCTGTTAGATTGTGTCCATGAGCCAGGAATGTTTGGATTTTGGCTAAACCTTCAGTGGTGCTGGTTTTCTGGTGCTGCATAAAACACCAGCACCACTGTATTTTTTGCACATGCACTGCACCCCTTGCATGTTCTAAAAATACCCAGAGCAGGGTCCCTTGTGCTCCCCCAGCCCAGCAAGGTGCCAGGGATCACAAACATTTGGGGACATCTCCATGGTGGGGTGCTGGACATGAGGTGGTGAGTGCTGAAAGGATCCACTCAGCTTCAGCTCCTCTCCAGCACTGAAGAGCTTGCTTTCCCAAAAAGCACTTATGTTTTTAAGCCATTTATTTTCCGTGGCACTGAGTCATTAAACATTTCTGCCAGTGTTTTGTTGTTTTTGCTCTGTGTAGGAGCAGAGGGAATTTATTCAGTGTCTCAGGCCGGTAATGCAGGGGCTGAGGAGGTGCTTGACTGCCTGGCTCGGCAGGCAGAGGCAGGGATGCTGCTGTCTGTGACATCTTTCTACTGAAGTGGGATGTCAAGATCTGAGATCCTTTTCCACTTAGTGTACAAGAGCATTAGAACAAAAGGAAACAGAAAGCAGCCCTGCATCACAAAAGAAACCAAACGAAAACCCCTCCGGCTAAAGTATATTTTTAATGTTATGAGCAATTTCAGAGAGAAATTGAATGAAACACTTTACCTGAGTGCTGATGGATCTGCTGGGGTCAGAGGAATTATGCTGGTTTACACCAGTCTTGTATGTGATCCTTCTTTTTTTCCTTTGTTTTGTGTGGTTTATTTCCCATTCCAACTGTGTTCACAACAGATGGTGATTATTATGTTTGTTCAGATCAATGAATATTAAAAAAAAAAAAGGCAAGACAAAAAATAAAAAAATGCCCTTCAACTCAATAGAGTCACCCAGGGTTCAGCTGTAGCCTCTGGGTTTTCATTTGGACAATGTTAAGTTATAGCAACTTAAATGGAATTTTTATGAGCAATTGTTTTGCCATGAAACAGGATCTCCCATGGCACTGACCCAGGCAGATCTGCCCTCTGGATGTGCCAGCCAGCTCTTGGAGAACCCCTGCTCTGGTGGGACACATTGCTGGGGTGAAGTTGGTGCTGCACTGGCAGGTGCCTTTGGGGGTGTATGGACCTGCTCCTCACCTGGAGAAGACACAAAGCAAGTGTTTTGGTAGCATGAGAGATTTAAAAGCACATAAAAATAAATTATTTGAGACAGAATGCAAATTTATCTGTTGGTGTCAATGGGAGTATCAGAATGAATGACGGGGGGTGGAGGAGATGGATATGGGTGTCTGTAGGAAGAGGAGAGTTGCACTTAAACCTACACACAGGTGTAAATGTTTCTCTCCAGCATTTCCTCCTGCATTGTACACTCTTGGGCTTTGCTGTGTTTGCTTTGCTCTCAGGTTTTACCTCAGCAAGGCCTCCTGTGGTAGAATCCACCCCTGGGTGTGAGGACACACAGACACTCTCTGCCCTCACTGGTTTTCCCAGCAGTGCAGGGCACTGCCAGTCTCAGGGGTGAGGATTCCTTTGGGCACAGGGGTTCCCTTCAGCGTGGTAGCTTTGCTGTAAAGGCTGAAGCACAGTCCTGTGTGGTGTTTGAGAGATGGATGAGTTATTAGTGGCCAGCCCTGCTCCCTGCATTCACGGACAGGATTTGTGCTGCCCTCAGTGCTGTGTGATCACACCCTCCTTGTCCCTGTCTGTCGCAGACATCTTTTATGAAAAATCCTTTCCTTGGGATTTTTTTCCTCCTGAGAAGCTGGGAGGCCTCAGGAACAAAATGTAAACAATGGTTATCTGCTGCTGTGGAATGCAACAGGTGCATCTGTGATTGGTCTCATGTGGTTGTTTCTAATTAATGGCCAATCACAGCCCAGCTGGCTCAGGCTCTCTGTCCGAGCCACAAACCTTTGTTATCATCTTTGCTATTCTACTCTTAGCTAGCATTCTGATGAAACCTTTTATTCTATTCTTTTAGTATAGTTTTAATGTAACATATATCATAAAATAATAAATCAGGCCTTCTGAAACATGGAGTCAGATCCTCATCCCTTCCCTCATCCCAGAACCCCTGTGAACACCATCACACCTGTCCCCCAGGTGAGCTGACAGCCCAGAGGGGTGTGGAACTGCTGCATCCCCTGTGAGCACTGCTGAGTGCTCAGCCTCTGTGCTGCCTGCTTGGCAAAGGGGCCCAACAGGAAAGGGAGGCTCTAGGAGTGCTTAAAATTGAAGTGATCTAAGAAATAACAATAATAAATGTAACAAATCACTTTTATATATGGGCTGGATGAAAGCACGAATTGATGTCTGGGCTCTTCCCTGCTGTGGTTTTGAAGGGATTCCCCCAGCTCCAAACAGGGATTGCCCAGGTGAGGGAGGCAGAGGCAGAGGATGGTGCCTTTGGCTGGGGAGGTGCTTTGAGAGGGATGCAGGGTGCTGCCAGCCCTGGGTGCTGAGTGCTGGAGTGCAGCCCCAGCAGTGCCCACGTCTCACCCCAGCTCCCAGCCTCCTCACCCACATGTTCCTTGCAGGTGTTTCCATGTGTGGTTTTCTCACAGGGAGCTCAGGCAGGGTCTGTGCCCAGATTTTGTGGGGTTTTTATGTGGATGTTTTTATCAAGTCTGATTGCAATGGCCTGTTCAGGCAGCAGAGCCATTTCCTGCTGTCTCTGGAAGAGGCTGCAGGCTGTCTCCTGCTGTGGACAGCCTGATTTGTCCTCTGCTGGGCACTAAAGATGAATATTCTTTTAATTCTAGTACAGAGGAGCAGAACTAAAGAGACTAAATATGTTGGGAGAAGGGGGAAATGGGGAGCAGAATGAGGCCAAACATTACTAATGTGCTGTTTAGGGTATTTTTTTTCCCCTTCTGTTTCGTACTTACCTGATTTGTAGGAAATTTGTGATTTTTGTCCTGCACATACAGGATGGGCTCAGTGCAAATGGCTGCTCAGAGCACAAGGCACAAAGTCCCTGTTCTGTTAACAGTGCTTGTTAACTGATTGATGTTTTTACAAGTGGATGAATGATTGCATTCTGTAAGCAGGCTGGCTGTAGCAGGCAGGTGTAACCTCCATTCCGGAGTGCAGGATTGGGGATGGTTCCAGGTGACCCTGGCTGGGAGTTTCCCTGCAGTGGCACCTCCATGCTCAGCTCCCAGGGGTGCTGTGTCCAGCCCGAGCCCAGAGCTGGCGCTGGCACTCTGTGAGCACCAAACCCTCACCCAGCAGTCACAGGGTCACTGTGGGCTTTGCTGGTGGATGCAGCCCATGTTTCACACCCTCCCTTGCCTCAATTAGCTAAACCTTTGCCTTGGCTGCAGAGCCATTTTCAGAGCATTCATCTCAGAGCTGTGGGAATCCCCCAGAGCTGGGAGGGCTCTAGGAGAGAAACAAACAGCTGTGTGTTTGCCAACCCCTGCCTTTTTGTTTGGAGAGTCAAGTTCAGGTACTGGAGCCATGTGAGAACTATAGTTAGTTCCCTGCATTCCCACTGAGCATTGACTTCGTTCAATATTCACAATAGCACATTTTGTACCAGCACTGGCATTTATCTTTGCATATTTGGAAATTACTGGATCTGAGGTTAAAACAATCTGTTCTCCTGTGGAAGCTGTGGAGTTGTATTAAAATAGAATATCTCACCTTCAGTGGTGTGGTATTTCATAATACATGCCCCCATTGTGTGTTAAATGATAAAGCACTGTAATAAAACATGTCCAGATTGTTCTTGCTATTTTATGCCCTGTAACATTCTACTATTTGCATCAGGTATTAAGATCTACCAAAAGACCCAAACCTGAGTGGGGCAGTGTGAGAGAGGATGGGGTTGTGCAGGCAGAGTTCTGTACTGGCAGCAGCGTGGCTGGGAAGGATGCTGTCAGAAGATAAATTTTGCACAAGGACAGTGATGCTGTCAGAAACCTTCCTTTGGCTTTCCAGGGAGAACAGTCCCAGGGAATAGCAGGGGCTGGAGCATTCACAGGTGAAGATCTGTGAGATTTGTGCTTCCAGAGGCCCAAATTCAGATGCAGCCATTTCACAAGTGCAAACAGTTGGTGCTGTGGGCTGGGTCCCCAGTGAGTAATGTCTGTGTCACAGTGGAACCTTGGTGTCCCTTTATTGGTGGCCTTTGTTCAGAAAGGGCCTGGGACACGTTAGAGAGCAGGAGCAGGTTTTGCGGGGACAAGACTGGAGTAAGGAGAGATTTTTTGGGAGGCAGCTGTGCTATGATTGGAGAAGTTGCTCGTCCTTGTGACTGATTTGCCTGAAAGCTGAAGTGCCTTTGGCAGTTCAAGTGACATTATTTCAGGTCTTTGGCATTTGTAAAAGATGCTCTTGCTTCTTTCTTTCATCTCCTTTTCTCCCATGCTTCTCTAACCTGTATAACTGTCATAAATTGCCTGCAATGGGCTTTTCTTTAAAGATAAACTCATTATTCTCCAAGATAAACTCATTCACATAGTCTGCTCATCACTTTTGTAGCCCCCTTCTGAGAGTATCAAATAGAGAATCTTATTCTGACACTTTAGCTACATATTAATAGCATTATAATGAGCATTATAGTTCTGGGGTTTGCAGCCTGAATCAGACACTCCTTCAGTGCCTACAGTCATGAAGTTTTTGAGTGTGTTCATTGGAGATTTGGAATTACAAATCACTGTGGTATATCTGTGTGTTTCAGCTGTAATAACCAGCTGGGTGAAGAGCAGTGTGTGATGGGTCCCAATCCTGTTTGGGGATGTCCTGCTGTGTCCCACCCACACCTGCTCTGTCCCCAGGCTTTGGGCCAGGAGTCTGAGCACTCCTGGACTGTGGAGGAGCAGAGGAAGAACAAGACACACACACTGCCTTGTTTGATACACAACCTGCACACATTCCTTCCCCTGCCCTCTGAGGACAATCCTAAAGAAATAATAACAGTTCAGAGCATTCACAGGACAAATGGGGTGTCAGGACTTGTTGAGCAGAAATACAGGAGAAAAAGAAGATGCCATCATACTGCTGTAGACATCCATGGCTTGCTGTGTCTGGAATGTGCTTTCTCTAAGGGTGTAATAAAATTGGAGGAGGTACAGGGATGGGCTGTGAAGATGGTGATCAGAGAGAGAAAAAAAAAAACCTTCCCTGTACAGAGTGGGTGAACAGAGGAGAGCTCTACTCTGGAAAAGGGATGATTAAGCAGGAGTGTGATAAACATTGATGCAGCCATGAATAAAGTAGATGGGGAGTGACTGTTCAAGTTCTTCTTCATACCAGACCTAGAGGTGGCAGATGAAGTGTGGAGGCTCAAAAGAAGATATTTCTTCCTGCAAGCAGGCAGCAAGCTGTGGAAATCATCACCTCTGGGTGGGTGTGAGAAGCTGATGTGGGTTTGGAAATGTGCTGGAGGCATTTGTGGAAGAGACACAGAGCAAGGCTGCTAAAGAGCATGACTCAGGAGATCCCTAGTCACAACTTGTGCAGGTGGCTGATTATTCTGGGTAGACTCATTATGCTCTGAGCCTGTTCTGATCTCCCTCAGACCTTCAGCTGGCTGCTGGCAGAGCACCCAGCGAGGTGGCTGCCCTGCCTGGCTCAGGGTGATGCATGCATCATGTTCTCCTGGCACAGGGGGGCTGGAAGCAGTGCCAGGCTGGGCTGAGCCCTCCTGCTCTCCCTGAACCACTCCAGAGGGTCATGGGCTGGGGAGAAGGCTGTTCAGAAAATATTGTTATTGATTGTTTGGAAGCTTCTGTAGGATGCCAAGGAGCTCTTGCCCCTCATTCTCCGCAAGGAAATATTGTTTTTCTTTATCCTCTTCTCCAAATTTGTTTTTAAATTAACAGCTTTGTCCTGGTGATGCTGAAAACAGGGAGATCCCTCTCACAATGATCCATTTTTCCAGATTCTTTCTTTTCTTCCAACTCCTTCAAATGATGGCTGAATGCCTTCCTGCAGCCTGATTTCCTTCTTGCACTGGTCAGAATTGTGAAAAAACCTCTGTAAAATCCAAGTATTTAGCTGAGGTGAGGTGCAGGGAGAAGTGAGAGCCTTCCTGGAGAAGCATCCACTGCTGTTCTGTTGCTCAGGGGCTCTGTGGGAATGTGGCTCATCTCGCAGTGGGTTCAATAAAGATGCAAATTTTATACCTTCATCTTCTATTAACATCAAAAAAAAAGATGCAGCATTATAGGAGGGCAGTGGCTGTGTTACAGCCTGAGCTCGTTTGTCTTTGTCCAGGGATTCACAACTTCCAGTGACCCCTCCTTTGTTTGTCTGCCTGGTGTTGGAGGATGTCTGTGGCTTTCCCTACCCCTTCCAGGAAAAGAGGTGGCTTTGGCACATGTCATCTGCATAACGATCATCAATTGCCTACAATGGGATTTTTTTTTTCCTTGAATAAAAAGAAAGCACCCTTTCCCTTCTTCCTTTAATAAAAAGAGAGTGAAATAAATAAAACCCCCAGACAAAACCCAGTAGATGACAAACTGCCTTCTACCTGCAGTTTCCCAATTAGCTAATTATAACACACATTTGCACACAGGCTTTTTTAAAGCAGACTGTTGCTATTCTTTTTCTGTACAAGGTTTTTAGTCACTGTACATCTTGTGTCTTTAAATAATGTATTAGGAACATTTTCGAGTCTGTAAGTGCTTTTTTAATGAGTGTGAAGATTTTAATGGGACTAGATTGCTTTTCATGACATTTCAGAGTGACTTAATTGTAACAATGTTGAGAGGCTGTATTTTAAAGTTTGCTAAGTATGTCTGGTGTGGATTGTAGTCAAATGCTTTAAAGACAGAATGGCTGATGAGATCAGATATAGCTTCCTTTTTTTTTTTTTAATCTCAGCTTTGTTAAAGAGGAGAATCTGCAAAGTTGACATAAAAGAAGAAAATGAGGATTTTTAATGTCTAAGCCAGCAGCGGTCATCCATTCAGTTTATGCCAATTCTCACTAATTTTCAGAGATTATTTCCTGTATTTCTCTGTACTTGATCCCTCTGTAGTCGCTGATGGGCCTGTGGAGGGCTTGTAAGATTTTTTTTTTGTTATCACTATTTTATTTTTTTAAAACAGCAGCTGGATTTGTTACAGGAGATGCATTCAGCTTCAGTGCATTTAGGCAAATTTCTGAAAGTGTTACAGACTGGGATGGCTTTTAATTTGAGGTCAAATGCTGGGTCAGGGATTTGTCATTAGTCCCCATCAAAATGGGGGCTCTGTCCTGAGCCTTTCTCCCTTCCAGCTCCCTCCTGTCCAAGCCAGAGCAGCTCTGTGGAAGAGGGAAATGTTAAATTGTGAGGCACAACCTACAGCAGCTCATTCTGCTTTTGTTACACAAGCACCCTGTGCACAGGAAGGGCAAAAAGGAAATAAAATAGTGTTATAAAAACACCAAGGCAAAAAGGAATATTGGTGTGCAGCAGTGAGAATGAGCATGAAGATATTTGCATTTCTTCAGTCTTTTCTTCCCAAAGACTTAGCAGGACTTGCTGAAATACCATGGAGTGCTCTCGTGTGGGACAGGGAGGCTGGGGACAATTGAGTGACTTGTTTTGGGTCACCTGCAGTCCCTGTGGCACAGCCAGACTTGCATCTGCATGACTTGACTCTGTGGATTTAATTGAGCAATAGGGCCACTTGTTTCTGGCAGGGCTTCTAGAAGTGACAAAACTTTTTGTTTATGAAAAATGGAACTATAATTTAATTCGAGTTAGCACCAACCTACATCAAAAGTAACTTCCTGAATGCAGATTTAATTCTCATTTTAAAGCAGGGTTTAAGCATTTTGAGGGAATTTGAGAGACAAACCTGGCTTTTCTCATGAATACCAAGGGGAAAAGATTTGCAGTGAGTCAGCCAATTTGCATGTGAGGTTATTGGTATATGCCAGTGTTGGATTTCACCTGAGCTGCTCAGAGGTCTCTCTCCTGTGCCTTGGCATGGGACTGGAGAACACCCTGTATCTGGCAACCAAATACACCAGGCAGAAACTGGGGATGGCTGCATCTGAATATAAATCTGTTGAAATCAATGGAGGTTCTGTGCATTACAGAGCTGAGCATCTGCTGCCTTCCATCCATCTTGACTTTGTTTTGGTATCTCCTGAAATGCTGCTTCTGTAACCTCCACTCACTGTTCACAACCACAAATTGCTATATATGAGCCAGTCCCCAAAACAAAAATCCACCCTGTGCTGTGCCTGTGGTGTGTTTTGATTTTACACAAGCTCCATGGGATGAGTGATGGTGTTTGTGCTGCAATCCAGGAGGGCCAGGCTGCTGACAGTGGGGTTTCTGTAGGGCAGGGTTGAAGGCTTTTGGGGGAACATTGTGTTTCTGAGTTGTCAGTAACAAACAATGGGCCTTTTAGCCTTGATTCTAAAAATAATTGTTTTTCCACTGGAAAAATAATGGGCAAAATACTCATTTAATAAAAAAAGTGACATGAGAAGGTGTTTGGGGAATGAGGAATCCTTTCCTCACCTCCTGGTAAGTCAGGATCAGCTCAAATGGTTCATGTTTCCTGGTGTGCCCATACCTCTCAAATTTTGGTCTGTTGGGAGGGCTGAATTACAGGGTTGGACAAATCCTGCCCAGAGGCTGCTGCAGGCTTTCATCTTTGCTCCTTCCCTCTGATGAATATCACTGAGGAAGAGATGCCTGAACTAGTCCTTTAAAATAAACATAAAGGAGGGCTTGAATAGATCTGCAGCAGGATCAGGTTAAAGCCACTTGGCACTAGAGCTGCTCTTTGTGGGCTTAAAGTGACACAGATGGATGTGTGACAGTCACAGCCACACCTCAGGTGAATCTGGCCCTGAGGACTTCCTCCAGTGCAGCCTCTGAATCCTAAAGATCCATGTTTGCTTCATATTTACATGGATATAGATGGCAAGAGAGCAGATAACTGCAAAAGTCACTCCTGGATGCTGCAGGTGTTGCTCCAGCCCCTCTCACCCGTGGATGCTTTCCTTGCTTGGTGGGAGCTGTGTGTGCAGAGCTGCCTTCAGTTGTGTGGATGTGTTTTAGGGATGCAGGACACTCCTCTGTCTCTCTGTCAGCCAGAAGTGCCCTCCTGGGAGCTGACCTTTGCTTTCCTCTGCAGGCTGGGGTTTAAAGAATGTGTCCTGAGGATCTCTGTTTAACCTGTGCAGAAGGGAAATGTTTTTGTTAGGGCTAAAAGCCCCTGAGGAGATGGTAACTCCTGCACTTGCTCATCCCTCCCAGGGCCCTTGCTCACTTGCAGAGGGCAAGTGCTCATCAGTGGATTTATGGCATCATCTTTGCTTATCAAAGGAGATGTCTGCAGAGGCCCCTGCATCTCCCAGCCCAGCCAGCTCCCATCTGTGCTGGCCTGCAGCTGTGTCCAGCTGTGTGTGTTTGCACAGCCACAGCTCTGGGGTAAGAATGATGATTTTATTTCCTTTTGATCCTCAGTGCTGCTGCTCTGCACAGCACCTGGCACCCAGGAGCACTGAGGGCTCTTCCTAGGGCTGGGTGACAAACAGGGGTAGAATAGAGTGGTTTTTAGGGTAAAATAAAGGAAACTGGGTCCCCAGAGCATCCCTTCAGCAGCATTAGGGGAATGCTCCATTCCCTGCAGGATTAGACTGTAAACCCAGGCTTTAATAATTAGTGTCTTTTATAACTGAAGATCAGCCTCAGATGTGTCTGCCTGTTTGTACACAATGGAACTTAGATGGGAGTTGTCTATTGAGATGTAGTATGAAAATGACAGAAACATCCAGTGACAAAATACACCTAGGCAGTCTTGATTAGATTAAATCAAATGGTTACAGCATCTGGAGCCTTTAGCATGTAGGGGGCATCCTAATGGCCCTGAAAGCTTCCCCAAATCCTATTAGATAGGCTAATCTCATTGGAGAATACATTCCAGGTCTACATAAACTGCATTGCTGTAATACTTTCTGTGGTTGCCTAATCCTTTAAAGGTGAACTGTCACAGACTAGCTCTGTGGAGTCCATTGTAATGCAGTGCCCCAGAAAAGTTCAGGAAAACAATGCAGTTAAAAGAGAAAAATCAAACCTAAAAAGCTGACCCGAAGTCTAAAATAACTCAGAAGCTGGCAGGGTGAAGTAGAGCTGCAAATCTGAGATGATAACTGAATTGCAAATTGATAAAAATAAAAGGTATTTTCCTCATTATCATGCTGTATTTATTTTGTGCCACTTGGGGAGAATTGCTTCATTCATTTATTCCTGTGGCTCCTCCATGTCCCCTTTGCAGCTGACTCTTCCTGTCTCAGGAGTGGTGGTCAAATAGATGAGACCCTCCCATTTTGACCAGGGCTGCTCTGGGGAGCTGGGGCTTGGAGAAAGGATAAATTGACCTCAATGCCAGAGGCTCAGGTGAGCTCACTGCCCTGGGCCACCCTCCCTGCTCTGCTCAGTGTGTGCTGCCTGTCCCAGGACATGCTGACTGAGCACTGGCTTTTTTGGGAAGCTTCTGCAGAGATGGAGCAGAGCCAGGTGCTGGACTCCTGGCAGCAGCCAGTCCCTGTCAGATGGGGATCATCCTCAGAGGTGTGAGTTATTTCCCTGGCTGCTGCTCCCTGCTCCCAGCTGGGCACTGCTGGGGGATGGACCCAGCTGGGCTCTGAGGTGCTTCACCTCCTCCTCCTCCTCATTCTTGTTGTGGCTGTATCCCCTGCCCTGGTGACACAGCAGCCCTCTGGGGTGGGGTGGCAGCAGTGCCAGTCCCTGCTCCCTCCCTGCCATCCCCAGGGTGATGCACTGATCCTCACTCTGCTGCACCTCTGGGGACTTGCAAGTGACTGATGTGGCCCTGTGGCACTGTTAATTTAAGATTTGCACCCCATTGCCACCTCTCCCACCCTTTCCAGCCCATGGAAGTAATGAGTCAGTGCCCATACTTGCTGTAGAAAGGGGCCAGATTTTGGCATTATGAGGGATTAAAGCCTCACTTGTGGTCCCTATTCTGCATTGTGTGGATGTCTCCTGTGACTCTTTAAGAAATTCAGAGTATTCCAGCAAGACCTTATTGCAGCCCCTCAATACCATAAGGGGACTTGTAAGAAAGATAGGGAAACTTTTTAGTAGAACCTGTAGGACAGAGGAATTTGTTTTAAACTCAGAGGCTTGATTCAAATTAGATATAAGGGAGACATTTTTACAGTGAGGGTGATAAAACACTGGCACAGGTTGCTCAGAGGGGTGGGGGATGCTCCATCCCTGGACACTCTAAGGGTCAGGCTGGATGGGCTCTAAGCAACCTGATCTTGTTGAGGTGTCCCTGCCCATGGCAGGGGGATTCAAGGTCCCTTCCAGCCCAAACCATTCTTTGATTCACTGGCTCTATATTCTGCCTCCTGCTCCTTGGTTCCTGCAGTAAGGAGCCCAAGTCAGGAAAAATGAGCCTGTTTCTCAGCTGCCTGCATGTGCCTTCTGGCAGAGTGTGCCCAAACACGTGCTGCTGTCTTCCCTTTGCTCGACCCGACTCCACATGCAGCCAGCAGTGGATTAAATGTACATATGTGTATTGTAGTGTATCTGCAACCTGGCTGCCTGCACTTAAATAACAATTACACTTGCTCATTGACCATTTGGCACTTAGCAGTCTCGTAATTAGTAACTGCAAACCAGTAGAGACAATGAAGGAAATCCCTAATTTCTATAATACTGCCCTGCTTTATGACTGTCTGCACAATCATAACCTCCTGCTTGTACAAAAAAAGCAAACACTTCAGTATTTTGACAGATGTTATATATAAAAAAGAGCTCAGCTTGTGTATTAATTTGCTGTTCCTTGTGTTGTCTTTTGGGTGTTTTTTTTTTTTTTCATTGAATACATCCATGGTTGGGGTTATCTGCTTTGGATTAAATTGCTGCTACGTTTGCTTTTCCCTTTTTCCATCTGGAGCTGGAGGAGCTGGTCCCCCAGCATGGAGCAGGGCCCCAGTGTTGCCCCCACAGCAGCAAGGCTCCTCCAGGAGGGGCAGCAATTCACATATGGATGGGCAAGGCTCTGATGTTCTTTCCCACTGGTTTGGGGGGAGGTTTTGTAGCCTCAGCAGTTGCTTGCAAGCTACCAGGGTTTGAGAGGCCTGTATTGATACCAAGCCAAAGGAAAACATGGCAATGGCTTTGCAAGGAGATGTGGGGCTGCATCAAGGGAATGTGTTTTGGGTCAGTATCTCCTGGGATGGGAGAAAATAATCCCTGGTTTTGTGAAAATGAAAGAGTTGGTAGGATGAGTTACCTGGGACAGGTAGGTGCATTGTTTGGCTGGGAGCTTCCTTGTGTTGGTGTTATCCTGGGACAATGGTGACTGTCCTTGCTTGCTGCTCTCAGATCCTTCACCATTTTTCTGTTTGCTTGCTCCAGCACAGGGTTTGCCCAAGATTCAGTTCCAGCAGGAGGTGCCCAGAACATCCCAACATCAGCTCCATCCTGGCTCCCAAGGAACCAGGCATGGGGAACATGGGGAAAGACGCCCACATTTAGGTAGTTTTCTTGGTTTGAACAGCCAGGTGTCTGCTAAGGAAGGCAGGAGCCTCCCTTGAAATGGAAAATGTAAACCCCCTCCCTCTGAATTATTATAATTTTGAAATTAAGGGGCTCTCAGGCAAAGATATGGGAGTAGGAATAACAGGGTTTTATTGGGAAAATTTGAAACACAATGCAATAGTACAGAAAGAAAACAAACCACAGCCAGAGTGAGAGCAGTCCCTGCCCCCTGTGTGTCAGGGAGGTGTCCCAGCCCCATCCATGGGGGCTCAGCCCTCCTGCAGTGCCAGCTGTGGCTCTGCTGCAGCAGGGATCCTGCACAAGGGGGGAGTTTTCCTCTGCAGCTCCAGGGCTGCTGCAGATGGGCCTGGGCTCCCTCTGGCCATGCAGGGCAGCAGAAAGCTGCTCCTCTGGCAATGCTCCTCTGGCAAAGGCTGCTGTGCTGTGCCAGGCTCAGATTGGATCCAGGTAGGAATGCTTGGCTCCTCCCCTGGGCGGAGCATCTCCCCATGGGATGCTGGGATTGGATCAGCCCTGCAGGGACACTCAGTGGCCATGGACAGCAGAGATCTCCTGGAGGGAGGGTTGGCTGTGGGAGAGATAAAGAAAAAACTGCCCCAAGGACAGCAGAGAACTGCCCCAGCTCTGACAGGTGGGGATAGAACACACACCCCCAGCCACATCTTGCATTTCCAACCCAAGACAGTAGTGTAACCTTGCAGTTCATTTGCTTGCTTACTGAAGCTCTTCACTTTCTTGATCACTGTTCACTTTAGATGGGTTTAAAGCCCCCTGTGGGAGCTGTAGCTTGGATAGAGTCATTGATTTGAAGCGTGAAGTCTCCCTTGTTCCTTGGTAGTAGCTGGGACTGCAACTGCTCCCCAGAGATGGAGTTCATCTTTTGCACTTGTGTGTGCAAAGAATGGGAGCAGGAACATGAGCTGGTCTACCCAGGGCTCTTCTGTGGCTGGGAGTGAGAACCAGGCACATCTGCAGGGGTTTGGCTGAGTTTCCAGCTGTTTCTCTCCATTGAGTCTGGAGCCTCTGCTAATTCCAATTCCTCATTTAATGAAGCCAATGCAAACAGAACTGCAGATCTCTAATTAATATTGGAGTGGGTTCTCTCTAACACATTTGCTGCTTTTTCCCCTCACCACTCCCTTTTGAAATAATTTATTTTCTCTGCTTAAAACATTCCTATATTGTTATTGCTCTCACAGTGGTGCACACTACACTCACTAAATCAAATTTATAATGCTGGAA
The DNA here is from genome assembly GCF_028769735.1 of Zonotrichia leucophrys gambelii. Taxonomy (NCBI): domain Eukaryota; kingdom Metazoa; phylum Chordata; class Aves; order Passeriformes; family Passerellidae; genus Zonotrichia; species Zonotrichia leucophrys. Next base: position 2,314,071 of record NC_088188.1, on the reverse strand, counting down.
TTAATTTAGAAGGTTTCTTCCATTTTCTCTCCATGTACATTTAAAAAGGAGAAGTTCTTTAAATTAACCTGATGTAACTGGATTTGTTTTCACTTTATTAGCTTTGGAGGGGGTTCTCTTGAGGACCTCAGTGTCATTACATTATCTGAGGAGCAGATCTGCTTCAGTCAGAAATTTTTAACAAGAGCAATGTTTTCCCATTTCAGAGTGAGTGAATCCTGAGATCTATGGGGCTGATGCTCTGCTGCATTACCAGTAAACTTGAAGTGAAAAGCAGCTGGCAGAGTAGAAAGGAGACAGAGCATACCAAGTGCTGCTGTGCCTGCTGCTCCGCAGAAGGGCTCACACTCGGGTCTATTTTTGTGAGTGATTTTATCTGTCCAGAAGATTTTAGCTCTCAGCCAGCTCCGAAGCAATCTTGTTTTCAGTATTTATTGTTAGCTGGGTGTCTGATCTCCCCCCTGTACCACCTACCAGAGGTGTGGGGGCTCGGTGACTTTATCATCAGGATGTTTGATGCCTGGGAATTGCTGCCCCTGTCCCCTGAATCCCTGACTGCAGCCCCTGTGCCCTCAGCAGGCTCAGAAGGGCTGGGGCTGTTCCCAAGGTGGCAGGAGCAGGTCAATAAATGCCACAGCAGCATTGTCAAACTCTGCATGCAGCAGGTGAGACAGACACGTGGTGGGGTGTCCTCCCCACTGGAGACAGGCCCTGCTCCTTATTTCTGTTGTGTAAGGAAAACAGGCAAATAATACGAGCCCTGTCACAAAACTAATTTTCAACTATTTGATTATCCAGAACCATTTTGGTGCAGATAAATATTTCTGACCCTGCTCGGCACATTATTGCTTTGACCTCTCACCCCTGGCAAACCCCTGTCTGCATCCTCCCAGGCTGGATGGCTTGAAAACTATTATCAGTGACAAGTAAAAGACTGCAGAGAAATAAACAACGGGGACCTCTGAGCTTGCCCTTGTAAACTCCGGTCAGGCATCACCCGAAAAGCACCCAGAACACAGACAGATCAATGCTCTGCACAGTCCTCTGCAGACACACTCACTGGCAGAGGGCTTTCACAAGCTATAATGCATGTTTTGATAATGTCTTAGCACTGCATTTTTTTTTAAAGTACTTCCTTTGTTTGTTAAGGTGCCTTTCAAGCCGAGTCAGTGCTGGCTTTCCATAAAGATTCTCTGGTGCTTCCATCATCTACGTTGAAAGTGGTGTGCACAGAAGCAGTTCTGTCAATATATTTTTTTATGTATTATTCAGCTCCTGTTGTTTGTGTTTGCCAAGGAAGTTTGCATGCAATCTGCCAGGTTAGTTTCTTAAAAGCTTGGATGCTGAGTTTCAGTTTTCATCTAACTCTTCCTTGTATAGGAATGAGCTGTCAGGAGCAGTATATTTTTTTTTGTTCAGTGCTGTGCAAGTCCTGGATGTCCAAATAGAAATGTGACAGGCAGAAAAACCAAGAATGTGCATTTTTTTTCATTTAAAATGAATTAGTAAGTTCTTGAGGTAGTTTTTGTTTAGCAGTGTTGGTGTCAAAGTAAAGTACTCAGTGCTTCTGCACTGTGGCAGCTGAAATTTGAATAAGGTCCTGTTTTTTATCAGCCATCACTTGGGAATCAAGATGAACTGTGAGGGCTTTTGTAGGGGATCTTCTGTTTCAGTGAATTAGCACCATGAAGGCAGCAGCACTGGGGTGAGAGGATTATGGCTGCAATGAACACCCAGAACTAATCTGCTTCCATGATTCGCTGGGTACAGTTGGGAAGGAAGTTAATCCAGAGGGAGGCATTTTACTTTTCCCCCCATGTGTACTGGAGATCACATTCTCCTGAATGACCCCACTTTCCTCTTACATTGCTGTGTCAAAAAGTCTGTGGTGCTGCTGTCTTACCTTTGGGGTGTTCCTAATCCCATTGCCATGAAGGTCCTGGTGAAGTGTCACCCTTGCTTTGCCTGTTTCTTGCTGCTGCTTAATGAAACCCCAAGGGTAAAGTTAAATTTGGGTTTACAGTATTCATCTCCAAAAGGCATTTTTACTTTTGTGGTGTTGCACTGCTCTCCTGGTTATTTGGGTTGAAATATACCTTTTATTTGGGTTAAAATATACCTGATACCTTTGCTGATAGTTGTTTTTCTCCACTTGTGAATTATCAGGGATGGATGGAATGGTTTTTTGGTGGAGGGGGATGTGTAATGGGCAAGAACAACAGGGAAACTTGGGTTTAGTTTCTCTTCTGGCAGGGCGCTTGGTCTTGTGCACTCATGTAAAGAACAGCTGAATCTGGCCTCAGCCCTCACTCCTGAGGCTTCTTGTGGCAAAGCACCCTGAAGATCTCTAGACAAGGTGTACTAAAGACAGCCCATGGTGCAGGGAGGGGAATTTAGACCCAGAAATCCGATCCCTTGCTTTCTCTGCACTGCTCTGTAAAACAAAGAACCCTTCCCTGCATCACTAATGGGTTCTGATGAAAGATGCTTTTAAGATTTAGATGTTTAAAGAATCTGGTAAGAGGAAAATACCCAGAATTGGAAATCTGTTCTGAGAGCACAGTGCTGACTGACAGACCCTGGAGTCCAGGCTGAGTTTGCTCCTTTTCCTTGCAGACAGTCTCTGCTCTGGCTCATGTGCTGATAGAGATGCTCCTGCACGTGGGCTTGGCCAGAGCCCAGAGACACAAGACAGAACCTGATGCAAGGGTTACTTCAGAGGTGGCATTTCCTTCCCTTTGTTTCAGAATCCTTTGAAATCCTGGTTTGAAGCATCAATCTCCAGCCAGGCTGAGCAAACCTACATTTTCTTTCTCTCCATTTGACTCTTTTACTGGCTTTGCTTTCAGTCCTGGTGTGCTTTCCAGGAGCTGCCATTAGTCATGTTCCCCAGAGTCCCTGTTCCCCTCCTGGCTGTGATGCATGCCATTGCCATAAGTTTTCAGTTTATTTAAAACCCTGCTGCAGCAGCTTTCCCCCCTGCATCCCTTTCTGAACTAAAAGCACTAGGCTATTCATTATTTTCAATAAATAAGCAGTCATTTTGTTAATCCATCTTAAAAAGTATGATCACCCACAGGTGGAGTGCTTTTTTATTACTGTTATTTGATTCCTCCTCATAGATCATTTTGCAGAGCTCCATCTCTCAGCCCCATTTCCCGGCTGCCATGGGGGATGCAGGAGGAGGGCAGCACTCCTCCCCAGCCTTTGGGGTGCTCTCACAGGGACAGGGCTCACTGCTCTGGGCTTCAGGGTGGGCACCTTCCTCTCCACCTTCCTCTGCCTCCCATGGTGGCAGGATCTTGCTTCTTGCCTTGCCCATCAGGTTGTTCTGTTGGCTGTCAGATCCCTGAGCTAAATTTCTTAAAAAACACAAAGCAGAGAGGAAACAACAATCTGGAGGTTCTGCCTAAATACTTGTCCAGGCCAGCTTTTGATAGATACTGCTGTCCTGGTGTTGGATTTGAGTTAGGAGGGCTTGATTCTGTGCTAATAATCCTAATGGCATGGATACAAATGCAGCATTTATTCTGGAATAAATGAGTAGTATTTCTGCTTCTGCCTTTGAATTACAGCACGTGTAAGTGAGATAAAGATCGAGGCTCTTGCCATGGTGTAATTTTAAATGGGGAAGCAGAGGATGAATTTTTAGAAATGCTTGTTCCTAGCAGAAGTTTGCACTTGGTGAATTATGCTCTTAATTTCAAAGAAAAGCAAAATAAAATCCCTGACATGAAAATCCTGTCTGTACTTTAAAAAAACCCCACATTTATGGATGCATACACACAAACTATTGTTTAAAAAATAATAAACCTCCAAAAAGCAGTTACTTAAGCTGCAGGTAACAGTTATTTGGCAGTGTCTGGGTTTTGTTTGGCTCACATTGTAAAAAGCTCCCAGCTGTGATGTTTTCTGCCCCGTGCTTGCAGTGGGGCCACCTCCAATCTGCTGGGATGGGTTTGGCTTTGGGCAGGGATGGGAGAGACACCAGAGTGCAGGGGAGGATGTGAAACATGTCTAAAGCTCCTGGTTGGAAGGCTTGGAGAGCTGAACATGGAGGTTTGAGACAGCATTTGAATGGAACAAGGGTAAGGTGGGGGAGCAGAAGGATGGGAAGGCAAATCCCATCCCAGCTGGGACCATGGACCATGGAGGGAGCGTGTCCAGGGGTAAAACAGATCTCCAGAGATGGGCTGGGGACTGGGGCTCATTCACACTGGCACTGCTGTGGTTTATGGAGGCAAAAGGGATAGAAAAGGCATTCATGTTTTTGTTTTAAATTAATTTGCCTTTTTTTTGAGTCTGTGAGCCGGTTCTGTGGAGATGGCATTGCTGAGTGCATTTGTGCTGAGCATATGTGAGAGGGGAATTGAATTGCTTGGAGAGGAGTTTGTCAGCTCTAGGTACAGCAAAGAGATGAGAAAAGACAGACGTTTTGGGAGTGTTTCTGCTAATTTTATGTGGGAGAGTAAAATGCATTGAATTATGCTGGGAGAGGGGACGTGAGGCACTGAGGTGATGCCTCTTTGCATGGTAAAGAGCAGATTATAAAAGCAAGGGCAGAAATTGGAACAGATGGTGAGATTCTTGTTGGGGGAAGGTAGTTATTGGTTCTTTAAGTTTGTTTTTAAGAGGTGACTAAAGAAGGCAAGACCACTAGTGGAGGAAAAAACCGAGAAACAGCCTTGCCAGCGAAGCATTGCAGACATTGCAACATTTCCATTGTTTTCTCAAGCAGCAAAGCCAGAAGGTCAGGCTGAGTGCAGGATTAGTGTCCCTTCTCCTCCCCACCCCTTGCACCACCCCTGCCTTTGCTGGGAGCATCTCTTTGCAGGGAGGGCTGTCCTGGCTCAAGGCAGGGATGCAGGAGGTGTCACACAGGCTGTTGGCACTGCTGGTGTCACCTGCAGTTGTTTTGTTTTCCAATTCAAGCCCTCAATCCATGGTGGTGAGTATTTCCCATCAGGGACCCTCCAAGAGAGGGAGGCAGCCCCAAGCACCCTGAGATGAAGGATTTGTGTCAGCTCAAGCAGGGAGGATTTGCTGGGGAGCATCATTTATTTTGCCAGGCTGGTAACATCATCCTGCATTTGTCACAGCTCTTTCTGGAGCTCTGATCTTTTTGTCTGTATTTAAAGATCTTTCTATTCTCTGTTTAACAACAGGAGGCTTTAGGTTTAAATGGCACAATAGTGTATGTAATTTATATATACAAAAAAGATAAATTGCTGCTTCTTGAGACACAAAATGCAAGCATTGCATTGTTGGCTGAATTAACTTTTGTGCTATGTCAGGCGTGGAAGGTATTGTTAGAGATATGATTTTAGTATATAGCAGTACTAAATATTTTATCTTGTTGGCAAGCAGTGTTGTTGCAGAAGGTTTAAACTTCAAAGTGAGCTTTTCTAAAATGCCTTTAAAATAAAATAAAAAAAAAGGTGGAGAGGGAGATGTAAGAGTGACTTGATTTGTGCTGGAATGATTTCACAGAAGGATTGTTATCCACTGAGACACAAGGCTTCTATTTGACCTCCTGCTGACTTCCCTAAACAGTGTTTGTAGGATGTTTAAACACTTAAAAAAAAAAAAAAAGCAAGGGAAAAAAAAAAAAGCAAAGCTGCTCTGCTGGGTTCACATCTCTTTTTTTCTAGGTGACACACAGAGAAGGTATTTAGCACTTACAAAGGGCTTGTTGGCAAGCTCTCAGTTCTAGGGACGCAGAGGCGACCCAGGTGCTCTGTTTTAATTTCATTTTGGTGCTGGCTCTCCCTTTCTGCCGTGACTCTGCACAGAATCTGCCCATCCTGATGTCCCCACCAGGAACATCAGCCCCTGGTGCTGGGCAGGAGATGCACAGGAGGTGCTGGTTTGTGACAGCTTCACCTCAGGGTTTTGTGGTACCTGCTGGGGCATCACCCACAGCTCTGTGGTACCTGCTCTAGGTACAGCAAAGAGATGAGAAAAGACAGACGTTTTGGGACTGTTTCTGCTAGTTTTATGTGGAAGAGTAAAATACAGTGAATTATGCTGGGGCATCACCCACAGCTCTGTGGTACCTGCTGGGGCATCCCCTCAGCAGGAGCCCCAGCCCCACTGCCTGCTGCACCAGGAGCTGCTGCACCATGGGCTCCAGCAGCCTGCATGTGATTCCTGAGCTATTTTGGGACCTTTCTGGCAGAAAAGTGCAATATCATCGTTGAAGAGACTGCTGGGGGATAAGCTGTGCCTGAGATCTGAGCTGGCAAATGTGCAGAGAGCTGCCAGGCGTGGGGAGCTGCCCTGGGTGCAGGCACAGGGAGGCTCAGCCCCTCCTGTGACAGCCCAGGCAGGACAGGAGGGGTTAACCAGGCTGACACATTGATGGGCTCTGAGCCCTGCTCCAGGGGCAGCTCCCTGTTGCCCTCCCCCAGTGCCCTGGGCTCTCAGAGGGGAGCATTTCACACACCACTTCCCAAATTCTGCTCAGTAACAGTGAGGAAGTTCATTGTAAGGCAGTTATTCATGTACCTGAAGCTGTTCCCATTTGTTTCACCTCCTCCTTGTCTTTTCCTTTTGTTCCCTACACTCCACCTTCCTCTTGTGCTGCCTTGCTGAGCTGGCCTTTTTAATCAGAGGCTGGAAATTTAATGTGGACTGAGGCTCCATCTTCTTCCCTGGAGGTGTCCCAGGTTTTTCTCCTTCAGGTCATCTGCCTCTAAATGCTGCTGGACAGGTGTGGGATGGGTGGGGAGCTGTGTGCCCCCATTCTCTTCCTGTAGTGGTCAGGGCACCTTTCCTGAGTGAGGAGCAGTGTGACTCAGAAACTGCAGATCAAGGTGAGCCCAAGGGTGGCCCATAAACCAATTAGCAGGTTAAGCAGATAATGGCACTGGTTGGTGCACAGATTTATTGTGACTTTTGCAGTTCTGGAGCACTTTGGTGTGGTGGTGTTCACAGGAGTCTCAGGTTGAGGGAAGAGATGAGGATCTGACTCCATGTTTCAGATGGATTGATTTCTTATTTTATGCTATATATTACATTAAAACTATACTAAAAGAATAGAAGAAAGGATTTCATCAGAAGGCTGGCTAAGAATAGAATAGCAAAGAATGATAACAAAGGCTTGTGGCTCAGCTCTGTCTGAGCCAGCTGACTGTGATTGGCCATTAATTAGAAACAACCACATGAGACCAATCACAGATGCACCTGTTGCATTCCACAGCAGCAGATAATCAGTGTTTACATTTTGTTCCTGAGGCCTCTCAGCTTCTCAGGAGGAAAAATCCTAAGGAAAGGCTTTTCCATAAAAGATTTCTGTGACACTTTGGAAAGGAAACTTTCCCCTTCATCACCTTGAGGGTCCAAGGAGCTCATGGTGCTCAGGGGTTGGTGCTGCTCACCTCTCCTGCCCTCCTGCCTTTCATGCACTTTCCAAGACATGCACACACAATTCCCTTCCTCCTGCTTGTCCTGGTGTGACTGAATTTGGCACACTGGTGCCCTGGGAACAGAGCTGGTTTTTAAGCTCTAACAGGCTCCCCGTTGTCACCATTTGGGACATCTCAGCAGCAGAAATAGGAAATTACCTCAGGCAGGGAAGGAGGGAACCCTGCACAGTTCAGGCTGTGCCTCCTGCTGTGTCACTGTGTTTTTGAGGGGCTGTGTCTGGAGCTCTAGAGCTGGTGCAGAGCCCATTGGTGTTTGTGGAAGGACCCTCAGTGCTGCTCAGGGGCTCTCTGAGGCTCTGCAGAGGGGTGCTCTGGTGTGTTGGGTATAGAATTCCATAGAGGCCCCTTCCCATGGCTGTCACACATTGTGTATGATCTCAGAGTTGTGTTAGCTGGATTTTAGGCAAAGAAGAACCCATTTTTCATTTTTGGCACATCCCTGGGAGACATCAGGCTCTTCTCAGGCTGTCTGTACCTGCAGACAGAGGAGTTCAGCTCTGCAGGGCCTTTGCCCATGGCTTTTACATGGCAGGGTTGGGTGGGTGCATCCAGCAGTGATGGTCTGGGGTGTTACTAGCAGTAACATGGCTGTGGAACTCAAACATAAGTGCTAAAAGGTAAAAAAAAAATTGGCATAGATTAAATATTCAACAAAGAGGCCGAGCTCTGCTTGCTTTGGCAAACAAGTACATCCCCAAATGGATCAAACAAGTTGTAATGCAGAACAAATTGGAATAGTAGAGGATTTGTCTCAGATGCTTAAAATCATATTTTATCCCCTGCCTTTATATTACCATCTATTCAAGCAAAAAACATATTTTGAAATACTGGTGGAAAAAAAAGCTGAGTGTGTGTTGTTTGTTCTTTCATGCTATGGCATGATGTTTTATTTTGGTCTTGTGCTCTTTTCCAACCTTGGAACAACCTAAAAGATAACTGGCTAATGTGCTCTACTCAATTGTTGTCTCCTTTTCCCCCAAAGGTTTGCAAAAATTATTTTAAATTAAGCAGGGTACAAAGTTCTTCTAATTTCTAGCACAGAGAATTCATTTTTAATTCCTCTATCAAAGCAAAATGACAAATACAAAATGCAAGTGAAACCAGATGGACTAACTATATTAGGAGTGCTGCATGCATATTTTGTGTCACTTATTAGCATTCATTAAGTCAAACACGGGGAGAAATAAGCTTTGCCTACATGTATTAAACCAATAAGGCTGGCAAGGATCCAAGCCTGCTCTCGTGGATTAATTGTTTTATAACTGCTTTAATTAAAATTGTTCAGTATATGATTAACCTAAAAGTTTTAATTTCCACAAAATTGTTGAACAAATGAGACATTAATATTTTACATTAAGCGTGGAGAGTGTGCTGTGCTTCTCTGAGTGGCTCAATGTAAACTTGAGGCAAGTGGCCTTGGGTGGCCCCAGGTGCCCCCATTGCGGTGAGAGGTTCCAGAAGGTTCCACACTCTCTCCATTGTGAGGACAGGGCAGCACAGAGCACTCTTGGAGCTCTGTTTCCACGGAGGGCCAGTGTTGTGGGTGTCCCCCAGGAGGGTGGCAGTGCCACCAGGAGCGGTGGCTTTGTCCTGCCTTGCTGTGCCAGGGGAGCACATGGGCTTTGCAAGGCCGGGTCTGCCACAGCCTGAGCTGCCCCTGTGTCAGGGATGGACACAGTGAGGAGGGGATGGACACAGTGAAGAGCTGCCAGACACAGAGGAGGAGCAGTGGCTGCACAGCCGCTGCAGCCAGGAGGTACCAAAGGCGTGGGCACATTCACTGTGCTGCTCACCCACCCACTGTGCTCACCCACCCACTGTCAGCAAGGTCTCCTGCAGCCTCTCTTTTCTCCTTTCAGGGGTGCTGCCTGGTTGCTGTAGACTGATAATTATCAGCTTTTGCCACTGTTTAATCATCCAGTTTTTCTTACAGGCTGAGTGGGATTTTGTAACAAAATAGGCATCAAATGCCGCAAGCAAAAGGAAGGTTTGGGGCCAGCTGCTTTGGGCACCCTCTAAAGCTGCTCCATGTCCATCTCCTCAGTGCTCACCCCACAGTGGCTCCTCTGCACAGCTAGAAGGTGTTAAACCTCCAAAGTGCCAGACTCAGGAGGGGATGGAACAGTTGGAGCTGTTTGGTGTAGGCAGAAGAAAAGCTGATGACTTGTGCTGGAGCCTGATGGGGCTCAGGTCACCTCAAACAAGGAAACCTATTGAAGTTGGAGGGAGACGACCCACCTTGCATTGGTCAGCCATCGACTCCACTTTATTCATCAATCAGGCACCTTTTATATCAGTGTTAATTCACTTCATGCATATTGCAAAATCTGAGCTCACAACAGGTCAGAGATAACATACCAACCCCTCCTTATGTTTCCAATACCAAGATTTGGGTTCTCAAAATTATTCTTGCTTTCCCAAAACAGCCAAAGATAGAACATCCACTTGTTATGAGAAAGCTGTCTGAGAACTCTGATGTGCAAGGCTCTCAAGGCCTTCATGTTTGTCACTTTTACTTGTAATTAAAAATAACCTGAGAACCTCTGCTGTTCACAGAAACAGGCTGTGAGAACCTGCTCCTCACAGCTGCCTTCTAGGCCATCTCTGAAAAAATCTCCATGGGATTTCTGGAAATGCAAGATATCAGGAACTGTGGTTTTCCTTGTCTTATCAGGAAATCTGAGCTTTCCATGTTTACATTTTGCCATGCCTCTCTGAGGTGTTGTATTAGCAGGGGAGTGGGGCAGGGGGTGCAGGGAGCCGTGCTGGGGAGATCTGCAGCTGGCTCTGCCCAGGCCTGAGCTCCTGCTGCTGTCTGATGGGGCACCATGGCTTCAGTGTGGATGTCATCGCATCCTTATGGTTTGCCAGTTCTGCTGGAAGTGTTTTGACACTGATATTGCAGGCAGACGTGTGTGCTGGCTGAAATGACTGCAGAGCTGGGCTGCACCTCGGTGTCCTCCTTCCAAAAGCCAGCCAAGTCATCATCTAAACTCACAGCCCTGACTGAGTCACCACAAAAGTGGGACTGAGAGTTCATATCTAAATTTAACTCCTTAGGACCTGTTTTTGAGGTGGCTGCTATTGCCAGTGTGGGAAATGTGGTGTCAGGCCCCGAGTCTGTGGGGTTTCTGTGGGGAAAGAGGCCTGATGTGGGAGAGCTCCTTGGGTTCTTGGGGCTACTTTGTGTATTTTGCTGGTTCTCCTTTATGAACTGGCATTGGGGAAAACAGTCTTAATGTTGATGGCCTCCATGGTCACACAGTATGCCAAAATATAGACTTAAGTGAAGTTCTGGCTGTGCCTGATGTGGGAGAACTCCTTGGGTTCTTGGTGCTACCTTGTGTATTTTGCTGGTCCTCCTTTATGAACTGGCACTGGAGAAAAATAATCTTTATATTGATGGCCTCCATGGTCACACAGTATGCCAGAAAATAGACTTAAATGAAGTTCTGCCTGTGCAAGGTTCCAAAACCTCAGCTGAGTTTGCTGGAAACATTGTGCATTGCCATAAAATCTCCTGGTGTTGGATCCTCTTGGAAGTACTTCTGTTCAAATGCACTTATCTCCAGGTCAGCATTATTATTTGATGCTTTTGAATGTGCCATAAATCTGATTCTCATTGAGCATCTTTGTGCTTTCCAACGTGGAGCATGAGGAGTGTGTGCCATTGCTTCAGATAATGGGAATTTCTCCTGGTGGGAGCTGTTTGCCTTCATTACCTACTCCTGGCATTGCTATTAAAATTCATGTGGCTTAGAGTCACCAAGATTTGTGCTACTTTGAGCAGCTGGCCACGGTTTGCTGGGTTCCAGAGAGGGCAAGGAAATCCTCCTAGTGTTGCTAATGAGTTTATAAATGTTCCTTTTGTTTAGATGAGTGGAGTCAGGCAGAGTCATTGCTGTTCATTTGTGTTTCAGTTTTAGGATATTTGGTTAAGCTTGTAACATTGAGGAAAGGAAAAATTGAGGGATTTTCAAGAAGGTCTGTGAAGGCTATCTGACTCAATTGGAGATGGATTTTGATTCCTGTAACTTCTTGGGAAAATATAAGGAAGATGTGTACACACACACAAACATGTGCTATGTGCTGCTCTGTGTAAATACAGCAGTTTCTCTTTCTTTCACATCTGATGGGAGATCTTTTGTAGCTGAATAATGTAATCCAGAATTATAAAGATAATGAGCAGAGGTTTTCCATGGCAGTGCCAGGAGTTGTCTGTTGTTCCCTACTGCTGTAGGCATTGCTGAAATCAGATCACAGCTCTTGCTTGCTAAAGCCTGAGTTTAGTGCCTGTGGGCCCTGGATCAATCTGGTAAAAGTCAATCAGAGAAGCTAGCTCTGAGGTATTTGCATGTGAAAATGTTGCAGTAATCGACCTTTCAGGGTGCTCATGGGGGATTTGAGGACGTTTGCCAGCCCCATGTGAGTCCAGCTCTGCTTTCCTGCCCTCTCTCTGGGGGAGATGAGGATGTAAATTCTAGCTCCTAAATCCCTGTGTAAGGCTGCTGTGGAACACTGTTCTCTGGACTTCACCTGTTTTAGGCTGTGGGAAATGCCCAGCAGCCCCCTCAGGCTGTGAGTGCTGTACCAGTGATGCCAGCCTTGGGAACCAGGCAGGGCTTCTCTGTGTGTGAAAGATGAACATCACTTCCCACCTTGACATGGAAGGAGCCAAAGCAGAAATCTGTAGATGTAAGTGCTCCTTTCAGTCAAGGTGAGCTCTGAGTTCAGGAGTGTTTCTACAGGGGCTGAAGGCAGGTGTGAAGCCATGGTGGGAGATCCTGAACAATCGCTGGGAATGCAGCATTAGCCATGGTGGGAGATCCTGGACCATCACTGGGAATGCAGCATTAGCCAAGGATGGGCAGGTGGCCCCAGTTGTCAGGGGCTGTCTCCTCAAGGAACAGCTCCTGTGCTGTGTCCTGCACTGTGTAAGCTGTGAGTGCAAATGAGTGCAGCTCTGCTGTCCAGAGAGCAGGACCAAAGTGCTAATTCCTTCTGCCAGAGCCAGTTTCTCTGGAGACATCCACTGGCATTCCTTGGGCTGCTAATTTGGATGCTAGTTAGGGTTGAAGGGATTTACTCTGCTCTCAGGGCTAAAAGGCATTGAGACATTTCCTTTGCAAAGCTCTTGGCCAGCTGCAGAGCTGCCCTGAGGGGACTCCCTTGTCTGTGGGTGGGTGACTGCAGCAGGTTTGAGCCTTCACCCTGAGCTGGGGTTTGTGTTCTCCTGCTCCTCTGGTGGAGAAGAGAGCGAGGCAGGGCTGTGAAAGCTGTGTTTCTGACACCTGGAGATGCACTTTGCCGTGGTCACAGTGGCCGTCCCTGCCTGTGCAGAGCAGGGGAATGCTGCCAGGCTCCCTCCTCCATCCCTCGCTGCCTCCTTCCCTGCAGGATCTGTCCAACAGCTCCCAGCACACTCGAGGATTTGTGCAATCCTTGAGATGATGAAAAGCAAACAACAAGAGTGTCAGAGCATTGTGTTCTGTACAGAAGAGATGTTTAAGTGCCTGTGTGGAGATTCTCAACCTGCTTTTCATGTACAAGGGAAAGGCCTCTGCTGCTTTCCTGTTATTGCCCTTTCTGTTGCTGTAAGGAGAGGTAGCTGCAGTCTGTGGGGAGGAAGATGCAAACCCAGTGCATTTTTGTGGTTTTTGGTTTTAAAAGCATCTTTTCAGATTTGAGACCAATGCTTCTCATTGATGCACAACTTAACCTCAGCTGCTGCCATGTGAGATGACAGCATGTCTGTGCTGAGAGAGCTGAGTGGGGTGTCCAGGCTGTACTCTGATATTGTGAGGGGGTTTAACAGCTCAGCCTTCCTGGCTGCAGGTGGGCATGGCTGTGCAGGGACTGAAAACAGCTGCTCTGGAGAGCTCTGTTGGGTAGGAAATGCTGTTGATGTTTGGAGTGGTTTTGTTTTGCCAATTTAAGATTTCCCCAAATTTGAGATGTGCTGATGAGTGGGGTGGGTTTCAGTGCTGGCCAATCACCAATGCACTCAGTTCCTGCTCTGAGACAGGGAGATAGGATTGGGAGAAAGGCAAAGCTTTGCATCACTTCCTAAATGTCCCTCATGCAAAACCATGGCAGTGTTTATGAAGCTTTCCAGGCATGTCCCATGGCACACCCCTGTGTGAGGGTGCTGGGAGGGGAGCAGGGGCAGAGCCCTGGGTGGGCTTGGTGTAAATGCTGAGGCACTTCTGCCTCTGTGACTGCTCTGCCCTGGCAGCAGAGCCCAGCAGGGTCACAGGGAGCAGGAGGGGACCTGGTGAGCTGCACAGGTTGGGTCACCCTCAGGAGTCCTTTGGAAAATACACTCAAGCAGATCCCTCTGCTGCCTCAGGTTCAGCTTTTATATTTTTCAGATTCTGTTCTGCTTTAGTGTGTGGGTTTGGGCTTCCTATAGGGGATGGTGAGCTCTGTGCACAAAGCAGGGAGACAAAACAATTCCTGCTCCAGCTGGGCACCAAGGACAAATGATCCAAATCTCAGGCCCAAGAGCACAAACAACGTGGGCTGAAGAGAGAAAAACAGGGATGGGACTGCATGGGCTGGAGCTGGAATTGGACAATGAACTGCAAGATGCAAATGGAGCAGAACTTATAAAAGTGAGAGACCCTGTGACCAGGAGTGCATTTTGTGGCCATTTTGGGTTGTGCTGTCTAAAGTGGATCTGTTCAGGCTGTTATTAAATCCCTGCTTTATTATTTAGCTCCATCTAGTCTGTGTTCTAGGGCAGCCTTCACAAGGCATCACCTCCTGCTGGTTCACCAAACATCTCTGTAGGAACTGTTGGGTTAAGGAGCATTATTGTTCTTTCTAGGACTCATTTTGGGACCTATTTACTGACTGCTCTGATCAATCATCTCAGAAAAGAAAACTTCAAGAGATAAAGACCTTCCCACTTTCCTCCTCCTGAGCATGAGTCTAACTTTGCATATGTACACAGTTTCTGCTCCCCTCCTGGGTTTACTGGGAAGTCCATGTGGGATGATGAATGTGGGAATGCTCCTTCCTGATGGCCATGGTTTGTGCTTTGTTTTTAATGCAGTGCAGCCAGCTAATTCATTGGTAGCCTTCACTTCAAGATTGTTGACATTATCCTCTGACAATATATAATGTGTGGTTAATCCTATTTCCTGCAATCAATATGGTAATAGTAATTAAGTATCTGAATTATGAAATACTTATGTTGTTTATATTCGAAATCACACAAACTTCCTGCAATTAGATACATAAAGCTAAATTATTTAATATCAGGAACTGAATCCAAGTCATCTGTACACTAAAACGCCTTGTTTCTATCAAGATGGGGTTTATAGCCATTGTATTTTTTGTGAGTTTTCATGAATTGTTATATTTCCCAGTGACTTTTCAAGCAGTCTTTTAACATCAAGAATTTAGAAATATGATGGGTTGTAGGGGAATAGAATATAGGTAAATAAAGGAAGTATAGAAAGTAATCTTACCCCCTAAAGAGTTGCAGCTGAGCCAATTACTAAGGATTAGGAGCAGGCCTGATGTTAACAGGTTGCACCTGTAGCCAATCAGAAGAGTGTTATAAAAGTGTGGATTGGGTGGTTGAGGGGATTGGAGTCAGTTGGCTGCTGTGAGGACAAGGAAGAGTCTGTGCCTAGAGGAGCTGCCTACAAGAAATGTCAAGGAGGTACAAAGCTCTAGCAATATGGAACCGTTGTAATGTAATGACAATAGAACTCTTGCACTATAAGACAGCAGTGGGCCAGCAGCTCTTCCAGTTGTGGAATTAGAATTCAGACCAGCCCATACAGGCCAGATCTGTGGTCTGTGGGTGTTTTTTCTGTGGCAAATTAGAGGTTTTCTGTCTCTGTATCCTGAAGGCTTCATCCTGCCCCATGGGCTGGGAGCTGCTGCAGCCATGTGTGACAGTGTTCACAGGGGTCTGAGGATGAGGGAAGAGAGGATCTGACTCCATGTTTCAGAAGGCTTGATTTATTATTTTATGATATATATTACATTGAAACTATACTAAAAGAATAGAAGAAAGGATTTCATCAGAAGGCTGGCTAAGAATAGAATAGCAAAGAATGATAACAAAGGTTTGTGGCTTGGCTCTCTGTCCAAGCCAGCTGACAGTGATTGGCCATTAATTACAAACAACCAACATGGGCCAATCCCAGATGCACCTGCTGCATTCCACAGCAGCAGATAATCATTGTTTACGTTTTGTTCCTGAGGCCTTTCAGCTTCTCAGGAGGAAAAATCTTAAAGGAAGGATTTTTCATGAAGGATGTCTGTGACAGCCATGAGCCCCTGGTGGGCTCAGCAGAGGGCTGGGACAGCTCCAGGATGTGAGCAGAGCTCACTCCAACCTGGAGCAGGTGACTGTTGCTCTGAAGGGCTGCCCTGCAGATTCTGTGCTGTGTCCTGAGCATCCCCTGCTCCGGGGGCTCTCCCTGGATCCCCACCAGGATCCCCACCAGAGATGCTCCAAGGCTTTCAGCACTGCCCATGCTGTAATCAGCACATCTGCTGCCCTCACTTGGCCTGCAGGTTATCAGAAAAGGAGCAGCTGGGACTCCTCTCTGACCTGTCCCCACATGGGTACATCCATTCAGAGCCTCTTCCCAAGGATGCAGAGAATGTTCCTTTTTCCACCCTGGTGGTGTTTTTCGTTCTTGAGTTCTTGCTTATCTTTATTCAGCCCAAGCTCTGTTATTCAGTTCATTTTGTCCCTGACAGGTTTTCATTTCCTTTATAAATATATAGCATTTTCATTGGCCTCTTGGCTGTGAAAAGGATTTAATACATTGCTTTCTCCACACTTGCTTTTTTTTGTTATTATCAAAGGCTATTCTTTCTTTTCCCAGTCCCTTGAATAATCACTGGAGACAGTAAGGGAGTCTTTCTACATTGCTGCACGCTTGCAATACATGGTAATAAATATTAAGCTCCTTATGAATTGTAGCAACTTGTGTTTTGATTTAAGTTTTAGCAATTGGAGATGGCTTTTGACTTGTAGACAGAATGTTATGTGGTGAATTTCCAAAGATCTGCCTACTGAATACACATCTGCTTGTACATACAGGCATTTATGCACTGCTCCTCACTTTGCAATGCAAATGTGTGATCTGCAAGTCCAATATGGGTTCTTCTGTGTGCAGGAAGTGTGAGGCAGGAGCTGAGCTGGGGCTCTGAATTCCAGTCCCGTTCTTGCCCTTATTTCTGTGACCAGAGGCAGAAGTTGTTTGATGTCCTCCATACCTCACAGTGCTCTGTAAAACGGGGGTGACAGTGCCAGTGGTGCCAGGCAGGGCTGTGTGGAGCTGAAGAGAGGGGCTGCAAGCACTCCTGACACTCTGAGCAGGGCCTGTCCTTAGGGAAATGTGGCACCTTTGCCTCCAGGTGTGGTATCCCCTGAACCAGCATGGGAAAGAGAGATGTGGGCATGCATTCCAAACCTGCTCATTTCCAAAAGGATTCTGGCTTGGGTTCAGCCCCAGATACACCTTGTGATAACAAACAGGGCACTGAAAGCCATCAGGAGAGGCTTCCATCACTTTTGAAAGCTGGAATGGAAATACAGAGCACTGAACAAATAGATAAATGCCTGGTGTGATGCTGGCAGCCTGATGGTGCCTCAGCTTCCCTGGAAACCCCACTGTCCCAGCCAAGGGACCTGCCAGGAAGGAGTAAAGAGAGAAGGAGCAGGCAAACATAATTCAACCTTTCATTGGTTTTAATATTTTGATGTAAACTTGATAGAAAAGGAAGGGATTTCTCTTTGCATGTGCCCTGATTTATATTTTCAGGTGAACTGCATCTCTGTTGTACTAGAAGATAAATGTACTTTATACTTGGCCGCTGTTATCTATTACTTTTCTCTCTCTAGCTCATGTAGAAGAAATTTCAGTGTGCTGAGATGGGAGCTGTCTTTCCTGAGGGATTTGTGGCATGGACCCATGTGTCCCAGAAGTCCCACAGTCATTATTGTATTTCCATTTTCCTGCAAGGTTCAGCATTTTTTTCATGTCACCTTCCTTGGAGTGTTCCTCTTATTATTTTCTCTCCTGGTTTAAACAGTCCACAACATCTGTTCCTAATTTCATGAAAGTATGAAATTCCATTCCTGGGCCTGTTTGAAGCACAGGAATCAAATACACACACACACACATATCCTCTATGGAACAAAGCATCTTTTTGCCATTAAAATATATTATTCCTAAATATATTCTTGGGGGGAAAAAAATCAGTATCACATTTATATTGTGAACTGGAGAGTAGATAGAGCTATGTCACCCAGCCCAGTCTCCAGAAAGGTTTGCTGGATTTAATCAGGAGTGTGGGAAGGGGAGTTGGGCAGAGTTGCCCTGAGCAGGCAGGTGGGTGCCAGGGGTCAGGATGCTCCAAAAGGGCTCTCCAGGCCTGGCCCAGCTGCTCAGGGCAGTGATGGAGTCTCCATCCCTGGAGGGATTTAACAGATGTGTGGATGCGGCCCTGGGGACATGGTGAATGGTTGTACTGGGTGTTGTCAAAGGGCTGTTCCAGCCTAAGTGTGGCTGGGGCACTGTGGGGCTGTGCCCTGGGTGGAGCTGTGTCCCTGTGGGTAATTAATTGATTAATGCTGTTGGTTGTTGTGGCATTTCTGTGTGAGGATGGTGTGAGAGCTGTGGGAGCTCTCAGGGCCTGCTGGAGTGTGCAGGGCTTGCAGAAATGGATCAGAGTGGCCTCACAGAGAGGCAGCACTGTCTCTGAGCACTGAGGATGTGGGTGTAGAGGAGTGGTGGTGAGTAAGAAGTTGGTGGAGAAGAGAGCTTGGCTTACATGATGAGGAGGGTGAGTTGAAAATGATTTTTGCAGTCTGCCTACTGCTCCAGCAGAACCTGGATGTGTTGCAGGATCTGAGCGTGGACAGCAGGAGAGCAGATGTCTGAGCACAGCTGTGACTCATGGCTGAATGGCTTGGGATGATAGATGGGCACTGCTCAAAGGGAACTGGCTGGGGCAGCCAGGGACCTTCTCTGGGTCAGTGATGTCCAAGGAGGCCTGGAAAATACCAGGCTGCCCTTTCAAAGCATCTTTAGATGCTGGGCTGTTCCTCCAACTTGATTTGTGCTGAGAGCAGGAACTGGTGCAGCAGGGTTTGATTCCTCTGAGTTCCCAGCTTTGGTACTTTGCTCTCCCAGTGACTTTGGCTGGCTTCAGATCAGCCCCTCTGAATGGGAAAAGGTTTCATGTGGAAGGAGAATGAGCTGCAGCAATAGCACAGTGTGGCCTGCATGAATTGCATTTCCCAGGCAGGACTGGTGGCACCAAAACCACCTGTGCAATGACAGGAAGGATGTGCATGGCCTGAGAGGTGGGTCTGCTGCCTGAGCTGCCTTCATTCACCCTTGTGCTGTTTGAAAAGGAGCTGCTCAGTCCACACTGGGCTCACTGGAAGATTGGGCTTTTGAAGACAAGTGTCTGATTAAAACATTGAGCTTTGCTTGTGTTCCTGCCATTAATTTCAGACCCATCACTCAGCTGAGGAGGGGACTCTGGAGCAGGAGGAACACAATTCTTACAGGCAGATGATTCTCAGTCCCTTCTCTTTGGAGTTTTGTCTGAGATTTCCATGTAGCATCCCATCTCAGGACTGCCTGAGCATCAGCAGATGTTTTACCTTTTATATGATGAGATTTTTCATCTGGTGATCTCAATTAATTAAGCCTTGTAGTACTACTTGGAGTTATCAGAAAGCTGGATGGATACCCTCACTGCTCTTGCTCCCACATGATGTTAAACTGCTGAAGCAGTAGGTAACTGACTGAAACCAGATTAAAGCTCTATTATTCACATAGATGTTAATCATGAGCAGGGATTCTTTGCACACTGCAAAACTCCACATATCTCGCTGGGCTTTGAAGGAAGAGCAAAGCTAAAAATAAAGGGTATGAGTGATTACCATGTCCTCCTTCAGGGAGTAGGTTAGCTGTGTTTTTGAAGAGCTGGGATGAGCACTGGAGATGTTCATAGAGAGCTCATCTTGGTTTTCAGCACTCTGTCCCTGAGCATGGGGATGGGATGGGGGAGTCTCTTACGTAAATGCAGATCTTGGGTCAGAAACTGATCTTGCTAAAGAGGCTGGAAAAAGTGGTAGCTTCAAAAACTGAAATAATTGGGTATTTATAGCCCAGTCTGCAGTGTGCTGGTGCTCTTGGTTTGCTTGTGTGGTGCCCCTGTGCATCTGACTGTGGTGAAGCACACGAGGGGTACAGCTGGTTTCTTTAGGAATATGGCTTGGGCAGAAGGCATTCCTGGAGCCTGCGTCATCTTTAGGAATGGAGCCCTTCCAAACAGATTTGCTATAAGAGGATGCACTGGAGAGAACATAAACACAAGAAAATAATGTCAGGAAATACTCTCACTTAGAAAAAATACTCAGACACGTCATTTATGTCATAGTTTTCCTGTGAGAAGTTTGCCTAGTAATAAAACCTTTAAAAGTGCCCCAAATGTGAGGCCAAAAGCGACTTCATTCTGAATTGTTTACAGTTACAGTTGTTGCAGTGGGTGCTTCACAGAAACACCAATGCAAGTACTGGAGGGAAGAGACCAACCACCAGAAAAAGTTGGAACCCATGATCCTTTCTTATCAGTGGCTTCTGTTATTATGGATTTCTGCCCTCATTTAGTGCTCATGAGCTAATATAGGACTTCAGTGTTGAAATGCTGGTGGGTGGATTGAGTTTCTTGTTGCACTTGCTCAGCAATGGATAGAAATGAAGTGATTCTCTCCTCCCCCATGGCAAGTCTGAAGCCCATGTTTGCCTGTTCCTGGGCTGCAGGAAGGGGAGTTTGGCTGTCCTCCGCAGCTGCATACATATTTGCTTCTTACACTATGCTTGAATTTGTGTTTTTTTGCAGCTCCTCCTGTGCCATCAGCAACTTGCAGGCAGGGTTTTACAAGGTAAAACTGTAAGGTATTTTACAAGGTAAAATCCCTGTGTGGATTTGGGCCCTTGCAGAGGTGCCATGGGAGCAACTGGGGTGTGTGCCACTGCTCCATCTTCCCTTCAGGCACTGTCACTGCTCTCACTTTGCTGAGTTCATGCCATTAAGTAAAGTGCTGTCTTGGGAGGTTGCTGGGTATTGTGCTGTATGTGTTGTTGATAAGCTCAGGATTTCCTATTTTGTCTCCTAAGGAAATCCTTTCCTGGCTCTCTGAGCAGCTTATGTGTTCCTTCATTCCCATGAGATCCTGCTGCCCCAGTGTCTCCAGCACATCTCCAGTAATGGCCCCAGTGCTGTACAGGAGTGTCTGAAATGTGAGGGGAACTGTCAGCTCACAGTGTGCAGGGTTTGCATCCAAGGCTTCCCAGGTTCTGAAGGGACCAGTGACCTCATGTGAGGGTGTTCACAGGGGTCCGAGGATGAGGGAAGAGATGAGGATCTGACTCCATGTTTCAGAAGCTTGATTTATTATTTTATTACATATATTACATTAAAACTATACTAAAAGAATAGAAGAAAGGACTTCATCAGAAGGCTGGCTAAGAATAGAATAGGAAAGAATAATAACAAAGGTTTGTGGCTCAGACAGAGTCCAAGCCAGCTGACTGTGATTGACCATTAATTAGAAACACCGACATGGGCCAATCAAAGTCCACCTGTTGCATTCCACAGCAGCAGATAATCAATGTTTACATTTTGTTCCTGAGGTGTCTCAGCTTCTCAGGAGGAAAAATCCTAAAGAAAGGATTTTTCATAAAAGATGTCTGCGACAGTTTTCATCCAAGGCTTTCGAGGTTCTGGCTGTGATGCTGCCCTCTGGGGAGGTGAGCATCCCTCCTGCCCACTGTTGTGTCTGGCACATCCAGACAGTCAGTGCAAGTTTCTTGAGGGTGTTACAGTTAGGATCAGAACAGTCCAAGGTTTGGCCATGCAGTTTCAAGAAGCCACTTTGATGTGAACCTGGTAACTCCATTCAGGACAGACCCACTAGAGCTCCAGGAGATGGGCTACAGGCCCTTCTGCACTTCCCTCATTAGCATTATGTCTGTCCTCAAGGGTCTCCCTTCACAGAACAGGTCACTGCTTCCTCTGAGGGTGCTGGGGAATGGCATATTTTAGGATGTATGGGGTATTCTGTTCTCCAGAATAATTTCCCTGTTTTGGGCTTGTTTTGCTTTGCCACCCCTGTGCAACACATGGAGAGGCTGCACTGGCAGAGTTTCAGTAAAAGCCAATCCTGCAAAAGTCCTGGTTATCTTGGATGTGCTTTGTTATTGTGTTGTAGGGTTTAAGTTTGTTTAATTAATAGCTGGGAGGAGGAAATCTTCTCTTTCTCAGAGCAGCAAGGACAGATCTCACAATCTCAGTGGTCAAGAATGAAGCAACTGCCAACAATACTGCAGTCTCTTTGAAATGTGATTATATGGTTCAAGCCTAGCCCTGTGAAGTGTAATAAAAAGCAGCAGGAGACTATAGCAAGGCTGAAATATCATGCTGCTGCCTGCTTTTACCAGTTCATACTGCCTTTTGAAGAGTTGTTGTCTTGGCAAGAGGTTGGCCAGCAGCCTGAGCAAGGCAGAGCCAAAGCAAGGAGAGCTCTGGGGTCCTGGAAATAGTTACAGCTTTCAAACAGCTGTCCTTGGAGAACAGCAAACACCTAGCCTGGATTAATTATGATGAGAACAGAGAATTGGTGTGGAAAGGTGACAATCTTGTGCATTTACAGTTTGTTTTCAAACTCCAGCTGTGTGGATGTGTTGTCTTCTTCTGCAAGCCCTTTGGCAAGTGAGCAGCACAGAGAGCTGCAGAGTCAGACTGTGAACACTGGCAGAGGTGATATCCAGGCACATTATGCAGTCAGAGGATTTGCTTGTGATTTCAGAGATCCTAAATCCAAACTAAGGTAAAAAAGGGGTCAGTGTGTTGGCCCTTGTAGTCATGGATCAGTGGTCTGGGAGGGCAGAGAGGACCAAGCTCCTGTGGGTGCAGGTGGGTGCTGGGTTAGCTGCAGCCAAGTCACTGCTGCAGAGAGCCAGGGAGGGGTTTGGCAGGTCCCTGTTCCTTGTTCTGCCATCTCTCTTGTGGCCTCTTTCCCCCAGGGCGGTTTCTGTGTCTCTCCAGCCTTTTGGTGCATTGTGTTGCTGAAGTTCCTCTCCTCCCACACTCTGCCTTGCGCCTCCTTCCCTCATCCCCAGATCCCAACCTGCCTCTCTGGGACCATCATCACATTTAGCTCCCAACACACTGCACAGACCTGTTCCAGTTGACACAGATGAGGTTTGGCATTACAGACACATACATCATCCCTTTCCTTATGGTAACTGGGGAGAGCAGAGGGCATTTCCCCAGCTCCTTCCCTGCAGCCCTGGAGGGTCCCCCTGGAGCAGCTGGGGGTGAGCTGTGATGGATTGACTCTGCCTTCTGTTAGCACCAGCACTGCCTTTCATGCCCTGTTGCTATTTGTGTTTTTTGATGAATGATTAATTAGAAAAATAATCATTTGTAAATTGTGAGTGAACCAGACGTTTGGCCTTTCCTGTAGGGAAATTGAGGCTCCAAGCTCTGCTGCAGCATGCAGCCTGCTCACAAATGCAGGAGTATTCCCAGGCTAGTGATGAATTTACATGAAGTTCCCTTTCAGCATTTTAATGACTGTTACAGCTGAGTAACTAATGAAAGATATTAACAAACAGAAGAAGTAAATATTTAATTTTTCTATAGCATTTTTCCAGCTTGTGGCAGAATTTTAAATGTATGTACAGGAGGATTCCTGCCCCAATCTTTCCACCTCTGCCTGGAGTACAAAGCTGGCTGTATGTGCTGGACAGCATGAATGCCTCTGTGGAGATATTTTACCCCAAAGTGGGCTGTTCCTCTGCTCTGTCCTGACAGCCTGTGGTCAGCATTCAGTGTGATTTAGCACAGCCCAAAAGGCATTTCCCTGCACCAGGGATTGCTGCAGTTTGTGGTCCCCTGAAGATGAGATGGCCACAACAAGGTCATTCAGTAAACTACAGTGATTAGTGACTCCATCAAGGAAAGCTGCTGAACGCAGCAGGGAACAGTCATTTGAAATGTCTCAACTCTGATAATTTACCTTCTTCCACCCTTTAGTATTTCACCTCTTTCCTTTGCCTGAAAAAACCTGCTGGGGAAGATTTTCTGTGGGGCCTTGTTGTGTCCCAGCAGATTCTCTTGCTTGTTTTTCTGTTGTTTTCCTCTGTGATTCACCAGGATGTGATGATTTGGTTTACTGGGGCTTGGGGTCAAGCAGAGGGATGCTCTGCAGCCTGAGAAGTTCTGCCCATGTTCTATTCAGATATGCAGGGAGAACTGGGGCAGAACATGCCTGGAGGAAAGGTTTGCAAGGAGGATTTGTCAGCAGCTCCAGGGGTGTTTGTTATTTAGCAAGTGTGACGGTGGTCACAGGGGTCTTTGGATGAGGGAAGAGACAAGAATGTTGACTCTATATTTCAGAAGGCTTGATTTATTATTTTATGATATATATTACATTAAAACTATACTAAAAGAATAGAAGAAAAAGTTCTCATCAGAAGGCTGGCTAAGAATAGAAAAGAGAAAGAATGATAACAAAGTTTTGTGGCTCAGACACTGTGTCCAAGCCAGCTGGGCTGTGATTAGCTATTAATTTCAAACATCTACATGAGACCAATCACAGACCTGCCTGTTGCATTCCACAGCAGCAGATAACCATTGTTTACATTTTGTCTCTGAAGCCTCTCAGCTTCTCAGGAAGAAAAAAAAAATTCTCATAAAAAGCTGTCTACGACAAGCAAGCATGGGGCTGGCTGCATTATTTTGGCACATGGTGAACCCAAGCCATGCATGGACAATGTCGCTGTGGGGTGACCAGTCTGACAGTCCTGGTGTGTCCAGGAGCACTGCCAGGCATGGGGACACAGCGGGTTTGTGACAGTGGTCACAGGGGTTTTCAGGTGAGGGAAGAGATGAGAATGTTGACTGCCTTCTGAGAATGTTCAGAAGGCTTGATTTATTATTTTATGATTTATATTACATTAAAACTATATTAAAAAGAATAGAAGGAAAAGTTTAATCTCAGAAGGCCAGCTAAGCTAAGAATAGAAAGGAATGAATAACAAAGGTTTGTGTCTCAGACAGAGAGTCCAAGCCAGCTGGGCTGGGATTGGCCATTAATTATAAACATCCAACATGGGCCAATCACGGATCCTCCTGTTGCATTCCACAGCAGCAGATAATCATTGTTTACATTTTGTTCCTGAAGCCTCCCAGCTTCTCAGGAGGAAAAATCCTAAGAAAGGATTTTTAATGAAAAGATGTCTGTGACAGGGGTTCATCCCCACCTCACTGCCAGGCTCGTGACAGTCCTGGTGTGTCCAGGAACATGCCAGGCATGGGGACACAGGGGGTTCATCCCCACCTCAGTGCCATCTTGTGCCTGCTCTGCCATCCAGGCTTGTGGCAGCAGACCCAGCCAGAGGTCCCAGCACAGCAAATTCAACTCTGCAGTTCTGGAGAGCTGGGGAAGAGTTGCAGGTCCAAGCTCTGAACAAATGAGGCAGAGATCTTTCTCTCTTAGGCATTATGTGCTTTGGAAAGGGGGTAAGAATAAATCCCTACTCCAAGCCCGCAGGAGCTTCACCAAGCATTCATTTAAGGAAATGTGGCTGCTGTGGTACCCCCAGTGTGTCACTGTGACTGTCTGTGCATGATGTCAGCCTCTCTGCGTTGTCCCTGGCTTGCTCCTTGTTTTGCACAGGGCTGGTGCAGGCTCCACACGACTGGGATCCAGCTGTCTCAGCTCTTCCCCACGCTCATCCAGCCTCCCCAGCCTGCCATCTTTCACAGCCAAGAAAAACTTGTGCTAAGTGAACCAAAGCATTCATCTGGATGCAGATATATGTGCGTAGCAAGAGCCTGCGTGTGTTTGTTTTTTTAAAGAGCTCATCGGAGTAGGGATCATAAAGGCAGAGTGAAGCAGAGTGAAATGTCTGATTTGAGGCTGTGTGTCACCCTGATTTTTTAAGATTTTCTAAGCCTTTTGATGTTTATATTATTGTAATGAACTTTCTCACACACTTTCTGTAAATAACTTATTGTTTTACATTCTTTTATGGAAGAGGAGAAATTTAGACTGTTGGTTTGTGCAGTGTTATTGGAGAGGTGGCACTGTCACCCTCCAATCCACTGTCACTTTTAGAAATCTATAAATGTTAGAGTCAGGAAATAAACTTCCCTTTTTTACCTCAAGAACAGCGCCGTGTTATTTCATGTCCTATAGTGACAACAGTGTTTCTTAAACACTGGATTGTTGCAGATCTCCTTTCTACCTACACCTAGACTTAATTGCCTCTCCTGCTTCTGTCTGTGCACTTTGAAATATAGAAGAGAAAGCAAGAACTGGGCCTTCCTTCTGGGGGCAGGAGACAGGATGGGACTGTCAGGATGTAAGCCAGCACTTGTGAGGGAGGTGAGGGGAAATGGAGGCTGGATGCTCCAAATGCAGTGTTTCATGGCCACATGTGGGAATGTGTGTGGACAGCCTGTGTTCTCCCATCCTCTGCTCCCCATGACTCCCCTCAGCTGGTCTCTGTCCTTGCTGGGCTGGGAGGTGATGATTCCTGTTTGATTCCTGTTCAATTCCTATTCCCGTTGGATGATTCCCGTTGGATGATTCCTGTTTGATTCCTGTTCAATTCCTATTCCCGTTGGATGATTCCTGTTTGATTCCTATTCCTGTTTGATTCCTGTTTGAGGATCCCTGTTTGATTCTGTTTGATTCCATTCCTGTTTGAGGATTCCTGTTTGAGGATTCCTTCTCCTGTTTGGTGATTCCTGTTTGATTCCTATTCCCGTTTGAGGATTCCTGTTTGATTCCTGTTCAATGATTTCCTCTCAGCTGCCCCAGGTTCCTCCTGCTGGCCTGGATGTCCCTGGGCTCTTGGGCAGGCCCAGCTCCTTTCAGCCCTGGCCTCTGTGCTCACACACAGCAGGGCCCATGAGTTTCATTGGCCTCTGCCTGGCTGGTTTTCCTCCCATTACAAGCACCTAGCAAAGTTGTTTGCCTTTCTAAACAACCCTAGGAAGGTTTTTTTTTTTTCATTTCTGAAATGCTGAAGGGGATTAGATCATATAATGGAGTATTCAACTGTCAAGTGATTTACAGCAAAGATGCAGTTGAGTTATGAGAGCTGTTAAAATGCCTGTTAAAAATACTAAATGCTTTTAAAAACTCATATTATTTGGTTGATAGAATGTAAAGGTCTGATGGAGCTATTACTTTGCTCTGTATAAACACACATTCGGGCAGGTGTTATTTATGTACACTCTCACTGCTGTGGCTCGCAGTGCCCCAGAGCCATTGCCACCAGGTGATTGTACATCAGCCTGCTCAAGCCACATTCCTGGTGGATTGTTGGGTCAGAAATCCTTGCTCTGGGGAAATTCACCTTCATCTTGGCAGTGCTGGGATGATTTGAGGGGTAGCACTGAGGCATGCTTGTGTCTGGTGGTGATGTGTGACCGTGTTCACAGGGGTCTCAGGTTGAGGGAAGAGATGAGGATCTGACTCCATGTTTCAGAAGGCTTGATTTATTATTTTATGATAAATATTATATTAAAACTATACTAAAAGAATAGAAGAAAGGATTTCTTCAGAAGGCTGGCTAAGAATAGCAAAATAAAGAATGACAACAAAGGTTTGTGGCTCAGAGAGAGAGTCCAAGCCAGCTGACTGTGATTGGCCATTAATTAGAAACAACCACATGAGACCAATCACAGCTGCACCTGTTACATTCCACAGCAGCAGATAATCCTTGTTTACATTTTGTTCCTGAGGCCTCCCAGCTTCTCAGGAGGACAAATCCTAAGGAAAGGATTTTTCATAAAAGATGTCTGTGACAGTGATGGCTGTCAGTGGAGCCCTGAAGTGATCCCTCTTTTCACTGAGGACCTTGACTCACTGCCTTTCCAGAAGGCTTTGGCAGAAAAGCAGAAGGTCTGGTGGCCCAGAAATCATGGATGAATCTTTCCTCAGCTTTGATATTTCTCACATCCCAATGTTTCACATGATGGACGTGGGCAAGCAAGCCTGAATAAACACTTGCAGTGTTTATACTTACTTTTAAAGAAACAGGGTAAATTTGTGGTCTGTGAACTCTGACAGTTAATATTTATTTTTAAAACTCAGTTTTGCACCTGCTTTTAAACATGTTTGCCCAGAAGAAACAGTGGGGAGTCAGTAAATTTACCACAGATTTATGGCTGAGTGTCAGACCTCCTCTCTTCCCCAGACCTTTGTAACCCAGCAGAGTCACTGTGACCTCCTGGTCACCTGCCACTATAACCACTGGACACAGTCCAAGTCTGTTCCTGACAAATAAATGTGGGAGTCTTTGGCCAAGTGTGTGTGATGTCCTGTAGTGCACAGCACTCCTGGGTTGCTGTAGCTGTCTGCTCAGGATGCCCTTGTGTCCTACATCTGAATTCAGGCACTGATAGAATTTGTGTACACCCTGGGATATCTTCCTTGCACTGACAGCCCATGGCTGATCCACAGGGAAAACTTGACACCAGCTTCTCACCCAATGCATGAAAAATTCATTCTTCTGGCTTCCTGGACCATTGTATGCCTAGGAAGGGTTGCAGTGTTGAGCTGTGTAAATTTGTGGTGGTGCACAGTAAATATTATGCTTTAACAGTCACAGGTCTGACATTTCTGTTGAGTTATGTACCATAATGTTCCAACACCATGGGCTGAATTTGATCTTAACTACGTGGGTGCACTTTAGTGCACGCCTGAAGAAAATTGGCCACTAAACTTGCAGGTTCATGTGCACAGTCAGTGATTGAACAATCTGGTGATGCCCCAAAAGGTATGAAATTAATTTTCAGGTACAATAAACAATATTTCAGCCCTGACTGGCTTGACGGAAGCTTCATCTTCCAGCACTGGCTATTGAAATGGGTTGCAGGATTGCATTTAAGAAGGGATTTGTTCTGCCTGTCTCTTTAGTGCAAAGGAAGCTCATGAAGTTGTGCCAGGCAGTGCTGCTTCACCTGAGCAGTGCCTCTCTGCAGCTGGAGGTTTGGAATTGTCATTACCTATCTTAAAAATTCCTCATCGTGCAGATCAAGCTGTGATGTTTTTTCTTCCTGTTTTCCTTTGCACATGCTGGGCATGTCCCAGTCCTAATGCATTTATCACTGACTCTTTTGGAAAAGGGATTTCTGCACTATGTCTCACTCAGGAGCTGAGGGGCTGTGCAGGACCCCTTTTCCTGGAGAGGGATCCTGGCTGGATTAGGATGCTCAGGAGGGTGTGCCATTGCCTGTTCAGGTTTTAATTGCAGTGCAAGTGTTGCCAGTGACTGAGGATTTTCTGGGTAAGGACATACCAGAAGAGGCTGCAGCAGAAAGTTCCTGTTGTGGGATACTGTGGTCAGCTGCAAGGGGAGTCCACAGCAGCAAGATCAGCAAAGACTTGCTGCCAGGGGGTGCTGGACCCTTGGCACAGGATCACTGAGAATGTGCCAGCAGCAGCTGAGTTGTGCCTGCTCCTCTGTTAACATATTTGCACACTTCTGCACATGTTACCTCAGCTTTGCCTTGGAAGAGCATTTGTGAAGTCTGGAAGTGTGGTAGGAACAAACCCACTTGGATCCCCATCATGGATGTGGATTAATTTGTGTTGTTTATTGTTCCCACCTTTAGCTCTGTGGGTCCCATTCAAGCCAGGCCCTAGATAAGGAAGTTGGTGTCAGAGCCATCTTCACCTTTCTTGCTTGGGCTGGGGAAGGATAAGTAATGTATTACACAAATTTAGCTCTTGTTTTTACTCTCCTGTTTATAATTGTCAAAGCTTTGAGCCTTCTGAAATAATAAGGTTAAGTGGCCCTCTCTGACCTTAGGTGAATAGGAAAAAATATAGTTATTGAGGGACTCGGGCCATTACACCTCAGCACTGAGGAATCTGAGGCCTTGGAAAAACCTGCTAAATTATCCTGCTTAATGCCAGACACTCCAAGGTGACTTATGGTGCTGCAGAAGCATAAACATCCATAACTGTGACTGCTGCAGGCCAGCAGAGGGTTTGCCACATGCCTGTGCCTGGGTTGGCAGATAGGAGTGGTGGCAGGTGAGCTCCTGTGGCATTGTCTTGCTGGGGACACTGGGGCTGGCTCCACAGTGGGTGCCCAGGCCAGTCCTGGGCACATCCCAGACTGAGCTGTGCTCTCACCCTTGGTTGCAGAGCCTGTTTGATGTGGAGCCTGGCCAGGCTGCCTTGCTGTGTGGCACGGGGCTGTCACTGCTCCAGGGAGCCTCTCCAGCTCTGCCCCAGCACCCCCTGGCTCTGGGGAGCACAGGAATGGAGGGCTCTCTGGAGCTGTGCCCCTGCTCTTGGCGTTTGCTGCTCTTTTTATCAGCATTTTGAGAAAGGAAAAGCTTATTTTCTTGTGGGGGTTATCTTTTAGATGCTGCTTGTCTTACCCAACTGAGCAGGAGACAGATGAAGCAGATGTGAAGTTTCATTAAGGCCTTGGTAGCCATAATGTTCTTTTCCTAGAAGAAGGGTAAACCTGTTGCTGATTTACCACAAAACATGGAAATGGCACTGAGAAATCATCCTTGCAGCTGTGTTTAGATGTGGCCTTAAAAAACACAGTAGGTTTGGGCTTGGACAGCCATTTCTCTGACAGGGGCTCCTGGAAGTCTCTAGGGACTCAGAGATATCTCTGGTATCTCCCCAGACAGGGACTCAGAAGAAGGAATGCCCTTGAATCCAGAGTCTTGGAGAAAAGCAATCTGTCCCCAGTGCTGGGCACAAACATCTGTGGGTCAGTTTGGCAACCAAAGGTGCCAAAGCTGACCTGCACTAGGTGAGACCCTGGCTCAGGGCTGCCTTTTCTGTGCACTCCTTTTTATCTAAATTATCTGCAGTCACAGAAACTCCTGCTCACAGACGTGTTTGCTGGGACATTTGGGGAAAAGGGGTTCAGGGCTGGGCTGAAATAGGCTTGTAGAACTTGTTGCTCTGTTGTAGCCACTCTCCCGTGCTAAAGAAAAGCTTCTCCAGTGAGCACATGGAATAAATCAGTGTGGTTAGTCAGAAGGCAGATGGAGCAGAAATCCAGATTAAATAGCACAGAGTCAGAGTCAAAGAAATGTAGAGCAAAAGCATCACTTGAGCTCAGGGCACTCAGCACTGCCCTGAACTGAACAATCATTGTTCCCTGAGAGCCCCAAGAGCCCCGGGGAGCTCTGGCACCACAGCCCTGGTGGAAATGAACTCCTCCTACACGGCTGAAGAGTCACTCCCAAAGCCAATCAGCAACACAGGGATCCAATTTCCCCTCTGCTGCCGAAATAAAATGCTGCTGCAGATGGAAGGCTCCCTAGAAGCTGCTTCTGGACTGCTTCCACCTTTTTATGAAAGCTCCACTCAGACGTGGTGCAGTGAGCAGTAACATAACCCATGGAGTGCTGTGATCCCTGGAAAAAATGTAAGGGGGACAGGAGCTGGGAACAAGCCTTGAGATTCAGGGCTGGAAATAATGATAGAAGAGCAAAGTATTAATATTTCACAGCACAATCTGCTTTGCAGAATGCAAGGGGCTTGGGGAAGGAGCAGATGGAAGGAGCTGAGTATGTGTTTCCCAAGGAGATGGCATTGTGTCTGTTGCTTTGTTAGTTGGAGCTCTAAATACTGAAACAAAAGCACAGAAAAGAAAAAAGCTGAAATTCAAATTTGATGAGTTGCTCTTTCTTTTCAGTTTGGGATTAAGCTGGAGCTGTTGTGGTTCAGTCTGTGCAGGCATTTTGGTTGTGTGTGTCCTGTGTGCACCTCTGTGCACGTGTGGGTGTCTGTGCTCTGCAAACTCTGCAGGCCCAGTGCAAGCCCTGGGAGCTCATCCCATCACAGCTCCCAGCACTGAACCTGGCCTGCCTTTAGCATTTCTGAGGTAAATACAGCTCTGCAATATTGAATATTGAATACAATACAATACGGCTCTGGCAGCCACCTGCCCAGGGGCACACTCCATACTAAACTCTGCAGAAGCTGTGGTTGTGCCCTAGGGGACACACAGGCTGCTGGCCACATCTCCTGGGGAACAGTTCCCTCCCTAAGTGCAGATTGCAGCCCTCAGTCTGCAGGTGAAGGTGCAGCAGAGCCAAGGGCCAGCCCTGCTCCTCCACCTTCATCATGGCTTGCAGGTTTTCACACTTTCTGACCTGAGCAAAGGTTCAGCTGGACCTTCAAGTCATATTCCCTGTGCCCTGTGAACACAATGAGGTTTTGCATTAAGTTGTGTCCAAATTTGTGATGATCTGGTTTGGCTGTCTAAGAGGAAAGACTGTGTCCTCTTGGGATGGGTGTAACATGGACAGGAGCTGGAGTTATCTCTGAACATGGAGAGGCTGGGAAATGGGTGCAGAGAAGGGCCTGAACCAAGCCAGCTGGTTCAAAGCTTACCCCAAACCTGCAGAATAATTCCTGAGGGATTTCATGGCTACTGGGTAGGGTCTGAGCCAGTGTGTGTCACAGTCTGAGCTGTAGCTGCACATTTCAGTCCTCAATGTGAATTCCTTCCTCTTTAGCAACCAAGTTGTTTGAACTGGAGTCACCATGGTTTTTAGAAGTGGTCTTAAAAATGTTAATTAACCTTCTGCAGTTACAGAGAAATTCCAACTGTGGACAACTGCAAGGGAAGAATTTCAGGGGTTTTGAAAGACTTTCAAGAGCACACAAGGGAGATGAATGTTGTGTGGCCATGGGTGCTGCCCTTGGAGCCTGGCCTGGTCACTGTGTGTGGTAATTCCCAACTGGATCTTCTGTGGATGATCTTTCTGGTGTCCAGCTACCAGGCACTGAGGGCTGTGCTCTTCACTGGTGAAATGATACACAAACATACACACTCTGAAGCTCAGCCCTGGGATTGTTCACTGTAAACATTGCATTGTCCCACAATTTACATTAATGAGGATGATTTACATTTATATAGCTCCTTTCATCCCAATGGATCTCTGAGTGTCTCAGGGACTGAAACACCCAGGGAAATGTGAGCTGGCTGTGGTGGGAGCCACAGGCAGGACAAATGAACCTCAGCTTTGCTTTGTCGTGAGCAAGAGGTGCTCTGGGGAAACTGGTCACATATTTCATCCTGTGCAGACCTGCTGGGCCTGAACTGAGATCCAGCCTGAAAGAACAGATGTGCAGAACTTGATGGTCTTGTGCTTTATCTGTTCCTGCAGCAGGAGGTGACCTGGTGTTTTCTGAGTGTCTCACAGAAGTGGGAATGACCAATTAGGTCCCTAGGTCTGAGGTGCAGCCCTTGCCCAGTATTTTTCCAGATCCTTACCAGAGGGAGGTGAGGATCCACAGGGATGAGATGAGGATGGTGCTTGTCCTTTGGGGCTGCTGGGGTCTGTGGAGTTTGTTTCCCACATCCTCCTGCACTGTAAGCATCTTTTTTGGGGTTCCTGTTCACCCCTCATTGCTTCTTGCTGTGCTGAACCCCACTGTGAGCCATTGCCAGAAGAGAGTTTTAAATGTTCACTTGCTTTATTTTTAGGTGTATATTTAAAATACTACCGACATTTCCAGGGAACGTTTGTAAATGAGGGCTCTATGAAAGTTATTTTTGTGCATTAATTCATGAGGCAGCTTCAAAAATTCATGAAGTAAATAGAACTTTTCTGCCAGGAGGCATGGGGGTGCCTTTGCTGCCCTCCAGAGCGGAGCAGACATTTCAGTGTAAGGCAGGAACTCTTCAGCAGAGCCTGCTGATCTCAGTGTGCTGATTAAGGCACTGAGGCTGCAGAGGTGCTTTAGAAGTCTTTAAGGTGTCCTTGTTTCACCAGCCTTAACAGTGATCTTATTTCAGCAGGGATTAAGTGAGCTGCAAAAATATACCTGGCTGGCAGAGGCAGCCGCTGTCCTGTGCTGGCCTGGAGGTCCAAAGGGTGTCCTGGAGGTCCAGGGGCTGTTCTGGAAACCCAGTGGCTCTCCTGCAGGTCCAGGGTTCTTCCTGCAGGTCCAGGGGTTGTCCCGGAGGTCCAGGGGCTGTCCTGCAGGTCCAGGGAGCCTCTTGGAGGTCCAGGGGCTGTCCTGGACATCCAAGGGCTGTCCTGCAGGTCCAGAGGATATCCTGGAGGTTCAGGGGTTGTCCTGCAGGTCCAGGAGCTCTCCTGGAGGTCCAAGGGCTGTTCTGGAGGTCCAGGGGCTCTCCTGGCCCATGGAGGAGCCCTGGCCCAGCTGCTGTCCTGCTCCCAGGCCCATCCCTCCTCCTGGCTGTCCATGTGGAGTGAGTGACTCTGCTGGCATCAGCACAGCTCTGCGCTCATGCTGGGGTGACCGAGGGGTGAAGTCAGCTCTGTTGGGGGTTTATTTCTATCAGGATAAAAGCAGCAGTGATTTAAATGGAGCAGATTGTGCTGGGGAGGCCGGCCTGCACTGGTGACTGCTCTGGTGCAGCTAGAGATGGGCCAGTGGGGCTGGGCTTGGTTTAAGGAGTCACTCTACAGTCACTGAAATCATATCATAATAAAACTAATGCAAAAAAGAGGAGCATTGGGTCTCACACCTCCAAGATGGGTTAAACTAAAGCAGAACAAGCTGGTTTTTTCTCTGCAATGAGCAATATCCACATGTGGAATTATTTATAAACAAATCTTCAGAATAAATTCATATGTAGGGAATCTTCTTTCCTTCTTATCTTGTAGTAGGATCTTCCCCTAAATATTAAGCTGCATGTTTGGGTGTATGAAGTAGGGAATAGCAAAGTGCTTCAGAATAGAGGAAGGACCAGGCTGAGGCTCTGTTTGATGTGTGAGGAAGGAGTGATGTCCATTTGTGCTGGCTCCTGCCCCAGCTTTCTGCTTCTCTTTGGATGCCAAACCTGCAGCCAGTGTGCTGCTGCTCCTGGGTGTGGGATGCATTTCAGGCTGGACAAATGTTCATTGTGGTTTGCACAAAGGTTGCTTTTTTATGCACAACTCAAGTCTTGAAAAGAGAAGGAAAAAATGCTCTCCAGACTCTCTTGGGATTATTTTTTTTTTCCAGGTAGCTTCTGACCTTGAATGATATTCAGTGTTTTTCCACTAACACCAGTGGGGCTCAGGCTTGTGTAAGATTTAGGGGTACTCCCTCCTCCTCCTCCTCACACTAAATGCTTTTTTTATTACCCATTAATGAGTAATCAGAAATTTAGAAAAGGATGTATGGTTGAGTTCTTTCACAGACAGTGGGATCTGTGCAGCTCTGCAGTTTGCAGACAGCTATAAATGGTAATGAAGAGCACATTAAAACCCTGCCTCCATACAGGGCTCTAATTGCTGCTGATTTGCTGCTGGATTTGGTGGAAGAGGCTGGGCCAGAGTTCAGATGTGCCCACTGAGGAGCACCCAGCCCCACCTGGGTGTGTTTGTTGGTGCTCTGTTGATAACTCCCCATGGGTGATGCTCCCTTCCCTCCACACTTACAAACTCCCACAGTCAGTCCAGGCTGCCCAAAGGGGCACAGTTATTATCTCCCTTAGAAATGAGAAGGATGCAGCTTCTGTCAGAGAGCTCAGAGTGACTTCCTAACCTCCCAAGTCTGCCTTTATTCCTAGACTGTCTGCTGTAACTCTGTAAAACTGCCTGACATCCTTCTGCACTGTGTGTGTGACCCAGGAGATGGAGAGCCCTGATGTCTCCAGTGGCACACCTGGGCTTCCAGAGCTTTAGGGGGCTCCTAGGCAGTGCCCAGGGCTGCCCAGGTGAGATTTGGGGGTGCCATCAGGTGCAATGTAAGGCTCAGAAGCTGTGCTCCCTGAAATGCTTTTGAGCAGCAGAGAGGAGTCAGGAGCACCTGCGCTGTGCAGGAAGGTCAGGTGGGGTCTCACCTGCAAAATGGATGGGTTTGGTTTAGAGGCTGTGCTTGAGAAGTGTGGGGATTTGCTTCCCTGCAGTGCTCTCTGGGTTTGTTAAACCTCTGCAGCTGGAGGAGCAGAAGAGCCATTGAATTATTTGGTCCATTGGACTGATGTGCTGTGAAGACTCACTTGTACTTTTAACACTCTGCAAGTTCACCAAAGGTGCACAGCCCAGTGCAGTGTTCAGGGGGGAATTCTGCATGTCTTGTGTTCCACAAGGGGAATATTGCATAGCTTTGGTTCCACAAGGGGAATATTGCATGGCTTTGGTTCCACAAGGGGAATATTGCATGGCTTTGGTTCCACAGCACCATGGGGGAATATTGCATGTCTTTGGTTCCACAGCACCATGGGGGGAATATTGCATCTCTTTGGTTCCACAAGGGGAATATTGCAAGTCTTTGGTTCCACCATGGGGGAATCTGCGATACTTGTTAAATATCAACAAAGGAATTTTATTATTTCTTGGAGGAACCTTGTGATGGTCTCTGGACTGAGGTTACTCCTGTTTTCCCATACCATCACCCACATATTGAGCCATATGTCCTGGCAGCTGCTTGATGAGAATCCACCAAACTCCTGTGCAATAAGGCATTTTCTGCAGTGATTTAGTGTTTAGATGATTACAGAATGCAGTGGATTACTTGATTACTTTGTGTGTGTTTTCTGCAGGAAATATGCTGGAGTATTTTATATCAGTTTTTTCTGTTAGGGGGGATTTTTTTGTTTTGTTTCCTTTAAAGGGGATGGAGTGCTACCTATAAGAGATTGAGAAGTGTAGCCAATAGTTTTATTATCCTCCCAGTGCTGGCCTCTTCTGTCTTTACAAATGCTCTGAAGCCACAACTCTGCATAAGAAAAATGGATTTGTCACTGAATTTTCATGCTTCATCCTCACAGAAATGTAACTGTTGTCCTGGGCTTTAGCACTGTGCCTTCAAGCTTGGATTTAATGCTGATCATTATACTTTTAGAGCAGGTTACATAGAAAAATAGAGGCACGGAGCACATCCAAAAGCAAGCAGCCTTGCTTTCACTCCCATTTTATTCTGGTGAGGATGCTGAATATTTATTAAGAAAATCCCACAATCCCACTTTTAAAGAGAGGGAGAAAAAAAAATAAAATAAAAGACCTCTCTGCATTTTAGAGAGGAACAGCTGTAAAGTGCAGCTGTTGAGCTTAATTGTATCTCTGAGAGCCCAGTGCTGGGGAAGGAGGAGCTGAGCACGTCCAGGGAGCTGTGGCTGTGCTGGGATGGGAAAGGAGCAGGGAAGGAGATCCAGCTCTTCTGGGAGCCCAAAGTGTGGCTGTGCTGGGTTGGGGTGGGATCAGCAGGGAAAGCTGTCACCCTGGCTTTTTAAGATTTTCTAAGCCTTCTGGTGTTGATATTCTTGTAGTGAACTTCCTCACACACTTTCTGTAGATAACTCATTGTTTTGCATTCCTTTATGGAAGAAGAGAAAGTTGATGGACTGTTGGTTTGACCAGTGTCATTGGAGAGGTGGCACTGTCACCCTCCAATCCACTGCCACTTTTGGAAAACTATAAATGTTGGAGTCAGAAAATAAACTTCCCTTTTTCCTTCACCTTGAGAACAGCAGTGTGCACTTGTGTTTTTTCCTGTCCTACAGTGACAGAAAGGAGCATCCAGCTCTTCTGGGAGCCCGGAGCGTGGCTCTGGTACCTGATCCCACTGGATAACAGGGATGGCCCAGCTGGATCTTGTGTGGTTGCACAGATTCTCCTCTGCCACTGTTAACCTGCTGCTGTTTGTTCTCACCCTGCTGTGTTTTTGGGCTCTGCAGAAGGGCAGTGAACATGGGGGTGCTTGTGCACCTTTCAGTGCTGCTCTGCTGGGAGTCTCCAGATGGCTCCTTTGACAGCTTCCCAAGATATTTTTATTTCTGTGTGTGTTCTTTAAAGGAGGCTGTGCTCATTTTTAGGATGTATTTGTGTTTCAGGTGTTGGTCATAGCACAAGAGTTAATTTGTTGTTTTGATCCAAGCAGATTTGACCCTGAAATCAAAACGCGGCTGCTCTATGCTGATGTTTCTGAAAGAGAATTTCTCAGAAACTCCTTTTGAACACCTTTGTTTGGGGATTGGCCTTATCATGTCAAAGGGATAGTTGCCTTAGAAAAAACCTTCTATTTGACACCTGAGTGATGATTTCCCTTTTGTTGAGATTCCAATTTAAATCTTCACAATACCAAGGGTTTGCAAGCCGACCTAGCATCACATCCTCTAAACTGAGTGTGCTTGGTTTTCAATGCAGAACCAAAAAATTCCCTTGCTTCTGCCCTCCTTGCATACTCAGTAGTGCCTCACAGCATGGAATTTCCAGGGGGAAAAGCAGAAGGATTGAGGGTGTCCTGCTCTCAAGGGCTCCAGTGCAGGAATTCAGCCCAGCACAGCAGAGCCAGCTCAAGGCTGCTGAGATTTGGGCCCATTTTCTTTTCATCTTAGCCAAAGTGAGCACAAAATCAAGTGGAACAGCAAGTAAATGCAATATATTTATTTCATTTTGGTCTGTCCAGTGTTTCCTAAATTCCAGGTACAACATCCTTTCTTTTTGCTTTGCCTTTCTCCTGGTGGCTGCGTGGTTTAGAAATTGGTGTTTCTGGCACATTTTCAAGCTATCTTTCAAAATAAACACCTTTCCCAGAGGTGAGGGCAACCTGAGGCCCTGCTTGCATGAAGTGTCATTAACCAAAGAACACCAGAGACAGAGGTGATTAATGCACACACCCTTGGAGCTTTGCAGTGAAGCTTAATGGTATGATCTTGGAGCAAACAGTGTAAAGCCTTTGGAGATTCAGCTGTAGCCCAAGTCAAGCCTGTGTGCATTTAGCTGTGGATTTCTGGGGTTATTTTCAACACCCAAACGAGGCACTGGTGTCCTGTCTAGGAGAAAACAAACTGTGCTTTACAGTATTTGCTGTGGGAATGGTGATACCAGTGGTTACAAACCATTCTGCTTGTTCATACAGCAGCTGGAGCATGACCAGGATGGTGGCACCGGGGCTGGATCCCTTTGCTGAGGGGTCACTGAGCATCCCCAGCTGACCTGGACCCCTTGGTGTTGGAGCCCAGGGTGGTGTGTGGTGAGAGCTGCCCCTGCTGTGTCTGTGATCCCTCTGTGATCCTGGGTCACACTCAGAGATCCCTGGAACTGCCTGATGGGCTCATGTGCCTTGGGAATGCCCTAGTGTGGGCTGGGGGTTCTGGGTCTCCTCCTTTGTGGGGGTGTAGAGGAGACATCCCCATCCCATCCTCATTCCTGTCCCCATCTCCGTCCCCATCTCCGTCCCCATTCCCATCCCTATTCCATCCCTATCCCATCCCCATCCCATCCCAGTGCTCTGGATCCAGCAGGGAGCCCTTGCTGGTGTGGTTTAGGATTTGAGCTCTGGAGCAGTGGGAAGCACTGTTACAGAATTACAAAGGCATTTTGCTCTGAGTACCGTTTATGGAGCCAAAAATGAGGAGAGAATTTAGGGAAGCTGGGTGAAGGCCTGCAGGTAAAAAAAACAAACCCAAAAGGTTGGGGGACTTGACTCGGTGGGGCAGGTGACACTTAAAATAGAAAACACTTATCTGTGTTTCCTTTTGAAATGTGTCCTGTATCCTTGGGAGGCTTCTTAGCAGCCTTTGGATCGGTGCCCTGCCTATTGAAAGCCCTTCTCCTTGCAGCAAAGGGCTGTAATTTGCAGCTTGTTTCGGGTGGTTTTTACTCGGTGCTTTGCAGGACTGCGCTTGGCTGTGCTCTCCTGGAACGCAGACAAAAGGAGAGGACCCAAAAGGACCCCGGCAGCCCCTGTTCTGCATTGTGTGGATGTCTGCTGTGACACACAGGGCTGCTGGGAGAGGGCAGGGTCCTGGCAGGAGTGGGGGGCATGTCCTGGACCCTCCATCCCCTTCATCCCTGGTGTCGGCGCTCCTGCTGCACATCCCCCGTGTGCCTGGGCACCAGCAGTGCCCTGGGGAGAGAGAGGTGCTGTAATTAACCACCCCATTAGCAGGGAGCCCTTCCCAGCAGCTCCTCTCTGCCAGCACATTCTCCTCTGCTCTCTCTTTTTTCTAGTAGAAAGCTCTTCCTACAAGTGGTACTTGTGTAACTTGGCAAGGATGTTTTGATGGGCTGGCTGCATTGTTCATTGAATTACTGTCTGGCTGGAAAGCCAAGGGCTGCAATTTTCTGTGCATTATTATTCTTGGGATTCAGCCTCTTAGAAATGCAAAGTGGGACAGTTTGCTGCTGGAAACATTTCCCAACAGTTCTGGGCCTGGCAAGAGATGGAGGGATCTCTTGGGCTTCAGTAACCTTCAGGTTTTCACATGCTTTGACATGCATTTTGAGTGAGCCCTTTTATTTATTTCAATAGTTCTGTCAAACATTCCTCCTTCCTTGTATTAACTATGGCTTCACTGCCCTAAAATAACCCAGCAGGGTTAGGAATATTTGCCACAGGAATCTTGTAAATGGCTTGCACATAATTATGTTTTTATTCCAAGGCAAAGGAGATATAATTCTTCAAAATGGATAAAAATCTTGAAATGAACATCTGGACATACAAATTAAATTGCTCTTAGTGTAAGGACAGTACAGTACTTTATTCTCCCTGGCAGGCTTCAGCACACTTGCAGACTCGACACTAATCCACAGGATCAGAGTCATCTTGTAAACTTAATGTCTCTAAATGTTTTCACATATTTTTATTGCAAATCTATCCTTTCAGGACATTAGAGATCAGCCTGAGCCCTGGTAAGGCACACGGAGCCTCTCTGCATTGACTGGGAGCTTTATATACTCAGATTGAGATAGCCTTGGGTCTCAAGAGCAAATCATTCTTCTGACAACAAACCCTCCCCTGCCCTGCACAAGCTGTCACCCTCACCATCAATGAAATTATAGATTAGGTTATTGATTATTTTTCTTTTTTTTTGCCTTCCTTACTTTCAGACTCTCATGAAAATTCAAGACATTTCATATCTTTCTATTGACAAAAGCAACAACTAAATCAGATTATGCAACTCTCTTAATTCCCAGAAGTAATTTCCAAATTGTTCTTAGGTCCTTTGGCTGTCTAGTGCTTGAATTTGGATAGAGCAAGCTGAGATACTTGCAGCTTGTCATGGTTTAAATCTTAATTAGTTCATGGGAATGCATCCTTTTGAAATGCAATACTTGGACTTTCTCTAGGCTACTCTTTTTTTTTTTTTTTTTTTCTGAAAGGAATTAAAATATCCAGTATCATAATTAAGCATTTCTACTCATTTATGTTAGAAGCTTTTGAAGAGTATTGAAAGAAAGCAAAGTCAATGGGCTAACTGCTGATAGGACAGGGGAGCAGGAGGTGGGTGTTGGTTTCTGGTTTTGGGGTCAGGTCCCCTCGTGTGCCATTGCTAAGGCCATGCCACTTGACATTGATGTTGGCCCTCCCTGCATGTATTTGTGAGATTTGATGCAATTCTGCTGCTTCTAGACAGGCTGGGGGAGCTTGAACTGGCTGAACAAATAATTCTTGATATAGATGCAGAAAGCTGATCATTTTGGGCACCTTTTATTTAAACAGAAAAAGAGCAGGGCGCCAGTAAATACAGAACTTATCACTCGACCACGCCAGTAACGTCAGCACTTCAGTCAGGTTTCCAGGGGGAGATTTATGACTCCTGAGATGATGCTTGTGTAAAACTTGTTTGGCTGTGATTTTCAAAGGCTGCAGCAGGGAGGAACTGCTGGGGTGGCTGATTGTGTGTGCAGAATGCTGAGGAGCTGGGTGGGAGGTGAGGCTGGAGAGAGGAGAGGCCACAGCAACAGCAGGGGATGGAGCAAAGGAACCCAGAGTGGTGACTGCCCCACACCCAGATGTGACTGAGGTGCACAGGGTCTGTCAGAGTCAGGGATATGCCTTGCCCATGTTAAACACTCCCATAAATGCCAAGAATAAACCCTATAAATCCTGTTGGTAGGTTTGATAGTTAGGTTTTATATAAACCGACACTTAAAAGTACCCCCAAAAAATTAGTTTTCCCATGATCTGCTTTTCTCTGTGGGTCTGTTGGGCCTCCAGCAGGATAAATGACCAGGATGGAAACAACCTTCTCTAAAAGGTGTGGGAGGGTGCTTAGATGAGCACAGGGACAGCTCCATCCAGCACAGTCCCTTGCCCACTGTAGTTGTGCAGTGTATTTTTATATTAGATTTTTGCACAAGAGCACATGTTGGCTGGTTTCCTCTTTAACCCTGGAGGTGCTGGTCTGGATTGCCATGTCCTCTGTCATATTTCAGTCACTCAGGCCCTGGGAAGTGCACACATACACTGTCAGAAGCAGAGGTGTCCTCTTTAATATGCTGTCTTCTGGATCTGCCCTCATTTTCAGCGCCTGAGTGGAAACACGGCTGTTTTAAATAAAAATTTGGTTTAATGTGCTTTTAAATTGGAGGCAACTGCACTAGTTATGCAATTAACTGCAAATATTGAGTTCGAGAAAGGGCAATGCAAGTACTTCCAAAATAATCAGAAGTGTTTTTAAATGGATGGCTAATGGAGAACAGACACTGCAGTGTGAGCTGCCTGTGTTCCCTAACAAAGCATTCTTTACCCAGGCTCTGCATAAGCTCCTTTTCAGCGTGTACATTAGAGCAGGAGTCTGGCAGGCTGTCTCGTCATGTGTCTTGTCCTGTAGAGCCACTTATTGGATTTCATCTGCTTACCCTTGTGTGATCATCAGGGCAGTGCTTAAAAGCAGCTCTTGTATGAAAACAAACGCAGCAGATTATGCAGCCTTAGTCTCTTCATGGAAGAGAGGAGGGGAGAGATGGGGAAGGGAGGAAGCCTCCATTCCTGACCTTTAACTCAGCAGTAAACATAAATCTCCTCTAATGCTCTGCATTAGACCTTTGGAAGAAGGGGCAGCCAAGTCAGGCAGACTACAAGGATGTTTGAGGTTATGCAGGGAGAAAATCAGAAGGGCCAAAGCCCAGCTAGAACTTAATCTGGCTGCTGCCATAAAAGACAATAAGAAATGTTTCTATAAAAACACTGGCAGCAAAAGGAGGGCCAAGGAGATTCTCCATCCTTTATCTGGTGCAGGAGGAAACACAGTGACAAAGGATGAAGAAAAGGCTGAGGTACTTAATGCCTTCTTTGCCTCAGTCTTTAATAGCAAGACCTGTTGTCCTCAGAGGACCCAGCCCCTGAGCTGGAGACAGGGAGCAGAATAAATAATCCCATAATCCACAGGGAGCTATCACAGTGAGCATTCCAGTGCTACACTGGCCACCTTCAAGGCATGGTGGAATGCCCTGCCAAGCCCTAGCTCCACAAATGAACCAATATCCTTTTGGTAATTTTCATGGATATTGGTCAGCCTTGGAAGACACATCCCAACTGTCTGAAAAATTACACCAAAAACCTGAATTTCTGTCTGGGGACACTGTGAGCCATGGCTGGGGCAGCTGCACTGAGTGCTGGGTGAAACAGGCAGATGGCTCAGTGGGGTGGGCAGTGAAGGTACCCCCAGCCTGAGCTGCTCACAAGGGGTGTTCCCTGGGCTCAGTGCTGGAACAGCCCAGTTCAGTGTCCTTAGCAGTGGTCTGGATGAGGGAATTGAGGGAATCAGTCTGCAGGGACACCAGGGTGGTGGAGTGTTGATCTGCTGGAGGGCAGG
Organism: Zonotrichia leucophrys gambelii; assembly: GCF_028769735.1. Classification (NCBI taxonomy): domain Eukaryota; kingdom Metazoa; phylum Chordata; class Aves; order Passeriformes; family Passerellidae; genus Zonotrichia; species Zonotrichia leucophrys. The sequence continues at coordinate 2,271,074 of NC_088188.1, read as the reverse complement.
AAGCTCTACAGAGGGATCTGGATCCATGGTATGAAAATAAGTCATGGAAAGGTTACCCTCTTAAAACAAGCATGTTTGCTGCTGAAGTTGTGTCCAAAATTAAAAACAAAGACCTAAAAATACTGTCACCAGTTTGCTTTCCATTATGTAGCTGCCCACCCAGAACATCACCTCCCAGAAGTGGCTCTTTCTCACCCTGTAGGTGATGTTAAGTTGTTCATTCCCTTTCTTTTTTGCAGGGTCAGTTATGTTTCAGCTTGGGAAGCTGTTACATTTCCCTGCTCTCCAGGCATGATGTGCAATTGTGATTCCATGCACAGCCCTTCCCCTGGGATGGGCTGCTCTGAAGGTTGCTGTCTTTGGCTCCACGTTAGAGTGGAGATGTTTTGAACAAGACCAGGCTCTCTGTGGAGTTCAGGCTATCTTGTTTAGACTCAGAGATCTTATAGAGCTCAGGGAACTGGAACATCATTTTAGCTGAAATGACATCATCTGTGTAGCTTTGTTTTGATTTTTCTCCCCTTTCCCAGTTTTATGCTCAATTGGTGTCAAAATCTTTCGAGGGGAGTAGAGGACCTCAGCACTTGTGGAAAGAGCAGCAGGGTCTGGTGGATCTGCTGGCCCTGCTGCCACCTCTGCACTTTGTCTTGAGAGCTCAGGTGATTTTTTAAGGCTGTGCAGTGAGCAAGGAACCAGGAATGAATGTGGCTGTCACTTGTGGTCCCACTGCACCTCCTGCACTGCTGTGAGCAGCAGCCACACCTGGGCTCTATGGCTGGTGGGTGAAAGGGTCTCCACTCTGTCCTGCTGCTGCACTGAAATCTGTGTGAGGTGGCAAAGATGGTGAAGTGTGGGATCTCAGCACCTCAGGACTGAGGTGCCGAGTCACCGAGACCACCCTTGGGGGCTCGGGAGTCCTGGAATGTTCCAGAAGTGTCTGGTGGCTGGACTTTGATCCTACACAGGAGACGACACCTGTATGAGGATAGGAGGATTTCACCGGGGTGAATGGTGAAGGGATTAGTTAATTAGAGGGTGAGACACAGGGTTTAGGATTTCTGTACAGGGGGGTTTAGAGAAGTAAGATGGAGGAATTGGGGCGTGTCCTGTCCTTCTTCTTCTTCTCCTCCATCTTCTGTGGTGATGGTGGCACTTTGAGATTGGTTGTTACTAAAAGTGCACCGGGCAATAAGGGTGAAAGGTATTGGGGAAAAATGATAAATATTGTACACGTAACTTTGGGTATAAAGATAGGTGACCGCCCGGAGGGAGGGGAGTGTGCTCATGGCTGGCTGCTGAGCAGACCTCTGTTGGGCCGAAAGAAAATCTTTTAGATAAACAATTAATAACACGAGACCGAGAAAAGAACTGAAGCTCTTCTCATCCTTTGGAACGCGGGCTGCCCCAAGGCCACCCGGCCTTTCCAGGCCATCTAAACAGCCGAAAACCGGACAGTGAAGGTTTCTCCAGGCTGAGTCAGTGTTGAAGCAGGAGATGGTGTCAGTGTGTGGGATGTGGCTCAGCTGGGATGGTTTGGGTCCATCAGCAGTTGTCATCCCGTGCTGGGGTCTGCACTGGTGGGGCTGATCCCAAGCCACAGAACAGATCTGCTCCTTCATAGTAGGGCTGGGGTTATTGGAGAGAAAAATCACTCCCTTCTCTAGGGAAGTGGTGCTGGTTGGATGGAAGCCAGTTAAAGGAAACTGCCACATAAACTGGTGATTTCACTTCAGAACAGAAATCCTGTTCTGTGAAGTGAAAGAGTTGGAGGAGCTGGGTAAGAGTTTGAGCTGGAGCTGCAGGAAGCCAATAAAGCAGCTTTGGCATGCTCACAGGGGCAAGTCAAGGAGAAATAAATCAGTGTTCAACAGGTACCTGAATGGTTGTGGGCACAGGTGGTGGCTGGGCAGGAAAGGCTGCAGAGGGATGGTGGGAGGTCCACAGAAAATGGAGCAAATCCCAAGGGTGCACCAGGACTATTCATCCTGCATGTGCCCTCCTTGAGCAGAATTCCTGAGGGGAAAACACAGTGTAAATTAAAAACAGAAGTGATGATTGCAGAGAAAAAAGCAGGTGATGGATTGAGAAGTTGCTGTAGAAGAGGGAGGGGCTAGGGAGATGAGATATGGATATGAAATGTAAATGAAGCTTGGAGGTGATTAAGTGGACTTTTCTACAGTCACTCCTTATGCTGGATGTGGGAGGCTGGGCTGACAGAGGAGGAGGAGGAGGAAAACCACCCCAGCTCAGGAATCAGCAGCATTTCCCTGCTGATCATGTAGGCAGAAAACAGGGGCAGCCTCTCTTGGGGGGCTGAACTGAACCAAACCCTCCAAATGCAAACCTTGGCCATGGGGCTCTGGTGTCCTGCAAAGGGAATCTGCCTTCCCCAGCAGCCCCCTGCAGAGGAATTAGTGATTCCTTATGACATCTCATGGCAAAATGATTTTGTGAGACGTGGCGTGGAGGTGTGGAAAGAGGAAATGAGTGAGATGTTTTTAATTCCAGATAATTTGTTTGGTGTGTAGCTGTGAATTAGACACATAGGGAGTCAAAGTTAATGGATGAAGACTGTATTAAAAGAGACAGAGTAATGTTACCAAGAGAAGAACAGAATTGTTCTCACCAGGCAATGCACTTTGCAAAGACAGGACTGTCATCTGGTTTTATTATAAAATAGAGGTTAACCTCTTTTTCTTTTTTTCTTTTTTAATTTTCCTCCTCTAAACCATACCCATTTGTGATGTTTTTTTCACAACAAACACATTTTTTCTTTAAAATTTCAGTTTTGAAAAGAATACAAACCCAAATGGTAAAGTAATTAAGATTTCCTGCAGGAGAATGAATGCATGTTGGCTTTGCATTTCCTGCATGTTTGGGAGCAAAAGAGCAGATCTGGTCACAGGATGAGCACTTGGATGACATTAATCTCACCTTTATAGAATTGTCCTGTGGCAAGCAGGCACTTAGGAATTTGCTCAGGATATCAGACAGAAGATCTTTTTAAGCTTGGGGCAGGGAGGTAGGTTATGGATATCTTCACTGTGCTGCTGCAGCTACATCACTCCTTGCACATGGGAAAATCCTGAATCCCCAAGAACTTTCCCTCTGAATGACAAGGCCTAAATCCTGGTGCTTGCAGGCTCTTGATAGTTCCACTTCTCTGGGGCATAATTCAGATCCCAAAGAAAACTCTTATTAATCTGTTGTGCATGTGAAGGAGATGCCAAGGAACACATGACAGCTTCAGATCCTGCTGTACCCATAAGTGATTTCCATGGGGTGTCCAGTGTGCTTGGAGAACTCCAAGAAAAACTGGTGGAGACCTGGAGCAGTGTTAGTCTTCCTTTTGTTTTTTATTATTTCAAGGAAATGCTTGTTTCAAAGAGAAAAGGCTTTAATCATTTGGCTTGTGAGGGAGTTGTCTCTTTAATCTCTCACACTTTGGTTTTGGCTTCCTTCAAAAAATCTTTGCAGCACTGGTGTCATTGGTGCCTGTTTGCTCAGATCAGGCCTTCCAGAGGGGAATGAAAGCAGTGTTTCCTCATTTAGAAAAAGAAAATAAAAAAGAAAAAAGAAGTAAAAAGGGACAGAAAAGATTATTGCAGCGCCAGGTTTTTAAGGTACCAAGCCTGGCTTGCATCCCTGAGATGAAAAGGAAATTGAATATTGTGTTTTCTAAAGGACTTTTTTTATCCCTGCTGGATATAGATCTATCAGCCAAATATTGAAATAGAGGCACCTGGTTTGCTGCCTGGCTCCAGCTCACATGGAGCCTTCATCCCCCTGCCTTTGATTTCCACAGGGAGCTCCGAGCCACAGGAATGCTGAGCACGAGCAAAGCGCTCCTGATAGCTCTGATTTAGTGTTCCCAAGCTTTGGGAAAGCATCAGTGTCTGATGGAGCACTGGATGGGGCCTGGGAAGGTGCTCTGAGCGTGGCCATCCCCAAACCTCAGGTGTTACATCAAAACCTCCTTTGCCTTTGGTTGTGGCTGGAGCTCTGCCTTTCCCCCAGCCTGTCACTGCACAAGACAATAATCTGTGTCCATGCTGGAGGTGTGGAGCACAAATTAAAATCCAAGTTAGTTTTAAAACTGAAAACCACCTTCTGTTTTCAGGAGAACATCTTATGCATCACTGAATTCTTTTTCCTCCCACTTCTTTTGTTCTTCACTTTGAAAATGTACATGAAACATGCCTGGTAATTAACAAGATGGTACCAGGTTTGGAGGGGGAAACAAGTGTGTTAATTCTTTTAAGGCAATGTTAAAAAATATTTGAAATGTTTTCCCAGTGGTGGTTGGGATTTTACCTTGTAAAATTGCATGAAAAGCGAAATCCTGTTCTGTGATGATACTAAACTGTATAATGTAAGGTCACAAGGTTCAAGGAAACACGTTTTCCTAGAGGAGATAGAAGTGTTTATCTAGTCAAGTGAGTCATTTTCCTAGAGAAACAAGTTTTTTAACAACTGTAGAAAATTAATTTTCTGTAGGGAATAGTGAACCTTTAATCTCAGCTTCCCTGCTCAGCATTAGGAAAATCTTCACTAGGGAGTGACTGGTATCTGTGAGCCTCATGATGGTAACATTTCTGATGAACACCAGGTTTCTGAGTGCTTTTCTGAACACTGCCAGCATGGAAAATCCAGCCCTGATTTGGATTTAGCAGTGGGACAGCATCTTGCCTTAAAGCAGCAAGCTTTCATGTGTTTGCAGCTTTGGGTTTTGGCAATGCTTGTTTGTATTACCTGTGAGCAAGGAGCCTGGAAGGGCTTTAGAGAGGAAAGTCATGAATTCACCTTCATTTCTTCCCAGGTCTCTGGGAAGCTGAGGCAGGTAACCTAATTTATTTGTATTTTAAACCAGAAGAGAATTGTACCATTTCTGGGGGTTTTAGATAAATAAGTGTGTTGTTACAATTCTTCTTTTGTTTGAAAGCAGCAACAAAAAATTCGGAGTAATAGTGTTTTCTTTGAAATGGATTAAAGCTGGTTGATAAGCACCAAGTCTCCCAAGACTGGGATGAGTGATGGTTGTGCTGTGCTTGCAGTTGCCTGATCCAATTTCATAACCAACTGGTTTGGGTTGGAAGGGACAGTAAAGATCCTCCAGTTCCACCCCCTGCCATGAGCAGGGACACCTTCCACTGTCCCAGGCTGCTCCAAACCCTGTCCAGCCTGGCCTTGGACACTTTATTGGTCATTGTTTTACTTTGCAAGATCACTGCTGTGCAGCAGGATCCAGCTCTGAGTTGCATAATGATGGTTCTCCAGAGAACCTCAGAACAGGAGAAAATATCTGTATGGTCCTCCCAAAGCCAGCAGGGGTTATTGGAACCTGCCATTATCCCAGAGTTACAGATGGAAGGTTCTGTAGACTTTGTGAAGACAGTGGTGACAAGACATAAAAAATTGGATTTGAGGAGTCTTGTAGTTCAGTGTGTTGTGAGTTGAACTGCTTTACCAGTCCTGCCCTGGGACTGACCCACACAGGGGCTGCTCCTGCCTTGGGCTGCAGAATTCCCCCCATCCCTTTGCTGAGCTGTGTTACACAAATCCCATTCACCTTGCTGATTCAATGCAGCCATCCCCAGTGAAAATGGGATTTGATGTTCTCTTGACAAAATTCACGTATAAAGAAAAGAGTTTTTAAGCCAGAAATGAAATTCCACTTCCTGTGTGTTTTCCAGGCGTGCCTGGAGCTGTTGTGCTGGTTCATGCTGTTGGGCTGCTGCTCACTGCCTGTGCTGCAGCCTCTCCCTCAGCTGTGGCCAGGTCTCTGTTTGATTTCCCTCCTGCTGGAGCAGCTGCCCGTGTCTGACAGGTCCTTGCAGCCAACACAAACCGGGGATGATTCATTCACAAAATATTTCTGAGTGAGGAGCTGGGCTGTAGCTCTGCTCTGGTTTTACACTGCTGGAACTGCCCTGGTGGGAAAGAAGTGGCTCCTCAGAATGTAGCAGTCACATCTCCCCTTGGGGTGAAATTTTTCTCCCATCTTGCCCTGCTTTTGGTTCCAGGTAGGGAACTGTCACTGCAGAGTCAATAAAGCAGCTGAGAGAGGCTCCTGGGACTGAGGATTTCTGCCCTTGGTGTGTCCCAGACCAGGAGGGCTCCTTAACATGGTGAGTCCCAAACACTCAGACCTGCCTTGATTCAATGCCTTCCCCAGTAGCTGTGAAGTTTCCAGCTGTGTAGGGGGTGTTATGAAATGAAAGATGATTTCACCAAACTCCTTCTATTCTGACAAACTAATGAAAGAATGTGCTGCATTTTCCAATACAGATTATCCTCCCTTCCACTTGGTTTCATTGGAATTATGGCAGATGTGCTGTCCTATTGCCTTAGGGAGGATAGACATTTGCCATTGTCCAGAGTGGAGGGAGACCTGGAAATCTGGAGGTTACCTGCTCTGCGTAACTAAAGTTTCATTTAAAGCTGCCTAGAATGAGCTTAGATGTGCATGGATGTTGGCTCTGCTCATGGGAGAGAGGTGAGGAGAAGTGAGAGAGTTGTTTTTCACCCTCTTAGCTGAACAAGCTCATTTGTACAGTCAGATTTTTGGCAGCCTCTTGTCCCTCCTGGTGCTTCCAGAGCTCTGGTGTGTTTCTGCAGTGTCATTCATGTCAATAGGTACAGGGTAATATTGGCATTTGTTTGCTGCCTTCTGCCAGAGAAGGTGATTTTTTAAAGAATAAATGGCTATTTTGGAGGCTTCCCTTCTGCAGCTCTGCATCAGGAGGATTGGCCCTGCAGAGGCTGTGAGGTGTGCACTGGGAATGCCATGTTGGTAATATTTAGAGCCATAAAAATTCTGGCTATTGGACAAGCTCCTAATTGCTTCAATCTCTCTTGGTCTTACTGGAAGTTGGATAGATCATTCAAAACAAGATGGTTGCATTTGCATTAATCTCCATACTTCGGTCAAAGGTTGTTTGGTTTTTTTTCACCTCAGAGAAAAATGAAAAACTAAATTTTCCACTTGTGGTTTTAAATGACAGGCATTACTGTGCATATGATTGGTTTTGTCATATCCTCCCCACTTATGTGCTGCTCCAATTGGACTCTGCTCAGCAGGACAGGCCTGTGGTGCTCTTAAAATACTTTAAAATTTCCATGTGGACTTTGCCCTGGATTGGTGTCATAAGAGATGCCATCAAGCAGAAATAAATAAAAGCAGTAGAAATGAAACTTTCATGATTCTATGATTCCTCAAGTTGCATTTTTTCCAAAATAAGTGGAAGCAAGGTATTCCTTGCAGGTGTTGGAATGGAAGTTATTGCATTCATTCATCAGCAAGCTGATCTCTGTTGCTGTTCATGGAAGGCAGTATCTCAAAAATACATTCTCAATGTCTGCAAAACTGTGTGCTGCTGAAAACTACCAAATTATATTCTCTCTTTCTCCTTTCTGATGAGCAGATCGATAAAGGAGGCATTTCCATAACATGGTATTTACCCTCTCTACAGTTGAAATACAATATTTACAGTTGCAAATATTCTTCACAGCTGGTAGCTGGTTTCTCTATCCTGCTTTTATGATAAGTTTACAGTACATTGCTATCGCAATCCAACCTGCTTTTTAGGCTGCCTCAGAGAAAAAAAAAAAAACAAACAAGGCAGCTGCTTTGAGGTCTTGTGTAGTGTTTATGCATAAGATGTGTGTTTATTTGGGTTAAATCCTGAAGGGAACCTTCCTGGAGATGGTCAGTATCTTAAAACAATTACCATTCAAATAGGGTGCAAAGGAGGAAGGAATACTAATGTCCTGGTGATGTATCTCAAGCCATGAAGGGGTTTAGACTCAGATGCTTGAAGGTATTTAGAAGTCTAAGCCTAGCTTAGGTGGCCAGGTCATTACATGCAGAGATCTTTAGAGACTCTGGAGGCATGGTGAAGGTCACAGGATAAGGACTAGCAGCAAGCCAGTGCTCCAAGCTGAACCCAAAGCACCTTAGTCGTAAGTGCCTTAATTGTTAGGGTGTTTTTCTCCTTTAGCATTCCTAACATGGAGGTGCTGCCTTTATTTTCGGAGCTCATTGTTTTTCTCAAGGTATATGTGGTGAATTTAAGCTTGTTGGGTGAGCTGGATTTTCTTTGTTACCCATCAGAGATCTCCTAGATGTTAAGGGTTCAGCCCTCTGAAAATCAGCATTTTCACAAACTCTACCCTCAGCAGTTTCTCGACTGTTCGGAGGGAAGTGTGGGGCTTCATGTGTAAGTGTGGCAGTGGGGTTTTTCTCAAGTAAAGATAAAAAAGAAATCATGGAAATCTGTGATAATGTTATATGCTTGTCTTTAACTTATATCTAAGATTTGCCTTATATAAGTGTTTTTAAGATACTATTTTAAAGGAATCATTTTCTTGATAAGTTTACAGTACATTGCTATCACAATCTAACCTGGTTTTTTGACTGCCTCAGAAGAAATAAAAGACAAGGCAGCTGCTTTGAGGTCTTGTGTAGTGTTTATGCACGAGGTGTGTGTTTATTTGGGTTAAATTCTGAAGGGAACATTGCTGGTGCTGCTGGTGCTTCTGTGCTGAGTGTGAGCGTCCGGGGTGTGTGAGATGTGCTGGGGAGCAGCCTCAGTCACACATCCCACTGCTCATCTCACTTAACCTTTCTGTGGATTTCTTCAACCTCGTGCATTCAAGTCATTTAGTGGGAGCCTGAACCAAGTGGAAAATGGGAAACTGTGGGGGAATAGAATTGCTGGAATTTGCAGAAAGATGGGCTTGAGTTGGGTGTTTGACTTTGCTGACTCCAGGGGCCTGGGAATCTTTGAATTTCTTCTGCAGTTCTCAGTCAAATATTTTTCTCATTTTTACATATTTTTGTTAGTCCTAGTTAAATCATTTATAGTGCAAGAATTTTTGGAAATATATATACACACATGTATATAAAATTTACATTTTCCCAGCCCTGTCAACTTAACAACCTTATTAACATTTTCATGTCATCTTTCCAATTAGTAAATCCTTCTCTTTTTTTTGTCAATATTCAGCTTGCAAGTAAAAGAGAAAGCTCCCTTGGATTAGATTTACATCATGTCTTTCTCTTTGATGAAAGCACTGATTAGCAGGAGTCGTTTGGTGTCGCTCCCCCCGTGCTGCTCCCCACACGAGCTGTCAGCTTTCATCAGGAGCAGGAAATGCATGTTTGTAAAGCAGAGCTGTTATTAGCAGAATTCAAACTATGGGAAGGTTGGGTTTTTTCTTTTCACTGGCAGATGTGTTAGAGGAGTAGGGAAGTGTGTGGGCAAGTGTGCTTTTTGGTTTTGATCATATTTTCTCCCCTGCGTTTTCAGTTATGCCATTGTTGAATGACTTAGCACAAGTTCTCCCACCTCTGTGAAAAACAAGTACAGTGTGATAATAGGTTTTTGTTGTTGTTGACTGGTACATCAGGTCCTCTGTTAGCAAACCAGTTAAATGGTGAGTCACTCCAGGGAGTAGGAGTGATTGCAGCATGCAAAAAAACTGCAGAGGAAATTTTGGATTAATGTAAGCAGAGAAACTATCAATAGAAATGCTGACCATTAGTGTTCCCTGAAGTAGAACAACCTGGCTTAGAGGAGGAGAAAACAGATTAATGTTGGGATTAGCAATGAAGTCTTATTTTTTTCTACAGATATTTCTGTTTGGCCTGTAGAAAGGAGCTGGGGTCACTGACACCCATGCTCATGGGTGAGGGGACAAACAGCTGGGAGGGGCTGATCCACTGGGAGCAGAGCTGGGAGCTGTGTCCCTGCTCAGGGTCCGTCACCTGGGTGTGGGTCTGAGTGCCCTGGAAAGGCAGGAGCTTCCCAGAGTGAGATCCAGGCTGCAGCTATGTCACACACATCTTTTATGGAAAATCCTTTCCTTAGGATTTTTCCTCCTGAGAGCTGAGAGGCCTCAGGAACAAAATGTAAACATTGATTATCTGCTGCTGTGGAATGCAACAGGTGCATCTGGGATTGGTCTCATGTGGTTGTTTCTAATTAATGGCCAATCACAGTCAGCTGGCTGGGACAGAGAGCCGAGCCACAAGCCTTTGTTATCATTCTTTGCTATTCTATTCTTAGCTAGCCTCCTGATTAAATCCTTTCTTGTATTCTTTTAGTATAGTTTTAATATAATATATATCATAAAATAATAAATCAGCCTTCTGAAACATGGAGTCAGATCCTCGTCTCTTCCCTCATCAAAAAACCCCTGTGAGCACCATCAAACAGGTAACCCATGGCTCTGGGAGGTGAGCAGAACCTGCTCCAGGAGCTCCTGGAGCACTCGTGGGACACTCCTGCCCTGCCACCCCTGTGCCAGCCCTTTCCTTGGGAGGAGGAGCAAAGTGCAACCCTCCTGCCAGAGCCTCAGGAAGCATCTTCTGCTGGTTTTCACATCAGCCAGCAAGTGTCCATTAAAAAAAAAAAACAAGTAGCTTTGAGTGTATTTATTTGGAGTATTTGTGAAAGTACAAGGCTTTGATTTAATTGGTTTTACTGGTTCTGTTAGCTAATAGAAAAAAAGTGAGGTTATGTAATGAACACGGTCTTTTTAATGGTAATATAAATGTTTGCTAATTACCATATGGAGATGAAGGTCATATTAATTACAAAACGGTTCTTGCAACGCTACCAGGCAACCATCCTTTTAATTTTTTTTTTATGGGAATAATTAGAGATAATATGCATTCAGGACTGACAGCTTTTCTTCATAATGTTTTCCAGCAAAACATGTATGGCTCTATTTGAAACTAATTGACTGCTGTGTGCCCTGCACATCTGTGCTGGGTGGTGGCATCGGCATCTCAGCTGCACTTTGGCCAAAAAGGGCAATCAAAGCAAACAGCCAGCCCAGCAGCACTGCTGGAGCACGTTTGGCCTTCTTAAGCATGGATTTAAAATACAGATGAGAGCTTGTGCCAAGAGGCTGCTTGAGAGCCTCGGGTTGGCTCTCATTAAGGACTGTGGGTTAGCTCTGGTGCCAGCAGTGTAAATACCAACTGCCTGGAGTGCCATGGGCAGGAGCTGCTGCTGCTCAGCCTTGCCCTGCATGGGGCTCTCTCTTCTGCTGCATCACTGGTAGGATCTGGAGTGGCATGCAGAGCTTTCCTCCAGGGCTGGAGGAGACATTGCCAACATTGCCAGCAGTGGCAATGGTGAGCTCTTCCCTTGCCCTGTTCCTGTGCAGTCTCTGTGCTGGAGGCACAAATTCAGTTAAAATGTGCAAGAAGAGCTGTGCCCAAGCCTTCTCCCTCCTGGACATGCTCCTGAGGCACCTGGTGCATGGACATGTGTGGGAATGGCCACAGGCAGTGCTGGGTTCCAGGGCTGTGCAAGGATGGCAGCTCAGGCACTGCTGATGACCATGAGCAAGCTGGTTCCTCAGTCTGGAGTGGCACAGGATGCCTGGTGCCAGTCTGTGTGGAGGGACAGAATGTAAGAGAATAGTCCAGAAGGTAATCTCACACCTGAGGAGTTGCAGCTGTACTAATCACCAAAGATTAGCAACAGGCCTGCCCTTAATAGGCCACAGCTGTGTCCAATAAGAAGAAGAGTGCTACAAAAGAGTGGGTTAGCTGGGTAAGGAGAGAGCTGGAGTTTGTTGGTTGTACTGTGAAGAAGGAGTCAGTGCTCTGAGGAGCTGTCCATGAGAAATCACCCAGAAGGTGTGGGAGCTTTGCAATAAGATGACAACAAGTCTGGAGCTGTTATGGTTTAGCTGGTGGTGCTTTGAGGTGCTCTGGGCCTCCCTGGCACCGTGCTGGTGAGGTGGTGCCCAGCATCTCTTCTGCTTCTGAGGTACACGAGCACTTGTAGGGGTGCAGTGTCACACTCAGCCTGGCAGAGTGGAGAGGGGTTTCTGCTTGTCATGAGCCACAGGTGGTAATTGCAGCCTTGCCCCTGACTGCCATGACTTTCCAAATATCATAGGGAGTGCCTTGGAACTTCCATCAACAATTCTCTTCAGGACTCCAGGATACATTTCATCAGGTCCTATAGACATTCAGGTTCCTCAGGTGGTCATGAACCTTATCTTTGCTTGCAGTGGGAGGGACTTTGCTCTCAGTTCTTATCCTGTTGTCCATCCACTCCAGAGGTGTGGGAGCTGTGAGCCTCTGAGCTGGTACCAGTGGTACCACTCACCATGATGGGGCTGGTCTCAGTGTGCAGGCAGCCTCTGGCCCACTGCTGACCTGAGGCAAGAGAGAAACTGGAGCAGTGATAGAAGAACTGAAGATTGGTGATGAGTTTTGGTGTTTGGAATCTCCTGGCATGCATGTGTTATTTTTGCCTGTGTTGGTATGCATTGGTGCCACGTTGTAGGTGAACTGAATGAGTCCTCTGAAAATTGCAGCTCTTATGCCTAGGCATTCTTTAATTGCTACAAAATGATGTGGGTTTGTATTAATCAGTGGGAATGAAAGGATGGCAAATCTGGCACTGACAGGCTCTGTTCAGGGCCCCCCTCCCCAGGGGTGTGCACACAGCTGTGGTTTCCCCTGTGTGTGGCTCTGTCACTTGGATGAGCCATGCCATGGCTGAGCAGCTCCTTTACCCTCCTCCTGCCCACACTTTGGAAGATCATGCTGAAGATAAAAGTCAAGAGGAAAAATAAGCCCTTGCCTGTGCCAGGATTTAGTTTTTAGTCCCAAACTCTTTGCTGTTCAGTTGTAGATGTTTAATGTGTCACTCAAGTTGAACGTTGTGATGACAGCAATCAGATTCACTCGAGTTCCTTTGTGCTGGCACAGTGCTCTCCCTCGGATAGGTGTCAGCAGAGGGGATTGAAAAACACCAATGTGCCATGCTGAACTGAGCTGAGGGATTGTGTGCACTGAGAGATGGTCAGTATCTTAAAACAATTACCATTCAAATAGGGTACAAAGGAGGAAGGAATACTAACGTCTTGATGATGAATCTGAAGCCTTGAAGAGGTTTAGACTCAGATGCTTGAAGGTATTTAGAAGTTTAAGCCTAGCTTAGGTGGCTAGAAATCTTTAGAGACTCTGGAGGCATGGTGAAGGTCACAGGATAAGGACTAGCAGCAAGCCAGTGCTCCAAGCTGAACCCAAAGCACCTTAGTCATAAGTGCCTTAATTGTTAGGGTGTTTTTCTCCTTTAGCTTTCCTAACATGGAGGTGCTGCCTTTATTTTCAGAGCTCATTGTTTTTCTCAAGGTAGATGTAGTGAATTTAAGCTTGTTTGGTATGAGCTGGATTTTCTTTGTTACCCATCAGAGATCTCCTAGATGTTAAGGGTCCAGCCCTCTGAAAATCCTTGTTATCACAAACTCTACCCTCAGCAGTTTCTTGATTGTTGAGAGGGATGTGTGGGGCTTCATGTGTAAATGTGGCTGTGGGGTTTTTCTCAAGTAAAGATAAAAAGGAAATCATGGAAGTCTGTGGACATTTTAATGTTATATGCTTGTCTTTAACTTATATCTAAGATTTGTCTTATATAAGTGTTTTTAAGATGCTCTTCGGGTCTTATTTTAAAGGAATAATTTTCTTAATTACAGAGTGACTCTCTTACTGATTTTTGTTACTAAAATACGTTATTGCTGATGAACCTGAAGGTGACCTTCAAAAGGAGGAAACCTTGAGAAGTCTGTACTGATGCTGTAGCCAGAGCAGCTGGGTCATCACACAGCTCTACAGGTAACACAATGTTCTTTGGGGACATTGTAGAGACTTTGGGGAAAAAGCCTTACATGGACATCCCACCAGTTCTGAGCTGGAGTGGGACTGAGAGTGCCAGGCTGGTGCTCAGAGCTGGAGGAGGCCACAGGCTGTTTCTGGTTTGTTTGGGACTTGTCTAAATACCAAAGCTCTTGCCATACAAACGAGGGAATAACATTGAAATATCAGATTCTCCTCTGTTTCCTCTCTGTTTAGAGTGTCACCCACTTGAGTTTCACATCTTAGCTGCACATGCTTTCTCATCCCCTGCACTGTTCAAGGACGCATTCCACATGAAGTGGCTGTGTGAGGAGATGCTTGGCAGCCACCCTTGTCCCCAGGCTGTTGAGCTCTTGAGTCATCAAACCCTCTGGAGACTGGTTTTAAGTTCAATGCTTGATCTCTGTCACCTGCATAGTGAAAGACGTTTGTGTGGTCTCTGTGGCATGCCAGGCCCAAGAGCCCAGGGTGTTTGCTCACCCTGCTGAGGGCTGGAGTTTGGGCTTGGGGAGCCTTGTGTCCCCCAGAGGTGATGTGGCTGCAGGGAGGGTCAGGGTGCTTGTCCTAAAATGATGACAGTGACAATCAGAGCTGCTGCTGTCTGCTGGCTCATGACTGGTGCAGAGATAAGGTCCTTTGTGCCAGGTTCCCAGGTGTCTCCCAGGAGCTCCCTGGAGATAGCAGATGAGGGAGAGTGCTGACAAATTCAGCTGTGAAGGGTGAGACAATTTATCCCAGTTTCAGGGTGTTTGTTTTTCATCTTTTTGCTAGGTTGAGAAGATGCCTTTAGTATCATTCCAGTGATATGAAATGAATGGTATACTGGCCTGGGGACTAAAAAGCACTCCAGCTTAAAAAATTTACTTCCTTTGTACTTTAATCAGGTAGAAAATGAGTGCATTGTTAGGCCTGTGTTTTCTTTGTGGCAAAGACAACTTAATGGCAGTCTGGAGTGTGCAATTGAGCTAACAAAGTTTTAGAAAGCCAACAGAAGTAGGTAGCTGGTGGCAGAAGGATGTGTGTGTGACAGCTGAGTACAGAGGATGTGGTGACAGAGCAAGTCTGGAGATACCGGCAAAGGGAGTCTGGCAGCAAGAAAGAGGCTGGTGAGAACAAAGCAGCGCCTGTCGTGGCAATGATTGCTCGTCCCTTTTGATCACAGGGAGGAGGGCGCTCAGCGAGCAGCTCAGGCAGAGGGAGGGGAGCAGGGCTGGGGGGCTGCGGCTGGGCCTGGGGGCAGCCATGCGTGGGCCCTTCAGCCAGGGCTGGGCTCAGCACCCACAGATCTGGGCAAGGAGGGAGCTGGGGGGGCATCCCTTCATGGCCCCTTCATCCTTCAGCCAGGGCTGGGCTCAGCACCAACAGCTCTGGGCAAGGGCTGCAGCTGGGCCTGCCTGAGGGGCACTTGTGCATGGCCCCTTCAGCCAGGGCTGGGCTCAGCACCCACAGATCTGGGCAGGGAGTACAGCTGGGAATTTTGGACATAAGAAAAATTTACCAGTGGTTTCATGTTGAGCTTTTCCAGCCTGCAGCATGCTGTAAAGCCTGGGGGGCATCCCCTGTACAGCCTCTTCAGCCCAGGCCTGGGCTCAGCACCAACAGCTCTGGGCAGGGAGTGTAGCTGGGCCTGAGGGGCAGCCATGCATGGCCCCTTCAGCCCAGGCCTGGGTTCAGAACCAACTGCTCTGGGTGAGGAATGCAGCTGGCTGTGGGGGACAGGGCCCTGCATGGCCCTTCAGTCAGCTCTGGGCTCAGCACCAACAGCTCTGGGCAGGGAGGGAAGGAGGCTGTTCTCCTGGAATTCAGAGTGAAACCCTTTAGGTTTCACACTTCTTGAAGGCATTGCTCAGTTCCTCTGGCCTGGTGGTTGGGCTGGCTTAGCTGTGCCTGTGAGACCCCAAGGGACAGGCTGAAACACAGCCTGTGTAATCTGCTCAGCCTCTGCCCTGCTTTGGGTTCCTTCCAGCCCTGTGGGTGGCCAGGAGGAGGTGGAAGCTCTCCAGTGACACACTGCAGTAGGTTTTGACCCCAGGAAGGACAGAACAGGAATTGTAATGGGCCAGGTTTGCTGTCTGGTGGGCTTTGAGGGGGAGGCTTTCATGGGACGTTGGTGTAAGAGACTCTAGCAACGGCAGTGCCACGGGCCCTGTTTGTTCATCTCCTCATGCAGTTGCTCTATCACATCTCACCAGCAGCCCCCAGTAATTCACCATGAGCATGGGCTCTCACCAGGACACAGCCTGTTCACAGAGCTGGAATGACAAACCAGATCTTCAGTGTGGAATGTGGAAAAGGCAGCAGTGCCCAGTGCTAAGGTAGCCCTGCCTGCTCATTTGACAGGCAGAACGTGGAAATAAGAAGGAAATTTTACCAGTGGTTTCATGCTGAGCTTTTCCAGCCTGCAGCATGCTGTTAAGCTTTATTAAGAGTGTGGGTTTTGGGTTTTTAAAAATTATTTTATTATTTTTAGACTGCTTGTGTGGGCCAGCCCTGGCCACACAATGGATGGATCGGGTGGCACACTGGTGTGTGTGTGTGCAGCAGCCCTGCTCTCTGTATGTGCAGTCTGTATTCTTGCTCTGTAACAACCACACCAAAGCCTTTTAATCAGCTTCCTTTCACTCAAGTGTACAAATTCTGCTCTCATCACACGTACTAGCTCTCAAATTTACAGGCAGGAACTTCTTGGATAGAGTAATATTCCTTGGCCACCCTAGCATGCAAATTTAAAATTTAATATCTTGCGGCAGGTCTGTTCGCTTTTATGCAAATTCTAATGTAAGATTATGTTTTATAGTTGTAAATTAGAAATTAAAGTAAGTTATGCAGGGGAAGGGTATGTGAAAAATGGTAGTCTTGGATTTATATTTTTTTAAATGAGGTAATCCTAGTTATTTGAGTAATACAGAGATGTACATCCTCTTAAAAGGAGACTTGAACAGCAAACGTGGTTTAAATGGGTACTTAGCTCCATAGCTGTTAATGAAGAAGTGGTTGCTACAAGATTGCCTCCCTCAGTCTCCTGACTTCTCTGAATGCATTTTGAGGCAAACAATAGGTTAATTGTTCTGGTGTGGGCAAAAGAAATAAAATCCAGACATGGTTAACTTTTGTTCCTCTGTAACCCTGCAGCTGAGGGTGTGTGGGGCACCTGCCTGCAGCAGGGCTGGGCTGCAGCTCCTGCCTGGAATTGGTGGTTCCTGGGGGATGGCAGCTCCTGACACAGCTCTCGGACTTTAATTTCTATTCAGCAGATCTGAAACCTCTGTGACACATGCTGGAAGCTGGATCTGGCTGTTCTGATTGTCCCAGGCCTTTATATGGCAGCTTGACCTGGCCCATTCCAGCTGTGCATGGCCAGCCTTGGCTGGTGAGCAGCTCCTGCCATGCCATGCTGACAAATGCAGGAAAATCAGGAACAGCACAGGGAGGGGAAATGCAGAATCTGAGTAAAATAAATTTTCTTCTGGTGTGCTGCTCATACTTGTTCTAGAAGCAGCCAGAGCATTGGAAGAAGTCAGATTCCCTGGGTATTCACACCACACAGGCTACACTTGTGGATTGGTCTTCAAGAGTTACCTTTAGTGGCCCAGAATTTGCCATGAGATAGATGAGAGAAGAAGGGGATAAGTCAATAATAGAGAATCCTTTTATGTATAACCAAAGAGTTTCTGAACACACTCAGTATTTAGATTTGCTTTATAGAAATCAGTATCTCTTAAATCACTGAAGGGTGTGATGGGCTCTAGTGCTATAATATCTATACCCAGCATATTTTAAAAAGACTAAAATCAAAAGTATTTCACAATGATGTTAATTGCATATGGATAAGATTTTGTAAAGCAATTTGGGCTCTGTCTCCCTCACTGACTTTCAGCAGTGCCTAAGCTGTCGTGCTTCAAAGCAGCTTTTGAAAATGGAGTTTCCAGGGTTGAGCCCTGTACGTGCTTTTGAAATCACTCCTTAACTCTGAAATCCTTGTCTTTTTCTAGATTGCCTGTTGACAGGGTGTCTTTTTCCTTCCCATAGTGTCTCCACAGGAAATAATGTGATGGAACCCTTGGAGCTTGGGCGTGGGACTGTGCCTGGTCCCAGATGGATCAGGCATGGCCTTGGCTCACCGACACACACAGCAGGGCTCACAGAAACTCCTTCCTAGCCCTCAGTGCAAGGAGCTGATGAAAAACACTGCTATTATGGGCTGCTCAGTTCATTTCTTTGCAGATCTGCAATGGCTGACATCTGTTTGCTTTTCTTTGTGGTTTTGGAAAAGAGGAGGGAGAGGATTTGGATCCAAAATAGCTATAAGATGGCTTGACATGGAGTAGCATGAATAGGCTTGTTTTGTCTCCTCCTGTTATGAATCACTTTCCATATTAATTTCAGACTTTGAGTCAATGTGTATCTGGCCCTGCAGAGCTGCACACTGCTTCAGCTCATCCTATTGTTTGAAAAGGAACACCTCGTGTTTATTTGCTCTGTATCAGAAACCAGGGTCCACATGGAGGCCTGGAGAGATGGTTTGGTGAGGAGCCCCAGCCGCCAGGGGGAAGTTCAGCCTGTTCAAAGGCTCTCCCTGAGCTGGGGGATTTCAGGTGTGCTCCCACCCCTCCTGTCATAGGTTTAGACATTTGTTGTGCCATTTCTTCATCTGCTAACTCTGGCTTTTCTTTCTGTCACAAATCTGCAGGCAGCCCCTGGAGTCACCACATGCCCAGGGCAGTGCTCAGTGCTGTGGTGGGGCAGTCCCATGGCCTGAAATGTGCACATAGAGCCTGCCAAGGTCTTCTGTTGGCTGCAGTTGCTTGCAGAACCATCAATTAGAGATTTTTGTCCTCCTTTTTTTTGCATTTAATATCAGTCAACTTGCAGCAAAGGTCCTTCCCTACTCTTTTGCCAGATGTCATGGATTACTGCCTCTGAAGGGCTTTCCCATGAAAAGCATAAATAAATACAAGTCTTCAAGCTCCTGGCAGGAAATCAAGACCCCCTCCTTTGTTTTGTTGAGCTTCTTTTTTTTTTCCACCCCTCTATTTCTCAGACAGATTAATGTCTTGTCTTTAATGGCCTGTTTTGGTCAAACATCAAACCCACCCATCCTTCTGTGTGTGTGCCTGGAGGAGAATGTGGCCATTTTTGGGATGAAGAGGACAGCCATGGGGTGGGGAGCTGAGCACCTGCCCATGGGGAGCAGCACCTCTGAGTTTGTCTTCAGACATTTATTCTGTTGTTCTGGGGATCAGATGGAAGTGGCAGAGGGCTGTGCTGATGTACAAGCTGTGTTATGTTGTTGATCTGTGCCGTGAGTTCCTGTTGAGTGTACAAGGGGCTGAAGGTGCAGTGGAGCAAAATGGAGGGAAGGAGAACCTGTGGGTCTTTTAAGTGTGAGTGATAATGCAGTGCTACTCATTCTGTATTCCTGCAGGGGTTTGACTGTGCTGTGCATGGTGGGGTTCTTTCTCCCCGTTGGCTGAGGGATAACTGGAGGTAATCTGTGGGATCAGCTCTTTGATTTACAGTGTTTCTATCTCTGTCACATAAAACTCAGGAGCTGGACCCCACATAAAGGTGATATCACTATAATAACAATCCAAATGGGAAGGAAGGCAGGCTTTGTCTGTCACTGGGTCTCATTTTCAAGTCCTTCTCTGATATTTAGAACTTCTTTTTATTGGAAGTTGAGAGTCCCAAACCACACTGAGATTCCTGGAAAGGTGGTTTAAAAAAAGAGTAGCTGGAGTAAAGAAAAAGCTCATTGTGGAAACCTTTGCAGTGAAGTCAGTGGCATTACCAGCAGGGCACTAAATGTGTGTGCTGATTAAAGCTGGGAGGAGCTGTGTGCATTTCCTTCCATTTCCCTGGGAATGTAGCATCCTATCTGAGCACAGGCTCCTGCAGCCAGCTGCAGTTTGCTGTCCTTGTGGCACCTTCATTTAGGGAATATGAATATTCCAGGGCAAACTGCAAACCTGGGAGCTTTGCTGGCAACACCAGTCACCAAACGAGAGAACAATAAATTTGAGCACTGGGACATGTGTAGAAATAAGAATGTTATCTATCCTGGTTTGCTACACACCAGCACTCATCCAGACACTATCTGTGGTCACTGTTTTGTTCTCAGCTGCCATCCTTGTGGTGCTGCTGTGCTGCCTGTCTCCTCTCCCAATCCTTTTGTGATTTGTGAATGATTAAGATGGAGTCAGACAGAAAGCAGAGTTGGCACAGCCAGGCTGTTACCCTATTAGAAGGTCCAGATGTACTGAATAAGGGTTCCTTGTGGTTTCTGATGAGGAAGAAACAGAACAGTGCTCTAGTTAGGTTTAAAGGATTTGGTAAGCACACATGTGTCATGGTCTAACTGCCTTTGATGGGTACCAGATGGCAAACAGAAAGGGGAGGATGGAGCTGGGGGAGGCCAGAGCACAGAGGTGGGGGAGGCAGAAGGATGGAGAGGTCTTTGTGAGCCTCTGTGGGGAAATGTCACGTGCAAAAGGTGCTTATTTACATATGTATGTAGGTGCTTGGACAGAGTTAAATGTGTATATATGTATAAAATCATTTTTCTGCTCACTGAGACACAAGGCTGTTGCTTACCATGGCCTCTGTTAGAAATAATGGCTCTCACTGTGATGTATCTCACATCTCTGTGTGGGTTTGCAGCCACCTTCATTTCCTGAGGAGGGTGAAGCTGCAGCTGCAGCCCTGGGAGCTGGGAGCTTTGCTGGGGGTGCTGGCCTGGCTGACAGATCTCCCCTGTCTCCACTTGAGTTATACCCAGTGCTGAATCTCAGTGTCAGAGGAATGAGCTGTCACACAGACACGGAGTGCAGGGATGCTGCAGTGCTGCCAGGGGCTGGCTTTGGGAGAAACAGACACTGGGTCACTTCTTACCACTTGTAATTGCTTTCTAAGTCACTGAATCCTTGGGCTGATGAGATTTTCTCTTTAAAAAATTACATTTGTATATAATGAGTTGGGAAGGAGAAGACAGCCCAGTGATTTATTTGTGTGCAATGGTTTAAACACTGAGTTTTCTCAAGTCATTCAGTCCTAAAAAAGCCAAACACTGGAAAGAGTTGAAAGGATTATGGATGGCAAAAGTGCTGGAAGAGATCTTCATTGACATGTCACCCTTTTCCAATTTGCAACCTATAGGAAAACTGCATCTGTAACCAGATTCTGTCACTTAGATAATTTGGAAAATAGTGAGATATTAGGACTAAAAGTCCAGGCTAAATGCCTCATCAGTGTAAACCAGAATGGCAGTTTGGCTTCCAGGGGAATGCGTGGATTTATATACCAGCTCCACGTCTGCCATGGTGTGTTTTCCACTCTTGTGCTGTAATTCAGTACAGCTTGTACAATAATGTAGATGAACTGCTGGCAGGGAAATGGAGTAGATAAATCTTTTATGAGTCCAGTGTCCCTGAGCTGTGCTCAGCCCTCTGGGGAGCTGCACAGGAGCCAGGCTGGCTCTGCCAGTGCTCTGGTGTCTGCCACAGGGTGAGAGGTGGCAGCATCACCTGGATGTGGTCCCTGAAGTCTCCATTGCTGGGGTAGCCACTGCTCCATCTGTCCCATATATATAGGATAAACACATCCCATGTATGGCTCTTGCAGTGACAAAATGGGTGCCAGCAAAGCCCAGCGCATTTTCCCTTTTCTTGCAGGAGCAGGGAGGGTGTTACAAGCAAAGCTGGAAAAATGTTTTGCCAAAACCTATTTGATTAAAAATAAAACCAAGTATTTGATATAAATAAAATGTTTGGAAAAAATGTGTCAATTCCCATATAATTTCCATGGAGAAACATTTGGGAAATAAAAAATATGTAGATCTAGAAAATGTCAGAATTTAGCTGGGGAATTTTGCAGGGTAGTTTTATGTGCGTGCCTTTCTCCCATGTTATTTTTGCATTTCATAGTCTATTGAGTGATCATATTATTGAGCTGGCATAATGTGGTGTGATTTGATACATAGCTAATGCATTTATTTACATTTCTAAAATGTGTGTATTTAGATACACATGATTATTTGTTGAATCAATAAGGGCAGCTGCTATTTAGTATGGTCTGAGCCCCCTGCTTTCCTGTGTCAAAGTGTTTCATTACCAAAACTAAGATTTGATAATTTTGAAGTTGAGCTGAGGCATGATTTGAATCATTGAATAGTGAGGGTTAGAAGGGTCTTTGATCAAAGTCCGTTGGTCCAATGCTTATCCTCAAAGAAAGCCAAGCTCAGGTTTAGATTGGCTTGCTCAGGGTCATACCCCTGTGAGTTTTGAACACATCCAAGGTGCCAATTCCTTGGCCTCCCACTGCAGGATTACTGTCATGGTGAAAATTATTCTCTGATATTGCAGTGTCTCTGCTGCAATGTGCTTGTCCTGGTGCTCTGCTCCTCTGGAGCCTGTCCCTGTCTGCCCCACACGCTGTGTTAGGGGTGAAGGCCCTAAAAAGCTCCTCCATCAGCTGTTGCAGCCCCAGGGGATGCTGGAAAGTCCATGTCACACTGCTCTGAGCTGGGTGCTGGTGACAGTGATGCATTGGCACTGGGTGGCTGTAGGCACTACCAATGTGTGCCCTCATGGGCTCTCAGCTCCATCTCACAGCCCCTGTACCTTCTGCTGCCAGGGCTGCCTGATTAAAGCCTCTTCAGAAATGTTAATTCTCCCTGTGGTCACATTTCCACAGCCTCTCCTGTGCTGCAGCTCCATGGCCTCTGTGCCAGTGTGGGGGATGCTCTCCCTGCAATGCAAATCACAGATATTTTTATCGAGACAAAAAGTGTTTCAATTAGTTATAAACAACAGCTGTCGTGGAGGAATTAAAAATAATAGTTGCTCAACTCATATGGTGTGGTGCCTCGTGCAGAGAGTATGTGGGCAAAAAGAGAACATTCCTAACAAAATCCTGAGAACTTCTGTTTTGTGACATTTACTTAAACTGAAACTCAGCCCTTGCATTGGGGGTGTTCTGTGCTGGAGGAGCCCAGGGAGATGTGGAACCCACAGCCACTACTGGCACCCTACAGCTGATGCTCTTACCTGTTGTGAGGCAGCTCCAGGGTGGGGATTTGCAGCTTTACCTGTATTTGGCAGGGTGGGGATCCCCAGGTGTTGGGGAAGATGAAACAGGAAAGCCTTATAGATATGATAGTCTGGCAAAAGATTTTGAGAATATAGAAACTATAAGTGAGATTGAAATGAAAGCAAGCTTTGAGATACCTCAGTTATTGAACAATGGGAAAACAATGGTGTGGCCAGCTGAAGGTGATCCCCTTTTGATGGAACAACACCCTCTGCTTGCAGACAGGCCCAAGGGTCAGAGCAGACCCTACAGCTTGGCAGGAGGGGCCCAAAGAGGAGTTTTTAGGGTTTAAAGTATAGCACAGTATGGTAATAAAATGATTCTTATAGGCTGTATGTAAATGCTATAGGATTTCAATCTTGTACTAGATTGGTTAGTGAGAATGAGAATATTCAGCACAGAAGATTTATGGTATTGTAACGGGAACCTCGCTCTCTTACCTTTTTACTCTCTCCCCCTCTCTTCTCTCAGCCTGCTCTGAGCTGTGTTTGGCAGCTCCCGGCAGGGCCCTGCACCCAGGCCCTTTGCAATAAACCCCAAGTTCCTGACCTGGCTGCAGAGATCTCTGCTCTCCATCCATCCCCACCATCCTACCCCCGATGCTCCCACACCCAGGCAGCCCAGAAGTCACTGGGTGAGCAGCACTGTGGCTCTGCAGGTGTTGTCCCTGGTGGCCTGCCCTGTCCCAGCCTCCCTGCCCTGTGTGCCAGGTGTGCACCATGATGTGCCAGGGGACACACACAGAGGGCAGGAGAGGCTGTGCTGCAGCTCCTGAGCCCCTGGCATGGATGGCTGATGTGCATCTTCCCATCTCTGTGCCAGCAGATGCCAGGATGTGAGCAGATCTAACATGGGCAGCTGAAAGCAGGAAACAAAGGACTCTGGTGTGCAGGAGCCTTGGGAATACTTGGCTCATCCTGCCATCAGCAGGCTAAATATTTGTAATTTCTGTCATAAAAAATTCACCAGCTGCAGAAGTCAATAGAGGGGAAGTAGTAAACATGACATGACATTGCTTTTCTAGCATTGCTGAGAACAAGAAATCTCTTCTTTCAAACAAAAGCCAGACGTTGCTGCCTGGATGGACTTGAATACTTTTAGGATCTTTTCAGAAAAATGTCTGCCCCAATTCAGTCATTTAGAAGAAGATCCCAGGTCTCTTTAGAGTAATAAGGCTTGAATGTAATCTCAAGCACAGTGATTTAAAGTGCAAGCAATGTTTCTTTACCCTGCCTATTTATAGGGCAATGCATTTTTAATATTGAATGATCCAAAAGTCAGTTCAGGAAGGATATACAATCAAAGGAAGGAAATAGGTCATAATTTCTCACGAGGGACTGCATGAAACCTTCAGTCATCTTAAATTCCCCATCCAGTCCATTTCCCTGAATATTAGATGGTGCCAAAAAGGGGGCTTGTTTTGGGGTTTTTGTCCCGGTGATTTGGCATGGCAGCAGCAGCATATGTTGAACATCTCAGCTGGGGCCTCTGGGGCCACAAAGGTAAAGCTCTGCCCTGTGGTGAAGGCAGATGGGCTGGTTCATGTTTCCTTGTGGGAATAAGGCACGTGCCATTACTGTAGAGGAGGAGCAGCAGCCACCCCCTGTGTTACTGGAAACTTCTCTGGCTCCGTCGCTGAGGTCCCCAAGCCCTTATAGCTTCAATGAGAAATGAAATTATCTCTCTTATTTATATCCAGTAATAATTGCTTCTTCTAATTGCCCTAGTTTGTGAGTTTCTTCCCAGCAGGTTAGGCTGAAATTTCAATTTAAGTTTGATTTGCATAATCACTTCAGCCTCTTTCCCTTCTTTCACTTGACATCAGGACCTGCTTGTCCTCCCCTGGGCCCAGATGCAGTCCCACAGGTCTGGGTCACACGGGAGGGGGTTAAACTCAGTCTCCTGGTCCAGTCTGTCATTCATGCCACCTCTGAAGTTGTATTTCATTTATGGCATTCCTGGGCAGCTAATGATGGCTGGGCTGAAGATGTGGGTGATCAGGTGTCACATTTTGGGTGAGGTGGGGAGTGTAGGGGTGCTGTTGCTCTTGCTTCTGTATTTTCCTTTCCTAGAGCAGTGTGTTATAGATACATATTATAATATTGGCTTTTCGCAAATATTAAAATAAATTTTATATGTGTAGTGTTAAAGTAGCTTTGTTATAAAGATGTTTTTATTCCTGTTATTAATTAAGCTTTGTGAAATAGCTGATATAAGTATACTTGTGTTAAAATGCCTACTTAGATAACATGCAATGAACATATAAAGAAAACAACTACTACAGGTATACCAACTATCAGTACTCACTATCTAAAGACAGTGAGGACCAAAGCCCAAAAAGTAGAAATAATAAGAATAGACTAAAACTCACTATTTTTCTCACTTCTGTCCCAGTCTTGTAAGGTGTGAAGAGCCATTGGTCAAGCTGGAGGGAGACAGGAAGGTTTCTGGTGAAGGGATTTGGTTGATCTGGGGTTTGTTTTCAAACCACATCACAGATTTTCTTTTTGCCTGTGATTCTCAGTTCACAGGCTGTGATCTGTAGAAAGTTTTGGAAGGAGCTGGTGTTTTCCCTAATTACAGCAAATGGGTGCTGGTCATCAAAGGCATTTGAATTCCTGGGGGTGTTTTGCAAAGAAAGGCGAGTGAGGTGTTTGTGCGGCCCCAGAGCCTGAACAGCTTCCAGATGGGTGCTGTCCCTGTGGACATTGCATCCCACTGGGCAGGGTGGGAAGGAGATCCCTGTGGGTAACCCCTGCCTGTGTGTGCTGTGCCCAGAGGACTTGGGGAAAGTGGGAATGGGAAGCCATGGTCAGTAGGAATGTTTGTTACTAATTCAGCATCTGAGCAGTCAAACACACTTTTTTTATGGATTTGGGTTTATTACTCGTGGATTTTTTAGTGCTTCCTCTAACCCTAAAGGTCCTAGATGTGGTTCTGCATTCTAGTGTTAAGAAAGCAAAAGGACTCTTAGATTTAAAAATAAACTCTGCAGGGAAGAGGCTACATATATATTTTACTTTTCAATTTCTGGTATGTTTTATTTATGTATGTAAATAAAGAAAGGTACCTGTATGTGGCTTTTCAGTGTCTAAAATGTATGCAGCTCTTCTGCCAGGTGAGTGATACAGACACCCTCTTACAAAACCAACTTTTAAAAATCCAAACACTGTTTGGAAATTAAAACACCCAGGCCAACTTTTTGTTGCTGAGGTGACTCTTGAGCCTGAATTTCATCTGTAAGCAGAACTTCTTTTACTCTTGAGAGGGGATACCCTGTCCTGCCTGTGCTGTGGCCCTCAGTGATGCAGTGGTGGGATTATTTATGGAGGAAAATGAAGTTTTCTGCCTGTGAGGGCAACACCAGTGAGCTGTAAAACCTTTCACTGATGGAGCAGGAGGAATCCTCTCTGCCACCAGCTGAGGCACCTGCTGCCATAACCCTGTGTGTAAAAACAGCAGAAATCCCCAGCCAGGGCACTGAGGAGCAGCACAAAGCTCAGGGTGATGCACCCCAGTGGTTGCCAGGATTAGATTTGCCAACCCTTTTCCAGCACTGGCAGTAATTAGAGCTCTGAGGAGTGTTTGCCAGTGGCACTGGTATGGCAGCTGGCCATTGCCTATTGCAGTGTGGATATGGTGAGGAGATGGTCAGAGAACAAATAAAAATAATCACTTAAGCTGCAAGAATTGTCTTTCAGCCAGGCCAGGCTGCTCTGGGAGCCTGGCAGTATTTTGTCATAAGGGATGACAAAATCCCTTATGGATTTGGGCTCCCTCATTTCCTGCAACATCACATTTGTTCCAAAGGGAACACATTTTTTTGAGGAAGCAGAGTTATGATGCTCATTGGGAAGCCCAGGATATGTCTGGCACTGCCCTGTTGGAAGAATGTGGATGGTTTGGCTCAGGTGGATGTGGAGGAGAGGCAGAACATGAGGTACCTGAATGTGTGGGATCTGTCTTGGTTAGGAAATCATGGTGAGCACCAGTTATGACAATGAAAAACACGAAAATGCTGCTTTGCAACATCTGCAACTCTGTGTCCCTTCTCCCTCCCCTCCTTCCAGCATCCACATCTCCAGATCCTGCTCTTGTGCTGAGCAGGAGCCCTGGGTGGCTGCTGTGGGCTTCAGGAGCAGTAGGAGCCCATGCTGGCTGACTTGGTAACAAACCTGCTCCAAGAGCTGCAGTGATGTCCCTTGATGTGCAATAACAAGGAATTAAATACAGTCATGTTCATTTCAAATTCCATTTGAAATACAAGGAGGTAAACCTTTAAATTAAATGCAGAAGAGACAGTGGAAAAAGAAAGTTCAGTGGATGTTTTTTGTTTTAAATCTTCTGAGAAATCCTACAAAGGGGCCTGAGTAAAAATCCTACAAAAAAGGCCAAGTAACAAGAGAGGGGCTCTCTGTGCCTTTTGATTCAGAAGCACACAGGGATGTTTAATCCTGGCCTTGCTACTTGTGTGTCTTGGGCTTCTCAGGCAAGGGAAGAAGGGGCACAGCTGAGCTTGCCTGACACCACTGGTCACCTACTGAGTCCCCTCAGGCAACTTGTTTTAATCTTTCTGTCCTTCTGGAGCACAGTAAAATAGTACCTGCTGGGGTGCTGTGGGTTCACATCAGCCCCATGGCCTCCCAGGGAGAGGAAGCTGCTGTGCTCTTCAGAACAGGCCTCTGACACCTCTCAGTAGCTCAGGACCATGCTTAGCTGCACCTGGAATTATTGATATTGTATTGGCCTGTCTAACAGCTGAGCCCAAATCTGTTCATGCAAAGCAGAAGAATCCTATTGACTGTTGGACTGGGAGCTCCCCTGTGTCCTACCCTGCACAGCAGGTGCTGAGGGCTGCAAATGGCCTTGGCCACAGCAGCTGCCATGCTGGCAGGGCAGAGCCTGGGTTTGTGTGCTGGGGCACCCCAGGGTGCTGTGCTGCCCCACTGATGGCTCTGCTTGGCCCTCACAGCACAGGGCAGGTGAGGGTTCCTCACCTGCTTTCAGCTGCTGGAATTCCCATGGAGACAAGAGAACAGGGGAGGGGTTGGGATTTAGCACAGATTTGCTGCAAGCTGGGTTTACAGCTGGATCTGAGAAAGATTTAGCAAGATTTGGTGTGTGCTTTGCTTCACAGAGTGACATGTAGGTAGCTGTTTTATTCCTGAGTTCCTCTGCTAGGAGGAAAGGCTGAGAGATTTGGGATTGTTCAGCCTGGAGAAGAGAAGCTTCAGGGTGACCTAATTTTTGCCTTCTAGTGCCTTAAGGGAGCCTGTGAGGAAGATGGAGAGAGACTTTCTACATGAGCCTCAAGTGAGAGGACAAGTGGGAATGGCTCCCACTGCCAGAGGGCAGGGATGGATGGGATATTGGGAAGAATTCCTCCCAGAGGAAGGGGGTGAGTCCCTGGCACAGGTGCCCAGAGCAGCTGGGGCTGCCCCTGGATCCCTGGCAGTGCCAAGGCCAGGTCAGACAGGGCTTGGAGCAGCCTGGGACAGTGACAGTGTCCCTGGGAGAAGCAGAGTGGGCTTTATGGTCACTCCTAACCCAAACCACTCTGTGATTCTATGACTGACTGATTCCCTGTCTGCAGTGTGCACACAGATTCCACTTCAGCAGCCAGCAAAATTGGTTCTTATCAGAGCAAAATTGGTTCCTATTAAGGGGGAAAAAGAAATGCTCACCTATGAGAGAAAAGGTTTGTCTCAGGTTGCTGGCAGTGAGGCAGGGAAGGGTTAAGCTGCCCTGGCTGTGCACAGCTCTCCCTCCCTGTGCTTTGCAGCAACAAAGTGAGCCCCAGGTGTGCTGAGGCAGCCCAGCACACAGAGCTCTGTGAGGAGCCCCAACCACATCCAGCAAGGAGCTGAGAACCTGTCCCAGGAGCTCAGAGTGTTTCCCCAAGCTCTGTGCAGCAGTGGCAGGGGGAACCAGTGGGGTTGGTTTTTGTTTGGCAGTCAGGCACTGCTGGGGTATTGCTGTGCAGAGCTGAGCCCCAAATGTGCCTCTGAGATACTGCTTGGTGGGGTGGAGGAAGAGTCTAAAGGGTGATTTAGCAAAACAGCAAAACCTTGTGAGAGCTCCTGATCAGTTTGGGATTTGGCTTCAGCTGAGCCCTGCATAAGAATAAAGCTCTTGGAGTAGAGTCTCAGGGCTGGTGGTTTGAGTGTCTCTTTGTTTTGAACTGCCCAGTTCGAGCACTGGTAGCTGGGCTTAAATCTCACAGAATCCAGCTCAAAATTTTCCAAGAATTTTAAAGGCAATTCGAGTTCCCCTCCTCCCACCATAATTTTGGAATATCATGGCAGAGGCTGATCAATTAAAATGTAATTTAGTTTTCCTCATCTGAGATCTGGTCCTATTTATTCCCATAAATAGCCTCATGGCATTTCCTGAATTCTAAATATCTGAATTTACTCTGAGACCAACTTGTTTGAAAGCCTGGAAGGCTGCAGGACAGCCTAGCAGCTCCTGGTGAGCTTTCTGAACATGATCCTTCAACTCTGGCTTTTGCTGCACTCACAGATTTTTGCTGGAAAGGCTTGTTCGGGTTGCAACATCTGAGAAAATTGATTTGTGTGTTCAGTGAACATTTGAAAACCAGATGTCAGGGCAATGGATATGCTGATTATTGGAATTAGGGAAGAAAACCATGCAACCCCCAAATCCATCTAAATGATTTCCTGCCTCTTGTGCCCCAGGAAGCTTCCTACATCTCAAACCTAGAGGAGTAAATAAAATTATTGGTTTATTTCTGATAATTGACCCCAACCTGTCTGTTTTGGCCTTTCAGATACATTCAGATATTGCATTCAAATTATGATTTCATTTGGATATCAGGGACAAGTATATACTTACGTATTTACAAGTATTTGATTTTCTAAATCCATTAGCAATGCTAAGCAAGGCAGACTGTAGTAGGTGAGTTTTAAGCATCCACTGATGATATTTTAAGCCCAAGTTAACTGCAAGTGCTTTGTATGATCTGTCAGTCAATGCAAAGAGACTCTCATGATGGATAGACTGTGTGTTGGCTTGCCTGACACCTCTCAAGGATTCTGACAGTGACAAGTATCAAACAGGACTGTTTCAGCTGCTTTGTCTTCAGCTTCTCTACTGCTGGTTTGTTTATGGTAAATTAGAATATATTGTGGGATGGCCCAAATTTGGAGTATTGGGATGAAAATACCAATGGTGTTTGCATCTGGATGCTAACTCCTGGATGCTGGGTGCCTGGATCTCTGTGCTACCACCTCTGAATCCATTTCTACACGTTGAGTTTTGATGAAATAGGGATCTAAATAGGTCTGATTTAGCTTTCTCATGGTGACCTTAATAAGTATCATGTACAAGACATGTAAATGTGGCACCTGGGGACATGGGTTATTGCTGGGCCTGGCAGTGCTGGAGGAACAGTAGGACTTGATGATCTGATAGGTGTTTTCCAAGCTAATCAATTCTGTGATTCCATGTTTCTGTGTCGCTAGGAAAAAAATAACTTATTTGAAACCAAGTCAGCTTTGCTGGAGAGTTTTAATTTTGAGATGGAAAAGTGATGGTCACCCCATGGCACTGCTCTTGGGATTTACACTGCATGTGGGTTCCTTAGGGAGATCATCATGCTCTAATTAAAGTCCTTGGAGAATAATGGGAGTTGGTTTGGTGCAATTAGAATAGGCAATAGCATTTAATGAGTGGCTCAGAGGATTTTCCATGCTGGTCATCCCTTATTTCTGAGATTTCAAGGACTGCTGCTTGGGGGTACCATGGCTGGGCTGCACTCAGGGCTGCAGGCAGCTCGCCTGGGAAAAGGAGATTCCTTGCAGCCCTTTGTGGCTGATCCTGTTTTGAGCAGGGAAAGGTGGACTTGGTGAGCTCTGTAGAACTCAAATTCTTGCCCCCTGTACTTGTGTGCACAGTGGGGTTGTCAGGCTGGCTGAGTAGTGGTTGAAGTTCAGGTAGTTCTCACCGTTTAATGCCAAAGCCATGTGGGTTGTTTAATCGTATTTTTTGGTAGCTGAGTGATGCTGGAGAACTGTCAGAATGATTTTTAACAGCTCCTTGGAAGCTGGAGCTGGGCTTTCCAGGCATACACACTGTGCTGTTGGTATGTAGGTAACGAGAAAAACACCTGATTTTCAGTGACAATGAATGTCACTCCGTGCCCTCTGATTTGTCTGAACATCCAATATTGCAATTACACAGAGCACAGTACACACAGATGACAAAACAATTAAACAGCAGCGAAACATAAAGGGAAAAAATTAACAAGTAACCAAATTCATTTGACACAGAGATCAAAACATATCGACGGTGTCTCACAGCCCTGATAATTCCATTGAGCTGTGCAGAGCTCAACGCTGATGCTCACACGCAACCTCTGATTAACATTAAGTGGGGCTGTCATTTTGACATAGCTGGATAAACCAATATTGAAAAATCTATTAAATATATCAGGGAGCACAAACCTTATTATGTTATTTCAGCTGTAATTAGGCGGGAGATAAAATCATAACCGGGGAAGTTGAGTGAATGTTGTTGTGATGGCACAGAGACACCTGGGTGTTTGTAGTTTTGGGGTGAGGCTGGAGGGGAGCCAAGGACTGCAGGGCTGAGAGGTGACTTTGGGAATATGCACACAACAGGGTTGTTACTCCAGTGGTGTTAGCTCCAGTTCTCCCTGAGACAATGACAGTTGTAATGAATGTCCTTGCATTTAACTGGAAATAGTGTTCAGTGCTTTTAGAACCCAGAGCCTCCCTAATTGCTTCTTTGAATAGATAAACATTGCTATTTAGAAGGATTGCTTTAAGATGTTTTGCATTCTGTTCTGATTAATAATGGAGGTCATGCTACTAAAAACCTTCACATGTGAAAAGTGCAATTTTAAAAACAATTTTCTCGAGAAAACAAAAATAAAGACACCTTTTTCATTTTCAAGAACGTTGAGGTGCAATGCCAGGCCCTCTGGAGCGAGGAGGGGAAAGTTGAGGTTTCTTCAGCTAGAGTGTTGTGCACAGAGGACACAAGTTTAGTTTTATTATGTGGCTCCACCATGTTGTGTCCATGCCAAGCTTGTGACTCGATCCAAGGAACTCAGTGCTGCACCCTGAGCCAGCAGCTGAAAGAGCAGCTTGAAAGCTTTGAGCACATTTTGTGTGTTGGGGAGCAGAAGCAGTTCTTTTGTTTCCTGTTATTGAGGGAGGATTTATCTTGCCTCACTTCAGTTGTTGCAAGGCTGGTGTCCCTGTGTGGCTGAGCACTTGTGGAAGGTGACTCCCAGCTGGGGATGGAGGGGAGCTCAATCCTGTCTGAAGGAGCCTCTCCCCATTGGGGCAGCAGGAGCTGCCTGAGCTCAGGTGAGGGATTTCCAGCAGCAATGTCCAGTCCCATCCTGGTTTAATTCCATTCTGCTGCAGTTAAAAAGCAGAGAATGACATATTCTTTGCTGACTCACCACCAGTGCCCTGTTGTGCAGGGAGCTCCTGCCTTTCCTGAGCATTTTACAGTCCAAGCCCTGGGAAAAGGCTCAAAGTGACTGTCCCAAGTTCACACAGGGAGTTTGTGACAGGCAGCGAACATGACTTTCCCAAATAGCACTGCAATGCACAACTAAGAAAATATTTCTCATCCTCTCAAAGCTTTTCCTTCTCCTCATGTGTCCCAGAGCCCTGTGGTGAATGAGGGATGAGCACCAGGGTGCTCCTCACACGCTGCTCAGCATCCCTGGAAGGAGCTCCTGGGTTTGCGCTGCGATTCCGGGAGCCAGGGAGCTCCCTGGGAGCTGGTGGGCACATTGCCATCAGCTTCAGCCAAGCCAGCATTTTATCTTCATCATGCAGCCCTGCCTCGTTCTCTGTCCAATGTTTGAACTAACTGAGGCATAAATTCAGCTCTGATGTTGGTTGGTAAGAAGTGAAAACTGAGTTTCTGCCAAACCAGGATATATTTTCAACTGTATTTAAAAGGGTACCATCCCAAGAGTTCAGGACCTCTTTCTAATAAAGTTTATGATAATAGATTTAACTTCTATTAGTGTACTTGCCTTTGTGTTTGCAGGGAAAGAGGCACTTTAAGAAACAGAAATGATCTATGTCAGGCATAGAATGCTTTGCTCTGTCTCATGTACTTTAGTGTTGGAAGAATGAACAAATAGTCTGTGAATAAATAAGGGAATATTTATATTCTTTCTGGATCTCAACTGGTTGACATGTTTCCTTCTGGAATGCCAATGAGTTCTGAATAATTCCTGCAGGCAGTCATTAATCCTGCCTTCTCCTTCTCCTTTGCTCAGAGCAGGGATACCTGGTTTAGATATTATCAAACCTGTGGCCATTGGGTGGACATTGGAGCTGCCTCAGTTACAGCCCAGCAGTCTGAAATGTCACTTGTGAGAGCAGCTTGGTGGCACCCAAAGCACCATCAGCACCTCCACATTTTGGCAGGGAGATGTTCAGCTGAGGAACACAGAGCTTGTGAGGGGCTCTGTGCTGGGAAGGGGACAGGCAGGTTTGCACACCTCACCCTTCACCATTACAGGAGATAGAGTGGAAGTTTGAAAGGACAGAGGGCACTGATTTCTCTGGGACACACATCTGATAGCAATCTCTGCAAGCAGAACTATCCTGGTGCTTGTGGGATAAATACCTGTGGGATAAAATACTGTGTAGTAAGAAATCACAAAGCATATTCCCAGATGGACAGTGAATTTTGGAACTCCACCTTTTTTTAAGGTGTCAGGAAATAGCAGAGCAGGAAGAGTTATGTGGATATTTAGATACTTTTGGGACGTGCTTTTATTTCAGAGCACCACCACCAAATGTGCTCAGCCAAGCTCAGAGCTGCTGGAAGGACATCTCGAGATGCTGGTGACCCATCTCATGGTGCCTTCTCTGGCTCTGCTTCTCTGTGTGTCCCCTGCAGCTGCTGTTAGTGGGACTCAGAATAAGGGGTACAGACTCAGAATAATACAGTACAAGCATTTTACAAACTGATTGCAGAGCTAAGCACAAAAGCCCAGCCTGGAGGGCAGTCCTGAGCTGATAGAGTTTATGAGGAATGTGTCTCTGACTTCTGAATATGTGGATGTAATCTTACTTGCTGAAATGCACCAACAGAAATGTAAACAGTAGTGATCATTAATTTTATTGCAGGTTTTTTTTTTTCCTTTTAAGGAAGCTTGGAAGTGCTGGAAATTTGGATTTGAACCATCAGTGACTAGAGTTCAAAACATGGGCTTGACTCTTAACAAGATTTATATGTGTGCTTAATGATTCTCTTGAAAGAGTTTCCAAGTGGAGCCTTGCTGTCATTGGATTTGAAGCATGTGTTAGGGTACATGTCAAGTACATGTATGAGGGCTCCTAATTCCCATTAATGCACAGGCAAGAACTGCACTGGCTGTGAAGGAAAAACATCTCTGGCTGTTTGAATTGCACATACCATGGAGCCTGCTGGACACACAGCAAGACCCAACCCTTGCCTTTCCTTGTTCCCAGATTAACTAAATACAGCTAGAAGGATTAGCCAGTGATTTAAAAATCCACTAAAAGCAAGCTGTCACATTGGAAAGTAACTTTGCAAGGGCTGTGACAGAAATCTGCAGGACACAGGGTGTGTGTGCCAGGAGCAGGAGGGCTGAGAGCAGCAGGATGTGCCACAAGCTGTCATGTCCCTGCCTGATGGGATCCTCCTCAGCATCACAAATTCTCCTAAGCCTGCTCAATTGGAGAACAATGAATTTATTTATTGCTTTCAAATATTACTGGGCTCAGAAGAGCTATAAGGCTTTAAGCAGTGAAGTGTGCCCATTTGGATGGAGAGCAGAGATGGGCTGGGAGAGCTGCTTGGGAGGATGGAGCTTTTGCAGGGAGGGTGAGGAATAGCTCAGGGAGAGAAAAAAGAAATCTAAGCCCATAAAAGGGAAATGTTGGTGTTGGTGTGCTCAGGATTAACTGCAAGGCATATGGCATGTAACTGCAGTCAGGGATGATGTTTCCAGCTACTTTATGCATTTGTTCTTTGGGAAAGTAGATGAAATAGTGAGTGTTTAGTTAGAGCCCAGCCTGCTCTTCCCTAGGCTGGTTATTACTCCACAACTGACAGAAGTGCTGAGGAACAGGTAGAGAAAGGAAGCAAGGGAATGTATCAACAAGCAGACAGAAAATTTGCTTAGGATGTCAAAGATAACAGTGTTCCATCCCCCAGGTACAATCCTGCCCTCCTCCCAGCAGCCTGGAGTGCACCAGCACTTCTCAGGCTTTCTCCAAAGGGGTTTATTGTGAATGTCCTGCTGGAGAGGACTGCATCCATCAGGAGATGGTGCAGGTGCTGCCTACAAGGATGACTTTGTTGCTCCAGGCTGTAAAAACTTCCTGAGTGTGTGTTTTGCCAAGAGGAAGCACCTGAAGGCTCTTCTGGGATCCTGTTTGCGTAGGGCTGTGCTGGTTTGATTTCTTTCCTTGAAAGCAGGAGTCCCTGGGTGCTGGAAAGGAGCCCCTGTGGCCACGTGCTGTGCTCCTGTTGCTGTCTGGCTCTGGATTGAGCATTTCCAGGGAGATTTCCAGCATTGCCACAGCTCTGTGCTGCACACAGAGCCTTCACTGTGGGCTCCCACTGCAGCCCTGGCTCCAGGATTGTTCCCTCATGGTGCTGACAGCAGCCGTGCAGGCACCGTGCTTACTCAGACTCAGAGCAGCCTTTATTTATACAGCCACTGCCTCCTCCAAGCAGGCTAAAAATAAAAAAGCTTGCTCTGAGTAAGCAGATCTGCTCTCTGTGAGATGCTGTGATGTAACTGGGGTTGTTTCCCTGCTGCAGGGAGAGCAGGGTGTCTCAGGAGCAGCGTGCTGGGCTGGCTGTGCAGCAGAGCTGACAGTGTGACAAGTGCCACCTCCCACGCCGAGGCACTTGTGGAGAGGCCCCGTGGCACAGGGAAGTTCACACTCATTGACTGCCATGGGTAGCAGCTCCCATCACGCCCCAAAGCTGCCAGGGAAAAGAACATTTCAGTGCAGAGCCGTGTCAGGGAGCAGGGCAGGCTGACAAGTGCTAAAAGGGCCTGCAATCTGCATTGTGTCATCATTAAAGTGCCTGCCATTAGCTGGCCATGCACATTAGGGAGTGATACCAGGCACATCCAGCCTTTTGCTCCAGTGCCCTGAGATGCTCAGGAAAATCAGGGTGTTTCAAGGAGCCCCTAATCACATTGTGCTTTGCACTGCAGAAGTCAGACCTGAGCTGGGTACATCAGGATCTGGGGAGCTGCTGTGTCAGGTGCTGCAGAAACATGGACCAAAAGGATTCTTCTCTGCTTGGCCAGGGGAATTCCCCAGCCAAAATCCACCCATCACCCCTCAAACATAAAAGCAGTGAAGGATAGAGAAACCAAACTGCACATCCAGGGTGCCAAAAGCAAAATGCACTGGGTACTGCCCAGTTCTGTGTTCTCTTGGTCACAAAGTTTAGCAAGTCAGCTTTGATTTGTATAATTAATGCCCTAAGTTGCTCTCAGGGAAATGCAGTGGGAGGAGAGTTCTTGTTAGCTCCAACCTGAAGCTTTGCAGAAATCCTTGGGCTTGGGGTAATATTTTATAGAGTTCCTCTGTGATGATGTTCACAGGGGTTTTCAGGTGAGGGAAGAGGCAAGAATGTTGACTCTGTGTTCAGAAGGCTTGATTTATTATTTTATGATATACATTACACTAAAACTATACTAAAAAGAATAGAAGGAAAAGTTTCATGTCAGAAGGCTAAGCTAAGAATAGAATGGAATGAATAACAAAGGTTTGTGTCTTGGACAGAGAGTCCAAGCTAACTGGGCTGTGGTTGGCCATTAATTATAAACATCCAAGATGGGCCAATCACGGATCCACCTGTTGCATTCCACAGCAGCAGATAATCATTGTTTACATTTTGTTCTTGAAGCCTCTCAGCTTCTCAAGAAGAAAAATCTTAAGGAAAAAATTTTAATGAAAAGATGTCTACGACAGTGCCTCTTCATTTTCTTGAAGACCTTGATGCATCATCTGTGCAGTGAGACCGTGCAGACTCCCCTTTGCAAGCACATTCTGAGAAATGAGCCCTCACCTTGTAACTCTGGTGTCCCAAAGATCACAGCATCATTTCTCCTGGCAGTTCATTTTCTAGATACTTCTCTCTCAGAATAACCCCAAAATAGGAAAAGGCAAGACTCATCCAGTGGGTGCCATTTGTTCCTGTTCCTTTCTGTGCTACTGGTTCTGAGCTGTGCAGAACAGACACAGAGTGGTTGTCAAACTGTTTGCCCTGGGATGACTCTGTGGCAAGAAGTTCCATGAGCTAATGTACTTACACTGAAAATTGTATTACCTCTGTGATTCCACCAGCTCCCTTTTGCTCTTACAGAGAAAGGAGGTCTTTTGGGGTCATTTTCTGATGCTTTCAGCAACTGAAGAGATATAATTGCCAAGGAAACACCCAGCTGTAAGGCAGCCGAGCTGCCAGGGCCTGAGTGGGGATGGCTGAGCAGCTGTGAAAGCAAAAAGGTGATGGGAAGTGAGGGAATCAGAGAGTGCAGGACACCCTGAGTGTGATGTGCCTGGGAAAGTGCCGCTTTCCTGGGAGTTCTCTGGGGAATCTGGAGAGGAAAGGAGAGCAGGCACTGGATCCCATCTGTCCCCATGTGCTGCTTGCAGGAGCAGCAGGGATTGCCCAGAGCTGCTGTCCCATGGCATGGGGATAATTCGCTGTACCTGCTACCACATCAGCTCCCTTAAAGCCCTCTGCAGCCAGGCTCTGCAAGAAGCCTGCCAAACCAAGCATTAATGGTACTCCCTGAAAGGTATCAGAGGATCAGTAAAGAAAATGGATTATTATAGACCTTCTGATAGTACAGAAATCTTTGCAGTTGGCTGTTACGGAAGTAGAATTTTGTGGAATGATGAGAACAGGCATTAGTATACACCAGACATGAGATTTTACAATCAACTTTATTAATTTTAATTGATTATAAAATAATGTGGGGGATGCATTTAAGAAGACTATTTAATTCACTGTAATTATAATATGCTTAATTATTAGAAATTTGATGGTGCAATAAAGGTATTAAAATAAATAGAACAGTAGAGGCTCTCATTAAAATTGCATCTGACCTCTGTGCATTGATATGTGCTGGAGTGAATGCAGTAAAATTGGCTGCAATGTGGGAGCAGTGGGAGCTATTAATTCCCAATTCACAGGTCTTGGCAAGCACGATGCAAATAAAGTCAAATTTAAGTATCTGTCTCACACGAAAGACCAGAGAGGGCTCTGCTGAGAGAACAGCAGCCTGTGAATCACTGATGATTCCACTTGTGCAGCTGCTGCAAATGTGGGCTTGTGGCACTGAGACTTCGGACACTTCACAGAAATTGCAATGATGCCCTTCACAGTAAGATCCACCCCTGCAGGTGTGTGGCAACTTCTGTGGCACAAGTGTTTGTTTGAGAGCAGGATTTACACATTTGGGTGCTTACCCTGACCCTGAGCACTTGGACTGGAAATCTCTCAAGAACTGCTGTTTGAAGGCTATTTTAGATTTTCACTGCCAGACCGAGAGAACATTTTGCAATCTGGAAGCAAGCAATGATTGAGGGCCAGATTTTGCAATTTTTTATTTTCCTTTGGGTGGGGAAGAAATTTGTTTTGCTTCTGTGGTGTGGGAATTGTCTCAGTGGGTTGTTTCCACTCCCCCTGTACCTTAGGTGCTGTGAGCACTCAGGATGGAGCAGGGCAGGAACGCGAAGCCTCAGCTGAGTTAAAGTAGCAGTGCTGCTCTGCTGGGCTCACTGCTGTCTCTCCTGGACATTGGCAGCTGTGTCTGAGTGCCCTGAGAAAAAGCTGAAGCACATTAGTGTATGTCACACCTCTGAAAATGTGGATTTTGATTTTTGCAGTGGACAGCATCCGCTCTGATTAAAGCCATTGGGCAGTTATTTAAAACTTGTTCACAAATTCCTGAAAAATTAAACTGCATAGACTGGAAAGGAGGATGTTACAATGGGTGTAAGGAACCGTTTAAACTTGTTCACATATTCCTGAAAAATTAAACTGTATAGACTGGAAAGGAGGATGTTACAATGGCTATAAAGAACCTGGTCACTCCTTTTGTGTGGTGTTTTATATAGGTGAGCAGTTCTTCTGGAGGATGGGGGCTGGCACTCAGCTCCCTCCTTCACTGTGAATGTGGTGGAGGAATGGTAATTTCCATATTAAATGTGAAGGAGGCATTTTATCCTATGGCAAGTGCACCTGCTTTGCATTGATCTGGTGAGAGGGCATGAGCACTTTCTGGGAGTGAGGAATGGGCCTCCATAGGATATTCCTGTCCCTGAATGCAAAATTCCTATTTCTGCCTGCTACAGCCCATATATTCAGGCTCATTTCTGCATGGCACTTAAATGGGCCTAAATATTTCACCAGCTAGCAAGATAACACTACAGCTTGTTTGGTATTTGGTAATCAGTTATTAGGACAGGGCTTCAGTGAAATAAAATATGAGGGCAAAGGGAAGTAACGTGCCTGTGGCATTAGAATGCTGTTAGCAAGCTTGAGGCATATCAGAGAGATTGGTCCTGAGAGTAACATTGGCTGTCTTACTGCTTTTGAACCTTTTCTTTTTTTTTTTTCCATTTGCCTGTTTCTGAGGTCTGGGATTTATCCTGAATTTAAGAACTGACAAGTTTTGATCATTTGAATAGGTATCACTGTTCAGCAGGGAATACATGTGCCAGCTGAGTTGTCTCTTAAAGCCAATTTGTACTACCAGTTATACAAGATGATTTCTGGAGACTGGAATGAATTTCAGCTCCAGATTCTCCCCCTGTGCTGTGGCTGCTCCTCTCCCTTCCCCACCTGGGCTTGTCCTTTGATGTGAATACACAGAACCAGAGAAAAATGACACTGCAAGGTTGAGAGCCTGACTTGGATTTACTAAGGCAGAGCACTCTTAAAACTGAAGTAATTTCTTAATCCCAACCTCATCGTTTGTGCTGAGTTTGTGCAGTTTGTCTTCATGTAAGCAGAACCACCCCTGCTATAGAATCTCCAGATTTCAGCATTTAGCAGCTCCTTGAGCTTCTCTCTATATAAATGATGGCTCAATTCCAGTGTCCTCACTGTGCTGAAGAGCAGAAGAATTGAGTTCATAGTTATTAACAGTGGGGCACAAATCAGAATTATTTCTAGGTAATTCCTATAAAGAAGACTTTTGCACTGTAGTAGTGTTCATGACACCTTCTCTGATGATGACATTTATGCTCTTTGGTAGGATGGCTGTGAACTGTAAATGGGGGAAGAGATGCCCAAGACTTGGAATTCAAGTTACTGGTACCCCGAGTTCCACACATTTAGACATTTGTCTGCCTGAAATTTGGTTGTTTCCTATTGTACTTCTGAAGAGTTGGTTTTGTGGGAAGCTGGGGAGGGAAGGGATGGTTTCAAGCTTTCAGCATGAAAGATAAAGACTGTTCATGTCTTATACAGTACAAAGTATATAATGTAATAATATATACAATAATAATACATACCATATATAATATATACAGTAATATATAATGTAATAATATATAATGTACACAGATGTACATTATAGATATACAAATGATACACAAATCCTGGAGAAACTGGTGGGAGTGGAGGCAAATTTTGCTGCCTGCCCTCTTAATTAGAGCAGGCATTTGCCACATTTTACCTCCCAGTTATTGCCTTTCTAGGGAGATGCACTCTCTGTCTGCTCCACAGAGATCCAGTGGCAGTCACTGCTGTCTCCACAGTTTGTACAGAGGTACACAAGTTATCCATGAGCTGTGGATAATGGCCAGCCCAGCCCTCACAGAGCTCAGTTAGTCCCAGCTCATCAGCAGCTAGTCTGGGTTTGTCTGTTTGAGCAGCAAGTGCCATGTCTGTCACAAAAACCATAAATAACTCAATCTGCAGCCCTGCCAATAATACACAGAACACATGGCATGCTTGGGCATACTGCCTTGATCCTTGTGCACCCAATTTTGCCCCATTTCCCATGCATCTGTCCATAAAGAAGAACCATGAAGGGAAAGGAATGGCAGGAATGAAACATTTGAAGAATGCTTTCAACGACCCATTAAACTATCCTGCTGGAAACTGTAGCCTGGTGTGATAGGTCTGGTTCACATTTTCCATGTATTTGAAGTCTTATGTTGAAGAATGAAGCCTCTGTTTTAGAGAAATGAGTCCCTAAGTGGAAAAAGAAAGAGCCCAGCTGTTAGTACGGCACTTAAGGTTATTTTGCTTTTTGCTGGTTTTTGTTTTGTTCTAAATCTTTCCGGCAAGTGTAGCTGATGCTGCTGGCTCTGGAGCTGCTTGGAGAAATCAGCCCTGGCTGAGAGGGGCTCAGCTGGTGGGTGGTGAGGTGGGGAACCTCAGCAGAGGACAGGCTGCAGTGTCTGGGTGTCTTCTGCAAGGCCTGGAGTGCAGACATTAAGCATGGATGTCAGCTGCATCCCTGGTATCTGCAGCCACAAAGAAAAGGAATGAGACACCAGAACGTTCAGAAGTTGTGTTTCCAAAGTATTGGTTTGAATGGCTTGAACTTTGCCTGATGGGAGAAACATCCATCTTTTGGTGCATGTTTACAATCAATCTTGTGGCTCTAAATCCATCCAGTTACCAAACAAATGCTTCACGTCCCTGAGTTCTTGATGGTACCTGGTGACCATTTTAATGATGCTTTGCCCTTGCTCCCTGTCAGTGCAAGGCCACGGGTGAGGCTGAGGAGGTGCAGGAGCCAAGGATGGCTTTTGTGGGCCTTGATGTATTTACTCCTGTGCTGCCCAGGGAGGGGCCAGGCCGCCCTTGTTATCAGGCTGTCAGGAGAATTCCGAGTGCAGCACTTGCATGAGCAGCAGGATGATTGAAGGCTGGTTTCCGATGGACTTTTATCTGGTAATTGATTTCCTCTGTGGGTTTGTGCTGTCTAATGAGGTGTGAGCTAACAG
Source organism: Zonotrichia leucophrys gambelii (assembly GCF_028769735.1). Classification (NCBI taxonomy): domain Eukaryota; kingdom Metazoa; phylum Chordata; class Aves; order Passeriformes; family Passerellidae; genus Zonotrichia; species Zonotrichia leucophrys. The sequence continues at coordinate 2,229,329 of NC_088188.1, read as the reverse complement.
GCAGCCTTCCCCGTGGTGGGAGGTGAGGGAAGCCAGGCTCCTCTCCCTGCACAGCTGCAGGCTCCTCGCTGAACTTCTGCAACTTGGCACTGTGGAGACCTCTGCCCTGCTGTCACATTGACTTGAAATTAAAGTTATTACAAGGGGGACAGATAGGGAAACACACACAGGCAGGATGAACTTCTGTACCCCTGGCTCTTTGAAAATTAAAGCTTAAAAAAAAAAAAAAAGGAGAAATTGCTTTGGTTTTAAAAGTTTCCTTTGTCTATGTTAATCCTGGGGTGGGGGAATGGGCAGGGAGGGGTTATGGAGAAGGTGGGACAGGAAAACCTGGTGATCATCATGATTGTAATTTCATGCTAAAATACCTTCTTGTCCTAACTGCTGAGAAGTGTGTTGGTAACTGCAGAGGTTCCCAAGGACTTGAGCAAATAAACAAAACACAGAGTCCTGGAGCCATGTTTGGATTTAGTGATTTAGTGTCTGGTGCTGTGAGAAACCAGAGAAAGCTTCTCCCTGCCTGTTGCTCAGCTTTCCTGGGTTGGCTGATCCCGGCCTGCTCTCCCTGGATAACCATTTGCTGGGAAGATTAGAAGTAGTTGGATGTTCCGTCCCTATTGGAATGGGAAAGAGCAATATAATGGCTATTAGCACTTAAGGGTTGGGAAAACTTTATTTTCCTTTAACCCTGGAGTACCTGGATGTTTATGCAAAACCTGGGAACCCTAAATGCTTCATTAAGCCAGTTCAGCTTTAAAGAAAAGTTCCTAAATGTTTGGATACAGTATAGAATTGTCCTTTCATCCATTAAACAGTTTGTATCCTCAGGCATCCCTACAGTTAACAGTGTTAGCCCCAGTGGAAAGCCTCTGGAGGCACTGCTGACTGCCCTGGAAAGCGTGGATCATTTAAACATGAACAGCTTTGGTTATTAATTATTGTGGAAAACGTGGGGGTGGAGAATGCTGAACTGGAAATGCTGTCCCACGCTGTATTTCTCCATTGCTGCATTATCAAATCCTTTTCTGCTGTCAGCTCAGTGCGGTGCTTTTACAGCAGCCTGATGGGGAGCAGAGGTTATTCTGCCTCCTGCTTGGCTTCCAGGTTTTCACTTGACAATGATGATGGTGTCTTTTCTGCAGGGTGTACAGATGATAGGCTTTAGCTTCATTTAATTTACTGGGAACTCTGTTTTCAGCCAGGAGGAAAATGTCTTGTAAAAATTGTGTCCCGAACACATCCTGAGAGAAGTCCCAGCATGGGGACGGTCTGGAAAATCAAACCTCTGTTAGTGCTGGAAAGAGAGACTTGAGCTCTTCAAAAGCTTGGCCTCCTTGTGTATTGATATCTTACAAATATATCCCCATGTCACTCACATGGCTTCAAGTCCTTGTCACCATCTGCCGGGTGCTTTGGTGTGACCGTGTTCTTGGAGAAGGGAAGAGATGAGGATCTGACTCCATGTTTCAGAAGGCTTGATTTATTATTTTATGATATATCTTACATTAACACTATACTAAAAGAATAGAAGAAAAGGTTTCATCAGAAGGCTGGCTAAGAATAGAATAGCAAAGAATGATAACAAAAGTTTGTGTCTCAGACACAGAGTCTGAGCCAGCTGACTGTGATTGGCCATTAATTAGAAACAACCACATGAGACCAATCACAGATGCACCTGTTGCATTCCACAGCAGCAGATAATCAATGTTTACATTTTGTTCCTGAGGCCTCTCAGCTTCTCAGGAGGAAAAATCCTAAGGAAAGGCTTTTCCATAAAAGTTGTCTGCGACACCTTTGGTTCTTGGATTTGGGTCAACCTTCAGCAAAGCCTGTCCTTGCAGCAGGGCTGGGCTCTGGAGGATGCCCAGGGTGACTCAGCCACTCAGTGGTAAATAAACTCTGCCTCTTGCTTCATTTGCATCCAGCTAATATAGCTGTAATTACTGAATTGTATTTCCTGGACACTTGGAAATAATTTAGCTCCATATAAAACTAATGTGTCTTGCCAAATTTAGGCTTAAAATTGTTTCTACGCTTGAGTGCAGTAATCTTCTATTAGATTTAAGGGTTTTTAAAAAAATATTTTACTAGTGCCTGGCTTGATTGGCTCACAATGTTGTAAGGCTTATTTGTGGAGGGGGTATAGAGATATTAAATGAATTTGGAATTAAGTAGGTGCTGGCTAAATCCCTGCTTTACTCGAGCCCCAGTGATCCCAGTGATACAGAGTCTGGCCATGCAATATTGTTCCTGGCTTACTGAAGCTGAGTGGAGGTATAAGCTATGAGAATATGAGAGACTGGATTCTTGAGGGGTTTATTTTTGGTGCTCTTTTAGCAAAAACTAGTTTTATGTGAATAGTGTATTTTAAAAGCCATTTTCCTCTCCTGCTCTCTTATTAGCTAATGGCAGTACTCAGTGGAGGTCAGAAGGAGGGATTTGTGATTTCTGGTTCCCCACCTCCTCAGCAGAGAAGGTGAAGGTGCAGGAGTCAAGCAGGTAACTTCAGCTACAGAAAGCCACTGGAGATGCTGTGGGATGAGCAAAGAACTGAACAAGTCCTGGCATAAATCTGCTGTAGGAGAAAAGCTCAGTGCTGTTAACACACAGGCACCTTGACTTGCCTTTGTGTGAAGAAGTCCCCATGTTCAGGCTGAGGTAGCTTGTACCTGGACACTGGCCCTGTGTGCTGCTTTGGGAGCTCTGTGAATTCACTTTGCATGGCTTCTCTGTGGTTTGTGAGTCATAATTAATGCTAATGAGCCCTGGAGACAGAACCAAAGCAGTGTTGGATGTGGGTGTGTGCAGCCCCAGCCCTGGTGAGCAGCTGGAGCGGGAGCAGCTGCTCTGCTCTCTGCCCAAGGGACTGGAGCTGCAGGACAAGGCAGCCACTAACAGCAATCCAACATCCCTGTCAGCAGCAGGATTAGGCACAGCATCACTGGATTTGTGCAGGAAGAGTTTCTGGGGAAGGCAGATATGATGGTTTTGGAAGAGTTCCTTATTGTGCATCCTTATTGTTTTATGTTGAAGGGTTTTCAAGGTTGATTCCAGTTTTAGGTGTTGAGTGAGGATGGAATTATGTGCTGTTATGTCAGATTTTCATGATTGTAGGGATGCTTCCTGTCTTGTTTTTTCAAATAATTTCTGGTGCACTGTTTGGTGAAGTGTCCACTCAAAGATTTGTGTCCTAAATGCTGTGTCCTGAATGGGTTCATGGGGCTCCTTGCTGGCTCAGTTGCTGTGTCAAGCTTTCAGTGTGACTGAATGCTCAATGCTGGGAATTGCAATGTTGAGATTATAGATTTTCCTACAGTGCTGTGTTCTGTACTGCAGGAAAAGGCCTTTTGCTGTTAATTGATTTATACATTTTTTTCTGTGGTAAAAATGGATGTCTCTCTTTAAAAGTGTTTACGTTGCATGCATGGCTGCATTTGGAAATAAATTCCTCATGTATCTGTGCATGTGTGCAAGCCATGCCCATGTGGAAGTGTGTAAAGCTGCTGGACATTGACCCTGTATTTTTGGATTTTACAAGGAAGGAGATACTGTGGAAGTATGTATTGTATTAATACATCTGCTAAAGGACATAAAAACATGTAGCAGTGATGCTTTGTATGGAATGGAAATGCTGTTGTTAACATCCAAACCCAAACAGCCCTGCCTGGAAGGGAACCATCCATCAACCAGACCCCACCTTGGACAGATTCCTATAGATCATCCACCCCCTGTCCCCACCACTGGCTGGCTCAGCATCTCCACGCCAACCTCTGCTGTATTCCTGTCACTGTTAAGAATGGCACTTGAATTATTCAGAAAATCTGAGTATATTGCTAGTCTATTACTTATATATTTATTTATTTGCACTGAACAATTTTGTTTTGGGTATGCAGCAAAGCAGGAGCCTTCCCTGACCTTGCAGGGTTTCAGAGATGGATGAAGGTGCCTGTTCTTTGGAATTTATGGTGTTTGAAGAGTCTCTGGCTCCAGTCTGGGTTGTTGGCAGTAGTGCTGATAATCACAGTGTGATAGCAACTGGGCTCTATTATTTCACATGTGCTTAAATCTTCTTTTCTTGTGCTCTAAGGTTATATCTTTGCAGACTACCAGAGATCAGGAGGGAGAGAGGAAAACAACCCCAACCCAAGAACCTTTGTTTCAGAAGGTTGCAAGCATAATTTTTTTCTGTTTTGTATTCAATCACCTGATATATTTCTAGATTTTAGGTAAAATGGGCGAGCTGTTCACAGGGTGTACTGCTTGCTTGTCTAAAGTCCATTAGTATGAAACAGAGCATTCTTGCAATCTGTTGGAGCACTACCTTGTTAATTCCCTGGATTAGCAGACCTCTCATGTATGCTTGCATTTTGAGAGTTAGCAAATCTGGTGAACAAATGTTTCACAAAAGCCAGGAAAATGCATCACAAACCCTGTTCCATCTCTTCAATATTCACAGTAATTGCTGCCAGTGATGTTGTGTGCAGGATACAGTGGTGTAGCTTGTACACACAGTAGGAGAGCAGTAGTACATGTCCTCAAGCATTTGTTTCTGAACCACAGAGGAGAGTTAACAGCAGCAGCAAAATGTTCTGCTGATGTATTGTTGATCAAAAAATGTGTAGCAATGCCATCCCTAACGTGTTTGCATCTGAGATTTGCTCAGTTATTGGGTGTGCAGCCATGTGTGGGCAGCTGGGATCCCCACAGGGTCCTGCAGCCACACTCTGGGGACAGACACAGAGTGACACCTGCACAGGCTGGGACAGACACAGAGACACAGAGAGTGACACCTGCACAGGCTGGGACAGACAGAGAGCGACACCTGCACAGACACAGAGCCCTGAGTGACACCTGCACAGGCTGGGACAGTCACAGAGCCCTGAGTGACACCTGCACAGGTGGGGACAGTCACAGAGCCCTCAGTGCCATCTGCACGGACACACAGAGCCCTCAGTGCCACCTGCACAGGCTGGGTCACACACAGAGAGCCCTGAGTGACACCTGCACAGTCACAGAGCCCTCAGTGCCACCTGCACAGACAGAGATATTCCTTGGTGACACCTGCACAGGCTGGAACAGACACAGAGAGTGACACCTGCACAGACACAGAGAGTGACACCTGCACAGACAGAGATATTCCTCAGTGACACCTGCACAGGCTGGGACAGTCACAGAGCCCTCAGTGCCACACAGAGCCCTCAGTGCCACCTGCACAAGCTCCTGGGGCTGGGACAGCACCCACCACTACAGGGTCACTGTCCCACCCAAACCCACACTCCCTGTTAGTGTTTATCTGTGCACAATCTTTATTCTTTTCAGAGTGTGTGCTGTGCAGCCTGGAGGGGTTCCTGGTGTGGATGTTTGGGATGAGCCCTGTCATCTGTGGTGGTGACAGTGTGGCCATGTGGGCAAGGTTCAGTTCAGGCATTTTAATGACACCTGTTTTAAAGGCTGTGAGTTTAAATTCTCTGGGATTTTAGTGACACCTCTGTCACACCTGAGAGCTGGAGTGTGGGAGCAGGCACTGGGAAGGAGGAAGGAATAGGTATGAGGGGATTTTTACAAGACATTACACACTTGAGGTATTTCTTGCAGAGGAAGTTTTGGAGTTTACCTCTTTGCAGAGGTAGTTTTGATCGATTTTGCATATTAGATACATAAAGTACAAGTAGCAGAAGTTGATTAATAGGTATCTCTGACATAAAATGTCCACATGTATTGCTCATCACTTAGGGTGTTTTTTCATATGTTTTTCTCCTAGCCTGGATTCTTTTTTTTGTCTGATGGAACTGTGTATTACAGATTAGGAATTCAGGAAATATCTGGAGGGATTTTTTTTCTCATTTTAGAGTTAGAAGTACATAGATTTCATTTCTTTGTTCTGGGTTTTGGTGTGTATGAAATCCACATCAGTGTTTGAACTTGCAGGCTTTTGGTCTGGCCCTTGTGGCTTTCCTGGGTTGTAAGTGATTTTTACATCTTGGAGAAATACGAAGCAATAAGCAAAGAGAAAAATCTGGTGTCAGGAAAACATTGTATTTCAGGGTCTATCCCTAAAGAAAAAGCTGCATGGAATTATGCAAATAAAACAATGTGCTTTTTAATTGCATGGACAGCTTAATTACACTGCTAGAGCAGGTACCTATTTACATCTCAAAACACACAACTGAATTTAGGAAATAATCCATGTATATAAAGTACTTTTAAATTCTGTGTATATTATATAAGCATAAAATCTGTTAGACGCCACAAAAGCATTTAGGGGTTTTAGCTGCCTTGTGGTTTCCCACGTCTGTTGCCCTGCTTTCCCCACCCCAGCAGGCACAAATGCATCTCCTTGGTGTCAAATGGAGTGAGCACAAGGCCTGAGGTTCCCTCCTACAGGGGATTTAAAAACCTGTTAATTATATTCAGTATTGAATGGGTCCCTGGCCATGTGTCCCTGAGGACATAGTGGGGCTCCCTCAGTGCTAACGAAGGGGACAGCCCTGTAATGAGGCCGATGAGCCTGCTAATGAGCCTGATGAACATGCTAATGAGGGCACCTGGGGTGGGGAAGGTGCTGTGCAGCCCCTCCTTGTGAGGGCAGTGCTGCTGCCTTGGGTTTGGGGAGGGTCTGGGCTTCTTTTGGGGCTGAAGGTTTGGGAAGGGTCTGGATCACTCTTGGGGCTGAAAGTCTGGGGAGGTTTTGGGTCACATTCCAGGACTGAAGGTTTGGGGAGGGTCTGGGTCACATCCTGGGGTTGAAGGTTTGGGGAGGGTATAGGTCACTCAGTGCTGAAGGTTTGCGAAGGTTCTGGGTCACTCAGTGCTGAAGGTTTGGGGAGGGTCTGAGCTGCATCCCAGGGGCAGAGGGATGTTGGTCCAAGTGGTACCAAGTGTTGAGGATGGTATTTGTGTTGGCATCACCCTCCAGCCCTGGTGCTGGGTGCGGGGCCTTGCCCAGCCTGGCCCAAATTTGGGGCTCATTTGTTGTGTTTTTCAGACTTAGCCTGCAGGAGGGTTTTGAGTTGTCACTAAACCTTAGCACTGGGTAATTTGTTGATTGGCCCCTGGTCTCTCCAGGATTAGAGACTGGATCAGGATCAGAGATTGGATCAAGCCTGGCTGTCACAGGAGTCAGGGTGTGCAGGTTATTCTCTCTTCAAGTGCTTCATTGCACTGCAGGGTGAGGCTGTGGTTTCAGGAGTAACTTGCTGGGAAGGGGTAGCAGTGATAACACAGACATTTAATTCATTTTAATGAGACTCCTTCTCCAGGTGCTCCCGTGTCAGCTCTTTGGAGATGTGCCTTTGTGACAGAAGCACTGTGCTAAAGAGGATCTGTGCAGGTAACAATAGGATGTCAAAATGAAGTGAAACAAGGGCAGGGCAATTTTATGGAGATGACATGACAGGAGGAAAGTATGGGGGGAAGAAAAGAGAATTTAAGATGTCAGTACAGATTTACTGAAGGCTTTCCAATGTCAACTAGAAGAAATGTCAGCAGGACTGACTTGGCAGTGTCAAGGTGATGGCAGGATTTGGTCCCATCAGCTTGGGAAGCATCTCACACTGCAGCTGTGGGGACGAGCTGCTGTCAGTAAAAATGATGTCAGGCTGATAATTATTTTGTACATTGTGGTTTAAGTAGGGCATTGTTTCTGTTGAGGTATTTTGAATTCAGCACAAGGAAAGAGAATAGTCATTCAAAGATAAAAGCCTCCAAACTGTTTCTTCTTTCTGTGAGAGAGCCAGGAGCTTCCATCCCAGCCAGTGAGGCTGCCCTGGGGACTGGGCACTGCCTGCTCTGGGCAGAGTCAAGGGGACTGAGCTCCCATTCTGCTTGGCTTCTTTTCATTTCTCTCTTCAAACTTTGCCTAATAAATAGGAGGGCAGAGGAGAAAACTCTCTCTTCCAACTCTGCCTAGGGCAGAGGAGAAAGCTGATGTCACATGGGAGTGCAGGCACGATTTCAGGCAGGTGGGTTGGAGATATTTGAGGATGAACAACTGTAATTCACAGTTGCTGATGAAAATATATGCAGCTGTGTGTGATACTGTGACATAATTGGTGCTGAAACAGCTACCTGTGTTGAAAGTCACTGGGTGTTGTAGATGGCAGAATGAAGTGGCAGCAGAGGCTGTTCCCACCTCTTAGGTTTGTTTTAGGATGCCTGTAGAGTTAAGTGGAGTCCTGAGGAGTGACAAAAGAAGTGTAACACGCTACTGAAATGAAAATTCAGGCCCTTGGCTGTTCTGTAGTTGTAAGGTATGGGTTTGGGAGTAAATTGTGCCACATGGTAAATAACAGGGCTGGGGTGCAGAGCTTGCCAACAGCTCACCCTGCCAGGCTCTTCCCACTCCCAGGCTCTTCCAGCATCCAAGTGCTGCCGTGCCTGGCACCCTTTCCAAGGAGGGAATCCCCTGTTAGTTAAATTGCCCTCACTCTCTGTGTGTCCTTTATCACAAAACAAACAAACAGGGAAAAAAAAAGTGCTGGAAGAGCCAATCTAAGGCCTGGCAATCCGATAATAAATCCCCTGTCTTTCCACACACACTCGGTGCCAGCTGTAGGCTAATTAAACTCAATAGTTCACAGGTGTTCCTGGGAATGACTGCAGCAAGAGCACTCTCCTCTTTAGGGCTCGTTAACATCTTTTTCAGAGCTCTTTAAATTTCATACACCAGCAACACTGAGCTAAAGCAGATGAAAGATAGCAGGAAGGGACTTGAGCTATTACAGGAGTGCTCTTAGTGGTAGTACAGGCTGTAGCCTCACTCAGTTCAACAGCTTATTTGTTTTGATGGGTGAATCTCTTGGAGACCAGTGTAAGGAGGAAAATGGCTTTCTTAGAAACAATCAGCTTTCTGTAGCCAAATAAAATTCTTGTTCTGGAGCTCGTTATGTAGCTGTACACACTGTCAGGATGTCCATGGGCTCTACACACATGCAGGGGCTACAGAAGAAGAAAATCCGTGGCCAAATGAAGCAGATTTAGGCATTTTGTCAAGGTCTAAAACCTTCCCAGGGAGAACCAAATGGAAAGCAAGGCTTTCTCTAGCCTTCCCTGTTTATTGAATCTCCTAGGCTTTGAGAGCTGTAGTTTCTTTACACTAATATTGGAGCACTGGACTGTCTCTAGGCTGATTTAAGGGGACAGTTGCCATGATAAGCTTCCAGTTCCAACCTGCTTCCACCCTTGTTGTGTAGCAGGAGCTCTGGTTTTAGCACATCTCACAGCCTTGTGTAGTTCTGTGGCTGGACAAGCTCATCTGTTCATTCACCTACCCATCTTCATGTTCCTTTTGCCTAACAGAATTAAATCTGAATTTCTTGGAGAGTTCTCATAAGAATGGAGGAAAGAAAGAAGGCTTTTAGTGTGGTCTTTCCAAAACCTCCTCTTGTGGAACTGGGCCTGATTCCACTTAAGTCTGATATGCAACTTTCCTTCTTGGAGAAAAAGCACCTTGGCCAGAAATACAGTGCCAGAGCAGGCAGCCCAGAGAGAGGAACTGGTTTGCCTGGGTAAGACAGTGTTGGTGGGATAAAAGCATTATTTGATCTAGCTTGATATACCTGATCCCTTGCTTTACTATCCTGCCTCAGCCACATGCTTTCCAGCACACTGGAATGGTTCATACATGGACACACTAGGCAAAAATGTTTCTGATTGAAAGTAATTTCTGGATTTCATAGCTCTTGTTCTCGTGAGCTCTTATGCTTCTGTTTCTTCCTAATGATATTTTCAATTGTGCTCTTTTACACTTTTCCCCTAGACAAGAAAACCACAGTGATATACCACAATCTTAAATGGTTTTATTGCTGATTTATGCTAAATTGATATCCCTAAATCAAAATAATATTTCCTACATGAGTCGACTGCAGCATTTTAATGAAATAATTTTCTCAATCAATTCTATTGCATCAGTGCAGTTTTACCCTATCCATAAAATCTTACTTAAACTGCTACAGCTCTTGGTGTGGCTATGAATGGGAACAAGCTTTCATTCTCCTAAATGTCACATCTAGAGGAAGGAAAAACTGTTTTCAAATTAAGAAAAATCTATTCAAGTGTAGTTTGCTCTAACTGTCCTTTTAGTAATTCTCCTCTTTGCTGTGTCACTGTCCTGTGTCAGTCTCATAGAAGGACAGGACTGGGAGCTGATGTTGTTCATTTGGGAACAGGTACAGGCTGAAATGACATTTCAGTTCACTGGCCTGGCTACAGGAAGCCAAGAGCAGGAATCCAATGCTCTCTGCACCAAAGCTGCAATGCCTCCTCTGAACACTGCTTGGTTCCCAACCATGCAGAGTTCCCAGGTGAGCGGAGTCTGAGTGGATTTCCAGTCAGCCCCAGATGAATGGTTTGAATTGGGCTTGCATAAATCTCATCCATTTAGAAAAAGCCTAAAACTCTTTCAGTGAATTTGCATTGAGTAGATTTTGTGTACAGAAGTCAGTTTGAGGTGGAGAGAAAACCAGCAGGGCAAGTACATGTTTTCATAAGGATTAGATTTGTTAGCATTTAATGGCATTATTTTGTCAGTAACAAAGTAAAATCACAAAAGGTGCAGTGCACAAAGCTGGAAGTGTTAAGCAAAAAGTGGGCAGAGTATAAGAAATCCTTTCCTGACCCCAATCCCTGGGTATCACTGCTTGTGACATTGATTTGAGGGTATTTAATAAAGAAAAAGACTTCATAGTTTCTGTGTTGGGAACTCCTCTGTGGCTGGCATCCAAAAGCTTATTTGCACACCAGTTCTGGAGTTAAATAAATGATGTGGCAATCAGGGTAGCACTAAGCTGAAGCACTGATATGAGGGGCAAGGGCTGCATAGAAAGCATTGCCTTGGTTTCCTCTCCTCTCTTTCAGGTGAGGGAATGTTTAAGAACAAATGAGTGTGGAAAACTTGGGATCCCTCCATGTGGGTTTTTTTTTTTTTTTTTCCAATGGCCAATGAAACAATTCCCCTTGTTTCAAAACTAAATGAGCAGATGAGCAATTGAGAAAAATACCTGTTAGGAAGGGCAGCTTTAGTGGTTACATGATTGGTACACCATCATCAATGGAGTTTTAAGTTTCTCTTTGGTAAAATATAAAATAGGAATCTCCATCCCAAATTGGGTGTTTGTAAATCTAAATGCATATGGACTTGTTAAGATTACTTGTCTGTTTGATAACTGAGCCAGTCTTTGGTAGGAGACATGCTGTCATCAGATTTAACTAAATGTGTGCTGAGTAGTTGTGGAGAAAGATGGCAATGGGTAGGATTTGGGGAAACTTGGATTAACAGAGCAGCTAAAATGTTCAAGGCCCCAGATACAAACTCCAGCCACCTCCATGGAGATAGACAAGATTTCCCTGCTCTCCTTTTGCAAACTTCTACAAACTCCTCTGAATGTAAGTTAGTTTAAGAACCAATTAATGTATGAAATGCATTAAGCACCACGTGACTTAGTACAGTGTCTGCTCCTTATCAACAGAGATGAAAAATTCTGTTAAGGTGACTCTTCAGCAGTAGTTTCAAGATTGGCTCTTTCTCCTTAGGAGTTAATAGGGAGTGAGAGATCTATGTCTATTTATGTGATAACATTAATTCCTGCATAAGATGAGAGTAAAAAGCCCAAATACTTGGAAGTTGAGTATCTTGATTTTATTTCTTAAGAAACTGAACCCTCCTCCTCTTCTGGATTCAAGGAAATAATATAATACTGAGATATAACTTCAGTTGTTTTCTCAAAGGGAAGATTCAAGCTCTTCTTTGAAGGCCAACTTACTTCTATCTAGCTGTTAAATAAATCCTAAAGCAAATAGCAGTGCAGCACCATGCCTAAAGCAATACCCCAATCTGGACAAGTAAAATGTTAATTTCTGCATCGCTTTATGCTTTTGATTTTGTAGCAAACCAAGTACTTAACGTCAACCCACAATTATTAAAGTGCCTGATGATTTAGGGGTTTGTATATTGTGGTTGTGCAGTATAAGGTGGGTTGGTTGGGCTGGGTGATGCTGGGTGGGACCCAGGACCAGCAGCTGTGTTGGTGGTGAATGAGCCACTTCTGAGGTTGGGTGCTGTCCCCAGCTCAGGGCCCCTGGCTGGCAGGGCAGGGAGGGATGGCACAGACACATTTTATGAACATCCTTTCCTTAGGATTTTTCCTCCTGAGAAGCTGAGAGGCCTCAGGAACAAAATGTAAACAATGATTATCTGCTGCTGTGGAATGCAACAGGTGCATCTGGGATTGGTCTCGTGGTTGTTTCTAATTAATGGCCAATCACAGTCAGCTGGCTCGGACTCTCTGTCCAAGACAGAGCCTTTGTTATCATTCCATTCCTTTTCTATTCTTAGCCAGCCTTCTGATGAAATCCTTTCTTCTATTCTTTTAGTATAGTTTTAATGTAATATATATCATAAAATAATAAATCAAGCCTTCTGAAACATGGAATAAATCCTCATCTCTTCCCTCATCCACAGACCCCTGTGAACACCACCACAATGGGACAGCAGCTCGTGGGGCTGCCCCAAAGTGGGGACACCATCCCAAAGCTCTCCTTGGGCTGGTGCTGCCTGGCTTGGAGGCCTTGGCAGCCTGGCAGTTTGATTTGTGTTGTGGCTAATGGAAAATAAGCAAAAGGAGAGAAGCAGGGAGGAGGCCTCCCCTTTTCTTGACAGTGCTGTATTTATGTGTGGGGAAAGTGCTGCTTCTTGTCAGGTGTTTTAGTTCCTCTGATGCCTTGTGAAGGCTGACCTAGAACAGAGGCTGGACAGAGCTAAAGAATAAAGCAGGGATTTATTAGGAGGCCTCAATGGATCCACCTTGGGCAGCACAAGAGCCCAGCCAGGGCTGCACCCCAGGTGAACCAAAATGGCCACAAAATGGTGACAGGATCTGTCACTGTGATCAGTTCTGCTCTATTTGCATATTGGAGTTAATTGTCCAATTACAGCTTTAGGTTGTCAAGTCCCACCCTGCTTGTTTTTCTCTCTCCAGCCCACGTTGTTTGTGCTCTTGGGCCTGAGATTTGGATCATTTGTCCTTGGTGCCCAGCTGGAGCAGGAATTGTTTTGTCTCCCTGCTCTGTGCACAGAGCTCACCATCCCCTAATGTGAAGCCCAGACCCACACACTAAAGCAGCACAGAACATGAAAAATATAAAAGCTGAAACCTGAGGCATCACCTCCACCAAGCAGAGGGCAACACACCTGCTCTGGGTTGCTCTTGTGGGTGATTCTGTGTGAGACTGAGCCCACATCCCTCAGCCACCCCTGCTCAGCTCTGCATGTGCTGCTCAGCTCGTGCCCCTTTGGGAAGTGCCTGGACTCTGCTTTAGCACAAGTATCTATTGCTGCTTTTGATTTTTCTCCCAAATCAGTCCTGATTGGTTTCTTAGCTGCAGCACCAAGAATCAACCTTGCATAACTTTGACTTTTTTCCTCCTTGTTTCTTCTTTGTGGTTGGTTTTGTTTTGTTGTTGTTGTTTTTTTTTAAGCAGTGAAGAATCGATTCAAATTCTCATACTACTCAACAGACTTGGAATCATGACATGAAAGGATAATAACGTTTGTTATCTTAGCATGATTTGTTAATGGTTGTAAGATGTATTGACACAATTGGCTGGAAGTTGCTCTGGAAGTGACCAGAGCTCTCACTGAGATGTGATCAGTTTACATAAGAAGTGACAAGGCAAACATGCCCAGAAGGCTTGTTATGATAATGATTTTTACTATTAATGTTACTACTATGATTATTAGCTTTATGTCTGTGGATCAGCAGCAAAACTTTGATAAGCAAAAATCCTCAGATGCTCTCTCCAGTGAATTCTGGGTTCATCCCACTTAGCTGAATTTCAGTGGTGTCTTCCTATGGACAAGAGTTGTCATTTCCTTTTTTCCCCTGAGAAGCCACCCCAAAGGTTTTTGCTTTGTCCCATCTCATAGGCAGCTGCTTTTCTATTTTGGGAGAGCTGTTATCATTAAATAATAAATCTGTGGAGCTCCAAAATATTATGTGTTTTAATTCTGTTGCATAATCTTGGGGTTTATTGATGCTTTATGCTCCTGTATAATAGCCTCAAACACACGAGAACATTGTGAAATATGAACAAGGAAAATGCTTGACAACACTGCATTTTTAAGCTAAAAATGCTTAAAGCAATCTTGCCTGAATTCCTCCACAGATTAATTAGGATATTCTTTCAAAAATCTTTAAAGATGCTGGACAAAGAACAGTGTGATGCTCTTTGCCCAAAGTCAAGTGTTAATGGGGAAAAGCATTATACTGCTTTCCCTTTATCCCTGCTCCTTGCTCCCAGAGGTGCTGTGGATCTGACCTGCAGGTCAGGATGGCAGCTGGGGATGGTGCAGATGGGTCTGCAGGCACAGAAGGAGCTGGCCTGGCCATGGCCAGGCATGAATTAGTCATCCCCCAACACCTCCAATTAGCTGGGCTCCTTTCAGTGGGCTCTGCTGTGTTCATTTATCAGTGAATATGAAGCTGTGACTGAGGCTGAGCTCTCTGGTAGCTGGGAAAGTTCTTCCCCACGTGGTTGTACATGGTTCCTGTATGGGGAGGGATGCTGTCAGCCAGTCCTTGGGGCTGGGAAGGAGAAATATCCAGTGTGCCTGGTAATGTGGGCACAGAGAAGGGTGAGGGTTCTGTCCTAGAATGGAGCCATTTGTGGTGCTTGGTGGATGGGAGTGTTTGTCAGCACCCAGGAAATCCCTCTGGCTGCCCTGCAGGACTCGAGCCCCTGTCCGGGGGCTCAGAGACCTTGGCACAGAGCACAAGACCCCTGTGCCTTTGATTCAGCCCTTGGAAAAAACAGCTACCAACCTTTATGAAGAATTACAAGCCACAAAAGTTTAAATAGAATGATAGTGAATTTATCACAGGGTGAAAAATAGATTTTTTGGATTTTTAGAATGGGGGTTCAGGGGACAAGATAGAGGAATCTGGGAATGTCCAGCCTTTCTCCTTCTTCTTCTTCTTAGCCTCCATCTTCTGCTGTGATGGTGGCACTGACAGATTGGTTTAGAGTAGAAGCTCACTGTCTAACATAGGTGATAGGTATTGGAAAGTAATTGTAAATATTGTACATGTAGTTTTTAGTATAAAAAGATAACACCGCCCGGGGGAGGCAGAGTGCCTCTGTCTGTCCTGCTGAGCTCACATTGGCTGGACAGGAGAAAGAATTTTATAGATCAGATACAATAAACAACCTTGAGACTGAGAAATGAAGAGCTCTGACTCCTCCTTCAACTGCTGGGCTGGGAAAAGAAACTCTCTGACACATCTCAGGGTCACTGTGGGCAGCAGAAATCCTGAGACCTGCTGGGAAGGGACATTGCTGATGGCACTGCTGGAACAAGTTCTGCTGCTGGTGTGTGCTGCAGCAGGCACAGCTCCTCCTCACGTGTCTCTTGCTGCTGAAATGCCTCATTTTGAAGGGAGGTTACAAGGCAGAAGTTGGAAGCAATCAGTTAAAGCTCCATTTCCACAGTGCCCTTCATGCCAAGCCTCTCAAGGCACTTAAGAAAATACTGGAAGCTGTACAGCACAAAATAGCACTGGCACATTGCTCAAGAAAAACAAACCTCCTGCCTGGATTTGAAAATTGAAAATTTACAAGACTGATTGCTGAGCTTCCAGGCCCAGGAATGGAGTTAGAAAAAGGGCCCTGTGAGATCAGGGCAGTTTAGGGGGTTCTTCAGTGCTGGGGATGACATTTCCATCAGTGCTGATAATTTTTCTGATAGATTCTTCTGTTTTGCCATCATACCATCTCCTCCTAACAACCCAGGCTGTAGGACTGAATTTCTCTTTCCAGCAACAGCAGCACAGTGAACCTTCTTTGGATCTTTATTTTTTCCCTCCCTAGCTTCTGCTAATAGGATTCTGATCCTGGAGATAGCAGGTCCAAGCTGAGTTCCCACCTGCAGCACAGTATTTTGCCTTCTGATATTTGAGAATGTGGCTCTCCTCCATACTGTAAGTAGGGAAAATGCGTCTTTCTTTGTAAAGCAGTCTGACAGTCCCAGAAGCCTTGTGCTGGATGTACATATTTACAGACAAAGTTGACTGCCTTGCAAACATTTCCTCTTTGTGCAGCCCTGGTGTACTGGATCACACTAAGGACACTTGCTGGGGGATGAGTATGTGGGGTGATCTTTTCATGATAAACCCTTCAGTCTGAGTGGGCATTGCTGCAGGCAGCATGGATTTCTAAAGTGAATGTTGGAAAAAAAGCCACAACTAATAGGAGTTGCTCCTAATAATCCTGGTGCAGAAAGTCTGGTGAAAAAAAAAAAAAAAAAAGTTAAACCAGTAAAGATTTTCTGGTTTTATGGCTAAAATTAGCTACAGTTTTGTCTCATGGATTTTAGCCCATTTTATTTTCCTGAAGGGATGTGGAGGTTTGGGGATTTAATCTTTGGCATTGTGGGGGCTCTAGAAGACCCAAACTAACCATGAGAGAGCTGCTACTCGTGGTGCAGGGCTGCAGCAGATGCTCTCAGGGAACTGATTCCTCCTTTCCAGCTTGCCAATGTGTGTTTTTGCCCATGAAGTTGGGGAATCTGATATAAGTCCACTGGCAAGAAGTTGTTTCTCTCACTTGCTTTTTTAAGAATAGTCATCTGAGTGTCCCCAGTGATATTTGGAGAAGTTCTGGGCATTTATTGTCATTACTGTTGGAGAACAAGAGAGAAAGGGGTTGGTTTGGGCTGTAGGTTGTCAGGAACAAAAAAGGAAATCCATCTCTCCAAGGGAAACAGGAGAGATTAAAAAGAAGAGCAAAATGCTAGAAATGGGATGCTGCTGAATATCAATGTGTCAGGGAGCAGCTCCATGGTGAGAGAGGTGCAGGAGGTGAGGAACCAGTGACAGAGCACAGAACCTGGCATGAGGAAAGGGAAGTTCCTCTGGCACAGAGGGCATCACCTTCTTTCCTCAGCTGCAAAGACATTTCAGCCATCCCTGTTCAAGGCATGAGAGCAGCCAAGGTTGCATCGCATGTGCCTTTGAACAAGCTAATTACTCCCAAAATAGCCATTTGACCTTCATCTTCTTAAAGCCCTGCCACGAACCTCTGCACTGGCTGTGGAGCCACTTTTTCATATGATGAAACAGTGAATAATTGAATCATATCAGTTTGTGTAAGTCTGATAGAATTTGAACTGATAAGCATTTTTGTGTTTTCTTCTTTTCCTTTTTTTGTTCTAGCAGAGCAAAATGAAATTACAAAACTCATGTGAAACTTCTGCAGAAGTCAGAAGTGTGAGTCTAAAGAAGCAGTACCAGGGGATTAGACCCTTAGGAAGATTAGTGTCTATTAAATGTGATGATCTGGATGTAGCTCCCGGCTCTGGAGGCTGCAAATTGCTGTGCTGAGCACCCTGGGACAGAGGGCCAGGGAAAGGGTGTCCTTAAACTCTCTGCCAGCTCCCAGCCTGGGTGACGATGGGGCTGGAGAAAAGGGTTAGGGGAAAGCCTGGCTGCTGGTTAAGCAAGCTGCAAAATCCTGATGTTTCAGGAGACTTGATCTTGTCTGAAATTAGTGTTCATGGATGCCCCAGAATTGATGTGTGCTTCACACAACCCATCCCCACACACTGGCCACAAAAATCAGGCATTGCGGTGCAAAGGGAGAGCTGAGCTGAATCCTTGCTGGGTGCTTTCTATAAAGGCTGCATGGTGCCCCTGGAGAGGAGGGCTTGGGAAGAAACACCTTGTGTGTCCTTCTGTCCCTCCAAAAGTTGGGTTGGAGTGCCGGGCCGCTGGAAGGGCTGGGCCTGCCAGGAAAGTGTCAGCAAGGCTCATTTTGGCATTTATATATGAGGAGTAAGCACAATCCTTCTACTATTCCAACGAGCTGCTTTTGCCAAGAAAAATCATTTGTAACTCTTTCTTCCTGCTGTAGTGCTTCTCCAGCAGGCCTGGCTGGGATTGCTTTAACCCCTGCAGTGCCAGCAGGAGCTGCAAGGCAGAGCAGAGCCTTGTGCACGTCTTGGCAAGTCCTCCCACGTGCCAAGCAGCGCCGCAGCAGACTGAAGCCTTGTCTGGCAGTTAGCTTTTCTTTTTCATCAAGTCTGTTCCTCAGGGCTGCTGCTGCTTTTTTATGTTTTTATTCCATTCCTGGGGCTGTAGCAGAGGAGGAGGAGGAGGTGGAGGCTTGGGAGGAAGCTGCTTTTCAGAGAGCTGGTAACCTGAGGAAGGAGGGGAAAAAGGGAGCAGGGAAATGGTGAAGTGGTTTGACCCCTGCTCTGTTGTGCTGTCCAGCAGGATGCTGAATCAACAGCACAGCAAGGCTGCCAGTGTTTTGTGCTTTTAGAGATTTGCTCACCTGCAAGTTCAGAAGCAGCTCTTCCTCTGTTCTCTCAATAAAGCCTCAAAGAATAGGAGATGCCTGTGCCTTTTTGTGATGTACACTTCAGCTCTTGCAGTGTTGCATATATGCGCTCTTACCTTTGATCATCATTTGGAGAGGTTTGCAAGACAGGTTTAGTTGTGTGAGAAATGGATGTGCTCTTTGGAATGAGTGATTTCTCCCCCTCCCGCTAGGTGCTGGCTGAATTTTAAGTTGATCACCACCCTGAGCTGTGAGCAGAAAGGCTGTTTGTTCCCTTTGTGTGCTGCTTTACAGGAGAGCACTGCCTTTACCCTTTTGTAGAGACTGGGCAGCTGCTTTGCTGCTTTGCTAAAATCCTTGATGAGATTTAGCAATTCATGTTTCTCTACAGAAGAAGTTGAAAAAGACAGTAACTCCTTTTGTCTATCTAGTGTCTGTTTTTTTTTCAAAGGGGAAGGAAAAGAAGCAAATTATTGTTTTAAAAAAATAACATTTTAATAATGTAGTAGTCTAACCTTTATGCTAATTGCCCCAGGCTTTTAATGAAGCAGCGTAAAATTAGTCCTGTGAGTCTTCATTAATCAAATATAGGAGCTGATGGTATAGTAATAAGATGCTGTGCTGCCTCTGCTCCCCATGCAATGTTGACATTTGCTTATATTCAGAGTAGAAAGCAACTATATTTTTTTTTGGTAGCTCATTAAAATAATTAGCCATGTTTGGCTTTTTTTAAAAAAAATCCCTTCTTAAAAAATCCTTTTAATGAGGAAAGATGAAAACAGACAGGATGGAAAAGTCAAAAGAATCAAATTAAGATAGAAAAACTGACTGCTGGAGGCTTCCTTTGAACGGAAGATTTATGTATGTTAATGGCAGCTGTTGGCTGGAACCTCTGTGCAGACACCTTGTTTGTTATTTGCAGAACTTAGAGCAGAAACAAACAACTTCAAGGGTCTTTGTTGATTTGTTTTGTTCCAAATTATTTTCCAAAGGTGCTCTAAGACTCTGTGCTGTGTCCCACACCTCAGTGCTTGCATGGGGATGTGCTCACACAGCCCCTGCCCAGGTGAGTGAGTTCTGCTCCCTGGGCTGGGTGAGCCCAGCTCCCCTCTGAGGCACAGGCTGTGCTCTGACCCTGCTCTGCTCCAGCTCTGGGACCATGCTGGCACCTGCTGCGTGCTGGCCTCAGGAGAAATAGTGCTTACACACCTCTGACAACAGAGACAGCCCAGTGCCCAGCCCTTAGGAGAAGTTTCAGGGTGTTGGGGAAGAGCAGATCCTGGAGCTCCAGAGCAGAGTCCCATCCCTGTCCTGGAGGTGCAGAGCAGAGTCCCATCTCCGTCCTGGAGCTCCAGAGCAGAATCCCATCCCCATCCTGGAGCTCCAGAGCAGAGTCCCATCCCTGTCCTGGAGGTGCAGAGCAGAGTCCCATCTCCATCCTGGAGCTCCAGAGCAGAGTCCCATCCCCATCCTGGAGCTCCAGAGCAGAATCCCATCTCCATCCTGGAGCTCCAGAGCAGAGTCCCATCCCCATCCTGGAGCTCCACAGCAGAATCCCATCCCCATCCTGGAGCTCCAGAGCAGAATCCCATCCCCATCCTGGAGGTGAAGAGCAGAATCCCATCCCCATCCTGGAGCTCCAGAGCAGAATCCCATCTCCATCCTGGAGGTGCAGAACAGAATCCCATCCCCATCCTGGAGGGAGGGGTGGGCATCTGCTCTCCACTTCAAACCCTTCTCAAGCAGCATTTTCTGCTGTGGCTGCTGCCTAAGCAGAAACTGCTGTGTGCTATAGGGGAAGAACAGCACCAGAGGATGATTGCTGTGTTTAAGATGCTGGAGCAGCAGCTTTGGGTTCCTGCAGGGTAATTATGAAAGGCTGGCCCCAGGCAGGGGAGGGCCGGGCTAATGATCCCTGCCGAGGCTGTGGCAGCCCCTGGAGCTGCTCTGTGAGCAGGCAGGGCACGGCTCCCCTCGGGAGGGCTGCCCTGGCACTGTGCCCGCTCGCTTGTGCACATGATGGCTCTCATTGCACAGTTCAGGCCTCAGCCGTGCTGCTGCTGCTCCTGCCTGTGTGCACACACCTCACGTTTCCAGATGGAAAGCCATGGTGGTGCTCTGGGCATGTGGCTCCAGTCTGGGAATCAGGGAGCCTGCACTCAGTTCCTGTGCTGGCCAGATGGGATTAGCAGGCCAGCTCCCCTTCCATTTTTACCTTCCTATGCTGCCCCTTCCACAGGCACAGAGTGGAGATGAGGATATCTTTTTCTGTTAGAAAAGAATTTGGCTATCAGTTGTTGATGATTTTAAAATGAACACTGTGATTTCACACTGCTCAGAAATGACTGATAGTTCAGCAATTCAGGCAGAAAGGAAGCTGGATTCCCCTCCACATATTACTCCTTCCCATTTCTACCCATGTGCTTGCTTCCAGATAAGTCATATTTAATTTCTGATCTGTTTTCTAGTGTGTTCCAGCATGTTTCTCATTGCCATATTAAGAATTCTTCTCTCCCAGTAAAATCTTGTGGGGGAATAGAATGTAAGAGAATAAAGAGTGCAGAAGATAATCCCACACCTGAGGGGTTGCAGCTGTACTAACACCAAAGATTAGGAACAGGCCACAGCTGTGTCCAATGAGGATGAGTGCTACAAAAGAGTGGCTCAGCTGGGTGAGAAGAGAGTTGGAGTCTGTTGGCTGTGCTGTGAGGAAGAAGGAATCAGTGCTGTGAGGAGTTGCCCATGAGAAATCACCGAGAAGGTATGGGAACTTTGCAATAAGATGACAACAAAATCTTTCCATTCCTCCTGTCCAGAGAGCTCCATAAAACTTGTTTGTGTTTTCTGAAAAGCATTAAAGTAGGTTACACAGCACTTGGACAGCCTGGGGTGTAGGGACTGTGAAGGTGAGGGAGCAATCCATAACAGAAAAAATGCTTCATTTCCTCCACTGAAATTCTTTGTAAGAGCCTCAGCAGCCTAAAATAGCTGCCTCCAGAGGACTCCCACAAAAGTCTTATCCTCAAATTGGTTCACCTCCCAGCCCTATGCAGCCTTCATTTTAAAATTTTCTTTTTTCCCAGCCAATGGGGGTTTCTCACTCTCTTCCCTTTCTGTTATCCAGTTCTGTAAGCACAGACTGCAATGGAGCGTGCTCCACAGTTACTGGTGAAATGTAAAAGAAAGCAGTGCCTGAAGCTCAGCCTCATGCACTGGTGCAGTTTGTTCTCCCCCCGCACCAAGTCCAGCGTGTCCCAGGGCTGGGAGCAGGAGACACCCCAGGAAAAGCTGCAGGGCTCAGAGGGTTCCTCCCCAGCCTTGCAGGGTGTGTGATTTACATGAGGAGCAGTGGTTCATGCATATGCAAAACCTCCCTGATGAGGTGTGGGATTTTATCTCTGCTAATTACAGGGCTCTTTCTGATGCTCTGGCTGGTGGGGCACTGTCAGCTGGAGGCTGTGCCCAGCATTCCTGAGGCAGGAATGAGCTGTCAGGGCAGGGGATGGGCAGCAGGGCCAGGCTTTGGCTTTGGGTGTGGGATTAAAGCAGGCAGGGAGCTGTGGGTGCTCACTGAGCTGCCTCTGGGTGCAGAGCAGGGGGAATCTCCGGGGACAGAGCCTGCAGCCACAGGCCTGGCTCAATCCCATCGCTCACCCCGAGCTCTTGTGACATCCTTGGGCAGCACTTAATCTCCAAGCCTTAATTCTGTGTCTTTATCCACACTTTGGTGAAGTGCTTAAAGATCAATAGGAACCAGTTCAAGGTGTTATGGATATTAATGTAAATATGTGTTATATCACAGTATCTTCTCCATGTTTATTCCATGGAATATATTTATCCATAAAATTCTGTTACATTTATATACAGCTCCAAACACCCTGGAAGCAGCTAGGTGTTGACAGAACAGCTGCAGTCTTTTACTATGTTCAATAAATACAAATGGATATAAACAGTATCCATCTGTCAGGCTTGGTTAGATGGTTTAAACATAAAGCTATTTTGTTCCTGTAATTGTATTTAGATCTGAAATGATAGAGGTTTGATTTTTCTTTACATAGTGATAAGATACAAATTCCTTTGAATTGCTTTGACTCCTGATTTATTGCAATAAATTAAATAATAATCCATCCTGTCTTGTTTCACCCCTTGTCCAAGAAAAGAGAGTTCCCTGCTCAGGCTCTGAAGCATCCTGCTTGCAGTGAGCCGCCCTTCCCATGCTCACAAGCACCTGGGCCTGTGACCTCTGTGTTTACAAGATATTTATTGCTGCTTGCACTTCCCACTGCTCCAGTGTTATCACTTCAGTGCCTTGTAAAATTTGATTGTGTTTAATAAATGTATTCAGCGTTATTGCTGAGCAAGTCTGACGATTTACCCTTGTTCCCTCCCTCACACACACAAACCCAGACACCTTCATAACCCACATATTTCCTTAGCTACGTGTGTTATTGCTTGTGTTGTATCGGAGGCAATTTTGGATGCATCTCAATTAGATCATTTTTCTAATTAAATAAGTGCTTGTGGTTGTAATGTGAGCGTGTCTCTGAATACTGAGTGAGTGTGATTCACTGCAGTGATTTTTCCAACTTCTGTGTGATGTTTGCTTTAGAAAACTCAGCTTCTGGCACTGAGGCATCTCATTGCCTTCCCTGTGCTGACCTCTGGGGCTGATGTTAGCCAGATGTGTCCAGCTCCCTCCTTCATCACAGGCTTCCTGTGTGACAGCAGGGAGATCACTTGGTCTCACTGGGCTGTTTCTCCCTCTCTAAAGCAGTTACCAGAACCTTCACTACTCCTCAGACTTTTGGGGAGCTTAGGCTGTGAACACAAGTGGTAGTATTGTGTCAGAGGAATGGCTGAGAAGCTGTGGTGTTCTTTACCTCTTCTTCCTCCTCCTCCTCACCATCATGTACCTGAGCATGGGGGGATAGTGGAGCTTTTCTTGTGGCAGAGGTGGCTTTGGATTTCTTTGTCTTTTTGTGTTCCTAGTGTTTCTCTTTAAGAAAATGGTTCAACAATATGAAAACTCTGTTTTGTGCACCTGAGGGGGTTTAGGCACCATCTCCTTGATGTGGTTTCTTGTGGGTCTGTTCCTTGCCAAAGCAATCTTCACTGCTATCCTGTTACCAGCAAAAGTGCATGAGAAAAGAATGCACAAACAGCTGCAGGGAGGTGCAGAGTGGTGCTTCTCTTACCTTACTTTTTAGCTTCATTTTGTGGGGAATATCTCCCCAAGAATGAGAAATCAGGGATTGAGAGTTTTTGCCTCTGTAAGACTGGTGGAAGCTCATTGGTGTGGCTGGAGCATTGTTGGGCACCCTGTAAGCTGCTGAACTGTGCTGTGTGAGTTTGTGCATCCCCCTGGGTTCCAAGGATAGGCAAATGCTTGTGGAGTCTCATTGGGAACTAAATATTTTTATTCTATGTATATAAGGAGAAGAAAGGCTTTTCTAATTGTCAGAAGTGAGGAAAAAAAATTGCAAAGTTTAGAAAGTTAAATGCAGGCAAAGAAATTCTTGTCTCTTCTCCTATTTGTTCTCTTTAAACATCCATCTTCTATCACAAATTGCATCATGTGGCTTCTTGCTCTTGAATAATTGTAACTAAACAAACAATTGAGTCCACACAGGTCAGTGTATGGTCCTGGTGTCATTTATGGGCTGTGCAGCTCAGGGTGTGTTCAGATGGAGCAGCCCCTCAGCACCAGGCTGTGCCTCATCACACCAGAGACAGGATCAGCCTCTGGGACAAGTGGGAGCCACATCTGTCTCCACAGCAATCTGACATGAGACTCATTCTCCTCCCAACAAAGTTAATTGTTCTTGTATTTATGGAATTTGGCTGAGTTCTTGGAAGGCAAGAAGCACTGGTTGTAAGAAAATAATAGCTTGAGGTGGTGTCACTAAATAATAAATGTGAGTACTGGTGGAGCAGAAACACAATGTACTGTGCTGTCATTCATGGAGGTTTTTCCCCCCGCCAGAGTTTCAGATGCAGATTTCATCATTGGGCCAATTCAGGTGTCTGCTTTAAAAAGATCTTTTTTCCAAAAAGCAGAAGAGTAATAAAGAATAGGAAAGAGCTCCCCTGTGATGGTGCAGTGCAACCTGCATTAAAGCCTGGCTTTTGTGGACTTCAGCTTGGATTCTAAGTCATTGCTTCACACAGTTTCCAAGGATTTCAGTAGATAGGTGACAAATATGTAATGGAAGATCACTGCTAAAACTCACAGATGTGCCCAGGTTGCATTTTCTTCATGGAGTCTGGCCCTTAAAAATCAAAATTCCATGGACTTTCTGATACACTTGAACATGAAAATTCCCTTTGCAAATAGATTACAGGCCCTCTGAAATACTCTTTACTAGTGACTGGACATCTATTTCTGCCTTTCTCAGAATTTTTTTTTTTACTTTTAGAACACAAAAATCTTCTTTGAAAGCAAGTGTTTGTTTTTCTTTTCAGGGAGTTACTGTAACTGGCAGCATCATTACAGAATAGGGGGTCTTCTATAACAATAGAGAGAATGTAGAAGATTAACAAGTATCAGTGTGGATAAAGTATCAAAAACAATCCTGAAGGAAACAATCCTATTTTATAAAATTCATGCTTGCAGACCAGGATATAAAATCCAGTGCTCCTGAAATCTCAGTCTGTAATGGACTTTTTTTCCTGATGGCAGTGGGAGGTTTGCACAGAGATCATGACCTTTATGTAGCTATGTTATTATTATTTATTCAGAGCTGTCTTGTCACATTCAAAGGGAGAATTTGTTTGACCAGCACCTATTCTGATCTTTTTCTTTTCTTCCATTCGCTGTGTCTCCTGATTTTGCTTTGCTTTCTGTGCTAAGCCCTGTGCTCTGCTGCTTCCCTGCCCCTTACCCAGAGGACATCATCCTCCCCCTCAAAGCCTTCCCCATCTTGTTTGCAATGTCAGAGCTCCAGTTTAGCTGGGCTAATCCCAGTTAGGCCTCCATGATCCAGCCTGAGGACAGCTTGGTCCTGCCCTGGAGGCAAGGATCTTAAAGCAGCACCAGAAATCACCACCAGCAGCTTCTGCTGAGGGGCTCTGTGGATGCTCTGAGAGCTCTGTGCCATCCCCAGGGACAATGGGTGGCTTGAGCCTCCTCTCTGAAGTGTGCTCCACATCTTCAGCTGGTGTCAGGGTTTTCACATCCTTATGGGCATGTGCTGCATCTGATTGTGCAAACCCAGGGCACTGGGAATATTTCTCTGTCTGCTCTGGGGTGCACTGACTCCCAGGGCATCACTGACTCTGACCCTCATTCATGGAGAAAGTTTCCTAAACTCCAGAATAGGCTGGAATCCACAAAAGTGTGAAATAGATTCTAGAGAGTAGTGTAGGTGCATCACTTGGTGAGAAATTGAGGATTTGGGATTTTTAGTATGTAGTGGAGGGAAGCAAGATGGAGGGCACAGGGTGTCATCCTGGGCTGCTTCCTCCTTCTTCATGGGTTTGGGTGGCATTTTGTAATTGGGCAGAAAAGTCCCCATTGCAGCTCTCTGGGATCAGTTATAGGGTTAAAAGGGAAATAATCTAGGTGTCAGTTCCTAATTGGATAGTTTAGATTTAAAAGATCTTGTACCAAGAGATTGTTGGCCATTTTTGTGGTGCTTTTCCAGTGCTCTGAGCCTGGTGTGGACAGCATGCAAAACTCTAGATAAGATAACAATAAACAAGAACCTGAAGACTGAAAAGATCCAGTTCATCTCTTTCCTGACACAGAACCACTCCAGGAGGGTCTGCCCAACAGGGGAGCCCCAGGGAGGGCCCAGCCAGAGTCCCAGAAGTCGGGGAATTGGCAACCAAGGCATCTGATGATTACAGAAGGTCTGGTTTCTTTAAAGATATGAAGGGAAAAAGGAGTGGGAGATGGAGCCTGGGGTGACAGAGGCAGATGTGAGCATGAGGATGTGGGAGCTAAAGACAGACCAGAAAGCTGTCATGCTTTGGGCTCTGCTGATTTATCTTGCACTTAAAGTAAATATTTCTGAGTAAACTGAAAACTGCACTCCTCTGTGCAAACGTGTGTGCTGTGGCAATTACTGTGAGCAGCGAGCCCTCCCTGCCCTGTGCTGAGCTGGGAGTAACAGAGCCCCTGCCTGAGCCTCTCTGCAGGGCTGGGTCAGTCCTGCAGGGAAGGGTGGGAAGTGGGAAAAGTGCAGATGTGTTGCTGTTGTTTGTATGCAGCTTTTCAGAGTCTTTTCCTACACTTGAGACTGAAACCTGTTTTTCTGGCACTGACCTTATCGAATAAACATTGATTCAAGAGCTGAATGTCCCACTTATATTTTTCCATTTGACAGCCAACAGAAATGCACAGTCACAGTGTGAGCTCCTTCAAGGAGGCAGAGTGAGAATTTTGTGATTCTTTTTTTCATTTACAGTCTAAACACCACTATTATAAATACCTATTTCTACTGCTGCCCTTCTTCCCCCCTCCTGCTTCTCTTGCCCAGGCCTACTGCTCAGCATTCATTTTGCCCTTCTTTTTCCTGTCAGGGAATATTTGTGTTTAGGACCTTTAGAGTGGCAGCACTGGAAAATTGAGTCGTCATTTTGTCTGCAAAGCTGCCACTGTGTCCCTGGCACAGGGCAAGCTCCCTGCCAGTGACTTCAGCCTCTGTCTCAGAGGCTCTGCCTGCTGCAGGTGCAGGAGGTAATTCACATTCAGTGCCCATCTCTCCCTGTTCTCTGGAGGTGCCAATTATCCAGCATTGTGTCAAGTTAGATCTGGGGGTGTGTATGTAAGGACCACAATTAGCTGGTGCAGGGCTGCAGAGCTGAGGGTGCTGACAGTCAGACTGCCAGAGAGATGAAGTGGGGAAGGACAAAACAATCTGGATGCAATTAGAGTCCTGCCCACCTTCTCCCACAGCCCTTTCAAACACAGAAATGTGCATCTCCCTTCAAGGATGGAAAAGTTTGGGCTCCATCCTCCACCTCCCACTCCTCTGTGTGTGTGTCTGCACTTGTGCTTTCCAGCAGGGAAGGAACGTTCAGCCCCACAGGGAATTGTTCCTGCAGTGTCTCTGGCTCAGAGCAAAGCTGGAGCTGGTGGATCTCCCAAGGGAAATTTCTTCTCAGGAGGTTCATGGCTCACTTTTGCAGATCTCAGGGAGGCTGCTGCTGCTCAGAATGGGAGATGGAAGTCGAGGAAGCAGTTGGAAGTGCACCTGCTGCAATGTTCTTCCTGCACCCACACTGATTAAAGCAGAGCCTACTCCTTTCTCCTGCTTCCTCATAAAAGATGTGTTGGGTGGAGCTCATCTGTCTAGAGGAAAGGAAGGCAGGGTAGTGGAGACTGGATTCTCTTTCTGTCTTTTGATCCTCCTGTGTAAGTTGAAGGTTTTAGAAATTATTAAAAGCTTCATGCAGGGTGAATACTTTCAGAGGAGACTGAACCTGCAGAACTAAGTTCCAGCTTTATGGTTCTCTCACAAGCTCAAGGCTGGGGCATTAAATCCCATCACACTAATCAACATGGTCAAAAGAGCAAGATGAGTGTGCAAGTGGGTTGACTTCTGCACATTTTCAAAGCCTTGTTTCATACTTACCCGTAACAGCTTTTTAGGAGAGCCTCTCAACTGGAGAATGTAATGTGATTGAAACAGCTTTCCATGATGCTGAGGTTTTAGGCACACAATTAGCTGCTCTGCTCTCTAAGTGGCCAGAAAATAGCTAATACCTGGCATGATGTGGTGCATTTAATCCTCCTGATTAAAAAATGTTATCCTTTGCCTTCAGTCTTTCTGATAGGCAGCAGTCACCTGTCACTCCTTTTTAGCATATCCCACACATTAAATGAATGCTTCATCTTTGATAGTAATAACAAGAACAACTCTGCACTTCAATTGAGTCTGTGGTTTCCAAAGTGCTTAAGAAACTCACAGCTAATTCTGCCACTGTGTATTTAACTGGAATTTTACATGCCTGGAAACCTACAGACTGATACTAGTAAAGCCTGTAGTCATAAATTGAGCTTTCTGCTGAACTCCACTCTAAACTGATCAGGCAGGTTTTTTTTCTAGTAGAATAAATTGATGCTGAGCTGGGAATGAAACTCATTTTGTGAGGAGTGTAGGTTTTTATTCTAGTCTCTGAGTGTTACTGTCCTTCCACCCACAAGGTATCACTGCTTCTGTCTCAGTAGCAAATATTAACGCCCAGCAACATTCCAGAGTCGTAGGAGGAGGCTCTTCCATCAGTCATTTTCCTTGCTTGAGTACAGGCTGCAGCCAGTTTAAAATAACCAGCCATTTCTTGTTATCTGCTTTAAATTGCTGAATCCAGCAGCCCTGAAGAACGAGGCCACGTCTGGAGAACCTGCCTGTGCTGCCAATGTTCTCTGAGCAGCAGGGAGGGAAGAGTCTCTCCTTCTGAAGCAGCATCAAAAGAGCTGTCGTGTGTCTGATGCCCTGTCTTGCAGGCTGCAGGCTCTGCAAGTGAGATCCCCTTTATCATAATACAGTAAATCATCTCAGAAACACGCACTTGGGCATGAAGAGGATTATGTTTTTGTTGGTGTCTGATTGCCTTTTCCAGCAATCCTTTCTCAGCATTAAAGCCGTGGCTCTGTGTGAGCGCTGTTGTTTTTGGGGCTGGCATGTGGTGGATGGGAGAAACTCGTGTTGCTTTGTACCTCAGACCTGCTCAGAGCAGCCTGACCATCTTCTGTTGTGACAGTGTAGAAGCTGTCACCCTCCACCTCCAGGAACAGACCCAGAACTGAGCTTTGTGGGTGTTCTCACTTAGGAGAGTGTCAAGACATTAAGTTCAAGTCTGTTGTATGTGCTGTGAGGTTCCTGGGCAGAGCTTTGAAACTCTGTGCTAACATTTCCCCTCTGTTCAGCAGGGGCAGGAGGGGAGCAGACAGCTCCTGTAGGCTGGAAAAATTATCAGTTCCTGTAGGCTGGAAGAAGAATTGGAAACATTCAGCAAATTGTGAAACAGGGCTCACCAACCCTTCTGTGTCCACTGATCTCTGTGTGGCTGGAATGACCACATCTTGGGGAAGATGAAACAGGAAAGCCTTATAAATATGATTGTCTGGCAAAAGATGTTGAGAATAAGGAAACTATAAGTGAGATTGAAATGAAAGCAAGCTTTGAGATCCCTCAGTTACTGAACAACTGGAAAACAATGGCATGGCCAGCTGAAGGTGATCCCCTTTTGATGGAACAACACCCTCTGCTTGCAGACAGGCCCAAGGGTCAGAGCAGACCCTACAGCTTGGCAGAAGGGGCCCAAAGAGGAGTTTTTAGGGTTTGAAATGTACCACAGTGTGGTAATGTAGTGATTCTTATAGGCTGCATGGAAATGCTGTAGGATTTGTATCTTGTACTAGATTGGTTAGTGAGAATGAGAATATTCAACACAGAAAAAGATTTATGGTATTGTAATGGGAACCTCGCTCTCTTACCCTTTTACTCTCCACCCTCTCATCCTCTCTCCCCCTCTCTTCTCTCAGGCCTGCTCTGAGCTGTGTTTGGCAGCTCCCAGCAGGGCCCTGCACCCAGGCCCTTTGCAATAAACCCCAAGTTCCTGACCTGGCTGCAGAGATCTCTGCTCTCCATCCATCCCCACAGTCCCACCCCCCTCCCATGCTCCTACAGCCACACACATCCCATGTGGTGTGGGGAGCCTCAGGAGGAGTGTGTGAGGAGATGGCCCTGGTTCCTCAGGGATCACTGGCCCAGGCCAGGGCTGCACAGAATCCTCTCCCTGGGCTGCCCTGCTGTGCTGAGCCTCAGCAGCTCCTCTGGCCTGTCCTCTGCTGTGACTGATCAGCCCCAGCTCTCACTGCCCCTGCCTGCTCCACCTCAGCCGTGGGGACCGGCTGGTGTCCTGCTGCTCCCACCCCAGGCTGGCTGTGGCTGCTGCTGCTCTTGGGAAATGGGACTGCTGATGCATTTTGTGAGGACTGGCTGATGTGATAGGTTACACTTGTCCAAGGCACTCTCTTACACTGCAGCACATCCTGCTTCAGTGATGGCACACCTCTAAAACACAATGATTTTTCTTTTGCCTTTTATTTGCCATGTCTGCTTTTTGGTCTTTTGGAAATGACTGAGACCTTTGTTGCAGCTCAAGAGGCTAAAACACAATGATCCTAATCAGGAGAACTGGAGCTATGCTAGTTAGCTGAAGATTTTCATGTTTTCTCTAAGGTCTTCTCTTTTTAACAGTTTTCTTCATTGAGGCTCAGGAGTTAGGTTAACCATCATCAGAGTTTGCCCCAATTAGAGACTGGGGAGAAAGAACGATGGCAAACTGGTGTTTGTAATTGTGTGCTGAGCAATTACCCTTTGGGACATTTGGGCTGAAGTGGGAGGCAGGGCACAGTGGAGAGAGGCATGCTGCTATAAATGTCCCTTTAATTGGGCTGCCTGACACAGGAGGAGTTTGACACTCAAGAGGTTAGACCATCTGCTGTATGGGAGGCCTTGCTTTATAGATGTTTAACTTTTTTTTAAAGTGCACTGAAGAAGCATTACTGATTCCCATGTCATGAGGCTGTTAGACATGGAAAGCCTGGTGAAAACACTTGAGCAGAGGCTCTTGAAAGCAGAAAAGTGGTCTCAAGCAGTTTAACTGCTACTTAGAGTGTGCAGTTTGCTGTGGCACGTTCTCTTCCTGCCCCCAATCCAGCTGGGTTTCTGCAGGGAATTATCTTAATGCTCTGGGGAAAGACACATAAATAACTAAGCACGAGATTCTGCATAAAGCACAGGCTGAATGTGCATGTTTTGCTATATGTGTGTGTGTGTAACTGTAAATATTTGTGAAATAGCAATATAGCCATGGCATGCACAGTCTTGGTGAGGAGTTTAAAAGAGATCATCTTGTGTAGGAGTAGGGCTTTCCTGAGTCAAGGCCAGGAGCATCCATGAACCAAACTCTTCACTGTACCTGCAGAAGTCCCATGAAGTGCAGGAGGATCTTGTTTTCCTCTTTTAGAGATGAAAATTCATACTCTGTTACGTGTTTTCTCATCAGAGTCTGTTCTCTTTTCCATAAATATGCAAGTAAGGCAGAAACACATTCTTTCTCAGATTTTGTATATTTTGTCGTGGTTGTGTAACTGCTCTGTGTGATAAAGCCATGGAATGCCTTGGATTGGAGAGGACCTTCAAGCTCATCTCACTCCAGCCCCCCTGCTGCCCCTGCTGGGGGATCAGCCAGGGCACAGGGGGTTTCTGGGGGCCAGCACATGGCCAGGGCATGTTGAATTTCTGGCCATCAATACCCTGAATCCCTTCCCTCCATCCATGCTGCACCTGCCTGTACTTGTGTTTGAGATTGCCCTGGCCCAGGTGCAGGACCTTGGCATGGTTTCCTGGAGGATCTGTTCCATGGTCTTGCCTGGCACAGAGCTGAGACTGACCTGCCTGTAGCTCCTCACCCCTTCCTCATTTCCTTTTTTACAAATGGGAAATCTGTTTCCCCTTTTTCAGTCAGGGGGAACATCACTGGGCTGCCACACTTCTCAAATATGATTTATATGCATTATTTATTCTTTTTCCTAATCAGTTGGATTTACAGTGAAGCAACGTGCATGCACACTTAATTATCTTTTGGTGTTCTTTGGGTTTGCTTTTGTTTGTTGGGTTGGGTTTTATTTGTTGGTTTTGGAGGTTTGTTTATTTGTGTGTTTTAATGCAGGGAGGTGAGACTAGTACCAGTTATTTCTGAGAGCAGATAGCCAGCATTCTCATTTCCTGTGATTCTCACCAAACTGGGAGCCTTGGCTGTTAAAGGGGGGGTGAGGCATCATAGAGAAGAGGAACTTCCTAGAGGGAAAGGAATTTAGGCAGCCGAGTCACTGGAGCATGCAGAGTCTGAGTTAATTGCTGTGTTTTAGGTGTAAGAAACTGTTCAGTGTAATTTTAGAACTGAGCAGCACATTCATGTGGGTCCAGGAGCATGTCAGGCTCCTCCATAACCTCCCCCTTCCCTGACTGCAGTTGCACTGTGTGACTTTTCTATGATTATGATTATTTGTGTCTGTAGGATTTACAGTAACAGAACCCTGATCTTTGACAGGATTTCTTAGAGCTATTGCAGTGTGTTTTGAAAAGGAAACAGTTATTTGTGGTGGCCTCAGTTTTGATAGCTGAAGGTTTCCTATGGTTGCAGTTATTTAGAAGACTGGGCTTTTGTGTGGTGGGGTGACACTCCTGGCTTAGAAGTCTTTTTTGCATCTGGAAGTTAAAGGTGAAATATTCCTGCCTGTCTCTGTTGTGCAGCTCTCCTCCATGCTGTCAACAGGGCGCCTGCTCACAGTGTTCTTTGTTGCTGCTTTCAAAAAAAATTCAAGGAAGAGGAGAGCAATCATATTTAATAATGCAATTACAATCAGGGGAAGATGTTTATCCTGTAAGATTCCAACTGCTGGAAAAGCCCTAGGGCATTCTGGGAAATGAGATGCAAATATCCAGGATTACCTCTTCCTAAAAATACCAGAATCAAACAACAACAACAGTCATTGCTCAGAGCAGTGTATTAAGTGATTAGTCTGTTATTGCCTGCAAGAAGCTTTGGGTTCTCCAGCCAAAGGGCCAGTCCAAAGCAAACACTGTGCTGGCAATGGGACAGTGACATGGGGGCTGCTCCAGGCCCCTGTCCCTGCTCTGCTCTCTGTGCTACAAAAACAGCTTTTAACAGCTTGGCAGCCACAGCTGAAACCTTCACACAGGTAAAAAGCTCTGAGAAGAAAAGAAACCACATCTTGTTTTTCTCTATAGTCCAAAGGCTCTTGGTCTGGCTGGTGGCAGTTTGTAAATGAAGACACATCTTGGTGGTGCTTTGTGATTAAATTCATTTGCAAAGTCCTACCTCCTTCTCTAAGTTGGCCATGAGAAGTATTTTTCATGGGGTGAGACTTTTGAAGAAACTTCAGCTGTGGTACAGCAGCAGCAGCATTGGGTGCACCCTGTTCCCTTCTGTTTGCTGGTTACCAAGCAGTGTTACCCCTGATGTCAGTTCTTGGATAACACTTGTATTCTATATTTAAAGTAAGATCAAATATTAAACATAAGCATTTCAAGAACTAATCTAAATTTAATTTCAGAAAAATGTTAGCTGTGAAAATCTTGATGTTGGCTCTCTGGATTTAAGGCTTCATTGAATCTGAGCTAAATTACAGACCAAGCATGTGAACTAGGGCCAAAACATGCTTTTCAGTCCATTAGATAAAACAAAAATAATTTCATATGGTACTGAGCTGAACTCCTGTCTCTCCAAACTGAATGTACACATTTGAATCTACTTCTTCTGGAAACAAAGGATTCAAACACCCATTTTCCTCTAAGTGCTCATTAACAAGGGCCTGATCACAGTACTTTCCATTTTATATGCTGGGATTCAAGCAGAGAGATTAAAGATTATTTGGAATTAATTAAAAAAATACATATTTGAAGATGTTCTAATGGTATTTTTGTACTAAAGTGCTATAATTTTTTGGAGATTTCTTCAGAAGATCAAGGTCCTTAGTTTTCTTAAGCTCCTTTTTGGGGGTAGTGATTTACACAGTCTCATTTCATTCAGGTCCATTCCCTAGGAGAAGCTGCACTTGGCAGGTTTGCTGTGCTGTGTTATCACAGGGGAGAACAGGAGGTTTCTGTGTCTCATGTGTCATTCATGGCTTTGTTCCCTTTCATTTGCTCTGTTGTGTGGAGAGGGCAGCGCTCAGGCAGGGGCTGGCTCAGAGCCTCTGTTCCTGTTCCTCTGGGAGCCGGGGTTTGGAGTGTTTGCTGTGTGCAGTGACACGTGACTGTCTCATCATTCACCCCTGTGAGTGTTTTACCCACTGGTGCTTTGCTCCTCCTGGGGTGCTGAGCCCTCAGCAGTGAGGGAGAGCAAGCACAGAAACCACTCAGGCCATGCTGCTGCTCCAAACACGCTCACACATCTCTGTGTCCTCACCTGCTCTTGTTCCCTTACTTCCAACAATCCACAGAGTTAAGGTGGCCAATTTAGGGTCTCTGAATCCCACAGGGTGATACTGTGGGATCATTTCATGGCTTGGGTCTGCTGGCTGAAGGACCCCATGAGAATGGTGTCCCTTGTGGGAGACAATGTCCATGTGCCTTAGGGAAGGAGAGACTTTAAATGAATGATGGGCAGGTGTAGCAGCAGAAAGGGTAAATATTATGGCAGGAGTTATGAGCATCTATCACATTGGCCACAATGAAGTGTGCAAATGGCATGTAAACTCAGTGAATATATCTGTGTTTGTGTGTGTGTGACTGTTTTCTGGATATGAGGGTATTGATCGTGGCTGTTGTTTGCAGCAGGGCAGAGCAATCTGCACTGCAATGGGAAACGAGCTGGGGAACAGTGACAGAAAGTGAAGTAATAAGACAATAAGAGACAAAAAGCAATAAGTTCAGATATCACCGTGTGTCTGGAAGGGGCCATGACCTGGCTGTGGTACAGAACATATCATGGTGAGGTTTTCTCCTCTCAGCACCAGGGAACCCTCCAGTTCCCTTCATCTGAACTGCCCTAGGGAAGGAAGGGAGACTTTCTTCCTTAGGACACCAAGCCTTTAGAAATATCTGCATGTTTTCCATCAGTTAAGTAGCTTATGTACCAGAGGGACTCCACACACCTGCAGACAAGGCCACTGGTTTGTACTTCAGCCTTTGTGGCGCAGCTGTGACTAAGGAGCAGAATTTGGTTCTTGAATTAACAACCAAGATCAACCCCTGCCTTCAGGCACCTGTTCCTGGTACAAGGGAAGGAAAACTCTCAGCTACAAACTTAATATTGCATACAACATGCTGCACTGGGCAGTCACTCAGACTGCCTTCACCGTGGGATGGATGGCAATGCAGAGACCAAAGAGGCCAGGCTGGAATGGAGCAAGGGAGAGCCAAGTGTTTGTTACCCTGCCTGCTCCCACTGTGCCTGGTGCCACAGGCAAGGAAAAGCACTGGCAGGGCAGTGAGATGGGAACTGCCTGCTCCAGGAGCCTTTTCCCAGCCCTGGAGATCTCTGAATCTGAGCAGAGTATAAATATTTCCCCTGGACCATGTTGCTTGTAGACTTGTCACGAGTTGCTATTCCAACTGCACCAAGATTAAGGAGTGAGGACAGAAGGAGTGGAAAAAGCTTGCATAAATATTTTCTGACACTTGGTAAACATGCAGAAGAAGTCAATCTTGTCAATATTCCCATTGAGATCTTTGTGCAACTGAGGCTTAGGGAAGAGCTTTCCTTGCCACATGGTGCCAACTTTAAACTGCAGCACTTTATGTATTGAAGAGGAAGAGATTTGGAGGTAAATGCCAGGTGATCATTCTGTCTTTTGTAGGATAGATCATCCCCAAGACTAATCTTCATTTTTACCACTAGCATGATCAAAGAGGAAGGAAAAGAGCCCCAGCTGTTTCTGGGGTATCTCCTGGCCAGGCAGGAGGGAGCCATGCATTTCTTATTCCTGGTGTCAGAAGTCAGCACCTGCTCTGCCAAGTGCAGTCATCAAAGGGGCTTCCTTAGGGGAGCCAGCAGTGCAGAGCTGCTCAGCTGGAGGGACTGAGGAGGTGAATTGGTCTGTTTGATGGGTTTGAACTGGGAATTTAAATCTTGAGCTCTGCGTACACTGTAGTAAGGACAAGGCAGCTGTGCTTTCTGCTGTTATTGCTGGGCTGCTTTTGGAGCTGTGTAGAAAATGCCCTGGGTTTTATGTTACTAAAAGAAAGAGCAAGAGGGAGGAATTGTACCAATTGAGTTGTGTTTTATTAGCTGCTAGCAGTGGGCACAGAATCTATTATGTAGCTAAGGTGCTCTAATTCCTTCCAGGAGAGGTAACATGGTGCCTGCATGGGTGGTAAACTGAGATTAATTTATTCTGCAGCCTCAGCAGGCTCTGGTAAACTGCATTGCTATAGGGAGTTATGGGGGAGAGTATCAGATGTCAAACTCAGTTTGGTCTGACAAGACAAAGAGTTTTGGGGTTGTTTAAGACCCTTCTCACTTTGTTTAATATTTAATATTTGGACTTTTATTCGAGTTTGTTTGTAAGTGTGAACACAATTCTGCTCTCTCTGTGTGTGTAGGCAGTGGGAGGGTTCCTCAGTTCATACAAAGACAGGTTACTGCAGACATCCACTTGCTTTTAAGTGATTTTGCCACCCTTGTCTGAAGGGTGTCAGAGGCTGGCAGTGCAGATAGCCAGCTTTTGAGTCACAGGAATATGCAAAAAGGGACCTTGTTGATGTACTGACCTTTGGATAATTATCTTGATTTGTTGGCATATGACTCATTAGTCAAGGAAACAATGTTATTTAAAGCAAACCAATAAATAAGACAAAAAAAAAGCTCAGCTCAGTCCTTGCCTTTTGTTAGAGCAAGAGCTTTAAAAGCAAAACCCTTTAGAGTGGCTCAGCTGTGAATTGAAAAAAGGGAGCAATCTGAGTAGGTATTGACCAAGCAGAGTACTGGGGCTGTTCTGCAGCCTGGAATGCACATGGATCACTACAGAAATGCAGAGTTCCAAGCTGCTGAGTTTGGGTGTAGAACTGCATTTTTCCCTTGGTTGAGGTTCAGATTGCCTTGACTTTTGTCTTGACTCATTTGAACCATAAGTGTGTGCAAATGCTTGTGACTTCCACACTGCTGCTGGTGCTTTATTAGGCAAAGGGCTTACCCTGCTCCAGAGCAAGGGAATTGTTGCTGCTTTTGGTTGGATCAGCCTGGGGCTCTCAGACAGATGCATGGGATACAATGGCACTGTCATGGCTGGTGCCTGCCCAGGGCTCTCCTTGGTATCCTTTGTTATAGTTGCATAAATACTTTTCCCATTAAAGGAATTAATCTTTGCCTGATCAGCATTTAGAGCCAGGAATAAATGAAATACAGCCTTTTGCACTAAATAGCAAATAGCACTGTGGGTTATGGTGGTGAGTAAAAAGCCCATCCCTTATTCCATCAGGGAAAAAGAGAGCCTGCTTTTCCAGCTTGGCTGAATGATTCTATGGATATGTCCCTAAACCTGAAAATTGGCATTAGAGCCTAGATCTTTCTAGATTATGCATTTATGTATCAGTGT
Organism: Zonotrichia leucophrys gambelii; assembly: GCF_028769735.1. Classification (NCBI taxonomy): domain Eukaryota; kingdom Metazoa; phylum Chordata; class Aves; order Passeriformes; family Passerellidae; genus Zonotrichia; species Zonotrichia leucophrys. The sequence goes on along the minus strand of NC_088188.1, from coordinate 2,191,921 downwards.
TGGTCCTTGCAACTTCAGTGTAGCCACGGGTATCCCAGTGGTGAAATTCTGGGCAGATGCTTTGGCCTGCTGCACTCCCACTTCAGGCCATGGGTGTCCTGGGTGGGAGAAGTGGTGATCAGAGCTGCCTTCTGCAATTCCCTGTACAAGTGTCCACAGCAAAGCCAAGAACCTCTGGCATTTTTCCATGGCTTTGTTACTTAAGTGTCTCTGTTGAGCTCAGTGTTAGAGAGGTATGATGTGAGAACCAGGCTCTTAGGATCTGTTCCTGTTTAGTTCTCATCTTCCCCCAACATTTGTTGCCCAGAGCAGCTGTGGCTGCCCCATCCCTTGAAGTGTTCCAAGCCAGGCTGGACAGGGCTTGAAGCCACCTGGTCTAGTGGAGGGTGTCCCTGCCCATGGCAGGGGGTGGAACAGGATGACCTTTAAATCACTGGATGTTCACCTCCTCTGGAAGTGCTGGAGCTTAATTCTATTTTTATTTTCCAGAGTATAATTTGGAAACAACTCCAGTAGTGGTAGATGGCATCAAACAGATGTCACACGGCAGAAGAATTTAGCCCTAAGCTAATAAAAAATTTGTCCTCCTGCATGTTCTTCAACTCCACGTTTAAAGCTGCAGAATAGTTTGGAATAAAATCCACTCCCATTATTTAGCTGCATAAAATACCTTGAAGGCAAATAGCACATCTATAAATTAAGCTTCTGAAGTGTTGGTCAGGTTACTCGGGGAGTTTTTGACAGTGAGATTATTGACGGTGTAAAGTGATAGTTCTGCTCTTGAAAAGCTCATTCTCCCAACACAAATCACAGCACTGCCAGGATTTATTGAACTGCCTGATGGAGAGGTACCGTGCAAGCCTCTATTAGTCCCTTTCCTCAGCTTTGCCATCAGGAGGCTTTAAATAATTGTATTTGAAAGAAATGTCAGAGTGACAGAATTGGGTGCAGAAGGCCATAGATATTCCCTCTGCATTCCACCCTGCCCCTGTTCTTTCTCTCATGCTCTCTCTTGCTCTCTCTATTATTTGATAATTTCAGAGGGTGAGGGCTTCCTCAGCTGCATAATTGGAAGGTTTCAAGACATTTTGTCTGCTACTTTAGGCAAAGTCTTGGTTATGCTGCAGAAACTGGAAGCTTCCCAGCTTCATGCAGTCCTGCAGATCTGTTGGGACTGCCATGGAGGATGGCAGTAGCAACTGTAAGAACAAAATCCATAATGGCGGCACTGTGGGGATTGACAGCCTCAGGGAACAGAGGTGCAATCCCTGGAAGGCAGCTGGGGAGGCAGAGGCTGCTCACCAGTCCCTCTTTTAAACTGGCTGGTGGTGAAGCCTTCATGTGAGAGGAAAGGCAGCTGGAGTGCAGGAAATGAAACAAGGAGGTGTTGTGCCTTTGAAAATAAAGGACACTGAGTTCATGGGATCACAATGTTCTCAGCTGCAGCAGAGCTCTGAAGGTTCTCTGGTCCTGTGAGCAGCACTCTGCCGCCTGTCACAGCCTGGCGTGGCCAAGACCCCACAATCTGTAAGGACAGAGCTTCCCTGAGGGCCTCTGACCTGGTGGATCTGAGAGGAGAGTGCAAGTGCCCATGTTCTCCCAGTTCTGTGCCTCTCCAGGTGTGTTCCCAGGACATGAGGAGTGTGTGGTGTCCCACAGTGTGGGCACTGCACCCAGGGCCTGTGCTGAGCCCAGGGCCTGTTCTGTTCAGCTTTACTGCGAGGGACAAACACCTCAGTGCAGCTCTGCCTGGAGTGCCCTGGGTCCATCTGTGAGCTGGGACTGCCCTGGGTTTGTCTGAGGGGCTCTGATTGAGCTGAGAGTGCCCCAGGTTTGTGTGAGGGGTTCTGGCTGAGCTGGGACTGCCCTGGGCCTGTGTGAGGGATTCTGATGCAACTGGGAATGCCCTGGATCCATCTGTGTGAGGTGGGACTGCCCTGGGCCTGTGTGAGGGGCCCTGGCTGAGCTGGGGCTGGCCTGGGTCTGTGTAAGGGGCCCTGGCTGAGCTGGGACTATCCTGGGTCCATCTGTGAGCTGGGACTGCCTTGGGTCTGTGTGAGGGGCCCTGGCTGAGCTGGGCGTGCTGTGGGTTCTGATTGAGCTGGGACTGCCCTGGCTCTGTGTGAGGGGCCCTGGCTGTGCTGGCACTATCCTGAGTCTGTGTGAGGGGTTCTGGCTGTGCTGGCACTATCCTGAGTCTGTGTGAGGAGTTCTGGCTGAGCTGGGACTACCCTGGGTCTGTGTGAAGGATTCTGATGGAACTGGGACTGCCCTGGGTCCATCTGTGAACTGGGACTGCCCTGAGTCTGTGTGAGGGGCTCTGGCTGAGCTGGGACTGTCCTGGCTTTGTCTGAGGGGCTCTGGCTGAGCTGCCTTGCTCCAGCTGGGTTTTAGCTGTGTGCAGGAGAAATTGAGGTTAATGGTGTTGGATAAACATAATACCAGCCTTTAGTGTGACCTAAGTGACAGTAGGGTCAGCAGGGATTTATCCTCAGCCTTTCTTTGTCCTTCACAATGTTGGGATTGTGCTGACCTGTCCCATTAACAGACCAGTGAGGTTGAACTGGCTACAGCACTAAAAATCCTGCCTCACTACAGCGTTGGTGTATTAAATGCATTTAAGCACAAAGGCTATAATTGATCCTCAAGGACACGAAACTGGGATTTTAAGTTAATTTTCATGGCATCTTGCTGCACATTCTGCACTATCTTTTAGAAAATTTTGTCATGATGCACTGTTTTAGGATTCCTTGATTTCTCTCTGGTCTGTCATATTTCTGAGCTGTTTCTTTCCCAGGAGTCAAATTAGGGGGGTACCAAATAGTGGTTCTGCTGCAACTTTGATAGTGTCTGTGATGCCTTTTATTTCATAATCTCAAGGTAAGCAAGGTGCACAACTTGCTGCAGGTGGAGGAACCTGGTTTCCTGAGCTGGCAGCATGTTGTCCTGCATATTTGGAGATACAGCTGAGTTCCCTTTCTCTTAATGCTTTGACTGTGGAATTCATACAGAGGCTACTGAAGTCAGGAGATAATAGATTGTATTTGTAACACTTGCATATGAGCTCCTTGTGTCACAGCAAGAATGATGGCTCTCAGGGTTTGAACATGAGTGTGTTTGGAGAAAAGCATTTCTAATTTATTCTAAGCAGACAGAAAAGAAAGTGGCATCTTTTCTTGCTGGTGAAGTAATTTGGGACTAAATGGACATACAACCATAATAAAACAGCTTTTAGAAGAGAGAAAACTCAGAGTTATGATTTTTACAGTAAAAAAACAGAGAAAATAAGAATTAAGATCTTGTTTTTACAAATTGTCTAACAAAGTTGAACTGCAACTGCATGATCCCCTCCCATAGGCTGCTTGTTGTGTCCTACAGTGTTTATGAATCTATTTGTGCTAATCTGCCAGATTGTTCCAAAGAGCTGCCCTTTTACAGCAAATGGAAAATAAACACATAGAATAAGGTACCTCAGTCCTTGCCAGGGTGTAGTGAAGAAATGTCTCCTTTCATTTTCCCTTTTTTCAATGAAATTGGCCCTTCAGAGGATGTGGGATCTCAGAGGGTTGATTCCTGTAGAAATCGGGAGAATTTCTTCTTGTCATCAGTCCCCCTGGTTAGATGTAGCTCTGAAGTAGAGATCTCTGGTCCCAAATGAGGAGATAACATTCCTTTTCCTTCTCTTCAGTCCCACTTTCTCATACCCCATCTCGGTGTGAATGGCAGAGTGGTTTCAGTTGCAGAACACACCTGACGAGATTTTGACTCTGGAGTGTTTCCCTTGCAGCTTCTTCACACTCCCAGGCAGCCCCGAGCAGCAAGAGCTGTAAACACATGGTTTGTAAGCCTATTACAAGCTTCCCCTATTATAATACAATTAGTCAGCACTGACTCATTGCTTTGAGAGAGGCAAATGGAGGAGATTCAGGGATTTGTTTATTTGGATGTACCAATTTGTTGCACAGTCTAACTTGTTTCATGAAAGGTTTTCCTGCTCTTCAGCTGGCTTCCCTTTTTGCTGAGAGACTGCAGCCTGCATTTGCAAAATCCTGCTTTCCACCAGCATTATCCAGCTTGCCTTTGCAAAGGAAATAATGTTAAATGGAGCTTTTTATTGAATACAAACCTTTTCCATATAACTCCAGAGAGTTAAATGCGGCACAGAATGTAAATTCTGAACTGTTCTCCATAGGATGTCCTTCTCACTTCCATCTTGAGGTAATTATGTCAAAATACATGCCACTGCTCCCATGGACTGGTGATCCAGCCTAGTACTTAGTGTCTGAATTAATGTTTGGAATTGTTGCTGCTTTCTTTGTAACAGAGACGAGAACCCAGCTGGTTTGGGTTATTGGTAATGGATTCCAGTGCTCTGAAATCATTCACTCAAATCCAGCTCCAGTCTGTAGTAACCCAAAGTAATTATTATTTGATTGCTTCCCGGTGATGTAAACTGAGCTGGTCATCCCAGCCTAGGTGGACAGATGTCCAAGTTAAACAGCACCAGCTTAACTACTGCCAGTGGCTCTTTGAAAGTCTGAAAAGGATATTGCTGAAGACACTTAGATAAATTGGGTTGGGAGTTTTTCTTGCTTGTTGTTTGAGTGGAGAAAGAAATCCAGAGTGGAAAGCCAGCAGAGCCTCTGAGGACTCTTACCTGAAAATGGATTCTCTGGGCTCATGGTTGAGGAGTGCAGAGTGGGAGGAAAAAGCTTATTGTCTGTTATTGTCCCTCTTCTGTCTTGTATCTTGTGCTGGGGCAGAGTGTCTCTAAGGCAGTGTGGTGATGTCACAGCAGTGTGTGCTTGTGGAGGGGCATGAAGAGGTTTTTGCTTTTTAACTGTGTGAGGGTTGGTGTGTATGCTTTCTTGGAAACTGTTTCTGTATTTACCCTGGAAGCATTTTAAAAGGGGAGATAAAAACCACCACACTTTTAAGTAATTCATAGTGGGTTTATTCCTTTTTTTTATTGCTTTTGATAAGACAAAGAACTACTAGTTGTGGGAATGTGGCAGCAAGAGATTTTGGCCATGCTGGGGCCAACAAAAGGCCTTTGGAAGGTCTAAAAACCCATTTGTGTTCTCCATGCAAAACATTATGCAGATGCACCATAAATGGTCACATAACTTTCACAGGTCGCTTCTGGAGTACTGTTCACCCTAAATTCCTTCAGAGATGAGAAGCTTTCCTGTCTCCTCGTGGCTGTCCCCCAGCTGAGCAGGGGTGGTGCTGCTGTGCCTGGCTGTGGTGCATTGCCCCGTGGTGTGGGCAGCGAGATGTGAATGTGTGACTGCACTGCCTGCAGATCTATTCATCACATGTGAATATTGCCATCACCTGACAAAAGCAATATGAAACAAATGCCTCTGTGGCACATCTTTCATCACATAGCTGGGAGATACAAAATCGCTTGACCTTTTTAGCAGTCTTTTGAGGCAGAGTCAGGAGATGTGCTTTGCTTGACGTGCAGGTTCTTTTCCTGCTGCTGGAAGAGAAATGCTGTTGTCGGCTGAACTTTTGGCTGTGACTGAAGGTCTTTCTCTACTGTCTTTTATCTCTGAGCCTTGGCTCTTGGCCATGCTGTTGCACTCCCTCTGACTTGTTGTCCTCTTTGGATGGTCAGAAACTGAGCCAAAGCCACTTCTCTGTTCCTTGTGCTGGAGCTGAGGTTGTGAAGTGGCTCAAGAGCTTCTGCAGGGCAGCTCTTCCTCAGGGGCTGCTGTGCCCATTCATGGGCACTCAGGTGAGTGCTCACCTACATCTCCTGACTTGGGACAGCCTGAAGTGTCCCCTCCCTCACAGCAGACCCTGCACCTGCCCTTCTCAGGGAGGTAGAGGCTCTGGAGAACCTCACAGCAGTTGGATACAGTCATTGGTGCGTCCTGTATTAGCTGGTAATACATGGTGAAAATAATGCTGAAGTGTTTGTGTTAGGGGAGGGGCAGACCTTCAGGGCATTTTCCTGTGAACTTTGGAGTATTAAAGGGTGTGAAGAAAGACTGTTTCAGAAGGTACCATTCACTAATGCAGCTCTCCCTCCCAAAACCAATTTTATGTTCCAAAGGAAACAAATTTCAAATGAATTGTCTTGGCTTGATTGGTTGACATGCTGTTGTGAATTAAGCTGGCATTACACTCCACTTGAAATTCCCAGTTGTACTAAAGCTAATTGGTGATGTTAGTACTAGAATTTGGGCTTGAAGTTTCTACATGCATTAATATAAACTTCCAATGACCATGTAGTCATTCAGAAAAATCGCAGCATATGAGTAAACGAGCCTGTGAGGGAGGAGTAAAATGAGTAAAATTCAAGTATTTTGTTCCCAGACCAGTGATCTCTGCTACTGAAATGGGATCTCAGTTCCTTGACCCTGAAAACAGCAGCAACAACAGGAGAAATAAATGCTGTAAACAGCTCTATAATGAAACCTCTCAGACAGCCTGTCAGCATGTGCTGATCTTTTGCCTTCACTTGCTGCTATGGCAAATTAGGTTGACCTTTCCTTGGTAGCATCTTAAAAAAAAAGGGAAAAAAAATGGTGCTAGGATTTAAAAAAGAGCCTAAGGGAATTAGGTGTACCCAGTGCTTATTGAAATTCAGCTGCAGTTGGGCATTTAACACTCATAGCTGCCTTTCAGAATCCCACCCTCTCTAAATTACACCCTGCCCTAGAGGTGGTGAGAGTATGGGGGCTGATGGCACAGGGCTGTAATTTAACCAAATTATGAGATATACTTGAGAAGTCAGAATTGATACTTTCCGCGAGTTAGATTAGAGAGGCACTGGCATGAGAATTAACAGCAAGAGCTGGTAAATAAAGTTTGAGAAATTGCTGATCTCTGCTTTATGCCTCTCTCCAGAAATGCCTGGGCCCAGGGCAGCGCTCGGCAGTGATTGAGAGCCCTGCCAGGGGCTCCTCCATCACAGCTCACATTTCTTATCTGCACTCACAGGTTCCCAAGGTCTCACTCCATCCTGCCTTAGATTTTCCAGCTGTCATGTATCTTTCCATAGCTTACCAGATGATTTCTGTCACCCTCCCCACCAGTCTGTGGTGGCTTTGCAGTGTTACCTGAGACAGGACTCCGATGAAAACACCCAGAGCAGCAGCAGGGGCTCGAGGCTGTTGAGTTGGATACCAACAACATTTATCCCCTGTGTTTTTACAGTGCACCCTGCCATGGCCTGTAAAGGAGGATGTTACTCTGCAGAGATGGAACATTTCTCCTGATGCAGCTGTAATTAGGACTGATGAGCATCCTTGGGGTCCCGCCTGGCTCTCATTTAAATCAGCAGGAGCAGAGCTGATCCCCTTCAAACAGAGCTGCATTTGTGCTGCAGCACAGTGATGGATTTGGTTGTTTTCCCTTTCCTTAACGACAAAGGAGGAGCGAGAAAGATAATGCTGTGGGGAGGGGAGGGGTGTTTGTCTTGGAACAATGATGAAGATAAAGATGGACAAGCAGGGCAATTTGTGAGTTTTATCCTCTATCCCACTTAATAGGCTGCAGTTATATAAAGAAATGGAGATCTCAGTTAATCTTTATACTGTGTCCTTCTTTAGGAACATAGTTACTTCAAATTAAATTAGCCTTTTGCCTCTTGCTGGAAATGATAGGGTTTCTTCGGCGTCCTTGTTTATTTTTCATTGATCTAGAGAAAAAGAATTTCTCTCCCTTCTCCCCCGGGATGTTAAAAATAAAGGCATCACCTTTCTGTTTTCAGCTGCCATGGCCTAAAAAAGTATAGAAATGAGGAATAAATTCACCATGGTTTCAAGAAATCCTCTTCAAAAAACCAATGGGGAACATGACAGAGTTAGAGAGACCTCTCCCTCAGAAGAAGAGTAATATATATTTTATTCTCTTATTAATATTTCATTGGCAAGAAGGTCAAAATCTACATTTAAATGGAAATATTTAAAAAGCAGAAGCATAATATTTGACTATCTGGAGCTTTTATGGGTTAGAGAAAACCAGAAGCTTGAACACATTGGTTCAAAATTCATGGGGTGGGCTGGGAATTCCTTGTGTAATTTATACAGCAAAGGAATCCTCCATTTGCCTTCATCGACACCTCTGATAAAGGGTTTATGTTCCTAATACAAAGCTCCCTTTTAATTTAAAAATCCTTTTAAGTATGTCCTGTCAGCTCGAGTCTTTAGATGAGGTAGTCTGTCAGTGCTCAGAATATTATCTGGGTAGATGGAGCAATCCATGGCTTGTGAGGTTGATGGGTTATTTCTCCCAGGGCTGGACAGATATAGTGGTTCTGTATGTGGTGTCAGCAGGACCTGGGGTTTGAGGAGCCTGCCCTCAGAGTGTGAGGGACTGGGGGTCACAGCACAGCCCCTGGTCCCAGCTGGGGATGGGGGATCCTGCCCTCAAAGTGTGAGGGACTGGGGGTCACAGCACAGCCCCGGGTCCCAGCTGGGGTTGTGCTCTCCTCACAGCACCCACTGCAGATCCCATTTGGGTGCATGGGAAAATCTGGGTGACTCTGAGAGTGAAATCTGTCTGTGCAGGGAGGATCCTGTAGATCACTTCAGTCAGGATGTGAAGTGGCTCAAACAGCTCCTGCCTTATGCTCAGGCTGATCACAAACACATTCATTTTCCAGTCCCAGTAGTTTTGGATCTTAACAATGAGGGTTGAGATTCCCAGGCTGTGGAAGTTGTGCCACTAACCTTAGATATGCTAACTCAAAACAGAGAAAAGGAAATTGAAAGCCCACACAGTAGGCTGTGTTTTCCTAATAATTGGAAGAGATCAAATTTATCTTCTGCCCAGCAGAGAACTGCTCATGCCCACACCCTGCATTATCTGAGGAGAGTCCAACTGCTTTGCTGGTGACAAGGACAGTGGGATCGAGGGCACCTTCAGCAGATTCGCTGCTGACACTGAGCTGTGTGCTGCAGTCACACACAGGAGGGAAGGGATGGATGCAGAGGGACCTGGGCAGGCTGGGGTGGGACTGTGTGAGCTTCATGGAGTTCAGCAAAGCCAAGTGCAGGGTCCTGTGCTTGGGTTGGGACAATCCACAGCTGGGCAGAGAGCTGGTGCAGGGCAGCCCTGGGAGAAGGGCTTGGGGTGATGGGTGATGGAAAACCCCACCGTGAGCCCTCAGTGAGTGATCCCAGCCCAGAAACCAACGAGTCCTGGGCTGCATCCAAAGGAGAGTGGCCAGCAGGTCCAGGGAGCCGTCGATTCTCCCCCTACTTGCTCTTGTCAGTCCCAGCTGGAGTCCTGTGCACAGTTCAGTGTCCCCAGAACAGGAAACACATGGAACTGTTGGAACAAGTCCAGAGGGGGCCATGGGAGGACTGGAGCACCTCCCTATGGAGACAGGCTGGGAGAGCTGGGGCTGCTCAGCCTGGAGAAGAGAAGGTTGTGTGGAAACCTCTCAGCACCTCCAGGGCCTGAATGGGCTACAGGGAAACCAGAGAGGGACTCTGCATCAGGAACTGGAGTGACAGGACAAGGGGAATGGGTACCCATGGAAAGAGGGGAAATTTAGGTCAGGTATTAGGAAGAAATTCTTTCCTGTGAGGTGGTGAGACTGGCACAGGGTTCCCAGGGAGGCTGTGGATGTCCCAGCCCTGGCAGGATTCAAAGCTGGGTTGGGTAAGGCTTTGAGCAGCCTGCTCTAGTGGGAGGTGTCCCTGCCGTGGCATGGGGGGTTGGGATTAGAGGACCTTTAAGGTCCATTCCAACCCCTTACCATTCTGTGATCCCATGAGAGAGCTGGGATGGCATCACTGTGCCCATGGCAACCCTGCAGGCCCTGGAGCTGCTGCTGCTCTGTAATGGGCACATCATTCCCTGCCTGTCATGGGCAAAGAGCTGAGGAATCTCTGGCTGTGGGGAAACCTCAGGCAGCCCAGCAGAGACAGCTCTGAAAAGCTGGCCCAGCTCAGTCCCAGGCAGGATATTGATCCCTGGCTGTGTTTGACACAGCCTGTCTGTAAATGCGCTGCCTGTGGCTCCAGGAGCAGCTCTGGGAGCATTGTGCTCTGCAGAGGAGTGATAACATTGATTCCTTACTGGGCTACAGTATTTGATCGAGTCTCACAGCTGGGCAGAGGCTTGGTTTGGGTTTTTCTTGTGTTTTGGTTTGTTTTTGTGTGTTTTTTTTTTTGTTTGTTTGTTTTGTTTTTTGTTTTTTTTTTTTTTTAAATCAGCATTCTATTGACTAGCAGCAGCCCACTGAGTATTTGTGCAGGTTTGGGAAGAGTTGCTTGCTTTGCCACCAGCAATTTCCTGCACACCTGAGCCTCCCAGGAACACAGGTAATTGTTGGAAATGATACAGGGGAGCTCAGTGCTAGAGAGAGAGCAACAGAGAGATGCTCTGCTGCTGCTTGACAGACTTGTAACCAGATTCCAGTTTGTGCTGCATTGCCCCTTCGTGTAACCCTATTAAGAAGCTGTAAATAGTAATATAAATGATGTTACAGTCATTTGTTTTGATGTATCTGAGCCTTTAATAAATCAGCTGTAGCTTGCCTAATAGGAATATGAGAGGATGGTGTTTGTTGCCAGCAGCTGCTAGTAAATTACAATGCAGTCATCTGTTTTACAAGGAAATTAAATGTTTGTTCTCTTGCTCCCTCTCCCTCTCGCATATTTTAGAGCATCAGAATTGTTCAAGAGCCCCTGTGTTTTGCTAGGCATCCTTTCTGATCCTGCTGCATGTGGCTGGAGTGGCAGGGAATGCATCTGCAAGGAGATTTGAGTCACTGCAGTGTCAGTCCCACATTCCAGCAATGCTCTGGGTGCATCCTCCCAAACAACAGTGGCTCTGTTTGGTTTTATTTGGGTGACAATCTCTTTTGTGGGTTGTCAGCAGCTTTTGATCCTTGGATCTGCTGCACAGACCTGCAGAGCTGAGCTGAGCAGTGATTTGGGGGTGGGCACTTGCCCTGGGCTGGGTCTGTGTTTGCACCAGTGCCAGCCTGGCTGAGGTTTGTTCAGGGTTAGGACTGTCTGGAAGGGACTCAGGGCTGACAGATCTGGGTTTTGGATGTGTCCAGCCAAGTTAATTACTCCTTTTGATTCCCTTTAGAGGTAGTGAGAGGATCCAATGCTTGGAGCTGCAGCAGGTTGGGATAAAGTTTAAAGAGATGGTGGTTTTCCCAACATCTCTTTGGAGGAGTCAAAGGAAAGATCAGACCCCAGAGAAAGCTCTTGCCATGGCTTTGAGGCTTTTCCTAAGCTGTTGTCCTCCAGAAGGCTCTTGTAGAATCACAGGCACCCTCTGTGCTCCATCCTCTGCTCCATTCTCCTGTGAAGGAGTTCTGAGGAAAGTTTCATGTTTCAGGATGAAAAATTAATCTCATCTTTCAGTGCTCTACTTATCTCTAGATAAACAAGTAAATGAGGTCTGGGGCTTGAAACTTATCTGAGTTACTCAAAGAAGTGCCCAGAATTCTATTAAAAACTTCTGGTTTCTGTGTTTGGTGAAAGGAAGGTTTGGCTGTGCTCCTTCTCTCATAAAATGTTTCCATACTGTAACATGGTGATTGTTTTTCTGTCTCTCACTGCAGCTGTACAACAATTCCAGTCTCCAGACCCCAAATGACATGAGCTTTGCCAAATATTGCAATTAAAATGCAACATAGAAGCTGTGTTCTCTCTGTTTTCTGAGTTCTTTTCCCAGCTCTCAGCTGCACCCACGTTCCCTGGCGTGACAACACATGGTGCTGAGCAGGAAGCAGCTCCATCCTTCTGGAGGTGTTGGTGTTAACAAAAACTATCCTGTGGCAAAGGGAATCTCACCAAGGCTTTCAAGCAGTGTTCCCAGTGTGGGCAGGCAGCTGGAGGAAATGCTGCCATGCACAGCTTTGCTTGAACAGGAGCAGCTGGTTCAGCCTCTCTCTGTTTGAAGGCTGGGCAGGAGTTGTGCTGGGCACCTTCCTGCAGGTGAACACCAACTCTGCTCTCACAGTCTGTGCCCTAGGAAGTGTGTGCAGTCCAAGGGTAACATCACAAATCCATGCAGTTTTATTCTACTTTAAAGGAGAAATAACTGCACTGGATGATAAAGATACTGTTCCTTGCAGGCTGATTGTTAATATTCCATTTATTATGTCTTGTGGTCTGTCACAGAAGAACCTCATTGGTTTCTGAAGGTGATTTCATGCAAGGCTGCACTTTTGAGGTCTGATTTGGAAAATAAACTGTGTTATATTAGTATGAGTAGGGCTTTTGTCAACTCCTAAACACAGGTTGTGTGGAAGGGGATATTGCCTGACAATGTTTGCCCTGAATGTTTGATTTAGTGACCACTTAAATCCATGCTGTGGTTTATTATTGTTATTGTTAAATTTCTATTTAAAGAGTAAATTTATTGCTGTCAGTCAGAAATTGGTCAAGAAGCAGTAACACATTCAGGCATGTGTTTGTGTCATGTTGAACAGTGACTTTTAAGAATACATATGTGCTTGTTGTTGATACCTCCTAAAGTCACAAATCCAGATATGAAAAATGATATATTAATAAACAGCAGTTGAATTTGAAAGGGGCAGATATTTCTGTCTCGGTTTCCCTGCTGAAGTTGATGGCTGAAGTCCTGCACAGGGCAGGGGTAGAACAGCCCTCATAGCAGAGGTTTGTTTTCTTTGCACTGCTCAGCTTGGCTCTGCATCATTAACCTCAAACTGCTTTGCTGGCATGGGGCTGGGGCTCATTCCTCACTGAGACTTGTCACTGCATGTCCTGAGAGCTGATTCCATTCCCAGCTTTTACTCCACCACTGTGTAAAGAGAATATTGTTACACTGAAGTCTCTTGGAAGCAGGTAATGGTTTGTTCCAAGTCCAAAATCAAGAGAGATTTTTACAGAGGTCTTTAGTCCAATAGCAGTCTCAGTTAAATGTTATTGATAATGTGAGGCCATTGCATTTCCTCCTGTAAAACACATTCTCTCAGCAAGGTATCCCACAGTGGGTCCCTCTCCCTGCTCAGGCTCCCACGGGGTTTGGCTGACTTGCTGATGCTCTCCAGACACACTTTATGGGCTCTGCCACAAATTGATAAGGGTGAATTAAAATGTCTGTATTTCATACTTCCACAGACTGGTGTTTTCTATTAAAAACCAAAGGAGTGTGGGCTGTGGTTTCAGAGGAGGGAAGCCTGAGGTTCAGTTTCTGGATGAGAAGGGTTCCCTGGGACAGTGACACGCAAAGGGCCGTGTGCTGCGTGTCTGGCAGGGCCTGCTCCACTGCACAGGGCTCTGTGTGGAAGGAGTGTTCCTGCTTGGAGCTTTTGCTGCCAGCAGGATCTGCAGTGCAGCTCCTGTCCATGTGTGCTGTGTGTGACGGGGATGGAGTGTCTGGGTTGCTGTGCTGCCCTTGTGCTCACCCTGCCCTGCCCACTGCAGTGGCCACCAGCTGCTGTCCCTCTGCACAGGGTGAGGCAGCCCAGCCTCTGTGCCACACCCTGGCACGGTGAAGCTGCTCCTCTCCTCCTAAGGATGGGGGGAGCTGGCTGCCTTTCCCTGCTGTGGGCTGGAAAAGGAGGGAGACACTGCCTGTGCCTCAGGGGCTGCCTGTGTGCTGGGCTGGAGGCACCCAAATGCACCCTGAGAAAAGCTCAAGGCTGCTGAGGGGTCTGGAGCACAAGTCCTGTGAGGGAGCTGGGGTTGTTTATCCTGGAGAGGAGGAGGCTCAGGGCAGACCTCATCACTCTCTGCAAGGCCCTGACAGGAGGGTGCAGCCAGGGGGGTCAGGCTCTGCTCCCAGGGAACAGCGACAGGATGAGAGACCCAGCCTTCAGCTGCACCAGGGGAAGTTTAGGCTGGACATTAGGAAAAAAATCTTCACAGAAAGGGTGATTGGGCATTGGAATGGGCTGCCCAGGGAGGTGGTGGAGTCTCTGTCCTTGCAGGTGTTATAAAAGGACTGGATGTGGCACTCAGTGCCATGGTCTGGTTAATAAGGTGGTGTTGGGTCATAGGTTGGACTTGATGATCTCAAAGGTCCTTTCCAACCTCACTAATCCTGTGATTCTGTGAATGAAGGTGGGTGGGGCAGCAGGGTCCCATGGCAAGGACCTGCTTGCTCTGTCCTACAGTCTGAGTGTCTTTTTTGCAGACAGACTTATCTTGGTGCTCTGGAAGGAGGGATCATAAGCAGGGTGCAAAGAGATTAAAGGAAACAAAACCAAGGTGCCAATAACACCAAAGGTGTGAATTTGATCCCTCTGTGAACAATTGACTTAAGAATTGGACTTGATCCTTGTGGGTCCCTTCCAAACCAGAATATTCTGTGACTCTGTGAAAGTGTGAAGCTATGAGTGTCTGTATTGTTAATAATGAAGACAATCTATAAGAAGGCATGAAACCTCTCAACAGAAATGCAAAAGATCTTATCCATGACTTCTGGATATTTGTAAGGGATCTCCAAGCATCTGGGCAAGGGGCACCGTGGGAGGTACAAGCAGCTGTCTGGGGGTGCCCTGTGCCCTCTCCAGGGCTCTGCAGTCACCTGGTGAGTGCTCAGGAGAGGGAGCTTGGCACAATGCAGGGCTGTGCTTTTGTGACTGCTCTCTGCTGTGTCTGTGCCATTCTCAGGTTTCTCAGTGTAACTTTGCCCCCCAGTGCAGGTTTGTGCTCCATCCCCTGCTCCTCCAGCCTGGGCTCTGAGGCCCAGAGGTTGTCACTGGAGCCCATGGGAGTTGTGAAATAGCAAAGCACAAAACCTCTCTGAGGGGGTGTATCTTTGGGCTTTGGTAGCTCTGGTGCAGTCTCTGAATTCTGGGACATTTTCCTCAGTGTGTGGTGCTGGCAGCAGTGCAGGGTGGTCAGGAAATGCCATGGAAAATGCTTGGATAAGGAGCACGTGTTCCTGGGAGTGCTGGTGCTCTCTGCCAGCCCTGGAACAGCCTCTGTCAGCTGGAGATTATCTGCAAATAGTATCTCTAGATGATCTGAGCAAAAACTCAACCTCTGTGCTGGAAAGAGTAACATCTCCATAAATAGGGATGCTCTCTGGCAACTGCAGTGAACTGAGATAGCTGACTGATGATCAGTGCTGCACAGATTAATGATGTCAGGTAAATGGGATGAGAATTACATTCGAGGAGTAGCTCAGGTTGCAGCACTTTCAATTTACATTAGTTTCAGGTCAAAGTAACTTTTCTCTGTGCTGGTGCCGAGGGGCAGAGAATCAGAAAGCAGTCTCTGGCACCCCAGTTCTTCATGCATCCTGTGTTGCAGACAGATTGCTCAAAATAGTTTTTCCATGAGCTTGAATAAATCAGACTTAATGTATGAAGACTTGAAATGCATTTTCTAGGCAGTAGGAATATATATTTTGTAACAGATGCCATACAAATGCCTTGTGTCCTGTAAAAATATATAGACATTTTGAATGTGATGGGAAGTTGCAATTTATAAGAACATCAAGATTCTTCAAGCCAAAAAGCTACAGACAGTTGTAAGAAAGATTGTCTTGTCTGTCAGTGCAAATGCTATTATACAACTGAATCATAACTGGCTGCACTTGACTAGCTGCATCTGAACTTCTGTCAGCTGTTACAGACAACTCCATTCTCTTTGCAGGGTTTTTTTTCCTTCCCTCAGGAACTCAGCTGAACTTGTTCTCGTGCAGAGATCTCTGCTATGGCTGGAGCATTTAGTTTAGATATTTAAGGTGTTTGCTGCATTAAGACTTAGCCCCATATCCAGAGCCAGCTAACACATCAGTGGAGCTGGCAGGGCACTGAAATACCAGTTGGATTTTAAACAGCACACCAGCCAATTGACTCCTTAAGGTTCTTCCTTGAAATCTTACTTTTTATTGCAAATTAGCCCATCAAAACCATCCAGAAGTAGCTGCCCTGCAGTGTATCTGTGCATTTAAATACAGGATACCCATCTGAACTTCAGTCATTACACTGGAGTAGTTTGGCTGAGCAATTTAAATATCATAAATCTTTGTCACTGTAAAAATGCCATCTTCCTGTCATCCAAAAATCTGCCCTTTTCCCCCCTGTTCTTTAAAGCAGTGGTTACTTAAAGTCTGCTCTTGGAGTGCCAGGGTTAGAGGGCTCGGCTGTATGACAAGCTGGTGGTTAAATGCCAGGGATAACATGCTTTCAGAAATATTTTTGGAAATTTACTGCATTTATAGTGTGGTTTAAATTAGAAAAAGGTAGTTGTCAGCTAAAAGCAGAGCCTGCTTTGTGAAAGGAATAAATTATGATGAAGTGTCAAAATATTAAAAAAAAACACAGACAAAAGTTCCTGTAAATTGCATTAAAAAGTTCATTGACAAATATTTGATATGTGTTTTGTGCTGTGTCAACATTAGTTGAGACTCCTGATGTGTTTACCTTTGGTAATACTGGGGGTTTTTTTCCCCCTTAAGTAGGTTATTTATTTTTAATGAAACACTGTAAAATCCATTTTTAACTCCCAGGAAATGCTGCGAGCCTCTGAGCGCAAGTGTTGTGAGTGTAAGAGCAGAGCAGAAGTGCTCTGAGCTGTGAGCTCCAGCAGCTCCCAGGGACCAAACTCTGCCAGGGATCCCCACCCTGGGAATGGGTTCACCCAGGGCTGGGCTCCTGTGGGTGCTCAGCAGCTCATCCTGGAGCTGTGGTGGCTCAAAACCTTCAGCAGGAGCTCCAGGGCTGGGGTGAGCCCTGGGTGCAGGAGCCCAGGCTGGCACTGACTGCACAGCACCTGGAGCTCAGCACTGTGGGGAGTTCAAGTGTCTGGGTTTGAACAGCCAGGAGTCTGCTGAGGAAGGCAGAAGCCTCCCTTGAAATGGAAAATGTAAACCCCCTCCTCTGAATTGTTGTCATTTTGAAATTAAGGGGCTCTCAGGCAAAGATATGGGAATAGGAATGACAATTCTTTACTAGGAAAAATAAAAATACAAATGCAGTCATACAAAACAAACCACAGCCAGAGTGAGAGCAGTCCCTGCCCCCTGTGTGTCAGGGCGGTGTCCCAGCCCCATCCATGGGGGCTCAGCCCTCCTGCAGTGCCAGCTGTGGCTCTGCTGCAGCAGGGATCCTGCACAAGGGGGGAGTTTTCCTCTGCAGCTCCAGGGCTGCTGCAGATGGGCCTGGGCTCCCTCTGGCCATGCAGGGCAGCAGAAAGCTGCTCCTCTGGCAATGCAGGGGGCAAAGGCTGCTGTGCTGGGCCAGGCTCAGATTGGATCCAGGTAGGAATGCTTGGCTCCTCCCCTGGGCGGAGCATCTCCCCATGGGATGCTGGGATTGGATCAGCCCTGCAGGGACACTCAGTGGCCATGGACAGCAGAGATCTCCTGGAGGGAGGGTTGGCTGTGGGAGAGATAAAGAAAAAACTGCCCATGGACAGCAGAGAACTGCCCCAGCTCTGACAGGTGGGGATAAAGCACACCCCCAGCTACACCCTGCAATCTGAGACATAAAGGAAGGTTAGAAATGGTTATGGAGCAGAAAACAGGAGGGTTGAGAGTGGGTCAACACTTAAATTCAGTTCATGGCTCTTTCCCAGTAACCATACTGAACATGAGGACAAGGTTCTTCCCCCAGAGGGTGCCGGCACTGCCCAGGGAATGGGCACAGCCCTGAGGCCGCCAGAGCTCCAGGAGCTCCAGGGATGCCCAGGCTGGGATTGTTGGGGTGTCTGTGCAGGGCCAGGAGTGGGACAGGATGAGCCTTGGGGGTCCCTTCCAGTCAGGATATTTCATGATTCTGTGATGTGTGTGACACTGGACACGCCACTTGTTCTCTGTCTGCCTGCACTTGTCTCTTGGGAAATAGGCTTCAGCCTTTCTTTTACAGTTTTTTTGTTCATTTATTTTTTCTCTCCACTTTTCTGGTGGTAAGCTCAGAAGGCTCCAGGTTATGACGTTGTCACTGTACCACAGAATTAAATGGCATTTTTGTCCCTGGACTTTTAAATCACCTGCAATTAGGGCACTCACATGCCTGTTTTAGCAATATAGAATAGGGCTAATTCACATGCTGCTTTAATAGAAATCATTTTTTAAAAGGCCCAAAACCATGGCATTCATATTTAGCCCCTAGCATACACTAATTTGATCTGTCAAGCAGTGTTTGGAATTAGTGGAGCACAGAAATGCTGTTCATTGTCACAAGGCTTGTTTTAGCTTGGTCCTTAATTTTAAAAACTCTTTAATTTTCCATGTTGTGATGAAAAGACACGTTTTAATTCTGTGGTCATTATGCATCTAACAGCAAAATATTTTACTCAGTGTCCATAGGTAAGAATTGCTAAGTGATAAATATTTTACTTTCATTAGGAAGACATTCATCAGAGTAGATTTTAATGCTCTCATTTTCTTTCCCTGTAAAAGAGTTTATTATGCAGGTACAGACAAGTCTTTTGATAACAACAGTGGGAATGGTTCTGGTTTTACTCAAATTTTATTAGACTCTTTTTCAGGAATAATTCAGCAATAATCCCTCAGTAGCAAATAGTTTTGTAAGGGGCTGTGGTCTCCTGTGGGCTTATTATAGAGAGGGAGGTATTTCTTTCCCTGGCATTACCACATAGTTTAGTGCTGTTTCACTCCAGAACACTGGAGAGTTTGTTTCTGATTTAAAGGTATTGGTGCATTTAAATTTAGTGAATTGAATGGGTTTGCAAAGGTACTGGCTTGGATTTGAGGGGGTGCTTGGCTGCTGCCACTGTTTAGTCTCTGTGCATGGGGTTGCCCATTCCCAGTGCTCAGAGGTGATAAATGCAAATATCAACATGCGATATTTTCCATTCCCTCTGCCAAGCTGTAAACAAAGCTCTCGCTTGGAAATGATCCCTTTTCAATAATAAAATATTTAAGAGCTACACAGTGCTTTTCATTTTCCAGGTGAAATCAAGCTGAATCCTGCCTGTTAGCACAGTCCTGCTATGGGACACACAGACCTTGTCCCAGAAGCTGTTTTCCTTCAGAGACATTCCCCCATGACAAGCAGACCTCCTGTTCCTCAAGCCAGACACAGGACTGGCATGAAGAGGGAATTATCTTGTGCTGTTGTTAATGTTTTTTTGGTTTTTTTCTGACATGCCAAAATATTGCCATTTTGTATTAGAACAAAAGAAAGCATACTCCCAGCAAAATACTGAAATGAAATTTTTGAAGTCTTTCCCCACCCCAGAGTAGCTATTGCAGAAGCACAAAGACAGTACAGAAGCCCTCCACTCCCAGTTAAAACCAGATTTTAACTCTGGGCACCAGTGACTTGACTGAGAGCTGGAAAACACAGCCTTGGTTGAGCTTTTGGCCTGGCTTGAACCTCATTCTCTAAAATCTTGGGTCTGTGTTTGTCAGTCCTGACAGCCTGTGTTTGTTGGGTGAGGGCTGGTTCTGGGAGGCATTTGTCTTTCTCTGGACACTTCTGTACTTAAATTCTCTGAGTGTTTCCATGTGGGAAGTGGTTACCTCCACACTTATTGGCTACTCACTGATTCCACATGGGGAACAGAGATTATTTTGTACTCACCTAGAGGAGATTTAAAAGAGGAAAAAAGTAAAGTATTTGTCTCTGAGACAGGCAGCCCGAGGTGGAAGTGTCTGATGCAAAAATTGTGCTGAGAAGCAGGAAACTGTCCCTGGTTGTCAGAGCCAGTCCTGCACATTCCTGCAGCTTGGTTTGGGCTTGCCCCATTCAGAGGGACACCCAGCAGGGGGAGATTTTGGTGAAGAACCCAGGTTTTCCTGGGAAGTCCTGGCTAGCTGCATCAGGTCTGTACTAACCCACATTTAGGAAGCCTTTCTGCTGTGCCTGTTGATGAGTGCTATTGGCTGTTTCTGTCTCAGACATGGGGTAGCACAGAATACTTTTATTATCAAGGCATTATTTGGGCTCATCTAAACAGACTAAATAGTAGGAATTAAAAAATATAACCTTTTGAATTTGAAACTGTATTTCTTCTTTGATCATCTTTTCTCTGGGAGTAACAAAGCTTATTGCATAACAGTTTGGTTCTGTTTCCAAAGTGGTTTTAGTTATGTCACATATAGAACTTTCATTCTGGAGTTGGGAATAGTAATTCAGGAGTAAGTGCCTCTCCCCTTCAGTTATTTACTCTGTTTTAAGGCCCAATCTGCAGGACCACATCTGCATGCCTATTTAAAACATCATTTCCTCTGCACAGAAGCACTACTATGGCTAAAATTTAATTCTGATATTTAACTGAATGAAATTACTTGCAGATGACTGTTTGAAAGAGAAACAAACCACATCCTTGTGTGCTGCTGCACTTTGGAGGATTTGTGAAATATTATACGAACGCAAGGAATGTGCCCTCCCCTGACTGAATTCTTGGATATTACTCATTCAAATACCAGTGCATTTTGCTTCAAAAATCATGGCTTGTTATTGTTGTCTGACAAATAGCAGCCAGCAGAAATTGCAGGGAGCAGATTCAGCCAGCAGCAGGACTGTCTTTTGTTCCTGCTGAACCTACCACAGCGTCTCCTCTGACACTGTTTCAGGGACAGATAAACATTGCCATGGAGTGCTTCAGAAATAATTGCAGTAAAGATTCAGATTTCTTTTTAAATGTATTATGCATTAGGTGACTTAAAAAATCTAAAAAGTTGGACATAAATTAAAAAGTTGGACTCAAGTAGGAGCGTCAGAATAAGCTGTGCTGGTGCAGCCTGGCCCACACATAAATCACATTATACCAGCATGAATGAGAACAGTTTCCTTTCAGATGGGTGCAGAAGGGGAGTTGGCATGAAGGGGAGCTGTTCCAAGTCACTTGGCAAGCCTTTCCTGACAAGAGTGCTTTAATTCACAAAGCAGCCTTGTTTTTACATCTTCATTGGTGGCTGGCAGTGCTTTGGGTTTGCCTGCCCGTAGCTCAGGTGATGTGAGCTGCCTGTGCCCACAGCTGCCCTGCTGTGCAGCTCTGTGCTCAGAGCTGTTCTGCCAACATTACCAACCTTAAAAAGCAGCAGCAGCTCCATGAGCTGCTCTGTGGATAATTTGTGTTCCTGTGCTTGCTGTTGCTGCTGGCAGTGGGAGGGGTGCAGAGATGTCAGAAGGGATGAGGAGTGGGCTGCTGCAGGGTGCTGTGAGCCTCACACAGGGCTGGCAGGGGAAGATGTCTCTCTCTGGAGCTGAGCTGGTGTTGCAGGGCCAGCAGGACATGCCAGGGGTGCTGCTCTGTGTGCCTGCAGCCAGGAAGGTGCAGGGGATGTGCACCAGCAGCTGCCTCATTCCAGGAGGTGCAGTTTTCCTTCTCGACACCTCCGTGACACAATGTGGTAGATTTGCTGCAGAGCAAGGGAAGAAATGCAGAACAGATGGGTCATATGGTTAGCCCAGTGCTCTGGTTTAGCCCTCGTGTAGCTGAACTCCTTCCCCTTTTCAGCCAACTGTAAGGAAGCTGTGCCATTTTCAGCTCCAGGGGTATCTTTAGTACTAGAGGGTCCTTAAGTGAGAGACCTCTCAAGGGAAGGGGTTTTTTTTTCTGGTGATATTTATTATGTAGGAGCTCTGTATTTTGACCACAGAATCATGGAATATGCTGAGTTGAAAGGGACTCATCAGGATCACTGAGTTCTGACTCCTGGCCCTGCACAGACACCCCAACAATCCCAGCCTGGGCATCCCTGGAGCTCCTGGAGCTCTGGCGGCCTCGGGGCTGTGCCCATTCCCTGGGCAGTGCCAGCACCCTCTGGGGGAAGAACCTTTCCTGAAATCCAGCCTGAGCCTACCCTGGCCCAGCCCCAGCTGTTCCCTGGGTGCTGTCACTGTCCCACAGAGCAGAGATCAGGGTCTGCCCCTCCTCTGCCCCTCGTGAGGACGATGGAGCCCTGATGAGTCTCCCCTCAGTGTCCTGCAGCTGAGCATTGCAGTGCCCTCAGCTGCTCTCACAGCTTCCCTTCCAGACCCTTCCCCATCCTCGTGGCCTCCTGTGGGTGCTCCCTGATGGTTCAATGTCCTTTTCACACTGTGGTGCCCAACCTGCCCCAGCTGTGCAGGTGAGGCTGCCCCAGCCCAGAGCAGAGCAGGACAATCCCCTCATGGCCTGGCTGGCCCTGCTGGGGCTGGAGCCCCAGGGCACTGCTGGCTCTGACCCCTCTGGCCATCAAATCAGCCTGGGAGCAAACTCAGTCATACTTTCCATGTGGAAGGATGGTTTGGGCTGAGCCCCTGTGACTGCTCTTTGGGTAGGGGTTGATGTTGTGGTGCTAACCTGCCTTATGGTCTTTATTATCATGTTTGCAAGCTTTGTGCAAGCTAGGCTTTAAAGCTGATCTCTTCTTTGCCTTTAATATTTTTGTATAGTTTCTCGCTTCTTTTTCCTTCTGTTTATAGTTTGTGACTTTTTTTTTACACAACATGTCTGAGTTTTCTGAGCCATTTCAGTGGTTCTTGTTCCAGCCTCCCTCCCCCACTTGATTCTGTTGCGCTCTTGCTCTTTTGTTTTTCTCTATTCCCTTGGTGGATTTCTCTTCTCTACTGCTTACTTTGTTTCCTTGTCATCTTTTGTTCCTCATTCTGCTTTTTCTTCCTCAGGGTGTTCCTCACATCCAGGTTCTATCCCCAG
This sequence comes from Zonotrichia leucophrys gambelii, assembly GCF_028769735.1. NCBI lineage: Eukaryota > Metazoa > Chordata > Aves > Passeriformes > Passerellidae > Zonotrichia > Zonotrichia leucophrys. Next base: position 2,169,398 of record NC_088188.1, on the reverse strand, counting down.
TTCCCTTCTCTCCCCTCAATTTTTAGTCTCCACTGCTACTCTCTAGACATATAAAGTGGAAGTATCTGGTATCTGTCCTTTTTTACTCTCTGACTCAATTTTCCTTCTGTTTTCTTGTGTCCCTGTTAAAGAGAAGAAATAGTGCAAGGTTTTCATAGTGCAAGATCCATTCAATTTGTTCTGATGTTATGGCCATTTACCAGTGAGGTTGGCAGGGAGCTGCCAGAGATGTGGGGAGGGAGGGCAGACTGGCTATTGAGGTTTCTCCTTCCCCCTTCCAAAGGCAGATTTTTCACCCTGGGTGTGCTGTGAGTGACCAGACCAAACTCCTGCTTGTGAGGGAAGAAGGTGTTGGTGTTCCTGCAGTGAGCCAGGACAGTGCCCAGCTGGGGCTGTCCTTCCTGGGCTTCCCTGTTTCTTGGTTCTTGCTTTGCCAGTCTGTTTCCCTTCAAATACCAGCAGTAACAGAGCTCATGGAACAGCACAGAGCTCTCACCAAGTTTGGGGCTTGTTTCCAGCCTGACTCACTGAGCTGCTGGTGACTCCACTAATTCTGACCTCAAGGGCAGATGTTTCAGAGGGCGCTCCAAGGGAAGCTGCCATAGATTTAAAAAACACTTATGTATATGAATTAACACTTATCTATAGATGACTTCATTAATTAAGCAAAACAGTCTTTAATACTTTGCTCTAATAATTAATAATGGTAAATCTGCCATTGATAATCTACTAGTGTAGCTAGGCAAGGAAAAATTCAATTGTTCAACACCAACCTGTGAGCTTTTTATCTGTTTGCAGGCTTTTTTTTTTTCCTTTTTCAATAATCCTTTATCAGCCTGCACGAAGGTGGAGCACAGGAGCACGAAGGCCTTTCTCAAGATGCTTACTTAACCTTTAGAAACCCAGTGACATTTACAGGAGGTGCCTCTCCCCACCCTGCACGGCGCTGCTGCTGAGCGGTGCCTCCGTGCAGAGCAGCTGCTCGTGGTGCCTCAGGTTCAGCTTTTGTGTTTTTCACTTTCTGTGCTGCTTCAGTGTGTGGAGAGTTGGGCTGTTGTGGTTCCTTATCCAAAAAGTGGTTTTTCCAGTTTAAGGGGCAAGTTTGTGCTTCTGGTGCTGAGCTTATCAGCTGATGGTTGAAATGGGGGTCCCTAAACACCACCAAGTCACCAGGAGTGTGTGTATGTCACTAATACTCAAATCACTTGTAGCCTGTGATCTCTGAAATCAGACACAGCACTTGAAGCTGGATGGTGCCTTCTAATGATGCACCAGAGAGAGCAAGGTAAATACACTTTCTATAGTACACAGTAAATTAATCAGTGTTAAAAACCCTCATTGTTAGTAGTTTACACACAGGTCCATATTGTGAAATGATTACTCTGACAAGGTCCCTTTTTGGATCCTGCACTAGGCAATGTTGTGACTCTGGTCTCTTTTCCAGTGATTTGTATGAAAATACATATTTCATTTCAAAACCTTTTTCAGGTTTTGCCTGGCAGGAATAATGGTATGAATGAGTATAAACTTATGGCTTATGTATTTTTACATATATATATATATATATATATATATATATATATGGATATATGTATGTATGTGTGTGTATAAAATATATAATATATATAATACATAATTTATATAATATATAAAAATATATATCTATTTCTTCTTTAAATAATGCATTTTCAATGCTGGCTCTCATGCACAGCCCCTCTAAGGACTAAACAGACCAGCATGACTCAGTGAGGAAAGAGAAAGGAAAGACCCAGTTGTAAATAAGGTTTTATATGTAGCTCTTCTGAAATTACAGCCAAGGCTTAAATGCTTGATAGTTCTCATAGTTATCAGATGGCATACAAAAATGTAGTGCTTTGTTTTGGAGGGACTCTGTAAAACTCTCTTTTATACATCTCTAGTTACCATATACTTAAAATTTAATAATAAGTGCTGGTATTTTAAAGTCCTGCACATTTAATGGGGTTGAATGCAGGAAAGAAAGGAAATCTAGTAAGTCTGTCTGTGAGGAATAGCAAACTGAATTTGGGAGCTGAAAATCTGCTCATACATTGAGTTAGAAAGTGAGTCCTTACATGATGTTCATAGCAAGGCAGTGATATATTTTGCCATATCTGCAAATAGTTTGTCAAGTAAGAACTGGCAGATGCCAGAGCTTAAAAAATGCCATTTTCCCCCTGTAGAATTGGCTAAAAGCATAGTAGGAAGTGTGTTAACTGGGTACTCCATTTCATCAGGTCTGTAATCCCACAGATCCCTTTAGCATCCCACAAAAGGAGTGATAAAGTTTTGTGCCACCACATGGGGCAAATCCTTTTCTGCTGGGATGACACTTCAGCCTGTGGTGAAGGGAGAGTGTTGGGCACAGCAGTTTCATGGCTGGTGAAATCTAAAAGCAGAGGCTGCACAGAGCAAGGATGTGTGAGTGCTTCCAGCTGGGATTCACTAAGGAAGAAAGCACTTAATGATCCACTTGTGGGAAGAGGAAGAAAAACTCCTGGCTTATCCTGGCTGACAGGGGTCTGGTCTCAGCTGCTTCATGGAGATGGTGGAAGGAAAGCTGTCCTGGTTCAGGGCAAACTTGGGGGAAAACTTCTGAAAGGGTTCTACTCCAAGGAGTTTGCTCCTGTTGTGCAGGGTGTGAGACAGCCCTGCCTGGCTCTGAGCCTGGGGAGCTCTGGGAGGTGCTGGCCTTCTGCTTCTCAGTTTGTCAATCTGCCTGAAATCTGTGTAAGAGGCAGAGGTTTGTAATTTGTGTAAGCAAGTGGAGGTTTGTATTTCCTCCAGAAAGGTGCTAAGCCATTCTCAGCCTCCTGAAGTGACTTACAGTCCTCTGTGTTCATCACATATTTTTATACATGGTTTTTTGTTTCTCCAGTAATTCCATTTTCTGTTCATCCTCAATTCCCTGTGCATCTGTAACCTGTCCTTGCTTTTACCTTCCTTTTCCTTCAGTGAGGTGCACAATGGACTCCCAGCTCATCCTCCTTGTTCTCGGTTTCATGGCTCTTCTCTGAGCTCATGACTGAACCCCCCCATACTGGGATATGTTTTTCTGTGTTTTCTCTGCAAGGACACCACACTTTTCCATCTTCCCTCAGCTGCCTGTGCCAGCAGTGCAGGGTGGAGATGGCCCCATCACTGCCTCCTGAGCTGATAACAGACAACTTTAGGCTTCTCTTTGCACAGCTGCACATTTCTGTGGAAGCTGGTCTCATGTTATAGTTTTTCTTAATTATCTTTATCATCAATTGAGTTTTGATACTGCCAAGTTTCCTAAACTGAGGGTACTCTTTGTGCTTAATGCCACTGAAAGCAAAAAAGTAATTGCATTCCTTTGCCATCTATTCCAGGTTAATCCTCCAAAAGAAGTGATTCCCTCATCATCTGAGCCAGTGGTTTTAGTATAGACTGTGAACCCTCCAATCTTTAATTTTCTGCATGGAAGCAGAGGGGAGAGGGAAGAAAGAGGCTGTGCAGTTGATCTGCTTTGTAACAGATATGCATTGAATCCATGGGCATGACCACATGCATGTTGAGAAATGAAGGAAAGCAGAGAACTGTACTGGGATTTAACTTTCTTTTGAACCAACATGAAAATCCTTCCAGTTTCCAATGCTGGATTCCATTCTGACTGTGGCTGAGCAGAAGTTGGGGTTCTGGCCTGTCCTGGCTAACAGGGGTCTGCTCTCAATTCCTTCATGGAGATGGTGGAAGGAAAGCTGCCCAGATTCCATGGCCAGGCCTACTCACACACTCCAGTACTTGTGAGACCACTTTGGTCTTAATGAAAAGAGAGATTAAAAAATGAGCAGCAACACAGTGCTGCACTGGAAAGTGCACATAATTCATGGGCAGGAGGAGTAGGAGGGCTCTGCCTATCTTGCCCTCTTCAAGTCATTAAAAACTATGGAGAGGAGTTAAAAAAAATTGAGAAATAGAGATGGGAAGCTCTCTGCAGACCAGCCATGCTCAGTGTCTTCCAGAAGCTGCAATAGCCTGTCAGTGTTGTGTTGCTCCTGGGGCACATCTCAAACTTGTTGGAGGGAAGGAGGAAGCCCAAGCATCAGCTGCTCACCATTTGTCTCCAGTGCTGATTTACAGTTTAAAGTTTTCCTTTTTAATTTTGCTGCTTCTTTTTGCTTTCTGCTTAATAAGAGTCTCCCCTCTGGCTCTTGCAGTGGCACTGTGAGCCTGGAATGGGAGAAGCAGTGAAAACCTGGTGTGATGTAGGTAGGACATGTCCCTGCGCCCCAGGGTGTGTGTGTGGCTGGTGAGAGCATGTGCTGGGCAGAAATGGGGTTGTTACAAAGGGTGGATGCCACATTTTCTCTCATTTTGTTATTTTCTGAGCCTTACATCATGTTTTGGTCTTGTCTTGGAGAATGTAAGTTCAGACCATTTGAGTGGTGGAACTGCAGCAGTTCCAGCTGCTCTCACCTGAATTCCAGCTGTGTCCCCTGGAACATGTCAGCCACTGATCCCAGCCAGAACCCTGCAACACCTTTGTGATTCCTTGTAAAAACTCTGCACAGCTGAGGGGGAAGGCAAGAAGTGTCACTTGAAACAAAAGCCCTCCTTAAAGCACTGCAAAGTGTAATGTACTAACAGGGTTTCCCAAATCTTCAACAAAAGGTTATTTAAGAAGAGTTCAGTGCTGCTGCCAGGGGACATGCAGGCCAGTGTCTCTGTTTTGATAAACCTTTAGCTGCATTTGTCTGCTTAATAGCTGTTGATGACAAGGTCATGTTCACACCTTTGAATTTCTGGCCCCTTGTGGCCACTAGAGACAAACCTGCCACCTTTCATGGTTCATTTTGCTCCTAAAACTCACTTCTCTCTGTTGTGCAAAGAGAGCTGACATGGCTGAATACAAACTAAGCTCACACAGGTGTCCATCCAGTCATTCCCTTCTCCCCTGTCTTTGGTGACTTTCTTCAATTTGTTGGCTGTTGTGAGCACTAAATACAGTTGTCTCAGCCTGTCCTACATAATAGTAACTAATATCTGAATGATTTTCAGGCTCAGTCATCCAAGGTATTTGGATTTCTTAACTGAGACTTGTACTCATGGCTTTTCAAGAAAAGACAATCCTCGTACAAGTGAACAACTCAGATGTTTTGCATGTTTCTGGCAATAACAGTTTGCTTGCCTTGCTCCCTTCTTGCTCTTCCCTTGTGATCCAAGACTGCAAGCAGGCATTAGTCAATCCCAGAATGTCAGTGATTGAGCTGGAATCCAGCTGCAGACACTGAGGCACTGCTCTTAGTCCTCACTGTGAAGTGACAAGTTCAGTGTTAAGAGGAACAGGGTTCATTTTTCCTCAGCTCTGGCCTTTAACCCATTTTCTGCTTTGGAATAGGTTTGCATTAATATCTCTGTAGGATGGAAACAAACACCAGAGGTGGGAGCAGATGCAGTGTGAGATTGCACTGGCTGGTCATTGCTGCTGCTCTGTGTGCTGTATTTGCACTGCTCCCTCAGCCAAGGGCTGCAGTGCTGCACTGTCCATCCAGCCCCAAACCTGACCTGTGTGTGACAGCTGGGCACCAGCCACAGTGACTGAATTCAGGAGTGTGCAAAAATCAAAGGGACTTCTCTGTGTGTTTCATTCTTTTTTACTGTAAATGTGCAGTTTCCATAAGAGCAAGGGTGCTTTACCTGCCCCCAAGCCACAGGAGCCTTGCTTTGACCATGTGTGCATCTGATTGAAAGACTGAGAGCTCTTCTCTCAGTGCCACATGGGCCATGTACACAAGTTGGTTTATAGTTGATTTGCTGTCTTCTGTGGTAAACTAATTCTGTGAAATGTGTAGTGCAATCCCATGCACTGGAGAGGAAATGATGAGGATGGATAAAGGGAATGATCCTAAGTAAGCTTTGATTAGGCCAGAGTGGAGGGTGGTGGCAGCCTTGGTTGCTGTTAGTTGCAGGTTGGCTGGTCCTTCTAGGCCTAGTATTTTGTATCAGGAGAGGTCAATTAGGTGGGAGGCAATGGTTTGTCCTCCACTGAGGAAGTTGGTTATGTTTAGGTGGTGGATTAAAGGGTTAAAGTATCCTAGGATGTGGAGAAGTTTGAGAGAGGGGTTTGCTTTGTGAGGATGAGTGAATTCTCTGTGTGTTTCATTCTTTTTTACTGTAAATGTGCAGTTTCCCTAAAAGCAAGGGTGCTTTACCTGCCCCTAAGCCACAGGAGCCTTGCTTTGACCATGTGTGCATCTGATTGAAGGATTGGAACTGAGAGCTCTTCTCTCAGTCCCACATGGGCCACGTAAACAAGTTGGTTTATAGTTGATTTGCTGTCTTCTATGGTAAACTAATTCTGTGAAATGTGTAGTGCAATCCCATGCACTGGAGAGGAAATGGATTTTTTGCTGACTGTGTAATATCTCCTTAATGTTTGTTCTTCACAGATGTTCCTCACCACTTGGGAGCACACTGAATTGGAGAAATCAAGTGGCTTGTCATAGCAGGGATGTTGGCACTAGGCATGTTTCCTGTGAGACTTGTAAGGTGTCTGCAATGCATTCAGCAGGTGTTAGGACCTTGAAAATGTTGTGTTTGTCACGGTGGGTTCCAGCCAGAAGTTGTGTCAGGAGTCTCTGGTTGTTGTGCAGTGATGAATCCCTAGGATGGAGCTCTGCAGTGTTATCCCATTCTTTATATACCAGTGTGTAAGAAGAGAAAAATTCTAAAACTTTTGTTCTAATTCTTGCTACTCTTTCTTTTAGTTACTGTTAATAATTTTTTCTTTATACCCTTTTAAAGTCTTGAGCCTACTTTGCCTTTCTCCTAATCCTATCTCGCAGCAAGGACATATAAAATTCTGTTAAAACTGGGTTTGCTTTCTTTTGGGGGCCTGTCAGTGCTGAGCTGAGCTCAGTGACACCGGGATGATGAAAATATTTCCATAGGTACAACATTGCTCCATAGAGAAATGAACACTGCAGAGGGCAGGAGAGGACAGGCCTGTACAGGGACAGCAAACTGCTGCTCATGGTTTGGTCCTAGCAGGGAGAAGAGTCCAGGTTTTGTGGTGGCACCAGGTGGTGAGGCTGGCACAGCTCGTGCTGCCGGTGTGTGCTGGGCAGTGTCCCTGCCACAGGGCACAGCCTGGGCCGGGCTTGGCTTCATCATCCATCTTCCCTGCACTGCAGAGCTGTGAGATCTGGGATCACCTTGAATTCTAACCCTGAATTCCAGCAGGGTTCACTCTGTGGGCATTTTCTGTTTCTTCTGTGCAGGCAGTGCCAGTGGTTTCCAGCTCAGGAGGAGTTCTGCTCCCTACACATTGCTCTGCCTGTTTTCTTATCTGATGTGGGGAAAATTCCCAACTCAGCCATAGGTGAGCTAACTTGTACCAGGAATGAACCCCCAGAAGATAAATCAGCATTTCCAATTGAGCTTTTCAGACTTTATATTGATGGAATGTGCTCCTCAGGTAGGGAAAATCTCAACAAGCTCTGGCTGAGGATCAGTCCAGGTTGCTTGATGGCAGCTCAGGCTGCTCCTGGGTACAAGAAAGGTTTAATTGGTGCCAGGAGCTGTTCAGCAATTAATTCTCCACCCTTCTGCAAAGCTAAATTTTTTGGCAAGGGAACTGACCCTTACCTGGAAGGAGATCATCATTCTGTTATCACCACAAATATCTTCAGACTTCCACAGTGAGTTTGTTGAGATGCAGTGCTTTGGAGAACAATTCTGTAGCAATTAAAATAGATCAGTATATTAAGATTGACTTTAAGTATGAGAGTTGGAATCCTCCCATGAGAAGAAACCCACAGTGTGTGGATTTTGAAGCAGACCATTAGGCTAAAAGTGCTTTCCTGCTCTGGGAGGAGAAAGAAAAGCTCAGTGAGTGAAGATCAGGAGGGACACTTTGTACAGCACTTGGGAGGTGGAGATCACAGCCTTTATCGGTCCTGAACTTCTCTTTGACCTTCATTGCTCAGCGCTGTTTTTCTTTATTTCCCTCCTGCCTGTCAGATGTCTGCAAGTGGGTGTGAAATGCAGTGAGTGATCTGCAGGCTGTATTGAGCCCATGCTGGGGAGCAGGGTGGGAAGGGAGCAAAGCCAGTGCCAAATGCACTGAGAGCAGAGGACAGGGCTCAGGAGCACTCTGCCTCTGGAAAATCGCCAAGGCTGAGCACATTTGCCGGCTCTTTCTTTCCTTAATGGGAGTCGAAGCTGAGACATTGGTACAAGTGTATTGGGCTTGGGAGGCTAAACAAGGAGAAACATAAATAAAAACTCAATAATCCATCACTGGAGGGAACTAAGGAGCTTATCTGATTGGTTACAGCATGGCAAACACATCAGAAAAACACATAAATCCAGAAGACTGTGGGGCTTTGGGTTTGATTTTTTTTTTTCTTAATCCAGTTTGAATCTTTTTAAACACTTAAAGGGCAGATAAAATGAGCAACCAGCATTTGAAATGAAGGAAGAACTGATATGCTTGAAAGGAAAATGTCAATGCCACAAAAACCCATAGCCCTGTAGAATCAAGAGAGGCAATTTGTAACCTCAGATGCCATCACAGAGCTGTCGAGCACAGGGACTTTATAAAACCCTGACTGTTACCAGTGTGTCAAACTGGCCAGAATGGTCTCTAGTGAAACTGAATTTTTCATGTAAATACAAAACTCAGTTTGGGCTTGTCTGTCCAAAAATGGCTTATCAGAGATGAGTCCTTAGGTGCATCTCATTAAAACTTGTTTTTCTAATGCCAGAATTCCATTTCTTCCTTAGCTCTTCCAGCTGGTTTCCACAGTAGAGAGAGGTAATCAATGATCTTGGAGTTTGTCACTGATAGGAATGATTCCTGTGCCTCTCTGCCGATGATTCCTCTCCCTCCCTGCCTGTTTGGTGCTGTGCACATTCAGGAACAAACTGAGCATGGGGCAGAGCAGCTGATAAAGAAAAGAAAGGAAGAAAAGGAAGCACTTTGACAGAAAGCCTTATCCTCTTCCCTGAGCTGCCTTTCATTGACATTTGTGTGTTTGGGCTTTATCATTCTGCTTATCACCGTTCCAGTGAGAGGCTTGGGAAGTGCCAGAGATGCTTTCAAGGGCAGGGTTACCTGCTGGGGGTTATTCTCTGTGCTGATCAGGACATGGCTTGCTTTTGAAAGGAAAAGGAAATGGAACTGGAAGAGATGTCTTTCTGTTCTCACCTGACTGCCCATCACATTTGACTGATCCTTTATTTGGCATCTGGGGAAACTCAGCAGGCCTTGAGCTGCCCCAGCCTCTCGGGGCTGTGTGTGCCCAGAAGCTCCTCTCTTCTTCCCCACATATCGGTGGTCTCATAAAAGCTGTTACTTCTCCCTGAAATCCTTTCTTGTATCTTCAGCTTCTTGTGGCTAAAAACATCCCTGCTGAAATAGCAAATGCTGTAATTTTATATGTAGTTGAATTTTAAAAGTGGGGGGGGGGGGAAGATCTTGTTTTTGGTTTATTTTTCAGTGGCCTAAGCAGTCATTTATTGCATTTCAGCCTTCTAAGGTCAGCAATTGCACCTATTCCCATCTAGTGGTGGAACTTCTGTGAGGTTTGGGATCTGCAGTTCTCTGTTACAGAACCCTAGGTGTGAAAATGAGCCAAATCCCAGCCCCATGGTCCCTGCACAGGGTGGGTCACAGCACAGGGACCCTGCAGGGACACAGCAAATCCTGCTCTGCTTGTCTTTGGAAGTTCATGTATTGCTCTAATAACTCTGCACACCGACTCTAATCTGCTTTTAATTCTGTAGCTCAAGTGAAGGTCCAGACTTCATTTCAAATTTGTTGGTTTTTTTGCATGTCCTCTTCTTCTCAAGTGGTTTATTTTGTCTAAATGCAGCAATTAAAAAGAAATTATTACTCTGTGAGAGAATTTGTCTCAAGAAGAGGAAAGATGTTTACAGCAGCAAACTCTGACTGTCCTTATTTGTTTTGGCAGATAAACAGGAAAGCAGTTTTCAAAGCAAATCCACAGGAGGTCCCTTTGGGATACTTGTCTCACTGGTGGACACTCCTCTTCTTCCCCACCCCGAGCAGATCCCAGCATGGATTGTTTTTGCATTTGGGTGTCATTCAGACTTGATTCACACATGAGCTGTCTTTCAGTCCCCTCACACCTGCCCCCTCCTTTTCTGACAGCTTTTTGAGGTGTTGCTGATGATCTTCCCAGGTTCCTCTTGCTACTCCATTCCCTTGGGGGATGTTTGGGGCAGAGCTGCTGAGTCCCTGTGGGTCTGTGCCCCAGGAGAATCCCCAGGTACAGCCTGGCCTGATGTCAGAGCAGCTTTGTGGTGAAGGGGTGTGGGTGTACCAGTTGTGGTTTCTCTGGGTCTGGATTGAAGGCACTTGAGACAGTAGTTCATGTTGGGACTCAGCTTTATTTCTTATCAGTAAAACAGTCTCACTACCATGAGTTCAGCACCTTTGCATTAGAAGGCACAAAATGGTCAACAATCTCTTGGTACAAGGTCTTCTAAAGCTAAACTATCCAATTAGGAACTGACACCTGGATTATTTCCCCTTTTAACCCAATAACTGATCCCAAAGAGCTGCAATGGGACTTTTCCACCCAATTACAAAATGCCACCCAAACCCATGAAGAAGAAGGAAGAAGCAGCCCAGGATGACACCCTGTGTCCTCCATCTTGCTTCCATCCACATACTAAAAATCCCAAAACCTCAATTTCTCACCAAGTGATAACACCTACACTGCTCTCTATTCACAGGAAACATCCACAGCCAGGCAGGTTTGTAGGGGTTCAAAACCTTGGCAGGAGCTGCCTGGCCTTCAGAGTCCCTGTGGGATGGCACAAGCAAAGCACCACTGCTGTGGAACCCACAGGTCCTCTCTGAGCATTCTGTTTTTGTTGTGTTTTATTGCACAACAGGACACAAAATGAAAGACACTCACAAACTGAGATTTCCAAGGCAAAAAAGGCATGGTTATTTCCAGACCTGGATATTTACAGAATTCCAAAAGTGACTATGGATTGGAGGATGGAATTGCCACCTCTCCAACCACACTGGTTAAACCAACAGCCCATCAGTTCTCTCCTCCTCCAGAGAGGAATGCAAAGCAATCATTATTTACATGAAAAGTGCGTGAGAAACTCCATTACAAAAATGTAAACATGAGAAAGCTTAGGAGAACTTTAGAAGAACAGGGTGACTGTCACCATCCTATTTTCTGACAAATCTCTTTGCCCAGGATTTCTCTCCTGGGAAGCTGAGAAGCCTCAGAGAAAAAGGAAAGCAATTCTTATCTCATTTGCTTCTCCTGTGTTTTGCTGCTTTGGAATGTGATTGGAGATTGTTTATCCAACATGTGAATTGTTTTAACTTAATTACCAATCACAGTCAGGCCGTGTCAGACTCTGAGGAGAGAGCCACGAGTTTTTAATTATTATCTTCTACTTTCTGTCTGCATCCTTGCTCTATTCTTTAGTATAGTTTTATATATATATTTTAGTATAGTTTAGTAATATATATAGTATAGTATATACATTTGGTGCAATTTTATATATATATTTTAGTATACTTTATATTTTAGTATAGTTTTTATATATATTATAGTAATATAATATAATATAATATAATATAATATAATATAATATAATATAATATAATATAATATAATATAATATAATATAATATAATATAATATAATATAATATAATATAATATAATATAATATAATATAATGTAAATTAGCCTTCTAAGCACATGGAGTCAGATTCATCATTTCCTCCCTAGGACAGGGGACCCGAAAAATACCACAGGCAGCAGTTATAAAAATCTTCTGCCTTTGTGCCCTTCTGTTCTGTACCCCCTTAATGGCTGATGCTGGGATGCTGCTGGGTGCATTCCCTTCAACAAAATCATGCAGTCCCCTTGTAAAAGGGGAGATTTATGATGTCTGTGTGTTCATCCCATTCCTGGAGACGGCTCCTCTAATGATAAAGGTGCATAGATCTCGGTGTGATGTAAACAACTTGATGGATGGCTTGCAGTTTATGTGGAGAAAATATTGGAAGCTTTTTATCTATCTGTGAGGCTTCCAGGGAGGCTGCAAACAGGTGGCCTGGTAGCAGCAGACAGGTAGATCATCATTAGAGGCAGGCAGGCTGTTTGCAGGTACCCACTGAAGCCAGCATTTCCATCCTGAAAATAATCAGCTGGTGAAGGCAAAAAAAGGAGCTCAAGGCTGCCAGAGCACTTACCTCTGCTTTAAAACAAGAGGGAGCAAAGATGGATTGTATTACTATAATAACTGGCAGCCAGTCTATGGAGTTAAGTGCTGCTTTAATCCTTGTTCAGGAAAAAATGCAGACTCAGGGATTGTAGTGTCCAGTCATGGATGGAGGTTTAATTGTGGAGCAGTAGGAAAATATTAAAATCTTGCAATTTTCTGTAGTGACAAAGGTACAGGATGTCCAAATTCTCAAAAGGATATTCATCTTTCCACCCAGGCTGTCTGTGTGTGTGTAGGTCTGTCTGTGTTTTTGCACCTGCATCCCCAGTGTGAGCACAAGCACTAATTAGCTGTTCAAGTGGAGAAATTTCACTTAAAAAATGAAGCCTAGTTTCAGTTTTCATAAAAATGTCAACCAGAGCAATAAAACATCTCCCTAATTTAGGAACACTAGAAGGCAAAATAAATTAAATATTGAAACAGATAGAAATCCTTATGTTGAAGTTGATGGGTTTGAAATTACGACTAACATAAAATTGCCACAACTCTTCTTCACTGATGGCACACAGGCCTGCCTGTGTGAAATGTGCTCAGGGGAGGAGGTTTATAAACAATGGGGTGTGACGGTGTTCACACGGGTCTGAGGATGAGGGAAGAGATGAGGATCTGACTCCATGTCTCAGAAGGCTTGATTTATTATTTTATGATATATATTACATTGAAACTATACTAAAAGAATAGAATAAAGGATTTCATCAGAAAGAATGATAACAAAGGTTTGTGGCTCTGGCTCTCTGTCTGAGCCAGCTGGGCTGTGATTGGCCATTAATTAGAAACAACCACATGAGACCAATCCCAGATGCACCTGTTGCATTCCACAGCAGCAGATAATCAATGTTTACATTTTGTTCCTGAGGCCTCTCAGCTTCTCAGGAGGAAAAATCCCAAAGGAAGGATTTTACATGAAAAGGTGTCTGTGACAGTGGGGGACTTGCACTGATTCCTTGAGAGGCCTCACCCTTCCCTGTGTGCCAGCAGCTCCTGCATCCCCACAGGGCACCCAGGTCCTTCATCTGCTCAGAGGTGGCTGCACCCCTGGATTGGAGGCTGGGGATGCCTGGTTTGTGTTTCAAATCCTTTTTTTTAAAGGATTATCCCTCAGGGCAAGTTCTGGCTCAGCCACTCTGGTTTGGAGCCAAAGGACATCACTGATGGACCTTGTGGTGTGGTGACAGCCCTTCTGCCTGGCTTTGAAAGCATCCAAAATTTACACAGGTCACCTTGAGGTTGTTTGCAGAAAGCTGGGAAATCCTTTCTCAGGGATGCTTTCCTGGAAGCTTGGCATTGTGTAAGTGTTCATGGTTACCTGATCCCACTCTGGAGGATATTTTGGTTATTTGCACACAGGGAGTCCGAGATTCCAGGTGGATATTTTGGATTTTTGTGCACAGGGAGTCTGAGATTCCAGGTGGATATTTTGGACTTCTGTGCACAGGGAGTCCGAGGTTCCAGGTGGATATTTTGGATTTTTGTGCACAAGGAGTCTGAGATTCCAGGTGGATATTTTGGGTTTTTGTGCACAGGGAGTCTGAGATTCCAGGTTGATATTTTGGATTTTTGTGCACGAGGAGTTTGAGATTCCAGGTGGATATTTTGGATTTTTGTGCACAGGGAGTCCGAGATTCCAGGTGGGCTGAGGGAACCATGGGCAGCATCTCTGCAGAGCAGGTGTGACCTTCCTGATCCATGAGGGAGGTACAAAAACCCAAAGTGAGAATATTTTTTTGCCCCATGGTGTAGGAGCAGGATGAGAGCATTTTGCAGGGTTTCAGTCCTGGTGCTGGCCCAGGCCCCTGAAAGTCTTTGCTGTGGTTTCTTGTGTTGCTGGGAATAATGAGATGAGTTTGTGTTAGATGAAATAAAGACTTCATGATTCAAAACCACACATTGCTATTTGCTACATTCCTACCTGCTGTATCCTTATTTGTATTTGTATCCTTATATTCTGGTGTTCAGTGCAAAAGGGATTTTTCATCTGGCATGATGATTATTCTTCTTTTTTTTTTTTTTTTGTGGTTTCTTTTTTCCTTGGCTTTTCTTTTTTTCTTTGCTCTTTTAATTATTTCTAGGATCTTTAATATAAGTAAATTAGAAGTGCTTTTTAATCAGCTTTCTTTAGCTAGGCTCACTTTGTAGTACATAAGGATGGCAAAACCGTTTGACTTAATTATCAATAGATTATGAATCTTTGTTATGTCATTATTATTGAAGATCAAATAGAAATATCAGAGTTCACCATATAATTAAAAATCACACCACAGTTCCAAGTGGAGACCACCTAAGGTTGTGTGTGGAAACTTAATACCTTCAAATTTGGAATTGCTTTTTTTTCTTTAATATTTGATTTGGCTTCTGATATATTATTAGTAGAAAAAACTATTTTAGATGCAGTAAATGGACTAAAATTTTAAGTTTTGTTTCTTTACGTTTTCAGTGAGAAAAGTTATAAGGAAAAGAGAAAAATTCTAATTTTGTTCTAATTCTTATTACTCTTTATTTTAGTTACTGTTAATAATTGTTTCTTTATACCCTTTTAAAGTTTTGAGCCTACTTTGCCTTTCTCCTAATCCTATCTCACAGCCAGGAGTACATTAGTGATTAACTAGCACTGAAACCCACCACACTCATTGATAATTAGCCAAAAAATTCACAATTACCAAAACCACTACAATATTTTAAGTAACTACTGAAAAATACTAAGAAAACACGTGTCAGAGGGGATTTGGGTTCAGTTTTAGCAGATTCTGCCACGTCCTGGGGAGGGGAGAATTCAGTGTTTGGTTAGACCATGAAGCTGTGGAGGCTCCCCTAAAACTGCGAACAAAAAAGATAAATTAGGATTATACTGATGAGCTTGGCGTGATTGGAGGGCTCACATTACTTTATTTAAAGAATTTGGGCTTCTTTGTTGAATTTTTGTGGTGAGTTTAAAGCTGCGTTTTTCTTTAATAGATTTGCTAGAGGACCTAAGTTTTGGTTTGAAATGTTTGAAATGTAGTGGATGAAGTTTTAGAGTTTTTACCGCTTGCTGTACTTCATTCAGTGTTTTTGGATTTGTCTTTAGTTGGAGTGGTTACAGTTACAGTTTGTTTCGTGATTTTGTATCCTAAATATTTTAAGGAGGAAGTATTTGTATTTTTTTCCGCAGCTGCTGCTGTGGCTGAGTTTGCTGCGGGTGGAAAAGCTCAGCAGGCTTTGCAAACCAGCTCACATTCACCCAGCTCCTCAGACCTGAATCACCAGTCAATTTTTTTTCATTTTTTTCTCCTTTTAAGTTAGCCTGGAAGGAGCTGAGAAAAGAGGAGGAATCAGGGCTGATTGTTTTTTTGCCTGCTGGCAACTTTCAGATCGTTTTTGTGGGATCACAATAGACAAACCTTATGGAAAATCCAGGATGTTCTCTGCCCTGGAGCTGTAACACTCTCACTAACAGGCATTGATGTTCCTCTGCCACCGTGGGGCTGTTAATTGGATGTTAATCACGTCACTCATGCCATGGCACCTTTTTAACCAGCAAAGGCATTTATTATATATCAGCATTGATGCTGATTTCCTCCCTGGGTCTCTGGCAGTGTGTGATAGGAGCACTGATTTGGTGATTTAATTGCCATTGGTGTGGCTCTGATCTGACTGCATTTGGCATCCCCATCTTTGGTTTGATACATACTAATTTATTTATAATTTACTCTTATCTGCTGTTTCAGAACTACTTATGAATGAACAACAAAGAAAATTTTTTGGTGTTCTACTACCAGGTCCTGTGTCTTTTTAGTTGAGAAAATGACTGTTCAGGAAAGTTGTATCATTGGGCATTAAGAGAACTGGATCATTAATATTTAACTGTGTTGAAAGTAGAAAGCACTGTAACAGTAATAATAATTTGCACTTGCACAACACATTTCTCCTGAGGATCTCAAAGCACTTTACAAACCATTTAATTAAGTCTAACTAAATCCCTCTGAGGTTTATTATTAGTCCCATTTTACAGATGGTTAAGCAAGGGCATAAAGAAGTTAAATGGTTTGCCTAAATTAGTTAGTGGCAACAATAAGCACATACTTCAGGAGTCCTGGCCCATCCTTCCTCTTGGAGCACAGAAGTGACCACAGGTCCTGCAGCAGGAGGAGCAGAGCAGCTGAAACTGAGAAGGGGAAGGGTTTTGTGTGAGACAGTTCCTGTGAGTGCTGTCCCAGGATGTCCTGGTGTGCAGGAGTGAGGTGGGGCTGAGTCCTGGCTCTCCATCACACCAAGGGGCTGTGTTCCATCCCACCCCTCACAGGGACCCCCACCTGTGGCATTCACATTCTCTGCAAAATCCCTTCACCCAGGATTTCTCTCCTGGGAAGCTGAGAAGCCTCAGAGAAAAGGAAAACAATTCTTATCTCATTTGCTTCTCCTGTGTTGTGCTCATGTGGAATGTGTTTGGAGATTGTTTACCCACAGGTGATTGTTCCATTGCATTCTGCTGTGAGTTGTTTTCACTCTTTGGCCAACCAGGGCCAAGCTGTGTCAGGGCTCTGGAGAGAGTCAGGAGTTTTCATTATTATCTTTTTAGCCTCCTGTATTCTTTAGTATAGTATAGTTTAGTTTAGTATTCTTTAATATAATATAGTATCATAAAATAATAAATTTTCTGAGGACATGGAGTCAGATTGATCATTCCTTCCTTCATTGTGGCACCCCACAAATACAATAAACACCCACCATGTGCTGTCTCCTCTCTGTACCACACTGCAGCTCTGGCCAGCCAGCAAGGAAGGGAAAAAAGAAGTTCTTGCCACTGGATTTAAACTCATCCATCCCTTTATCAGCTGCTCCTCCTCAGCTGCCAGCAGGAGAGGTTGGTGGATCAGGACAGAGCAGAGAGAGGGATTCGTGCTCCGAGAGCCACTTAGGAGGGTGCTCGTGTACAAATGCATTAGATTATGGTTAAGCAGCTTACGGACATAAAAACACATTAGAACTTTACAGCACACTATAAATTACAGTTTTGCAGCATTCACAGCCACAATGGTAGGTAATTACATTCATTAATCTACTACTAAGAGCACATAAAGTTGCCTCCCAAATGGTACAGTGTGTGCTTGTGCTCAGCTGGGGATGCTCTGAGAAGGGCTTCCCTTCTCCCACAGCTTCCTCCACCACTGCTCTGCTTTGCCTCAGAATTTTCTGGGTTTATGATGGTTTTCAGCAAACCAGCATGTCAAGCACATTGCTGTAAATATTTAGGATTCACAGAGGAAGAATTTCTGATCATGTTGTCTCACACAGCTGTAAGCTTTTCTCAGTGAGCTGTAAGCACTGTGGGGACTCAGTGCAGTCACTCAGTGAGGAAGAAGTTCCTGCTTGTTGTCTCCTGGGTGATCCCTCTGTGCCACCTGATGCTTGGTAGTCCCTGTAAGTTTTACCCTCACCAGTTAATATTCTGTTCAAACTTCCTTGCCTTAGGTTGAGCATCTTGTGCTTCATTTTCTTTCATGCAGAAATATTCCCTTTAATTAGAGCAGATTCTCAGCTGGTATAAATGCTGCTGTTTCCAGGTTGAAAGTCTGTCCCAGTGTATATTTCCTTTCTTTTTTTTTTCTATCTTGCATTGTAGAGAAGGGCTTTCAAACCATTTCTTCGTGGTGCACCCATGTTCTGTACAAGCAGTGTCTTCTGCTGATTCATTCATGTTTAAATCTCTTGTTTTAAAGGACCCTTCATGGCCATTTCATTTTCCTCTCAATGGAACAAGTGTTATCTTTGGTATCCCAAACCCAATGGATTGTAGCTCTCCAATCCATTATTCAGCCACATTTTCACTGGAACTTTCCATGAGTTTTTAGCTGTGAAAGTGGGAGAGCAGAAAGTTGTGTATTCTCTTCTCTTAATCTCTTGCAGTGTGTGTTAGGAAACAGCACATAGAAACTCCCTGGAAAACTTCCTCCAGTTTCAGTGGCTGCTGAGGAGAGCACACATATGAAAAGAACAGCTCAGTTAGAAGGGTAAAAATAACAGAAACAGTTTATCACCTTGAATTTTTAAGAAATCAAGCTACTAAAATAGATTCAGTGTCTCAATCGTGGAAAAAACAGAAATGAGTTCCAAAAATCAAGTTAAAAAACCTTGCATTTCCTCGTGAAGGTATGAGTCCACTCCAACATAACTCCAGCAAGCCAGAAAGCAAAATCTATTATTTTTTGTTAGTGAAACTTTAATGAATCTGATTGTAAAAACTGAAGCTTGTACAAGTCAATGGGAGCAGCAGCCTTACAGAAATGACCCATTACTTCTGTGTCAGTTCATTAATTGGGTTTTCAGTTGCCAATTTCCTTTCACATCAGGATCATCCTCCCATCCCTGTGAGGAAGAGCCCTGAGAGGTACCTGTGCCTGTGCAGCTGCTGCAGGAGCTGTGACAGCTGCTTAATCACAGCCAGCCTCACTGAGGGGCATTCATCTATTTGCTAAATAGATGGAGCTTCAATGACACTTGAGTGCTCCAGTTTCCAGGGAATTTCTTTGTCATTACTGACAAATTTATTATCCTGACCATTAAATTAATAAAACACAGAGCACACAGCAACTGCTTTTTGAGGGAGGTGATTTTTGGTGCCACAGGAACCTCTATAGCTCTGTGTCCTGAGCTGTCACCTCCCTGCTGCCCTGGGCCTCTGTGGCTGAGGGCCAGAGGAAGGGGAAAAGGCAAATCCAGCATCTCTAAGCTGTGGGAGAGGACAGAAGGAGCACATTTGGTAGGAATGAGCCTCCCATTAAGAATTCCCAGCTGTAGTTTAGTGCTGTCTCTCTGTAGTGGTTTTGGTTTGTTAATGTAAGATTTTTTTTAAATTTTGAGATTTTTTTTTTTAACTATTGTGTTAATGAGTGTGGTGGGTTTTAGTGTTGGTTAATTATTCGTGTACTTACTTCTGGTTGGAATGTTTATCTTCTTGGAGAAAGTTAAAATATTAAAAGGGTATAAAGAAAATTTTATTCATAATAATTAAAAGAAAAAAAAAGTAAGAGTTAAAATAAACTTTTTAGAACACTTTTTGTCTAAACTATGAGACTCTCACAGGCTGCTTCTGCCCAGGGCAGAAACAGGAGCCACTCTGTGCCCCTGTGCTGCCTTTGGTCACTGAGATGGGGTCTCAGCACAGTGTTCCATGAGCAAGGGCTGCAGGGATGGCCTTGTGTCCAAGAGAGCAGCAGTTCAGGGAAACAACTGCCTGGAAAAATCCCATTTTTGGCACTCTTTGCCTGTCACCTTCTTGGCTCCAGCCCCCTTTCAGGTGGTACACTGAGATATGGAACTGTGTCCTTCACAGTGGGTTTCACATCCCTCTTTCTGCATGCCAACATGAGGAAGCAGAAATGTTTATTTTTGGGGCCAGGGCAGCAGGCTGCTGGCTGGAGATGGGCTGGGA
Organism: Zonotrichia leucophrys gambelii; assembly: GCF_028769735.1. Classification (NCBI taxonomy): domain Eukaryota; kingdom Metazoa; phylum Chordata; class Aves; order Passeriformes; family Passerellidae; genus Zonotrichia; species Zonotrichia leucophrys. Next base: position 2,149,718 of record NC_088188.1, on the reverse strand, counting down.
TCCCACGGGGCAGTGCCAGGGCACAGGGGTGCTGGCAGAGCTGGTGTTTGATGTCACCTACAGCTCCTGACCTGGTCCTGGCCCTGCTGATGGAGCAGCTGCTGCTTTGGGTGGTGGCAGTGCTCCTGTGTCACTGCAGGGTGACCCCATCCAGGGAATAACATGCAGTGACTCCAGAAGGCTGAGCAATTGCTTTATTAAGCTATGTTATATTACACTAATACTATATGGTATTAAAGAGATACTAAAAAAACCCCTGTGTCTGTCTCCAACAGCCAGGACACAGCTTTGACCCAATTGGTCAATTATTGGAATATGAATCCCAATATTGCCAGTTAGATTGTGCCTGGGCCAGTCTGACCCTCGCTGCTGGGCCAAAGGCGGCAGCTGTGGTGTATCACCCCAGAGACACCTTTAGCTTGCTGGTGGTTGCAGCCGGGCTCTAAACAAGCCCAGGCTTGTTAGGAACTCCGTTTACCTCAGGAGGAAAGCTTCAGGCGATGGTGAAGAGAAAAAGGAGAGGATTCTGCTGGAGGGTTATATCCTGAGGTTTATGCCATGGTTACCAAGGTCTGAATCTTCGGAACAGCTCCAACAGAATAGCAGCCACATGGTCTGATTCACCTTTTAAGCTCCTGGGGGGGGAGGGGAGGGGACAGGTGAGCCACCAACCAGGTGGGAGGGGCAGGGTCTCAGGGGAGAATGACAGCTAGACAGACCAATGACCTCTGGGCCTGAGGGGCATCCTTTGAACTTGACCAACCACACGACGCCTTTGCTGGAATGTTAAGCCTGATTGACAGGACTCACTCAGCAAGGGGCGAGGGGGGAGGGGAAGAGGGTATTGGTACACCTGGGGAAGGGACCTGAAAGTTTGAAACACACCGCAACAGCCAATCAATCCAAATAACCATCACCAGAGTCCAATTAACACATCACTCTGTCACAATCTCCATAACACATTCCACATGTGCCAAACAACAGGAGCAGGAAATAGCGATAGGAATTGTTTTCTCTTCTTTCTTTGAGCTTTCTCACTGCCTTCTCCAGGAGAAATCCTGGGAGAGAAAATATGTCTGTCTCTGTTCAGAGAATGTGAATGCCACTCTCCTGTGCTCCTGATGCCATCTGTGTCACTGTGGAACATCTCATAAATGCGTGGGGACCCATAAACCTGGGCTGTCCCCTCTGATGGAGCACCAGGGTGATTCTGTCCCTGCTCAGCTCGGGGCTCTCAGTCCCCCTGGTCACTCTGGGAATTCACTGTGGGATGGCACCCATATAAAATACACCAGCCATGGTTTGGGCTGCCACAGGTCACTGCTGGAACATGCCACACTCTGCACTGAAATATTTTGGTCCATTTATTGCATATTACAGAGATTTTCCCTTTCTGGACAGAGCTGGCAGTGATTTCTCTAGTGGAAGCCTACTGGGAATGATGCTAATCTAGTTTCCAAGGATTTGTTTATTGGGGCAGCACATGCTGGGCTAATTTCAGGGTATGTGCTCCACAGTGTTTTTTCTATCCACAAGTGAAGTTTTAATAAGGGAATGCAGTACTCGGACAGCAGTTTGTGTTTTGGGATTTTTTTCCCTTTATTTTCCTCCAAAAAGCAGTAAAGGCAAAATTGGCTCAGTGAGTATTTATTGGCAAATTAGTGTTCCTAAAGCCTTCCTTTTTGCTTGTTCTTTTCTAGAGCTTGGAGAAATAAGATTTCACATAATGCATCTGGGATTGGATTACTGGATTGAATTTTGCAAAGTACACTGGGGATAGCTGAGCCTGTTTAGAAAGCTGCTAAGCCCCTCTGAGTCAGTAAAAATTCAATTCATGATGGTTGATGAGGGCTTTTTTGATGGGTTTTGTTTTGGGTAATTTATTTGCTGTTGGATGGTCACATTTCCTTTGAGGTGTTTTCTCCAGGTTTGTTAAGCTTTTGGTGGGGGCTGTGGTGGGATTCAGACTTTCTCTGAAAAATGTGATGGAAAAATGCCTGGAAGCTGCCATCCCTCCTCCTGCTTGCTTGTTGAGCACAAACACCCCATTTTAAAGGAACTCTTCAGTTGAATTTGTGTGTTGTGACCATTTTGGAAACCCACAGACCCATGATCAAAACTTATCAAAGCTGTGGTTGTGACGGGTTATTACTCTGCATTTGGTCTCTGGTGTACTCAGGCTCTCCTGCTCCTCTCTCCCTGCTCTCCCTTCTCTCCTGCTGAGGTTTTGGTCCTGCAGCCAGGCCAGCCAAGTAACCCCAGAGCAGATGGAAATATCTCTGAGATTCTGATAACAGAGCTCAGGGCACAGCAGGGGCTGGGAAATTCCTGTTCCTTGCAGGGCAGATCTCATCTCAAATAACAGTGGCTGAATTTCAATCCTCTCTGCAAATCTGGCCTCATTTTTATCGCCTGGACTTCCTTTTCTGTTTCCTAGAACAGTGGTACTGTGTTGCTGGTGCACCTGGGGTTTTTTTGGTTGTTGGTTTTTTGTTTTGGGTTGGTTTTTTTGTTTTTTTTTTTTAAGGGGGGTTGTAGGTTTTTTGTTTCTTTGGGGTTTTTTTGTTGGGTTTTTTTGTTGAGTTCTGTTGTTTGTTTGTTTATTGGGGTTTTTTTGATGTTTTAGAGTTGAATTCTTTTGGCAGAGAACATCAGAGAGGAGGAGGAGGTGTGAGTGTAAGAACCTGGGGGGTGGCTGGGCTAAGCAGAGAGGCTGCAAATCTCTCAGTGTGTGGAATAAGCTTTAATAAGGTCATCGAGAACTCAAAATTTATTCTGAATGAGGTAAAAACTGCCATAGCAGGAAACCATAAAATATTTCATGGTAGCCCTGTGTAGGATCCTTCAGTGTCCTGTGCATCCTATAATGGCCCTGGGAAGGAGATTGCAAAGTGTGATATGGGAGAGGGCTGCATCCTCCTCTCCCTTAAAGAGGAAATGGGCAAAGAAGCCAAATGCTTTTGCTCCTCTAACAGGAAGAAATAATGGTTTTCTAGGTGAGGTTTAATGCTCTCAGCAAATCTTTGCAGATTTTACATTACAGTCATTTCCTCGAGTCAGACTTCCCTGCTGCCTGCTAAGTAAACACAGAAAGCATAGATTATCAGTTAAGGGTATCGACAGCATTTCAAGTGCTATCAGAGAACATTTAATTCAGTTTAATTTTGTGATAAATCTCATGTTTAATCCTCTGGTTGCTCTGTAATCATGTCTCTATTGATCTTCTCTGAATGACTGCATGCAGTTTAATAAACTTTGCCATTAACCCAAGCCTTCTAAAAGAGGAGATTGATTCCAGTATCAAGTCTGATAGAACCAATAAGCACCTGAAAATCATTAAATGTGTCCATTATAAAATATTTGCATTAAGATCAAAGCAAAAGTGTAGAGGTGAATTTGCAGCTTATTAGAGAAAGGGTTTGCAATTGGAAAGTCTCAGTATGTCAGTCAAAATCAGCAGCAGTTTTCAACCTGGCTGATTCAAGCTGACACCTCCTTTCATTTCTTATTCCTCAAATCCCTCTTTCATCCTATTGAGCAACCTCCTTCTCTCGTTTCCCAGCCATAATTATATCCTTTAATTTATTCCATCTTTTTCACCCCAGGCATTTGTTTAGTCCAGGGGTTTGAGGTCATTTTCACCCCAGAATAAAGCTGCAGACTTGGGTGTCCTTTTGAAGTGCTGGTTTGGATTTTCTGTGCTGAACTCCTTTTCTGAGGAGTGTCCACGTTACATGAGGTACAACACTGGGATGGAGAAGTGGGGAGGGAAGTGCTGTGGGTGTTAGGGCAGGGAGGGAGGGAGAGGAGAAAGCCAAACCATGTACCCAGACATGGCTGAATGACAGCAGAGATGCTGCAGATGCTCAATCTCTTCCTTTAAGGATCATGATAATTCAGAAGACATTTCCCACCCTGTACATGAGCTGGAGGAGAATAAGGGATGTGCAAGAAGCCCCTGCTTGGCAGGAGGCAGGGAAGGGTCACAGAAACACCCTGGCTGTGGTGGCCTGGCCTGATGAAGCTGAAGGGCTGCAGTGTCACAGACATCTTTTATGGAAAATCCTTTCCTTAGGATTTTTCTGCCTGAGAAGCTGGGAGGCCTCAGCAACAAAATGTAAACATTGATTATCTGCTGCTGTGGAATGCAATCTGGGATTGTGGTGCATCTGGGATTGGTCCATGTGGGATGTTTCTAATTAATGGCCAATCACAGTCAGCTGGCTCGGGCTCTCTGTCCAAGCCACAAACCTTTGTTATAATTTCTTTCTATTCTTAGCTTAGCTAGCCTTCTGATGAAACCTTTTCTTCTGTTCTTTTAGTACAGTTTTAATGTAATCTCTATCATAACATAATAAATCAGCCTTCTGAAACATGGAGTCAGATCCTCATCTCTTCCCCAGTCCTCAGACCCCTGTGAGCACGGTCCCACTGCAGAGGTTTGGAAGAGGAGAGCCTGGCTTTGCTGCTGTTCCCAAAATAAGCAAAGGGGCAGTGCGAGCCCTCATGAGCCTTGTGGGGTGCAGCAGTTGCTCTCTCCTGCTCCCTGTCCCAGGGGCTGCCTTGGTGTGGCTCTGGGAGGAGGGAGCTGTGCCAGGAGCCCCCCAGCTCTCCATGCAGGGCTCTCCATGGTGGGGTGCAGCTCTTCCTGGGGGGCTGCTCCATTCACCTCTGCCAGGATTTAGCACTGCACAGCACAGATGGAACAGGATGTGGTTTTACTTCCATTTCACAGATGAGCTCTGCTGCATGGGAGGGCTGAAGGCCCAAATTCATGGAGCCATTTATTTCCTTTGGAAAGGCAGTCAATGGGAATTAAATAGTTTTAGGCCCCTGAATACCTTCTTTGTGGTCAGGGGCTTAGCTGAGTGCTGCAGGTCACAGGGAGCACTGGGGGAGATCAGCAATTCCCACACCACCTCCAGGCCCCCACATTCATCATTTACCTTCAGTCCAGCTCTAATCCTGTGCCTGGCAGGGCACGAGTGCTGGTAAGGTCAGGCAGGAGAGATTTGGACACCAGCCCCTACAAGCAGCTTAGAAAACAAATCTTTCCTTCCCAGTGCAGGCTGATTTCCTGCTTATGGTTCTTATTCTCTTCAACACATTCTGTGGCTCTGGAGAGATCATTGCAGAGCTTTATCTGTTCCTGCTCCAGGCAAGTTTTACAGAGAGACAGGAGCTGGGATGTTTCCTGCAGCAGGAAGAGTTCAGAGCTGCAGCAGTGCCATGAAGTGGGGTTTGACTCTAAGTGCTGCTGAAGTGATGTGATTCACAGCTTTTGTAACTCCTTGCAAGTTTGCTGCAGGCATTAGCAAAGCTCTTGACTTGAGATGTTCTGCTTTGGAAGCAGATCCCCTGGCGGTGCATCCCTACCAAGCTACATTTGTAGCTTCCAGGTGGTTATAAACAAGAAATATTACAGTAATTGCTTTTCCAGCCCTGAATATTAGATGACCCTTCCGTTTTAAAAGATCTGTCTACAAAATATCTTGAATATTTGCAGGAGACATGATGTTTTCAGCCACAGTGAAGGACATTCTCTTTTTCTCTGGTGTATGGGGTGGCTTTGCAGGGTCTGTGCCCTGAGGTACAACTGGAGAAAGCAGCCAGCTCTGGTTTTCCCTGTTTATTTATTCATGCTGTGTTCTGTGCCCAGTTAACTGGAGACTCTGTATTCTACATACAAATGGAAGGGAGGATCTATTTCATCTCCTAGGAACTGTAGGCATGTACCTGGTGGGATTTTGGGTGATCCCACAAAGACTGTGGAGCATCCCTGAGCCCAGAGCTGAAGCCAGGCTGTGATGCCTTCACAGCAGTGCAGAAATAGAGGTGAAAATGTGACATTTCCCAGGGGCTCTGTGTTGGGCACAGGGTTTGTCCCTTTGTACAGACACAGCAGAACATTTCTGGTATTTATTCCTCCTGTACATGAGTGAGGGCTCTCGAGACAGGAGCAACTTAGGTCTCTGTGTGAGTGGTGGAAGGACAAGGCAATGATAAATCTTGTCTGTTATGCTAAGCTGTGCTTCTGAACTGCAGAGAGGGGGATTTGCCAGTGATCAGCACCGTACAAGAATGTAATCCCTCTGGTTTTTTGATCATCAAATTTATCTTCACTCTATCTCTTTCCTTGGGGAAGAATAAGCCAGCAAATGGAAAGGTTACATATTGCTCTGTTTCTTAAACTTTTGTTCTTTGCTGTTTTTTCCAGCCTGAATGCTAGAAGGTGGTTTCATTTGCAGATGGGAAGCTGAACCATTGTTTCTTTATTCCCTCTAATTGCAAAAAGGTTCTGATCCTTTTCCTAATGAGGAATATTGCCAAGCTCACCTTAAGTGCTGCAGTCCTCAGGTCCTACCTGAGCTCTCTTTCTCTCTCCTTGTTTTTTAATTACTGTTCTTTCTCTTTAAAATTCTTCATACTCAGTCTTTTTTGAGTGTATGCCACATGCCAAAACAGTGATAGAGTCAGGGAGTTCCTAAAGAAGAAAAAAAAAGAAAATCCAGAGGAATATGAGACAGTAAGAGCTTAGAAAAGCTCCTGTGCTGAGTAGCTCAAATTCTTGACATATCAGATGAAAAGGGTTCTTTTAAAATAGATTAACTTTTTCTTAAGGCTCAATAATTACAACCCATTATTATGTGGAGATTTTTTTTGTTGGGTGAAAAAATCTGCAGGTTGGATTACTCATGGATCACAGCACCTGGCACAATCCATGAGTGCTTCTGCTCATTCTGTCCTTTCCTTTGCTCATTCCTGCATTCTGTCCTGCTGGGGCCTGGGGGGTGGTCCCTGGGGTGCTGAATGTTGCCCTGTGGGGTGTAGCTGCCTTGGGCAGGAAGATGCTTCCTGGCAGCAGGGTGTCCCATCCATGAGGGGCACCCAAGAGTGTTCCCATCCATGGCAGGGGTGTCCCCATCCACTGCAGGGACACCTCCATCCACAGCAGAGGTGTTCCCATCCATGGTAGGGATGTGCCCAGCCATGATAGGGATGTTCCCATCTCTCCCTACAGCAGTTTCCTCCCTGTTTTTACCTGGGCTGGCTCAGGGTGGTGTCTCTGTCCCCACTCCAGGTGTTCCCATCCAGGCTGGCAGGGCAGCAAAGCCAAGTGTGTCCCAGCTCAGTGTGGCCAGGGGATTGTAGGGAGCATCCTGAGACCTTTGGAATGCTCTGGACTTTGCTGGTGCTGCACCATCTTCCCACAAGACAAGGAATGCAGGGGTGCTTCTGATTGCATCTACAAACCATAATCCATTTTTTATGAGTGCAGAGTGCTGTGCTAATGAGTGGTGCCAGGCTGAAGTCATCTGTTTCCCAGTGCAGGGATGAGAGCAGTCTAAGCCCACATGCATTTATTGCAACCCTGAGATAAGGGGGATACCCTTTAAATGTAAAATTTATTGGCCTTGCCTGGGTCTGTGGCCTGCCAACCAAAGTGCTGTTTGAATTATTCAGAGAACACAATGTGTGTGGAGGGTGGAGGAGCCCAGAGCAACACACAGCCAGCTTTGTGCCAGCTGCTCCTGCAGTGGGATTTTATTTCCCTTCAGTAAAATCTCCTGGAATGTGTGTTTTGAGCAGTATATGAAAATACTGTATAGCTACAGATACAAATGTACAAAAATTTTATTTTGGGGAGAAAGTTTAAATTTTTTCAGTATTTTTTTCATTCTAAATGAGAAAAAAAAAAGTGAAAATTAAGAAAACTATGTTAAGAAAGAAAACTCCAGAAGTTTTGGTGTAGAACTGAGGAGTTGCTCAATTATCTAGACATACTGAAATATTTATGTTTCTTATTATTCTGTGTGGTTGTTGATAACTGTTCAGCTGGGGTCTCCCCACCATGGCCAGCCCCTTTCCCAAGGATAAACATTCCTGACCCTGCTGTGCTCTGAGGCTGGGACAGCAGTGGGAGATGCCAGTCCCAGCCTGTGCCCCCAGATCAGGGCAGTGTTGTGCCAGGCTGGGCTGCCTGGGACAGGACAGTGCTGCCTCCTCAGACCTGTGACACCCTGGTCTGTCACAGCACAGGGGACAAACAAACTCAGCACTGCTGCACTGCTCCTCTCTCTGCCTTATCTGTGATCCCAGCTGAGCAGGGCAGGAGCACTGCAGGCCTCTTCCCTGGCATGGAGATTTAAAGGAGCATCCCATGGGACTCCTCTCCACATCTCTTTTCTATTTCTTTTCATTCCTCAAACAAAGAAAATAAATATGAGCAGTGGCCCTGCTGCTCACAGGGTAAGTCAGGCACTTTTATTTAAGGCACAGCTCTGTGAGATAAGCCCAGGGCAGTGGGAATCCATCTCCCCTGGCTGCAGGGGCTGGGAGCAGCCTCAGGGCTCTCAGCTGGGTGGAGCACAGGGGGGGATGGAGGAGTTTGGAGCTGTGGTGCCCCAAAACTGCAGGGGCAGCACAGCTCTGGCTGCTCTGCCAGATCCCAGCCTGGAGGGGCAGGGACAGCAGGGTTAACCCCAAAGGGTCTCAAGAGGTTGCAGGAGGAGTTGAGGGAGTGAGGCTGAGATGGGGTCAGCAGAGGACAGGGACAGGCCGGGTCTCGCTGCTGTTACAGTGTCACAGACGTGTTTCATGAAAAATCCTTTTTTCTCCTGAGAAGCTGAGAGGCCTCAGGGACAAAATGTAAACAATGATTATCTGCTGCTGTGGAATGCAACAGGTGCATCTGTGATTGGCTCATGTGCTTGTTTCTAATTAATGGCCAATCACAGTGGGACTCTCTGTCCGAGCCACAAGCTTTTGTTATCATTCCTTCTTTTTCTATCCTTAGCCAGCCTTCTGATGAAATCCTTTCTTCTATTCTTTTAGTATAGTTTTAATATAATATATATCATAAAATAATGTATCAAGCCTTCTGAAACATGGAGTCAGATCCTCATCTCTTCCCTCATCCTCACCCCTGTGAGCAGTCACAGTTTCAGCCTCACAAGGCAGCCCTGGGTGTGCTGGAGGTCAGGGAGTCAAATCTGCAGCAAAAACAAAACCTTGGGCTTTGCTGGCAATTTGTGTTGGACCCAGAGAAATCTCCAGAGAAAACACAATGGGGCTTTGAGGCTGGCAGGAGCTGGCTGGAGCCAGAGCTTCAGGATCTCCTGGCAGGAGCTCACAGGCTTCTGGCTGAGCCAGGCAGAGCAGAACCAACTGTGTGTATTTGCCTTCCACAGAGCCAGGCAGCTTCAAGAAAAACACTTCGTGCTCTGCACGGGAGGCTGGCATTGCTCAGCACTTCCTCTGCACTGGCTCCAAGATGAGGTTTTTGCTAACTCAGGCTCCAGCAGTTTCTGGACTGTTCTGCACAAGTGTAATGTGTTCTGGCACAGTATTGGAGTGACAGAACAGAGCAGGGAGGGGCTGACACAGCTGAGAATACCAGGTCAGGTCTGAAAAACATGAAATAAATTATTAGCAATCAATTGCTCTGATGCTCATCTCCATGTATGACACCAGCTCAACAGCTGGCACCAGTCTTAGATTTCCTCTGCCTCCAGCTTCTGTTTGCTTGTGGCATTGAGGGAGGCCATGGCACCACATTATTTTAGAAACAGCTCTTCCTGTATCCTTGTAACACATGGTGCTCACTAAAGCCCAATTTTCAGGAGTTCTCAGCTGCTGAAATCAATGAAGGCTGTGCTTCATTAGAGAAAGTGCTCAGTGGAGCCAAGTTCTCTGAAAAATCAAATCTCAGCTGTTTCCCAATCAATGCTTAAAATTAGCAGATGTTTCTGACCTGAACATGTCAGGACTGTTATTGCCACCTATAAAATGGGAATAGTGAAATACCTTTGGCAAAACAAGTGTAAAATGGGCCGTTGGTATTTGTTGAGCATCTATCTGATACTATCAGGAGGAGCTGTACAGAAAAGCCCTTGAGGAAATTAATCATTGTGCATTCCGAGGAGGCTGTGAATGGAGTGCCAGTAAACAAGGCCTAGGTCCACACTGTGGACAAAGAGGAGCAAACAAAATCCTGAGTGGTTGCTCATTAGCTGAACACCTTCCATTCTGTGTAGGGAAATAGGAGCATGGGATCATGTAATTAAAGATTGTATCTTGGCATGCATGCACAAGAGGCCTGAATTAAGGTGGTGACTGCAGCCTTAATCCTGGCCTTTCATAACTTCCAAGCCCTTGACTTTGTAACCTCAATAATGTTGCCTTAATGTATTTCTGTGTGCAGTTTAAATCAGGAGCTGAAAAGGCACCTTCTGTTTGTCAATGCTATTGTTAACAAATGGTTTTGGGATGAAAAATCAAAGCAATCTCTTTGCCACAGAAGGGCTTTCACACAACATATCTGGAGCAGACAACTTGCTCTGCTGTTGTTTTCCTTCCTCTGCCCCCATCCAGCATCCCCAGCCTGGCACTGCCTTTCATCCCCTCTGTGCTGCACAGCCCCCTCTGCACAACACTGAGCCACTTTGTTTTCAGATTCCACAGAGATGCAGGAGGCAATGGATTGCAACTTTATGCAATCAAAGCAAACAAAACAAGATTAAACCTTTCTGTGGAGGCCTTGTGGCTTGAAGGAATTGCTGGGATTAATGGATGGGCTGCTGCACCCACTTTAGCTGACATCACACCTCTCTTCCCTGGTCCCTTCTGTTTCAAAATACCATAACAGTGACACTGAGAACCCTTTTCTCTTCTGCATTGTGCTTTATACCTGCCTTCCTTTTCCCCTGGTGTTATTTTAAGAGTGTTTGCAATTTTCTCCCCCTAGACAAATGCTTCTGAGAAACTAATCATTCATCAGAAGAATACACAGTACATTTAACTGTTTTATTTGGAGGTAAATTAATGGCTATTATAAGCATCTCATTTTATTTTCTGGTTTTGATTAGAAGGGCTGGTCAGTGCATTATTTTCAGACCTTTACATCTTGTTGTTTCTGCTGGAATTAAAACAGCAAATTATGAATCATGAGAGAGGTATTGAAGATTAGGGGCATTTTCATCCATCAGCTGTAAAAATTCTCCAATGTAACAGAAACACAATAGGAATTGATGTGATGGCAAATTGGGTACCCAGACTAGCAGTGTTTCTGAGGGGTTTTGGGTCTGTTTGTGCAGGTTTGGGTTCAGTTTGTGCAGTTTAGGTTTGGTTTGTGCAGGTTTAGGTTCAGTTTGGGTTGGGTTTGTGCAGGTTTGGGTTGGGTTGGGTTCAGTTTGGGTTCAGTTTTGGTTGGGTTTGTGTAGGTTTGGGTTTGGTTTGTGCAGGTTTGGGTTGGGTTGGGTTGGGTTGGGTTCGGTTTGTGCAGGTTTGGGTTGGGTTTGTGCAGGTTTGGGTTGGGTTTGTGCAGGTTTGGGCTCAGTTTGGGTTCAGTTTTTGTGTGTTGCTGTCCTGGATTCCCAGCTAATGATTCTCTCTGTGTGATGCATCCCTGTGAGGGAGATCCCTGGATCCCTGGCAGTGCCCCAGGCCAGGCTGGACATTGGGAGCAGCCTGGGACAGTGGAAAGTGTCCCTGCAGGTCCCTCCCAACCCAAACCCTCCTGGGATTCTGTGATTCCAAGCTGTAGGGTTTCTCTCAGTTGTACCCTGCAGGCATCCTAATTTCCTGCAGGCTGCCCCTCTGTGCCCAGTGCAGTGGGTGAGTGTGGGGTGGTGGTTCTGCCATGGTTTCTGGTTCTGTGCTGTTCCCTCTGGCTCTTTTTGCTTCCCCCATGTCCATCAGATCCCTCAGAGCTGCTGCAGCTGACAGCAGGCTTGGGATGGAACTGGGAAAGAATTTCAAATTGACTTTTGTAGCTACTGAAAATGTATTTTCTTTTGCCTTAATGAGCTTCTTCCTTCTGCACTAGTGTTCCCCATCAAATGTGAATTGTTTGTACCTTGAAAGGCTGCAGAAGTTCTTTTCTTACAGTTCTGTTTAGCACAGCCCTTTGGATGTCTGAATAGTGAACAGGGCAGACTGGCAGCTTCAAGCTTGATTTTCTAAATACTGTGTTTAAAGTGGAGTATTACACTGATGTTTCATAACTGTTTGATGTTTTAAAAAATGTCTCATTTCTTTATTCTTGGAGTGAAGGATAAATTGTTGGGCTCTGATATAAAGCTGTAAAAGACTTTAGCAAGAACCTGAGGAGCAAATAATTGGAATATAGTTGTAGAGTGTTACAATTGTAATTTGGTTTAACTAGCACTGCAGTGTAAACTACTCCTGTTTTAATAATCAGGTTTTAAATATTGTATTTTTCTGAGGTCACATTCAGTGCAAATTCAGAAAATAAGTTTTTACAGCATTGGAATTGTAGTAGTGATAATCCACAAGGATGGTTTGGAAAGGTCAAGGCTTGAAATCCCCGAGCAGCACCTGAAATGTTCATCCAGGGAAATTTCTGTATTTGCTACACACTGTGCTTACAGGGTTGTTTTTCATCCAGCATTCCCAGAGAAAAATCCTGTAATAAGGAGTGGAACAGAGTTATTCACATGTAGTTATTTACATACCGTTATTCACATGTAGTTATTCACATATAGCTGTTCACATGCAGTTGTTCCCATGCAGTTATTCACATGCAGTTATTCCCATGCAGTTATTCCCATGCAGTTATTCACATGCAGTTATTCACATGCAGTTATTCCCATGCAGTTATTCCCATGCAGTTATTCACATGCAGTTATTCCCATGCAGTTATTCCCATGCAGTTATTCACATGTAGATATTCCCATGCAGTTGTTCACATGCAGTTATTCCCATGCAGTATTTAAGGTGCTGTCAGAGGACAGGGGTGGGCAGTGATGGGCTGGCTCTGGAGTGGGGTTCAGAGGATGATAAGTGCACCCCACAAAGCCCTGCTCTGCTGCCTCTGAGGGTTTGATGTTTAATCAGGGAGTTGTCGTTGATGTAGCAATAAGATGGACTTTGGTGAAATAAATCAGGCCCAGCTCCCTGAAAGGCCTGATGAGAATGGAGGGTGTCCTTCAAGCCTCCTACCATGAGGAATGGTCTGTGGGGGCAGATCATTGATGCTCTGGGGCTGCTTCTCCTCGCTGGGCTGGGGCTATGGGTGACTGCAGGGCCCTGCCAGGCAGGAGCCAGCTCAGCACCACTGCCCCTCCCTGCCAGGGCACCTACAGCCCCATCAGCCTGATTAATGTGCCCAACAGAAATAAAACAAATGGAAATTTTTTTAGATTATACGGTACACTCATAAATATTAATGCACTTTAGTATTGAATTGCGTGTAATTACATATTTATACATTTAAGTCACCTTCCTGATACACTTAAGGCACTTTACTGATGAAAGATATCTCTGAAAGAGAAGGTTTTAAACTGTGCCTAATATGTTTGTAGGATTTACTGAATAATGTGTGGGCTTGTATGCTGGCAGGGGAGGAGAAAAAGCTCCATTAGAGCCTGAAAGTGTTCATGGGGTCTGCTCAGGCTGAATCCACTCCTTGGGTAGTGCTGAAAAATCTGTCTCAACATGAAATATTGCTACATCTTCTTATCTATGTAGATAAGGTCTGTGCAGTCCTGTCACCTTAGAGTAATTACAGCTTATTACTCTAATCATGATGATGCCTGAAGACTGTAATTAAGATTGTGCTGGCTAATGTACTAGCACACACGGCATGGTACAGCTATTGTCCTATCTAAACAAGGCAGAGATAAAAATGGCATGAGGGAGAAAGGGCACAAGTGGGGAAGTGATTTATGCAGGGCTGTGCTTCCCAGCCAGGCTCTGCCTCCACAGGGCCTGGGGGCTCCACAGGGCAGAACCTGGGACAGTCCTGGGGGAATCCATAAAATCAGAGGGTTTGGGAAAGCTGCAAAAGGCAGAACTGTGATTGGAGCTGAGCAGCAGCCATGAGATTGGTCAGCAGAAAAATTATGTAAAAAGTATAAAAGTAAGGACAAACAGAACAATGGTCTGTGTATTAACACTTGTCTAGAATAACTCTCTAAGCTGCAGAAAAGTTTATCTAGTGAGATATTAGGGAGTTCTGAGCTTAATAACAGAGCTCTGTGCATTGTGTTTTAAGGCTCACAAGCAGGTATTGTATCCAAAATAAGCAAGCATTGTTTAACCACAGGTACGTGTGCTTATAGTGGTTGGATTGAACTACTGTCAATGTGCTTTTGCTTTGTGTGATTGGTCAAAAAACTTATAAAGTGAGTTATAACATTGAGTTCTTGGTCTGCTGCTTGGGATGTGGGCAGGTGGCATCTTCCCATTGTCATAACCATGGAATGAGGCTGATGCTGGAAAATCAAACAGCTCAAGGCACGTTCCCAGCAGTCCTGTCCCATTGGTGATTTGTGCACAGACCCCTGGCCAACAATAAATCCCAGGCAGTTTGCCCCTCAAACACCAGGAGAACACCCTGGGAGAGCTCTACTCAAACTACTTTTAATGCATCTTGTCCACCTGTGTCTAACTTTTATTCTTTTATCATGTCCTCTTGCATGTCCTCATCTAGTCTGCAAATGAAGAATTTAACACACATTTCTGTGCACACTTTTATTTTTAGGCCAAGTCATGTGTCTGTTGAAATCCATGAGGGGCTCAACCCCACAGGTCCCTCCCAAGGGGTTTGATCCCCAGAGCTCTGTAGTGTCAGCTGGTAAAAAGCAGACAGACAGCTTTTCTGGAGGAACAGAGCTGTCCAAACACCAATCCTTATGCTAAATTTCACAGCAAGCCCACTCACCAAACGGGATGTAAGGCCTCTTTCACAAGTTAGGTACATCTGGAGCTCCTTGGTGTCTTTTTGCTTTGAGCAGAGAGGAACATTCCTTGATTTTGAACATTCCTTAACTTTGAACACTCCTGCCAATCCTCCCTTCTGCCTTGGAAGGTGCCTTTCCCTCCAGGCTTTGTGCATTTGGTGTCCCTCACCTTGCCACAGGTGTGTGAGCAGATTCCTTCCTGCCTGCTCTCCCAGGCTCCAGGTTCTTCAGGTGTTTCTGGCACTTTGTGAAGCCCTGTGCTGCTGTTGGAGCAAGGGCTCTGAGGAAGGGTCACCCCAGGTACTCCCACAGTGACCTGACCCATCTCACACCCCCCTTAAAGCTAACAGGAACCAGTTACTTCTTGATGGAACTGCCTGGCCCCTTTAGACATTTTATAAGCTTCTGGAAGGCTGCCACTGTTTCATTTAGATCACTCACAGCTGGGAGAAAAATCCCACAAAAGCTACTTAGTCATTAGAAGAATTTTTTATTTTTTTTCTCCAGAAAGTTTCCCCTTTGTTCACTCCTTCAGCCTTTCACATTTACAGTGAATCCTCTTGAATAGCATTTGTGTCTACAAACATGAGCTCTGTTTTTTAACAAAAGTCTTTGCTGGTATAATGTTCTACTCATAAAACATTGGATTTATTAATGCTGATCTGAAAAAAGAAAAGAATTGTTAGCAGCATGATAGCTATCCAAAGTTACAAATCAGTTGTAACATAAAATATCTGCTGTTTTATAACCTGCCCTTGCTGTCCAGGAGGTCCAGGGGTGTTTGTGGATGCTGTAGTTTTACAAAGCTGTTGATGGGGAGCACTGGTGAAATGGTTGCTGCACCTGAGAATTTGCCTTCCTGCATTTATGGTGTGCAGCTAAACCTAAAACCTTCCTGGGAAGGGAGGCAGAAGGTGTGCTGAGGAAAGAAAGGGGTGTTCCTGCTTTTAATGTCCTTGGGCAGCTCCACAGGATCCCTCTGCTTGTGCACAGGGAGATCCCAAAGCATTTGAGGAAGATCAGGGCTAATCCTGAGCTCTTTCTCAGCAGGGGCAGGGAGGGACCAGTGAGCAGACACAGGAGGTTTCTTAAATTACTAATCCTGTGCTGTAGCTAAGGATGCTCCAATTCTCTTTCATGAGCTTGGACAAGGCTCCTAATGTTTTGGACAGGAATAACACTGTGGAGAAAAACCCTGGGAAAAGTCCTGTCGTGTCTTAGGTGAAGAAAAGGTAGAAAAAGTGTCTTATAGCTTCTGTTCATTACTCCCATCTTTAATGCCTGTAAAATCATTCCCTTTGCTAAATATCAAATTTGAACAATGACTGTCTTCAGTTTAATTAATCATCTCATTGGTTTCAGTTATGAATTTTGTGAAGCTCTTGTGTTTTAGAGAGTCATTTAGGGAGCAGTCTTTAATTAAAGCCAAACTGCTTTTTGCCTTTAGGCATGTTTTTTTGCATAAAAAGGTGCCATAATTTGAATTATATTCTCCTGAGCCTCAGTCTTTATGTGACACAGGGACCAATGGCCCTTCCTGCTGTCAGTTGTAATATTAAGTGACTGTAAACAACAGCTGAAAGGCTCACAAGATTACCCAGCACCTTATGCTGGGCATGGAAGCTTCTGGGCCAAGGCAGGCACGTTAGCAGAGAATGCTGAGAGCTCAGCCCTTGTTCAGTCACCTGCCCTCCCTCCCAGGGCAGCTCTAGGAGGGGATGTGACTCAGGACATTGCATTTATTGCATGCAGGATCTGCACTGGAATTCACATCTTCTCATTCTTCTCTCCTAATGAATTCTCCAGCCTCCTCTTCCTCTGCCTGTCGTTCTGTGCTGTTGAAAAAGATTTGTTTCAAGTAGCATTTATCTGAAATGAAAACAGGGATTCTGTGTGTTGCAGGTTATTTGTAAGGAAACAGCTGTGGGCTGTGACACAACTCACATTTGTGTTACAGGAGTGGAGTATTTTTATAGACAGACATTGATTCGGGGGGTTAAAGGGTCAGTGACAAAGTTTTCAAATACAAGTTGCTTTTTTGCTGCACTTTTCACCCCTCTGCCTGAGCCTTGGAAATCTGCTGCTTAAGTCAGGCTGGAGGGAAGCATGCCCTGGAGTCAATGGAGATTCATTGGCCCTAATTGGATTTAGGTCAGCTCGTGCCTTGGCTTCTCAAATACAAGAAATAATAAGAATAAATATTGAAAAGTCAAGCATTGTTTAGATCAAAGCAGATTGTTAATTTAAGCATGATAAACAAATGCTGTCTTCTAAATGTGTGCTCTCTGGATACATGAGATGCTTATGAGATTTGAGGTTGGCTGCATGAAGTCTCAAGGGGGATGTGTCTCCTTCCATGCACTCACTTCATCCTGCCAATTTTATTTAGCATTTTCCTGTCTTTTGATTCAGAGGACATCAGTGAGGAGTGGGTTTGTTCCTTTTCTGGTGACTGCAGCATTGCCCTGAGAGTGTTTTGCAGATGCCCTGGAACCAAACCAGAGCTGTAGTTTGACCATGGTGTTTTTCTCCTCCCTTTGCAGAAGGACATAGCTCTGAAACCTCAGGAACGTGTGGAGAAGCGACAGAATCCTCTAGCCAAGAAGAAAAGGGAAGCACTTACCAATGGGCTGTCTTACCTTCCAAAAAAGAACAGACTCCACCACCACCAGTACAGCTCGGACCGGGAAAATGACCGAAACCTGTGCCAGCACCTGGGGAAAAGGAAGAAGTTCCCCAAGGGCCTCAGACAGGTGGGAGACAAGTTCCCTTCTGCGGGGAGGGAGGGCTCTGCCCGTTGGTTCATGGTATGTAGAAGCCAATTTCTCATTTTGTGGGATTGTGTATTTTAATGCTTTTGTGGTTGTTTTGTTTTTGAGCTCTTGGGTGTGACGTGGTGCAGTGTCCTGCCACTGAGAGGAGAGCAAGTGGTGCATTGATGCTGATCTGATTTATAAATGTGTAAGAGTGAGAAGAGCTTTCCACAGGCTGGCTGTGAGACTGTCAGGGCAAACAAATGAGGTCTCTCTGTGGGTGCAAGGCCAATTTTGTCCTATAAAGACCTTCTTGTCTTCAGGCTTTGTACATAGAAGCAGAAGAGCCTTCTGAACATCCAGGGTGAGGTGAGGCAATTGCAAGAAGGGCAGCTGTTAATCAGGGCAAAGCTGATTAGAGTGTGAGGAGCTCATCTGTGAGGTGTCAGTGGTGCTGGTGTCTGCTGCCCTGGGTTAGTGATCACCCACCCTGAGCAAGAATGTCCTCACACAGTGGTGGCAGTGAGCAGGCAACAGCCAGGAGCAAAGCTGGAGGCTGAAAACATTGGATTTGTCTTCATGACTGTGCAGTGTTGTGTTTGTTGTGCTTTTTAAGGAAGAAAGGTGATAAGTGTGGTTGCTATGATGCTGATAATAGTACATAGTAGTAGGGAATAGGTCAGCTTTTGCCTGTATTTGAGTGATATTAATGGCTCTTGAACCAAAATTTAAATGTTTAATGGGGATGGCTGATATTCATAGAATCAGTTTTCATCCTTTTGGTGCAGGCCAAACCTTGCTTTGCAGAGAAACTTGTAGCAAATAGTGAGAATTCACTGCTTCTCATTTTGTGAGCTCAGGGAGATGGAAGGAACATTGAGGATGACAAGTATGCTGAGTTGTATTCAATTTTGATATGCAGAGTTAGAGAAGCTGGGAAGAAATAGGTTTTCATGATAATTTTGAAGCCTATATGTTAAGCTCTATATAGGAATATAGTAAGAGATTATACAGTTCTTTAGCAGAGCAAAGAAATAGTAAAATGCCTGTTCCATACTGCCAGCTGTTAAAGGTGTTTCTTCTGATTTAATTTTGCTTGGTATGTCAAAGGAAGGTGGGGAAATCTCTTCAGGATAGCAGATGCAATGATTCCATTACCAGAAGATACTGAAGGTTGCTGTGTTTCCATGGTTGGTTGCTGTGTTCCCCTCTGTGGTCTCTGCTCTGTTTTGGTCTGTCAGACTCACTGTGTGCACTGGGAGCTCTCCTGGTGGGGCCTAATGCCAGGTGGAACCTTTCTGCCCAGAATTTCATCTCTGAAGGAAATTGCCCCTCCTGCTGATGGAGATTATTTGTGAGGTTGTGTTTTTGGGAATGAATATTCATTGGCTTGGAAGGTATTGAGTTGACAAATGTCATGGAAAATGCTTTTCCTTTGAGCTGATAAATCTGAGTACTCTGCCTAATTCCTAAGGCATAAGACTGAGAGGAAATAAAGTATCTTGCTCAATATAAATGTAATACATTTGGTAGGGGTAGAGCTTCTTAGATAAGAACATTTAAGTCTTATGAACAGTTTAGGTGCTGACAAACACATACAGCTTTGGCAGTTAACATGGAAAAAAGATGTCATGGAAAAGACTGCAGAGTTCTTTGGAAAAACATGTATAAGACAGAGTTTTGGGTAAGCATTTTCTGACCTCTTTCAAGACAAATGGTGAAGAGCACAAAAGTAGGAGGAGATTAAGTTCTGAGCATGTTTTTTTTCTGATCATGTTACACTTTTCCTCCTCAAGTGACTCTAGGCTGCACACTTGGGTTGCTTTCCCCACCCAGGTCCATCCCACTGAATCCCTGGGCTCCTGAAGGGCAAACAGATTTGTTTGTCAACCTTGTCTGACAGCAGTGACCAAGAGCTGGGGCCACTGTGGTTTGTGTGTGACACAGCAGGAGTGCCCTCCCCTAAAGTTCAGGAGGCTTCTGCATGTATATTAGGGCTTTATATTTGATACACAAACAATTTATCCTTCCTCTCCTGTCCCTGGGGGAATCCTGGATTGTCACCTGTGCTTAACTGTAACTGGATGGCAGGATGCAATCTCAGAGCTGTCACTTGCATTCCTGTGCTTGCATAAAACCTTGGCTGCAGTCTGTCCTTGCTGGGAAATGTTTTATACCTGGAGAGCTCACTCATAGTTTTTCCAGTGGTTAACAGTGCTGTTGGATATGCTTTCCTGTGAAATCTGTTATCTGCTGGAAGTAACTCTCACTGCAGGATTTAGGGTATGAAGCTCCCTTGTCAAACAGATTTAGTTGAAGTCAGCTATTGAAAGCATTGCTAATTAGTTTTCAGAGCAAATCCTTGCAGTATTCATGCAGGTATTTATCCAGCTCTGCTGAAATGCCTACAGGTTTATTGAAATCCAGAAAATGTGAAACTGTAGGTTAATTAAGGCTCATATTTTACTAGTGAGAAGACTTTTGAACTCTGCTTTGTGAGCTTTTATAAATGTACTTATTAAATGCCTCAAGGAAATTTTGGTTGGCGTTAAGCAAACATAAGACTCATCAGAATATTTCTCCAGCGTTTTAAATTTAATTTCCTATACGTTAATTGGTGATGGCATGTTTTTATGTGCTTTCTGTAAAAATCATTTGGAAATCTTAAAGTGAACATTTTTTTAAGTAGTAAAAGGGTGGCAAACATTTTTAAATGGGTTTTAATGAGATTTTATTCCTCAAGGTCTGAGCACAGTGGGGCATGCCAGGAAACAATGAGCTTTCAGGGCAGAAGGAGTGTTGAGAGTATTTTGATAATGAGGGGGAAGGATCATTTCTCTTTGTTCAGTGGGTGTGTGATTTGAAAGGAGCAGAAGACACTGACTTGTGCTACTTCCACCATTTCCTTCACTGTTTTTCTTCATCTGGTGGGAGGTTCTTGCACCTTCTTGCAGAAGAGAATCATCTCTGTATATGCTTTTAAACATTAGTGTATGTGTTGGGCAAGGGGTGCCTTGGCTGGCCCACGTGTGCATGAGAGCCAGCAGCTGCTGGGCTCTGCCTTCCCCACCTGACTCCAGAGACGCTTCCAGAATATCAAATCCCAATCCCAGATACTGCAGGAGTGCAGAGAAGGAGACAACTGGTAATAAATAGGAGCTGGATGATAAATAGAAGGAAGAAAACTCATGATGGAGAAATGAATTGGGAGGTAAATTATAATGAGATAAAGGAAAAATGGGAAGAATAGCAGCAGAAGATACACTGCTTTCTCTGGCAGTCCCCAGCTACAGGTGTTATAAACCAGGGGCTTTCACCTCGTGGTCCATTACATGAATCAATTAAAGGGGAGGGAGGGGAGTGCTGAAGCTGTTCCCTCTCAGAGTAAAGTCCACAATCCCCTTGGCAGTGTCACCCTGAACCTACACATCCTAAATCTGAGACTGCTGAGCCTTTGGGTGGCTGATGTGGAAGCCATCGCTGTCCCCTGCCATGGTCACTCAGCACCGTGTGGTTCTGTGCTGACTCAGTGCCTGCACTCTCATCCCCTGGTGCAGAGGTGCTCGTGAGCCTCAGTGCAGCAAAGCAGCCATGCAGAGGGTGAAGGCCCGTGTGCCTGAGCCTGTCCTGGGCCAGGGTGGCTGGTGCAGCTCTGAGCCCTGGGGTGAGGGTGGCTGGTGCAGCTCCCAGCCCTGGAGTCAGGGTGCATGGTACAGTTCCCATTCCCGCAGCTCCCATTCCCGCAGCTCCCATTCCCGCAGCTCCCATCCCCTCAGTTCCCATCCCCGCAGTTCCCATCCCCGCATTTCCATCCCCTCAGTCCCATCCCCGCAGTTCCCATCCCCGCAGTTCCCATCCCCGCAGCTCCCATCCCTGAAGCTTCCATCCCCGCAGTTCCATCCCCTCAGTTCCCATCCCCGCAGTTCCCATCCCCGCAGTTCCATCCCCGCAGTTCCATCCCCTCAGCTCCCATCCCCTCAGTTCCCATCCCCTCAGCTCCCATCCCCGCAGCTCCCATCCCCTCAGTTCCCATCCCCACATTTCCATCCCCACATTTCCATCCCCTCAGTTCCCATCCCCTCAGTTCCCATCCCCTCAGTTCCCATCCCCTCAGTTTCCATCCCCGCAGTTTCCATCCCCGCAGTTCCCATCCCCGCAGTTCCATCCCCTCAGTTCCCATCCCCGCTGCCCAGCGCTCCGGGCTGCCCCGGCCCGGCGCAGGGACCGCAGCAGATGGGCCGGGTTGTCACCGGCGCTGTGATCCCGGCGAGAGCTCGCCGTGCTGACAAGCGATTTACAATGTGCTATTTACAGTTTGGGTTTGCAGGCTCTCAATGACATCTGAGTGCTCTTTAGCAACTGCTTTCATTACTGCTTTTCGGAGAGCTGCTAATTGAAAATGAAATTGTGGGTGGGCTCTGCGAGAGCCGTAGCAGCTACAAGGACGATACACAGCCACAGAAATGTTTCATTTCTTGGATTGCCCGCTGGAGCTCTGGGCAAGGGAAGAAATGGGGACATGTTTGTGCAGTGTGAGGTCTGACACCTTGGAAATCCTGCCTGCAGCATGCATCACCCGGAGTGAGTGATAAAGGCTTGAACCTCCTTGAACACAGCTGCTGGGATTTGGGATTCCTGTACTGGCAGCCAGTGGATTTCAGTGACTATAAAACTTGTGAAGAGCAGGAAGGAATCTGGGCTGTGAAACTACCTTGTGCAGGGGATTGGAAGCTGTATGTGGGATTTTTGGGCTGGTTTTGCACTGCTGGAGGTCTGGTTTTGTATGAAGTGACAGGAGACATCAGAACTGACTGGTAAAATGTGGGACAAAGCCACACTTTGGGAGTAGTACCAGCCAGGATCAGGTCAGCAGGGATATGGCCACACATTGATGGAAAGGGAGATAATGTTCCCATTCTGTGTGTAAAGGGAGAAGTTGCTTGGTTTAGGGGTTTTTTTCAGATACAAGATGCTAGTGCACCACTTTGAAATAAGAGGATTTGCTGTTTGTGCTGCAGCCTACACGGCGTGGTTTGATTCTGTGTCAAAAGTCTGAAGGCACCAACAACAAATGTCACCAGCAGCAGGACCTGCAGGGACCACTGGTTTCACAAAACTGCGTTAGTATCATGTCACTCAAAGCACTGGTTATTTATCTAGCATATCAAACAACATTTAATTTGGAAAATGACCCACGAAATTATGAAAAAAAATCACATTACAGCTCTGAAAGAATAGAAAGGGCCATATCTGGGTAGCTGCTTTGAGGTTACATCACAGCAGGAGTGGGTGCAGTGATACAGTGGGAGATGTTCATGTGATAAAGGGGATGGGAACTGAGGAGAGCTGGGCTTTGAGAACCCTTTGTAGGGTAGAAAAGGGGAGAGAGATCTGTGGGGAGGGAATGAAGAGGTGAAGCTTTGCAGAGGTGTAGGCTGGGCTGTGTGGGGTTTTTAGGGTGAATGTTACACATGGTGTGCAAACAGAGGGGGATGCCTAGAGAGGGGGCAGGTTCTGTCAGCCAATATCCTCTGTCACTGCTGAGGTCCAGCTCAGCTTATCCACCCCACCATGTGCTGTGGAAATGCTGAGTGCTTCATGCTGGCCAGTTGGTAATTTCACCCTTGGCAGGGACCCACACTTTATTTTCACACATGCACAGTGTGTGGATTCCTGGCTGTGTGGGAGCATGTGCTGAAAGCTGGGCTGCCATTCCCCTCTCGTTTCCCGTTTGGAGAGCGCCGTGGGTGACAAACAGTGCTTGAATTACAAGCATTTTGTGATTCTCAACTGCTGTTTGCCTCTGATCAGAGGCCACAGAAATCTCCAGCTGCACTTAACCCGCAGTCACCGTATCCAGTGCGTCATCTGTGAAGGCACCCAGCTGCTCAAAAGCATCCAAACAACTTCTGGGCCCTGATAATATATAATTGAGCTGAATGGGCACAGAAAAGACTGTTGTTCTCTGCAGAAAGGACTGAAAAATGATGTGTGTGGCTTCGTGTGCCTGTTGTTCTGTGCTGCACATCCCCCCTGGCTTCCCCCAGCTCCTCAATGGGCACGTTGGATTCCAGGAGAGCACACACAAAGCCAGGCTTGGAGATACACACAAAGCCAGGCTCAGGGAGTGCAGAGCTGGTCCCAGGACGCTGCTCTGGGCTGGGCAGGGTGAGCTCAGCCAGCACAAACCCCTGCAGTCACTGCTCAGTGCTCAGGGAGCTGCCACTCCACCCCGCGCTCGCCCACAGTGACGTGTCACAGGCGTCCCCCCCTCATAATCACCAGTTTCACCTGCAATTTTTCAATAAGCCATTGAATTATACCTCTCTAAATGATACACTGCAAATCCAGCAGGTCCTAATTGCTAATGATGGTTCTGAAAGACTTTCATTTGACTGTAATTAGGTTTGCAAGCAATCAGCTGCCCTTATCAGGATGGAAACACATATAATGTAAAATACAGGCTGGTGAGAAGGGAGCATTTTCTTAAAAGGAGGAGTGGAGAGGAAGATGTTTTATTAGCAGAAGCTGTGACATATTTTAACACCTTGAAAACATCATGTGTGAAATTAATTCTGCTCAGTATTATACCATCTGGCAGTGTTATTGTTCTGTATATATTGCCATGTAAGTGTGCTTTTTTCGTCTGGGTATGAGCCTGTGTTTGAAATAGTAATCATGAGTCAAATTGATTACTCAGGATGTTATCCCTGCTAGAAGGCTTAAAAATACATTTTGGGAAGTCCCAGGGACTCAAAATGGCTTCTCCATGGAGAGCTTCCCTTGCAGGGCTGATGAGGGTGGAGGAAAAGGGCCTGGTTTTTGTCATGCCGCTGTGCTGTGAATGAGTGTGTGTGCCCAAAGGTAACAGGAACTCTACCCAGATATTGTTTATTGGTGCTGAAGTGGCAAATGCCTGTGTCTCAGCCTCAGAAGCAAATGTGTTTGGGGTGATGGTTTGATCCTGCCTGTGTGCTGCCCTTGCACAGCCCAGCTCAGAGCCTGCTGTGTGTGAGCAGCTTCAGCACCAGGGCAGGCACAGAGGCCCCAGGTACAGACCCAGAACAATACAAGCTCAAAACTTGGTCAGAGGCTGATTTGGCCACTCTGGGTGAAATATCAGCTGCTGGGCAGGGTGGACTGTCCCTTAACCAGCACTCAGAAAGGCCATGAGCACCTGATGTGGTGACTGTGATTGCTGTGATGCTGCTGGCTGGTGGAGCTTGTGCAGCCAAGGAGGAGCATGGAGGAACTCAGGCCACATCTGGAATAGGCAGTGGGATATTAAGATCTCCCCCATTTCTCTCCAGCTGATGGTGTGAGCTGATCACCCCAGGGCTGAGGCAGAGGAAGGGTTTCTTTGCCTCGTGTGCTTGTGCCTGCTGTCGCTGTTGTGTTGAGTGTGATCAGGCTTGCAAGAAAATGAGCAATGTTGGCATGTTTTTATTTCTAAAGCAAATATTGCCACTCTCTCTGCTCTGCCCTGCTGCATTTCACTTTGTCTTTTGGCTCCAGTTTGCTCTGAGATAGAGTTGCAGAGGTGTCACTATGATGTTACCTGAGGAAGGGCCCCTGTGTGCACCTCTCACAAACTCCCAGCCAATTCCAACTGAAAAAAAAGGAGATTAGAAACAGCCACTTTTGGGCTAACCTAATTATATTAATCAATTAGACATCTTGAGAATTTTAGTAAAAAAAAAATAGTTTCTTGTGCACAGAGCAGCTATTGTCTCTCAGAATTATCTTTTTTCTTTTAATGTTGGCACCCTACTTTAATTGAAAACTTAAATGATTGTTAAATGTGCCAGGAAGTGAACCATATTTTAAATGCTCAGTGCAATCAATTGCTGTCTTAAAAGTTTCCATGCATGTTACCAGTAAGGAATTAAACAAAAAATTAATTTTGACTGAGTCTGCCTGGAGATAAATTAAATGCTAGTTTAAGTATTATAAGACAGTATAATAAAGTGACCATTTTTAATTTAAAAAGGAAGTCATCCAGAACTTTTTAAAATATTTTTTTGTATTCTAGAAATAAATGTAGGCCAAGACTTCTAACCTATGGGTTTGCCTGCAGATTAATCGTAACTTGAATGTGAGGATGTACTTCTGTGCTTATGTTACTGGATTCTTGTTTTTCCCTCTGCAAAGTCAGTTTTCAGGAGGGCAGGAGGCATGGCAGTGATGGGTTTGGCTGTGGCTCCCAGCAGCGCAGGCTGGGTGTGCAGCATTGCTGTGCTGCAGGGGCACAGGGAGGCTGGGGTGCCCCACTGTGGGTTCTGGGAGCAGCCTCAGGAACATTTCAGCCTCCCATGGTTGTTTAAACTCCTGCTCAGGCTTTTGTAGCCTTAGTCCAGCTCCTGAGTGCTGTAACTCCATGGGCTCAGGGCACAGACCTGGGCCATGGCTTTGAGGAATGTGCAAGGACACTTTCAAGGTGTCAGTGAACAGCACTGAGAGGAGCTGTTCCCTTCCCCAGGGGGTGGAAGGCTGCCTGTCCAGCCCTCCCAAGGGAAGCAGCAGTGCCCTGGCTCAGTTTTCTGTCTCTTGGCAGCCTCAAGGCAGCACTCCTGCTTTAGAGCTGGCCCATTCCAGTCCCTGGGATGCGGAGGGAGGCTGGCACTGCCCTGGGGCTGAGCAGCTGCCCTTGGGGCTGGCATTTATCACAAGAGGGGAGCTGAGGGCAGGGGGATGGCAGTGTGCAGTAAATCCTGTGGAATTCCAGCACGGAGCTCACACAATTGCTTTCATGGCTTGCAGTGCTTTGGGGGCCATTGGGGGGTTTTGGAGCTTGCCCTGGATTTAGCCTGGCTGGCTCTGGCCAGCCCCAGGGGCTGCCTGTGTGCCCAGAGGTGGCACGGCATTGCTGGGGGAAACAGGGTGCACTTCTGAACTTTAAATTCTTGATAATTTCCTCAGCCTGGAGAAAGTTGTTCTCTGCTTTCAGAGTTTCAAATGTCATAATGCTTCAATTTTATAAAATCAAGACATCTTAATTTGTGCCCAAAGCCACTGAAATGGAACAAACTTTTAAATCTAAGTCCCACATTTCCTATGTTTAATGGTTTATCAGCAGTATATGAGCTCTGTGCAGTAGGAAGGCCTCCTCTGTTACTCGCAAGATGTGCCCTAGGTGATTGTTGTTGTGATTGTTTTCTCTAAGCTTGCTGAACTCTTGGGTAATTCCAATGGATATTTGGATCAGTGGTGGAGCCAGCTGAAGAACACAGTGTGGCCATTAATGTGCAAGGCCACAACTCCTAAAACAGACAAAACAAACTTCTCCTTTCCTCCTGACCTTTTCCTGCAACAATTTTTGCTGCTCAATATTAAAATACAGTGAGGTTCTATGAGAAAAATGAAAGACTCTTAAGAATTTTTATTAAATTTGCTACAAGAATACAAATATTTTTATAGAAGATTGACTGCAGAAGTTACTGTGGTTTTGTGTTTCCAGTGCTGTTGGAAGTTTGTCTCTAATATCAGCAACACTGTAACAGGCTGTGACAAAGTACCTACTCCTGATGTGTCTAATTCCCCATTTTTTATAGTCAGTGTAAGATCAGTTTCAGATTTATCCATCTGTATTGGACCAGCTATTGAAGACTATTGAAATGAGTCACTCTGTTGTGAGTGGACTTCCTTGAAAAAACCTAACTTGTGACAAAGTCCCCCTTACTGAGGAGGGTGCAGGAGCCTGTTCTGGCCATAGCTGCTCCCCTGGTGTCTGCCTTCCTCCTCTGCTGGGCTCTGTGAGATGGAGGCACCTGCCTGAAGAAAATGCAAATCTCTACTTTCTTCAATTAAACAATTGGCATTGCAGTTTAATCACAATTCCTCCTAGCATGGAAGGCACCAGAAGGATGTGCTCTCAGTGTCCAGCAAAACAAAGACACAGGAACAGAGTGTTAGTCATTCTAGATCTGTCCATGGTGAACATCCTGAGACATCTCAGATCTATTAAAGGTAAAGTTTTACAAAATGTGACAGAGGTGTAAACTAGTGCAGGAAGTTAAGCCTTCAGCCCAAAGCCTGCTGAGATCCTGCAAGGAATTGTTGGAGAAGGAAGCAGGAACATAATTGGTTTGCAGGCAGAAGTTGATTTAGGTCATATAAAAAGCCATGGGCCATTGCAGTCTCTGACAGCAAAACCTGAGTCACTGACCTCAGAGTCCCCATGTCCTGAGTGCCCTTTCCCACGTGGTGGAGTTACAAATGGCTGTAATGGACCTGTGGGCTTAAAAAAGAATTGAGTTCCCCCTCATGCAACTCTTTTCTGCATGAACAGAGAAACAAGAGAGAAACTCCCAAGTTTGCTCATAAAATGCTGTCAAGTCTAAGCCCTGCTAACCCTGTTCCCAGGCTCAAGTCCTTAAATCAATAAAAATAATGCAGCTAAGAATGGGTGTAGAACTGGAAGCTGGGGTTTGATACTTTTCCTTGTGATTTCAGGTTGGCTTTTTCTAAATATGTTAATAAAAAATATTTCAGTCATAAAGACAGGTGGATTTTCTCCTAGCCCTTGGAAGCAGCAGATATTTGGCACATGAAGTTTCTCCAGGGTGCTTTTATTTTTGCCAACCATGCTCATCATTCCCTTCTGAACAGGTTTTTGTCTGATCTAGTTCAACAAAAAAATCTCCTACTTTTATAAATGAGATAAGAAGAGTACCCAAAGCATGCAGAGAGTCAATAAAAATGGAAATTCTGTTAAAATCACTAATCAATCTGTTTAATGTTTTATTGTCTCCCCTCCCCCCAACACATGCTCTTTTCTTGTAAAGCACCTTTAAAATATTGCTTCCTGCTTGTTTACCACCTTTTAGCAAGTCAAGCAGCATTCAAATTGCTTTGATGTTAATTATATAACCTGCTCAATAGGGTTTGCTAGGTGAAGGAAAATAGCTCCTATGTTTAAGAAAATAAATTAATATCCAGACAAGTGCTCTGTGCTTTGGTTCTGAGGAAGAAAATGACAGGATACTTAAGACTTAGTGTTGTGTTGTCAAATAAAAGCTATATTTGGGTGGCATGATGCTCTCAGTTTGCAAGATTTGATATTGGTTGTCTTCACTTCTCTTGATGGTACAGAATGATGTGCTGAGGACTGATCCTGCTAACTGGAAAAGGAGTGAGTTTCCATATCTCCTGTGCCAAAGTAAAAGATTCAGGAGCAGGGATTGTGCCTTAGCCCACAGAAGCTGTTCCTGAGGAGTCCTTTGGAGCTGGGTTATCCCAGCTGTTCCTGAGGAGTCCTTTGGAGCTGGGTTATCCCAGCTGCTCCCCTGCTCCTGCTCTGGACTCTGCCCAGCCCGAGCTGCCCTTACTCAATTCAGTTCAGGTGCTGCTGGCATTAACATTTGAGCTGTAGGTCAGGCTGAGGATTTCCAAAAAATACTCTTAGAGTGTAGCAAAGCCTGGAGCAGCCTCTGCATGAGCTGCCAGGAGCTCAGCCAGGGTCCAGACGTGGCCCTGTGAGGGCACAGCTGTGGTGCTGGGCTGGAGCTGCACCAGAGCCACCCCACAGCCCCCAGCTCATCCTGCATGGAAGTGCTGCTTCATCAGGAACAACTTGTCTCCCAACCCCTAATCAAGGCAGATAGGTTTAATTGGTGAATTTGTGCAGAGTTTGGAGATGTGCAGATGAAAGGTTGTACCTGTGTGATGAATGAATATTAATAATTCCTAATGCAAAGCTCTGGAGCCGCCGCAGCTGACGGGATTTTGTGGAATGAGTGGATGTGTGGAATTCCTGGCAGCTCCCAGGGAGCAGTGCAAGCCTCCAGCTTATTAATGGCATTGTCTTTATAAATCAGTAGCAGTGCAGGGAGGGAGGCTGCATTGTGGATCATTACAAAATGCTTTGCAAAGATCTGAAGTCAGATTTGTGGGCTGATGCTTCCTGTAAGAAGTGCAGTGTTTTTCATGATGGAAGGAGTTTATTTGCAGTACTGAGCCTTGTGCTTCCAATGTTTTAAATGAACCTGTGCTTTAATATGCAATAAATACTGAAAACGATCCCTTCAAACTTTATTCATTATCATAATGATATATTTTGATATAATCATTACTGGTGGGCTATTACTGGTCTAAATCATGTACCAGAGGGTGTGTTGTTTCCAGAAGGAGTGAGTGTCAGGAGATTTTTGCACTGTTTTAGAGTGATCATAAAGCATTTCCAGGAGTGGAGCTGAATGAGACTGTAACATCGCTTAGGGGGAAAGAGATCTTACCTATCAATAGCAATGCAAGGCTTGTAATTTTAAGTCTTTCTAATTTAAATCATGAAAATCTGTTTTTCATGAATAATTCAGGACTCTGATTTAGTAGAATTATTTCCAGCCCATGTATATTAAGCAGCCAACCTGCTATGCCAGCTCTGTTTTCAGACACTGTTGATGGGGGGTTTCTCTTTCCTGCAGAAATGATCATCTTTGTCTGTTAGAAAATAAAGCTGCTGTGGTATTTTGTTCTTTTGATTGCACGAGGATTTTGCTTTAAACCTTGTAGGCTAAAATTCAAGCTGAAGAAAAATAAAGCTCTTACTACAGGAGCTCCTAGAATTAAATTTGGAGAGAATAAACCTTGTACTATATCCATTAGGAAAATGGCAGTATTCTTCCATTTCCTGATGTTATTCAATTACTTACCCTGCTTCCTGCTTTTAGCGTAAACTGTATATTTTAGCTCATGACCTTTGACAGCAAATTGAATCAGAAGTGGAGATGCAATGAAAGTGGGTTTTTTAAAAGACTCTTTAAAAACATGGGTGTGTAGGAAATTTGGGATTTTGTTTTGTTGTTTGTTTCAAGGTTTTTTTTAAATAAACCTCACAGTGGATTTTGTAATATAATGCATTTTGCTTGGAAAAAAGGAAATTTAAGTTAATGTCCTTCCTTCTTTGCCCTGGAGAAAGCACAGCCTGCATAGCTGCTCTTGTTAGTGCTTGCCTGCTGAAATTAGCATTGCATATTTTTGTTAATACCAATAAAAGTGGAGTTTGTTTAATTTAGAATCAAACCCTTGTTTGGATTGGATTAGCACTTTAAGAAAAATATTTAACTTGTAAAGTGATGCAACACAGGTCGATCTAATCTTTAGCTCCTCCAAGATTGTAGCTCATTTACAAGCTTTAGATCCTACTATTTCCCTTACACTTGTGAATAGTGTTAACACATTAAAAAACCCCAAACCTGTGTATTTTTCTGAACCTTTCCAACACAGGCACCCCAAATCATACAGGAACCATCAGCAATGAGTCAGTGCTGTCCAGCCATGCCCAGTTCCCTGATCCTGATGGAACTTCTCACACATGGTGTTCTCTGAGCTTTTCTATTAACTGTTGAATGAGAGTTTAGTAGGGTTTAGGTTCTTTTTGACCAGAATGCATTCATGTCTCTGTTCTCCCCAAATTCGTCATTTTTACTAATCCTTTGTCTCTATACAGCAATAACATTTTGAGGGGAGTAAGAGCCCTTTGTTGTGTTTAGAACTTGCCTTAGATTGAACTTGAGCAGAACTTGAATTTAAGACCAAACTCAGGAGATGTCTTAATTTAATGTAAAGCAGTGGAGACTTTCCTTTCCTGTAAGAGCAGCCTGCCCCTTGCTCCCACTCTAGTGCTGTTCACTTGCATTGGAAGTAAAATCTCTTTTTCTACAACATGCAAAATTTTCAGCTCTGCACACAGGGCTGGGTTGTATCCTGGTGCCTCTTGGGGAGAGGAGTGCTAGGAGAGAGCCTGGCTCTTCTGTGCATCCATGTGTCTAAGCTGGTGGCAGAGCTTTGCTGCTTCTCTTGTGTTGTTCTGCAGGCTGTTCCAAGATAACACTGAATTCTTTCTTGTTCTGGCTGCAGCAATGCCAAGTGTTTGTTGAACATCTGTCAGTGTGTTCAGATTATTAACCTAACTTCTGCTCACTTATGTTAATGAAAACATTGAGCTCCATAACAAGGCTGTGTAACAGTTCCTCACGCCACCAGTCCCACTGACACCCAGCTGAGTGCTGCCACAGTCCAAGGCCACCTGGCAGAGCCTTGGCAGCTCCTCCTTCAGAGGTGTTGCTGCACTCTGTGCTGCCCAGCCTGCAGCGTGCCACCGCTTACTGCTCGTATTTAATCTCTAAAGCATCATCATATTATGGGCCAAATAAAGAAAATAAGTGAAATGGAAAGCAGAAATTCCAGATTTGGCATCTGTACTCACCTGGGTGTGGTCTGTTCCTCATTGTGGTTCCATGCTGGCTCTCACATGTGGACAACACAAAGCTGAGGAGGTCAGAACCCAGCCCAAAAAAAATCCCAAATCATTACCTCTGCTCAGATCTGCCAGGGAGGCAGGCAGGTCCCTTCAGTCCCAAAACTGTGGGATCTGCATCCTTGGACCATCCACCTCTCCCCTGAGCAGCTGGATCTCTCCTGAATAAGCCTTGCTTGGAGTGGGGCTGGGATGAGCTCACCCCCGAGGGCCCCTCCAACCCAAACTGTTGTGTCACACTGAGCGAGTAATTTCTGGGAACAGAAACTGCTGTCCACTGCAGCTCCTTGGGGTCTGCTCTGGGGCTGTTGCTGTAACATGGAGAACAAGCACTGCAGGGGCCAGCTCAGGGAATGGTCCTGCAGTTGGGTCTCCAAAGGCCTTTGCTTTTTTGTTAGCACACTGCTTTGGAAGTTGAGTTAGATGACTGATCTCCTTTCTGGACTGCGTTCAGTCTGCTGGGCAGCAAACTGCACTCAGAGTCATTCTTCCAAGTCCTATAATCTTATACTACAGATACTATTAGTAAAAGTATTAATTACTCTGTTCTGGAATTAGGAGTTCGTAATGAAACCTCAAAGAGAAATCTCAAGCCAGGTTGGCCAAATGTCATGGAACACTCAAACCTGAGCTGTGAGTAAAATAAAAGTCTGAGTTGCTTTAAGGTTTACGGTTAGAAGAATGTAAAACTTTTCAGCTTGTCCAAGTTTTGACAGAAAACCTTGTAGTATTTGGCAGGCCTGGCTGGGTTTCCTTAAGTGTGAAATGCAAGATAAAACCAGCGACTCGGAGCCAAGCACAACGAAACGAAAAGGTTCTCCTGAAACAAAGAGAACTGGAGATCCACGGATTCTTCTCACAGCTCTCCTTGCCCAGTCTCGTGGCTGGAGCACCCTCAGCTTGGCATGGGGATGCTGGCGGAGAAGGGGCACTGCAAGGAGCTCTGGGGGTTGTGCCAGAGCAGGGCTCAGCCCGTGGAGCTGCTGTTGAGCTGTGCAGGGAGCAGATATGGACGGAGAGGGACAGGGAGGGACAGGCAGTCCTGCAGTGCACCCGTGCAGCGCACAGGGCAGTGCCAGTGTAGGAGCTGCAGCAAAAAGCTGCTCTGAATACATTTCAGATGTTTGACTTGGATTGGAGGGGAAAGGCAATTTTCTCCCCATCCTTCCTTTCACCCTTGAACTGGGACTTCTGCAGCTTGTTAGGTGAAATGAAGAACGTTTTTTCATTTTCTGTCCAGAAAAGCTTTTTAGGAAGAAGTGGTTTTTAAAGTACTTGGGAAGATTTGCTGATAGTGGATGAGAGTTGTGTTTGCTCATGTGGGGAGTGGGGGCAGTCAGCCCTTTGACATCTCTGTCCATACAATACACAACACAACTCTGATAATTTACAATATTTTAAATGTTTTATTTACTTCAGTGATTTGGATATTTGATTTTAAGTACTACTTTGACTTCCCTCTTATTTTTTAATATCCCGATTGAAGTTTTATGCTAAAAGGTTTAGGTCAAAAAGAGGTAAAAAGCAAATAAATAGGATGTAAATAATATATATATTTATATATGTATAAAATAGATAAAAGAGCCCTCTTGTCTATGATTGAAAGAATTTAATTTTTATTTTTAGGCAAGACTTTGTAACTCTTGTGAAAATTGTTGCTTGCTCTTTTACATCAACACAAAGCATGCTCGTGCTTATGAAAGAATTTTCCCAGGGTGTCCATGGCTCATAGAGCAGGGAGAAGGGTGTGTTTGCACCAGTAACTGTACTGGTATTAACCTTTGGCATTAACTCTGTGTATAAGGAGTTGCAGCCAGTTTTCTCCATCACCAGGTGATCTCCGCTGAAACATTCTGTAGTGACTTCTGTAGATCAGAGCAGCCCTTAAGGGAAAACACTCCTCCTCCATCCTTTGGTTTTCCTGGTCACAGAACATCCTCAGCTGGAAAGGACCTACAGGAATCACCAAGTCCCACTCCTGGCCCTGCACAGACACCCCAACAATCCCAGCCTGGGCATCCCTGGAGCTCCTGGAGCTCTGGCGGCCTCGGGGCTGTGCCCATTCCCTGGGCAGCCTGGGCAGTGCCAGCACCCTCTGGGGGAAGAACCTTTCCTGAAATCCAGCCTGAGCCTGCCCTGGCACAGCTCCAGCCCTTCCCTGGGTGCTGTCCCTGTCCCACAGAGCAGAGATGGCAGCTGTCCCTCAGGAGAAGCTGCAGACCCCAGACAGGTCTCACTTCCCTCAGCTTCCTCCAGGCTGAACAGACCAAGTGCCCTCAGTCGCTCCTTGTCACCATTTTCATGGCCCTTCTGTGTAACCTTCTCCCCTTTCCCACTCCCTTATCCTTATTTAAGAAAAATAAATTATGCAGAGAATGGTAGAATCCCAGAAGGGTTTGGGTTCAAAAGGACTTTAAAGCCTATCCAGTGCCATGGGCAGGGACGCTTTCCACTGTCCCAGGCTGCTCCCAGCCCTGTCCAGCCTGGCCTTGGGCACTGCCAGGGATCCAGGGGCAGCCCCAGCTGCTCTGGGCACCCTGTGCCAGGGTCTCCCCCCCAGGTTAGGATTCCTGCCCCCCGTGCCCCTCTCCTGCCGTGTCTCCGCGGGCCGCTCCCAGCGCCGCCCTTTCCCCCTCAGGGCCCGGGGGCGCGCGGAGCCCGCCCGGGCCGGGCCGGGCGCTCCTGGGCGGCGCTGGGGCTCCCCCTGCGGGCCGCGCCGGGGAACTGCGGCACCGAGC
Source organism: Zonotrichia leucophrys gambelii (assembly GCF_028769735.1). Taxonomy (NCBI): domain Eukaryota; kingdom Metazoa; phylum Chordata; class Aves; order Passeriformes; family Passerellidae; genus Zonotrichia; species Zonotrichia leucophrys. Next base: position 2,115,265 of record NC_088188.1, on the reverse strand, counting down.
GCTGAGGGCAGGGCTGCTGCCTTCCCCTTCTTTGCTCTTCTTTGCTCTTCTTTCCTCATCTCTTTTCCATTTCTTTCCTTTTTTGTTTCTTCCTCTGCTCTGGAGACAGGATTAAAAGGTTAAGCGTGTTCAGCCTCGAGAAGAGAAGGTTCCAGGGAGGCCTTAGAAGCCCCTTCCAGTGCCTAAAGGGAGCTTACAAAAAAGAGGGATTTTTTACATGAGCAGATAATGATAGGACGAGGGAGAAATGTTTTAAACTAAAAGAGAAGATATTTATATTAGATATCGGGAAGGGATTGTTCCCTGTGAGGGTGGGCAGGCCCTGGCACAGGGTGCCCAGAGCAGCTGTGGCTGCCCCTGGATCCCTGGCAGTGCCCAAGGCCAGGCTGGACAGGGCTGGGAGCAGCCTGGGACAGTGGGAGGTGTCCCTGCCATGGCAGGGGTGGCACTAAATGGGTTTTTAAGTCCTTTCTGACCTGAACCATTCTGTGATTTATTGCCCTTGGCAAAGAATGCTTGTTTAGGGGGAAAAGTTTGAGGTGTGTTCTGGTTTTGTACTTAACGAGAAGCAGTTTTGATCATACTGGTCACTGCTGGCCTCCTCCTGCCACGTGAACAAGCAGAGGAAAAGGCAGACAGATAACAAAGGCAGACACAGCATCAGCTGACAGGGAATCAGAGTTCCAGGGTTTGTTCTTTTATCTCACCAAAGTGGCATTTATTGGCTTTGCTTGTGCAGAGCAGCTGTTTGACTACACAGTGAGAGACTGAAAACATTCAGAGCCTTCACACAGGTCTGACAGCAGGACTGGAAGTGGAAATGTGTTCTGCTGAGAGGCAAGAGGCTGATGGTGTGACTTGTTGAGAGTCAGACATGCTCTTTGTTGCAGTTTGGTCTGGTGGAAGCTGTCTCTGTCCATGGCAGAGGGGCTGGAACTAAATTATCTGTAAGGTCACTTCCAACCCAAACCATCTGTGGTTCTATTTGAAAATAGAAAATCTATGAGAGAAAAGCAGACCTGTGTACTGCCTCTCTCCCTTTTCTGTTGGCTGCTCTGGCTTGGTTATAACTGACTCACAGTGAATGATGAATCCTTCTCCCACATCCAGTAAAACTTAGTTAACAGTAAATTTGTCAAAACTTCTGATACAGAGATAGAAACCTTTCTTAGAGAAACAGAAATTACACTTCTAAAGGTGTCACTTTCCCCTTGCTTCCTTTGGGCAGTCAGCTGGGGGGCCCAGAATAGGAGTGTGAATGGCCATGATTTAATTGCTTTGGTGATTGTGGAAAGGAGTGAAGGAAGGGTTTGGTGTTGGAAGATCCTCATGCTCTGCTGTGGGTGCTAGCCTGGCTCAGTACTGAGGGGCCACTGGCAGGAAATGACAGAAACCAAGGAGCAGGAAAGCCCTGGGGAGCAGAAAGAGCCCAGGACATTGTTGGGGTCCCTCTCTGAAGCTCGTAAACTAAACTAAACTAAAACCTATTTGCTGAAGTGCAAGGGAATTTGCAGAGGGAATGTGATCCCATTAAACATTTTCACAATCACTCTTGGGTGTTCCTGGGCATGACTGAAGCTTACAAAAGCAGCAGTGGCTCCTCCTTGTCATCACCTCAAACACCAGCCATCAGAGCAGCTGAAATGGGGAACTGCAATTCTGTTGTGTCCTGTGAAATAGGACAGGTTTGGCTGCTGTTGTGCTGCTGTAGCAGATTAGGAGCAGAAGTGACAAACTCTATTTTGCCTGTGATCAGCCTTACTGATGTATTATTCAGCTGTGATTATGTTTTAATGGACTAAGAAGTGTAGAAACGTTTCAGTATGGCTGGATGGGAGTGGTAGAGATCACTAATTATAGCATCTTCATTATAAATATGGATTAACCTGAAGGTTAGATATTATGTGTCTTTTCCAGTGGAGTAACTAATTCTGTGGAGTGCAGTGAGAGATGGAAATGGATGTTTTTCTCTTGCTTTGCATGCATTTAGAGAATTGGCCTAACTGGTGGAAGGGTAGGTCTCTCTTCAGTAAACCTGTAACTCCTACAACTAAAGAATAGCTGTTTCTCATCTTTCTCCCCCATTTCCCCTTTAGTGATGAGGAGCAGAGTCCTGACACCCATCCAGCCCAGCATGGCTTCCTACAGACTTTCCCGAATCTGATAAGGAGAATCTGATAGGGAACAAGCTCACACCAGTCTGTCTTACCATGGAAGCACTTCAGCTCCTCTCCCCTACCTTGATTACTCCTCATCAATCAAATGTGGTTGCAAATAATTTTATAATGCCAAATCAGCATAACTTGCATTCAATATGATATAGGGTGTGTGAGCTGCAAACCTGAGATTGACAGTTGATGTGTTAGGCTGAGCTTTTTATTTCAGCCTGCTGGAATGGTGGAGCCAGGTCCTCCAGGTGGACTGGTAGGATTAAATTGTGTGCATCAGTATTTAATATTACTACATCAAGGACACAATTCTGCTTCTGGCAGTGTTGTGGTTTCCTTGCAGCTCATCCATTCTGTGCTAGCAGGACTGCCTGCATGCTGCTGGGTGTGAATAGATCTCTGTGCCTGCTGGAAGCACTGTGGGTGCTCAGTTCTGTTCTGGAAAGGCCCATGGGTCAGGTGTGCCAGGGGCTGCCCTGCCCTGTGCTCCATCCCATCCCCAGCAGGACAGTGCAATCTGTCTGGGCAGGGATGATGTAAAGCTGCCACAGCTGCCCTCTGCAGCCTGCCCTGGACAAGGAGCATTAAAACAAATGATCCCATCCTTTTTTAAGTGGCCTGAGCCTTTAAAGTCTCTTTGACTAAGTGAAAGTTGTGATGTTGTGCCCCTGTGCAGGCAGGCAGGTCGTGCTCAGAGATGCCTGTGTGTTGTTGATAGAGACTGGTGCTTTGCTGTCCTCTTGCTTCAAAGCACTATCAGGAGTTATCTAATATTGAGATATCTTGTTGTTTTATGACTTTGAACTGAAGGGTGAGAGCAAGACAAAAGACTGGAAAGGGAAGCTCAGGCTGTAATGTGTTTATGTGAAAAGTGGGTTTTAAAGCTTTGAAAGGATTGTAATGCTCTTCTACCTTGAGATGCTAATGCTGAAACTTGAAACAGAGCACAGTATCATTAGCAATTAAATGTGTCTGTGTACTGCTCTTACATCATGTAAGGCTCTCACAAATCAAAAGGGAGAGGTACACACATCTAATAAAATAATGATTGGCAAAGCTGAGTTCCAAAGCCCTGCTTGCAATTCACAGGCAGCAGCTGCATGCCTGGCATATTTGTATAAGGTTTTAGAATTAAATTAATTGCCCCAGGCTTTGTGCTTGTAAAGGATTGATTTTTGTTCTTTACCTGTGTGCTGTTGATACTTTGCCTTTCTACACCTCTACACCAGTGGCTTTTGTGCTGTACCATTACAAGATTGTAACTCACATTTCATTTTCTATTTTTGAATTGCTTATTCTTTTGATGGCAAAAACTACATCTCAATAGATAGATGCACAGATACCTTCTTGGAGAAATTAATTCCAAATTCTGAGTAGCATCTACAAGATTTTAGATGTAAATACCAATGTCCAATGAATTTAGTGTGTTAGTAAGCAAGTGGAAATACTTCTGGATCCTGTCTGTAGAAGCCAATAGCTGAGTAGGACTGCATTGGATTTAAATTTCTGGTGAATATGTTTATTCCAGATATGAGTTTTAACATTTCTGACACCTGTTTTATGTTTATTTTGCTAAAACAAAATAGTGTGTATACATGTATATGTGCACATATGTATGTTTATTATGCACATGATGTATTTGTTACAGCAAATGCAATGTAAACATACAAAAGTTCACATTACTTTAAATACTGAGCTTAACTGTCAACCACAAAACATATTTGCAAACTCTTTCAACATGTGTAACATATACAATCCTAATTAGAACCAGCACAATAGCAGAGCTGCCCATATGGTAGTGATAATTATGTTGAAAGTGTTTGTCTTGTGGCTCAAAATTAAGTTTGGAAGATCCAGTGTGGACTGCCTCATGCTGGGGGTTTGTAACATGCCTTTAAAATGTGTATGTGAGTAATTTGCCATGGCCAGGCTGGGTTGGATGAGTTAAAGATGAGGGGGTTTGATACAGTGGTATTTTGATAGGAGTGTTTGATGTGTATTTCTAACAGAGTTACTGGAGGGCTGCCCTGACAAAGGCAGTGTTGCATGTTTGTGTGTGTGTTTTATCTATGTTATCTTTAGAAAATCATGAGAAAAGATGGGTTTTCTGTCTGTTGTGCTGCAAGACACACCTGAGACAGCCCTGTCCAGGCATTTCAGAGCTGCAGTGTGTGCCCCTCTGGCACACATAGGAATGGATGTTAATGGAAAACATCATTTCCAGCAGAATAATTAGAACTGCATTTGTGAATGGGCCAGGGCTGTCCATTGAAAACCTGCTTGAAAATTCTTTAATTCTTTAATTCTTCTGCACACTTGTGACCAGCTCATTTTGTCAGGTTAAATATGCCAAGGCAGGATACAAGCCTAGTAGAAAATGGGGGTATTTAGCTTTCCATTATATATGGGCAAATAATAACAGCTATGAAGAAAAAAGGCAGTGGCTGCAGCAGTAGATAATGTGGGGTTTGTGATAAATACTCCTAGGTTTACAGTTTGCTCTGTCTTATCTCTCAGACATGTCCTGTGGTTTCCATATCCTGCAAATCAGTGTGAAATGGGAGCAGGTTGTGCTCTAAAAAGAGACAAGCAATTTGCAACACCCAAATGATGTTTTAGGTGAAATAGTGTGGGACACATTTGTATGTATGAATAACAGTCCTTTATTAATAACACAAAATGCAGCACTGTGAGTGTGGGACGTGTTGGTATCAATCTAGAAGTGTTCCATTTGTAGGTTTAGCATCTGAACTAAGACACCACACTGTGCTCCTGCTGGTAAACACTGAAATCTTGGTTGGTGTTACAGTGTGCAGAAAAATCCCCAGTTTGATCCATTAGGGTTTATTTCAGGGGGGAAAAATGGTGTAGTGGCATTTGAGAACAGTTTCAATGGAAATATCCAGGTGTTAGAGGAAAGTCTGTCTTGGTTTTAGGAACCCTGTGAAAATACAAATCATGATCAAAAGAAATGGATGTCGTGAATTAACCTGCTGTCACAGCCATTTTATTATGGATTTGTATTTACTAATAGTCCTAAGTGCTAGCTTCTCATTTTAATAAGGGTCCTTCATTCCTGCTCACTGCAGAGCTCTGTAAGGTTCAGAGGATGTTTCTATAGAGGCTGGATATAAACCCATCCCTCCCAACTGCTTGTGCTCAAGGGCAGTGCTGTCAATACTGTGAATTTGCAAAGTCAAAATCTCGGTTGATCTTTGGTCTTGGCTTTTTTATTTATTTCTGCTGTGGTCTCTGAAGGTTAGTTGCTTGCTGTGATGTGAGAAGAAGAAGAATGCAGGGATAAAGGGAATAATGTTTTAATCCTTTCAGTGTTGTTGCAGGAGTGACTTCTAACTTAATACCTGTTTCAGTTATTGACCCTCCTTTGGGGAGATATTGATTGTGTGCATTTTATTGATTGTGCAAATGCTCATCCACTTTGGGAAGTGCATTCCTGTGAAATATCACAGGTCAGTCCTTGCTGAAAGGAGAATTACTTGCCTTAAAATCAATGGGATGAGGCCAGCTTGTATCACAGCATTTCTGATGGTGAGTGCTGTGTGTTTGGGCTTTTTTGCATCAGCCATTTCCTTCATCAGGAACTGATGCCTTGTGTGATCCCAGTAAGGAACCACATATGCCTGTGTATTTAAACATTCACTGGCAATTCCATGTGGCAGGGGATGGAGCATGGGTTTGTGCAGGAAAATGCTGGGTAACTCAGCTGCTCTGGTGCAGTTTAACTTTTTGAAGTGTATTCTGGTGCTTGCAGCATTTCACTTTCACAGGCTGGCTGTGGAGTAGCTGCAGTCCAGCCTCGGTGCCCAGCAGCTTGGTTTGGTGTAGGACTGCAGTGTCCCTGTGCAGCAGTAGGTGTGAGCCAGACAGTGGTTTGGGACAGCTCCTGCCATCTCCTGCTTTGGTGGAGTGCTGTTATTGAGCAGACATGGATTTCTTTTGAGGGTATACATCGAATGGTCTGGGAGCTTTTTTCATCCTACCAACTGTTTGGTGGTTTGGATCGTTGCTCAAACTGTCCACTTGTTACAGTTACAGATACCAGCAAATGTTGGTCCATTTGGAGTGACAACTGAATTTTTTCCCACTTACAAGGAAATGCCCTACTTGTGTGTTTGCTCTTCCACCACCCCTGGCTGCTCTCTAAGAGTGTCAGTGTATGGCAGAGATGGTAAAACAATCTGGGAGACACCATGGCATGAAGTGAATTCTCAACTCAGCGGCCTGAATCTGCCTCACAGGCACAAATTGCAAAACTCCAGGGGGACTGTCCCTGGATAAAGGTGCTGCTGCTGCTCGTGCTTCCCTCTGCAAACCCCAGCACAATGGCTGCTCCCATCCTGAATGTTCCTCAGTCACTCCCTGTAGCATTCACATTGGCTGAACAGAGAGAGACTTAATTCCCTCTCCCAGGATTTTTCCTGGGAAGGCAGTGAGAAGCACAGAGAGAACAAGAAAAAACAATTCTTATCTTTATTCACTGCTCCTGTTGTTTTGCACCTGTGGAAAGTGTTAGGGAGATTGTTTACCTAAAGTGATTTGTCAGTTGGATTCTGCTGAGGATTGTTTTGTTTCCTTGGCCAGTTGGGTCAAAGCTGTGTCCTGGCTGTCTCAGACAGTCACAGGTTTTTCTTTAATATTAGTATAGTATAGTATAGTATAGTATAGTATAGTATAGTATAGTATAGTATAGTATAGTAATCTCTTTAGTACAGTATCTCAGTATAGTATCTCTTTAATGTAGTACAGTTATAACATAGTATTAATGTCATATAGTATAGTGTTAAAAAAGCCATTATTCAGCATTCTGAATCATGGATTTAGAGCACATTAATCACCACGTTAGGGTCGCCTTTCTACAATAACTCCTGAAGGATCCCAGCTTTCTGCAGCCATCAGCAGCACTGCTGGAGCCTGGCAGGCCCTTGGCTTGGGGACATTCATTGTTTGGGGACAATGACTGGGCTCAGGCTCCTGCCAGAGCAAGGGCTGGCTCCTGCCTTGCAGCCCCCTTGGCTTTGGGAGCAATTGAAAATGTTCAAACCAGGCAGCAGCGATTCCAGCCCTGCCCGGGGGATGAAGGCGTGCCTTGTTTGTGTGCCAGCAGATGTGGGTGTTGGATCACATCCCTGCAGGGCTCCTTGTCCCCGTGTCCATGGGAACCCTAATAACCCTGCAGCAGTGACCCACCCTCGCTGCCCCTGTGCCCTGCTGGAGCACTGGGAGGTGGGTTCTGGGCACCTGCAGTGATGGGTGCCCTGTTATTCCCTGTTGCCCTCTGCTATACACACCTCATATTTTGTGGCCACGCTCTCCTGTAGCATTCACATTCTCTGGAAAAATCCCTTCACCCAGGATTTTTCTCCTGGGAAGCTGAGAAGCCTCAGAGAAAAGGAAAACAATTCTTCTCTCATTTGCTTCTCCTGTGTTGTGCTCATGTGGAATGTGTTTGGAGATTGTTCACCCACAGGTGATTGTTCCATTGGATTCTGCTGGGAGTTGTTTTCACTCTTTGGCCAATCAGGGCCAAGCTGTGTTGGGACTCTGGAGAGAGTCAGGAGTTTTCATTATTATCTTTTTAACATTCAGTAAATATCCTTTCTGTGTTCTTTATTATAGCATAGCATTCTTTAATATAATATAGTATTATAAAGTAATAAATTAGCCTTCTGAGCACATGGAGTCAGATTCATCACTCCTTCCTGCCATGGGGGTCCCTGCAAATACAATACCCTCCTACAGCACAGTGTCACTAAAGCCACCAAGAGTGGATGTTTCCCTCTCACTTCCATGTGCTGTAAGTGTCAGATCTGCCTCAGGTGATGCTTTTTGTTGGCCTAGTGACAATGTCGAGTTCTCATCTTCTGTGCTTGTTTTCCCACTACAAAAGGTCCCTCTGTGTAAAGAAAAAAGATGTGTTTTTCCCCTGATGAAAGGCTTCTGTCCTAGAACTATCAGTGCCCTGGGCAGCACAGGTCAGTGCTGTCCTGGCTGGGCTCTGGCTCCTTCTGAGCACGGTGCAGCAGCCCTTTCCTCTCTCCCTGGCTCAGCACCATCCAGCACAGGCTTTTGCCAAGAACTCTTACAGCCCTGGATCAGTGGCTCTTTAGCAACACCACTGCAGGCTTTGAGAGAGCCTGGAGCGATGCCACAAGGCAGAGAGCCCTGTGCTCCTCCTTCCTTGTGTGAGGGGGGAGATATTCATGCAGCAACTCTCACAGGAACAGTGGATCCAGTGAGCTTGCAGCCAAATTCTGCAGGGTTTGTCCCAGGGATTTGTGAGCTTTGCAGAGCCAGGGCAATGCCTCGTGTTTCCACAGCACACAGCACAGAGGGGATTGAAAGCAGAGTCAAATCCATAGCTGTGAGTCCTCCACCAGCTCTGGGTGTGATACCCCAGCTCTGTCAAAGCATGGGGGTGATCCACGGTGATTTCACAGGGCAAAAGCTCCAGCAGAAATTCATTCAAGGTGTTGGTTTTGCCTTAGTCACCCCAGGAACTCAGACATTTGAAATAGAGCCAAAGGCATGGCTTGGGTGGGGCCTTTCAATGTTGTTGCAGGTGTGACTTCTAACTTAATAGCTGTTTCAGTTATTGACCCTCTTTTGGGGAGATATTGATTGTGTGCATTTTACTGATTGTGCAAATGCTATTTTTTGCCTGGGTGAAAGGAGGCAGCACCAAAATCATAGAGTCACAGAATATCCTGAGTTGGAAGGGACCCACAGGGATCATCAAAGGACCAAAGCTGCTGAGGCCAGCAAGTGAATGGGAGCATGAATTGTTTCCTCTCAGCTCTTGGGCACTCTCAGGCTTTATCTTCCAGGGTTTCTTGGGAAGCCATTCCAGGAGCTCAGGTATTTTCCATTTGCAGGAGTGTCCCTGTGGCAGATGGCCCTGCACAGTCAGAGGTGCTGCAGAGCTGGGGCAGCAGCTCCTGCCCTGCCCAGTGACACCACAGAGGGACCAGAGGGGTTGTTTGGGATTTTTCTTTGGCAAGTCACTTGTTTCTATTTACAAGCTCTACCAGTGTTTTAATTAGGGTAATTACCCTTGACCAGCTAAGTGTAATGGCCTGCTGCCTCTCTAATGGCTTTTCCTTTGTGATTTCCCTGCTTGGCACTGGGATGGCACCATGAGAGCTGGGAGGGGAGGAGAGAAGAAACTGCAGCAGAGGTTATTGCATCCTGCTAGGGATTGCCAGAACTTTCAGATCATTAAGAAAGCTAATTTATTGCCTTAACCCCTGCAATTTACTTTTTATTTTTACATTCTTTCTTAATTTCCTCTTTTTTTTGGTTTTGTTTCTGTGTTTTCTTCACAGAAAAAGTGCTCACCAGAGCCACCATTTTCATTTGGGAATATCATCCACTATCTGGGCATAGTTGCCCAGTTGAGAAGTTTCCACTCACTACAAAATAATAAGCAAAATTTTGCTAAGTGACTTGTGGGAATTTGTGATGAGACCCTTTGGAAGAGGCTCCGGCAGGGAGCAGTTTTCTGTCTGAAAATGTTTCCAGTTTGAGATGGGGTACACATGAAGTGGGGAAAGCAGAAAATTAAGTTAGTAAAATCAGTAGCCACTGTTAAAATGTGTGAGCCAGTGACTTTGGGGTTAAGATTGGTTTTGTGGGGTTTTGTTCAGATTTTCACAATTCTGTTGAGGAACCAAATGGATAAAATACAGAATATGTATTTTTGGGGGTTTGTGATTTGCTTACAGTACATATTCTCATGCTTTACTGGTGTAAAGACTTGTCTCCTTGTTCAGCTGATCAATACCCAAGCAGATCTGGCTGGGGGAAGCCTGGCTCACAGAGGTGCTGATAAATCATCCCAAATTGCAGAGGTTTTTTATGCCTTTTGTTGGAGGAGCTCTTAGCACAGTGCTGTGCCACTGCTGCTCCTGGAACACAAGTCAAAGATTTGGCTCTTGGTTTATTAATCAGGGGGGGATGGCAGTGCTTGCAGTGTCCTTGGGGGCTGGTGAGCAGCGTCTCAGGCTGCTCTGGGGAAGCCACCTCACCTCCAGTGCTGCTTTCTCCCCTCTGAAAGAAACGCATCCTGAGATTTCTTTCCTGCTTGTAGGAAGTCAGTACAGTATATGTTGCAGTTGAGACAGATATTTATATTTATTTTGAGACATAGTTGAGCCACAATACAGAGTATCACCACAAAATTTCAGAAAGCTTCAGCCCACACTGAGTCACATCATGTCACATCAGAAGGCTGCAAGTGTCTGCACTTCTTGTTCTTTAGCCCAGCCTTTTACACCCCTCATGTTCATGCATTGCACTGTGCCCTCTGTTCCCTGTGTGATTGCTCAGCACACTCTCATTGCTGTCAGTGCATGCACTGTGCACCTGCTGTCTCACAGCTGACCTCATTGGGATCGAGGCTGGCACGCCCCACTGCCACAACAGCCCCAACTGTGCCTACAACACAGCCCCACTGCCAAACACACCCAAACTGTGCTGTACACACAGTCCCATCCCAATGACCACAAACTGTGTGCTACAACACAGCCCCAACCCCAATTAACACAAACTGTGCCTACAGCACAGCCCCATCCCAAATTAACACAAACTGTGTGCTACAACACAGCCCCACTGCCAGTGACCCCAAACTGGGCCTACAACACAGCCCCAACCCCAATTAACACAAACTCTGCCTACAACACAGCTCCATTCCAGTGACTCCAAACTGTGCCTACAACACAGCCCCATCCCAAATTAACACAAACTGTGTCGCAATGACCACAAACTTACACGAAGCCCCACTCCCAATTAATACAAACTATGTGCCTACAGGAAGTGTCCTGAGGAGGAGGAGCAGGTGGAGGAGCAGATGCAGGTATAGGTATAGTTGTAGGTATAGGTATAGGTTATAGGTATAGGTGTGGCCAGCAGGTGCTGTGGTGTGGCTGGATGCTGGCAGTCCTGCACTGCTCTCAGAAGCTCCCTGCAGCCTCAGCCTGTGGGGGTTTGTTTCCTCACTGCATTCAAGTCATTAATGGTTGCAAGCACTAGTGCAGATTTGGGTATAATGTGGAGGGAATGTCCTGGCAGCCTGGTGCTCTGCTTCAGCTCTGCCAGCCCTTCTCAGGCAGCCTGGGCTCTGGGCTGCTGGAGGGAATGCACCCCCTTTGCAAAGCTGGGGTGCAAAAGCACAGGCCACCATCTCTGATTGTAACCACACAGGGAGCTGTGAGCAGAAGTCTTCAATTTACCTCACATTTATCTCACATTTTTATTTCTAAACCCCATCAAAGCCCTAACAGTATTCCTAGAAACAGCTTTTTAAAATTCTCACTTGTTTATATTATACCTCCAAAGATGCTTTTTCTCTCAGACATGTGGTGCTAGCCACATTGAAAAATTTGGAACAGCTGAAAATATCTGTGTATTATAAATTTTTTACAGTAACTGCATCTGTAATCCATGCTATGGACACTTCCAGAGATTGTGTTGCCGCACTGCAGAGTTTCAGAAAGCTCTGCTGAGATTAAATGTTTAAAAAGAAATGTTTTTAATCATTGCGGAAAGGTGTGGATTCTTTTGGTTAGGTGAGAATATTAGTGGTGATAAATTAGCAGCATGGAAAGGATTTAAGGATTGTATTGTCTGAACTTCAGATTTCAGAGATGACAAATCTGGGCTCTGCTGCATTCATAGACTGGCAAATCAAATTTATCTAAAGAGCGTGAACTCTATTTTTTGAAATTTTCCTGCACTGAATACCTTCAAAATAAAGAAAAATGCTCTTCATATCCCTTCATTAGCATGTGGTGTGACATGACAGATTTATGAAAGACATCTCAGTGCTGCAGTGCCCTGGTGTTTTATCCCATTTGGTAAATAGCATGGTGATGTGCTGGGCACTCAGGTTTCATTCTGGGTCCCATTCATCATCCTGCTATGTGACTCCAGACTATTGCACTCCTTTGTCTCAGTTTACCTGGCTATGAAATGTTGGTGCTATCTCCTCCCACTCTCATGAAATGTAATTAAGTTAATGCTTGAAAGTACAGTTTAAGTACAAGCTGCAGCTGGTATTTCTTAAGGTTTTAATGCATGTAAAGAAAATAATCCTTCTTGGTCCACTTCAGTTTGGGGTTTATTTTTGGTTTCTGCCTTTTTTAGTTCTTCTTTTATCTCCCTTTATAGCTGTTACAAGGAAGTCAGGAGAATGTGACATTCAGTGAGTGACACCAGAGCCAGTGGAGGAGGCAGGGCTCCGAGTGTGAGCAGTGATGCTGGAGATCATTAACACTGCTATTTATAACTGGAAAAACTGGATTTCAAGGGGAAACATCTAGGCTTAGCGTGGCTAATTATACAGCTGTTAACTAATCTAACAGTGATCCTAATTCCAGCAGCCCTTGGCACTGACACTTCATGGCTCACTGTGGGGAGCTGATGTGGCGCTGAGCCCGTCAGGTGCCTGCTGCCAGCACAGCAGGGTGGCAGGGGACAGCCCACACCTCCCTCTGCCACCCTGGCCGTCCCAAACACTCCTCTTCAGGCAGGGAGAGGCACCTGGGCTGGAGGCTTTAAGGAAATCTCCAATTACTACTAAAGTCAAAATGACAGAGCAGGAGTTACCGGAGGATTTGACAGCTGCAAAATTGCTGAATCCTCAAGAGTGACTCTAGACACACATACAGTGTTTGCATTATTAATTTCATGTCTTTGCACTTTGTAGAAGTGTTTTCTGTAGAAGTATTGCCTCAAGGATCTATCTGCATAGATTTAATGCTAAGATCAAGGTCTTTATTTCCATTTAAAGGCATAAATTAGAAAGCAATCTCACTGAAAAAGTCTGATCAGTCACAGGATCAAATGGATTCATCAGAAATGTGTGATGTGCTCTCCTGTCACTTTCCTTTCTCCTGTGTTGAATCCCTTCCTATTTTTGAAGTTTGAAGTCACTCAAGTGTGACCTATTTTCCTGTTCATGTTGTCTGTTTGCATTTTCCCCTGTTTGCAGGTGGGAGATGCTTGAAGGGAAGGTGAAGGCAGAGCCCTGCCTCCCACTGGCTCCTCGCTTCACGAGGGGCTCATGAGCAGCCAGACAGGGGCTTGGGCGCCCTGGGTGCTCTGAATTCTTGTCAGAGAGGTGGTGGTGCACACATTGCCCTTATTGTCACATTTATGGCTGCAAGGCAGATGCAAAGCAGCAGAGCCTGCAGCAGGCAGGTTCCCATTCAGGGCAGTTTGCTCTCTGCCTTTGCTGGTGTTCCTGTTGTTAGTTTTCATGTGTGAGTGGTTACCTTCACTTTCTCTTTTCTGCAGTATTTGATCCTCACTGAGGGCAGCAGGAGGTGGCTCAATGGGAGGCAAAACCAGGTTGGGCCAGGGCATGGCATGTGTGTGGAAAGCTTTTCATGTTTGCTTGCTGGAGTGCATGAGAGGAGCAAATTGCCTGGCTGAAAGACTTCTGAAAATGTCTTGTATCTGGGATGTACAGATTTGTTTTTATTATTACCTTTAATTAAAAAAAAAATTATGTGAAGCACATTTATCTCCCATCTCTCATGGTTCTGCTGTTGTGTTACACTGATTTCCATGCATTCTGTGGGGACCCAGTCCTGCCAAGTGCTCTGGATCCCTGCCTGACATGAGTGCCCATTTTCCCCCTCCTTTCCCCTCACCCTCCATCTCAGCCCTCTGAGCTGTCACAGATCAAAGGAGAGTTCTGTTTTATTTTTAAATTGGGTGTTTATTGAGTAAAAGGGACAGTGTAATGTCATTATGGATGGCATCCTTTAAAGCTGAGGAGCAGCAGCTGTTGTTCCCCTCTGTTTGCAGAGGCCCTGGTTGCTGAGCAGAAAAGCCCTAAGCTCCATCCTGGCTTCTTCCCTTGCAGAAAACAGAAACAATCCTTAGGAAGCTCAAGGGATTTAAGTATCCCATGTATGTTGGTGTTTTGGGAATAAATGCAGACTGTCTTGCTGGAAGTATGATGGATTGCCATGGGTTTGGCTCTGCTCACTGTGTATGGATTGGGGCTGTTGTGTTCACCTGCAGTGTGCCTGCAGGGGACACGAGGGACAGTCTGCCCGTGTCCAAATGCTGAATGCTGCCTCCCTTCCCCTGGCTCCTGCTCTGCATGGCTACAGGAGGTGCCCAGCAGATGAGGAAAGGAGAAAGCATTTCATGCTCATCTTATGTGAGATCATACCAAGAAAAGAATATGTGTTTATTTTCTTTTCCTTGTATTGCCAAAATATTTGCGATACCATCTTTGCTGGGGGGCGTTTTTCGCAAGCCATTACACAGTGTGTGCAGCTGCTCAGGTTTGTGGGTACCTTGCTTTCTCCCTTGTGTTCTGGAAACAGAGATTTGACTGGTTTTTATCTTGCAGCATTTCCTCCATGCCCTGGTGTACTTGCCCACCCATAGCCTCGTGTTTCCAGAGGAGCTCAGTGAGGTGTGATGTGCTTTGGGAGCCCTGGCTGCTCTCACATGTCCCTCATCAGCAGGTGTCATTGCAGCCCCACGGCTGTGCTTCCATCCTGAGTGTCTGAGCCCAAACCCACAGGCATCTCGAGGCAGCCATCCAAACCTCCTGGGGAACATGTTACACTTTTCCCAGAGGAACAGCACTCACCAGGCAGTGGGAATGGCACAGATTCTGCACAAGGCAGAGCTGTGCAAGCTGAGCAAATCCCCACGCCCTGCTCTGGTCTGTGGGGAGCCACAGCTCGAGCTGCTGGAGGGGATGTGTGTGTTCCTAACTCTGCAACGCAAACAGGAGTCTGAGGGATCGCCCCTGTTCCTCTGTGGGCCATGCTGAGCTAATGGAGCTGATCCAGCTGGCCTCCTCCTGCTTTTCGAGCCCTGAATCTCTTTAGGAGCCCCAGCTGCTCGTGCTGGGACCAGAATCCTGTGCCTGCCTCACTGCCCACATGTGACGGCTGTGGGTGTGAGGAGCAGGAATGGGGCTCTGAGCAGCACAGGGTGCTGAAGTGCTGCTTCCCTTTCTGCTGGAAATGGAAACCAAAATCATGATTCACCATTTGTAGAGACCATTTAGACAGATAACTGGGATAGAAGATCCATTTCTTTGAGCACCTCTATGTGTGTTCTGGTTTTCCATTCTCCAGCCATGTCCTTGGATGTCTGGGGGAGTCACCTGGGCCAGGCTGATGGGAATCTCCAGCTGCCCAGAGCCAGGCTTTGCTGTCTGGCCATTTCAGAGCACAGCAAACACTAATGCTCAAAGCAGACAATTAAATAAAAGTGGAGTAAAACAAAGTCTTAGAGCTGGGGAGATTTAGGCATGACTGTAACAAAGGAGTTTCTGGTTCCTGCTCTGTTTTCTACTAGAGTAGCTTTGTTCAAACTGGTTCAAACTAGGGTTTCTAAGCCAACAGAGAGGCTCCACAAAAGAACTAATTAAAAAAAAAAGAAAAGTGTAAACACTCTCACCCCTGTGCAGTTGGACACATTCCTGAAGAAATGTTGCTATGTGCATTTGCTTGCTAGTGGTGCCTAATGAAAATACACCAGTTTATAACACTAAGGTTGTTATTATTTAAATAAATCAATATGGTTCTGTTTGAAGAAATAATAGGTGCTCCAGTAGCAGCCTTTTCTTCCTAGCTGGAGGAAGAATGTGGAATATAACATGGACTCAGATTTTATTTTTACCTCTCCAAAACAGCTTGGTCCTTCAGTAGAAAAAGAATGGAGAAGAATCAACCTAGATCATCTTTCTTACCTGGCTAAAATCCATCAGTGCATGAGGGTGTAGAAATGAGATAAAAAGAGGAAATTGTATGAGGAAAGTGTTAAATTTTCTTTAATTTAGCTTGAAAGTTCATCTCCAGTAATTTACCTCACTGCTTTTTTATTCAACTCAAGCTCTGCAGTCCTGCTGGGTAAGGTGTAAGAGGACCTGTTACTTCTTTCTTAATGGGAGCTGTAATTCAGTCATTTTCATAGTGGACTCCACAGCTCACTGATAGAATTTGTTTGTTCAATACAATATGTGCTGTGGATCAAGTGTGTGGATGTACCCAAAATATGCTGTGCCTCACAAAGAGCTGATTGTCAGGGCCCCATTGAGGCTGGCTGTGAAGCTGGGTGTCACACATAATGCTGCTCCTCTTTGCTTGCCTCTCTCCTTGGAAAATGTGACCAGCCAGTGGCAATGCTGTTCAATGCTGCTTTTATCAGCAGCAGCTTCTGTGGGGATGTTGTCCCCTTCCTTTGGGCCATCTCTCCCATGTGCTTTGCAACAGTGCTGAAGCCGATGAATAAAAACATTCAGGGGGAAACAAGAGTCATTTGTGAGGAGCTCTTTGGCCTCTGCTTTGCAGGGCTGGGTGGCTGAAGAAGACTCAGATGCCCAGAGCAATATTGAAACACATCAGTCTTTTTTCTGAATTCCTTTTTTTCTGGATCTAAAATGTGTTCTGTTATGGAAAAAATACTAGCAAAGCTTGCTGCTGCATTGACTGTCCTGGGCCAGAGCTGGGAACTGCTGAGGGCTTTGTGATACCCATCAGAAAATAGTGCACAAAACCTACAACAGTGAGAGGGCTGGTATTTGCTCTGCTACAAGGAAAAAGAAGTTTTAATTCCTTGGCACAGAATTTGTGCAGTCTGAAGAGAGTGGAAGCCTCTGTAGAGGCTTTGAAGGCTTCAACACTTGCAAGGACAGCACATGTGAGAAACAAAGCTCCAAAGATACTTTAAAAGGTGTAGTTATTTTAAGTCCTGGCTTATCCAAAACCTGATTCTGGTATCTCCCAATGCCATTCACAAGACAAGCTAGATGTTGTTGAATTTCAGGAATGGGGAGAATGTAGGAAATTCTGCAGATGGGCAGGAACTCTGGCAGCCTGGCTAACTGAGGATGGGAGAACATCCTGTTTCCATGCCTTACTTTCACTGAGACGTGTTTAACCCAGGCACTGAGCATTTGGGGTCATGCCCTCAGCTGATGGTGCAGCTCATTATTTGTGTCCTGTGTACATGGCAGTGAGGAGGAGGAGGGTGCTGCCTGCAGACCCAGAGCAGCAGGGAGGATGGAGGAGCCCATCTGGCCCAGCCTGTCTGTGAGGCTGTGCTGGCAGGGGAGGCTGACCTGCGTGCTGAACACCCAGGTAAATTAATTTCTCTCTGCAGGGGCTTGCAAACGAGTTTTTCCAAGTAATGTGGCCTAGATAGCCCTTTAGTCAGGAGAGAGCTCAGTCTGTTTGTGGAGCTGTTTAAATTTCAGTGAAGAGTTAAACACAGCCTGCAGCAGGGCAGGGGCTGTGGGGTCTGCCCAGCCATCTCAGCAGGCTGTGCAGCAGCAGGGGGAGATCCTGACACAGCCCTGTTCCCTGGCAACAGGCACCCACAGAGAGCTGCTGGAACCTGCAAATGCTGTGTCCTCAGCACAGCCCCTAACGCAGAGCCCGACTGCACTGGGACAGCTGCCAGGGCAAACACGCTTGGGGGAGCCATGGCCATCCCTGGGGACAGCCCTGCGTGCCCTGGGGACATCTCAGGGCACCCCTGGGCTGCAGTGGAGCCCTGGGAGCTGTCAGGGGAGCCAGAGCAGGAACTCAGAGCAGGAATTCAGAGCAGGAATTCAGAGCCTCAGCGGCTCCAGCCCCAGCAGCTGAGCTTGGTGCTCCCCTGCCCCGACAGCAAATGGCCCCAGGGCCCTCCTGGCTGGAGCCAGGCATGGCTGGTGTTGCCTTTCTCAGTTGTGCCTCTCTGGAGTGATTGTTTAATTCTCTCTCCATGCTGCTACAGGGACCTCCTGGCAGCCTGGTGCCCTGCACCTCCTTGACGTATTCAGCACTGGCATAGAGACAAATCCTGATCTAATAATTCATATATAATTCAGTTCCCTGAGGTTTAGGGATTTGCCAGGTTATGCTAAAACTGTTTTTTTCCCCCACAGACTCACTTGCATATTAACTTTCCTGTGCATTGCTGATTTGGTTCTGGTGGAGTTCATCTTGTTGCTAGGAGGGATAAGCTCTGAGACACTGAAGAATTATTCAGAATGCCTGCAGATGCAAGAAGTTAATACTGCTCTGGTTTGTGTTTGGATAGCTGTCATGTAGTGTAAAAAGACTCTGGAAATTCTGGAAGCTTTTCCTTCTAGAAAACTCTAGGTGAGGTTTTAAAGCCTGGATGGTAGCTCTGCCTGAATGACAAAGTTCTTCATTGCCATGGGAATCACAGAGCTCCTGTGAGACCTGCACCTGAAAGGTGCTCATGGCAGATCTTTTCCTGGAGCAGAAATCCATTGGAAAACTCCTTAAATTATAAATAAGTGGGAATAGGAGTAATTGAGTCAGTGTGCAGAGGAAATATCTTTCCTTTCCAGGCAAACTGGGACTTTATCTAGAAGCTTTCTTCTGTCTCCAATTAACACAAAAAGGCTTGGCTGCTTATAATTGCTGCTTGCATTTGGTGCTCAGCAAAGTTTGCCTTTTAAAGGGATGCTCTTGGTCAGCTGTCACCTAATTCCTTTATGTCATGTTTATGTAAGAAGGACATGCTATTTTTAGAAACTTAGCATAGATGTCAGTATGCTGAGGGATGAGATTTTACTTGACGAGGATGTACCAGCAAATTCACAGCACAGCATGAGCAGAGCATTTGTGTGTGCTGTGTCCTGGGAACACCAGGAGCAGAAGCACAACCTTAACTGGAATTTTTCCATCTGGTGCCTCTCCAACCCTCCAGCCCCTTTAAACGAGGGGTTTAGCACAAAGACAACTGTTGGCATTCTGCAGAAATTGCAAGATCCTGGTGCTCAATACAAGAGTCCTCTGGGAGTGTGTGTTAGTTTGTTTGTTTTTAATAGTGATATTTTAACAGTTTTTGATTCTCTTTGTTAATGAATTTTGAACTTTTCTGTGCTCTCAACCGTGTGTTAAACTTTTCTGCCAGGAGATCTGAAATGTGCTTTCTGCTGTTGATGAAATGGGAGCAGAGTTAGTGAGTGCTCACTGGAGCCTTCTGTGAAGAACACCACTAAATATTTTCAAGTTTCAGAAAAGAGCAGCGTTTGTCATCTTGGGAGCTGCCTGCCTGTAGCATATTCATGCAAGAGCTGCTCACTGGAGAGATCCCCCACTTCATTGCCCACGCTGTGCTGCACAGTGCCAGCTCAGATGTGCCATCTGATTCATTGGTAGCATTCCTCCTTAGCTTGTTCTTACAGATAAGGCAGCAGAGGACATCACAGGTACATAAATGTGCTTGGGCTGTGAACAGATAACTTCCAAAGGCACTCACTTGTGCTGAGAACAAAGAGGCTGCTCAGCAAATGTGTTTCATGATTTGGTGTATCCCATTCCTTCCCCCTCCCTCCCATGCAGTTGTGTAAGTACTTTTGATGGCAGCTGCTGGATTAGACCCAGAAGCTTAAAAGATTAAAGAAACCACTAAAAGCAGCAAGGAGGAAGTGAAGGATCCGTTTGTCTGAAGGTTTGTGTTTTCGTACTGGTGGTTGAGAAGAAAATTGCAAACAGGCTCTGCTGTGCCCCAGGGGTCTCACAGCATCTGGGCCATGGGGGTGGTGTGGGGCTCACTGGGACCTCAGGGCTCAGCCTGGCCCTGGGCTCCCTGTGCCACCTCCTGGAGCTGGGGAGGGACAGTGGCAGTGCCCACCCTGTGCCCTGCGGCTCACAGATCATGGAGGGATGTGCAGTGTAGACACAGAGAGCTGTGCTGACCAGAGCCTCTCATGGAGTGAGATGAAACTCAGGAATTAAAACAATGAATGGCTCAATGAGCTACAGATTCTGCATTTTCATGCTGTAGGAAACTGCTGCCTGCTGCTTACCCTGTCTGTTCAGCTTTGCAGGGAATGTTATTTTTAATGAATGTGTTTCTTGCCCAGGTGGTTCCAGTCAGTGACAGAGCTGGGGGGACACAGCATCTCTCACCAAATTCAGGCTGAAGTCTGATTCTTTGCCCCCATTTCCCTTTTATTTCACCCACCCTCCTTAGCCCCAAACCTAGAAGCAGCTGTTTCTGTAAGTGATTTTATTTTTTTTAATACGGTCTTTTGCTGTGTAAAACATCCACTGGTTTCTGGCTGATC
The DNA here is from genome assembly GCF_028769735.1 of Zonotrichia leucophrys gambelii. NCBI lineage: Eukaryota > Metazoa > Chordata > Aves > Passeriformes > Passerellidae > Zonotrichia > Zonotrichia leucophrys. The sequence goes on along the minus strand of NC_088188.1, from coordinate 2,095,012 downwards.
CCTAAACATCACTGCTGGGGTGTACAATCAAATAGGGAGAGAGGGGCTTCAAGAATGTGATTCAGCCTTGCCTTTGTCATTCTAAACAAGTAGTGTGTGCAGCACAGGCTGATCTGGAGGGATCAAAGATGAGACCCCGGGCACCCAAAGCCGCTGCTGGGGCAGGGAGTGCTGCTGAGCACGTTAGCATTATTAACATTAATCTAATCTTTCCGTTTGTCAAACAGATTTTTGAGTACATGGAGACAGCTTACCCAGTTCTTAAGACAGTGCTCCCAGATCAGCTTGTAGTTTGTTCTGTAATACCATGTGGATTTGCTGGGATTTTCAAGTAAATACATTATGTATATGGCTTACAGATTGCTTAGGCTGTCTGCATCAATAATTAAAATGAGGGAGGGGACTATTCTGCAGTTTTCTTCTCCTCATCCTTTTTACATGTCTGTTTTAATCTTTCCTCTCTTAGGATGGGAAAGATAAATGTGTAGCAGGAGAGAGTGTTGAAGATGAGAGCTGAGGGTGTTCCAGCAGAGAAGAGCTCGTGGCACATCACTGCAGTGCCAGCTCTCAGCATCCCTCTGACCTTTGCCATTCTATTTGCAGACACTTTGATTCTGACTTGTCAAGCAGTGCCAGCCTGTTCCCTTTGCTGTTAAACCAGCACACCTCTCCTGCTGAGGCAGGACACAAAGCTCTGCCTCTGAGCCCTGTGGCAAACGTGGTGCTGTGCTGCTCAGCTGGCCAGAGGACAGGGAAAAGGTTTGGTGGGATTTGGGATTGCTGTGGTGAGTCTGGCATTGCCTAGATAGGATGGGGGTGAGCTTTTGGCCTTGACTGTGCATTTTATAACAGTACTTAAGTTAATACTTAAATGTCAAGTGTATCACAGGAAAAAACAATTTGTGCTTTATACCTCCATCCTCACCTGTCTTGGAAGAGCCTGTGTGTGAGGTGCAGCACACAGCACTTGGTGCCACTGCTGCACTTTTGCTGTGGAGATTTTCTCACCAGAGCTGGAAATACAGACATTGCAGCAATTTCCAAGTGCACACACCATGTGCTGGTACAGAGTAAGACCAGTTTCAATTCTGTCACAAGAGGGGAAAAACCACTTGGTGAGCTGTGCTGGTGTAAAGGGGGTTGGGTATTGCTTGTGCACCATCCACTGAGCTCAGGGGAAGGTGTTACAGAGGCAGAGCAAGCTAAGCTTGTCCAACGTTGTTGTTCTGTTTTCACATCTGGCCAAATAACGAGGTTGCAGGGTCAATAGCCTATGTAACTTTTGCTTTTTGAGATGGCTCATTAGGAACATTTCTTGGCTGGAAACTTCGGAATTGGCCTGACATCACCAAGTCATGGGCTGTGAAAAAGTGTTAAATAATAACAACTATCCAGTCTCATTACTGGCCTGGACAGTTACTCATTATTCTGCCCAGCAGCCTGGCACACAGCAGGGCCAGCTCAGCCATGTGCAGCCCAGGATGCCTCAGCTCAGGTACCACTGTGTTACCTGTGGTGCCACTCTCTTCCCACTTTCATTTGACTTGGTTTAAGTCTCTTTGTGGTGTACTCCCCCTGTGCAAGATCAGTTCTGATTGTGGGGCTGCCTGTGCACATCTGATGGCATCAACAGCTTCTCTTGTCCACATTACCATTTGTGACCTGGGAAGCCGAGTACCTTTGCTGGGATCACCCTGGCTGTGTTGCTCTCCCTTTGCATGCAGAGGGGCAGTTTTGTGCATTTCTTAGCTACAAAGACAGCACTTGGTGCTCTGTGGGAAGCCCTGGTGCTCTAAGAAAGCCTGAAGCCTTGATCAACTTCTCCAAATACACCTGAGCTGACAGTGGGCTCTGTAAAAGCAAGACAAAAGCTTCTGTGCACAAACATAACTGCTTATTTGCAAGAATTTTGCAGTCTGAGTGTTGGAAATGCTGTGAATTTGGGTACTACAGGTCCTCAGTGTGCAAAGCTGTTCATTTTGCTGGGGTGCTTTTGTGCATATATAACTCAACCCTTGTCTGAGTTATATTTCTTAGCTTTTCTAAAAAAAGTGTACAAGGTGCTCACAGACACATTACACAAAGTGTAATGCTTTATTTGCTGCTTTAAATTCTCTGAGGGGCAGAGCAGTTGCTGTGGAGGAAGCACAGACTGTGGTGCACCAGGCAGTGCTGCCTGTGGAATATAAACCCTGGGTGCTGATGCAATACAGATGTTAATCAGAATTTCCAGTAGTTGAACTGAGGCTGGAATTTAGCTGAAGGGACTGAAACGGAGCATTAATCAAATGCCACAATTACTGAGCCACACTTTCTGCATTAGTGTAAACTAATGTAGAAGATGCTTTTCACCTCTAACATCTCAGTGTAAAATAAGAGGACATGGTAGCAGCAGTCATTAGCTTTACTCTGGCTGAGTAAGGGAAAGGGCTCTGTAGATGTTTGTCTGCCCTCAGAAAGAAGATTTAGGGGGAAAAAAACAGAGAGAGAAAAAAAAAGTGCTGGCTCTTTTTAATAAACCAGAGTAATTACAGATCTGTTTAAGTGGAGGCATATGATACATACGTTTGTGACAATTTTCCAGAGGGATGGTTGGGCTAGTGCTAAATAACCAGGCTCATTTTCCCATAATGCAAATGTTATTCACAAACTATTACCATAATTGATGCACCGAGCCACTGTAGAGTAAATAATGCCTTGTGTGTGGGAAGGAAACTAGAAGTCAATGAATATTAAAGAACAAAATCTCATTTTTAAAGGGAAACTTCACAAGAATTAGAATGATTTTGAAAATGAAAGCACAGTGAGGGTGCCAATGGCCTGGCTGTGTTCTGGCTGGGTGTCCATGCACATGTGAGAACATGTGGGCTCCAGGCTGTGTTTGTTCTGCCTGGTGAGCACAGAGCATCCTCAGAGCTGATTCTAGCCTGGTGCATGGAATTTTGGAGCATCCCAGAGTCACAGGTGATGCACCTGGCAGCCCCAGTGAGGAGCTCCCAGGGTGTTTGGTGCTGGGAGCTGGGATGAGTGGCCCCATGCCTGGGGAGATGCTGGTTGTTTCTTTGCTCTGCCTCCCTGCAGTGTGCTGCATTTCCTGGCTTGTGTGACACAAGAGGGGTTTTGAGTCGTGCCAGAGGTGGCCTTGGGTTTCCAGGTCATTATGCTGAGTGGGCTGGGGTGGGATGTGAGACTGCTTGGGAGCCCAGAGCTCTGTGTAACTCCTTCCTTGGGCCCTGGTCACTGTCCTTGTGCCCAGCCTGTGCCTTGGTGGGTGTTGGAGAGGTGCCAGCACTCATTGCTGGGCTGTGAATTGCCCTGTGCCCGTGGCTGCTGCAGGAGCTGTTGGCACTGCAGTCAGTCTGTGCTGCTGGGGATTCTTGTGCCCAACGTTCTGCTGAACAGGACTTGATTTAGCTCTGGGCATTAGTGCCCTGCAATAATCCCTTTTGATGTTCAAAGGGAACTTGTGTCGGTGCTCCAGTGTTAACAGATCCATTGCCTGCACAGGTTCTGGTTTTTCAGGGATTTCTCTGCCCCCCTTCCCCACTGGATGTGTTGCTCCCTCACCCCTGTTCCATGTGTAAATGAGGGAGATCCATAAACTCTGTAGTGAATTGCAGAGCTGTGCTCAGGAGGAGGAAATGATGGAGTGTCACAGAAATCACTGCTTTCTCCATTTCAGAATCCTGTCATTTCGAACACTTTAGAGTGCTGGTGTCACCTCAGAAGTGACTTCTTTTTCTCAAGATAATAAACACCTGTCCAAACAGTGCTGGAGCTCTAGAAACCAGAAAGCCAGGGAACAAAATGCAGAGCCATTGTGTAGGATTACAAAAGCATCATTAGATCTCTTAATATCGTGAGTGATTTTGTCCCGCTGGCAATTATTGTTGTTGTTTAAATTACAGATTATGGCACTGCACCTTCTTTCTCAGAGAGGTCAGAAAGACATTTTGAGCCACCTTTGCCTCCCCCTGCTGCAGACAGTCACACGTGACCTCCTGGCACAGCTCCATATAGATCACAGACCATCAGCAGCTCTCCTTGCTGCACCCTGAGCTAACTCTGTGTGGCAGAAGCAGCAGATTGTCACCATCCTGAGCCCAGCTCTTGTGTGCCAGGCTCATGGCTGTCCTGCTTCTGTCTCAGTCTGTCTCTTGCAGGTTGTCAACCACTAGCAAATGCCTGTTTCTTGTCCTCTGTGGGCTGCCTTGAGGTGTTCCTGACTCCTTCAGGGGTCTGTGCTTGTGCCCCATAGCCATCATTTCACCTGGAGAGCTGAGCATGTGCCCCAGCTGGGTTACCCCTGCTGTAACTCATTACAGACTGGCACTTTGCTGGGGGAGATAAAGGACTTCAGACTGGTTTTCTTACCTTAATCTATACTCTTTCTCTTTGAGTCAGGTCTGACTTATTAGGCTTTATCCCATTCCAAGGGAAAGGCAGCTGTAAGACCTTACAGCACTGACAGACCTGACAGGGCTTAGAGCTGCCAGGGAAATGTCACTTGCACTTCTGAGTCACTGGCAAGCAAAAAACCAAAAACCTTTCTGTAAAGGGTGACTCTGATAGTGGTGTTTGTCTCCTGGGCTAAATGGTGCCAGTGCCAGGAACACCAGACAGGGGATGCAGCCCATGCTGTGCCTGTGGGGTGAAGCACAGGAATCCTGTCAGCCCAGACTGGGCTCAGAGCAGTGACCTGGAGAGTTTCTCTGCAGACGTGCACAGAAGCCCGAGCTGACAGCAGCCTGTTCATGCTGGGATTATTCAGCAGCACTCAAGATGAAGGAGCAGATGGTGTTGATGGGCGAGCAGGGTCCTGAGGTACAAGATGGGATTGTTACCATGTTAATAACCAGACAGCAAATCCCACAGTGCTTTCTATTAGCCTGGAAGATGAGAGTTCCCTGGAGACCTCCCTGTGACCCACAAAGGTCTGGCAGTGCTGGCCTCGGGAGGCTGCAGGAGCCTCATTTGTTCTGCTGGCTCTGAGATGCAGCACTGATTTGTTTGAGTTTGGGCAGCCTGACCCTTCCCTCACTGCCTGTGCCCTGGAAGCCTTCTAGGATGTAAAGTGCTGGAATACAAAGCTGGGGTGGTTCTGGGTTAAAGCAGAAAGGCTGCTGTGGAGTCTGGGTGTTTGCTGATTTAGAGCTGGGGGAGTGCTGGGCATGCTCAGAGGAAGGCAGGAGCTTCAGCATTTGTACTTCATTTATAGAATCCCAGTTACTCTATAGAATCCCAGTTCTCTGAATTTGGGAAAAACTTCCTTTCTTAGTAGGCTTGCAGATCCCACAAGCTTCATTTAATCTCCCAGGGGTCCCTGCTTTGGCTGCTACATTAGGAGCCATTCTGAACTGTGAAAAACATTTCGAAATCCCTTTTATTTATTCTTATTCCAAACTGCCTCCCCCCCCCCTTCTTTTTTCTCTCCCCACAGGCTAATTCTAAAAATTGCTGTAAACATTTTCTGGAGATGGGATCTTCCTTTGTATCTAAACTTTCTGTTTGTTGTTTATGAGCTGTTTCTTTCAGCATCCCCACACTTCATTCTGCTGGTTGGGAAGTGTGAAAGCTATTATGATAATAGGGAGGGAGATGATTTTCTGCTCTCATAGTGCCAAGAACAGAGGAATGGCTGTAATTCATCTTGGATGTAGTCCCTGCTGCAAATGCACCATCCTCCTTTAGCTTTAGTCCCCCTGCACACACAGATTGCTTTTGCTTGGCATAAGGGTCAGGGTTCTTTAGAACCCAGAACCTCCAGAACTGGCTCTGCTATGCAGGTGGGTTCTTCAAAGCATTTAGCTGCCTTGGGAAATAGTGAAAATAAGTGAAATAGTGCATGGAAATAGTGCCTGGTTTGCTCCTTCCCCTGCTCCCTTGTGGCACCAAGATGTTAGTCTGACTTACCAACAAACCCAAAGCCAGAGAGAAGAGCATGAAGTACCCACTGCTGTTAGGAGACTCAAAAACCAGCTCAGAACTCACTGTTACACTGCTCATTGCATTAGTGTGTGATCAGCTTTGTCATGGGGAATAATTGAAATGAACGTGAATCGATATCTAAATATACATTAGGGTGTATTAAAAGGCTTTGAACCAATGGTCTGTTAAAAAGGAGGTTATTTCAATTCTTTTCTACGCTGTCTCACAGTTGAAATGGTTTATTAGAGTATGGCAAAACCTGCTGAATAATCAAAGTATGATTATTCTGGGAGAAATGCGAATATTCTACCAAAGCATGGTTCCCTTTTTGGGGTCACATGAAAAGGAACAGTATGTGATTTATGGGTGACTGGAGAAGGTGTGGGCTAGCAGGGTGTTGGAGGTGAGTGCAGCACCTTCAGGGGTGGATCCCATCCTCTGTGGTGTTTGTCTGGCATCTCATCCCTAGGAAGTGAATTGGCAAACAGGAGTGAAGCTGTTGTGTCACTCACCATAAAGACTGGAGCTCTATAAAAACAAGAGAACCAAACTCAGTTCAGACAAAGTGCTGATGCTGCAGGTTTGAAAATAAATGGTGTGTTTTGTCCTACTGCAAAGATGAATGAAGTGTTGAAAACTTAAGCTGGTGTGTACTTTGTGTGTGTGTGCAGAGCCACGCCGCTGTCAGTGCTGTAAGGAATCACCGGGCTCTGCTGCTGCTGCCAGGGGCTGTTTGTGGATGCCGATGTGGGGGCTTTCAACGGCGCACACAAAATGAGCGATCTGTGGCGTGACGGGCTCGTCCCTGCCCGGCTGGGGGATGTGATGGCTGCAAATTCCGCCTCTCCATTCCCTGCGCTGCACTTGTCCTTCGATTACAAAAGGACAGCTCTCGAGGGATGTCGCTGTGCGTTTTCCTGAAATAAAATAATAGCTCTGTGTTTTGTGACCCTGGAACTTTAGGTCCTGCCAGATGCTAATGAACCAGTGGAAAACATCCAGGCCTGGTAATTGCTGTGAGCCACAGCTGTTTGTGCTTGGTACGCGGTGCCGGCTCTGCCTCCGCGCCGGCTGCGCCCTCTGCTCCTGCTCCCAGGGCAGTGAGGGCAGGGAAATCCTGGAATTGGGCTCTGCTCCTGCCCCGAGAGCCGGGATCAGGCAGGGAAATCCTGGAATTGGGCTCTGCTCCTGCCAAAAGGGGGCCGGGGTCGGGCAGGGAAATCCTGGAATTGGGCTCTGCTCCTGCCCCGAGAGCCGGGATCAGGCAGGGAAATCCTGGAATTGGGCTCTGCTCCTGCCCCGAGAGCCGGGATCAGGCAGGGAAATCCTGGAATTGGGCTCTGCTCCTGCCAAAAGGGCCGGGATCGGGCAGTGCGGGCAGCGAAATCCTGGAATTGGGCTCTGCTTCTGCCCCAAGGGCCGGGATCGGGCAGTGCGGGCAGGGAAATCCTGGAATTGGGCTCTGCTCCTGCCCCGAGAGCCGGGATCAGGCAGGGAAATCCTGGAATTGGGCTCTGCTCCTGCCCTGAGGGCCGGGGTCGGGCAGTGAGGGCAGGGAAATCCTGGAATGGGATTGTGTTCCTGCACTAAAGCCCTGGGATCGGGGCAATGTGGGCAGGGAACTCCCCGGAATTGGGCTTTTCTCCTGCCCCCAGGGCTGGGATCGAGCAGTGCGGGCAGGGAAATCATGGAATGGAACTGTGCTCCTGCCCTAAAGCGCCGGGATCGGGGCAGGGAGATCCCGGAATTGGGCTCTGCTCCTGCCCCGAGGGCCGGGATCGGGCAGGGAAATCCTGGAATGGGACTGTGCTCCTGCCAAAAGGGCCGGGATCGGGCAGTGCGGGCAGGCACTCCCCGGAATTGGGCTCTATTCCTGCCCTAGAGCCCCGGAGTTGGGGCAGTGCGGGAACGGAGTTCCCCAGAACTTGACTCTGCTCCTGCTCCAGGCCCCGGGATGGGGCAGTACCGGCAGGAACTCCCCGGGTTGGAGCGGGCAGGAGCCCTGGGGCGGTGCGGAGCCCGGCGCTGCCCGCAGCAGCCCCGGCACCGCTCGGAATGCGCTGCCGCAGGGACTGGAGGAGCGGCAGCAGCTGGGGAGGAAGCGAGGCTCTTGCACTGACCTGATCTCAATCAAATCCACAGCCTGATCTGTCCCCTTTATTCATCTGCTGCTTCAAAAACCAGCTTTTGAGGCACAGAAAATAGAAGGTGCTGATAAGAGCCAGTGTTTTAATTTTCTTTTTATGTTACTCCCTGTAGGAGACATTCTCATCCATTTTTAACATCTCCAGTTCCAAAAAATAGCTGGGATATTCTACCACCCTTTTAGCACAGGTTAGTTCTCCCACAGGAATGCAGAATTAAAGGGAGAGTGGGAATATTTTTCTGTGGCATCAATGGAAATTCATTTCTGACAGCTATGGCCATGGATGGCCATGATTTGAATCAGCCCAGCTGACTGCAGTGAGGAGGCTTGGAAAGGCTTCATCCCAATTCCCTGTCTGAGCAGGGAAGAGCAGGGACCAAATCCAGAGTGTGGGTGAGCAGGGAAGGGTCTCAGGGCAGAGCAGCCTCTGCTCCACCTAAGTGCAGTGACCATTATTGGCCAATATTGGTGTTTGGATCCCTTGTGTAAGTCCTAGTTTATGAAAAGGTCCAAAAAACTCCGTTGGCAGGTGAATGAGTAGCCAGGTTGTCAAAGGCACCACTTTGAGATAATGCACTGACACTGTTATCAGCACTGACAGTACTTTTTAGGTGAGTAATACTGACAAACTAGGTTTCAGGGTCTGTTTCAGCTGCTTTATATCTCTTGTGTGCACATATAGTAGGAGATGGTATGTCAGTGGTAAATGTATTTATTTCATCTCACTCTTCCCATGAAAAAGATACCTAGACCTAGAAAAGGTACAGGGAGTGATGAAAAGGATCTGTGGAGACATGCACAGCCTGCCTATAAGGAGAAATTTAATAGTCTGGGAGGTGTGATATAAGGGAGACAAGCAAAACCTATAAAGTCAGGATCTGAAGATGATGAGAAGCAAATTATCCTCTTTTGTTGGGATAAGATACTGTGAGACACCCACTTAAATAACCAGACAGCTGTCTAAAGCAGCAAAATGAGGTGACTTTTTCACTTCTGTAATGGAATTCTGAACCTCACTCATCACTGTATGGAAACATGAAGAGGTTCAGGTACTCGTGTGACAAGTTCATGTCCATCTGTGTTATTACATGTTACATTACACTAAATTTTTATTACATTACTGAATGCACATCTTTGGACTCAAGATTCCTGACATTGTTTCCTTGTGCTTTGTGAAGTGTTTGGGCACAGGATGCTGGGCCAGATAGCCTTGGCTGCGTGCAGCAGCAACACAGGAGGCTGATTATATCCATCCTTTGGTTTGTAACGTGATATTCACTGCTCCGTGGATGCGCAGAGCTGCGAGGTTTGCAGCCAGATCAATGTGTCTCCTCAAAGCAGAGCCAGGGAATTGGGCAGTGTTTCTAAATAGACAGAAGAACAAACACTCTGACCAGTGACTTCCCAGGATTTTCTATGCATTAGCTTAATTTCATAGTGGTGGTGGTTTGGTTTGGTTTGGTTTGGTTTGGGAGGTTTTTGTGTCCTTACAGATGTTATTCTAAAACAGCCTGATAGCTGATGAGCTTACCAGGGGTGTTTGTAGAGGGATGGCTGAGAAGGGGGATCCAGGAGCGAGTCCGGCTCCTGAGGACTTGCTCTGCTTCCACGGCAGCGTTACTGCAGCTGCAGAATCGGAAAGGAGATATTTGCTTTATGCCTAAGAGGCTTTATTGTTTCTAAACTATATATAGTCCTGTAATCTTGCTTTCGATGGGGGGAGGGCACGGCGGGACAGCCTCCAGAGCATCCCCGCCCTGCCTGCTGGGCGAGCGAGGGGTTAACGCGGGGCTCTCGCCGCGGACGAGCTCATTGTCAGAATAATGTTTAGCCAGGTGTTAATCTGTGTCTGGAGGGAAGTGCTGGAATTCATTATTCATCCCGCTGGGGGAGGTCACGGTCCTGGGCGGCTGCCAGCGCCGGAGCCAGCCTCCTGGCTTTACTGACATGTGCCATTTGTGATGAGGGCGGTGAAGTCCCCGTGAGGAGCGGAGCTGCGTGAGGGCTGGCAGCGGCGCCGAGCGCTCGGCAGCGAGCGAGAGACAGCGGGGACACGGACACGGGCTGGAAGGGACACGGGCTGGAAGGGACACGGGTGGAAGGACAGACACGGCAGGAAGGACGGACACGCCGAGCCGCAGGGCACAGCGCCTTTCCCGCCCGGACCCTCGGCCCCTCGGTCCCTCGCCTGATCGCTGCGCTCCCCTCAGAGAGCTCCGGCTCCTCGGCGGGACAGGCTCGGGTCGCTTTGGTGGCTCTGACCGAGGGCAAGAGGGGAGACAATGATCAAGTCCAGTTGGTTCTACGTCAAGTTCAAGCATGCCGAGAAGGTAAGAGCAGCCTCTGCTGCAGCCCTTCCCCGGGCACTGCTGGGGCTCAGCTGCCCCCCTCCCCTGGAAGTGTCACCGGGATTCGGTTTTCCTGTGACTCCACAGATAAGGCTGTGTCCCTGGAAGTGTCACTGGGATTTGGGTTTCCTGTGGCTGTTTCCCTGGAAGTGTTACTGGGATTTGGTTTTCCTGTCATTCCACAGATAGGGGTGTTTCCCATGGAAGTGTCACCGGGATTTGGTTTTCCTGTGACTCCACAGATAAGGGTATTTCCCTGGAATTGTCACCAGGATTTGGTTTTCCTGTGACTCCCAGCCAAGGCTGTTTCCCTGGAATTGTCACCAGGATTTGGTTTTCCTTTGGCTCCACAGCCAAGGCTGTGCTCGGAGCAGCGCCGGGCACGGGCTGCAGATGTGGCAGCAACTTCAGCGCGGTGCAGGTGGAGGAGGAAAGCTCGGATCTGATTCCTCCAGGGCCGTGTCAGGGAAAAAAAAAAACACCCAGAGATAGTAGAGATGTGTTTGTTTTCCTCATGTGGAGCTTGAAAGGGAGGAATATTTCTTGTTCTGTGGAGCCCATTATGAGTTGTGACCTGCTTATGCAGGGGGATCAGTTGTTTCTTCTCCTCTAGTAGCTAAGTATTTAATTGTCCGTGATTATTACCGGAAGAAAGTTTTATTGACCAAAAAGTAGCCAGATGTATTGAAGACTCTTTGGTGTGGGGTTTACTGTGGAGTTTGCTGTATTTCCCATTGCACAGAACAGTGTTTTCTGTGGGATTTTCCTCTTGCACTCAGCTTCCACTTTATCTCTTCCGTGCCTTGGTACCCAGATGCCTGGGGGAGCAGAGGAGCAGGGATGGGGAGGGAGGATGGACCAAGATTGTGCAGGGATGTGCTTAACCGTGGTGCGTGTTCACTGGAGCTCTCCTGGAGGGTTTCCTGCCCCAGGGCAGAGGCTGATCCGATTTCCAGTAGTGCTGAGGTGCAGGCAGAATGTGGATGTAGCTTTGCTCTTTCCTTAATCCAGCAAATGAGGGAAAAGAGCAAGACAACTTTTTATGAAAATACTGAGCAGCCTTGCTGTCTGTTCCCTAAACATCCTTGAGCAGTTAGCAACTTGCCCTTTTTAGAGCAGAGGGAAAACCCATGCATTAGTCTGAAATTTTCTGTTCTGGCAAATAGTCCCACATTGATTTATTTCTTCTCTTTGTGCCTCAAGTGATACTGCACTGGTGAAAGCATATATATTTCACTGAACAAAAAGCATATATAGTTCATTTAACAAGATTGTCCTGTCATTTATCCCAGGCTGCAAATAGCATATTTAACAGTCTCAGATGTAACTGTTCCATTTTGTTTGTTTTGGGCAATCTTAAAAAGGCTGAAAAATCCACTGTATTAGGCACTTATTATCTTCTTGATGTTTCTCTGCAATAATTCTATGTTCTTTATATCAGACCTATAAACATCTATAATTAAACAAACCACCTCAGCATATATAGCATATGGAAATTCCTGGAAATAATCTAAGGAATCACCAGTTATGTACCAGTGGGTGAGGTTAGCTATTTAAAACACATGGGGATTTCTTTTTCCTCTACATTTTGTGATTCAGTTCCTTTCTATTTTTTTTTTTTTGACACCCCTTGCAGTTGATCCAGAAAGCCCTGGAGTCCCTGAGCAGAGCAGATAATGTTCCTGCTCTGCTGTCACCGGGTGATTCTGTGCAGTGTTACATAACCTGTCACACCAGTTTTGTCAGAGTCAGATATTTTTGAGATCTACAACCTGGGAAATTTGAACATGGATGAAATCCAGGAAACCCATTTAATCTGTCTCCTTACAGTTACTTGTGCCTTACAAGACTTTCTTCTGATCCACCAGGGAAGGTGACAAGTCTGTTCATCTGTTGGGGGGGAAAAGCCCCAAACCATAATGAACAGGAAGGCAAAAATTGAAATGCATGCCTGGTCTTTTACTGGATTTCATGTGTGATAAGGGACTGTTAACCCTTTGTGTTGAAGTGGGGCTTTCCTAATGAAAGGCTCCTGAGAAGTTTTGGGTTTGGCTATGTGGGAGGGCTGTACCCCTTTGCTGAATGCAGGATTTTGTGTCAATGTTCTTGTTGCAGTTGGGGCTTGGCTTGTTCTGATTCAGCTCCCAGTCTGGCTGTGAAAGCTGTGCTAGTGTGGCCTAGGTGTGAATTGATGCTGAATTTATTAAACTGATGCAGTTCTCTGGCTGGACACTCTGGGTACACGCTCCATGAAACAAGTATTTCTGCAATAGTGTAACCACACTGGTTTAAAAAATTAGGTCAAATTCTTTTGCAACTCCTCTGTGTTGTCATGGTCTTAGAAATTGGGTTTATGTGAGCTAAGCTGAAGAACCTTTGAAATTCTCAAACCAGCTTTTTTCAGCAGTTTGTCTAAAAGGATTTAAAATCTCCCTTGGAGATGCACTTTCTCCTCTTGGCTGGCACAAGTGTGGCTGCTGAGGAGCCAGTGCTGCCCTCCCAGCACATGGGGAGCTGATCCCAGCTGCACCTGAGCTGGTTTGATTCCCTTTTTGTGTGCTGGCTTTGTTTGCAGGCGGGTCAGTGTGTCCCAGGGCACCGGGAGGGCACGGCCCTGTGGGGGCACCTGCCTGAGCAGGAAGGACACTGATGTCTCTGCTGGCAGCAGCCTGTGAAAACCACATTAATGGAAGTTTGCTCTCCTCATGTGGAAGTGTTATATAATCCCTGTTTAAGGGAGGTCATTTTAGGTTAGGGAGAGGTTGGGTCTGTGCCCTCCTGTCAGTGCAGGATCTCAGTTCATCACAACTGGAGCTGCTCTTCCTGTGTGTGCTGACATTGCACTGCTCCCTCTTCATTCTCTTGTAAAGAAGTTCATTGACATTTTTACTGGCTGGCTGGCTTTGCTGAAGTTGACATCCTTGCCTCTGGCCATCACAAATATTTTCCTTTTTCTTTTGGTTTACTTCAGAAGATGTTGATGTCTGAAGACCCCACTTTGATCAAGCATATATATTTATATAGAGTCAGAGGTAACTGCAGAAAGCTTTTATATTGCACATATAGATTGTCAGCCTGTTTCATTTTGTGCTTTCCTGCCATCAACTGTCCCATTGGTTGTGTTTGAATGCTGCTCATCCCAGCTGGGTTATCTACAGAGAGACCTGGACTGAGGTGTGCTGATGGGACTGGCCTGAGCCTCAGGGCCTGAGCCCTCACAGGCCTTCTGGGGAGCTTCCAAACTCTTCACATCCACCTGCAACCGTGACATCTCCTCATCAGTTCATTCATGTCATCTGCCTGCTTGCCCAGTGCCTGGTTTGTGCAGGTAGGAACTGGCCATGCATTTGTGGCTGCAACACAAAGCCTGAAAAATGGTCACCTAAAGACATGTTAGAACTGGAAACAGCAGAGAAAGACATTGCTTAAGCTGATGTCCTTTGGTGTGTTAGTTTGCTCAAGTCATCCAAACAGTTTTTTAAGTTGTTTAGACAAACAGGATAAAACCTTTTCCCAGCAGCACATTTTTAGTTGTGATTAAAATAACCAGATAATAAAACTAACCAAAGCAGAAATCTCCACAACATCATCTTGAGTTTATTATCAAGTTAATTGCTAACATTCTGTAATACAGACTGAAAGGAAGCCCACAGGATAAACCCCAAAGTTTTCATGTTTGCCCTTTCAAAGATTTAATATAAGGTCATTTGGCGACGAGCCACTTGGACATAATACCCATATTCAGTCTGAGTGCATTTACACTGGAATTAAGATTCAAAGGCTTCATGTGAATAATATTGCTGACACCAGAAAATCAGTTTAATCTGAAGGGGGAAAGAGAAAAGGCAAGCTCTTGGAAAAAATCTGTGAAATTCTAGAAAGTGTGGGAGACGTGTGGAGGGAGGCAGTGTGAGTGGGCAGTCTGGCCTCACGTGTTGCTGCCTGGATCTGAGGGGAGCTTATGGATGAAAATGGAGGACTTGAAAGGTTTTGCTTTGTCCTTGAAAAGGCCTGTCCCTTGTTTGAGGTTCATTGATAGATATTGCTGAACTGAGGCAAAGCTTAATTTTCCTGTTCCCAGCAGTGCCCAAGGGAGAGAAGTGCTGTATTTCTAGCTAGAAAATTAGATTAAAACACCCACTACCTAGATCCAGGGTACATTCATTTCATCCTCTCTTGTAAGACTCTCACTACTCTGAAAGGCAGTTTACAGTTTTGACAGCTAAAATAAAAAGCCTGAAGGACAAGCAACCACTTTGAATGTTCGAAGGGCTTCATTTCCAGCAGAAAGATTTCAATTACAGTCATTTTCCTCCAGTAAGTACAAAGAGGTAAATGGAACCCCTGTTTCAAATGTTAAACTCACAGACTGCATTATTACCACTTGTACTTTGAAAGTAAAGGATAAAGCCCATCTAAATCAAAGCCCTGGTTCCAAATTACTTTTTAAGAGTATGATGAGGTCTGCACCCAGTAATTCAGCCACTCTGTGCTGAGCAGCACAGAGCACATCAAATGTGACTTCCATTAGAGCCTGCTGCTCTGGGGGGATCCAGGCAGGAAGCATCTTTCTTGACAAGCCCTGAGAGTTGCAACTTGAAAGGGCTGCTCTGCAGCTGGAAATTCATGAGTTGGCTGTATTTTTAGAGAATTCAGGGGTTTTTTCCATCCCTGACTCTGCTCGTTATTTGTCTTGTCCCTTTTAGCAGTAGTTTGACAAAGATCTGGTTATTTATCTCCTGTGTGGCACAACCTCTTCTCCCTCCCACTCCCCACAAGAAGGTTTTCCATCCCAAACCATTTCCTCCCCTTGCTGGGGTAGGGAACACCTTTCCAAAATCTGCTGAACAGATACTGAAATGTGCTCAGTGTTTGCATAATGCAGTGCTCTGAGGAGCTGACAGCTGAGGTGATAAATCAGCCCTGTGACCTGAGCTCACCAGAACATTCATTGTGCCTGGTGTGATGAACCCTCCCAGAAATCTGTACCCCTGCCTTGCTGGAGTCAGGGATTGCTGAATCTGGGTGCAGAGCTGTGCCCAGGGAGTGAAGCAGGAGAGCAGCTCCCTGCTCCACTGGCACTCAAACCACTGGGAGGTTTGGGAACCCACCTGGTTCTTCCCCAAAAGTGCTTGCTGGAGATAATTGTGCTGATCTTATTTATTTATCTTTGCTGCTTCTTTTGCTCGTTGCCTTGTTGGAAGGATTTCTGCAGGTGTGAAATCAGATGTTACTGCTTAATCTGATGGGGATGATCAGCAAAGAGTTGTGTTGTCCTGAATTACTCAGCACAGACACCTGGTTCACTATTTTTATCACTTTTAGCTGCTAAAATTTTCAATTTTTCCTTGCCTGCCTATGAATACTACAAGTTTGCATTTTTAAAGTTGTGTTGCAACTGTGACTGACAGCATTTTAGGGAAATGAGTGAGATTTGTCATTTTATATTCTCGTGAACAGAGATTAAATGTAATCAAGGAAAACAGATGTAGGGATTTAATTTACTTGTAAATACAAATTACCACAAATCATAAAATCATAGAATGGTTTGGCTTGGAAAAGTGTTCAAAAAAATCAACCAGTGCCACCCTTTGCCATGGGCAGGGACACCTTGGAGCATCCCAGGCTGCTCCAAGCCCCAATGTCCAGCCTGGCCTTGGGCAGTGCCAGGGATGCAGGGGCAGCCCCAGCTGCTCTGGGCACCCTGTGCCAGGGCCTGCCCACCCTCACAGGGAACAATTTTGTCCCAATCTCTGATCCAAAAGTGCCCTTGTGCTTCAGGAGCCTGTGCTCACTTGGACTCAGCTCTTCCCTGCCTGCCTGGCTTGTGTTACCTCTGTGTCACACAGAGCTGCCTTGCTTTCTGGTTTGGCCTTCCATTATTGCTCTTTGATTTTCTCTGGCCTTTCAGTGAGCACAAGGAGCTCGCCAGTGGTGGCTGCAGCCTGCACAGCTGCTGAGCTTGGCCCAGCAAAGGGGGCAGAGGGCTGCCAGGGGCTCTGAGGAGGTTTTTCCTTCCTTCCAGCCTCACTTGTGGGTTGAGCACCAGCAGCAAACACGGGCTTGTGTCTCCATGGCCTGGTAAGGCCAGAGGAGCAGGCAGGGCTGGGAGCCAGAGGAGGGAATTCCATCCCTGTTCAGGCTCCAGCCCCAGAGGGCTGGGAGCTCAGCAGATCCAACTGAAGTACTTACTTATTTTGCTTTATTTATGTATTTCCGTATTTATTTTGACTTAAATGGATCTTCCAAAGTTCTGCCAATTCCTGGTAGTTGGACTGGTTCCTGTGTGGTTTTGGATAAGGGTGTTTAACTAAGCTGTAAAATCTTTCTGATTTCTTTCTGTTTGCAGTTTGCTTTGTGCTCTAAATGGTTATCAGCAAGGGCATCAAAGTTTTTGGGCTTTCCTGGGAATGTGGAAGAGATGTAAAGGGCTTTTTCTTCCTTGATGTGGGGCAGTGTTTGCATGCTGTGTGTCAGGGTGACTCAGGGTGCTCCTGCAGGGCAGGTGCTGGGAGCCCTGTGGGACTCTGAGCATCAGCAAGTCCAAGCACCACCTTGATGTTTCTCACAAAGGGAGTCACCAGAGCAGAACTCTTTAAGCATCTCAGTGACACTTTAGGATCCTCCCACTTATAAGTGCATTTTTTGCATTTATGCACAAAATATGTGCATATTTTTCTACCTGGAGCCAGCATCTGGACAGCTTTGTCTTTAACATGGATTGGGATCTAGACCTCAAACTTTTCCATCCTTAGTCCTTGTTTTTTGCATAGTCTTGTGAGACTGAGAAGAACTGAATACTAATGGGAATAGTCAGTGGCAGATAAAATAGCACAGGGAAAAAAAAAAAAAACGTTACATTCTTCTGATGTAAATTTTTAATCAAATGTATTTTCTCCTGTTAAGCAACTTTTACAGCCCACTGCACAAAACATACAACCAAAAACCTTTGCACAATGAACTGCATGTAATAGGCTAGCAATGCATCCATTACACGTTTTTAGGTCTGTAATGCATTTAATTCCATTTCTGTGTGCATGGTAGTGTAGCCTTCAAAAGATAATTAGAATTTACTCAGTCTTGCCTTCATAGTTCCTTAGGTTTTCTTCCAATTGCAATGCTTTGGAAAGCTTCATTAGAAGTGGTCTTTTCTGTAACTAGAAGGAAATGCCATTTGAATACCTTAGGAAATTCTCAATATGTTAGAAAGCTGGAAGTTCTGTATCAAAATTTCTGAGATGCTTGTACAGCCCCAGTGAGCAGCATTCTGCAGCACAGCTGGGTTGAAGTGTTGGTAGATGCCAGGAGACTGTAATAACAGTGATAATTACATTAAATAACAATTCTCAACCTGAATAATTGCAGGTGAGTTTTGTAGCAAGGTGTGGATGCAGCAGTGCCCTTTTTGCAGGTGACCACACTCAGCACTGCCATCACCCTGTGTGTTCTGTGTGGGGCTCCTGCCTGGGGCCCTCATTTCCAGCCCAGCTCCTGCTGTCCTGTGGGGGCTCAGAGCAGGCTCTTCCCTGTTTGGAGCTTCCCCTCCCAGGCTGTCTGTGCTCCAGGGCTCCAGCTCCTCTCTGGGATCTGCCCACGACCCCTGGGCTGGGCCTTGGTGGCTCCTGCTCATGGTGGGATGGAGCCACTTGTGGGGAGGACACCTGAACAGTGACATTCCTCGTGGTGTGAGCAAGTCATAGACTGGTGTGGGCTCAAAGGGACCCTAAAACACATCCCATTCCTTAAAACACATCCCATTCCACAAAACACATCCCATTCCTTAAAACACATCCCATTCCCTAAAACACATCCCATTCCACAAAACACATCCCATTGCACAAAACACATCCCATTCCTTAGAACACGTCCCATTCCTTAAAACACATCCCATTGCACAAAACACATCCCATTCCTTAGAACACATCCCATTCCTTAAAACACATCCCATTCCTTAAAACACATCCCATTCCACAAAACACATCCCATTCCCTAAAACACATCCCATTCCTTAATTTCTTCATAGACTGGTTTGGGCTCAAAGGGACCTTAAAACACATCCCATTCCACATCCCTGTTACTGTTATATTATCTGGAAAAATCCCTTTGCCCAGAATTTTTCTCCTGGGGAGCTGAGAAGCCTCAGAAAAAAAAAAAAAAAAAAAAAAAAGAAAACAAGAATTATCTGATTTGCTTCTCCTCTGTTTTGCTGCTTTGGGATGTGTTTGGAGATTGTTTACCCACAGGTGATTGTTCCATTGCATTCTGCTGGGAGTTGTTTTCACTCTTTGGCCAATCAGGGCCAGGCTGTGTCAGGGCTCTGGAGAGAGTCAGGAGTTTTCATTATTATCTTTTTAGCATTCATTAAATATCCTTCCTGTATTCTTTAGTGTAGTTTAGTATAGTATTCTTTAATATAATATAGTGTCTTAAAATAATAAATTAGCCTGCAAGAACATGGAGTCAGATTCCTCATTCCTCCCTTCGTCTGGGATCCCCACAAATACAATAACATCCCATTCCTTAGAGCCCATCCCATTCCCTGCCATGGGCAGGGACACCTTCCACTATCCCAGCTTGCTCCAAACCTGTCCAAGCCCCTGAGCACTGGCAGGGATGGGGTGAACTGTGCCAGGTATGAGGAACAATTCCTTCCCAGTCTCCCATCCATCCCTGCCTCTGGCAGTGGGCAGCCATTCCCTGTGTCCTGTCACTCCATCCCTTGGACATTGTGTCTCCATCTTTGCAGTGGCTCCTTCAGGCACTGCAAGGCCACACTGGGGTCACCCTGAAGCTTCTCCTGTCCAGGTGAGCAATCCCAGCTCTCTCAGGCTTCCCTCCCAGCAGAGCTGCTCCATCCCTCTGCTCCTCCTGGTGCTCCTTTCTGGGTGTTTCTCCAAGCAGGAGCTGCTGTCACCGCTGTGCCAGGAGCTGCAGGCCCTGGAGCTTTGTGGCTTTGGGCAGGAGCTGTGTGAGCCCTCCATGGCTGTGCCCAGGGAGCTCTGCCCTGCAGGGAGGGGCTGGGCTGGCCCCAGGGACAGGAGTGAGCTCCAGCTGCCTTCCCTTGGGCTGCTCTCTCAGAGGGATCCTTTGGGGTGATCAGGCATTGCTGGGCACCCAGAAATGCACAGGAATTCTCCTAAACCCCTGCCCAGGACCCAGCTTCTGCCTGAGAGGCTGTGGGGTGTTTAACTCTGTAACCAGTAACGTGGAGGTACTTGATGGATTAATATTCAGGACACAGTAGATGAGAGAAACTGGCTGGGGAGATGTCACACACAATCTGTTCTTTTTGAGTTCCTCTCTGTTTTGAAGCTTGATTCACCAATTCTGTAGGTGGGAAGGAAAAAAAAAATTACAGGCTTACTCTGATTTTTAAATTTTTTATTCTCCCCTCCTGGACTTCATTTGCCTGAGGGCTAGTTCTGCCCTTTAATTATTTAAGAACTGGGTTTTGTTTACAGTTTGTAATAAAACTGATAAAAGATTAACAAGGTGCTTGTGAATCATTTTAAGCAAATTAAAGCTTTGAAAGACTTACAACTGCAAATATTTGAAAATTGTACAGCAGAAAAAATAAGAGCAGACCAGAGCAGATAATCAAGTTATTGGATTTGTTTGGGAGAAAAAATAATCTTGTTTGCAATCAGATGTGAGAGCAGCATTGTCTGCTCTATGAAATATTTACGTGTGCTTTTAGCAAATTTGAAGACACTGGTTGTATGGAACAGCACCAGGCCTGTAAAATCCTGTTTTTATGGTGTGGGGTGGGTGCAGGGCCAGAGCATGGGGTGAGAGGGGATTCTGAGTGGGGTCAGGGTGCCCAAGTTCACTCAGCAGCCAGCCTGTGCCAAGGCATGGGTGCCTTATGCTGCTTGTAGGGATTCTGGTGACTCTTCCCTAAAGCAGCCCTGATGAAATGATGGGCTCTGAGCTGATTTCCATGCAAAAGTGAAATTAGGGAGGTTCTAACTCCATTTCTAGGCACAGATTTTGGGGTTCTAAGGGATATTTCCATCAAAACATCAGTACATGGCTCAGTAGTGGTACAAAATAGTGGTACCAGCTAAAGATAAGGGAGTGTCCTCAGGATGGAGCAGGGAACATTGCTGAGGAATCAGAAATTCCTGATTTACCTGTGCCATGGCCATGTGCTGCTCTCATCATTCCCTCTCCAAGGACTTGCAGACACCGAGGGCTCAGAAAGAAATGCTCTGAAGGTTGTTCAGAGGGGTCACACTGCCTCTGTGTGAGCAAGAACTGAATGAGCTACAGCCCCTCAGCTGGGTGGAAAGGAAAGGAGATGTGGCAGAGGTTTGTGAGTTGGGGCAGGACACCAGGAGGATGGAATTGTTCACTGCCTTGGGACACAAGGATGGGGATGCCAAAGGACTTGGTAAGAGCCCAGAGAAGATCAGAAATAGGTGGTTCTTTGGGAAGGTGTTGGCCAGTGCAACTGGGTGTTGTCAGGGAAATTGTAGATGCTAAAAGTTTACATCACCTGTGGGAAAATGGGGAAATCAATGGAAAATAAATCAATGGATTCCCACTGAACAGGCAGGAACCCTGTCAGGAGCTCAGTGAGCTGGGAGTGACTGGTGGTGGAAGCAAGGGGGAAAGATGTGGGCATATAAATAGAGAGACAGGAGTATTATATGTACTTATTCTATTTTTATTCTCTTCCTTTGGACACCCATTTATGGGCACTGCTGGGAAGGGGATGCTGAGCAAGCTGAGCCTTTGATCTGGCCCAGCACAGCCTCTCTCTGTGCTGGTGGCACTGGGGCAGCTCTTTGTGAAACACCTTGTCCTGTGTGATGGCTGCTGCATCAAACACACGTTCTCCAACAGCCACCAGGCTCTGCAGCTTTGGCTTTGGCTGTGGTTGTCACCTTCAGACAAAGGCAGGGCACACAGTGATCACAGTGTGGTGCTAATTGCTGGACTCCTAATTTTCACTGAAAGTGCTCTGGGTCTGGGAAGGAGAATCTCACACTGCCTCTTCTCTGTGCTTCATTTTCTCCAGTCATAAAATGGGTGTGAATGCACATGTGTTATCAGGAGTATTGTCTGTGCAGCATTTTGGAAGGAATTCCAGTGCACTTCTCTGAAGCCATTGGACAAGGCACAACCAAGCAGCATTCCCACTGCAGTGTCCCCAGAAAAGTTTAAAGATGGGTGAATTATTGCATTGCAAAGCTCTTCAGCACCCCAGTGAAAAATCAGGACAAACCTTTAATCCTAAATTACATTCACAACTGAATGAGGTGACTGGAAACTTCAGGGGCAGCTGAGGAGAGTTGGAGTCTAATTAAATGGAGTAATTTTACTCCTTTGGGGATGAGCTGTGAAAGCCAACACGGTAACACAGCAGGTTCAAAGGTCTGTGTGTAGGTCCTAATCTGCTTAAAAGATGGGATTGAATTTCACTGCCAGTATCATAAACTTGAGTTCAGTAACTAAATGGTTCCTTTCTTGAGCATCCAAATATAAACTGGGAAAGAAGGCAGAGGAGCTTAAAGCAGGGGAATTAAGCTGTGCCTGTGCACAAATGCTGCCTATAGCTCAGTGATAATCACAGAAATATTCTGAAAGCTCTCTAGCTGGTCTGTCTGACCACCCTTTCAGCTGTGTGGCAGCTCTAACACACCTTGTTAAAGTTATGCTTTGAGGCAAACATCATCTGTAGGTCTCAGCAATGGTTTAAATGTCTCCTTTCCCTTCCCTATGGCTGATGCTTCTGCTTTGCTCTTCATGTTTGGGAATGAATTCAGAGCAGTGGGAGCTGGCAGGGTGCTGGGGCTGAGCCTGTCAGGCAGGGCAGGGGGTCCCCATCTCAGGCTGCACGTGGCTTGCATTACTCTGCAGCTTTACTCAAGCAGGATTTGTAGCTTCCAGTGCTCTACACAACACAGATGTTGGAGATGAACAGATAGTGCTTCTATTTCCTTGTTTAGTGTTCTGTCATTTCTGTGTTGTGATCAATCTTTGTCCAAGCCTCTTGAAACTTGGCCTGTGTTTGTTGTGCTCTCTGTGATTGTCAGTGATCTCCTCTAAAAGCCCAGGATCCATTCCATCTGCTCCTAGGAACTTGGCAGCTTGCATGGCAAGCAAGAGCTGAATTTTTTTTTCCCTCTGAGTGCTAGTTCAGAGAAGTCAATTCATGGCTAAAAAGATTAAATTCCTAAATCAGAAAAGCTGGAAAAAATGTAACAATGGCAACTCTGCCAAGGAAGTGCTTCTTGTTGGATTAAAAAATCTTATGACAAGTTGAAAGAGAGAGATTTGGAAGGGTAATTCAATTCTGTTGTCAATCCAGGAGAGTTAAGGCTGGAACGGTGTTAGAATACATTAACAGCACTGCCTGGACAGAATCAGCTGCTTCTCACAGACACTGCTGGGTTCCACTCTGCCTCTCCTGTGACTGCTGTGGGCTCCTGGACCTCGATGTCACTGGGGTTCATCACCTGCTGTCTCTGCTCCCTCGTGCAGCATCCTCTGGAATAACCTGAGTTTGCAGCAGCCAGGACACAGGCAGTGGGATGAGGAGAGGAAAGGGGTCAGGCTGGCAGGGTTGGAGAGAGAGGCACCCATGTGGTGTGTGGGAGGTGACAGGGACACCTCACCCTGCACAGGGAGGTGACAGGGACACCTCTCAGTGCAGGCAGTGTCCCCTCACTGCTCAGGGACTGCCAGCACTGCCTGCTGGGAGCTCAGAGCTGCTGTTCCCCAGGGGATGGATGGATGGTGTGTCAGAGCCCTGGCAGTGCCCAGGGATGGGATGGTGTGTCAGAGCCCTGGCAGTGCCCAGGGATGGGATGGTGTGTCAGAGCCCTGGCAGTGCCCAGGGATGGGATGGTGTGTCAGAGCCCTGGCAGTGCCCAGGGATGGATGGTGTGTCAGAGCCCTGGCAGTGCCCAGGGATGGGATGGTGTGTCAGAGCCCTGGCAGTGCCCAGGGATGGATGGTGTGTCAGAGCTCTGGCAGTGCTGGCATCCTTGTGCTTCCCTGTGGGAAGGCAGCACTCGGTGCCAGCAGAGCCCTTGCTGCTGCTTCCTGCTCCTGCTGTGTCCTCACCAGCTTCCCAGACTTCCTTTCTCCCCATCCATGTAAAAAAGGGGAAACCGAAGACAAGCCAAAATCATCCCCCTCCTTGGCTTAATGTTCAGATTGAAGGTTTTTTTGTTTTGTCTTAGCAAACAGGCTCATTCAGTGCTTGAATATCACCGTGGTGTGTTCCTGAGAGAAAATGGGAGCACAAAATCCCACTTTTCTCTTCAGCACAGACAGAAGATGACAGAGAGAGATCTGGGTCCTTGCACTGTCTGTGGAGGGAGATCACTGAAAGAGGTGCTGCTTTTGTGACCTCACCTAGTGGTTACTCTGAGACCAAAAAAAGGTATTAATCTAAATCTCTAATAAATCTAAAAATTATTAGATATACTGAAAAGTGTTCCAAAAAGTGCCTTGGCATAGTGTCCCAGACATTTTATATTGCATTCTTCTCGCCTTGTAGGTTTGTGTGGGGTTGGGATATGGTTTTACATAAAATCTCAGTCCTTTCAAAGACACCTCTGTTAAAACCACATCTCTCCTGGCCCTGGGCAGTGGACTGATCACATGGGGATATCTTACATGTTCATGAGAAGTATTAAATACCTTCAGTTCTGGCTGTTTGATGGACTGCCTGCCCTGGGAGGCACCAACAGCTCATTGCTGCAGGGTGCCAGGCAGTGAGTGACCCCTGTGGGGTCCTGCACCCACAAGGGGAGGGATAGTGAGAGCTGCTTAGGAACTTGTGGGTTCAAAATCAGGGTAAGCATTCCATTCTCACTCTGGCAACTCAGATTGGAATCCTTTCTCCTCTAACTTCGAGCATGCACTATGTCTGAATTGGGGATCTCATCTCCTTAGGGCCCCTGGGTGCAGGAGGACAGAAATGAGCCCACTCCAGGGCCTGAATGGCTTTGAGGGTTCTTGGTTTTCCTTGGCAGTGCAGCAGCCTCTAGGTTAGTTTTTAATTTAAACACACTTGTAAAAGGAATATTTTTTAATTTTAATTTCTCCATCTCTGCAAGGTGATCAGGTCTGGACTGTTAGAGGTGCTGGGGTGCTCAGTGACTGTGGGGGCACAGATGGGCTCCCTGTGTGCCTCCAGCACAGGGAGGAAGTGTGTGTTCAAATATTCTGAGTGATCCTTGTTTGTGGGAATGAACAAGCACCTACAGATGTTCCTTGGCCACGAGTCTGGCAGCTTTACACTTGCAGATGTTGTTTTTACCCAAAGTAGCACTTGGAGAACCCCAGGAAAGCCAGAGCCTGAGTGCAGCCACACTTGGCCTGCCCTGAGAGCTTGGCAGCTGCAAGGGCCCTGCAGGACAAGGCTGTTCACAGCTCTGAGCAAACACAAACAAATCTCTCAGGGATGGAAGTGGCTGCTGCAGTGTGGTTTGCTGTCCAAGCTGCACAGCCCGTGGCAGGGGGAGCTGCCTGTGCTGGCAGGGAGCAGCAGGACAGTGCGGGCACATCCTGCCCTCCCCCTGGCACTCAGCACAGCTCACACCCTGGGCTTTGCACCTCTGAGAGCAGAGGTATAAATACACCAGGAAATGTGTGACCTCTGGAGCCCAGCATATCCATTGCTGTCACATTATTTCTTTCATCCTCTTCAAAAGTCAGAATGCAGCCTGTGTTTCCACAGGCATTTCTGTCCAAGAATGGAGCCCTGTGAAACAGTCAGTGCTCAGTGCTGACCTGGGGAGAGCTCCCTGCACAGCTGCAAACTGATTTTTATCATGACCATAGTCAAAACTCAAAAGATTTGTCTAGAAGCATCTGTGTGTGGGCATGTTTATATATGTAATGTAATACTTGAACATTGCATGTAGTGTTTAATGTGAAATTACATGAGACACATAATTCCTCTGGGTTTAAACACAGACACTGATTGGACCTGTATGATTTCGATTGTCTGATATTTTTCCTGTTTTGGAATAATTCACTGAGGTGTATATAAGCAAACAGCAATAGCCTTTAATTTCCTGCAATAACCCTGACTCCCACAATCAGTGCAGTGAAAGCCAAGGGGTCTGGCTGGAGTGCACTGCTAGGGGCTTGTGTCACTGCCTCAGGGCATTGCAAAGGCTGGGAGACAAGATAGCAGCCTGGGAATTCCATGGAAACCTTTTCTGAGAAATGCCTCTGTTTTGTGACAGGGAAATTTTTGCATAATTCTATAGATCTTCTTAGTTGGGATTAGGACTTAGCTAAACTCAAAATTGTGGAGCAGCTTCATCAGGGTGTTTGCTTATAGACAGATCCTTGCAGTTCCCAGGGCAGATGAAGGAGTTAAGCTTTAGGGGATCAGTGAGAAGCAGATGCCCGGATTCCTTGTGTGATATTGAATTTTACACCAAGCTGGTGTGTGCATGTCTGGGAGCCTGACTGGAGATCTGATCTGGGGTGTTTGTGCAGCCCCTCTGGCCTCACTGCAGCAGGTAATGCCATGTTCCCTTCCCAGAGCTTTCCTGAGTGCCCCAGCCCCTGTCCTCACTCCATCATCCCTGGTGTGGTCACACACAGCAGAGACACAATCCCAGGGTCACACAGACAGGGCCAGCCAGGCAGCAGCAGGTCACTGCCATGGGCTGAGGGGGAATTCCTAACAGGAGAATGATGATATCTCATCCTGAAGACCCTAGTGTGTCATGCACCTAATCTGTTTCTCAAATGAAGTCAAATCCTCATTTTGCATGTAAGAGCAGCAGTTGGAAAGCCTGAGGGACTTGCACAAAGAAATGGCACAGAGTGAAGGCAGGGCTGAGGTTCTGCCTGGGCACACAGGGCCCTGCCTGCCCATGGCAGACTCTCCTCACAAAAGAAACACAAAGCTGTTGTGTTGTTATTTCTCCCCTCACTAGAGCAACACTTAGGCAGATCAGGAGCAGGGTCTGGAGCCCAGAGCCCTGTGTTCCCTTTGGAGATGAGCACATTCCTGCAGCTGAGCTGTGCTGGGGCTGTCCTGTCCCACCAGCAGCTCTGCTCTGGCTCGAGCCTGACAAACAGATTTCCCTGCTGGAAAATAGCATTCCATTAAATAGGTAGCAGCCTGCTGCTCTGAGAGCTGAATGTCAGTGCTAATAAAGCAGAGGCTCCATCTTTCCCAGAGGACCTTTGGATCAGTGGGAAGCTGTGTCCTCCATCCCCCTTTGCCGGGGGTGAATGCTGCCCTGGTGCTGTGCCCCTGTGTCCTGGCATGGGGGACACCAGCAGCTGATTGACAGCCCTGCTCCCAGCCCTGCAGGAGAGGAACTGACCTTAAACTCTGGGCTTGCACTTCTGTTTTGACTGTAAGAAAATACTCTTTTTTTTCCTTTTTTTTTTCCTTCCTTTCCTTTTTTAAAACATTGCCCTGCCAGCCTGGCTTTCCATTCATCTCTATGTATTTTTTAAGGTCTTAACCCCTTCTTGCCCTGAGGTAGAATTAGATAAGCTTTGAAAGCAGCTCAATGTCATTTGTTTAAAAATAAAAAAAAGAAAAAAAGGAAGAGAGAGACTAAAGCGAGGAAGGTGACCTTGCAAAGTTGCCTGTAGAAAAAGATCTCTCTTATCATAAGCCTAAAGTAATTAGCTTTATTTTTGGTGTTGCCTTGTATGAATTTTTCATGGATCTCAGCTGGCTGTAGAAATGCCCAATGACAGCCTGAGTGTGCTTTCCAGGCTGCCTGGCCACTGCCTGTGTCAGTGCAGGGCTTTCCTCTTCCCACGGAATGTTGGAATGTGCACTGAGCACTCTCCCTTCTGCAGGGCAGTGCTGGTGCCCTCTCTGCGGCCAGGGGGGATCCTGCATCACTCAGCGCAGCAGCTCAAGGCAAGAAATAGGAATATAAGAAATTATCACTGTTACTATCAATGCAACAAATTTTTCTTGCCCGTTTTACTATGCAATGATGAATAAGTTAGTGCTTAGGGTGGCAGAAAGGATCCCTTGCCCCATTTCTGTTCCTTGCTTCAGGCAGTTGAAAACTCCTGGCTGGCTGA
Organism: Zonotrichia leucophrys gambelii; assembly: GCF_028769735.1. Taxonomy (NCBI): domain Eukaryota; kingdom Metazoa; phylum Chordata; class Aves; order Passeriformes; family Passerellidae; genus Zonotrichia; species Zonotrichia leucophrys. The sequence continues at coordinate 2,067,553 of NC_088188.1, read as the reverse complement.
GCTGAGGCTGTCAAAGCCATGCAGGTGTGTCAGGTGTGTGCAGTGTCAGGAGGTGTGAGGGTGTTCACAGGGGTTCTTGGATGGGGGAAGAGATGAGGATCTGACTCCATATTTCAGAAGGCTTGATTTATTATTTTATTATATATATTACATTACAACTATACTAAAAGGATAGAAGAAAGGATTTCATCAGAAGGCTAGAATAGAAGAATAGAAAAGGAAAGAATGATAACAAAGGTTTGTGGCTCAGGCTCTCTGTCCAAGCCAGCTGACTGTGATTGGCCATTAATTAGAAACAACCACATGAGACCAATCCCAGATGCACCTGTTGCATTCCACAGCAGCAGATAATCATTGTTTACATTTTGTTCCTGAGGCCTCTCAGCTCTCAGGAGGAAAACTCCTAAGGAAAGGATTTTCCATAAAGGATGTCTGTGACAAGGAGGTGTTTCCTGGGGAGCTGCCTGGACTCCTGCAGCTCCTGCACAGGAACCCAGGAGGGGCTGAGCTGCAGGGGCTGATTGGAAATGACTCTGCTGCTGTGGCTGCTTCTCTTCCCTCAGCTGCTGCTCCATGTTGCAGTCACTCCCCAGCTCTGGGGCAGTGGATTTGCCTCCTCACCTCCCCAGAACACAGCATCAATGCTGTGAGCACAGCTGTTCACAGGGCTCCCCTTGCCCTGCGATGTTTCCACCCAGCACAGGGAGCAGCCATCCCCAGCCAGGTCACTCACCATGGGAAATGTGCTGATGGAAATTGTGGAATGCTGTCCCTGTCTGTTCCTTGGCTCTCAGTGATACTGAAAACTCCAAAGATGACGTGACTGTTGGTCTTCTGTTGCTAATGGCATAAATTCAGCGATTATTTTGAGCCACAGTGAAAAAGTAAATGCAGATACTGTTGTGCAGGCTTGGCCAAAGCACTTGGCTTTGGTGTGTAACCTATTTCTGGGTGTAATTACCTTCCCTGTTATCACTGTGGTTGTTAGGGTGCAGCAGTAATCAGGTTTTGGCAGCAGATAGTGCTTTGTGTCTGCAAAGCCCTGGTCTAATCAGGAGGGAGGATCAAGCTGTGGCTGCTCCTGACCCACGGCAGGGGCAGAGTGCTCGAACCAAACCAGCACCTCTGAGAGCTCTAGGCTTGAAATTTCCAGAGATCCAAGCATTTGAGGGGATGCTGATGCAGTCTGGGGGTAAAACCACAAGCTGTGATGTCAGAGGTGTGCAGGGTGTGAGAGAATTTGTCAGTGCCTCAAATGCAGCCTTGGGCAGCTGCTCCCTCTGACAGAGGCAGTGCTGCTGCCAGCACAGGGAGGTCATGGCAGGCAGATGTGGGATAATCTCCACCTTAAATCTTCTCCTGGTTTAAACCCTGAGAACAAGCTTTAATAGCCTTCTTAAAGGGTGCAGTTCATTGAATTCTGCTGGGATTATGGCTTGTTCCATTTGGCTTGATTAGGTTCAGCAAGGAATTGGGAACAAACTTGAGAGCGACTCATTCTGAATGGGGAATGAGATCAGAGCTGACTCTGCCATGTATTCCTCTGAAATGCAGAAAATGAGTCATGTTTATTCCCTCAGCTGAGTGCACACACTTCATGGCCTTTCAGAGGATCACCCCACGGCCCTGGCTGTGGTAGGGAGCCGTGGCACTTCTGTGCAGCCCCTCTTAAAAAGGGATGTATGTTCTGGCTAGCACAACAGGAGAAGTGGAGTGTCTGAATGTGGATGTGAAGCATCACTGCAGTCATTCCCCCACTTAGCCTGACCTCCAGGACCATCCCTGCTCATTCCTCTTATCTAAATACATCAGCTGTCATTTCTTACATGCAACTTGTGTGGCCCAGTGTTGATTTTCTTTTCTTTTTTCTTTTTTTTTTTAATTTTCCTTCCTTAAAGCAAACTGAGGCCACTTCTGCCTGAGCATAATCTCTTGTGTAGTGCAGTGATTAAATGCTGGTAGTCGGAGGGCTAGGGAAGTACAGGAATTGTTTCTCCTAGGGAAAGCACATTTATGGAAGATCTGTTTTGATTAGTCACTGGAATTTGTTTAGACTTCAGGTGGATCAGAGCAGGTAACAGCTCTTCTCTGGGATCAGCACAACGTGCAGGATGAGGCAGAATAAGTGTGTCAGGTTTATGGTAACGTGTAAGGAGGGAATCCTCCTGCAGCCTCTCCCTTGCCTTCTGCAGGCTCCCAAAACTGCCTGATCTGAATCAGCTTAGAGGGTTTTATTTCCCCTTTCCTTTGTTTGAAGTTGAAGCCCTGTGAAAATCCCTGAGAAAAGATGCATTGTTGGGCAGGCCCCGATAGCATCAGCTGCCAGTTTATCTTTCATGTCGCACAGTGGCTCTGTTACTGCCCAGGGGCTGCTGCCTTGGATTGTTCCCATCGTTTGGGTGCCTTTTGACCCAGCCCAGCCCTGCTCTGGCTTTTCCCTTCAATGAGCTCTGTGTTATCAGCTCCCCATGCTGCTGTACCTAGCGGAGCCTGGCACCGTGTCAAGGCTGGGGGCGTCCTCCAGATCCAGCATTGATAGCTCACATGCTTCTTCCTCTCCAAGGAAAACAAGCACTTTTTGTCTCAGTTCACTAATGTTTGGCAAAGAAATATAGTAGTAATTATACACCCAGCCTCCTCCTCCCCCTGCACCCCCAACCCCACTTCTATAAAGGCAGCTAGCGCTGCAACTGAAATAAATGTCATGAATGAATAATAATTTCTTTCATTTACACAGTAATTAAACTTGTTGAATGCAGACTTTATGCTTTACTGCACAGTGTTTAATTTGAGTGGTAGATCCAGGCTTTTGTTAAATTCAGGAAGGGAAAAAATGAAATATCTATATGACTATCAATGTGTTTTGTTACAAACACTTTGTGGTTGGTTATTTTTTTTTCCTGCAGTGATGCTGACAAAGGGCTGAATGTGCTTTTCAGGCTGTTGTTTGCATCTTTACAAAGGTACTTTGTGGCCAAGGTTTCAGAAATGTGACAGAGATGTACCTCCAGTGCTTTAAGGCTGCAGGGATTAATCAGCATTTCTGAAACCTTGGTTATGGGAATAGATGCATGGTATATCCCATCTTAGCAATTTGACTTTCCACAGGATTTATTTTTTCCTTTTGTGCAATCTTTAAGTCCTTTGGGTGCAGCTCTCCCCAGGAATTGACCTCTTCCCCTTCCTGAGCAGATGCAGGGCCACGATGGCAGCAGAATTTACAGAGGTGTGTGCTTGGTGATGTTCTCATGCAGAGAAAGGAGGGCTTTGCAGTGACAAGGATGGAAAAGTTGCATGTTGTACATCTTTTACATGTTTTACATCTTTGACATGCAGAAGCAGTGCAGCTGGCAGAGGTTACCTGGCGTGCCCTTTCCCTGCAGAGTGAAGTCAGGGATTGTTGGAAAGGATTAAGCTGCATGGGCTGAAGGGAACCTTGGGTGACTTTAGGATGGGAACAGGGATAGTGTTGATGGGAAATGCTTTGGTTACCTGTCAGGCACAAGGATTTTGTGAGGAAACATTAAATCCCCACTCCAGAGAAGGACAAAGTGAGTTAAAGGATCCTCTGTGCTGGCCAAGGCTTCCCAGACATCTCAGGAGCTTCAAGGCTTTGGGCCACCTGTCCAGGAGAAGACACTGCACCAAGGAGATGTTGAAGGTGTGTTCAGCTTGGGCCACCAGCTCACACCTTATGCTTCAATTTCATGTTTTATGAATTGTGTGTCGTTATTTTTTGAAACAGATACTTGTCACAGAGTTGTTCCCCTTTCTGTGAGTGTGTAACCTCTCAGACACTCTGTGTTTGTTTTTCTGGGCAGTTCTGCTGCTGTTGAGCAGTTTGGGGCAGGTTGCATGTCTGAGTGCAGGAGCTCAGCAGGGGCAGCAAAGGGACTCCCTTGCACTTGAGGAGGAGCTGCAAAACACTTCTGAATTTCTTAGGTTGTAAAGTTGCTTGTTGATTTGGTTGGGACAACTGCTTAGTCTTGCCAACATGTTGTGAAGAAATGGTTGTTCTGGGACATTCCCCAAACAGGTGTCAGCAGCTCCCAGCCCCACCTTTGGTGGATGCTCTGAGGGACTGCAGGAGTTGCTGGTGCCTGAGGATGGGGCACAGCAGCTTTGCCCCTGGGCCTCCCAAAGGGACTCGTGGCAGGGGGGGAGGTGGCAGCAGCTCCAGCTGTGGCTCCTGCCAGCCCTGCCTGTGCCATGTCCCTCTGGTGTCACAGGATGGGGGGGACACAGGATCTGTGCTGAGGTTTGTCTGGGTTTGGAAAGCCAGGAGTCTGCTAAGGAAGGCAGGAGCCTCCCCTGAAATGGAGAATGTAAACCCTCCCCACTCCTCTGAATTGCTATAAATTTTAAATTAAGGGGCTCTCAGGCAAAAATATGGGAGCAGGAATAACAGTTCTTTACTAGGGAAAAGAAAAAAAAAAGGATAAAATAAACAATGCAGTACACTAGAACAACACTGCCAGAGTCAGAACCCAACCTGACACCCTGTGGGTCAGGCTGTTGGCAGCAGTCCCATTGGAATTGTGGCTCAGCCCTCCTGCAGTGTCAGGGCTGGTTCTGCTGGAGCAGGGATCCTGTAGAGAAGGATGGATTCTTCCTCTGAAGATCCAGGGGAAGCAGAGGCAGCTGCTGTTCCTCTGGGGAATCCAGTGGAGAAGCCGTGCTGGTGTTCCAGAATCTCCAGATTATATCCGGGCAGGAATGCTTGGCTCCTCCCTCTGGGCTCACATCTCCCAGTGGGATGCTGTAGTTCTTATCAGCCATGCAGTGACATTCAATAGCTGTTATCAGCAATGTCCCCTCCCCAGGGAGGTGTGAATGTGGTCACTCAGAGAGATAAAGCAAACTGCCCACTTGACAAAGGTAATCTGCCGTACAGATGGTAATGGAAAACATCTTGCATTGCAATCTTCAACAAGGTTCACAAAGGATTCCCAGGATTTGGGACATGGCAGAGAAAACCACCCATGGCTGGCGATGGTGAGGCTGGGGATGTGAGGGTTTGAGTCTCCAGGCAGCTGTTACCCCAAAACTGCAACCACAGAAGTCTCCCAGGAGCTCTCCCAGAACGCTTCCCAAAAGCCAGACAAACTGGTTTAATTGTCCTACATCCAAAGTCTATTTTTTCCCCCTTTTCTGCTCTCGGGGGGCTGACATCTACAAATGTGTGTTGCTAACTTCATTTTCCTTCTTACTGAGGGAACAAGAGGCACTTGGGCTGTTTTGTTTATGGCTGTGCTCTCAGCCGGCTGCATGTCTGAGATGAAGGTGACAGCTTGAGATTTGTGAGCCTAATTGGCATACAAAAAAATTAATCCACTGGGAAATGAGTTATTTGCAATTATCTGTAGATTTGGCTTTATTTCATGGAGACAAATATAGTTGCTTGGTGACTTAATTACAACATTTTTTTAAGATTATGAGATTTTAAAAAGGATATCATTATTAACAAGATCTTGAGACTATATTTGGTGATTCCGTAATTACAACTATGGCCATATTTGTTAGCTCAGAAAATAATACGTGGAAGCTTTTAATTAAAATAATGAGATCTGTTCTTGCAGATAGGCTTTCAAGTACCACCCTTGGATAACAGGCCCCTTTGTTGTTCAGTACAATCTGAGAGGAGCTGTACTGTGCTGGGAGGGTGTTACAGCTCAGCCTGACACAGATCAGCATTCAAATATTCTCTGGCTGCCGGTTAAGAGGATGAGCATGAACTGGGTAAAGCAGCTAATTGTGCACAGCTCAGCTGAGCTCTGCTTGCCAAGGCAACTTTCTCAGAGCCCTGCTGGCTGCATCACAGAGAAAATGGTGAGAAAGGGTAAAATGTTCTCCATCTGTGTGGTTTCTGTTGGTGTTTAGGGTACAAATGTGAGCACAGATCTTAGGTGGTGCTTCCTGAGCTGATTCCCAGGGGCTGTAACCCACCCCAGGCTGGCTGGCCCAGGTGGCTGCACTGGGAAGGATGTGCCACCATCCCTGTGGCCCACAGCACCAGCTGGGGGGGACTCAGGTTCATCTGTCACTGGGGGTCACCCAGGTTGGTGTGTGACACTGGGGGTCACCCAGGTTGGTGTGTGACACTGGGGGTCACTCAGGTTGATCTGTGTCCCTGGGAGGTCACCCAGGTTGGTGTGTGACACTGGGGGTCATTCAGGTTGGTGTGTGACACTGGGGGGGTCACCCAGGTTGGTGTGTGACACTGGGGGTCACCCAGGTTGGTGTGACACTGGGGGTCACTCAGGTTGGTGTGTGACACTGGGGGTCACTCAGGTTGGTGTGTGACACTGGGGGTCACTCAGGTTGGTGTGTGACACTGGGGGGGTCACCCAGGTTGGTGTGTGACACTGGGGAGGTCACCCAGGTTGATCTGTGTCACTTGAGTCACCCAGGCTGGTCTGTGACACTGGGGGTCACCCAGGTTGGTGTGTGACACTTGAGGTCACTCAGGTTGGTGTGTGACACTGGGGGTCACTCAGGTTGGTCTGTGACACTGGGGGGGTCACCCAGGTTGGTGTGTGACACTGGGGGTCACCCAGGTTGGTGTGTGACACTGGAGGTCACTCAGGTTGGTGTGTGACACTGGGGGTCACTCACATTGATCTGTGTCCCTTGAGGTCACCTGGCTGCATTGGTGGCTCCTGATTGCCAGAACAGCCACAGGGCCCCAGTGAGGAGCAGAGGAGCTCCCTGTCCCCAGGGTGCCATCTCCTTGGGGACAAACAGCTCAGGGCACAGCTGGAACCTCTGGGGCTGTGCTGTGACCCAGCAGTGCTGCAGCCACCCCCAGGCTCTGCTTTATCACACACTGTGACCTCAGTTTGGCACTGCAGGCTGCACCTTCCCAAACTGGCAGAGCAAAACACTGTCATTGCTCTTGTCACCGCTGGGATGGGCTCATGGGAGGGGCCTCAAGCACATTCCTGAGTTATTGTCACAGAGCCATCAGCAGGGGCTCTCCAGGAGATGCTTTTTACCCTTTCACTGGTGTGGTTACCCCACCAGAGCTGCTTGGTATCACCATTTTCATAGTCAAGGTGCTCTCATTTTGCTGTTCTCCCTGTAACACATCCCTGCCATAAAGCAGTGTGGAGCAGCAGCCCTGTGCCCTCTGCAAGCAAAGGAGAGACTTGAGTGGACTTAAGTACACACTGAGTCAGACCCTACAGGAGAAAAGGATTAGACATGCAACATCAAAGCAGTATTTCCACATCTGGGAAAGTGTTCAGAGTCCCCAAAGGTAAGATTAAAAAAAAAAAAAAAGTCAAGTGTGTTCATTTCTTATTAGCAATGTTATTGGCAATGAGATATTCTAATTGAATTACTCCTAATTAAAATAATTATGTTTTCTAAGTACTCTGATCTGTAGAGACCATGTAGAGAATCAAAGGTAGAAATAAACAGCACCTTGTAAATTCTCTCTAGGCTTGATGATGCTTAAAGTGGTTTTTTATGATTTCACTTGCTCTGCATGGGCTGGTGCTCATGCCATGATGGCTTTTGGGAACCTTGCTCCTGGCTCAAAAAACCAAATGCTGTTGTGAGAAGGATTAGCTGGAAAAAGCTCAAGGGTCAGATAAAGAAAATAGGACTGGTTCTCTGCCTCTGCCACCCCATCCTGCCTGACCTGCTCCACCTGGATTTTCCACCAGCTACTGGGCTGTTGTCTCAGTTATCTGTGCATTTCTGTCTTAGGCTGGTCTCTGACAGAGCCTTTTTGGGATGCAATAACCAAAAATCTCAGCAGTGATCTCTGATTTCTATCAGGATAGAAAAATCACAGGAAGGCAGTGATTTGTTGGTGAGGGGTGGGAGGTGAACCCCAGAGTCAGGCACTGAGTGCTCCTGCAGGGTGGCTGTTGGGATGGAGCTGTGATTCCTGCTGAATTCCTGCACCTTTCCTTTTGCTCACTTCCTTCTGGAGTGAATAATCTCAGCTCATCTCCTGCTGCAAAACACTTGGATGAACCAAGGGCTAATCTGGCTGGGGAGGCAGAAACCATCAGTCTCAGGCTGTCCAGATCCATCCCTGCTCTGCAGGTCAGGGTTGTCCCCAGGCTGAGCTTTCCCTGAGCCCTGTGCTGGGAACTGGGAACAAACACCCTGCCTGGAGGGCCAGGAGCCCACACTGCCCACGTCACCCCCATGACAGCTTGGGGTGAGCCCACAGTGCCCAGGTTACCCCCATGGCAGTTTGGGGTGTGCCCACAGTGCCCAGGTTACCCCCATGGCAGCAGTTTGTGCCTGGGGCACTGACCTTGCAGTGTGTTTCCTATTTTGAGTCTGTATCAGTGCTAAATAACCTGGGTTTGTGGGGTCACACGAGGTGACATTTGACAGACCCCTCCAGCCCTGGGAACAGCCAGGGATTCTGTGGGAAGAGTTTTGGTGCTTTCTGTTCCTTCAGCACCCAGCTTGGGGTGGGCAGACACCTTGGGAAAACTGTTTGCACCAACAGGGAAGGGTGGGACATTCAGCCCAGGACCACATTGGGATGTTTGGATCCCAAAAAAGGGGATTTGTTACCTTGTTACCTGTTCAAGGGGAGCTTGCTGCTGTCACAGAACATTTCTCTGCTGGAAGGTGTCCCTGCCCATGGCAGGGGGACAGAACTAGATTATCTTTAAGGTCCCTTCCAACCCACACAATTCCATGATTCTCTGATTTATGGTGACCCTTAGCACTGTCCAGAATCAATGTAGAGGCCTAATCAATCTCAAAATAAGCTAATATTTATCATACACCACCCTTTATAAAGGCCAAACATTGCAATTTCTTCTGAGGAAGAGAAAATTTCAAAGGTTTCTCACATCAAATACTGCTGATTTTTCTTTTTCTTTTTTCTTGTGATCATGATTAAAATTCATTCAACATCCTCTCACAAGGAAAAAAAAATATATATACATTTGATGGCTTTGTGCTTTCTTCCCCTCCCTCTGTAAAAATAGAAAAGCTTTCAGATGTTGCATGAACAAAGATATGGAAATGTGAGAAGAGGGCAGCATCTGGAGGTTTTCAAACACGAGAACACGGGCTGTACGTTTCTTTTGCTGTTAGAAGAGTGAAAAGCTGTTTCCTGTCATTTCCCATCTTGTCACTTGGAAGGCTGGCATCTTGCAGCTCCTTGCACCAGCTGTTGTTTTTTTCTCCACAGACAGATGGTGCAACCTCTTTGATATTTTTTTTTCCATGTTCTGAGGATTTTGCATGTGTACTACCTTTATGTAATGATCATATAACCCTGTCACTCACTTTATCCTGTTAGCAGTGTCATCCCTGCAAGGAGGAGGAGGAGGTGGCAGTGGAAGGAACTTAATCCTCCTCTTGTGTTCTGACATGCTTTGAAAATACACTGTGGAGCTGCAGTTACAAATGTTTCCAGGAGCCTCCTGTCTGAGGGATTCTGGTTTTGTAGGATTCCTCTGCCTGTGTGAATTTGATGCACATTTATAGTAATTAAAGGGGTTTTTATCCCTTCCAGTGTGTATTTCCACAAGTACATTTTTGCTTTGTGTTCCTGGAATACAAACCTGGACTCTTACAAATAATTCCAGCACAGCTACATGTGGAAAGGAATGGAAATGGTTTCTAGTATCTCAAAAATGGCTGCACATAATGTTGTAATTCCTTCATTCCCTTTGATTTCCACCTGCTTTGCAGTGCTGGCATGTGGCCCTTCTGATGGCTCTGCAGTGCCAAGGACTGAAAGCTTTTGGGGCTCCCTGGACATAGCTGGAGGTCCTGAAGCTGCAGATGAGCAGATCCCCACAGCCCTGCCTTCCCCAGGGAGGGCAAAGCTGGATTCGTGTGGGAGAGGCAAACTGGTGATGAGCCCCCGGTGTGGTTTCTTCTGTACAGCAAACTTTGCTGCTCAGTCCCACCTGCAGAGTTCAACTGTGAGCAAAGAAAGCTCTGTCAAAGGTGGGAATTGGTGAAATAATGAACCCTGAGCAGCCAAGCCTGGGTGGGGGTGAGGGATGGGGTGTCTGCACCAGAAGCTGGTGCAGGTGAGTTCCAGTCCATTTGAGGGAGAGGATTGTGCCCCTTGCCCAGGTGAGCTCCCACCTGCAGAGCTGCCCCAGCCCTGGCCCAGCACAGGCAGGAGCTGGAGCTGCTGGAGGAGCCCAGAGGAGGCTCCAGGATGGGCAGAGGGATGGAGCAGCTCTGCTGGGAGGAAAGGCTGGCACAGCTGGGAATGACAGGAGAAGCTTTGGGGTGACTGAATTGTGACCTTGCAGGGCCTGAAGGTGATGACAGGAAACATGGAGAGAGACTTTGGACAGGGGATGGAGGGACAGGACCCAGGGAACGGCTCCCAGTGCCAGAGGGCAGGGCTGGATGGGATATTGGAAATGAGGAATTGTTCCCTGTGAGGGTGGGCAGGCCCTGGCACAGGGTGCCCAGAGCAGCTGGGGCTGCCCCTGGATCCCTGGCAGTGCCCAAGGCCAGGCTGGGCAGGGCTGGGAGCACCTGGGACAGTGGGAGGGGTCCCTGCCATGGCAGGGGTGGGATGGGATGTGTTTTAAGGTCCCTTTGAACCCAACCCATTCTATGATTCTCACCAATCTAAGCAACCAGAAGTTTGTTCTTTTCTTTCAGAGCACCATAGAAATTTTTTTGATGAGGGAACAGTGCATTAAAATGCATTTTAAATTGGAAATTAAATCCTAACAGTCTAGTTTTACAGGTATCAATATGCATAATTATTATTAAAGATACAACAGCAATGTCCTTTTGATGATGAAGTGTGTGATTTGTAGGGGAGCTCATTTTTCTAATGAATGGTGTTTATTTAATAGTACTTTGGATGTCTCTATATTTCTCTGAGAAAATACTGTTGCAGAGTGAATATGTAATTTTTTTAGCACTGTGTTGCACATTTATTGGTCCTGTCACCTCCAGAGTAATAAGTGTAATTGGAAGAAGACAGGTAGAAATGAGCCATCCTGTTTGCTGTTCTTTGTTTGCCTTTGCATTGTGTTTGTGCTGAAAAGAGCATCCTCTTCCCACAGCCAAAAAAACATTTGCTCTGAATTGTTTACTGAGTGCCATGAATAAAAGCGTGGCTGCTGTCACAGAAGTGACTATAAAGTGACACCATGGGGCTCACTGTTTATTTTCTTTTTCTCCCTCTCTTGGAGACCTTCTAGAGCACATTTTCTCAGCTCAGCTACCAGAGCTGCAGTCTCCAGCTGTCAGCAGCAAAAGCAGAGCTCTGTGAACCCCACAGGGCCAGGTTCATGATGTTATTGGAAAGTTGAGAGCTGGAGCACTCTCAAACATCTCCTTTATTTCCCACCTCTGGTGCCTTCATAAGGGCACCCACAGGGCTCCTTCTTGTGTTTTCTTCTTGGATTTATTTTTTTTTTGTGATCTAATCCACTTTTTCTGGTTTTTATTCACCTGTGCTGGAAATGCGATAGGAGAGGCAGATTCCAACCCCAGCTGCTTCTGTAAGGACAGGCAGGATGAAAATAGTATCCAGACATCAAATGGAAAACAAAAAATTCACTTTGAGCAAATACAGGATTCCTGCATGTGAGGGGTCAAGATCTCCCTGGTAGGGACCCAATGTCTAGATCAGGGCTTGTACCACTGTGCTACATCAAACTTCAGTCTCAAAGAAATCTGGATCTGTGCTGGCTTGTTGCCTTTGTTCTGGATCAAATGCACCTGGATTTGTGTGTCTGTGTGTTTACTTTTGTGTCTCTGTGTGTTTATTTTTGTGTGTCTGTGTGTTTATTTTTCATGTTTGTGTGTTTATTTTTGATGTTTGTGTGTTTATTTGTGTGTTTTTGTGTGTGCTGGCACAGGGGACAAGGAGGATCAGCTCTAAGTGGGGAGGGCACACAGAGTTTTGTGCTCTGGGGTTTGGATCTATGGGAACATTTATTCCCCAGTGACCAAGGGGGTGCAATTAATGACTTTGTCAGGTAGATGAGGGTGGGAGAGTTACACAAGTGACTCAGAGGTTTGTATGATTTTCTTTTAATTTCCTACTTTAGTGTAATAAAATTTCATTCCATCAACTAATTTTCCTCTTTTTTTCCCCATTTTTCCCCCTTTGCCTCCCTTTTTGTTCCACCTTATCTTTCTAAATTCCTGCTCTCCTTCACTCTCCTTCATCTGTTCAGAATTCCTCCTAGTGCCTGATAAAACAATATTTTCCTTTCCCCCATCCTCTTGCATTTATTAATTTGAAACAGAATTAGAGAAAAAATATTCCCCTCACGGATAACTGCTTGCTAGACTTTTCTGGTCTGCAAAGTTAATCAGTGCTAATGGTTTCCTTGAAGAGGTGGGAACACTGAATTGGAGTGTAATCCTTGTTCATCAATATCCTTGTTTTTTCTATTTGATCAAAGTCAGGAAATACAGTACCATTCATGCTGTCTGCACTCCCAAGATTTCCAGCCCAGTTTCTCATATCAAGCAGTTAGGGAATATTAAAATTCTGCAGCATTTATTCAAGGGAGCACTAGGAGTTCCTTGCAAGGCACGTAGCACTAGTTGGTTGTGTTATGAATTTAAGAAGAATAAGCTACCCTGGATTTGGCAAATTCATGCTCGATTCTAAAGAAGCACTTAAAAGGATTATTGAAATTTGTCTTGTAAAACCCTCTGAAGATTTTAGCAGCTTGTGTGGGATTTTGGTTAGCATTCGTGGGACTTGGCAGGCTCAGCAGCTGCACAGAAGGTCCTGTAATCCCTCAATAATGGCAAGGTGCAGCAAAGGTTCCAGCAGCTCTGAGCACCATCAGCACTTTGTGCTGGGAAATTCTCCTCTGCCTGACAACCATCCCTCCCTCATCTTTCCCTACAATTTGGGAAATTCAGTAATTCAAGCTCTTACCCTGTGAAGCAGCCTGATGGTTCACAGAATTCTCGTTGAGGAGGAAAGATCCTGGAGGAGTTTAAAGCCAAGCCCAGCCCAGCCTGGGTGGGCAGTGGGCACCATTTGCCATCAGTGTGTCAAAAGCACAGAAGGAAATAGAGATAAACACAGGAGATAAAGACAGATCATGCTTTTGGGAAAGGAGCTTTCAGCAGAGAGCAGATTGAATTCTTGGGGCACTTGGGACTGTGGCATTCAGAGTCATGGCTGATTCTGCTTTGGGCAGTCCCCTTCCTCTGGCTCTTCTCTCTCTGCAGCTCTCCAGTGGCCCTGCAATCCCCTGGCCTGTCCCACACTGCCTAAACAGCATTTTCTCTGCTAGAGTGCAGTAAATGATTTACAGGAGAATACATTGAATAATTTCAGCCTATTCTTTTCCCTTAGCCTGAGTATATACAGAGGGGTTGTGATTTCCTCTTTGTTGCTTGAACTTTCTGTCTTATAAATAGGGGTTTTTGGTGATCTGTGAGTTTATCACAAATATTAAAATTTCACTTGTCATGTAGGACACCTCTGTGATGGTGCAGGTATTATACAGCATATGAGGCAGCCCCAGTGAAGCTTATGGCAATTTATTGTGGGTGGAAGGGGCTCACACAGTGCCACAGAGGGAGCCAGGGTAATACCTAAAGACAGGCAGTCCTTGTGCCAAAAATAAATCTGTGCTGTGATTAGCTGTGAGGATGTGATTTCTCAGCAAAAGTAATTCTGTGAAGATGTAAATAATGATTCTTTTAATCCTGGGAGCAACTTTGAAATTCACTTTTCTGAAGCATTTGTGCTGGTAAGATTCAATTGCTCAATTTTATGCAGAAAGCAGGCGTGAAGCAGACAGAGGCTGAGCCAGAACAGACTTACTGCAATTCCAAACTGACTGCTCATGCATGGAACTTTGGTTTATTATATCTTTTATTTTACTTGCTTTCTCTACTGGCTGGGGTGCAGTGAGAGCCATGGCAATCTCCCCATGCCTGCAGCCACAGCCAGCCTGATAAACGAGCAGGGATGCAAAGCAGGCTTATGGCAAAGCTACTTGAAACCCCCTTGCTCTGTCAGTGTTATTAATTAAGGGCCTTTCTCTTTTCCCACCGTGAAGAACAAAGTGTGTCTGTGGAGCTGCATGAACACATTCCATTTTTCATGCTGCTACACTTTGTTCCCCCTCGCTGAAAACCCAGAGGTGAGCGGGTGCCTCCCCAACCCAGGGTCTCTCACAGCATCATGGAAACCCCCTCGAGAGTCAGGGAAATATTGCCAAGGAATTTGTGAGCATTCCCAAGGCTCTCCCAGGAGCAGCCAGCTCTCCCATCCCACATGCACACCAGCCACGTGTCCCTGCTGAGGACTCTGCCACCACTCAGGAGCGCATTTAGCAAACAAGGCCCGATGACAATCGCGGTCATTTCGAATTACGGAAAGGGCAGGATTTCCCCAAAGGGACTTCTTTTCTGCCATGATTGAATCAAGAAGGGAGGCAGCTGCTGAGACTGGAAAAGGTCACTCAGTCACATCGGTTGATGAAGGAATCAGAGGAGCTGTCACCCCCGCCGCAGCCTGGCCTGCCAAGTGACAGAGCTGTCACCACTGGCATCTGTCACGGGCGGCCCGGGGGCAGAGCAGCCCCGCCATCCTCTGCTGGGATCAATTGTTTGTTCAACAAATGGTGTTAGGAGACTCTGGCTTTTCTCTCCTGCAGCTCGGCAGATCAAGTTAAGCTAAATATTTGAAGCTGTACTAGGCTGGTATTGACAAAACATAGGAGCACTTGGGCTGAGGGAGACGGACGTGACGGGGATCAGGATGTGCCGGGGGCGGTGCAGATCGGGTTCCTCTGCTGTATCCATAATTGAAGGGGTTTCTGCAGGAAGGTGAGGGAGCTAACAGTAAAGATGGCTCAGCAGGGGTGTTCTGTGAGGGTTCAGGTTGCCCTGGCTGCAGGTGCCCTAATGTTGTATCAGTTGTGGTGGAGCAAATCCATTGTAGGTTTAGGGAGCAATTGTTGTCTCCTCTTGGTCTGCTCAGAGAAGATGCTCAGGTGATTTTCAGCCATTCCCGTGCTTCCCTACAGAAGGGAAGTTCTTTGTGACAGTGCTCACAGGGGTCTGAGGATGAGGGAAGAGACGAGGATCTGACTCCATGTTTCAGAAGGCTGATTTATTATTTTATCATATATATTACATTAAAACTGTACTAAGAGAAAAGAAGAAAAGGTTTCATCAGAAGGCTAGCTAAGCTAAGAATAGAAAGAATGATAACAAAGGCAGCTGTCTCAGACTCTCTGAGCCAGCTGACTGTGATTGGCCATTAATTATAAACATCCATGGGCCAATTAAAGATCCACCTGTTGCATTCCACAGCAGCAGATAATCAATGTTTACATTTTGTTGCTGAGGCCTCTCAGCTTCTCAGGAAGAAAAATCCTAAGGAAAGGATTTTTCATGCAAAGATATCTGTGGCAATTCTTGATAAATTTTGGAAATGACTATTCAGAATGAAAACTAGAAATTAGCAGGTATGCATGTTCCAGTCACTTCCAGTCATGCACTGACCATATAATAGATGTTAAAGTAATTTCTTTGTATTGCCTATGAATGGGGCTTCTCTCAAGATCACATGTCCTTGCCAGTCCTGAGATCTGTAGATCTTTCAACCTAAATGTTTGGCTGAGTGGCATTAAGGTCTGTCTTGCACTCACCTCTAACTTAGGCAGTGATTTTTCAGAATACAATTATATGGAATTTTCAGAATATAATGGTATAATTTGCCTGTTACTCAATACATACTGATATGTAGAGTCCCATGGTTTGTTTTTGATGGGAATTCCTCTTTGTGGCTACCGGAATCCTGCTTTAGTAGACCCATCTGCCTACTCTTATCCTGCATTTACTGCTTTTACACCCCCTGTGTAATCTTAATCATTTTTTTGAGACAAGCATATCTTGTTTTTTAGGAATAAATCTTTCCTGATGGACTCTGTTCAACTGGGGAAAAATCACAGAATGGTTTGGCTTGGAAGGGACTTTAAAGCCCATCTGGTTCCACCTTTTACCATGGGCAGGGACACCTCCCACTGTCCCAGGGTGCTTCAAGCCACATCCAGCCTGGCCTTGGGCACTGCCAGGGATCCAAAGCAGCTCTGGGCACCCCATGTCAGGGCCTGCCCACCCTCCCAGGGAAGGATTTCTCCCCAATATCACATCTAATCCTGTTCTTTGGCAGTGGAAGCCATTCTCCCTTGTCCTGTTGCCCCATCCCTTGTCCAAAGTCTCTCTCCAGTTCTCTTTGAGCCCTTCAGGCACTGGAAGGGGCTCTAAGCTCTCCCCAGAGCCTTCTCTTCTCCAGGTTGGACAATCCCACCTCTTTCAGCCTTTCCTTTATGGCTCCAGCCCTTGGAGCATCCTTGTGGCCCCCTCTGGACTCACTGCAGCAGGCCCAGGTCCTTCTTGTGAGGACACCAGAGCTGGGCACAGGACTCCAGTGGGGTGTCACAACTGCAGGATAGAGGGGGAGAATCCCCACCCTTGGCCTGCTGCTGTGCTGCCTTTGATGCTGCCCAGGCATTCTGAATGAAGTTGTGGCATTGATTTCCCTGCCACAGTGCCCTTACAGCGGGGTGGCAACACCCAACATCCTTCAGATCCACACTCAGGGGGTTTGGGAACTGCCTGTGGTTTATGAAAGGGCAGATGGCAGGAAGCAGTGACACAGAGACAGAACTCTCCCATTAGCTTTGTCAAAACATTTGCTAATTGCAGTGTGATCCCTCAAAACATACTTCTTAGGGAAAAATGAATCTAAATTCAAACCCACTCCGACCAGGGAAGAGCAGAGTCCTCTCCAGGATGTAAATTAGATTAGTAGTTGAGTGGAATTGATTCTGCTGAGACTAAATTAATCACAGTGCTTAATCACTGTAACCTTTAAACACAGCAGTCCTGACCACAGCTGTGGGGTAGCACATTGTTCTGGCAGGCTGCTGACCTTCCCAAGGCACTGGCACTCTCAGGCACAGCAGTACGAGTGCAGCACAGTCAAAGCTGCTTCAGCCTGACCTTCACGTTCTTCCACCACTTAGAAAAGGGAAATAGTTCATACTTTGTGGATATAAACCCGTGGTGAGCAAATGATAATGTCAGTGCCAGTCAGGACACTGTCTCCTCTGTGCTGGGATAGAACAGTTCGTTATTGAGGGCTGGGAAATGATCCTGGATCCACCTCCACTCACAGCTCTTCACTGGCTTTGGGCTGTGTGTTTTGGACCTCAGGATGAAGGATTAATCTTTTCCTTGTAATCCTGTAGGCTACACATGCTTCTTTTTGTTCCTTACATTAGCAGAGAGTGTGAGAGTTCTGACAGAGGGAACACTGAGAGAGACATGCACACATTCCCACCAAGATGAGTGTTGTAGGACACTGAGATCCCAGGGGTAGAATCTCCAACCCACAGATTGATGCCTTGTGAAGGCTGGCCTAGAACAGAGGCTGGACAGAGCTAAAGAATAAAGTAGGGATTTATTAAAAGGGTTTCCTCAATGGATGCACCTTGGGCAGCACAAGAGCCCAGCCAGGGCTACACCCCAGATGAACCCAAAGTGCACGGCCAGTCATGGGGTCTGTCACTTTTATCAGTTCTGCTCCATTTGCATATTGGTGTTAATTGTCCAATTCCAGCTCCAGCCCATGCAGTCCCATCCCTGTTTTTCTCTCTTCAGCCCACGTTGTTTGTGCTCTTGGGCTGAGATTTGGATCATTTGTCCTTGGTGCCCAGCTGGAGCAGGAATTGTTTTGTCTCCCTGCTCTGTGCACAGAGCTCACCATCCCCCATGTGAAGCTCAGACCCACACACTAAAGCAGCACAGAATGTGAAAAATAGAAAAGCTAAACCTGAGGCATCAGATGATCTTGAAAACCAAACACCAGATAAAAATGACTTGTGCTTCCTCAGATGAGTCTCCTGCAGATCAGTTTGTGCAGGTGGTGACAGCTGATGCACTTGCATAAGGAGAAGAACAGGGAGGTTTTAAACACACTCCAGCCTCAGTTTACAGTGGCTGGGGGAGACTGTAAGTACAGTGTCCTTCAGGTGTTTGCTTTGTAGTGCTGATGCCAAGGTCCATCCTCTAATAAAATGTGCCAAACCCCTGAGAAGTCCAAAATCTCAAGCTTCTCTTGAAACCCCAAGGCCTTTTCCTGCAGCTTTCAGCTGCTCCAGCCAGCTCTTTGAAATGCCAGAAGAAGCCTCCCTGTTATACCATGAGAGGTGGCACAGATGGGTTTGCTGTGCTCAGTGTGGACAGAGCCTGAAGTTAAAGTGACCTGACAGTGCTGAAGCAGCTGTGTTTGAGGTTGATTCTTTTAAAATTGCATTTTTCTTTTACTTTAGAATATTTGGGGGTATCTTGCTGCGATGCTGTTTAGGAATAACATTTTCTGTATGGACATGAAGAAGACTTGGGATGATGAGATGAGAGCCCACCTGTGGATGTGGTTTGTTGCTGGGATCTGTTCCCTGCTCTCATTAGCCAGCAGTCAGACTTGGATCTATGCTCAGCTCTTCCACTCATCTCCTTACATTTTCTCCTTCAGATTCTATCTTGTAATCTGAAGATGACTTTGTTTCTGTCCCCTACCATCCTCTGTATTTTCTCTTTTAATTGTTTACCTTTTGGGGAGGTATGGTGCAGCACATGAATAATGGATGAGCAGAGTTTTCCACCCAGCCTGATTGATGATGGTCAGACAGTCAGAGCATCAGCTCTCTCTGTAAACAGCAGGCTGAGTTATTCTTTAAGGCTATGTCCCATCCCTATGTAAACCTTTAAAAAAAATCCCCAACGAAGCTTAAAAACCTGTGCTGAGAGGAATTTGTCATTGCTTTTAAAACTCATGCTTGCTGTGATTTATTTTTCTTCTTTAAATAAGGTATCCAAAAATTTCTGCAGCTAAGGGACATAAAATCCTGTTTTGCTGTAATATATTGTTTCACACATCTACTTTCCATTAATCATGAAGTACCTTTGTGACAAGAAGCTGGGTAAATTGTATGATTCCTTGAAACCATCTTCCTCTGCTATGAATGATTAAAACAACACATCATCACCCTGAGTTAACTAAGTGTCCCTGCTCTGTTAGAAGCAGAGGGAGAGGTTGAATGCTGACAATTTGCCCCTGCACTGCCATAGGAAGCACCTATTTAGACACTGAAGATGGGTTAAGTGCTGCCAATGTGAAATAAAACAAACAAAACATGACCAGAGTAATTTAAAATGTCTTTGAAAAATACTGCTCTGTCTCTGTATGTTATTTAGTTATTAATATCCATATCACAGCTGCATCCTCACAGGAAGGAACTGAAAATGTGCTGTTAATGGTCATTGGAGTCAGGCAAGTCTGAAATACTCAATGGGAGCGTGGTCTGTGAACAGGGATTGGGTTTGGGGATTTGTTCACCTGGGTGGGAAAAGCTGGAAAGGATCCAATGGCAGTGTGAACTCAGGTATTGAGTTATCAGCTTTGGAGTGTGTTATTATTGAAGCTCTTTGGTTTTTGTCTGCTGAGTGTTGAGAGATTTGAAGTTTATCCCTTTCCACAAAGGAATATCCCATGGTTTGATGTGCAGCCTGGCACACACTGGAATGGGTCACTTCAGCAGTGGCAGGTGCCAGCCCTGCAGCAGGGCTGTGCCCTGGGGACAGGTGGCACTGATGGGGCAGAGTTCCCTGCCTGCTCCCAGCCTGCCCTCCTGCTCCTCCCTGAGCCAAACCTGCCATCCACACTGCCACAGCATCACTGAAAGGAGATTTGCCATCACTGCCAAAATCCAGGCGTGACAGTTCCATTTCCTACAGGTGGTGTAGAATTCTGTCTGGGAATTTTGGCCTGCAAACTGAGGCCAAAAGGAGGCACCAGCATGGGGCAAGCTGCTCTGCTCCTTGCAGAGCTGCAGCTGGCACCCCTCAGGCACACCTGAGCCTTGGGGAGGTGGGGAGAGGGCACAGGAATATAAGGGTTTGTGGAGAGGGCTGAGGAATTGAAGGGTTTGTGGAGATGCTGAAGAATTGAGGGGTTTGTGGACATGGCTGAGGAATTGAAGGGTTTATGGAGATGGCACAGGAATTAAATGTTTGTGGAGATGGCACAGGAATGAAAGGGTTTGTGGAGATGGGAGAAGAATTGAAGGGTTTGTGGAGATGGCTGAGGAATTCAGGGGTTTGCTTTCTCCCCAGCTGCTTTCTGTCTTTGCACTGCCTCTGACACCTCAAGGGAAGGGGTCACCTTGCAGGTCAGAGGTGATTCAGTCCCTGAATTTATTCACCTGAGCTCACATCTCAGCTGGATCAACCCAGGAGCCAGCTGTGGTGCTGGTTGTGGGTCAGGGGAGTGCCTGGGCCTTTCTCTGGCTGTCACACCCCCAGCAAGGGCTGCTCTGCTCACTCCTGTGGGGAATTACTTTGATCCATGATCGTGCAATTGGCTTCCTCACAGCTTAAGCAAAGTGCCAGAGCAGGGCTTGAAACTGGTTAGGTCTTCAACAGAGATGGTTCTTTTCTCCTGGATTTAATTATGCACATATATTTCAAACATAAATACATGTATATATGGTTAAACTTTTATTTTGTCATTTCCTGCAGCTGAAATTTATTGTGGATTGAAATACACAGGTTTATCTGCCTGACCTTTTGCTAATTATTAGATTGAGATAAGTGTGTATGTAAGTGACAAATTGCCTTTAATGACATTTAATCTGCACACTGACATTAATGGTGGGTTTAGCAGCCTGGTTATAGTCTTTGTTGCTGAGAGACGAAAAGAGCAAGGACTTTTATCTTAATTTGACCTTATTCAAAAGGTGTTTGTAGTAGTAGTCAATTTCTGATTAACTTAATGACCTGTTTTACATAGAAAGCAGTCAAACATTGATATATGAAAGAGGCTCGAGGTGATAGATTACACAGGCAGCAGTGACATTGCCACATTCTCACTCTTAATGGATGGGGGAGAGGGAGGTGGGAAGAGGAGCAGCCCCAAACTCTTCATGCTGATACCACAAGGGAATGTGCCACATGCAGAAAACATGGTTAGAAAAGCATCTGCTGAAGGCTGGGTGCAAAGAGCCAATATTTGGCTTTGCTGAATGCCTTTCTGTGCAGGCCAGCCTTGTGAAACACAGAGGTGCAGGGCTGCACATGCACTGAAGGGAGTGAAAGTGTCTCCAGTGGGGATTACTGAGCTGAATCTGTCTGGGAATTACCCAGCCCCATATCGAGGTCAGCCGTGGCCTATTTCTGTGCCAGCAGATCTGCACATCCTGGAGGGCAAACACAGCACAGAGCCCAAGGTGGGCAACTGCAGCCCTGCCCCTCACTGCCCTGGGGGACATTTGCAGAATGATTTAAGAGGGACTTCAGAGACAAGAGCAGAGGTTATAAACTGCTTTTAGGAAAAGTAAACACCTAAGCAAATCATTCAGGAACCCATTAAATGGCTGGACAGCTCCTATAAATACAGTCCATAATGCACTTTGGAATGCTCCAGCACCTGCTGGCTCTGATGGGCTTTCCTCTGAGAGCTCCTGAAAGTTACATTTTAATGGTAAAAACTGTTCCTTGCACATCACTGGAAAAAGGTGAAGATGCAGTTCCAAAGAGAGCTGGAAGGATAATAATGTTCCTTAAGTTTGTAAAGCAACTAATTAATTTATAGTGTAATGCCATTTTTAATGCAACAGAAATGCCTTGAAAGCGAAACCAAACGGAGTGGCAAATTGACACAAATGTTTAGTGAATTGAGATCAACACTTATTACATCAAGTGACAATGGGAATGCAAACAGAATGCCTTGGCATGTTGTGGTGGAGCCCTTCAGCTGCTGCCTGCTTGGCAGGGAGGTGCAGCACGGGCAGCAGTCACTGGGCCATCACAGAGCTCTGAAAGCACCACAGGGGCTGCAGAGCTGCACCCCAAGTGGATAAATTGTTATCCAAGCACTGTTTTCCCTTTATTGATGCTCTGTTCAGATGTTGACCCTTTTGAGAGCAAGGATGGAGTCTCCAGACCAACACCAGTGCAATTGCAATTGTATTTCCTTGTGAGTGCCCCCAGTTGTTCTGGATTGCTGTCCAATCTGATCCAAGAGCAGGATGTCAAAAAAGATCATTTGGATCATTTGGAGTGAGCTTCTGTAGCACTTGGGAATCAGGAGTTGATGTAATTAATTCTTGTTCAAGCATATCTTTAAAATAAATAAATCTGGTCTTCACTTTGAATTGCCAGTAATTGAGAAACCACTGCAGTCCTTAGGAAGTTGTTCTAGTGGTTAATTACCCTCACAGTTAAAAATTAGCATCCTATTTATAACCCAACTTTTTTTCTCACTTCTGCTTGCAGCCACTGGATTTTATCAAGCCAAGAGAACCCTTTCTTTGGGTATTGTTCCATGTTTTCCATCATTTCCACATCTCCTTTCACTTCCATGTAGATACAACAATGCTACAGCAATATGTTTTTGTTTGGGTTTTTTTTTTTTTTTGCCTGAGGTTGGATTACATTTGAAATGCATTCTAAGATTCTTGGGTGAAAATAGCTACAACACACAAATTTCACAAAGACCCATTAATTATCCATTTTCCCACTGTGACATTCTGTGCCTCCCAGTGGTGTAACACTCAGCAGGGTTTCTTGCATCCTTTTGTCTCCTATTAATATTGATGCTGTTTTCCTAGGACTGACACCTGGGGGAGAAGGAAAATGCCCTGCCTGGTGGCTGAGGGTTGAGTTGTGGCACAGCCTTTCCCCATGTGGGGCTGGCAGCACCAACCCAACAAGCTCCACTGCCACTCTGGGGTTTCACCTCCTCCTCAGGAGGCTCAGAGCCCTGCTGGCTGTGTGCTGCACCACAGCAGCAATGGTGTGTGAGAGGGAGGAACGCTCACTGCACATTTCACGGGCTCGTGCACTGCCGTGTTATTTGGTGGCTGGTAATTACAGACTGCTGTGCTAACAAACCTGCACTGAAACTGCCCTTCTTGTCAGAGCCAGAACCAGATTCTGTGCCCCAAATGCTTCAAAAAACACATTTTTATCAAACTTACTCAATCTGGTGACCTTAGCAAAGGTCTGTGTTGTGCTTTTGCAGATATGTTGGTATGTGGGTTCCCTAGTCTCCATGACTTAAATGATCCAGAAATACATTGGCAGATGGGCTTGGAAGCATTTGCTCCTTGATTTCTCCCTACTTAGAAGCTCTCTAGACCTCCCATAAACTGGAGGGCTGTGAGGATGAGGAGGGCCTGGAGCATCTCTGTGCCCAGCAAAGGCTGAGGGAGCTGCGGCTGCTCAGGCTGGAGAGGAGCCCCAGCTGAGAGGGGCCCTCAGGCCTGGCTGTCCCTGTGTGCAGGGAGGGGCAGAGCAGGGCCCAGGCTCTGCTCCAGGCCCAGCAGTGGCACCAGAGCCACGGGCAGGGCCTGAGCCCAGCACTGCCCCTGCCCAGGAGGCACAACTTGTGCCCTGGGCAGTGCCCAGCCCTGAGCAGGCTGCCCAGGGAGGGGCTGGAGTCTCCCTCAGCACTGGGGATCCTGCAGAGCCCTGTGCACACAATGCTGTGCCCTGTGCTCTGGGATGGCCCTGCCTGAGCACGGAGGTGCCACCAGGGACCCTCTGGGCCCTGCCCAGCCTGTGGTGAAGCCATAAACCCCCAAGCAGACCCTAAAGCCCTGGGGGCAGCTCCAGAGCCAGCTGTTAGCTGAGCTTTGCTGCTGTCCCTGGGGCTGGCCAGGCTCTGGCTCTCTGCCCTGTGCAGAGCCACCTGCAGCTGCAGGGCTGTGCCATGGAGAGCTGCAAAGCCTCTGGGCAGCAGATGCCAATGCTGTGCCAACCTCAGGGGCTTCTGCTGGTCACCAGGTGTAGCTGGTCAGTGAGATGGACACCTCAGTCCTGCTTGACTTTGTGTCTGTGTCTGCTGGAACTTAGAAAGGAATGCAGAGATTTTTTTCCCCTGTATGTTTTCACTGATATTTTAAATGAACATGCTTTTCCAGTGTCAGCTCCTGCCACCATTGTCACTTTAGCCTTTTACAGTACCTTTTCTTGTCGCAATCTTCCTGATAAAAGTGTCTGTCGAAAAGAGGAATTATCAGATGTGACAGAATATTCACGTTTTGAAGGTGCATGTTGGACTTCTCTTGGCAGTGACAGCTGAAACGTTGCTGCAGTCAGGAAATACAGATGAGTGGTCCAGCTGATATGTAGGCTTGGGGTTTTACTCTTTGCCAGTTGGTATTTAATTTGTTTTACTGACAGAGGAGGATTTGCAGCACCTGCTGCCAGGCCCTGAGCCACAAGCAGGGACCCTTTGGATTCCCGGTCCTGGTTATGGCAGTAGAGTCAAAGCTGGTGTTCAGCACCCAGTGCTCACACAGCCTTGGGCTGGGTGGGGGGATTTCTCTAGGCTGGCTGGGAATCTGTGCCCAAAATCTACTTTAGTGAGCACAGTTTGATGTGTGCTTTACATTCCTGCTTAAGCCTTGAAAACGTGTCCCTGAAACCCACAAAGCCCTGCCTGCTGATGATAGAGCCAATCTTGTGTGAAATCATTTATTATAACATTCCTGCGTCTTTTTTTCTCCGTTTGCCTTCGTTTCCCCACCCATGAAATAAAAATACCAACCTTCCCTTTCTTCCAGGCTTTCTTATCTGTGCTAATACAAAGCTGCTCGGGGATGCTTTTGTGCTGGATGTCTTCACAGGCTGAGCAGAGGGGGGCTGTCAGTCTCAGCTGGGGGCCTGTATTACTCCTCATTCTGTAGTCATACAAATAGTGGATAATATAATAATGATGCAGAAAAGAAAGTAAATGCTCTTTATATGGAATAATTGAATATCGCTGTGACGTTGAACAATGAGTCTTAAAAGGATGGGGGGAAGTCATGCTTTTTTCTTCCTTAATTACAGTTGAACTCAAATTACTATATTTAGTTATTTCTAAAGCTGCATTGTATTTTTCTGTGTCTCAAAGAACACAATGATTTGGATACGCATGCATTTTCCTCTCCAGATGTCCTATTGCCTCTTGAATATGGTTTTATATCTTCATATCTCCAATAATGGAAGCTTGGATTTCTGCTCCAGTAGTGTGCCAATTATGCAGGTCAATATTAAAGGAATATTATAAATGGTCTCTGTAGGCTTAGAATAGCTTTATCTCACTCTTGCCAGTACTTTGTATGTGGATAACTGTCTTAGCTTCCTTGCCTTTGTGTTTTATTTGGATTAATGGGTAACCTAGATATTTTCAAGTGCCTGTAATACAGTTCTTTCTGTAAGAGACTGGAGAAGTTCTTGTTCTCTAGGGCTGAATTCCCTGTTAAACTTGCAATGGTGGTGCTTTTTGCAGCCTTGTGGGTGAGGGAAGGGCTCAGTGTTGAGGGGAGCTCAGTGTCCTGGGGGGGGCTGGGAGGTTCCTGCTGGCAGCTCCTGCAGAGAGACAAGGTGTGGGATCATCCAGCAGCTCCCTCTCCTCGTCTGAGCTGGAGAATTCCTTGATTTCCTGCTGCTCCCGCCCGGGTTCAGCTCCGTGGCAGTCCCAGGGAGGGGCTGTGCTGCCCCCACACCACCTGTGATGTGCTGGGACACGGTGTCCCCACTGTGCTCAGGCTCTGGGCTTGGTGCTGTGCTCAGCCTGAGCAGCCACTTGCCATGGAGCTGAATGCACAACTTAAGAAAGCAAAGCACTTTTTGCCCTTCTAAAATCAGATTTTATTAATTTTTTTAAAATTCAGACATGTTTTGGTGACTGTGGGGCTTTCATCCAGCTCTTCCTGGTGGCTGAAGGCCGGTGTGCCCCGTGTAGGCTCCACTTCACACTGCCCAAAGGGGAGCTGGGGCTCGGGCTGGCAAACAAGACTGTGAGAAACGATCCTTACTTTTAAAAATATAAAAGGTTTATTAAAATCTTATCAAAAATACAACAGAAGACTGAATAGAGAAAATATTACAGCACCAGGAGCAGAGGATTTCCCCACCATGTGCTCACCCACACCATGGAGGTTTCACCTTTTAACCCTTTAGCTCCCCCAAAGTTCTGTCCCTGGACTCCTCCTTCCCTGCCCAGTGCTGGAGATCCCTGCCTGACACCTTGATTGGAGCTCAGGGGCTGCCACAGGAACGAGTGACCCTCCCAAATGTCCCCAACCCAGGGCACCCCTGTGAACAGCAAAAGGGGGGTAAAACACAACTATAAACCTGTAACACTGCTCCTGACATATATACAGGATATTGGCCTTTAATTGTGAGAGTCACCCTTCCCATTACTCATCTATCACAAGATGCTCAGGCTTCTCCCTCCCTGCCTGCCTACCCCAGCCACCTTCCCTTACCATCTCCCTACCCCAGGTTCCCTGTCTGCCAAGCCCCTGGGATATTTCTCCACTTCAAAGCAGAGTAACACAATGTAATGGTGGCAATATATTTTAAGATCCTTGCTAACCAGCTTGTCTCACTGAGCTGAGCAGTTTAATAAGCTGTAAGACATGTTTTTGTCTTGCCAGCCTCTACCTTCTCAGAGCAAACTATATTCATATCAAAGAGCAGCTGATGTTAAGGGTTATGTACATGAGAGCACCCTTCATGGGAGGCATGTAGCAGTGATAACAGAAGTGGTTTGACACAAAGCAGCCTGAAAAGGGGGAACTCCTTTACACACATCTTCACTCCTATGTGCATTTCAATTTACACGACATCAAATTGGATTAGAGTCTGTTAATTCAATTAATGACTACATTGAAAGTTTGCCTTTGCTCGTAGTGAAAACAGGAGGGCAGCTCCTAATAGCCTATGGATTTAATGACTGCAACTTTGAAGAGTGTTAAGCTAAAGTGAAGTTCAGAATGGCTTGTTAACTGGGTTTATTAGCTGTTGACCTTCCCTTTCAGCATAATAGTAGCAGCCAGACTGAAGAAAGCATTAAAGTCCTCATTAGCATTTATCTAAAGATAGGCTGCTGCCCATTCCACAGTAAATTAGCTCAATCAGCCATAAAGAGCCTGAGAAACATTTTCTCACATACCTTTAATTCTCTTTCTTGCTCCCATCTCCCCCTCCCCCCCCTCATTTTTTTTAAGTTGGTTGCGTTCATTTTACCCAGCTTATTGAGACTGAAGCCTGAGGACAGTTGCATTTTAAGTGTTTCTACATGCTTATATAATTACAGACCTTCTCCTGTGAGACAAAGGCATGGGAGTGGAAGTACAGGCTTTCAGGGATGTCCTTGGCTTAGCCTTTTGCAGAGATTAGGGATGTCTTGCTTGATTTCCAAGCTGACAAAATGCCCTGGCTTGGCTCAGCTGCAGACAAAGAAGTTTTGTTACCTGGCCCGGCTTTAAAGAGAGAAAAAGAGATTGGGAAGTGTCAAACCTGGTTTAGATTTGTCACATCCAATGGTGAAAGGATTTGTGCCTTTAGTGTAGTGGGTTTTGTTTGATGTAAATAATTAAAATAAAATGGGTTGTGATCTTCTGTGCATCGATAGCTGAGAAGGCTCGGAGTGCCAGCCTCTATCCTGCCCACAGATCTGAGGCCAAGTTTGTGAAGAATAATTTTTGACAAACCTATAACCCCATGCATTTAAATTGCTTTCTGGGTCCTTTTATTGTTCTATCTATTCAACCTGAAAAGATGCTAAGAATGCCAACCCCAGCTCCAGAATACTTTGCTTATTCAGATGAGATAAGCCTTGTTTGTTTACAGTTCAGAATGTATTTACAGCTTTTGCTGGATCAAATCTCATATTCCCTTTCAAAGGTTATCAAGGAACATTAATATAGGTCACTGAAATAAAAACATTAATAAACAGATAGCATTTTCCTACTTTTTCAGTACATTGGAGAAAAAAAAAAAAAAAAGAAGAGAAAGAAATTAAGAGACTCTAAAAAAAAAAAAAAAGCTGTTTTAAAAGGAGCCAAGGAAGCCAGTGGCAGTTTAATTACAGTAGTATCTCACTTGGTCCTGGTTGCTTTACAGCAATTTAGTGGTTTTTCTTCTCCAGCATTTCATGAAAGTTCCTCTCACATCTTTAGTTCTATTATATGAAGTATTACATAAACTTCTTTTCCAAGACTGTTCTTCTCAAAGCTTTAAAACAGGTTGTAAGACAAAGCAATCTTGGTGCAGAGGGAGGAGGAGGAAGATGGAAGGATGAGATGAAGGAGGAGAAAAGTTCCCAGGTAACAATTGTCAGGGTAGAAAGAAGTGGTCTCGAGTTGAGCCAGGGGAGGTTTAGGTTGGACATTTAAAGGAATTTGTTGGCCCAGCTGCCCAGGGCAGTGGTGGAGTCCCCACCCTGGAGGGGTTTAAGATGTGTGGATGTGGCACTGGGGACATGGCTCAGGGGTGGCCCTGGCACTGCTGGGAGTGGTTGGACTCGCTGATCTTGGAGGGCTTTTCCCACCTTAATGATTCTGTGGTAGTGTGAAATTGCCCTCCTGGGCCACTCAGCACTGCCTGTGGTGTCCTGGGGTGTTTCCCTGGGTTCTCCTTTGCCCTTGGGTTACTGCGTTGTTCTGAGCCCAGCTCCTGCTACAGCAGGAGTTTACCAAAGCTCTCAGTGCCCCTCTCCTCCTGTCAGAACTTGTTTTATTTATAAAACTTCCATAGGAATTTTGTTTAAAGTCTTTTTATTAAATTTCTATTTACTCTTAACAGGTCTCTGCTTCCAGCCACCCTGTCTTTAGATTTTCCAAACCAGTAATTATTCAGGATTTTCTGTCTGATGTAATACTTCTCTTGCAGGAATAATCAGAAGCCAAAAGTTTGACAGGCTCAACATAAACAGTTAAACATACACTCAGGCTCTAAAATTTAAGAGCTTGATCTTTATAAGTGTGGGTCCAGGCCTAGCAAAGTACTTAAGCATGTGCTTAATCTTAAGCCCCTGGGCAGCACCATTAACTGCAACAAAACTCTCCCTGTATTTAAAGTTAAGCTTGTCCTGAAGGATTCTGCTGAGCTGGAGCAGGAATACTTGGCATCTTGAAGGATAAAGCCATAAAACCAGCCCAGTTTATTAAGGCAGCTCAGCTTCTTCAGCTGTCGTTAGTTTTAAGAGGATTTTGGAACTCAGTGGTTTTCTTTGCTTCTGGGGAAGCCACTGTGTTGGCTGCTGCTGTAAAGGTATTCCAGCTGCACTCAGGGAACCTACATTTTGTTATATACTTAAGGAAAAGTTACTTTATATAAAATGGTGGAAGACTTTCACCTAAATATAATGTCTTAAGTGCTGGAAATTTGAAGAATTTTCTTCCCTTAGAGTAGAAACCTGTTTTTTCTTTTTATTTGTGAACATCATGTCATGATCTGGTCACAGCTCTGAAACCAAGAAGGGCATTTTGTTGTTTGTGGATTTTTTTGGCACTTGTTTTGCCTATAATACATTTTGGGTTGTGAGTTCAGTTAATTAAAAATAAAAAAAAATTTGTGCTGATGGGGAGAAAATAGATACAACTCTATCTTAAGAGTTACAAAAGCCCCATGGGTTTAATAGGATTATATCTGATTCCTAATAGGGATGGGCATCATATAGAGAGCTGTGGGTCAGCTCTGAGCATTTTTACTTGTGCTGCCTGAGCTTCTGGGATGAGGGATGGAGAGGGGTGGGATGAGGGATGGAGAGAGGCAGGGTGAGGGATGGAGAGGGGCAGGATTTGAAGGATGGAGAGGGGAGGGATGAGGGATGGAGAGAGGCAGGAGGAGGGATGGAGAGGGGAGGGATGAGGGATGGAGAGAGGCAGGAGGAGGGATGGAGAGGAGAAGGATGAGGGATGGAAAGGGGCAGGAGGAGGGATGGAGTGGGGAAGGATCAGTGATGGAGAGGGGCCAGGGGGTCAGGGCAGGACAGGAGCCCTCGTGGGGTGAATCTCTGCTGGGTGAGGGCAATGCCTGCAAACACCAGGATCATTTATTTGGTCTGTAGCTCCACCAGGACAGCTGCGATTGTGCCGCTGTTAAATGACTTTTCAAATCTTTCTCAGTT
This sequence comes from Zonotrichia leucophrys gambelii, assembly GCF_028769735.1. Classification (NCBI taxonomy): domain Eukaryota; kingdom Metazoa; phylum Chordata; class Aves; order Passeriformes; family Passerellidae; genus Zonotrichia; species Zonotrichia leucophrys. Next base: position 2,037,618 of record NC_088188.1, on the reverse strand, counting down.
ACTCTGGGGCACTGCAGCCATTCCCGGGCTCGGGGTGCTGCAGGGAGGGGTGACGGCGTCAGGAGGGCCGAGGACACCCGGCCTAGGGGTGGGTGGGAGCTGTGCTGCCCGCACTCGGGTGTTTTTCCTCGGGCTACAGCGAAGTTTGGGATGAGAAAAGCTGGTCGGTAGCACCATCTGCAGGCTGCGAACCAGGGCGGGCGCCGCTCGCCGCGCTCCGCTCGGCGCTGGCAGGAACACCGGGGACAAAAGGCACCGAAAGAAAGGCAGGACCGGCAAGGGCCGGGCCGGAGCCGATGGCGGTGGCTGGGCATGTTCAGTGGGTGCTGTCTCACCCTGCAGCGGTGCCGTGCCCAGCGGGGCTGTGCAGGTGCAGGTGGCATGCGGGGACAGCGCCGCTGTGCCAGGGCTGTGCCTGGCTGAGCCTGCAACCTGTTCCCAAGCGTGTCCCTCAGCCACACATCCCGGTGCTGTCCCGAATGGCTGGCTGTGCTCCGAGCTCTGCTTTGCTTGAGACTTTCCCCCTGCGAGCTGTGGAAACCCTCTGAAGTCCCAACCTTGCTCTTCAAGTCTCTCTTCAGCCAGCGGCCTCTGAGGTGTCACACTGCGAGCTGCAGTAAAAGCCAGCAGGAGCAGATTGCAGTCAGATGAAGCTGCAGGATTTTATCCATCCCCGCTTTGCTCCAGCGGGGCCGGTGGCAGCTCCAGGTGCCTCAGGGCACGGCTTGGTGCCCGGCCTCCACAGCATCCCATCCCAGAGCCCCTGGGCCTGCAGGGAATGAGGCTGCAGCCACTGGAGACAGCCCAGAGGGAGCAGGAACCCCACAGGAACCCTCAGTCCTCTCTCCCTGAGTCCCCCGGAGCTTTTGCCCTGCCCCAGCCCGGTGCCCGCCCCGGCGCTGCCGCTGCCCGGCCGCTCGCTCGGCCGGCCCGAGGCTGCTCCAGCTCTCTGCAGCAGATGGCACTCTTTAGTTCTGTTTCGAGCCCTCTCCTTCTGGAAGTTTCTCTGGGAGAATCTGTTTTAAAGGGGCCTCAGCACTTTCGCAGCCCTATTCTCCATGAGGCTCTATGAAAGCTCGTAAAGGCTGCTGGCTCTGGAGGGAGCCGGCGGTGGCAGGCGGGCCCTGCCAGGCCCCAGTGGCGTGTTGGCTGCACTTCTGCCCAAATTCAACTGGTTTTGTCCTTCTGCTCCTGGATCAGTAACACCAAACCCTCCAGGAAACCCCCTTGGGACCTCTAGTACATGTCTGGTTTCTTTAATCCACAGAGGACAAGGGGAACCCCTCTGTGTTCTTGACCCACCTTTATCTTGTCCCTCCCACCCCATCTTGTGCATCAGACCCGTTGTAGTATCACAGTTACCTGGGAGAATTAAGTGATGACAACCACCACCACTACCAGCTTCATCACCTTTCTGTATCATGGAAAGGAGAAAAGTAGTAGCTACAACCTAAATGAGCCATCACTTAAGGCTGTGACATTGCTTGTAGTTTATCTGCATGAATAAGGCTTATATTTAAACTCCATAAGAGCCTGGACAGCATGGGAAGATGTGAATCCTGTCACACACTGCAGGGACATTTGGTATATTGCCATCCTCCCACCCTTCTCCCTGAGAGGCTGCTGGCCAGAACTATAGGGCAGATTGCACAGGGGGCTCACTGAGCTGACAGGGGACAGCACAATGTGTCAGTCAGGAGCTTGGCTGGAGTGCCTGCTGAGCAATGCAAAGTGAATTGGTGAGGGATGAGTTCTGCAAAGTGAACTGGTGGCAGAGAGGGCTGGGAAGGCTGGGTTGTTGGACAGGGAGGGACTGCTGGTGTTCTTCTGGCTTTGTACACTGAGATGGTGTTGTGTCTGACCTAGGCACCAAAGCCAGTTTTGTCACAAACCTCAGTAAAATAGTTTGTTAGAGCCTGGTGCTAAGAACACCAAGGTGAGTTTGATTCCTTTATGGGCCACTGACTGAAGAGTTGGACTTGATGATTCTTATGAATTCCTTCCAGCTCAGAATACTCTATAATGACAAAAATGTTGTATGGGAAGCAGGTACCAGCCCTGGGACGGGGAAAATGTGCTTCATCCCTTGTGACACACTGAGCTGGGGCTCCTTGGGCATCCTTTCTATGTATAATTTTAGAGGTCACCACTTCCAGGGAACCAATTTTTTCATTGAAAATTAGGTAAATCTGTGTTTGCACATGTTTACAGAGGTTATTTCAGGGAAGATCAAAGTTTTCCAGCCATTACTTTATGTACCTGCCTGTAGGAAGAAGAGTTGGACTGATTTTGTTGGTTTGGGCTATTTATTTATTTACATGTTTGGCTCTTATTATTGTCCTCTCTTAGATGGGATGCTCTGTTGGTTTTCACTAATTACAACATGGTTGCTGTTCTGAGCAGGAGCTGCTGTCCATGGAAGTACACTACAAGATGTCTCTGCTCCATAAATCAGTCTCAGGATTTTATTAGACTGTTTATGTAACCTTAGTTTATGTGCTATAATTCTTTGCTGTGTTGCCTTGAGTAATTCCCAGAGAGAATGTTTGTTCTTCTTGCTTATAAATTCTTTAGTGTGGGAGCTTTGCTTAGGACTTCTTTGCCCTCCATCACTTTCCCTTTCCTCTTTTTTGGGGTAACACTTGGTAGCAGTATAAATTCCAGTCATTAAAACCTAACTTGTATTAGTTACTCACACATCATGAGCTATAAGGGTCTTGAAAATGGGAAGGAACAGCTTTGTAGTTAACCTGATTGCATTGATTTTCTTTTAAATGCATGTGGAGAAACTTTGGAAGTAGCTAATCCCTGAAACCTCGGTGCTGTTCTTGCATGGAAGGTGTCCTCCTCTTTGGAGACCTTTGAGTGGACATGCTTAATTTTGGTCAGATCACATCTCATGAGATAATTAGCAATAATTGAATCCAGTAAAAATCTGGTGAATTCAGGGGGTGCAAAGCACAAGGTGGAGCACAGGTTTTCCACAGAGGGTCTCTGAAAGCAATACATCTGCCAGTAACTTCTGAAGGCAGCAGGACTGCTTAGGGGCTTTTGCTGACACGTGTTCCATCAGTTTATAAAACCATAGCCTCAAACATCTGATAAAAATCAAGTGTACTTCTCTTCTGAAGTCATTGCATGGCCACATGCAGAGTGTTTTGACATCAATCCCCAGGGCTGCAGTGGAAATGGCTCCATCAGGGTGGGGGGAGGATGGAGCCATCTCCCCAGCACACACAGCCTGGGATGGCTCCACCTTCCATCCCTGGGCTGCTGCAGAGGCTCCTGGGGGCTCTGGGCTGGGGGAGCCCCTGTGCTGAGCCCTGCCCGTGGGGCTGGGGCTGTGCCCACATTGTGCCCAGTTCACATCAGCTGGGGGAAACATCAGCTTGTTCCTTACCAACATTTGCTGGTGAACCAACAGCTCTACTGGATTATAAATCCTTTGAGATGTTTAAGTATGATATTTTCTCCCATATAACAGAAATAATTAACATCATGATTTCTTTGTGTTACAGACTAGCACGTGGGTGTTACCTCAGGGCTATGTGGGTAAACCATCCCTACCCCACATATGACCCTATTTTTGAATGTTATTTCCTTTACCACGTCTACCTCTGCTCCTCTTTCTTACCTTCTTTCATCCTCCCACAAATACCCTTATTTTTGTGTGTAGGCACCTCTGCTAGAGGCAGCAAATTCCCACTGTGCTGCCTCTCTGCATTATGGTCTGTAACTTGCTCTTGTTCTCGTTTTTTTTTTTTTTTTTCTGTGACCATTTTGGCCACGTGTGACCAAAGGTACCTGAGGCAGGGGGGACAGTGCATGTCTTGGCGATGCTGCTGTCCCCAGGGCAGAAGTGGCAGTGCTTCAAGAGCCATCAGGGCTTACGGGAGTCTGTAACAGATTTCAGGACAGCCTGCTTTCTCTCTCTCTTCTCTCCCCCCACCTCTGTAAACATATGAAAGAAACATGAGAGAGCATTAAACCACAGAAGACAAATCATGGTCAGAATAAATATACTGTTTGCTAGCAAACTTAAAAATACGCTTGTGGATTCTAATAGCTGTAGGCAAGAGTTGGATATTTATTGCAACCAAGGCTTACTGTGGTTTATTATGTTTATAAAACAGTTTAATACTACTTTTCTTTTAAAATGAGTTTTTAATTTAGAATAATTTTTTAGGATTTGTTTCCAGAGTACAGATGGCTGATCGCTGCGGGGGTGCGGGGTGAGAGGGAGAAATGTGCTTGTGGGTGTGTTTTAAAAGCGCTCCCAGATGGAGTGTATTGAATGAAATTTAAACCATTGCCCTGTGAACTACAAGTGTGATAAATATAATCAGTCAATCCCCAGAACCACGGCGGAGGGGGAGCAGATTGATGGGCACGTGCTGGGGAGGGAGGTGGGGCAGGCAGCCCGTGGGCCACGGCAGCAGCTCCAGCACGGACTGCTCCCATCGAGGGTTCCTGATCTGCACCAACGTGCTGACAGCATCCCCCACCTCCTCTGCAGCCCCTCCAGCCCCTCAGCTCCTCACAGCACACCGAAAAAAGGGAGAATCCATGCCAAAAGGAAGGCCTGGCTGCTGGGAGTACTGAGCTCTTGGAGCATTTTTCATTTACTCAGTCTTAATTACTTTCTATGTGTAAGAGTTTGCTGCTATCACTGTTCTCTTCCAGAGGTTGGTGTAGTCCAATCTTTTAAAGCCCATAGATTTCCTTAGAAGGATTTGTTTGTACAGCTTCTTTCCGTGTTTAAGGCAAGTAAGCACACTGAATAAACTGCACAGACTTTTTTGGACAACACAACAGAACAGGTGAAGGAAATGGAGTGAATTTTAATTGCTCCAAAGTTCTGAGATCTTCCAGGCTCTGGAAAACAATTTTCAGCTAAAAATGATCGATAGGCCTTGAGGTGTAGTGTGGGAAAGCATGTCTGTGTCCTCGTGTGCAGATGAATGATGCAGCATTCCCCTCTGATGGACTGTGGAACAGAGTGTGAGATGGACATTCACAATCGCTTCTCTCATTGCAAACACGTAGCAGCTCAGCCTCCTTGGCTTCCTTCCTGCCAACTCCCATCAAAAATAAAGTCATCTCTGCCCTGGCCGAGATAAATGTCTGGCCAGCTCATTTTCCAAAAGGATGTGCTTTGAGCAGGGCCTATTACAAGGGTGACAGTTTGTTTTTTCCTGGCCAATACAAATTTAAAGCCATGTCCACACTTGCAGAATCTGGCATGTTTTCTCTCACATTGTCCTTCCACCACACTTTCATCATGCCTAATGTCTGGATAGAAAACTGCCAGATAGGCTTCCAGACTTCCACACTGCCATTTGGATTAGATGTGCTCCAAGCAGGGCTTGCTGGTGCGCTCTTGTATGCTGCCAGAAATCACTGGCACCGTGGCTGTGGCCAGACAGCCACTCCTGCTGCTCTGCTGGGTTGCCCACAGCTGCCCAGTTCTGGTGTTCCCTGCCTGGCTCTGCTGCTCCCTGCCCAGTTCTGGTGTTCTCTGCTCAAGTCTGGTGCTCCCTGCCAGGTTCTGGTGTTCTCTGCCCATTTCTGGTGTTCTCTGCCCAGGTCTGGTGCTCCCTGCCCACACCCAGCTCTCCCTGCCCATCTCCATCTTTCCCTGCCCATCTCCAGCTCTCCCTGCCCATCTCCAGCTCTCCCTGCCCTGTTCCCATGCCCGTGGGCAGTTTGCCTGGCAGGCAGTGCCTGTGCACACACCGTGAGCTCATTTGTGATCCTCCCTCCCTCCTGTGGCTGCCCGTGTGCTGCCCCAGCCCCTGGCAGTTTTGGAGGGCTCTCTCAGAGCAGCCTGTGCCAGCTGGCCGGGGCTGTGGTGGCCACCAGTGCTGCTCCAGAGGGCTGGGACCCCGTGCCAAGCCTGCTCTGTCATTGTCATCACTCAGTACATTTTCAGTATACTGACAGTGCTGGGAGGCTATGAGAGATGTACAGTCTGGTGCAGTGAGGATGTGCAGTAGTACTGATGGCTCTGCTCAGTTAAAATGGACTTTATCTGATGTCTTTGAAAATCTCATCAGATCAGGGTGAGGGACAACAGGAGGACATCTCTTGGGATTGGGGTTTGAGCAACTTGTCTAGTGGAAGGCGTCCCTGCCTATAGGTAGATGGTCTAGAAGGTCCCTTTCAACCCAAAATATCTCATGGTTCTCTGTAGTTTTCCACATTGCTGGCCAACTTTGAGCTGAGATGCAGGATGTTTCCTGGGTGTCATGATTTATTTGAAAAGATTCAGCCCAAAGTGGTGCAATAGAAAGGACCTGGGGGTCCAGGTTGATGCCAGAGGGATCAGAGCCAGCAGTGCCCTGGGGCTCCAGGCCCAGCCAGGCCATGAGGGGATTGTCCTGCTCTGCTCTGGGCTGGGGCAGCCTCACCTGCACAGCTGGGGCAGGTTGGGCACCACAGTGTGAAAAGGACATTGAACCATCAGGGAGCACCCACAGGAGGCCACGAGGATGGGGAAGGGTCTGGAAGGGAAGCTGTGAGAGCAGCTGAGGGCACTGCAATGCTCAGCTGGAGGAGAATGAGGTCAGAGCTCATTGTGGTCTTCAAGAGCCTCAGGAGGGGCAGCACAGGGCAGGCACAGAGCTCCTCACTCTCATGGCAGGGATGGGACCAGGGAGCTGTGCCAGGGAGGTTTAGGTTGGATTTCAGGAAAGGTTCTTCCCCCAGAGGTGCTGGCACTGCCCAGGCTGCCCAGGGAATGGGCACAGCCCCGAGGCTGCCAGAGCTCCAGGAGCTCCAGGTAATGCTCACAGGCACAGGGAGTGACTCTTGGTGATTCCTGTGCAGGGCCAGGGGTTGCACTCCATGATCCTTGGGAGTCCCTTCCAGCTCAGGGCATTTCAGGATTCTGTGGGGCAGTTAGCAAATGGCTTCTGTTTCAAGTACCTTTGTTGTCGATGATGAGTAGAAATGCAGGCTCAGAGCCTAGAAAGTGGCTTCCCATGTTGTCACAGAGCTGTCATTTGGATTTGTGTGTCACATGAGGACCAGGGGGCTGGGATAACAGAGAGCATCACTGTGGCTGGCATCCTTGTGGGGTAACACCATAAAGAAGTCTAATTGCACTGTAGGGCTGCAGTTTCCTGCACCAAATGCTGTTTTTCACTAACTCCTGTGTATCTGATGCCTGGTACAGTCCCATTAGGCAGGAGTGAAGTAGCTGTTCTTTAATTACATGGAGGTTTGCTTTGTGGAGAAGCAAACCTGCCCTCCAGGTAAACATAATCCTTGCAATAATAATGGATTTAAACCTGTACAGACCTATAAGCAAACTTTGTAAATAAGCTGAAGATAGGACCATAATTAGAAGGAGACATTCTCAAAACTTTATAAGGGATGTTTGGTCATACATAAATTAAAAGTGGAATTTAGCATATTTAACAAGTAAAATTGCCTTGTAAGACATGCAATGCAAAAACATTAAACTTGCTGTAACTTGACAGTTCCAGCATGCCTTTGGGTTATTTTGGGCTCTAGACAGTTTGTGCCCAGAATCTCTGGATTATTATTAGCATTATTGGAAGTTTCTGTTGGAGCATTCCTGAGTGGACTCAGTTTTGGTGGTGTAAGAAAGCAGTCAGCCCTGCTGTTCATATTTCATTTAAAAAGAATTGTTCTTGTATTTCACCTCCCTTTTCAAAGGAAGTGTAAATTTTGCTAACCAGTGGTGAAAATTCAGGCTAAGGTATTTGTAGCCCTATAGACAATCAAACAAAAGCACAGGATGGCTACAGATTTTATCCATAAAACAAGTCCTGGAGGCTTAGCTCAAAACTCTAAACCTGATTCTAATTTGCTTTATGAGTCTCAGTTTTTCCCATGTGTAAAATGGAGCTCTGTGGTGAGGGCAGCTTTGATCAAGCCAACACCTTTAAGAGTTGTGTTCCCCTGCATCAAACCATTCCTGTGCTCCTGAGCTGAGGATGCAGCTCCACTCCCCCCCTGCCTCAGATGCACACAGCAGGATCTCTCATCTGCCAACAGGTAGAGTTCCTGGGAAAGCACAGCTGCCATATGGAGAGCAAGAAATCCATGTGTTCTCATAGTGACAGAAGCCTCAGTCTGCTGCCTGCCCATCTTGGTCAGCCTTTTGCTTGGTCCTTCTCTGTGCTGCCTCTTTGGATTCAAATCCTGGTCCCCAGTGCTGCCTGTCTCCTGTAGCTTTCCTGAACCTGATGTAATACATTTTTTTTTCCTCTTTTACCAAGGTCTTTTGATTTGTCTTCATTTTGTTTTAAACTCTGAAACACTGGTAATGCAATTGTAGAGCTAAATAAACACTGTATTATGTTTGGGGATATTACTTTCAGGAAAAATGGTCCAGTGCACAAATTGATAGTGGAGTGTATTGCACTTAAGAAAGATAGACTGTGCACTTACTGCTTGCTGGAGAAAACACTGCGGGAATTTCTGCTTCTATTTCTTTTTCCTTTTTTTTTAAATTTCGGTTTTTTAGTCTATTTTTAGAGTATGAGTTTGGTGTGTAAAATCTCAATGTCCATGGAGATGTTACATTTTGAACAGCACATGTTGTCATCTCAGTCATTTTCCAGGGTGCTTCCTGTAGGAAATCCTTGAGAAGACTAAAGCAATCCCATCTTTTTTTTTTTTTTTTGTTAAAGGTTATGGAATGACTTCCAAGGAAAAAAACACAACTGGATTCTTTTGATCTCAGTACCAAGGAAAATGAATAGTAAGGGTTTTCACTGGCTGCTTTTGGTCTTGTCTGCAAAGGGAGATCAGTCACAAAAGGGAGAAGACAGTGACCACTTTCCATCCTACCACCCTTGTTTCTCCCTCCTGACTTTTCTTTTCCCTTTTTTAGCTGGGTGCCTCTCTGCCTTTTGCCTCCAAGGGCTTTGGGAGCAGGTGCTGTGCTTCCCTGAGTGTCTGCAAGCAAACACAGTATTGTGAGTGCTGCCACAGAGGCAGCTGACCCAGCACAACCCCAGGGAAGGGCTCACTTTCCTTCCTGTGTCACACAGGCCCACACTGTGTGACAGGGGTGTCCCCACACTCCCCTGCCAGCTCAGGGGGCACTTGGAAGAAGATGTTGGGAGAGGGGACAGGAATGACAGGGATTTAAGGACACACAGCTATGGAGGTAATAATTCCCTGGATGGGGCTGTTCCTGGTAAGATAACACATCCAAGATTTCTATTTCTTCAAACCTAAGTTTGCACTGCTTGGTCAAGGGCTGGATGTGGTATTTGAAGCAGCAGCAGGCTCATAAATCTCCATTTTCTGGTTGCTTTAGGGATCCATAGTTAGCTGGTGTAACACCTGGGTAGTGTCAAAGCTGTACAGTGCTGCTGGGACTGCACTCTCCAGAGAAAATACTGAGCTGTGGGTGAAACCAAAGGAATATTTCTTACCCATGCACGTGGTATTCCAAGCTCCCAGCCTGCTCCTTTCCTCTTTCAAGTGACTCCTAGTTCTTAGCAGGTAAATACAGTCTTGATTCAAATGTGTTTGGCCTCCAAAAGAAAACCCACAAATGCTTGTGTGAGTTTGGACTGAGGCTCTTCATTTATTCTTTTGAAAGTTTTCTTTCTGAGAAGTCCAGAACTGTGGTCCCAAGAGTCCAGGAAGGGTAATTCACTCCACAGTGTCACAAGGCTCTTTGTTAATTTTGAAGGGAGAGATTTCCAGTGTCCCACAGAGGCTCATGAGCCTGTGTCCCCACTGGAGGCTAATGAGACCTCTGTTACAGGTTGTGTCTTCCTTCCAAAGGAGGTCACCATTTATATTGCTCCCAAATGGTTCTTGGAAAGGAAGCACTGCAAACTCTCAAATTGCAACAGCAGGAGAGCCAGAACAATTTGCCTGGTGGTCAAAAGGAGTCAGAAAGTCATTTTGCACTCACCAAAAGGAGATGTCTCTGCCTGCCCACCTGGAGCTTCAGCATCTCAGGCATTGCTGCACTGCCCAAGGTTAAATAAACTGAGCTTCATGGTGGTTTGAAATCCTTCATCCTCCTTTCATGGCATCAAAAAAATCATTAAAAATATAGCCTGGATGTTTGCAGACTGTCTTCTGTGCTGGCAGCTCTCTCTGGTTATCAGCTGGCTTTGGTTTTGCCCACTGCAGGCAGGGCCAGCTGAGCTGAGTGCCCCACACACAGTGGGGCGAGGGAACAGTGGGACAAGGGCTGGAAGGAGAGCTAATACCTTGTGCTGGAATAATTCAAACCTGCTTTTTATTCTATCTCTTTTCCCTGGTGCTTCTGCCTGGCACAAGGAGCTGCCAGCAAAGGCCAGGCCCTGTGGCTGAGGAATCACCACCTCTCTCTTGTGCCAGGCTTGCCTTGGATGAGGGACAGACCTTGGGGCTCCAGAGCCCTCTCCAAACCAGAGGAGCTGTACTGGAGCTAAATGCATGAGAATGTTCATGATGGGGTGTTCTTAACAAGGCTGTTTCTTTTGAGCTGGTTCCATTTTAACTTCTAATGGGTAAGAGAAAACCACTTGAGTAGAAATGCATGTTTTTATCATTAACTTCTGTAGCCAAGATTGCTTTTCTAGAATAACTAGATTTACTTTCACATCTTTTTCTTTCTTCCTCTCATTTTCTGTCAGAATTCACTATGTTCACCCTCACTGTGGCTTTATTATCTCGCTGCCAAAATTAAAATCATACTGATGCTAACTGATTTTCTGGTGGTTGTGGTGACAGATCTGTGATGTTTGGAGGTTTGCATTCCTGCCCTCCCTGTGAGTTCCCCCTCCCCTCAGGGGTGTCTGTGCCAAAGAACAAGACTTTGCCTACAGCGCTCATCGCTGAACCTTCAGATCAACCAGTTAATACTCAAAACATTTTCTATTTAAATTAAAAACTGACTTATCCTTAATCTCCCCGTTCCCCACAAAAATCTCAGGCTCAACCTCTCACGCTTCAAATCTAAACCCAAGGGTAAATGATCTTTACTGTAAGAAACTAATCAGAGGGAGGAATTTACTTAATAGAGAAATTTTTTGAAATGGATCTCTTCGATAATAAAAAGTGAGAGCCTCAAAACACTTTTGTGCTTTTTGAAGTCTTAGCAGAAGGTATCAATAGACATCTTCTGTGGTAAGGATTTAGCCTGAATTTATTGAAATCCATCTATTAGGCCTGAGCCTGTTGACTTCTGGGGGCAGCTGGTCCCCCAGTGTTATTTATGACTCTTTGAACATCTCAGATACAGTCTCAGATTTACGAAACAGAATTATGTTTTGGCAAGTGTCCCATGTTTATGCTGCTCATATGCCCTGTATTTATACACTGTGTAACTCTGGAGAAGTGCTGTCTGCTGAATTGCTGGGTTAATGCAGTGCAGTGTCACTGCAGGAAGGTATTTCCTTCATGGGTACATTCCAGGAAATCCCTGAGGATGGTTTAAGGATGGCTCTATATTTCCTTTTAAAGGCTTTAAAAAGGAGATTACATACTGAGCAGCATTAGGTAAACTGGAAGGGAGAACTGAACATTTCAGAGTGTTTATACTCTGTTTCTTAATGTATTGTTCAAAGGCAGATTGCTTTTGTTTTACTTCTCAGCCTTTTGTCAGTCCTTCCTCTCCTACCTGCTCTTCCTCACCTGCCCTGTGCTCAGCACCAGTGAAGGAGGAATAAGAGAATACAAAGGGATTAGAAAAGTTAACCATAATTCTAAAAAGTGTAATTTTGAAAAAAAAAAAAAGGAAAATGTTGTGAACAATAAAGTTACTCCAGATTAGAAGGCCAAGAACAGGACAGGCTCTGCTTTGGGGGCGACTGTGGAGTGAAGGGAAAGCAAAATGGAGACGAAATAAAGTACTCTGCTTTCTTTTCATTACTCTTTTTATGTGCTTTTTCCTTCCTCACCCACTTCCTCCAGAGAAAGACCACTTGTTCAGCAGGAATTTCTGCACACCTTCTTTGCGGAGTAGCAGTATTTGTCTGCATCCCTCTAATCCATTTCCCCCCTCTGCCTGTATTTCACACCTCTGAGAAAATCCAGAGGCACTTCCCTGCCTGCTTCCCTGGCTGGGTAGGAGTGTCGGCAGGGAATGGCAGCCAGGGCTGTTGTGCAGCTCTGTTCCTTGATCCCAAAACATTTCAGCCCCAGGTTTTCCCTTGCCAGGCTGGCCAGCCCTGGGCACTGTGTCCCAGGAGATTGCAGAGCCTGCTGGGGCCATCACCATCGCTCAGTGCAGGGCTCTTGGAAGGGCTCTGCTGGAATGTCAGCAGAAGGTTTTAATTTGGGAGTCATAATGGGAAATACATCTACAGAGCCTTGCCCAGAAAAGGGTTAATGTGACAGAGCCAGACTTCTGATGGAGTGAAGCAGGAAAAACTATTTCCATCACGGTAAATAAAAGTGCATTAAAAAGACATTTAGTCATGGGAATAAAAGCTAAAGAAACACATGCTACATTGGGATGGTTTATATTAGTGTCATTAACTCCTATGTTTTGGAATAACTCCCAGATGAAGGATTATGCTGAGAGGAGGAATTAATGGCACTAATGTAAGCCATTCGTGGAGTGTGCATTTGTACCTTTGATTTCCAGGCACACAGGGAGCAGTTGGTAACACAGCAGAGCTCGGTGTTGGACAGGGCACAATTAAAGTGAGCCTGAACCAGCCTTGCTTAGGGCCAAGGCAGCTTTATCCAATGGAACTGAGACAGCTGGGAGGAGGATGGAAAACCATTAGGAACCTTGTGTAACCTGCCATTAAGGTCTTGAGCTCCTCACAAAGCAGAACCTTCGTGCAGAGAAAAATGCAGTGTGGAGGGGAGAGCAGCCTGCAGCCTCAGCAGAGAGGAGAAAGGCCCTTCCCAAAATTCTTACAGTGCTTGCAGCTGAAATGAGCCAGGTCCTGTGCAGCTTCCAGGAAAGCTTGCAAGCAAAGGAGCATGATTTGCTGTGGTGGAGCACAGCTGAGCTCCCTGGTGAGTGCAGAGCAGTAGCAGTTGGCTCCTTCCACTGCCAGATCTGCTCTTTGGGGAGTTTTAGGCCAATAAATGTGAATTTCACTGAAGAAATGGGCTGTAGGACATCAGTAAGTGACTCAAGAATAGATGCTTATTTTTTCCAATATTTTTTTTACCCTCTTCACTCAATTCAATGTTTATCACTGTTTTTAAAGGGATGTTTAAAAGTGTGTGAGCCTTCAGAAAGATAACTACAAGAACTACACCCATCCTTGTGAAAATCCCATCTGTAATATTTGTACTGCTACACTGTCCTTTATGTCTGCTTGATTAACCCTTTATAAACTGCACCTCTTGAGCAGAGGGCCTGTGGTCCCAAACACTGATGGTCCTGCCTTGCTCCCAGTTGGTCCCTGAGGGTGTTTGGACTTTAGCACTAATTATTTCTTTGTTTAAAATAAAATTGTAAGTAGTGATTCAGTTATTTTGGATGTGTAGGAAAACACATCAATACTCTTTTAAAATCTAGTCAGAGTATCCCATTTCCTTCTAGTAGTACTGTGAAAAGTTTAAGGGAATAGAAGGCGTGCTCATGGCTGTGTTATTCTTTTAAAAGTTGAAGTTATTATAGAAGGATACACAAAAATAGCAGACCTTTAATTTTTATGAATGTGCTAACTTTAACATTGAACCTGAGGCATTTTTATTTTAACCAGCTGTGGTATTTCATGGATCATACTTAGTTTAAGATAAATCCAGCTTTGGTTCTTTCCCTCCTCCCTCCTGAAAGCTGAGGCTCATACACATGTTGGTCCTCTGGAGGAGCCTCCTTAGATTTTCTCATTATTGTCTAATGTCTGTAGAGGTATTAATGCCTACAGAAGCATTAAAAATAGATTTTTTTATCTTTGTAGATTTTTACAATTCTCATGGCCTGTAAAACCTCTCCCATAAGGATTGCAGTGTCAGTGGTGTACCTGCACATTTGTACTAACTCCTCCTGTCCTCCTCCTTGCTCCTCATCTATTTGAATAACAGGAAATGCTAAAGAATCCTCTCTCAGCATTACAATTGTATGTATTTTAATAATATCTCTCTGCTTATAACAAGTGTATGTGAAAGTGTGAAATCCTGTGTTTTGATTAACTTCTAAGGCCCAACTAAACTTTGAAATGGAAACTAACTTTGCTGAAAACTGAAAGCTTCTTAGTTTCTGGACTAATCCTGGAATTACACACTGGATTTGCTTCATGGAAATAAGTGTGCTTAAAACATTACCTCAGCTAAGTAGGTTTGCATTGTTTGCAGAGGCCAGGAACAATGGGTGACTTTAACCCTTGCCATCTGTGCTGCCTTTGTCCCTGAACAGGGCATTCAGGCCATGGAGCTGTGGGTGCCAAGGGAGGTGTGCTCACCACCCACATGGGGGCTTTTGAACACAGCCCTGGCTCAGAACCCATTGTTCTTGTCTGGGTTTGAACAGCCAGGTGTGTGCTCAGGAAGGCAGGAACCTCCCTTGAAATGGAAAATGTAACCCCCTCCTCCAAATCATTATAAATTTGAAATTAAGGGGCTCTCAGGCAAAGATATGGGAATAGGAATAACAGTTCTCTACTAGGAAAATTAAAAATACAAATGCAATAGTACAAACAAAAAAGAAACAACAAACCCCACTGCCAAAGTGAGAGCAGTCCCTGCCCCCTGTGTGTCAGGGCGGTGTCCCAGCCCCATCCATGGGGGCTCAGCCCTCCTGCAGTGCCAACTGTGGCTCTGCTGCAGCACGGATCCTGCACAAGGGGGGAGTTTTCCTCTGCAGCTCCAGGGCTGCTGCAGATGGGCCTGGGCTCCCTCTGGCCATGCAGGGCAGCAGAAAGCTGCTCCTCTGGCAATGCAGGGGGCAAAGGCTGCTGTGCTGTGCCAGGCCCAGATTGGATCCAGGGAGGAATGCTTGGCTCCTCCCCTGGGCGGAGCATCTCCCCATGGGATGCTGGGATTGGATCAGCCCTGCAGGGACACTCAGTGGCCATGGACAGCAGAGATCTCCTGGAGGGAGGGTTGGCTGTGGGAGAGATAAAGAAAAAACTGCCCATGGACAGCAGAGAGCTGCCCCAGCTCTGACAGATGGGGATAGAACACACACCCCCAGCCTAAGACAGTTCTGTGTAAGGTGATTAAAATCAATTAAAATCAAAGGTAACTTCAAAGCCCCACAGCCTCAGGGGTATGTCAGTGCTGAACAGGTGAGATTGTGTTCCAAGTGCTCCCCAGCCCTGTGCACTCACCTGTTGGAACCCTGCTCACTGAGAACTTCAGACTTTATGTGCTGACAGGCACTGACCCCCAAGAAAACACTGCATTTGACCTGAGGCTGAGCAAGAAATACTGTCTGGCACATTTAATCCCAACCCTGGCAAAAAGAAGATCAGACTCCACACTCACCAGGCTGTGCTTGGAGGTGCCTGTGCCCCTGAGGTGTGGGGGGTCTTGGCTACAGTCAAAGCATCCATTTGCTGGCACTGAGCTGCAGATATGAACATTCCTCCCTGGGGAACACTCTGGAACACCCCTGGGATGGTGTCCTGGGCCAAAGGTGTGTCAGAGGGCAGAGGGACCCCTGGGCAGCACAGTGACATGGGCCCTGCCATGGTCTCTCCTGCTGAGCCTCAGGATGGTGCTGTGAGACACCAGAAAGGTCTGGAAATCCTTTTGCTCCATGGAAAGGCTGGGACACATTTGGGCAGGGAGCTCCTGCTGGGCATGGGCACTGATGAAGCTCATGAAGGGAATAATAATCCTGCACTAAAGTGTGTTGGCTCAGGGGACACTGGATTGACTTTGTCTCTGCTTTAGGCTCAGTCTGTCCACAGAGAGCTTCTCTTTTCTCTGCCTCATTACCCCATTTGTGAAGCACCTATAAATTCTGCTTTTCCTGGCTGAGATTTTGTGCTGTTTAATTCCTTTATGCCTGTGGTGGCCTCGGATAGTGCAGTGAGGGGTCCATGTAGGTTCAATAAATAAATGATGAATATGATTATTTCTCTTCTGTTGCATATTTACAAGGCTGTGTTCTCTTGTGCACCATATTTAGTGCAGAATTTGTAATGCATTATGTTGCAGCAGCTTTTCTAGTGGCTTTAGAAAGGTCAGGGTGATTTAATTTTTTCACTGTACCCTTTATTCTGTTTAGCTCTGAATTTGAGATAAAACAGGCTTTGCTGAGTTGTGACTAAATGCCAGAAAAAATATGTTCAGTTCTAAATTCAGCTTCACTTTTCCCCCTTAAATACATAATTCTTCACAAGTATCTTAGAGGTCTTTTCCAACCATAATGATTCCATGATTCTTCATAAGTGAATTTAGAGGCAAGTAGTTTACTTTGGGATAATTGTACACTACAGCCATAGCCCATCCTCCTCCTCATGCCTGTCATCCTGGAGAAAATGGCTTTGATTTTTGTTGTTGTTGCTTTATGATTTAATGTTTAAAGTGTCCCATCAGTTTCTCAGTGTCGATACTTTCCCCTGCCATTAAGCACTCAAGACAGGGAAGGAAGGAGGGAACATATATCTGTAATTTCACAATACCTTCTGTAGATACTGACATTTACCACCATGCCCTCCAAAAGCAGAGCTCTGAGTATCCAGCAGCTCTGCCTGCACAGCTCTTGCCAGGCATGCTTAGCTCGAGCAATGAAGAGTTCTGAACATCTTCAATATTTATGCTTCACAAGGCAGTTATCCTCAGTTATCCTTTTAGCAAGTCCCATTTCCCCGTGTTCTGTCATGGGCTCATTTATACCAGGCTGATTTAGTGCTAACTGGGGAGATTAGATTGCCCTGCTTGATGCTGTCAGCTAAAACTGAGTCAGTGTCTGTGTACTGTGGCCCAATTGCTCAAAGCACCTTACCCTTTTCTGTATTGCTCATTCTATTAGCTACAAAAGCCTTTCTCACCCCGCTTTTGTGCTGGGGTCAATTAGCTCCTGAAATAGCTCATATAACACAAATAATCATGGCAGCACTAATCCTTTGGGCCAGCTCCATACAATGGGCACTTCTGGCCCCGAGGACAAAGAGGGCTGTTTATCTTCCCTGCACACAGGCTCCAGGACTTTGCCCAGTCATTTGCAGACGAATTTATTATCCCAGAGGTCAGAGGTGGTTTGCATTGGAGGAGATTTTCTACCTTGCCACCATATGGGACGTCCTTGTCTTATTCCTGTAGGATGGAGGGGTGCTCCAGGTGAATTGGTTCACAAATACACACGTTCAGATAATGCTATCTTAGGTAAACACGGGCCTGAGAGACATTTAGGCTAACACAGCACATTGAATGGTCCTTCTGGTGTCAGCAGAGAGGATTCCAGCAGGAGAGATTCCTCCTCCAGCCGGGAGCTCCCAGGGCTGCAGTCACAGCAAAGGCTTTCACAAAGGACAAAGCCTCAGACAGGGGTGGAGTCTGGCTGGGATGCATCATGTCCAAGCTCCTACCCTCAAAATAACCTGATCTTTGTCTTTTTGCTCCTTACACTGGTGCAATGCATTGCAAGGGTTAGGCCATGGTGTGCACCAGCCAGCCTGCTTCTAAGTTTACCAAAACCTCAGGAATTCATCAAGGCTACTGGAACATAAATTGTGCTCAATTAAGAAAGAAGAGGCTGAAAAACTGACTACCAAGACAGCAAGAACTGGATAATAGAGGGCTGTGACATACCTGGACTGTAACCAATCACAGACACTGAGAAATGAAGGCAGAAAATGAGTGAACAAGACAAAGGCACCAATCAAGAGGTGTGTACATGGTAGTTTGTAGAATCCATAAAAATGTGTGTAATGTAAACAATGAATGGCTTCTGCTTTTGGTCAGAAGTTCAGGAATCCTGGATTTCCCACATCTAGGCAGGACTGGGTGTCCCCATGGCTCCTGAGGTGCCAGCTGCCATCCATTGCTTTATCAATCCTTGTTTCTCCAGGTGTTGCAATGTATTTGCAAGGGTTAGGCCATAGTGTGCAGCCAGCCTGCTGCTAAATTTGTTATCAAAGCCTCAGGAATTCATCAAGGCTACTAAAATAAGTTGTGCTAAATTAAGAAAGAAGAGGCTGAGAAACCAAATACCAAGACTCAAGAACTGGATAACAGAAGACTGAAACACCTAGGCTGTAACCAGTCACAGACACTGAGAAATGGAAATAGAAAACAAAGGAACAAGACAAAGGCACCAGTCAAGAAGTGTGTATTTAGTAGTTTGTAGAATCTATAAAAGTGTGTTTAATGTAAACAATAAATGGTTTCTGCTTAATCAACTGGTCAGTTGTTCAGGAGTCCTGGATTTCCCACAATATTTCACCTTGGAAGAAAGAAAAGGAACTAGAATAAATGAGTAGTAAGAATGTGCTGTCCACAAAAGGAAAAAAAGTTCCCCCAGCCTAGGATCCTGCAGGTTGAACCTGGCTTTGAGTTGCACGTTTAGATTTGAGTATTTAAATCCTTTAGAAAGGGACAGGAATGGAAATGCTGACAAAGTTACCCTGCAGTTAACCTGGAAACCTCAGCACTGCACTTAACCTTCCTGGGCAGACAGGATCCGTGTTTGATAAAGCATGAATAGCATGAAGAGCTGCTCACCAGACAGGAATGAAGAGGTGTTGACTTCCTTCATCTTAAATATTTCTGCTGGCCTTTTAGCACCATAATTGGCATGCAGAAGGGAACATCATATCCAGATAATCTCTATTGCTCTTTCCTTTGCAGGAAAAGCTGTGCTTCCTCTACAGGTGTTAGTGTGCCTGTAGGACAGGAGAGGGATGATTTATAGGCCTGATACATGGAAACAGCACTTCCCACTGAGCACTTTCCAGGCTCACATACCTCTTAATTTCCTCTATTGTTCATTTGTTTTTCCTTGTGGTTGGTTCTTCTCCAAAGGAATGATTTGCCTTCTCACTCACTGCATGAGACATGATCTACCATTGGTTCTGGGATGGAGGGTTTATATTTCTGTCACATTTTTGGGTTTGTTGAGTTTTTAATTTTTTTTTCTACCTCATTCCCCAGGAAGCCTTGTGTTTCCCTAGCAGTTGTTTCTGTTGCACTGTAGCTCATGATTTCCTGAGCCCTGAGCTTGCTGTGGGATTTCTGAAGGATGGGATCATCCCAGGGCCATGGCTGCAGACCTGGGCTGTGCTGGGAGCTTCTGCAGCCAGAGGCTTCAGCAGATCAGTGGGGTCATGAGGAGAGAAGCATTTAAAAAGCTTGATGGCTTTTAAAAAGTTCCTTTCCATTGTTAGTCAGTGTTAGCCAATTACAGACCATCCTTGCTGCAGTCTGGAGAGGGGCTGTGCTGCCTTTCTGTCTCTGCAGCTCCTCTTATCTTCCCAGAGTACTCTATGAATTTGTCCCAAAGACTTTTATTTCCATAGTTCCTTTTCCTGTGCTTTCCCCAGTCTAGTTTTGCCAGGTTTTTTTTCTCCTTGCTGATGAGAAGAAAAATTGCAGTAACTTTTCCTGCTCAGATAAACACTTGGAGATGAAAGTGGATGAGAAGAGAACATGGCAAGCGAGTTGTACCCACAGTGTAACAACCATTACACCAATTGCTTTAGTTTAGTTCACTCCTGGTAATAAGAGCTGCTAAACTTTCAAGGCTCAGCATCAAGGGAACCATCTTTTAAAAGAATAACAAGAAGATATGTTTTAAAATATCGCCTTCAGCCTTGGATAAATCTAAGGGTAGATGACATGTAAGCCTCTAGGGACTCAACTTTCTGAAGCAAGTTGGATGAGCTTCCCCAGCTACTTTTTCATTAAAGAGGAGTGTATAGTGCATGTTCAGAGTACATTAATGACTACATCATCAGTAATAAATTAGGTTAAGAGCTGTATGTGATGCTATCAGATCGTTGTAGCCATCCTGCTTTCATTCTCTATTTTTAAATGACTCTGGAGTCATATCTCGAGAAAGTCAAAAGCCTCTGAGGCCAAAGGGGAAAAAAGGGCTGGATGGCTGACTGGGAGAGAATAGCAGTAAACTTGTGGAGAGAAGAAATGAAGCTTCAAGGTTTTTATTTCTGTCTCACCCAATTTTTGTGTGTTGTATCTGCACCTAAACTCCAGTGTGAGGAGGAATGTGTGGAGTTAGCAGAGCTCGTTCAGTGCAGAGTAAAATGGGCGTTTTAGGGGCAGCAGGAGGGCAGTTGTGCCCTGAGATGTGGTCTCCTTTCTCTGAGCTGCCCTGTGCCCAGGCAGAGCTGGGCTGGCTCTGCTCTGCTCTGGGTGTGCCCTCCCCTCCATGGCAGCAGTGCCACCCCGCTGTCCCGGGCACACACGGGCTGTCCCCAGGCTGGCTGTGTTCATCTGCCGTTCACATCCTGACACTGCTCCTGTCCTGCAGCCTTGCCTCAGCAGGGATGTGGGAGCAGCCACTCTAATCATTCAGAAAATCAGCTGAATTTAGTGACTAAAAAGATTACTTTGGTCTGAAATAGATCCTTCCCACATGCTCTTCCCCAGTGCTTGTCCAGCTGGTTGGGTTGGCCACTAGTCAAGTGTGCTAAAGAACCAAATCCTGCATTAGAACATTGACCTTTCCTTTATGAGACATCTAATTTTATCCCAAGAGTCAGGGCAGTTTCTCTTTAGGAAATGTGCTTCCTCATCTGCTTTTGTGTATTCCTGAAGATGTTGCTACAGAGTTCTCATCTCCATTTATTCTCCTTGGCCATAAAAAGAACACAGCTTCCCTTGGGCAGATGATTTCATTGATAGCCTTTAAAGGTTTTTGACATAGTCCCATGTACTGGGTTAATTTTTTCTGTTTCAGGCCATTCCAGGTAAAGTGTCCCATGCACAGATAAAAAATTCTGCTGATACATTATTTCAGTTCTCAAACATTTACCTGGGGAAACCACACTAGTGCAGGTGAACTGGATTGCTTATTTTGAATTAGGAAAGTTCTGTAATTAATATAAATAACTGGCAGAATAAATGCATCTTTTAGGCAGAATTAGCTTTTTGGTTTGCTTTTTGTAGTGAAAAAGGATGAACTTGTGCAAAAATACAGATTTTGAGCGTTATAGTCTATTTTTATTTTGTCTTAGATCATGAGAATGGTGTGTAAACAGTGCCCCAATTATTTCCAAACAGCACAGCATCGTCCTGCCACCTGTTTAAACAGAATTTCACAACTGATAGTCATCCCCTAGAAGAGACTCTCTTCCAGGACATATTTGTTGTCCAAAGTTGAAAGTGTGAAATCACATTCCCGCGGGGTTTTGTGTCCAGTTGTGCCTCTGGCTCTGCTCAGTGTGTCCATTTATTCCCTGTAAATTGGTGAGTATCACTTGCCTGTCTCCCAGGAATGTAGTGAAATGTGGTGTTTGCAAAGCTGTTTGGTTAAAGAGATTATTCCCAATAAAAGCTGCTTCTAAACAGCTGAAAAAACTGGACGACATTCAGATCCCAGATGGACATCAATGGCATGTGTCCATAATGATTATTGACAGCAAGAATTGGGGCAGGATTTTCCTAGGGGCTAAACCATGAGGGTTTTCCTCATCTGCCTTAAATTTGGGTTCTGAGCTGTAAATCACCGCATTTTTTTGAAGCATGAGCTCTTCCTTGGCACACAGCTGTACAACAAGTTATTTGAGGGTGAGGTAGTCTGTGGGTTTAGAAAAACAGCAGATTCTCTGTGGTTGTTGGCTGTGGCACAGCTCTGCAGAACAAATCCATCACTGCTGGTCCCACCAGGGCAAGGGTGGGTGACTGAAATGGAGCAGGGGATTCCCTTAAAACCTGCACACTCATTTCCAGTGTTCAGAAGGGAGCAGGGATTTTCATGCTCTGAAGACCCACTGGTCGGTGTTTCCCACTGTGTGACAGTGGTCACAGGGGTCTGAGGGTGAGGGAAGAGATGAGGATCTGACTCCATGTTTCAGAAGGCTGATTTATTATTTTATGATATGTATTACATTAAAACTATACTAAAAGAATAGGAGAAAAGGTTCTCAGAAGGCTAGTTAAGCTAAGAATAGAAAGGAATGAATAACAAAGGTTTGTGCCTCGGACAGAGAGCCTGAACCAGCCATGCCATGATTGGCCATTAATTACAAACAAGCACATGAGACCAATCACAGATGCACCTGTTGCATTCCACAGCAGCAGATAATCAATGTTTACATTTTGTTTCTGAGGCCTCCCAGCTTCTCAGGAGGAAAAAATCCAAAATAAAGGAATTTCATGAAAAGATGTGTGCGACACCACTGCTTCGAGAGCCCCATGAGCTTTAGTCCCACCAGCACTTCCCTTGGATTTACAGCAGAGCACCTTTGTCTTCTGCTAACAGCAGAATGCCAATTTATGTACTTCCTCCCAGTGATTTCTAGAACAGCTCACAGATTAGGGGAAAGAGGGGTTTTGCTGTATTTCAGAGGGCTGATTGGGGCTGGCAGGTGGCTCCATGCCACACTTGCTCCCCACACCTCCTCGTGTCCCCAGGCTGCCACAGGGCCTGGTGCTGGCAGGTTACAGCGCTGAGCTGGTGGCGTGTGATTTATTTGAGCCTGTGTCTCCAGCCTGCTGAGCCTTCCTGGGCCAGCATCAATCCTGGCACGCTGCAATTGCTCAGAACCCACAGCCCATCCAATGCTTCGATCCGCCAGAATTTAGCTAGAGGCGCTTAGACAAAAAAGAAATATTGTGGCTGGGGAAGCATTTAAGTTAGAGGAGGCAGCCAGGGCTGTTTTATTACTTAGACCTCTGTCACCTGTGATGACCCATGAGAGTGGGGAATATTGATCTCTTGTCACTCACGGCGTTCAGCAGATTGCATTGACAAAGCTTGTCAGCCTCTAATGGTGGGTGAGTGGCCTTGGCTGCCACCCCGGGGACAGCGCCTCAGCCTTAACTCCTCCGGAGCTGGGAGAGAGTGCTGACAAAAGGGGGGGCATCACTTTGTGCTCACAAATGCCCTTTCCTCCTCTGGGCTTTGTTTCGTGTTTAATTTCCTTTACTTTTTGCCCTGCTGTCCTTGTGCTGAGGCAGGGAAATTGGGTTGGTATTTTCTCTTCCATTGCCATCTCCAGTCCTGGCATGGGAGGTCCTGGAGAAGCTGTTTGGTCCCTCAGTCACAGAGTATATTGCAGCATGTTCTTATAAACAGGACAGAGACAGAGATACAGAGCCCTGATACCTGCAGCACTTAAAAATACAGTTATCAATCACTGTGGAGTGAAGGTTACTGAACCATAGCAGATTTGTGTTTATCCTCAGATCTCTGTCACTGCCACCAGCTCTTGATAGAAGCAAAGAGTGCTGGATTTATCTTGCTTTGACTTTATCTTCCCTGGCATCTTGGTGTGGGATTAGGACTGACTATTAAATGTGTATATATATACACATACATATATGTACTGGGGGAAGGAACAGGGGATACCCATGGCAGGTGGACTGGATGACTTTGTGTGCCCCTTCTAAATGCAAGATTCTCTCCATTCTAATCTCTTCTTGAATGTGCAGTTTATCTGCACACAGGATTGACACTGCCTAAGTGATCAGATGCATCTGAGGCCATTCTTGGTATTTCCAGCCTCTTTGTAGTTAAGATTTCAGTTAGAAAATTGGCAATGTGGGAACCTCAGAGAATGCAGGAAAGCCAGCTGGATTTCCTGAGGGGAGGTTCATCCCACACCTCAGACCCAGCTCTTGCCTGGAATAGCAGTGTGTGTTCCTCTGGCTCCAGGTAGTGTGAGGCAACAAGGAATCAACTTTTTTTATTAGATCTCTAAAGCAAATGAAGAGTCAGTTAGAGCAAATAATTGTTAAATGTTTGATGTACACGTGTTCTCTCTGTGTCTGCTTTTTTGCTTGTTTTTAACTGTGTTTTTTTCCCAATTCACTTGCTACTGTCTATTGTTTGAGGTAGGAGAAAAGGCATCTAAAATATGTAATCCTCACCAGTCTTTTCAAGGGATTGTGGTCAATAGTGTGTGAGAAATGCATTCTGTGTAGAAATGGAACAAGAGAGCAGCTGATAGCATTGCATATCATTTTAAGCTAAGCTGCAGTGTCTATCCATTGAGAAAGGCCCCAGCTGGAGCTTAGCAGCACAGCTGAACTTTTTAAAGAGAAAGAGAAAATCAGGACTGTGGGGTTTTTGCATGCTTCGCAAGGCTTTGTGACCAAATGTTCTGCTTTGCTTCCAGTAATTTCCTCTGATCCTTGCAGAGGGAGTGTGAGCAATAGTAAATAACTTGTGTTTCCTTGCAGTGGCTTGTTCAAGGAGTTGGAAAGCAGTGTGAGAAGGTGGTTTGAGTCCCATGTGAGATCGAGCAATCCATGTTGAATCATGGTGCATTTAAATGGAAAATCACCATCATGTCAAATCCCAGAGTGCATTTCCAAAGCTCCTGTGGGAGCTGGATGTGCTTCTTTCCCACAGTGCCCAGAGCCTCCCTGTGCAGCAGGCTGACAGCAAGTGAGCAAAGCTGATGCTCAGCTCATAAAGCATTTGTCTTCTCCCACCCAAAACATTTAATTACACAGCTGCTCATCATTCCTCCTCCACAGCCCCAGCACAGGACACCCTGCCATCCTCAGAGCTCCTCAGCATCCTGCTTCTCAGCCATTAAAATCACCAATAGTTTGGGTTCAAAGATGCCCTGCTTGGCTTTGTGGAAGGTAATGATGGCATTTCTGCATCTAAACAGCAAAAATTAAACTTAGCAGGAGAAATAAACACTGTGGTAATTAGGCAGGTTCTGGACATGCTGATCCTGCAGAGCATCAAAGTACCCTTGCAAAAGTGGTCGTGGTTATTAAACTTAACCACATGCTGGAACATTTCTCAGTGTGACTACAGAGGAATTTGCTGCTTGAAGGATGGAGCTGGACACCAGGCTCCAAGGAGAATATATTCCAATATATTCCCTTCTTGCTGTCCCCAGGCATCAGGAGCTTCAGCTCTGGCTCAGGGTTAAGAGTAAGAGCTGCTTTTTGCATCTACTGACCAGCTCTCAAATTCTTCCAATCTTCTGTGTGGAAAAAGCCTTCTAGCTGTAATAAAATGTGTGTTGTATGGGGCATGGCTTCCTCTGCCTGCCTGAGCGTGGTGGCTGGTGGAAAGAAAAAATTAATGACCTGTGTGACTTTGTCCCCAACTGAAACCCAACTCTGGCAAACAGATGCCTGGCATGCTAATTCACTGTATCACATTGAGCCTTGAGTTGGAGTTCTCTCTGAAAGGTTTTATAATTCATATAACCTGAAATAATTTACACCTAATTAGATTTTGTCAACTGAATAATTCTGTCTCATGCTGCTTCTGCAGAATAATTTAGGCAACTTCATTTTTACCCTCAAAATAGTTGTAAATGTCACATTAATTTTATTGACACTAGCAACTTATAGGAAAGTCAACCAAACATATTATGGGCTTTTCTCACTGAGCAGAGCCCAGGGATGGACATCTGCTCTCTGATACCCTGTATAGGCTGTGAGACCAGAGTTTGTGATAAGGTGTTATGTCAGAGGTCTGGAGATAGTTCATATCCCTGGGATAATCCAGGTGCTGCAAATTCATATCCCTGGGATAATCCAGGTGCTGCAAATTCACATCCTTGGGATAATCCAGGTGCTGCAAATTCACATCCCTGGGATAATCCAGGCGCTGCAGTTCCTTTGGAGTGCTGGAGAGTTGATGTGCCTGGCAGAGCCTTTGGTGCCTTTCTCACCACCCAGAGTGATCAGAGCCTGTTGTGCAGCCCTGGAGAGCCCTGGTTTATCTGTAGGTCTGCATCAATGACCTTGGGCAGACCTGGCACTGGGGGAAGGATCAAAACCCCACTGGAGGGGGAGGATGCACAAGGTTGGTTCAGACCTGGTTTGAGCCAGGTTTTATTTATTTATTTATTTATTCTACCTTTCAGCATTTTCATAAAAAACAAACTTTGCAAACAGATTTCAAGATAAGCACTACTCAGGCAAAGTTCTGCCCTCTTTACCAGTTCCCCTATTTATTTTGCAACACTTGGGTTCTGCTGCCTTTGCACAGATGCTACAAATTCCTCTAACTGATGCCTGAGCTGGAAAACCAGCACAACATCAGGGCAGTTGCTGGTGCAGAACCAAACTTCTCTGTCTCCCTGGAAGAGCTGCAAAATTCCATTTCTCCTGGGAAAAGATAATTTTAGACACAAAACCAACCCAGGGTAGAGCCCCTACGCCTTTGATCACACAGTCTGATGTTTTACATCCATTGCCTGGAGGAGATTTATGTCCATTAACTCGTGTTGGAAATAAAGCCCCTCTGATAGAATGTCTTCGTTATTGATTTACAGCCTTGCAGGTAGTGCAAGGTTTACTGTGCCCAGATAGAAACTGTTCTAAGGCTTGAAATTTTTTTTTATTTTTTTTTACTTCTCCCTAAAGTTACACTTTTTATTTTCCTTTTGTGTTTCTTTCATCTCTCAACTCCAGCCACAAGGGCCCTTAGAGGTGCCTGGGACATGACTGTTGGTGTCGTGTGTAATTCACATTTTTAGAGCCTAATCCCACTGGCAGCAGTCCTGGCCTGGACTGATGGGGATGCAGATTTGATGCTCTGGTGCCATCATATCAGCTGTCGTGGCAATGGACACAGACCATGCTCAGAGCCATCAGGTCCTGCAAAATTTCCAGAAGAGCTGAGGAGGACTTGACATTAAGGAATTTACATTTAGGAATTGTGGTAGGTCAGCTAAGAGCCCACCAAATCCCCCACACTTTGGTGTGCTGAGCCACTGGAGTTATACTAACAGTGCTGTTAAAAACAAACCAAAACAAACAAAGCACACACAAAAAGGGTGGAATATGCAAACTGTGATACTGAGGGGTTTTATAAAGAGGTTGAGCTGTGCTGTAACTCAGGTTTCTCATGTTGAGCACATTTTGGCTATAAAGCTAATTATCATATGGATTTTGAAATGACTCCCTCCTAGTTCATGTCTGGGTACCAGAGGAGTCCTTGCTCTGTTTTGGAGCAGATAAAATCCTCCTCCTGGAAGCATTTGTTTATCATATTACAGCTTCACATGAGCCCAGCTGAAGCCTGACCCGATGTTAAGTGTCTGTGGTGGATTTCATTACATCCATATACTGGAAGTCCTGCCAATATACTGGCAGCAAAATCCTAGTGGAAAATAAATGGCAATAAAAGAGAGAAATGATGGGCTCTGTGAGTGGTGAGGAGCAGAGCTTTATTGAGGCTGGACAGCCCTGGAGATGTCACTTGGCATCCAGACACGAGCTTAAGAGAGTGCGAGTGAAAGCTGATCCTGAATAACGACTCTGTGGCACAGGCAGGGGAATAATTTAATTAATTGCACCGAAATTTCTTTGATGAATAGTTATGTGGTGATAAGTATGAGGTCGAACAGTAGAACGAGCTTCAGCTTTTTAATGGGCCAGCACAGCTGCAGGTTTGGAAGTGTTCCCGTTTTATTTTTGCCCTCCACGCTCCCCCCTGGCTCTCAGTGCGTGCCCACATCCAGGCAGGCTCAGCCTCACCCTGCCCCGGGCACAGAGGGGAGCTGGCCAAAGCCTCTTGGCTCAGGTAGTCCCTTTGAAATCAATGCCAGATCGAAAGGAAATTGTAGGATGGTTTCTTTATGAATCCTGCATTTTTCTCCGATGATGCTTTTAACAGGGCCTCCGCTGCAACAGTCGTATGAAGATTTTTAATAAAACTTTTCTGGTCTCCAGAGGAGGAGGCATGTCTTTGTTGTTGGAGAAAGGGAACAATGCAACACAGCTGGAATTTGAACATTAATCCTGTGATTCCTGGGCTGTTTTTTCAGACAGATCAATTTCTCCTGGCTGTAACCAATCTCCAGCCATTTCCTCACGGTCCAGGGCTCCATTTACCATCACTTGGATGCTGCAGCTTGACATAACCCTCTGACTTCAGAGCAGTCCAGCTGGAAATATCACCTGCCAGACCTGTGGCCCCTGTCAGCTGTGGTTTACCAGGAGTTCACTGAGAAATTAGGGATGAGAGCTGTGGGTGGTGCTGGCTGTCTGGCTGGGAGTTGTATTTGGTGCTCCTGTGTCCAGCCAGCTCTGGGTGAGCTCTGTGGCTGTCACTGGGATGGTTTGCTCAGACAGAAGCCACCACACTCCATGGCAGGAGAGGGGCACTTGGCTGGGCCATGAGGAAGGAGGTCTGTGCCTTGCTGGGATTGTGTCCCTGAAGATGAGCTCCTCCAGCAAAAATGTTAACCCAGGCTTGGGGCCAGTCAATAATCTGCCACAGCAGATATGAACTCTTCAAACACAATGAAAGAAAACATGTAAATAGCTGGTAAAATCTGTCAGCATCAAAACATTTTTTCCAAGTGCAGTAGAGCTGCACAGACACCCTTGGTTTTGATATATGTTCTCTTATTGCCTTTTAAAAAAATTCCTAGGTAGGGTAATAGTGTGTTACTCTCCAGCAACAGCTTCCCACTGAGGCTCACGTTGTGCCTTGCAAATATTCATTTATTGAGCCATGGAGGCTGAGACCCAAATCCCAGCCCAGTCACAGCCATCTCTTGGGCCTTCCTCCCAGAATAACAACCTGCTCTCTCCTTGCAAAATTCATAATAGACAGTAATTTCTCTTGAACTCGTGCCGTTTGTATGGGACTTTCCTCCCAGGCTCTCACATCTTTCCATTCTTGGTTGGATATGGAATCCTCTGCAAGAGACACCATTATCTTCACTAGCAGGCATTGGTCCTGCTCTCCCTTCCCAGCCTGATTGATGAGTCTGCATTTGAGTGTGTGATTTATGGAGGAGGGTCACTGGCAGGGCTGCAGGAGAGCCCTGTGGCTCTGGCCTTGGCCGGGGGCTGCGAGCGCCGAGGCTTGGTCGGGTTTCTTTTTGCTTTTTTCTTTCCTGGAACTCTGCCCATCTTATTATGAGTTCTTTAGAGAAATGAAATGCAGCAGTAGCTTGAAGAAATCATGGACACTTTCCAGCAGTAAAAGAGCTCTGGAGTCAGTATATAAGCTTTCTCCCCTGGCTGCAGTTAGGAAGGCAGTTGACAGTATAATGGGCTTTTGGAGGGGGCGCGATGGTTTGTGTGTTCTGTTTGATGTTGCAAATACTGAGCCCTCGGGGAGATCAGGAAAAAGGATGTTCTGTTCTTTAGGAAAGGAAAAGATTAACCTGAAATGTGAACTGAAACTTAGGAACTCTGCAGGCCTTAGGTGCACCAGAGATGAGTTTGCTTACTTTAATGGAAATCTCTTCTGTCTTGTAGCAGAGGCGGGCAAGTGTTTTTGCAAGGATTTGGTTGGAGGAGTAATGTGTGTGTGTTTATAGAGAAATAAAAGCCACAGCCAGGGCTCAAGTAGGTGAATCTTTAAAGCACAGCAATTCCCTCAAGATGAGTTTCTGACTGGACGCTCTTCAGAGTCAGAAAGACTTGTAACTGTTGTCAGAGAAGGTCTGGAAATCATATGTGGTCAGTGTTTTTCCAGGGGAAAAAAAGGCTTCTGCTGCATTTCTTCTTTCTCACTTCTGCATCCATTTATAGCCATGAGGAGATTTCAGAGATGGGGCAGAACATCTAATGTCACTTTGGAAAGAAGTGTAGGGGGGGGAAAGTTAAGCCTTTCCTCTGAACCAGGCTATTTTTATCCAGTTTTAGTAAATATTGCTGCCAACAACATATGTGGCTTTCATCAGCAGAAATTGTATTTTCACATCTTACCTGCAGATTCAAATATGCCTTATATTCAAAAAGCTCATGCCAGTCTGACCAGGTTCCATCCTGGTTGCACCCACACCCTCTTGCTGACATCTTTCTAAAGCTGCAGCTTGGGTAAATATAATTTGTAATGTGTATGATGAGTTTCGCTCCTTTGAGTCACCCTCAGTCTTTTACATGGCTCACAGAACTTATTTTCCCTCTTTTTTTCTCTGCATACCACAAGCTTTGGGGTTTCTCCTCTTTAGGAGCAGTCAACAGGATTTTGGGCTGGAGGTCTCTTACAATGTAGGATCCTTTGGATATTGTTCCTTTATCATCTCTGTATGACTCTCCTTGTTACCTTGAGATTCTTTTATGAGTGATGAGAGTGGTTAATGCTTGATGCAGGGAGATGCATCCTTTGTGAGCACAGGTGGGTGGGACCTTGGATTTGCTGTGCTGGGCAATTTATAGAGTTAAGTTCTGCTTCTTAAATAAGATAGACTTTCAGTCACCCAGATGGACTCCAGAAAATTGGAAAAATGTGATCTCTGGCATTCTCTGCAGTTGTTTTCATTCCATCTCAAGGATTTCTGAGCTTGCAAGAGCAGAACCCTGAATTTGCAACCTGAACCACCAGATAATTGTCATTTGGTGAGGGGTTCATGGCTTGTTTTTCTTATGTTGTTTCCACTGTACTTACAGTTATTGCCAGAAGAGTTGAACAAGTTCTCCTTTAGTGTACAATGATGCCTGAACAACAGGTCCATCCTCTCCAGCAGCTGCTTTTCCTGGCCTGTGGTAACCATAACAGCCAAGAATGAAAGTACATGAGCACGGTTGTAATTACACAATGGATCTTAATCTGGACTGATACTGTGAGATATGAATCTATGGCACTTTCAAACTGAAAAAAATCAATAAATAAAACTTCAAGCACTTTCAGTGCTACAGATAATGGGCATATTCCAGGATTTAGCACCAGCTCTGGCTTCTCTCTCAGAAACAGTATCCTGAGCTTTTACAGCTTGCCTGTCCTGCTGGAATTTCCCATTAAGCAGGAACGCTCTGCTGAGTAAAGGATGATATTCTGATCTTGCAGTGTTTTTCTCCTTCAGTGTAAATGGAGTTTCCAGTTCCACAGACTTGTAATTCACAGAAAGGTAATGGGGAGTTTTAAAGTAAAATTCAATATCCCCTGTTTAGTTGAAGTAGTTTTATGCTTTCATAGCACTCTGTATTTACAGAAAATACTGATTATTTTTATCTATGCTATATTAGTAACACAGTCCCATTTCTTGTAGCTTTGTATCAACCTCAACTTCAGAGCAAGTCCAGGTTTTAATCCAGTCACAATATTCAAGTCTCTGGAAGATAGAATCTGCAGGAGCTTTATTCTTTCTCTTCTCCTTCCCCTCCACCCAGATATGTTACACCAGGAAAACATAACCAGTAATTTTTCCCTACAGTTTTGTCACATAATTTCTGGGTCAGGGGAAAGAGGGGGAGCTCATCTCACTGGAAGAGTGAGGGTTTGTCTCTTTTAGAGTCTGCTCTCACTACACTCTGTGTAGTCAGTGAGATAAAAACCTAAATCTCTTATGGCCACTCAAGTTCAGATCCTGAGTCAGGCTTTTCTCCCGAGGAACAAGGGACAGGACAAAAGGAAATGGCCTCAGGTTGCACCAGGGGAGGGTCAGGTTGGATATTGGGAAATGTTTTCACGGGAAGCCCCAGCCCTGGCTGTCCAGGGCAGCAGTGGGGTCCCTGTCCTGGGGGTCTGGCAGGTGTAGGGATGTGGCACCTGGGGACAGGGCTGGTGCTGGCCTGGCAGCGCTGGGGCTGTGGTTTAGACCTGCTGCTGTGTCCTTGCCTTAGTGCCAGCTGTGATTTCAGTGACTGCTCCCAGCACCTGTGGTGGGGACAGCTCAGGGCTGAGGGCTCTGTCCCAGCGTCACCAGGGGTGCTCTGGGGCCGACACTGAGCTCCCACTGCAGGCTGCATTTTCTCCATGGGAAGATGTCACACACATCTTTTATGGAAAATCCTTTCCTTAGCATTTTTTCTCCTGAGAAGCTGAGAGGCCTCAGGAACAAAATGTAAACAATGGTTATCTGTTGCTGTGGAATGCAACAGGTGCATCTGGGATTGGGCTCATGTGGTTGTTTGTAATTAATGGCCAATCACAGTCAGCTGGCTTGGACAGAGAGCTGAGCCACAAACCTTTGTTATCATTCTTTCTTTTTCTATTCTTAGCCAGCCTTCTGATGAAATCCTTTCTTCTATTCTTTTAGTATAGTTTTAATGTAATATATATCATAAAATAATAATCAGCCTTCTGAACCATGGAGTCAGCTCCTCATCTCTTCCCTCATCCTCAGACCCCTGTGAACGCTGTCACAGGAAGAGATGATGGTTTTCCACTGTTGCCTCCTCCCAAGCCTGAATCCCAGAGCCAGGCTTGCCTAAGGTGCTTGGTATCCTGAGAACTTTTTCAAGAACTGTTTGAAATCAGAGTGTAGGGAGTTCCATGCACTTCAAAGTATTCATTAATGAAAGTTTGGCTAAAGCAACATCTTAAAATAGAATGTGCAATCAGTGTGCTGTTCCCAAAAAGATTTTTTTTTTCCCTTAAATATCTTAAAATTTATTAGGTGGGTGTGAGCAAAAGGGTTGTCTCCTTTAAAAAAATGGCTTTGTAATGATTAGCAGGGGCCCTGTATAATTTATGATATTCTTTACAGTTTATAAATACAGGCTCATAAAAAGTGTAGATATAAAGAAGCTGTGACTTTAAGTCATTAGAAGCCCAATGGTTTGATAAAATAACAGGAAACAGACAATTTATTATGAGCAATCTCAGTAGCTCTGGATTATCTATAAAACTTTTATGGCCCTCCCCAAGTGGCAAGAGGCCATAAAACTTGCCTGAATGAGGGACTTGTTAATTTACTTGTTAAAGCAAATTAAAAATTTATAAGCGCTTTTAGGTAAATGAGATCTTCTCTCATTGCTGCCCTTGCGGGCTCAGGAGTCCTGGGAGGAAAGAAGTGGTTGCTCTCAAACATCACAGCAGAACAATAAAAGCCATTAAATTGGCTCCGTTTATTACTGCAGAGCCAGGCAGCTGTTGCCATGGTTTGCTGGGGGATGCCAGAGGTTGACAGCGTGGCATTTCTGTGGCCTTAAAAAGGAGGCAATAACATTGCCTTTCACCACCCAGCAGCTCCTCCAGCCTCCCTCCTTTTCCTCCTTTTCCTCCTTTTCCAGGCAGTTTTCATGTACAGCTCTCAAGGCCAGTCCTCAGCTTGTCACAGAAACATCAACATCTCCTTCTGCCATTCCTTGAATGAGAGGCCACAGTCTCCAGCTGCTTCAAGAGAAATATAGGTTGGATATCAGGAAACAGTTTTTCACAGAAAGAGTGATAAAGTTCTGGAATGGCCTGCCCAGGGAGGTGGTGGAGTCACCATCCTTGGATGTGTTTTTAAAAAAGACTGGATGTTGTGGTATTTTCAGGGTCCCCTGCGGCAGGAAGAAAATGATGAATCTGACTCCGTGTTCTTAGAAGGCTAATTTACTATTCTATTCTATTCTATTCTATTCTATTCTATTCTATTCTATTCTATTCTATTCTATTCTATTCTATTCTATTCTATTCTATTCTATTCTATTCCATTCCATTCCATTCCATTCCATTCCATTCCATTCTGCAATACTAAAACTATACTAAAGAATACAGAAAGGATACAGACAGAAGGCTAAAAGATAATAATGAAAAACTCGTGATTCTCATCAGAGTCCCAACACAGCTGGACAGTGATTGGTCATTAAGTAAAAACAATTCACCTGTTGGATAAATAATCTCCAAACACATTCCAAAGCATCAAAACACAGGAGAAGCAAATGAGATAATGTTGTTTTCCTTTTTCTCTGAGGCTTCTCAGCGTCCCAGGAGAGAAATCCTGGGCAAGGAGGATTTTTCAGAGAATATGATGGTGACAGGAGGAGGCACTTGGTGCCATGATTTAGTTGAGGTGTCAGGGAACAGGTTAGACTCAATGATCTTGAAGGTCTCTTCCAACCCAATGATTCTGTGATTCTGTTGTAAAATACATTTATGAACACCAGCAAAACCTTCACAGTTTTAGATTGCTTAACCAGGACGTTTAACAGCAAATTGAGTTTTAATTTAATTCAGTGCTCCTGCTGTAACTCAATGCAGTAGTGAGGAAGGGTCTGGCAAGGAAAATGGGGTTGTTGGGCATCTTTGAGCAATCTTTGAAAGCTGTTGAAATGGATTGGAAAAGTGTTTCTCCAGATCACTTCAACAACAGCTTCTTATAGCAGATGAGTTCCAGCTGTGGAAGCATCATGAGGAGCTACACTTGGTCCCTGCAGCTCCAACTCAGGGAAATAAAAACTACTAAGAAGGAAAATTTCTATTGAAAACTCTTAATATTTAGAAAAAGACCTGTTTCAGATCAGGTTTTGAATGAGGAGAGTTCTAAATCAAGGTGCAGTGAACTAAACAAGGCCTCTCCTGAACAGCTCTTCTATAAATTGTATCTGTACTTGTAACTACTTCTGTTCAGGAAATATCTTTTACAGATCTGGTATTATTTAGAAAAGAAGTTAACAGCACTTCCAGGAGGGGAATAGCAGCATAAATTCAAAAGGTTTGTGTTGAGAACACTTCAGGTGATCACTTCAGGTATTTCCAGGTGTCTCAAGACTGGCACCCAGAAGTGAACCTGCCTGACCAGTCTGTTGGACTGAATTCAGGCCACAGCTCTCAGTACCCTTTTCATCCTTACATATTTCATTTAGCACTCATTTTGCATCAGTATGATTTCTATGGTTCTGTATTTCCAAGTAGATATTGCAGGAGTTTCCCTTCAGAATAGGAAATAATTGATGTGAGAAATGCATGGAGTACATGGAGAAAGTCTGAAAGTGAGGCTTAAAAAATTGGGGCAATTTAGTTTAAAAGGAGTGGAGTGATAACAGTGCTCAGGCACAGGAAGGTGCTGCAGGGAGCAGAGGAGAGATGTTTGTGCATGCCCATGACAGGTGGGACAGGGGACAGTGCAGGCAGGAGATGCAGTGGGGCTGTGCAGGTCACTCCTGCAGGGCAGGGCAGTGCACCAGTGCAGCTGCAGGGCTGCAGAGCTCACTGCATGTCTGTTGGAAATGAAAGGTGACTCTGACAAAGGGGAGAGAGAATGATGCATCTGACTCCATGGATATCAGAAGGCTAATTAATTACTTTATTATACCATACTATGTACATTTCATCTAAACTGAATCTGCCCTGCACTCACTCTTGCTCACAACTGCACAGAATCTCTGATTCTCCCCTGACTGTCCCATGACAGTCCCCCACTCAGACCCTGACAGGCCAAGGGAACAAAACATCCTCACTTTGGGCAAACCATCTCCATATTGATTCTACTTTAGCACAACACAGGCACTGCAAGTGATAAGAATTGTGTTTTCCTTCTTTGCTTGTCTCACAGCTTCTCTCTGTTCAGAGGGCATGTGAATCCCACACGTCTGCAGCAGGTTTGGGCTGCCTTAGCTCAGGGTCTGCCTGTCAGGAGGGATGCAGGGACCCCTCCTCCTTCTGAGCTGTGTCTGCACCTTCCTCTGCTCTGTGATTTTGCAGTGCTGAGACTCCTCAGACTGCAGTGGGTAAGCTGAGGACTCAAATACTTGAGGCAGAGCTGCCCCAAAATCTTTATTTCCCATGTGGTTCTGCAGGGAGACAGATGTTTAGCAGGACGCTTTTCCTTCACGCTGCTAGACCAAACAAAAGCTTCCAATCTCCAGGAATTCAAGTGCAGAAATTGTAATATTCTGGCACTTCCATCACTCAATACTTGTATTATAAATATTTCATGGAAAAACTGAATCATAAAAGTATTATTTTTGTAGTGTGCCAAGAGTAGATCCAGGCACTTGGAGCATAAAAAGTATGAAAGTCACATTTTAATATTGTGCTCTCCTCACTAAATACAGTGCTAGCCTGAAACTGTCTGACATATAAAAATAAGGCAAAGCCTCCAAGGTATATTAATGGTGGTTATAGAGCTAATGGTTACATGGCAAACTCCCAGTACAGTCATTTCAGCGTGCACATTTCTCTGAACCAGATATGACTGGCTGGAAAGGTCTCTTGAAATCCCATCTGGCATCTCCTGGGACCCCACTTCAGCCATATTTCACTGCCCCAAAAGTGGATATAAAATGAGCCAAGAGCTCACTGTCTTTCAGTGAGGTTACACCCCTGCCTCTGCTCAGCACATCGGAAACTCCCAGCCCTAATCCCCAAAATTCATGGTGGTGACAGTGCTTGAAGTCAAATAAATAATCTTTCATGTCCTTCTTACCTAACTACTGTTCTGGTTCCAGACTTTGGAAACCCAAAGAAATGGGTTTTGGAAATTCCAAATAGGTTTGTGGGTGTTCTCAGCCTCTCTGGATCTGGCCTTAAACCTGCAATAGCCTATTAAAAAAAGGAAAAAAGCAAGTACTGAGGCAGAGCCAGCTTTGTTCAGGCCAAGCCTCTGAGAAGGGTGCAGGCACTCAGTGTGATGGGGATAGGATATGTTTTTGCTGTAGGTGGTCTGTTACAGAAATTTCTATGGAAATATGTAATTATTGCTGGAAGTGCATTGAGCCCAGAACATTATTTCTGGTGTAAATTCGAGGGAGGGAGATGGAACAGTAAATACCCCTTGGTGGGGCATCAGTCTGCAGGTAGAAGCCCCAGGTTCATGGCCCTGATTCTCCTGACTGGAAGCAGTGACCAGAGTGTCTCCTGTTCTACTGAACTGCAGTACAAACATTGCTTGGTGCACCATGAAATCCCCACTGAACAGCACAAAGTGAATCCAGGAGGCAGAGTCCTGCAGCTGGCTCCTTCCCCAAATCTATGTTTTCTCAAGGCTTTTTTCAATGTTTATTAGTTTAGCCTTGCAATTCCATGTTTACATAAATTACATGATTAAAAGCAAAACAGGAACCTGGGCAGAATGTGGTTTCTGTTAAAATCATTCCCAGTTCCTTGCTAACTTAACCCTTTTGAAAACCAGAGACACTTAGGGAGGTGCCTACGTGTTTAATGCACAGGGAGCCTGTGTTCCAGCCCCACAGGGAGGTGTTTGGAGTTATTCCTCAAGATATTTATTTATTGGCTTCATTCCTACAGTAGCCAGGCGTTGACAACAAATATTGAATAACATCAGCCTTTTGCTGCACCCTGGGAGCCAAGAGAAGGACTTGCCTCAGCCTAATTTAAATCATAACCTGCTAAATTGGGGGAAACCTGCAGAAAAATTCATCAGCTGCATATCTGAGGAGGGAACACAGGAATTAGCTGGTATGGGGCATAGAGATTTCAATATCAACTAGTGTTTGCATGGGTAGAGCTTTGATGAATACTACCCCATGTTCTTATCATAGATGAAAAAAGGAAATATAAATTAGAGGCTCATAAATATAGAATTCCCCTGTCCTTTGAAGAACTTCATTCCATACAGTTTGCATGAGAATGCTTTCATTGATTTTTAAAAAATGAGTTTGTTTTTGGCTGGGTTGTAAGTAACGTGTAGGGCACAACATTTTAAGTAGGTGTCCTTTATCTGAAGTAGCTAAAAAGAGACATGAGATCTGTGAGGGGTTAATTCCTGTGTTCTAAATGAAAATGGAATTAGAAAATGAATTCCCCTCTAACATCTCCACTCAGTGTGCAGATCAAAGCCATCATAGGAGTAAATTTATGTCTGATAGTGTGGACGGTTTCAATGCACACTGGCGAAATATCATGCTGATTGCTGATTGAAAACAGTTGTTAATTCTCTACTTCACTAAATTCAGAGTGGAAAAACTTTCCTTAATAAAGAACAGATTGAAGAGAACCAAGACCTTACTGTGTGGAAATTAATGGCAGATGCATATACTGGTAGTTAAAATGTTTCATTAGATGTTAATGTCTTGCTGTGTTTTTAATTGTTCAGAAATTAGCCTCTAGAATATTAAAACCATCTGTTTGTTATCATGATGAAACAGAATACTTAAATAGTTATTAATTTTGTAGGCTTTTTTTTCCTTGTCTGCAAAACTTTGATCTGTTGAGATTTCAATGGATGCTGGATGCAAAAGTGAAAAACAATTTTAAAACACCTTGGTGCCCCAAATCTCAGCATTTGCTGCCTGCCACCCATATTTTGCATGCCTGCTTTATTTCACAAATTATTATACACCAAGGAGAAGCTGACGTTTTTTAGTGCATGGAAGGAGCGTGCTGATGCTTGCTGAGCCTGTATAATGGTTGATTTAAACTGTAATATGCTACTTTCTCACATGCTGATACTTAGGTTTTCAGTCTTGTGGGTCATTTTAAAGCCCAAATATTTCAAAGCATGGAAGGGATTCCGTGTTGATCCATCAGCACATGGCTTTGTCTTCCTCCATTTCCAATTATTTACAGCTTTTTTAATTTTTTTTTTTTTAAGATTGAGTTTTGGGGAAGTTGGGGTTTGGCAGTTATTTGGGTTATCATTTCTGATGGGTTTTTTAATCATCTAAATGAACAATAATGGGCTTCTGCAGGCCCTGACTCAGGTGAATATTCCTCTTTCTGGGAGCACACATTGGATCTATTTCTGGCATAACAGCAAATCTAAGCTTACTTTATTTCTGAGGTGAATTTAACTAAGTGCTGAAGTGCTGTCTGCTGTAACATGTATGTACACACAGCTCTCCAGTGTGAAGAGCACAATTTATAATACATTTTGTAATGCTTGTTATACGTGACTTAAGTGTGAAAATTTATTCAGCAAGTCTAAACATTACTTAGAGAGCCATTAACATATCTTTCCAAGTGATTTTTGACCTTTTTCTGAATAAGCACTTTACAAATTATTAAATGCCAGGATGAGGATTAATTCAAGTAACTGTAATTTGATAGCAGTCCTCTATTATAGATTTTTTGCACTTATCTTGAAACAATAATAAAGCTCCACTTATCTAATATATGACTATATTTTCAAGATGGGTAAGTTTAATATAATTTTAAAGCATAGAAAAGAGAAGTTAAATTAGGGGGGTTTATCAGTTTAAGGCACAGAAACACTCCATCAAGTATTTATGGTGGCCACCTAGTTCATAAATGGCTTCTGCATCCCTTGAAGTTGGTGGCAATCCTGCAGTTGTCCCCTGGGATTCTGGTGGCCATTGGGTCTTACCTGATGCCAAGTCTGCCAGCACAGGGATGGGTAACACTGGCTGGCAGAATGATTTTCTGGAAATAAAGATGGTTTTGAACTTGGTCTGAGACAACCAGCTCATCAGATCTATCAAGCATTAAATCACCTTTGGTCACTGTTGACTGGGGACAGACTACAAGATTGATCAGGAGATTTTTTTTTTCTTTTTCTTTTTTTTTTTGGCATTTGCAAACAGCAGGACTCGTTATTTCAACTGGCAAAAGTAGTTCAGGAGAAACTTTGAACTGGAGGGATGGATGGATGGATGGATGGATGGATGGATGGATGGATGGATGGATGGATGGATGGATGGATGGACGGATGGATGATGGATGGATGGATGGATGGATGGATGGATGGATGGATGGATGGATGGATGATGGATGGATGATGGATGGATGGATGGACAATGGATGGATGGATGGATGGATGGACAATGGATGGATGGATGGATGGATGGATGGATGGATGGATGGATGGATGATGGATGGATGGATGGATGGATGGATGGATGATGGATGGATGGATGGACAATGGATGGACAATGGATGGATGGATCGATGGATCGATGCATGGACAGAACAGTCATAACGCACAGTGCTGCAATGTATTTTACATTATTGCTTAGATGAGGGAAGGAGAGAGGTATGCAAAAAGAAAAATGAAGATCCAAAATGCTGGGATAGCTGAGTGTGTTCAGAGCTCCCATGAAAATTCTGGGATGCTGACTCTGCCCAGAGCTTCCCTCTGACAGAGGCAGGTGCACCACAAGTGTTCCCCAATGGCACCTTGCCATCTATCAGAAACTAATCCAGATTCAAACAACTTCAACAATAGTTCCTCCCTTTGCTTTTCTCCTGAGTTATTTGTGATGACTTAACTCATCTCCACATCAATGACAGCTGCTAATGAATTCAGATGCTTCATTCCCTTCCCTTCTGTGCTGCTTCAAATAGATTTTCTTTGCCAGATACTTCAGCTTCCCTTTCCTGCTAACAAATTGGTACTGAGGTGTATTGTTGTGACTTCTGCTTCTGCCATTCAAGCAGGAGGAAAATACAATATGTATAGATGTGAGTTATATGTCAAAATGCTTTTACTCCCTCTCCCCCCTCCTTCCTTCACATTATTAAATTATAGAGAAATGCTATCATAATAGCCTCTTGGCCAAGTCACTGAGAGCAGAGTTATGGCTCCCTTGATAAATTGCAAAACATTATTAAGTTTTGCTCTTTGGGCTGAGAGTATTGGCATAAAAGGACATCAACCCCAGTCAGATTGGTCTTGATTGCTGCTTAATTGCTGCTTGTTTGTGTTAGCGATCATGTGGTTTGATTGATCTTGCCCTGCTTTTGTCATTATTGTTACAACTTCCTAGTTTTCTCCTTGTACAGAGACCGCAGGATGACTTTTAAGTCTTGAATAATTTATCTAGCTGGGCAGTTAAACGGCTTAAAATAGTATTAGAGTTTTAAGCCAATAGCTCAACCTTCAAATCATTATTTATGCAACCAAATTATTAAATATTTATTCTGGGCTTATATTGAACAATGAAATAACAGGGCTCCTTTATGTTAGCAGTGGTAAGCATCTCAAGGTTTATCCATGAATTCTGATACTTCCTCCTTCAAGACATTTATTTACTTCTGTAATGTTAGCTGGTGTCACATTAGTGGTCTGCACTGAGGAAGGAAAGGATGGTGGTCACCATGCCTTAATTCAAGTCAGGGAGTACAGTCACTGCTCTTTCTCAGGCTGCTTCACCTCTTTAGTATTCCAAAAGGTCTCATCCCTTCTTGCACCTCCTTTGCACCTGAGGAACAGCTATCCTGTGGGCTTGAAACACGTGGAACTCCACAGGAGCTACCTTGGGGTTGTGTTCCCCCTCATTAAAGCAGATGGAGGCTCTTAGCTGGATTTGTGGACAGCTCTAGAGCTGCAGAGCTGTTAAGAGTTTTTCATCCTGGCCTATTTTCTGTTTGTTCCATCACATGATTGATCTGATTTTTTTACTTAAGTGTTCTTTCACTAAAGTTACACATTTCAAAAGCAGCCAGAGGCCTCCTTAGAAAGTTGGGTATCAGACACTGGGCTCAGTGCCACCTCCTCTGAAACAGGCACAGAATGCTGGGGTAAAACTGCCAGTTTGGGTCTCCATTCTCTAAGTGAGCAAAGCCTAAATGAGACCTCAAAAAGCAGTCCCTGGTGGAAAGTGCTGCAGCTAATGCATGTGCACTGCTCCTTGTTGGGTACTCCTGGGGAGGGGGGGACAGGAACCGCAGCAAGAGTTCATGACTCTCCCCAGAACACTTAAATCTGGTTTGGGGATGTGCAGAGCAGAAGCGAGAAGTGTAAGTGGTGTAAATGTCTGAATAACAACCAGAAATTGTACATGGATGGATGGATGGATGGATGAGGGATGGATGGATGGATGGATGGATGATGGATGGATGGATGAGGGATGGATGAGGGATGGATGGATGGATGGATGGATGGATGGATGGATGGATGGATGGATGGATGGATGGATGGATGGATGGATGGATGGATGGATGGATGGATGGATGGATGGATGGATGGATGGATGAGGGATGGATGAGGGATGGATGGATGGATGGATGGATGGATGGATGGATGGATGGATGGTCATATTTATAGGAAAACAGACATATACTGAATGAACTATACTTTCTGGAACTAAATAACTAGGTGATCTTTGTAATAAAGTTGTATTTATCTTTGTGGATAAAAAGTTGATGTTGCAAGAAGAAAGAAGAAGCAGAAAAGTTGTTGACAGACAAAGGGGAGTCAACCCAAGTAAAATGACACAGCAGCTACTAATTAGATTAGGAAAAAGATTTATGCTTGCCTTGTGGACAAGATAGAAGTACTAATCAAGAGATGCATGAACAAAGTGGAGCAACCAAGCAATGCATGACTATGTTCACCAAGAAAAGAAGCAAATATAAACGATGTATTGAAGTGCTATAAATGGCTTTTGCTTGATTCACACTGAATTTTTATGTGCAGAGTCCTTTGTCTTTTCTCCACAGATGGATGGATGGATGGATCAGAATGGGGATGGATGGATGGATGGATGGATGGATGGATGGATGGATGGATGGATGGATGGATCAGAATGGGGATGGATGTATATCCATGCAGACAAGGATGGCACTCCTGTGGCACTGCACATGTGTGTTTCTCAGAGATGGTTTTTAACCAGACAAAGACAAGTTTCCCTTGCACAGGGCCTAGGGAGGGCCTGTAAATCCAGGCTGGGACACACACACACAC
This sequence comes from Zonotrichia leucophrys gambelii, assembly GCF_028769735.1. NCBI lineage: Eukaryota > Metazoa > Chordata > Aves > Passeriformes > Passerellidae > Zonotrichia > Zonotrichia leucophrys. Next base: position 1,995,400 of record NC_088188.1, on the reverse strand, counting down.
ACACACACAGAGAAGCCCAGCAGCAGGGCTGGGTAAAGCCTGGGAGGGCAGGTGGGGCCCAGCCTGGCTGCAGCCCCTCTGCTGTCCCTGAGCAGCCCAGCCTGGCTCCCCATCCCTCTCTGCTCCCAGCCTGGGCTGTGCAGCCTGCCTGCACAGATTGATTGGTACAATGGAGAGCTTTGCAAGGTGTAATTTTAAAGGCCGTGTTTCTCACTGTGCAACCATCAAAATGCAAAGGGTCAGGAGAAGCCTATATTTTTTTGCAATTCAGCTTTTGAAGTGTGCTGAAATACGCTTCATTTGCTGCAATTGCCAACAGCTTGCTGTTTCATACCACTCTTAACAGGAGCTGGGGAACAGAGCGAGTCTGTTACACTTTCTGTGGTGTATAATGTATGTATGATTCTGGGGTGTGATGAGTTTATGCCAAATTTATCTTTGATTTCTGTATAAACAGCACAGAAAAAATGATGGGCTGCATTCTCTGTGAAACTTAGATAAAACAGAGCTGCAGACCTCCTTCAGAGTACCTTCTGTGTGCTGTGGATCTAAGGTTGCCCAAGCATATAATGAAGGAGAAGAGGATCTGGAAATAAATGCCTGTTTCTTTCTCCCCCACCCCCGCCTGGCGAGGATGCTGTTTATTCTTAGCCTGTGTTGCTTCAGCTCCTGCTCCTGCCAGCAGAGCCCCATCCCTTGGTGTGTCTGCAATAACAATGCTAAATAGCCAAATTCTCCCCAGGAGCACAGGGGGGGAGCTCTGCTCCTTTGCTGCATCTCCCCCACTTAAGGCTGTAGGGGATGAGTTCCCCTACTCCAATTTCTTGAGCAAGTGCAGCAGCAGACTCTGGATCAGCTCAGAGGCAGCAGGAAATGACCAGCAGTGCTGTAGAATAAGTGAGTTAAAGACACCCTTGTTCTGTATCATCGAGCTGATTAGAAAATTGTTCGTAGTTATTTGTTCAATTTAGATTTTTTTTAATTGTCAACAGGAAATTGAAAGAATGTACATTTGTTTATTCTTGTTTTTTTCATAAAAAGAGTTTTGGAACAGAAAAGTTTTTTTTCTTCTAATTAAAGGTAGGAAGGAAACAAAAGATAAGATGTTGTCTTTGTTGGTTTACCTCACTTTTACCGTAAAAGTAAGCAAAAAAATTAAGCTTCATTTCTGGTAGAGATGTCAGATCCCAGGATGATGGCATGGAGGCCTGGATCCTCAGAAGCTGGCAATTTCTTGGAGCATCTGCATTGGTTGTCATAAGATTGTATATCAAGATGTAAACAGAGAGCCTCTCCTAATGTTTTATTGTATCTCTCAGGTAACAAGATTTTTCTTCCCTGAGGTGAAAAATGTCTTTGCATTAATAATGTTCAGAGTCCACACATGGTGTGAATTCTTTTTCCATATTTACTGCCTAAACTTGTGTGCTGTAAATATTCTTCCTCCTCATTATCTCACCTCTGGTTTGCTTTCCTTGTGCTGCTGCCCTGTTTAGGCAGTTGTGGTGTGCATGGCCTTGTTAGAAATGGAGGAGAAGTCTTGCTCCAGACCCAAAGCACCTTTAATGCTGTGGGTGACATGGGAGTGCTGTACATGGAGTATTTGTCTAACTTCTGTCAGCAGCAGGAGAGATATAAATAGAAGTTTTGAAATGAACAGCTTTTAATCATGATTGAAATCAGAAATAACAGCCCTTGATTTATCCTGTTGTTTTTTGGTTATTTCTTGCCATGCAGTTCTCCTTTTGTTTGTTTTCATACAGCCAGATTTGTTCTTGATCATTGATAAAATATGTTTTCTTTGCAATCTGACATGGAGTTCTGCATGAGATGTGCTGCTGCTCTTTTCTGGCTGGTTGAAGGCACGTGTCCTGGTTTAGGGCAAATTTTGGAAGAAAACCTCCAAAGGGGCCCCTCCAGAAAGCAAACCCACACGGCCTCTCCCACAACCAGTTTGGGAAGGATTCCTTGGAGAGAAGTGGAAAGAACCTGTTTATTTAACAGGCACAGCACCCCCAGCACACAGAATGAACAATACCAGATGACACCACTCTGTCACTGCTCTGACAAAGATGACAAATTCAGAACAAATTCAGAAAGTCTCTCTGGGGGTGGTCGCTCTGTTCTCAGTCCCTCCTGTGCTGGGGCAGCTGCTGCAGCCACAAGGTGCAAACTCTCGGTGTTCCCAGGGCCCAGCCCGGAGCAGGCTCGAGTGGGTCCAAAAAAGGGAAAGGAGAAACAGTCCAGGGAAAATTCAGACTGCTGAGCTAAACTAGCTAATGAGCAGGAGTAAAAGAGCAAGAGCAAAGCAGAAGCAAGAGCAAAGCAAAAAGCAAAAGCAAAAGCAGCACCATGTACTGCCCTGTCTGTGTGCCCCGTCAGTTGTGGGGTCTCAGAATCTCTGCTGCTCAGAGTGACTCTGATATATGTACAAGCTTCTTTTACCCAGCCCAGGAGTCAATGAAGGAGTCAGGATTCTTTTGTTCTCCTTCTCAAGGTTGTTTATTATTTCTTATCTATACCATTCTTTCTCTGACCTGCTGAGTCTGTCTGGCATGTCGGGTTGAGGCACACTGACCACCCTCAGGGCAGTGTTATCTTTTTATACTAAAAACTACGTGTACAATATTTACTATAACTTCCCAGTACCTATCACCTATGTCAGACAGTGAGCTTCCACTCTAAACCAATCCAGAAGTGCCACCATCACACCAGAAGATGGAGGACAAGAAGAAGAAATAGAAAGGGTGGACACGCCCAGATCCCTCCATCTTGCCTCCTGAACCCCCACTCTAAAAACCCCAAAATTCTACATTTTCACCCTGTGATAAACTCACTATCATTCTACTTAAACTTTCTTGACTTGTAATTCTTCATATAAAGGTTGGTAATTTTTTTCCATGGGTCAAGATCAAAGGCACAGGGGTCTTGGGCTCTGTGCCAAGGTCTCTGAGCCCCTTGGCAGGGTCTTGAGTCCTCCAGGGCAGCCAGAGGAATTTCCTGGGTTCCAACCGTGGGGGAGCGGCTGATAACAAAACAAAACAAAAAACATTCACTCTTCAGAGCCAGTCTTGAAGGCACAGAACATGATATCCAGCATAAACAGAACACACCAGTGGGGATACAAGCACCATAACATCACCCTAGGACAGCACCCAGGGCTGTGTGTGCTGGGCAGGGCTGGGCTGTCTGTGCAGCCTGGCCTCCCTGGATGTCAGAGCCCTGCAGGATGGCCCAGCAGGCCTGGGCTGTGCTGGATAACTGAGATCTCACTGCCCTCAGCCAGGCTTCATCTCCAGGCTGTGCTCCCTGGCCTTAGGAGCAGCTTGTGTGACCGTGTTCACAGGGTTCTTGGATTGGGGAAGAGATGAGGATCTGACTCCATGTTTCAGAAGGCTGATTTATTATTTTATCATATATATTACATTAAAACTATACTAAAAGAATAGAAAAAAAGGTTTCATCTCAGAAGGCTAGCTAAGCTAAGAATAGAATAACAAACAATGATAACAAAGGCCTGTGTCTTAGACAGAGAGTCCAAGCCAGCTGACTGTGATTGGCCATTAATTAGAAACAACTCTATGAGCCCAATCACAGATGCACCTGTTGCATTCCACAGCAGCAGATAATCATTGTTTACATTTTGTTCCTGAGGCCTCTCAGCTTCTCAGAAGGGAAAATCCTAAGGAAAGGATTTTCCATAAAAGATGTCTGCGACAGCTTGCACTCATCAGCAGCCCCTGGTCTGTCTGTGCTTCTGCCTGGATCCGTGTGTGCCTCGCTGGAGAAAAGGCTGTGCCTGCCAGAAGTGACCAAAATTCCCATTCCTGAGTCCTGTTCCATGCTGGGAAAAGGCCAGAGAGCAATTGGAGGCAGTGGAAATGTGTGTGTGCTGTGCCCTGCTCAGGACAAACTCCTGCTATGGGTCATGAGTGGGGCTGGGCTGTGCCTGGCCAGGATTTTGGGAAGCATTCCTAATGGCACATGCAGGAGTAGCTGAGCTGAGCTGGGGAATTCACTCACCCAGGTGGGAGCAGGGGCTGCCTCACCCTTGCCAAAGCTGTTTAAATAAAGGATGACAGGCAGAAGTGGAAGTGGAATTCTCCTCCCACAGCAGGGCTCTGCCATCTCTCAGGGAGCAGGTGTCCCCTTCCTTTAGGACTCTGGCTGTGCTCTAACAGGGAGAGGTGTTGGTATTCATAACTTTAAAGTATAATGTAGTGAAATAATCCTTTCATTCCATATGGCATAGAAGCTCAGGCACCTCGAAACTATACTATAGATTTACTGCTGCCAAATGGTGTGGGGTTTTTAAATTAAAATGTATTTGAAAATAAAAAAGCTCAGGAGAGCCACATTTGGGTGTTTTTGACATGATATATAAGCTCTGTGAAAAAGGCTTTTGCCAAATTCTCAGCTGGTTTATTTATTTTGCTTCTTGTTTATGGGCTACAATGGAATTATCTAAAGTGGCTTTGGGATCCAGCACAGCCAACTGTGATCCTCAGAGGTTGATGCTCCCAGGAGTCTGGGGCTCAGCTGCCCTTCCATCCTCCCTTACACTCTTAACATGATCAGCTCTGTCCTTCCTTCTTTCCTGGCTGGGAGAAAAGGCCACAGAGAGCTCTGCTGCCATGGATTACCCTTAGGAATTTTTATGGCTTTGTCCCCTCCTGTCATGTCACAGAAGTGTCTGGCTGGCACAGCAGCTCTAGGTCTGTCCTGCTCCTAAACCTGAGAGTTTAGCTCTGCTCTACCCTCTAACACTGAATGGGGCACAGCAGAGCTGCTTTCCCTGGACACTGATGAATATTCAGTTTGCACTTTCACTGTCACAAAGTAGGGCTGAGTGTTTCCCTGCTGCAAAAATAGTTCTGTTAGATTCCAAGTCACCTGAAAATCTCTCCGTGGGCTGACAGAAGAGTTCCTGTTAGCACTTGCTGTGACAGCAGTTTCATGTTGATGTTTCTGCAGCTATTTTGGTTTATTCATAATTTCTGGATGGTTTCTGTGGGACCTTCAGGCTTGAGCAAGTCTCTGTTCCTTCATCAAATGGTTCCTCTTGGTGTTCCATATCTTGTGCCTCTCCTCTCTGTGCTCTCAGTGTCCCTCATGCCAGTCCCCAGCTTTGCCTCCATCCCTCATCACTCTGCAGAGTTGTGACTGAAGTTTTGTGACTCAAAAGCCACATCATGGCTGAGGCCAAACTCCCCTCTCACACCCCTCCTCAGCAGGGCAGGGGAGAGAAGAAGTTTCTGAGGTAAAGGCAAGGCAACCCATTATTGTCATGGGCAAAACAGTCTCCACTTGGGGGAAAAAATTCAATTTGTTGTCCATAAGAATATAATTGACTAGTCAGAATAACAACAAAAATTGCAATGCCACCCTGTGCCCCCCCAGCTCAGCTTCCCTCCTCCATCCCTGGCTGTGTTGCACTGGACTCCACCATCACCCCCTGGAGAAACTGCCCTGAGGGAAAAATCCTCCCAACAATCCAGTTTTGGAGAGCAGGGAACACCTATTCCTCTCTGTTTGGGGCAGGTGTGGTGAAGAATCAGAAATAAAATTCTCTGCTGAGCCCTCAGCCAGCAACCACCCTTCCAAATCTGCTTTTTGGCCTTTTCCTTTAATAGAAATGTAGTTATGGCTTTAGGCAGTTCTGCTTGACTTCTGGTGTCCTCCAGCAGATTCAAAGGCATTACAAACTAACAGGATCTGTAGTGCAATGGAAGAGGCAATGCTTAGAATGACCAAAAACTAGAAAAGTTTTGGAGCAGTGGGCATGCCCCAGGATTGGGTCCTGGGTTGTTCAGCCTGGGCAAGTGTTCCTGAGGTGCTTTTTTTGCATGTACCCATCTCTGTCTAGGGGAGTCCCTGATACTACACATATTCCTTGTGAGTCAGAGGCACTCTGAGTTTTTAGGGTTTTGGACTTTCAGTCTAGAAAATGTCTGTATTTCCTCTTTGTGAGACCCTTCAGATGGATCCCTTCATGGACAAATTCATTCCCACTGTGAAAGCACAGAATCAAAGTCACTTTTTGTAAACCCTTTTGCACTCCGTGCCTGGTGCAAATTAGAAGAATTAATGCTGTGTTAATGTGGGGAGTTCCTCAGTGAGACCTTTGTAGAACCACAGAATAACCTGAGTGGGAAGGGACCCCCAAGGATCACCCAGTGCAGTCCCAGCCCTGCACAGACAGGAATAATGGGATTTTCATGCTGCTGCTGTTTGCATGGGGTACTGTTGCCATGATATTTTCTGAAAAATCCTTTCCTTTGGATTTTTCCTCCTGAGAAGCTGAAAGGCCTCAGGAACAAAATGTAAACAATGATTATCTGCTGCTGTGGAATGCAACAGGTGCATCTGTGATTGGCTCATGTGGTTGTTACTAATTAATGGCCAATCACAGCCCAGCTGGCTGGACTGTCTTGGTCAGCCACAAGCCTTTGTTATCATTCTTATTCTATTCTTAGCCAGCCTTCTGATGAAATCCTTTCTTCTACTAGTATAGTTTTAATGTAATATATATGATAAAATAATAAATCAGCCTTCTGAAACATGGAGTCAGATCCTCGTCTCTTCCCTCATCCTCAGACCCTTGTGAACACCATCACAGGGTACCCTGCTAGAAACAATGGAGAAACAAGCTCTCAACATTGCACTTCAATTTTTTTCCAAGGAAATTTTCATTTCCATGGGGAAGCTGATTTTGGGTTCCTGTGTGCCCCAGGTGATGAATGAGATGCACAAAAGTGTAACTAAAGATCCCCTCTGTTATCTGTGGCCTTTGGAGCAGCCCTGTGCTGTTTCAGCATTGTTTTTAGCAGTTGAATCTCTGGAAACAGATTGAGATGAAATGACCCATGGCCTGTCCACATTAAGTGTTCTCATGTGGGTTTGAGTGTAACTTTAGGTTCTTAAGAGAAGACAACGGGCACATTTCCATGCTTTACTTTTTTAATTTAACACAGATTGATGGGTTCTGGAATAAAATGCAAAACCTCAACGGTTTGGCACATGGAGAAGCTCAACTTGGAAAAAAAGAAAGGAAAATATGGAAAGCTTATAAATCTTAACTTGGACTTATTTCTGAGTTTGCTGTCTAGTCCCTGCAGTCCCTCACTTTTTTTTCTACACAGTTTCAGGCTCAGATGTCTTCATCATGTTCTCTTACTCCTTATAAATTGTGTCTAGAAAATTGACACCTGCTGGGTTTTTCTTCTCTTCTCTGTAAATAGCTGGAATTCGTGATGTAGAAGAATTATAAAACTGGGCTGTTATTATTAGTTAGCAAATAACTAATGTGTGAAGATTGTGTACAAACTAAATTTAGGTTCTAGAAATAAAATCTGAGACTGGGAAAAAAAAATCTTAACACCCCACTTGCAATAAGAGCTTTTCCATCATTGGGTGGATGTTGACAAAAGACCAAGTCAAGGAAACTTGATCCATTTTCCTTTGGGTGGGTAAATGTTAAACTTGGGACCATAAAATAACAGGACATGGAGGTCCTAGATCAGATCAGGGAGTTATAGATGAAGTGTAAGACTTCTTGAATTCGTTATTCTCCCCTCTGCCTCCAAGAGCTGCTCCCAAGATCTCTTAGATCTGACTGATAAACCGTTCCATTGGAAATAAAAATCATTTTACTGGGAATGTTCTGGCTGAGCTGTGGAAAATTTCGTTTATTTATTGAATTGTAAGTGTCTGACAAATAGCTCTGGTCCTTCTGCTACATTTTCTTTGGGCTGAGAGTTTGCCTGTGCCATTTTTTGCAGTTGTGCTCACGCATTGCAACTCAGTTGTGTGTTGGAACTTTTAGTTTCATGGACTTTGTGTCCTTATTTTGATTTGGCTGATGGAGAGCACCCAAAGCTTCCCTTTAGTGGTGAGGGGAGTAAGGGATTAAGGAGAAGTAGCACAAAAATACCAAACTTGCAGATGCAGTTTGCTCTGGCAGTGGTAAGAAGTGATAACCTGAGGGTGAGGATGCTTTTTGTGCTCCTTCAGTGAGCCTGGGAGGGAGCAGCTGTGGCTGTTGGTAAACAGAAGTGTAGATTTTATTTGTGTGCACCTGTAAAAGTGCATTTGTGTGAATTTTTGTGTGTGCTTGTTTCTGGGAGAACTGGAAATAAATGAGAGAGAGAGAAGAAAGAGGGGAAAAAAGGGTGATGGAGAATGTTGGAAGAGGAACTTTTGGTCTCCAGTCATGGCATGGAGATGAATGAATACCTGCTCCAATAGGGTATGAGTAGAACCTACCATCATCATATTAACAATTAGAATAAGTTAGCAGGAGTTGTTTGGTGTTTGTTATATGGATATTGTTACGTTTAGTAGGTCTCATAAAGTATTTCATTAGGTACCTCACCAAGTATTTTCTCTGCATTTACCTCTGCTTCCAGTATTTATGTGTGTGATTTTAAGTCTAAATTTTTGAAAGAGATTTCTTGCCAGTGTGAACCATCAGAGTTAGTTCAAAGCATCAGCAAGGCTAAATGAAAATTTCAATACATTCAAGCAAAACATAGGGAAGGATACTTTAAAACAAAGATGTGCATTTTCAGCATTGCAGGGGATGCGGATCATCTCTTCCTCTTGCTCTCTAGGTGTGCATGTGCTCGTGGACGTGTGTAATGGGTGTCTGTGAATGTTCCTCTCAGTACACTGCTGTGTAATGAGGTGACCTCAACAGTCCAAAGTGTAAGAGAAAGCAGATGTGTTCTCAATTGTAATGAAAATGTAGTTTAGGGGTTTTTTAGTAGTTTTTCTTATTACTTTGCCAGTAAAGTTCATTAAAGCTGGTTTGAAAAACAAAAGCAGTTTGATACCTATTAAGTAGATCCTGTTGTTTTATGAACATTGAGGTTTGTTGGTTGAACACTGTTTAGAGTGCCAGGCCGTGTGGTTCAGGGCTAGTCCAGCAAAAGAAAGGCTTCTCTGGAGTGGTGACCTCCTCTTCCCCTGGGGAGACTCCCATTGATCTCAGGTCCTCAATGCTCCTATGCTGTAAGGAGGGAGGAACTGATGCTGTGAGCGCTGCATTGTGATGGAAACCAAAACCTTCATCTACAGCAGAAATACCTTGAGAAGCCTGAAAGGTGAAGCTCTCAGAGGAAGGTTTCAAACTGTGATTTCCTTGGGCCATGAGTGTTGTTGGGACACGAGTGAGCTCCTGCCTGCAGCAGCTGCAGCTCCCTGGGGTCCGTGGTGTCCCTGGGCTGTGCCTGGCACAGGGACACGGAGCGCTGGCACAGAGCCATGGCCACACTGCTGCTGCTGGGAGGGCATGAAGGACAGTGGGACAAGGGCTCTCACCTCACCCAGGCTCAACCCTTGCTGTCTTTGTGTCTCCTCGTGCAGCTCAAGCCAGGCCAGCACAGCTGCCGGGACAGCGACAGCGAGAGCGCCAGCGGCGAGTCCAAGGGCTTCCAGCGCAGCAGCTCCCGCGAGAGGCTCAGCGATGTAAGTGCACATGGGGATTGGGTCCTGGGATGGCTTGTGGCTAAATCTCCTTCCCTTTGGGGCTTCAGCTGAGATATGGGGGTCAGAACATTAACCTAGAGTAGGAAGAGAAAATTGACTTAGATTAGGAAGTGATCCCGCATGCCCCAGCACTGAATAAAGATGCACACTGACTTTACAGCTCCTACAGGGTGTGGGGTTTTGGCAAATCACAGGAGAGGAAGAGGTAACTCAGGTCTCCTGCCCTGGTTCAGTAAACTTCTTAAAGATTGATACAATGTCTTTCTGTGTGCAAACACTCAGCTCCTTGGAAGCAGTTGAAGGCCAGTTAATGAAGTTAAGATGTTCTGCATAGCTGAGAAGTGAGTAACATTTTTACCCCAAGTGGTGGAGGAAAAGAATGTATTTCTTTGGGCTACATACTGTCTTTATGAGAAGTATTTGAGTGTCTAGAGAGACTCAGTTATGTATAATGAATTGATATAACATGGCCAACAATAGCATAAGCTCTGCCTTTGTTGCTCTACCTAAAGTGCTGTGGAAAGGCCTGAGATGGCAGCCCTGTGGAAAGTGTTTTTCTCCATGGGAGAATGCTGCTCATTCACCAGTGACACACATGAGTTGTTCTGACAGAGCACTGACTACAGAAATCTTTCTGTTGCTGCAATTAGATTACTATTTATTATGTGTACCATCACAATCCTTGAGTGTTTTATTCATGGCTCTGTGTCCTCTGTGCCACATGCTTTACAGCACAGAATATAAAGAAAGCCCTGTCCCAACAGAGTGTCTAAATTGGGGATTTTGTAGGTCAGATCCTTTGCTGGTAAAAGCATGGATAGCTACATCAGTCAACCCAATTTGTACCAGCCAGCAATCTGGCCCTACTTTTAACTAACCCACATTTTGGAAATGGGGATTTTATCGATAGCATGTCTGTGTAGATTTGGATGACAGATACCAGATGGTGTCCTCTATAGGCCAATCCAATAAAACTGAACTGAGCAGGCATTAAAAGAAATACCTTTGTAAAGGATACATTTCGTTGTGCAAATTTAAGCCTGAAGGCACACAGCTAGCAATTTTTGCTGATTTGTGCATATCACTGGAACAGATGCCTGATTTTTTTTTTCTTTCTGTGAAAGTGTGAAATGTGTAGCACTCTCTCTCCACATCCCTTTGTCACATTTAGAGGTCCATTTCTTCCCCAGAGCCAGCCTTTATGGGTTACATTCAGCTAAACACTTCAGAGCTTGCCCTTCATAGCTGTCAGCTGAGGTCAGGCTCAGGGCTGTGAGATCTCTTTGGAAGAGGAGAGTGAAGCCAGAGGAGGCAGTAAGGAAATGCTCTGTACAGGTAGCAGTGGAAGGCAGCTGGATGTCAGCCTGTCACCATCATCATCCTGGCTTATCTGAGCCCTGTGGCAGCTGGGGAGCCACTGCAACCAACTTCACAATTACACAGCACCTTCAGCAAAAAATGTCACAGCTCCTTACAAACACGGTTTTAATTTAGCTTTGTCATTCCCTTGCCATGTCGTGAGTGGAGAGCTCTGAGGTTTATTGGGCTTCTCAGCAGCTCACAGAATTGCACTGCCAGACCTGGCAGTGAGAGCAGAGTCCTGGGTCCCCTTCCACCCATCAAATCCAGTTTTTCTCTGATGTTTTTACAATACTTTTCCTTTGTCTCGGTGCTGTGGCAAATTAAAAGGAAGTAGAGAGCAAATACAACTTCCCTAGTGCACCCAGGAGAGGACAGAGGGATTCACAGGTTGCTCAAAAGCAACGTTATGTAAATATATGTGGAGATGTATATTTTAAAGTGTTATACATAATTTATGTTTTGCTTAATAAGGAAACTTCCTTTGCTTTGATAATTCATTGCAATACAAGCACGTCTCTGTGGTCTGGCATCACCAGTTCAGCTGAGATTTGAAAAACACTCACGAGACAGCTCTCACTGGGGCTGGTCTGTGCTGGCCCTCCCGAGGCTCCTTCAGTTCAGAGCAGTAATTCCCATTGCCCCAAAGTCAGTTCAGACCTGTCCCTCCCATTGTCCCCTCCCAAAATCAGTTCAGAGCTGTCCATCCCATTCCCCTCTCCCAAACTCGGTTCACAGCTGTCCATCCCATTGCCCCAAATTCCACTCAGAGCTGTCCCTCCCATTCCCCTCTCCCAAAGTCAGACACCCCATGTGCAGAAATGAAAGGATCTTCCCAATGTTTATTTTCAATAATATTTTTTGAGAAGTCAGATGTTTTATGATACCCACTATTTACTGTCAAAAAAGCTACAGCTACAGACAACAGAGCAAGTTTTCTCTGAAGCTTTCCTTCTGTTTTTGCAGCTATTTTCTTAGAAAAAAAAATATACAAAAAAGTGTACCAAATAGAAGATAGAACAGAAAATATAAAACATTGCAGGCAGATTAACCTTGAGGTCAGAAAGCAAAATTTGGCCATGAAATATAATGAATCTCCACTATTGTCACCTGGCAGCACTGTAAGGCATGGCTGCTGTATGGAAATGTGGCTAATGACTGAAGTGCACGTTCTCCAGGTGGATGATCCATTTTCCCATCCCAATTTTGAGCAGGCTGGTGAAGCAGGAATGTGAGAGCTTCACAGGCCTTCCTGCAGGGCCTGCTGAGAGCTCAGTGACAGATGCAGAATGAGGGAGAGGGGATAATGAACATCCAGTTGCAAACTGACATGTCAGTGGCTTCATTCCCCCTCCTGTCAGGGATCTTTCAACTTTGCCTATTGTAAATGTTCCTGCAGCCCTTGGATAATGCAGAGTGATGCAAAGTGTGTTTACAAGGAGGGACTCCTTGCCAGGCTAATGAGATCCAAGCAGGTAATTTGCAGCGTTTGTGAGAGGTGGGCAAAAATGAAAAGAAGATAATTCAATGAAAAGACCATGTTAAACAGGAGATTTTTCTCATAATGAGGCTTGAAATAGCATCAGACAGTAGGAAGGGGAATATCCTCTGTTCTTGTCAGATGCAATGCAGTGAGACTGATTTCTGTCAACTCCTCTCTTTGTCCTCGCCTGCACACGTGTGCACACACCCACCCCTCTGTGAGAGAACATAATTAGCAGAGAATCTGACCCCTGCTAGATTAGGGATAATGATTGCTCAAATGCTCCAGTGCAAGCAGTGCCCTGATCCAGCTCCCCCTCTGAATTTCATAAACCCATGGCTCTCTGCCTTTCTCTCTGGTATAGGCTTTTTTTTTTTAGGAATGACAACTTGTTTTTTTCCTTTATGGACAGAGGTAGCTCCAGGGGCCTAAAAGAGAAATTGGAGAGCTGCTCCTCCTTTATATATAGGGTGCTGTAGTCAGTTTAATCTCATCAAAATCTTGCCAGTAGTAGAATTCATTTTGTTGAGATCTTGCTTGGAGACAAGATGGCAGCGCTTTCTCTTGTGCTCAGCTTGGAGCTCAGTCAACTCCTTTTTTTTATCTCCCTGTATGTATTTATTTTTAATTGAGTCCTCCCTCTTTGGAATACATTCTTGTCATGTTTTACAAAGCTGCCAGGAGATTTACCTGAGGAAAACATGAGAGTTACATCTAACCTGGATGGTAAATGCACCGAGCATTCAGGGGTTCAGCCACCTCTTTGCTAATCAGAAATCAAACCACCTGATTTCTTTGGAGCACATTCCTAAATTCCTGATCTCAGCCAGCTTCTGGTGTTGGGTGCAGGCTTTCAGTGAAGGGATGAACAGCAAAAGCCTCTCCCACATGGTCACTGGATGGGATTCAGCACCTCATCACCTCTTGCTGCAGTTGGCACATTTCTGTCTTCAATGTTTTTCCAGTTCCTGAACAGGGTATGGGACAGGAATCTTCCCATTTGTCCCTGCATTAAAGGTCTGCTCTTGGGCTCTCAAAAAAGCTCATTAAAGCTGCTGCACCCTTCATGAGTGCTCCCCTGCTCCCAGTCCCTGTGCCTGTGTGCTCCTCCTGTGCTGGGCACTTTGTGCTTGAGAGGAGCCACAGCAAAGAGGTGACAATGAGGACCAAGTCCTGAAATCCTGAGCTGCCCTGCCCATCAGGTCTGTGGCTGTTTGCTTCAGGAAGAAGTGTAATCCTGTGAGCAGCTCATGGTTTCAGCTCCAAATCCAGGATATTTTCAATTCTTTTGTCCCCCATCCCTCTCACCTGTAAAGAGCCAAACACAAATTGAGGTACAGCCTTTGGGTTATGTGCTGTGAATCCCTCAGTGCTTCTCCCTGTCCAGAATATCAGCAGTGATTTTGGCAGTGTGTGGAGTGGAGGCACACGAGCAGAGCTGTGTCTGTGTGCTCCTCCTGTGCTGGGCACTTTGTGCTTGAGAGGAGCCACAGCAAGGAGGTGACAATGAGGACCAAGTCCTGAAATCCTGAGCTGCCCTTCCCACCCGGTTTGCTTCAGGAAGAGACTCCAGCAGTGTAATTCTGTGGGTTATGCTCATGGTTTCAGCCCCAAATCCAGGATACTTTGATATTTTCAATTCTTTTGTCCCCCATCCCTCTCACCTGTACAAAGCCAAGGACAAATGGAGGGACAGCCTTTGGGTTCTGTACACACCGGGGCTCCCAGTGATGCCAAAAGTCACAAGCCAAACAATATTAAGATGATGAAAAGCTGTTACTTTTAATGAAGGTCCTCCAGGTGCAAGTCTGGCAGAATGCACATGTGATACAGGACTTGGACATTTTATAAGTTTAACAAATTAGCATACTTCAGAGAAATATCCAATTAGAGGAACAGTTAATTAAGTAATCCCCCTCTTTGGTTCTGCGCCCATTGCTCCCCCACCTTCTAGCCCCACATTTATTATGTCTAAAATATATGGAAGAAATAAAACATGCTTGGTTCAGTGTGAAGCCCTGAGTGGTGCTCCCTGTGCAGATCCCCAGTGATGTTGGCAGTGTGTGAGGCCCAGGAGCAGGGCAGTGCCCGTGTGTGTGTGCCAGGAGCTGCTCAGCAGCAGTGCCTGTGCTTTGTGTGCGTGGGGCTGCGAGGGTGGGCATGTGTGTGTTTGTGTGTCTAAGGTTGGGTGCTTAAATGCTTTGTTGCATTATGTTAATTCCTCGGCAGTGCAATCAAATTCATGTCGTAATTAAAGCTGTCAGTTGGAAGGCAAGCCAATCGCCAAGAAAACACAGCATAACAAATGAAGTGAAATGATTCTGCGTGTAGCTATACAATGCTTCGCCAGGCATGAAATTAAATAAGTAATTTGATGTTGACATCAGAAATTGAAATGATACCCACTGTTCCTTCATTCAGTCAGACCTGCATAAACAATAGCCAGAACAAATATGTACAACACAGTCTTTCTCCCCACCCAGCTCCCCAAGTAATGCACAATATATATGCAAAATGGGTATAACTGTGCCTTCCAAGACCTCAAGGATGTAATTTTCTTTGGTACACAATAAACTAATGCTTACACGAGGGTTACTACATTTTTGCTTCTGGGCCAAAGTTCTTTTCTTTAAGAAAGGATGGGAAAAAAAAAAAAAAACAAACCAAAAAAAAACAAACCAACCAAAAGAAAAAAAAAAGAGGTGGGGAAAAAAGCCCAGAACCCTGTCAATTTTAAGCAAGTGTATTTTGCTGATGGGCACCTGATGCAGGCTTCTGCTGGTGGTTGTGTGAATATCAAACAGTATTTCTAATGTCCTATTTTTGCAAAGGGTTTCGGAAAGTGAAACCATTACCTCTATTATAGGCACACTTTAAATAAGAGCTATAGACCAGCCAGTGCAGGATCACGACTCAGCACGGGCTTGTAAAGATGTTTGCACAGTTGGTGCCAAGGCTGGGCACGGGGTAGTGGGAGCCCTTCGCCCTTGGGAGTTCCCAAAAGGTGAGAAGTTGTCTCCTTGCATAGCCCTCGCTTCAGCCCCTGTGCTCTGCCAGCACACGGCTCTACACAGCTGACAGTCATTCATGCATGTGCGGCACAGCCTTTCATACTTCAATTAAACAGAGTTTGCAAACTGTACTCTCCATATGCAGCATGCAATGTGTGAAGGGCTATATTTCCATCCAGCAAACTCCAGTTCCCTGAAATTGCACAGTTGTTCAGTGGAAGTCATTTGACTGCTATGTTTCGACTGTCCTCCCATAGCCATTGCAGCATTGCTTTTGAAGGAATGAAAATATTCAGTGGGAAATATTTTGTTTGCTTATTCTTTTTTTCTTCCTCTTTATTGTTTTGTTTTGATACTCTATCCTTCCAAAACTTGGAATAAAAAGCAGACAAAAATTACACACAGATGCAGAATGCAAACTTTGGAGCTTTCAGCCAGTAAAGTAAGTTTAAAAAAACTGTGAGTGAAAGAGTGAGACTCGCTTGGCATCTGCACAGAACTGAAACAAAAGTGGTTCTAACGACTGCACGTGTGGTATTTGTGGGTAAATCTCCAGCTGAAATGAAGGGAATCTCAGTGGCATGGAGCAGAGAGGGAGGGCAGTGTGTGCCCTGTGGGGCGCTGAGCAGGGTGTGCTCTGTGCCAGGGCTGCAGGGCCACAGGGGCTCCCAGAGATGCCAAAAGTCACAAGCCAAACAATAGTAAGATGATGAAAAGCTGTCACCTTTAATGAAGGTCCTGCAGGTGCAAGTATGGCAAAATGCACGTGTGATACAGGACTTGGGACAATTTTATAAGTTTAACAAATTAGCATACTTCAAGAAAGTATCCAATTAGAGGAACAGTTAATTAAGTAATCCCCTCTCTTGGTTCTGCCCTCCACTGAAGCCCCCATTGCTCCCCCAGCTTCTAGCCCCACATTTATTATGTCCACAATATATGGAAAAAATTAAACATCCTTGGTTCACTACAGACTGAATAAGAGTCCAGGAAGGTGAACTTACTGTTCTAAAATCTAAGAGAAAGGGTAAGAAAAGGACTAGAGGTAGTTAAGAAGCTATGTAACTGTATAATAGTAGTCTACAGAGTTATGAATATATAAAAAATGTATAAAAAGCCAAAATCTTTTTGGCATCCCCAAAGCAGGGCCTGTGCCCATGGAGTGGCTGTGCCAGGGGCTGTGCCCAGCTGGGAGCAGCAGCTGGGCAGGGCTGTGCCAGTGCCCAGGGACAGCAGGGGAGCTCTCAGGGCCATCACCCCTGGCACCAGGGGCTGTCCTGTGGGTGATGGTGGCACAGGGTGCAGCAGGGGTGGGGACAGGGGGACTTTGGAGTGTCTTTAATTGTGTGCAGTTCCCTTCCCTGATAGCCTGAGCTGTGCACTGCAGATCTGCAGTTTGGCTCCCTGGCTTGGAACAGGGATGAAGGGACAAAAATTCTGTGTATTCCCAGTGGTGTGCCCGGGCTCCTGGGGCCTCTCTGCAGGTCTGGCTGTTCCCAGGCTGTGTCACCACGGGAAGGGAGGCTGTGCTGAGGAACAGGAGTGGGAGTGGAGCTCCAGGAGAGGGAATGGAGCTCCAGGAGTGGGAATGGAGCTCCAGGAGAGGGAATGGAGCTCCAGGAGAGGGAATGGAGCTCCAGGAGAGGGAATGGAGCTACAGGAGAGGGAATGGAGCTACAGGAGCTCCCCACTGGTTCTCAGGCACCCTCACTAGTGAATGCTCCTCTGCTTTTGCTGCTGTGCCCACAGGCTCTGCAGGCTGGAGCTGGGCACTGCTCCCCCTCTGATGGAACAGCCTGACCTGGATTAGCACCAGGATCCCCCATGTCTCTGAGAGAACCTGCTGTGTAATCCCCATTGCTTAGATGAAAAACTAATGAAACAAAACCCTTTATCTCCTTAATTCCTGTGAATATAGAGGTTGTGATCGTGTCCCACTTAAACTGAATTTCATGATGCTATTTTTTTAAAAAGCATTTAAACAAATTGATTATTTTCCATGGTAGTAATATTAGTTTTAATTATTTTTATAGGTTTTAGTTTTGAAATCTATTTCACACTGTAGATATTTCCTGTTGGCTCTTTTTGGGGTTGTTGTTTCTATATCCTTGGTTTGTCAAACAATGTGGACATCCAAATGGGAAATTGTAGTGACTGCATTCTCCAGAAAATGGTACATTGACTAAAGCAGCCTCTCTGTGCCCACGCATTCTTTACATTTCAGACTACTAATTATGTTTACAAAATGTCTCATTTTAGAAAAGCACTATGTGTGTACTAACCAGGGCCTTTCGGGAATAAATTGGCAAACAGGTCATACACTGAAAAAGTCATCCAAACCCACCGGGCTTTTTGTTTTGAAGTCAGTCTACTTTTTTTCCCTTTCTCCCCCTCCCTCCTGCCCCTTTGTGGCCACGAAGCTGAGGAGCTGGAGTCCAGGGCATTGAATGTCAGCATGTCAGGGAGGCTGGTTGATGAGTGTCTGTTTAGTCTCAGTGCAGGGCGAAATGCCATCATTAATTCATTACCCAGCTGCCTGTCAAATAAATTGGCAATTACGTCCACGGCAGAAGCTTGGAATTCAGTAAATAGCACGTTACCATCTCGGAGTGGTTGAGAGATGTAAAGGGAAAAATTAAGCAACATTGTGTTTGTTTCAGTAGCAGATGACAAGGGGCAGGACGCTGGGGCTGTGATGTGGTGATGAAAAGCTTGGAAAGGGCTGGTAATGAGCTGTGTGGATTGGAACGTGTTAAAAACCATCACTGACTTTCCACTTTGTCTTTGTGTTTTATTGCAGAGCTCAGCTCCTTCCAGCTTGGGAACAGGCTACTTTGTAAGTGTCTATCTCCACTTTCACCCCGTGCCTCAGCAGCAGAGTGTTCCTCACACAAAATGCCTCACACAGAATCCATGGACACAGGGAATACCCCACAACCCCCTCTGCCCAAGGGCTGAGTGCTCCTTTCTCATTTATTCCTCACAAACACCCTGCAAGTAACATTTCTGTGTTTCCTTGAACTAATCAGGTGTCAATTTAATTACTACATACATTTTAACAGCACTTAATTTACACAATTATAGCAAATAAAGTGAGCCATGGTCTCACCAGCTCTCTAATGGGAGATGGTAGGATCCTGATACCCCCTTGCCCCTGTTCTTGTTGATTCACAGATTTTAAAGAGCCCATTACAATATTTTGCCTCATCTCCTGTGTACCACAGCCCAGAGAATGTGGCACAGTGATTTCTACCTGTTGCTCGTGGACACTCTTGGAAAACACAAAAGTTATATTTATGGCAGATTTCCACTTTATGTCCTGAGAAGCAAATCAGGCACCAGCTGGTTTGAAAATTGATCAGGTTTTTTGGATTTTGTGATTTATTTGCATGCACCTGTATTGATTTAACAGTCTATATTCATACCTTCCTGTTCATTCCCACATTCATCAATATTCCTTTTATTTGCACAGATAAATTGGGAGTGAAAAAAGTTTTCCATTTAATCCAATGTACTGCTTATTTTCTTCCAAGATTTATATCTAAATTGCTCATATCCTGGTTCTCTTGTAATTTATGCTGTATTCTCCAAGCACATCTTTTCTGCCTTTATAATAGCTGTGGGAGAAGCAGAGCATTGTGTATGTCCAAAACCAGGTGGGTAAAATGGGAACCCTGTCCCATGGCACTGCTCTGTGAAGTTATCAGTATAATCAAAGCCTCCTCCTGTCTTCTCATTGAACTCTGGGGAAAAGTAAACTCTGTGGTATTCAATTACATGATGGAAAAACTTGGCTGCACTCTTGTCACATTCCCAGAGAGTCATTTTCTTCTATTAGTTCATGGTGAATTTAGTCTTTTGTCACAGACGTCTGTGATCCTGTAAGAAAGTCATGGGATTAAATTCTGAACGTGTGGTCTCACAAAAATGGCACAAAAGTTGCTTAATACCTGGAGAAATGCTGTGTCCTGCTGGATTTACATTGGACTTCTGCACAAACAGAACTGATGGTGGTGAGGTATGAAAAGAGCATCCCAGGTGGAAAAGTTTTGTGGTAGTTGTTCTAATTATATCTAAGTCCAGATCAGTGTAAGGTAAGTTGTGAAACAGAAAACAAGCTGGTTTCCTTTTGTCGTCACTTGCCCTGGTTTGTGTTGTGTATTTTTAAGAGGGAGGAGATGAAGGGAAAAATGATATCAAATGGCTCAACATTTATTTAGAATTAAAAGTAAACCTTGAATATCCTTCCATAGTTCAGAACAAATTGCTTTCCTTTGTCTGGGAAAATTCCAGTCATACAGAGGTCTGCAGACCTGCTCTGGAATGGCACAGGTGTATTATGGGCTGGGGGGCTGAGCCTTGGATAAATGAGCCTTGTTCTTGCAGGGAGAGCTGAATATGCATGGTTTGAGAGCAGTGCTCAGCTTCCTCTCTAGGCAGCAGAGGTAACAGAAGAGAAGCCATCTGCTGTTCCCTGCACCATACTGTCTGTGGGTTGGTCCACTAAAGTGAAAATCTGGAAGGTGTCAGCATCCCCTATGCTCCAACAGAAAGCTTGAAAGTTTCCAGCTCTCCTGAGCAAGGGATTCAGTAACAAGAAGAAGCCTGACATCTTCTAGGGCTGATGGATTGGCACCTTAAATCTTTCCAATTTGGGGCTGTGTAGGTGGGGGAGACATCCCTTGTTGGTGCCATTAATATATTTAACTGAGCTGTTTCTTTTCTATAGCCACAGTATTGAGAGTCTTTAACTTCCCTTTTCTCTTTCCTCACTAATAGCCAAGTAGGTAGAAAATATGCTTCAGTTTCTATCTTAAAGTTGTTTTTACATTTACACAGTCTTGGATGAAACATGAAAGTTTTTTCCCTCCCTTTTCACTTTGGAAAATTGTTTTTAGGATTATCTTGCTTGTTGTTTTAAAAAAGCCCATACTCTTATTAACTTACATGGGGCAAATAAAACCCAGATGTGTTTTGTGGTACCAGACAATGAGAAAAATGCTCCAGAGTGATCCAATTAGCATATGTTTCTGATCAATGTAATTATTGTATTATCAGTGTGCAAAGGAATATGCACTTGAATTGATTTGTTTTTTTCCAAAGCTTTTAACTAGAAAAAGACTGTTAGTTTTTGTGTTTGGTGTTAACCCACAACATCAAAACAGGGGTCATTGGTTTCAAATAGTAAAAATAACTTCTAGTTTAACAGATAATTGGAAATTATTTGATGGATGTTGTATACTGGCCTATTATGAAATATTCTGTACTGCAGCTCACCAGAGGAACCAGGTAGGTACAAATGGACTGATGGACATCTACTGCAGAGGGAAGCAGGTTTAATTCAGAAAGGAATGAACACTGAGGTATGCATTGAGTAGCACATGTTTGCTGTTTAAATCAAGTATTAATGGAATCTTCCTGTGTTAGGCCATGTTGCCTAGGATAGAGATAATCCAGCTTGGGATCCCCTTGGAGGGCCCTGCTTGCACCAGGCTCTCAGGTTTGAGGGCTGGGCTGGGCCATGTGTGTGCAATGTTTGTGCATGCCACAGCACAGCTAAAATGACTTTTAGGTCCTGTTACTCTATAGAGATCACTGAGTGTTTAGGGGAACATTTATAAAGCTGACACTTCCCAGGAACATGATAATTCTTCCAGTATCTCTGTGATAGCTCCAGCCCAGTAATTCATTGTGCAGCTTCAGTGGTAGTGGTGAAGGCTGGAATTTTACCTCATTTTATACTGTGAGCAGATCAATATTTGAATGGCAGAGCTGGATCTTCTGTTCTTATTGTCTCTATGTAAGTGCTCCTGAAAAAGCAATAGGGAAAGCAAAAATGCTCTGGGGGCATTCCCTGGCAGTGGACAGGGTTGGGAATCTCCATCAGGTGATTCAGGCCAGCCCACACCCAGCTGGGGTGACAGAGCTGCCCTGGACTGAACAAACTGGAAGGAGCTGCCTTCAGCAAAATGGGACCAGTGTGAGTGGCCCCTGAAGGAGAGGGGATGGTGCAGAGCTGACAATGAGCTCTAAATTCACCTTCAGTTTGGATTTCAGTTGGGAACAACTCTCTTCTACTCCTTTCCCAGGTGTTGGCATTTCTGTAGATTCTGTTCAGAAGACACTTTTGTTGGAGTGTGTTTCACCTGTCTTGGTGCTCCTTGTCAGAGGGGACACTTTCCCATTCTTTTTTCATATATTAAACCAATAGTCAGAAAAGAGGAGGTAAAAATCATTCTAATTTTCCTGGGAGCCTTTTGTGCTGCCCTGACTTTGCTGCTTCCTGTGGGATCAGTCCAGTCTATGATTGCTGCATGTGAAAAAACATTTAGGCATGCTGTTAATATTGGTGCACCCTAAGAAATCATAACTTAATACTTCCTAGAAGATCTCCCAGTTGTCTTTGATATTTTTTGCATTGCAAATTGTCATTGTCTCTCATCAAAGACAGATTATAAGGTAGATTACATCTCATCAAGATGTCAAATCAGATAATTGGAAAGTAGTGAGAATTTTAGGAAAAAAAAATCACCATCTCTTTAAAAGGAAAGCTGTTTGAATTATGGGAGTTTTTAATGTTGTCCAGCTGTCTTGAGATTTCAGAAGGTTGAGATGTTTTAGAATACAATTAGAATTTGTGTAACAGTAAAGCTTTTTCTCTTACCTAGCTTTGAAGAATGATTTTTACTCATTTGTGTATCTTGCCAGCCAAATTCCTTTGTAAGTGGATAGAGGTTCGTTGGTTTGCAACACAGAACAGAGCAGAAATCAAAACTTAAATAACTGAGTCCTCTGCTTCCAAACAACAACCCTGATTCCCAAGATTGTCAGGTTCTTTGGCAATTGTGCGATTTCTCTGCTTTTGGCAACTTATTTCCATTTCTGTATATGTCTGCTTCTTGAGTCTTGTTTCTGAACATTTTCTGTTCCTCTTTTAATTTTTTTTTAATTGCATTGTTAGTGTTATTTTCATTTCCTCCAAATGCAGAGAGTTAATGAATTTTTCAGAATTGGGTAGAATTTGGTAATAAGCTGATGATGGAAATAACATTGGGAAGGCAGAAGACTCCCGTGACCCTTCTTTTCCTAACAGTGCTTTGCTCCACCTTAAAAAAGAAAGAAAGAAAAGCTAAAACTGTGCTTTGCACATGGGCTGGTGACTCAGGCAGACATAAATTGTGAGCTTATTCCCCAGGGCTCTGGCTAATCAGTTGTGCTATCCAATTTGGCCCTGAGTGGGTTGGGTTCAGCAGATGTTTGTGCAGCTCCAGCGTGCCACTGGGACACTGCCTTGTGCAATGTTGCATTACATTACTCAGAGCTCTAAAAACCCATCCCAGGGAGAATAAGGGGAGCACCAGTGGTGTTTGGTATGGATATGATGGAAGAACCAGGCTTTGGCCTAGATAAGGGCAGCTATTCCTCTGTGCACTGGGAGTGGTTTCCATCTGAGACATCATCCTGCAGCAGAAATGTGGAATTAAATGTGGAGTTAGTTACAGCAGCACATTCTGAGCTCTCAGAGAGCCCTTCAAAAAGCAGATTTCCCTCATTGCCTGGTCCATGTGTTTTGGCAGTGCTCCTGAGGAGCTGAGCTTTGTTCCCTGAGGTGCTCAGGTTGGTGATGCTGGGTGAGAGGCTGTGGAGAGACTGCACTGCAGGGAAGTGCAGCAGGACCCTCTGGTTCCTCAGGGCAGAACAGATCAGGTCAAAAGTGTTGTTTGAAAGGGGCTCAATAAATCCAACCTGCTAAAGCTGCAGAAGGGACGGAGCCCTTTACTCCACACCTTTACCAATGTGCTGGTAAATAAAAAACTGTGCTTGCAAGTAGATTAAGCTGCTCAGATAATTTTAAAGCTTGACTTTAGGAGCCAAACATTTAAGTGTATTTTGGTGATGTAAAAGTGTGTGTCCATCTGACACACCCTGAGCTCCACAAAGGCTCTGCACAGTGGCTGTGGGATGGCACCACACCATGAGCTGTCATGTCCCCTGTGAATGGAGTTGGAAAGAGGATCCTTGTTATCCTCCCTTTGCCACTATAAATCATTGTTAACAAATCCTAATTTGCTTAGTAGGGTAATGAACGATCTCCAATTTTCTCACTGTAATTAGTTTTACCAACTATTATTGTGAAGGGTATATTGAAATCCATTTTAACTTCACTTTAAATTCTCCATGTGCCCATTCTTTGCAGAAGTGAAGCTGACAACAGAGGTTATGAATCTTCTGATAGTAAATTCAGATTGGAGCAAAGTGGACAAGATCCCCAGTAGAAATCTCTCTGTGGGCTGTAATTACTCATTAGTGTTTGCAGCCCTCAGTGGAGTGGGTTTGGTGGGGTGCACTGAGACCAGGAAACCTGGTGTTTCTTCATCTCAAATCTTTTAGGTGCTGTCTTTTGTTTTCCAGGAGCCATTAAAAATGCAGTTTATTCTAACTGCTGCTGTAAGGGAGACATCATCATCGCCAGCTAAATACACTGCATGTAATAAAGTCTACCCCAGGTCTATTAATTTTAGCATTTATAAAGCATAGTGCTGTTCCTAGGGAGAGCTGAGGCTCATTAAAGAGTTTGCTAACAACATGACCAGAAAAGCAAGAAGAACAAGAACAGCTGCATTTCCAGCATCCTGCTCATCACAATAACAATTCTTGGAGCAAAACAACAGTTTTTGGAGAAGAAAACTCTGTATTTCACATATTATTATGTCAGCATTTGGGGAAAGATTAGGCAAGCAGAATAAATGACCTGGGCTGGAATTTGGTCAGGATTGGTCTCTCCTCAGAAAATTTTGAGCAGAGGGGGTGAAGGTTGGAATTATTTTTACAGCCCTTCAGGTTGGTATTTCCTCAAACTCCTGCCCTATTGCATGCTCATGCTTTTTGAATAACATGCTTTGAATCTAAGATATTCATCCATATATTTCCTTGGATTGTGTGTGTGGAACTGAGTTGTCCAAATGTTACAGGAGATCAGGGCACCACAGCAGTGTCTTACCCAGCCAGACAGAGCTGAGAGCAGATTTCAGAACTTCAGGTCTTTCTGGTTTGTCCCTTCATTGCTGAAACACAGATTTTCACCTTCTGTCTGAACAATGGAATTTCTTCAATAACTTTACAGTAATTTCTTTAGGACAGTCCCCAGATACTTCAGTGATTCAGAGAGTGACATCCCCAAGGAATTGTCACTCAGGAGGGAGCAGAGTCTGCTGCCCTGGGCCTTCCCTCTCCTTGCCCAAGCCCACTCCTGCTGCAGTTCTTGAGCAGTTCTGTGCTTTGTCTAATTAATAATTAAATAATAAATAATAGGTATTAATTATCAATAAATAATTAAATTATTTGTGCTTTGCCTCAGTGTCACACTTCTGTGTCTTTCCTATGTTTGGGGTTTTTTTGGTTGTTTTTTTTTTTTTTTTTGGCTTGTTTTTTTTTTTTTAATTTCTGGAATGCTGCTACATTTGCTGCTCTTACCTTTCTTCAGCAAATACTTCCCTTTTCTTCCTGTTTCTGTGCATGTTGCCCACTTACCTTGTTGGAGCCACCTTTTCCCCAAGGATTACAATTGTGATGAATGGAGATATCATAAAAAAAGAAGGGAAAAAGGAAGAAAATAAGAGAGTTTATGTGTTTGGAGGCATGATAGAAAACTCTCCATTATTTGTCAGAAGGGTGTCCCTCTTCTGTAACCAGTAGAAAGGGGAGTATTGAAAGTGGCTGGTTCATTTACACTTCAGAACCCTGGAGGCATTCTTGGTTCCTATTTTTGTGGTATTTCAGGTGAACTTCCTTAATAATTTTTTCCAACAAAAATCAATTTAGAAAAATCAAGACAATCATTTACAGGCAAGCGTTTAATTTAACAATTTCTTCTTCTGGACATAATTTCTATAAGACTTAAGATTTGCTGTCAGTCAGTCTGTTTGGTCTCCAATGCCCCATGTTACTGTGGCTCATGTTCTGCTCATCAGCTTCTGCAAAGCAAATAGATTAATTTTTTTTTTTGTGTTCCCCCTCTTTCTCTTTCCCCTGACACGTGACACAAATTGCAGATGTGAACCTGAATAATAAAGGATTGCTTCACTGATTGCTAAACATGCATTATGGTGCTTTTAAACTCATTTCAGGTCATCCTACTGCAAATTAGTTTGATTGCAAGCAGTTAAGCTGTCATATACAGAGCCTCCATCTTCTGAGGGTCTCAGTTTCATATCAGCACAAGAGAATGCTCAGCAGCATTGCCTGCATTGTATGATTGATATTGTGGAGGAAAGATAGTGTTGGGTCTCTGGAGGAGGTTCTGTATGGTTTCATGAAAGGAAAGGGCTGTGCAATCCCTCACTGGAGTGCTGCAGGGACTCCTGGCCTTGTGTCATGTAAAGGGGGCTGACCAGTTCTGTATGACACAAGAGCCAGTTTTCTCTTGTTTGTGATGTTTTGGAACTTGGTGGAATTTGTAGCTCAGTGGAAAGAGTGACACTGGATTGTTCCTGTTGCAAATTATCTCATGGCATTATTGTTTGTGCTCAGTAAAATATGAATTAACATTTTCAACCATGTGCTGTTAACAGAACTTTTCAAGACCTCTGCATGGTGTAATACAGGAATTTATAGACCAGCTCAAAATGGCAAAGGGCAAAAAGCATTGTGGTAGAAAGGAGATGAAAGGCTGAAATTTGGTGATTTCCCTGGGAAAGGTTTGGTTTGTGGTGCCTGTTTGACGTGGGCCCTGTGTGGAGAGGGAGTGAAGCTGACCCCAGTGTGGGAGCCCTGTGCCAGCCTTGCAGAGGAGAAATCAGAGCTGCCCTGCAAACCTGGAGACCTTGGAAAGCACCAGTGCAGGCATGGACTGACTGACAGATTTCTGTGGGGGAAGATAATTCAAAAGCCCCCAAGGAACCAGGAGTGTGCACTGTGGATGGATGATGAGGAGAAGCCATGTGCTGGTGTTATTCTGATGGCAGTTTCCAGAAGCTTTTCATTTTGCCATTTTCTGAGAAATACAGTCTCTCTCTCTCTTAAATTTTGGAAGAATACATTTATTAATTTAGGCTGTATCATATTGTTTATTTTTTAAAAAAACAATAGGTTTTTTTCTTCTTGCAAAATTCACAAGTAAGGAAATGTGAGCTAGTTAAATCAGGAGGAAAACACTGCTGTAATACTGCAGGCACTCAGCTCTGAGCCTTGCCCAAAGAATGACTTGTTCCTATGCCAATGAGTGGTGTTAAGGTGAATATTAGGTTATTCTTCTTTTGAAGGTGAATATTGGGTTATTCTTTTGAGTCCCTTGGAGGGGTAGCAGGCTTGTACCTGAAGCAGAGAACACATCTCCTGATTGCAAGAATTAAGGCTGAATTTCAGAGAAAAGAGTCCAATCCCCTTTCTCAGCCTTTTATGTCAGAACTCAAAATTGCTGTCTGATAAAATGTAGGACACCAGATTGAATTACTTCATTGAACCACTGCTGTCCCCTGTTAATGGTAATTGCACGGATATAGTGGTCTTTCTTGGCAACATCTCAGATATTTACCTCCCACTGTTTTTCAATTCAAACCTTTGATGAAAATATTCCCAGTACTTCTTTAAAGCAGACACCCAACTGTCTTTCTTGACAAAGGCAAGGTCTTTAAATCAGATCCTGACAATTTGTGACACAGCAGTCTATCTAAATCACCTTTTACCTATGTCTCTGTGTCATTTCCTGGAAAAAAAATGTCCATCAGAAGAAGGTTGCTGAGGGCTTGGTGCTCAGAGAGTCTGTGTGTGTGGCAGCACCGAGCTGGAAGATTTGTGTGTTTGTTTCAGTGGAAGTAATTAAATGAAGGCTTGTAAAGTTGCAGTGCATGCTGTAATGGTTCATTAGAAATATTTGGGAGTATTTTGTCCATAAGAAAATGATTATTAGGTTATTGCTGCTCTCAGACCATTAGGAAGTCAAGGTTTTTGATGGCCTTTCCTTTAGCATGGTAAATCTGTTAAAAAAAAAATAAGAAAAAGCAGGGCAAATATTTTCATCTTCACTCTACCTGAGGGTTCATGTGCATTCAGCTGAAGTAGCTTCTGTTCACCTCCTGAAATCTCATCTCTCCTGATCTGTGAACTCTCCCTCCACAGAGGGGTGTGGATGCCACAGCACTCCTCAGCCCAGCCATGGTGTGGTTTGGGGCCTGAGGTGAGCAGGGCTCTGACTCCTTGTCTTGGTTTGGAAAGCCAGGTGTCTGCCAAGGAAGGCAGGAGCCTCCTCTGAAATGGAAAATGTAAACCTCGTCCCTCTGAAGTGGTATAAATTTGAAATTAAGGGGCTCTCAGGCAAGAAATATGGGAGCAGGAATAACAGTTCTTTAATAGGGAAGAAAAGAAAAAGATAAAATAAACAATGCCGTACACGAGAACAACACTGACAGAGTCAGAACCCAACCTGACACCCTGTGGGCAGGGGTTGGAGAATTGGCAGCACAGCTGAAGGGGCTGTGTGATGGGGCTCTCTGGAAGGCCCTGATGGTGACAGATCACTCCCTCCCACCCGGTGGGTGCTGAGCCCTGCTCCTCCTTCCCTCCCTTCCTGCCCAGCAGTAACATCTGCCCTGCAGGGTGCTCCCCTCGGCGTGCCAGCTGTGCCAGGCTCTCCCAGCAAACCTGCCCCGAGCTGCCACATCCCTGCAGCCACCTCTGCTGCCAGCTTGGAAGAGGCAGCCTGGAGCCCAGGATGCTGTTAAACAGCACCAGGACCTGTTTGCTGCCTGCCCACTGTCCCTTCCCCTCCGCACCCGGGCTGTGCCGGGCCCAGGAGCCGCCGAGCTGCCAGCCAGAGCAGAATCGCTCACAGCTGCTGAGTGCCACCTGCTCCTGCCCAGCTCCAGCCAAAACAGCTTCCTCCCCCGAGTGCCCTGGAGTGGGGAACCCAAGAGCTGCTCAGAGCAGGCAATATTCAGTGTGGATGGGGAAGGGACACAGCAGGGCTTGCTCGGGAGCAGGGTGTGATGCAGGAGGTCTCCAGGACTGATGTCTGCTTCTCCCATTCCAAGCTCAAATCACCCCTTTTCCTTCTTCCAGTATGTTGCTTATGAATATTAATTCAGCCCTCTCTCCCTTTATATGCCATCCTTTTCCCCCATCCAAGCTAATGCAAATTTAATGTTGTTAAGAAAAAAAAAGAAAGAAAAATAAAGGAACTGCAAATGACAGTGAGAGCAGAGTGTCTTCCTTGGCTCTGTGATGTATCCAGGCAATGACACCTGGTGTGACACTGCATTTTATTCTGTGGTGGAAGAACTCCTTGACCCTAAGAAAGCAAAAGAACACACTTTCTTGTGATTCCCCCTCTGTTTCTCGATAACCTTCCTCATTCATCACCAGTGCCCATCATTTGCCCAGTGTTTCCCAGCAGTTTGCAGATATTTTCATGGTTTTGGTTTACTAAATACATTGTGCTTACTTAAATTCTCTGTAGTACAGAAACAGTAAATAAAAGGTTGACATCATTATGAATTCATAGCAAGAGGCCACTTGACAGCCCTCTGAGCACCATGTTCTTTCTTAGAGAGTACTTCATTGCTTCAAAGGACTTTGTTCTCATTGAATCAGTAGAAATTCTGTTGTATTTAACTAGAAAACCATGTTCTAATGTCTACATTCATTTATTTAAAAGGAAGATTTGAGGAAGGCTTGTTGTTGAGTTAACCTGCTGGCAGTTTTATCCAGTTTGTGCCTGGCTTTAGGCTTAGGAGCTGGCTTGCTTAGGTGCCTTTCAGAGTCAAAGCTTAGGTTTAATTTTGTTGCTTGTGTCATAATTATCCATTGATTACTTCTTGCTTTCATCTTTGCAGTTCAGTTCCCAGTGTTTCTTTTTTCTTTCCTTGCTTTGCTATCATTGTCTGAGTGTCATTAAACTGCTTTGAATTTGCTCTTCATTCATTTCTGAGCTCAGTTATAAAGTCCTTTTCCTTGCCTATCTGCAGTACAAATGCCTGGAGTGATAATAACTAAAGCCTCTTTATTATTTCTTGAAAATATCACCTGGGATGTTCAGCTGAAGGTGGGTTTGCTGCAGCTTCTTTGGAAAGATAAAGAGAACTTGAGGCAGCGTGGGGAGAGCTGTGGGCACTCAGGCTGTCACAGGCTCACTTGCATAAATAATGTCAGCTAGGAAATAAATCATAGCACTCTTTTGCTGTTGGTAGCCTGGCTTCCTAAAACTTCTCCAGGTCCTCTCCAGGGGCCTCTGTCTGATGTTGGTGATGAATATGTAAGGGAACAATTGGAATACAGGGCTTTGAGAAGTGGCAATCCCAAGAAATTCCACTGAATTATCTTTCTCCCATCTATTTCTTCCTCATTGCACAGTACCAGGAAATTTGCTGCTTATGATACAGGATGCCCCTTTGGAGGAACCAATTGTTCCCTTTTCTCAGGTTTCTGTGGTTGAGATGACCCCAAGGTATTAAAGTCTCTTTTTCCCCAGCCCCGTGACCAAAGAAGAAGTTGAGATTCCTCAGCTCTGCTTTTCAAGGTTGTTTATTTTCTCTGATCTGTTCCATTCTCTCTCTGACCTGCTGAGATCTGTCCAGCAGGTCGGGTTGTGGCACAGTCCCTGCCCTTGGGGTGCTGTTGGCTTTTCATACTAAGAACTGTGAGTACTTTATTTACAATAATTTTCCAACACCTATCACCTATGTTAGACAGTCTGTCTCTAAACCAATCCAGAAGTGTCACCATGACAGCAGAAGATGGAGGATGAGAAGGAGAAGAAGGACAGGGCATGCCCAGATTCCTCCATCTTGCCTCTTGAACCCCCATTCTAAATCCCCAAAATTCTACTTTTTCACCCTGTGACAAATTCACTATCATTCTGCTCAAACTCTTGTGGCTTGTAACTCTTCACACAAAGTTGGTGATTGTTTCCATGGGCTAAAATCAAAGGCACAGGTGTTTGTGACTCTCTGCCAAGGTCTCTGAGCCCCTGCCAGGGTCTGGAGCCATCCAGGGCAGCCAGAGCAATGTCCTGGGGTCTGACACCTTTCTCTGCATAGCCCAGAGGAAGGGGAAATGATTGTTCCCTATACCGGGGTGACTGAGCTGCCTAAAAGCACATGGAAAGGCAGGATGGTGGGAATAGGTCACAGCCATTATCTGCAGGTCATTGCATCCAATCTCTGTTTTCCAGCTTTGCCTTGCCAAGCAGTTTCCCTGGCCCAGGAGCTCTGTGTCTCCCCTTGTTCCCGTGCTCCTGCTTCCACAGGGTCTCTGCTTCTCCCTTCTCTTCAATTATTGTGTCAGTTGACTGTGTTCACATAGCTAGAGAGCAGTAAAATATTTCATCTGTTGACTGCTGCATCTAAAATAGATTAAATTAGTGTTTATTCAACTTTTTACTGCTGACTTACAAAATTACTTTTAGTCTGGTTTGGATAGATAACTTTTTCTTATTAATTTATTGCCATGCTCTGCTTTGATTGCTTTTTTTTCATTGGTATCAAATCATATGCTGCTTTAATATTTCCTCCAAGATGTGCTCTTGATTAAGTCTGTGTTGGATATTTATACCACCGAGAAGGATACTATTTAGAAATTCACTTTCTTAATAAATACCTGTTTTTAAAGCTCTCACTTCTCCAAATTATGGTGACTTGATTTAAGTGTAGTTAATCCTACTTTGTTTCATGGAGCTTTTGCACAGACATTGGGAGAAAATACTACATCAGGAATGGACACATATAGAACAAGTGATACAGGATCAAAGGGGATGTGATTTTGGGATGAGGTGTAAAACATTTTGGTTGAAATTTTTATGTAGTGCCAGAATGATTTTGATTTTGGTACTATGGCAGAATCTGAGATCCTCTCATTAGTTTCTATATATCAACAGTCCTTGTCTTAAAAAGCTTATAATAGAAGTGACTTGTGAAGTTTGAGATGGAAAAAAACCCAAAACCAATGGAGAGAAGAGAATATAATGCAAAAATATTATATAATGATAGATAATTATAAATTATATAATTAATAACAATTCTGTAATAATTAGTTATATACTATATCATTATATATTGTAAATAACTATGTGACCTCATCAATCAGAAGCCAGTTCAGGGTTGCTGTCCACGGCCATCAGTGTGGTTGTGGATGTGCAAAGGCTCAGAAAAGAGCCTCCCAAAACAAAACCTGTCCAGGCTGGTACCAGAGTTCCCAGCAGCTCCAGTGGCTGCCTCAGCCCTGCCAGGCCACCCCAGCTGCTGAGCTGCTCTGGGGGGTCAGTGAGTAACACTGATGTGTGACACACCTCACAAATCATATTTTTCTGTGTGACTTTCTAGGAAAATGCTTTTTTAAAAATGTTCTTATTTGAGGGGGTTTTGCTTGTTTTGCTCAAGAAGTTTATGTACAACAAAACTGATGTTTTCATGAGCTCTTCAATTTGTTTTTTAGCCTAGCCCATTATACTTGACCTTTCTTTGCATGAAAAAAATATTCAAATGGTTGTTATTCCTGAGACACGCCATTATTTTTTTTCTTAATGTGTTTTCTTTGTCAGGTGCTACTTTTGAAAAAAAATCCTGATATTTCCCTCCAAAGTATGGAGCAAGCCTGTGAACCTTGAGGCCGTGTCAGCTGTGGCTGCTCTCACTGTCTGGAACCTCCTGCCAGCACTGGGAGTGCTCCTGCACCTCCTTCCCTGCCCAGCCCTGGATGGATTTAATCACAGCTCCAGTTTATTTTGCTCTGCCAAGCTGGTGTGGTTGATTTTGCTGGCAGTGAGGAAGGTGCATGAGCAGATCCTGGCTGCAGGGCACATGTGGGAACTTCCATGGGGGAGCAATTACACCCAGTGGGGAGTTTGCAATGGCCTCAGCTGCAACAGCTGTTTGTGACTCAACATCTGGCCTGGCCTCAGCCTCATCACTGTCAGTGCTCTCAAACTGATGAACTGAGCATTTAGATAGTTTATGTAAAAACAGTATGTTTTAATGGTTTTCTTTGGCTTTTTTTCATTCTTTATGTCCCTTTGAAGGAAAAGAAAAGCACTTGTATGTGGCATTCACATTCTCTGAACAGAGAGAAACATAATTCTCTCTTCCAGGATTTTTCCTGGAGAAGCACAGAGAGAGGAAGAGAAAACAATTCTTATCTCTACTTGCTGCTCTTGTTTTTTTTGCACTTGTAGAATGTGTTAGGAAGATTGTTTACCTGAAGTGATTTATCAATTGGATTCTGCTGAGGATTGTTTTGTTCCCTTGTCCAGTTAAGTCAAAGCTGTGTCCTGGCTGTCTCAGACAGTCACAGGCTTTTCTTTAGTATCTTTTGTATAGTATAGTATAGTATAGTATAGTATAGTATAGTATAGTATAGTATAGTATAGTATAGTATAGTATAGTATCTTTTTAGTATAGTTATAATATAGTATTAATGTAATATAATATAGTTTAATAAAGCAATTGTTCAGCCCTCTGAATCACAGAGTCAAACACCAATCTTTCCCTGCATCAAGGGCTCCCTCCATTCAATACTTGTTTGTAGATTTTTTTCCCCACAAAACCTCTGGCTCTGTTCTCTGCTGATGGAAAGGCCTTGTTGCCTGGAGATAAAAGCACCATTTCTTGCATCAGTTTAAATTTCAGTCTCCTCTTCACAGTCTCATCTCAACAAAGCAGAGGTTCAAGTTTAAACACATGCTTACATATGCTTTATTCAAGAGAGCGTGTAAGCACACATGCATAACTGAAGTCAATGGGATTTAAGTGTGTGCTTCACTTTAAAGCATGTGCTTCACCACTCCCCTGAATGCAGGGGGTTTAATCTGAGTGCTTTGGAAATTGCAGTGGCCTTGCACATATTGGTTCTTTTATCCATCTGGAAGAAGGGCTACTGTGAAATTTAGTAAGTACTGTTCACACTTTGAAATTTTCGTGTAATGCATGCCTGTTTCTTTCCTTGCAGTAAGTTTAGTTTACACACAAAAGCACCATGAGAAGGTTGGAATTTGTTCCTGTGCCTTTGAGTGAGCTGAGCTGAGGCTGATGGGGGTGGGTGGGTGTTCACACTGTGCCTGTGCCCAGCTCTTCTGTCTAAGGCACGATGGCACCCAAAACTGCAGTATTTAATCTGGAGGCTTTCCAGTGGCCACTGGTAAATATTTAACTTGTCCAGGACACCAAAACATTTCCCCAGACCCTGTTAGAGTGAGGAGCTCAGAGGCACCTGCAGAGCAGTCACTCTTACCTGCCTGCCTGGTGTTGGTGGTACTTGGAATCCTCTGTAATTTCCCTTCAGATGTGGAGCTGAGCTCAGCAGCTGGGCCCCAATGTTTTGAAAATCTTTGAGAACTAATTAGGCTCTCCTCAGAGTACAGCTCATCCAGCCAGTCTGAATAAACAAATGGCACCGTTTGTATTAGGAAATCTCTACAAATGACTGATCCCTGTCATGGGGTAACATTAATCTTTTTAGTATAGATTTCCAATAGTTAACCATCTGGCTCCATGCAGTTTTCCAGAAAACACTCACTACTGGGGCTGGTGCAAAGAAGAAGGTGGGATTAATAACCTGAATACATCATATGAAGCATTAATCTTTAGGATTGGCCATTTGTTTTTATCAAAACAACTCCCATAAGATAATATTTCACAGCATGTGGTGCTTGCCTGGACTTCTTTCAAAATGAGAAAATGTTTCAGTGTCTGCCATGATCTGCACTTTGCAAATTCAGTGTGAATGATCAAGGCTGGAAGAATTTTGTGTTCTCTTCTGCTTTATGTTGCATTTACAGTCCTGGCCTGTTCACTGGCAATGTGTGTGCATTGTGATATTGGTTGTTAAAGTTTACATTCAGAGTAACACATCAATATAAGACTCTAAAATCACCCAAGCAATGTCAATAATTAACACACAGGCTGGGACAGGCACTGTGTTCATCCAATGGGTGAATTTTGCCAACTGAGCTGTCCAGACAAGTCCAGGCCCTTGGTGCAGGTTAAATGGTCTCAGTCTGGCCGAGCATTTAGGCACCTGCTTGAATTTAATCCCTGCTTGTTCTGCAGATTTCACTGGTCCCAAGTGCTCTGTTGAAATGCAGCCCTGTGACTGAGGTCCTGCCTCAGCCCCCTGACCTGCAAGCTGTGGCAAATTAAAGGCAAAAGCAGCTGAAGGGGTTGTGGCCCTCAGGCTGTCTGTCCTGCCCCTGTGATGGAGATCACTCCTCTGCCAGGCAGTGAACCAATGGCTGCTGAAGCACAGTGAGTTAAACTCAAACTGGAGACAAAATACCCCAAGCTGAAAAGCTGAGCCCTCCAGAAGCTGCTTCATGAGCTGTGTCATTGTCCCTGGGGTGGCAGGACAGCTGCCACCAGGGGATGGGGAGATGCTCTAGGGGATGGGAGCTACCTTGGCCATCTGATTTTGATCCCTCCCTGCATGCAGAGCAGAGCTCCCAGTGCCATCCCTGCCAGCCTGGTGCCACCCCTGCCAGCCTGGCTGTTTGTTTGCAGAGCTCTCAGTGCCATCCCTGCCAGCCTGGCTGTTTGCAGAGCTCCCAGTGCCATTCCTGCCAGCCTGGCTGTTTGTTTGCAGGGTTCCCAATGCCATCCCTGCCAGCCTGGCTGTTTGCAGAGCTCCCAATGCCATCCCTGCCAGCCTGGCTCTTTGCAGGGTTCCCAGTGCCATCCCTGCCAGCCTGGTTCCATCCCTGCCAGCCTGGTTCCATCCCTGCCAGCCTGGCTGTTTGTTTGCAGAGCTCTCAGTGCCATCCCTGCCAGCCTGGCTCTTTGCAGGGCTCCCAGAGTGCCATCCCTGCCAGCCTGGTGCCATCCCTGCCAGCCTGGCTGTGGCAGAGCTCTCAGTGCCACCCCTGCCAGCCTGGCTCTTTGCAGGGCTCCCAGTGCCATCCCTGCCAGCCTGGCTGTTTGTTTGCAGGGCTCCCAATGCCATCCCTGCCAGCCTGGTGCCACTCCTGCCAGCCTGGCTCTTTGCAGGGTTCCCAGTGCCATCCCTGCCAGCCTGGTTCCATCCCTGCCAGCCTGGCTGGCTCTGTGCTGCCCTCCCAGCACTGCTGGGGCTCTCCTGCCTTCAGCAGACCAGAGCAGCAATCCCAGCTGGAATCTCCAGACAGGAGGAGCTGCACCTTCCTCGTGTTTGGCTGCAGCACATTGTGAACACCATCAGAACAGAACTAATAATTTTCCTAATCTGCATGTGACACGAGTGCACTTGAGTAATGTACAGCGCTCTGTACATAAACCATGTTTATACCTTCTCACCCAATCATGTCTGCTGCAGTATTTCCAAATAAATGGTGGGTTCCTTGGTGATTCTTCCTGATAGAGAGTGATTTGTAATAATCTTGTCATGCCAAACTCATAATAATACTAAATGAAGACATTTGTTGAAGGAAGTGATTGTAAATTACAAGCAAATTCAAGCCTTGCTGCCATTAATCAATACTGAAACACAACTTTTGCATTCCTGATATAACACTGCTGAATCCAATTCCATGGATTTTACATTTCCATGTGAATTAAGCATTTCTTTTGATTTAAACCTTTTTTTTTTTCCTCCTGGGAAAGGATAAGGCTTTTTTGAGGTGAGTATTTTATACAATCTTGACAGATCTGTACTTTCATAGGCAGAGCTGGTAACTTTTGTACACAGTTAGTTAACCTGTAGTGCTTACTCTGGTTGGCATTTCTGTGGGGTTGTGCATTGAGCTGGTGTGGGTAAAGCTTTGCATAGTCAGGATCTCTGAAAAATGTCCATGGTGTTTGTTGTGTGGCAGTATTTGATTGAGAAACTTCTCCTGGATGGTCACAGGGGTTTATTTTCAGTACCTGAGCCCCCTCCACCCTGATTAGCACTGACCCAGAATGTTCAGTGCATTGTACCCAATGGGAATGGGGGTATTGCAGTATTCTGTTATATTATTCTCTTTTTTTTAAGATGTGGTAGAACTAGAGTTCAAAGTGAACCATCAAACCCATTTCAAGGTTATTACCTTTTTGTCAGGCATTTCAATACCAATTTATTTTGGTTCAGCAACCTCAGTATTGCATACTTAGCAGCACAGTTGTAATGATATTTTCATATGTATTTCCATTAAAAACAGAGAGAGGCTTCCATATCCTATGATCAGTTTTCCATTTAATCTTTCTTCTAGTATCAGCCACTCATTTTGGTTGAATGTGGAAAATGCAGTTGATTGTTTTTGATAACCACTAATGCATTCTGCCAGTGATTTCTTTCCACTCGTTACAGTAATACAAGAAGATTAATCGTACTTGATTTTATTTTAAAATATTAGACATCAATAATACAAAAGCTGACACTTCTGGGAATTTAACCTACTGGATTATTTATGTCACAGACAATTTTTTTATTTAAGCAATTGCTTCAGAGTAAATGCAGAGACTGTCAGCTGTTTATTCACAGCCATGTGCATAGGCTGGTGTGTGTGTTTTCTAGGAACAGCACTGCTATGGCACATTTTCATTCTGCTAAACTGTAGCTTTTGAAATATTTAAGAGGCTATTGTACTTGAGTCCTACCAATCTCTTTATTTTAGGCCTGATTTAAAGCATATTGGAGTCAATGCCCATTCTTTGTTTGATCTCAGTACATATAATTCTCAGTGACTGGGAGTTAATAGAGCAGCTCATCCTCTGTGATACCTGCAGTTGGTATTTATGTGTCTGCAGGAATGTGTGCCCATGCACAGGCACACAGCAAACCCCAGAGCCTTGTGCTGGGAGCTCCTGGTCTTGGAATCCAATTTATGTGGGAGCTGTCAGCCTAGTGCAGAGTGGAAGGAGCTGACGTGGCTCAGTGCAATTATTTTCAGCAGCTGGGGTTCAAAGGTGAGTCCATTTAGCACTGCAGGGCAGGGCTGCAGCATCCTTGGTGCTGGGTGTGTGAACTTTGGTTAAAGAGGGGGCAAAGGGTCTGATGTAAAAGTCACTGACTTCAGTAGGCTTTGGGTCAGAATCTAAATACAGTTTTTATCTGCTAGATTGTTCAGCTATTACATTTTACCAGAATATTTGTGTGTTTCTTTTGTGCTAATGGTCTGAGGGAAGTAATATTTTTCAGAATAATAAAGCTGTTAAAGAAATATGGTCTGATTTTCTGTTTCTTTAACACTGACATCAGGATGGTGTAACTCTTTTGAAATCAATGCAGTTACACCAGAATAAAGCTGCTGTTAATGGAGTGCAGAAATTGATGTTAATGGAGTGGAGAAATCTGAGAACTTCTTTATATCAGACTCAATTGACTCTAATTTTGATCATCTCCCTT
The DNA here is from genome assembly GCF_028769735.1 of Zonotrichia leucophrys gambelii. Taxonomy (NCBI): domain Eukaryota; kingdom Metazoa; phylum Chordata; class Aves; order Passeriformes; family Passerellidae; genus Zonotrichia; species Zonotrichia leucophrys. Next base: position 1,957,780 of record NC_088188.1, on the reverse strand, counting down.
GAACTGGAATTAGTAAACACTGAAATAGATAGAACTGCACTGGAGTAAAAGCAGTGTAATGGCATGGAGCATCCATCCTTTGTCAGTCAAAATGACTGCTAAAGAACCATTCCAACTTGAATTTCCTTAGTGGAAATTATTCTTTAACCATTCCATTTAACTTGAATGGTTTTGGAAATTCAGCCAGCATTTCAGTGGCAGCTCAGATTCTGTGTTTTATGGAACAGGTTTTTGCCTCGAGAGCATCTTCTCCAAACGCATCAGTGTTGTAACTCAGCTTTCCTCAGATGAAGTGGATGGAGGTAAATTTGGCATTCTGATGAAAGCCTGAAAACCAGAGTGTGCAAGTTTTAATTGATCTTCCAGACTGTTACAGCAGTAACAGCTAGAGATCAGATCATGGCATTCAAAACATGCAGAAGTCCAAATGAAGGCAATTTGCTTTCCAAGGTCTCCAATGCTTTGTGCTTAGATGTTTGCAGTTGCCCATTTGTCTGTGATGAGTGTAAAACAGCAGACTCTGAGAGCAAGCTTGTGTTTTTCTGTGCCTCTGATGCTGGTGCAGAGCCATGGAGCTGCCCAGGCTGAAGTCCTGCAGTGCAGATAAGCAGCAGTGAAGGCTGGGATCTCTGGGAGAGGCTCTAAGTAGGAGGACATTGCAGGACATTGGTGTCCCCTCCATATTTTCTATGTCTCTCTACAGAAAAGGCACAGAACATCAGAACAGAACTGCTAATTTTCCTAATCTGCATGAGACACGAGTGCACCTGAGCAATGTACAGCTCTCTGCACATAAACCATGTTCATACCTTCTCACCCAACCATGTCTGCTGCAGTATTTCCAAATAAATGGTGAGATTCTTGGTGATTCTTCCTGACCTGTGAAGGAGAGCAGCATCCAGAACCCCTTGTGACAGGAGCACACTGAATTCTCAGTGCTGCTGGCCAGCTGTGCCTGCAGCTGTGCAGGATGTGGCTCTGGCACCCCTTCTGTGCACACTGATGGTCCCATGGCCTTACTGTCCCTGCTGACCCCAGTGCCTTGCAGGTCCTTGTGCATTGCTGCTTTCTCAGAATGCCCCCTCTGGGGAAGCTGGGCTGCAGCGGAGGTGCCTGAGCAGAGGCTGCAGCATCTTTTAGCTTCTCTCCTTCCTGGTTACATTGCAGACCTGGGTAACAATTTGCAGAATGCACTTCTGGAATTTGGAGACTCAGATTTCCTCTCTGGCCTGTGAATTTCACTGTCACTGCATACCTGTCCTTCAGCCAAGTACAGCAGAAAGGTGCTGGGGTTCCGAGTGTGGAATGTCTTCCCTGTGGAGTTGTGATGTCATTTTCAACACTGCAGCTTTCTGTGTGTGATGCAGACTTCAAAACTGTCTGAGATCAAATGCCTCATATTCACAGAGCAGTGAGAACCATTGTTTGAGGTTCTAAATTATGGTGGGGAGATGTGAGGGCAGGGACACTCCTTGGTTGAGGAGAGCTGGTGTTAATGATCCAAATTTCACTGCCATCCAGACTTACTACATTGTTTTGGGCAATGGCTGTGGAATATATAACCTGTAAATGTCTCAGCAGATTGCACTGAACAGAGCTCAGCAGATGAAAGCTGTGATCCATGACTGGATCCTTCTTTGGAATAAGAAGTGACTACACCTGGAGCATTGCTCCTGCAGAGCAGAGGGTGATGAGTGCCTGTTTCACTGGATTCCTCCTTGGCTCTGAGTGCCAGCCCCTGAAAGAGAAGCCAAATGAAACATCAGGGACCTTGCAAGTATAACTCATGTTCCTAGCATTGCAGTGAAGTTTAAAGCTAATGAAAAGAAAATAATGAGCCACTGGCTTAAAAAAGAGGCAGGAGTATTTATTACATCTGGCAGTCTAAACCTTTACTGTATTCAACCAGCAGCCTGAAGGACTGGATTTTTCCTTCTCTCTGATATAAATCAATTTTCAGTGTTGCCTTGAGCATCTCAGTTGTGGGGCTTCAATTTCAGTGATTTGAGATTTGTGGATAAGAAAAGAGATGAAAATATCTCGATCTAAAGCAGATTGTTGTAAGCAAGCAGAGACAGACCTGGGAGCAAAGAGAAGGTAGGTGTCATCTGCACTGAACAGATAAAAGCTGGGGCTGACTTTGATAGGAGTTTTCTGTGGCTGAAATTTCCCCTCTTGGAAAGGGATAGCAAAAGGCTGACCATGTGTTTCCATGCTGGGCTTGGCCATGACACACAGGCATTTTAAAGCAAGATATTTGTACCTGGGAGCAAAGCTGAATTTCCCCCATGGCTGTGAGCACTGGCAATTGCTGCTTCCCAGGGAACCTCCAGCACCTCCTGCCAGCTGCTCAGCAGAGTTTGGCTGGTTCAGTGCAGCCTGTGCAGGGCACTTGGAGATCTTTGGAAGGTTGTTAAGTTATACACAATCCTTTTACTAAACACATGCAGCAAATAAAATCAGCTAAGTGCTGCATAATGGATCGTGGGGTCAACATCTTTCTCTTTCTTCGTTTTGTATTTTATTTCAGCCTCTGAGAAATGTGAACAATTATGCAGGTGTAGTCGCTACCAAAAGTAAGAAAGATTGAATTTGCTATTTGTAGCACTATAAAGCAAATACAGAATTCAATAATGTGTATTTTCATTATCCTAATGGAAGATCTCAGTATGTTAAATGTGTTCAGATGTCCTTGGCAAAATTGGGGTCAGTCATGTGAAATGGAGACAAAATGTGTTTCATCATCTTGTGGTTATTATACTACAAGGATTTCATTGTAAAGTGCAACAAGTAATTGCAGCCACATTCCTGATGCTATTGACTGCTTTATCTAATGGAAATGATTTCTTTCTTGATTATTTAAAATGAACCTTTTACCATTGTCATGTAAGGAAGTTGTAAAGTTGTTTTTTTTTAAATACATTACAGCACCACCATTAATAACAACAACAACAACAAATTAAGAGTGTGCACTTCTCAGATGGTTTCATCCAAGGATCTAAACATGCTTTAGGAAGAATATCCAAATTAAAGTCCTTGTGAGGAGGAGACAAATGGCAGGGAGGATTGATTTAAACCTGAGGCTGTTCTTGTGCCAGGCCTGATGGAGCTGCACAAGTGCATGGGAACTCGTGCATCAGTGCAGCTCCTTGGGCTGAGCTGTGCCTCAGTCAGGGCTCTTTGTGTCCCTTCAAGGGCTCAGGAGGAGGCTCCAAGAGGCTTCACCCACCCTGTGCAGGGCACTCAGAGCTGTGTCCCACATTTTGGGGGTTCACTGCTGCCAGGTTTGGCTGCCAGGAGCTGGAGCCATTCCCCAGGGAGCTCTGCAGGGGTGCTCTGCCCTGGGCTCTGAGCTCCAGACCTGCCCCTGAGCCCAGGGCTGGCAGGGATGAGGGTTCTCCTCCATTCAGTCACCTTCTCCCAGCTTTTGTGTCCCAGAGTCACCCCCTCCATGGCAGTGTGTGGGCAGGCACTGCACACACTCAGGGACAGCATCCAGAGCCCAGAGCCTGAGCCAGAGCCTGAGCCCAGAACCTGAGCCTGAGCCCAGAACCTGAGCCAGAGCCTGAGCCCAAACCTGAGCCAGAGCCTGAGCCCAGAACCTGAGCCCAGAGCCTGAGCCCAGAACCTGAGCCAGAACCTGAGCACGAGCCAGAGCCTGAGCCAGAACCTGAGCCAGAGCCTGAGCCCAGAACCTGAGCCAGAGCCTGAGCCAGAGCCTGAGCCAGAGCCTGAGCCCAGAGCCTGAGCCAGAGCCTGAGCCAGAACCTGAGCCAGAGCCTGAGCCCAGAGCCTGAGCCAGAACCTGAGCCTGAGCCCAAACCTGAGCCCAGACCTGAGCCCAAACCTCAGCCAGAGCCTGAGCCTGCTGAGCTGCTTCAGAGCTGCATGAAGGGCAGGATTTCACTGCAGAACAGCCACAGGAAGATGGGGCAGCTGCAGGGCCCCAGAGGCAGAGGGGACCCAGCCATGCCTGGGCTGAGCTCAGCCTGCCCCAGCCCATGCAGGAGCTGCCTCTGAGAGATCCCTTCTCCAGAGGCTGTCAGAGGGACACCATGGACCCTCTCATCCCACTGGGATGTGTTGTTTGCTGTCAAAGGTCTGGGCTCTCACTTCTCCCTGTTCTTCATGATTCAAGGTGCTCTTTATGGCCGCCAGTTTGCAGATTTAGGATGTTGTGTAAAAATCCTACAGGGTGTTTTCCTGGCAGCAAGCATGCATTGCTGTGGGCTTTGGTTCACTGCAAATCTGATGTTCCAGGTACATCAGGTAAAAATTTCTCAGGTTGTCATAACCAGGCTTTTCTGTTCCAACCTGTAAAACATCCCTCATTTGTTTGGCATTTCTCAGTTGGATGTGTAATAGCTGTATGTATATATATAAATATAAATATAAAGGAATAAATAAACAAATATGTTATTCATCCCAGAAACATGAGAGACCAAATACCAACACCCATAAGGCTGCAACTCTGCAGATGTGAAATAGCTGTTGCTGAAAATGGGGTTATTCTGGATTTATACCTGTGGAGCTAAGTGGAACTTCACGTGGAGGAAGGCCCAAAACATATGGCAGTACCAATTTTGTTCAGAGCAAGTTTTTAATGATTTCTACCATTTGATCTACTGTATTGTAGATTTTATGGGTCAGTGTGGATAATAAAATAAAATAAACATCTGGTAATGTACAGCTTTTTTTGGGTAGATTTACAGAGCTGGGCAGGGATGCAGCTGGTGTGTGGCTGTGGAGCCAATAAACAGACACTGAAGTTATTTCTGCTTTTGGGGGAAGAGTTGATCAACTGCAAACATCCCCACTGCTGAGTTTGCTCAGCAAGCTGCCTGAGAGGCCCCAGCCAATAATGATGCTTTATGGAGGTGTTTGTGCCTTCTCCCCACGTGCAGATGTGGGGTTCAGCCCAGGCAGGAGCAGAGTAAGGGATTTATGGGGTCCCCCAAGCACAGCCAGCGCAGCTTTAGGGCTATTAAGCTGCTCAGCCAGTGTCAGGATGGTTCTGCTTGCTTCTCTCACCCCATTAATTTGCTACCAGTTGTGACTGGTTTTTCCACAGGGCAGTGAAAATAAACCTATGGAAAGGGGTGCTGCAACATCTTTGTCATTAGGCATGGATTGGTTTGTTTATTAATTTTATTTTAGTTTTGTTGCTTTCAAATGAGACACTATTATTATTGTTATTATTACTATTATCATTATTAACATGGTCACCAGACAAAATTATTATGTTAAAGCAGAGACATCACATCACTTACATTTCGTAGCTGAGTGCAATTTTCATAAAGTGTGAGGCAACATCCAAAAAAACATGACTCAGAATTAGAGTTTCAGAAGATTATTATATAGACATTATTTCCCCCAGGTCATGGGCTTTAGTCAAATTTGGAAGAGAATGAAATTGCCAACAGTGAAAAGCAGACAGAAAGGTATGAGTTCATGAGCAGAGAAATAACATTTTCATTTGTTCCTTCCCCATGGGAAAGATTCAACATTCCGGTAAATGGAGACGGTTATAAGAAATGAATTTTTGTCAGCAGGGATGTGATTTTAAGGCTCACTTATCCATTGGCAATCTAGATTTCTAACCCCAGGAATCTAGGAAATTGCTACAGAATGTAGTCTTTATTATAAACAAGTTTTTTTCCTTTCTTTTCCTTTTTTTTTTTTTCCACCCTGTCTTTTTTAGTAGTTGAGATTTTTAAGGTGCAGGGCTCTGCTGCTCTGAGCATTTCAAGGGGTCAGATTGCCACAGAATTATTCTGTGTGGCTTGCTGTCCCTTTGAACTGTGCCTTCTGTGGTGCAGTGATCCCTCTCACCCAGAAATTCCTCTGATCATGGGAACAAGGTTGTTTTTGAGAGCTAAAAGCACCCCCAGCAATGTGGCATTTGCAGCAGACTTTGCTCCCAAGGATCTAAGCACCATTCCTTGCTTTGTGGTTTTCTCCCTGGGCCATTTTTTAAGCTCTTCCATTCACACAGAAGAGGCAAATGAAGTAGGCAAGAGTTTAGGGGGTGGCTCTTGTTTTTGGTGTGCACAAACAGCTGGGATTTGCAGGCTTTCCGTGCACTGTCCCAGGCAGAATGCTTCTTGTAATTAAAAGGATTTTCTTCCAAGAGAAATGTTCATTTTTTGCTTGATCTGACTCTTGTAACCTCACTCTGCATTTAGATTCTGTGAGGATGTTCAAATGCTGTTACTGTGCCTGTGATTTTATATAACCCTAAGCCCTTCATTTCTGATGATTCAGATTGGTCTCTAACATTATTATCTTCTTTATTTCCTTTTTTTTTTAATAACAACTTGAAAATATGTACATCTGATACCTCTTTTCCTTGGTGTGTTTCTGTCCATTTTAATATCTTTCCTTACAACCAAGACCTGTTTTCCTAAATACATTGTCATCAAGCAATGTTATTGCCCCTGCCTGCCAACATCTTACTCACCACAAATTGCATTTGTTCTGTTAGCTTCATTATTATTGTGTCCAAACTGGGGTATAATGATTATGGAACATCATGATAAAAGGCTGATTAATAAATAAGAATTGATTACTCTGACTTTGTCCATTGTATTAGGCCCAGGTGATTTATACTGTTGATGTCATTTTCTGAAAAACTGCAAATGCTTGAGAGAGACAGAGAGAGAGGGGAATATAATTTCCTCTTAGGAATGCACAGTTAAATTGCATTCCTTTGTCTCTGCTGGTGTGTGAGGGCAATCAGAGCTGCAGCATTAAGAGCCTCTGAGTGATCACTGCCTGTATTTTAGCATGGAACTATTTCCCATTTGCTGTCCTTTCTCCTAAGTGTGGGTATCCATGGAGCGTCTTCATGGGGTTGGCTGGCACCAAAGAAAGGGAAAGAGCTTTTCCTTCGTGCACACAAACAACTTGTGCTGGTGTTTATTCACAGACAGTGTTCAAACATGCCTTAAGGAGTGACAAAAATGAAGCTAAACCAGGAAACCAGGAAGTGCTGCAGCTGTACTGCTGCATCTGCATTTCCTTCTGCTGATCTGATTCTGGGGGCCTGGAAAAATCCATGGAGAAGCTGCATCCTGCTCATGCAGGTGTCCTGCTGGCCCTTCCCTGCCTCGTCCCTGCAATACCCCTGTTCCTTTCTAAAGCAGCACACTGGTTACAGAGAGCTGTAAAGAAATTGGGAATTTAACAGATGTTTGCAAGTTATTTTTGCTGTTTTACAAACCTTTCCTGCAAGCTGAGTGCAAGTGGTTAAACCTTCAGGTTGCCCTGTGTGCTGCATGGCTGTGAGCTGTAACCTGGCCTGGTGGGAATGCTGTGGGTTGTGTTTGAGTTCCCCAGCAGTGCTGGGTGATGTTCCCTGATCCACTGGGCAGTGCTGCAGTTCTTGGGTCCAGGAGTGTCTTGGTTTGAACACAGATGTGTGCTAAGGAAGGCAGGAGCCTCCCTTGAAATGGAAAATGCAAACCCCCCCCCCCCCATCTGAATTATTATAATTATGAAATTAAGGGGCAAAGATATGGGAATAGGAATAACAAGGAAAACTAAAATTACAAATGCAATAGTACAGAAAAAGAAAACAAACCACAGCCAGAGTGAGAGCAGTCCCTGCCCCCTGTGTGTCAGGGCGGTGTCCCAGCCCCATCCATGGGGGCTCAGCCCTCCTGCAGTGCCAGCTGTGGCTCTGCTGCAGCAGGGATCCTGCACAAGGGGGGAGTTTTCCTCTGCAGCTCCAGGGCTGCTGCAGATGGGCCTGGGCTCCCTCTGGCCATGCAGGGCAGCAGAAAGCTGCTCCTCTGGCAATGCAGGGGGCAAAGGCTGCTGTGCTGGGCCAGGCTCAGATTGGATCCAGGGAGGAATGCTTGGCTCCTCCCCTGGGCGGAGCATCTCCCCATGGGATGCTGGGATTGGATCAGCCCTGCAGGGACACTCAGTGGCCATGGACAGCAGAGATCTCCTGGAGGGAGGGTTGGCTGTGGGAGAGATAAAGAAAAAACTGCCCATGGACAGCAGAGAACTGCCCCAGCTCTGACAGGTGGGGACAGAACACACACCCCCAGCCACATCTTGTAACCCAGGACAGGGTTATAACCCTGTCATAACCCAGCCCTGTGGCAGGAGTGGCAGAAAGTGTTCCTAGCTATTAGTAATTAATTAATCTGCAAGTGAGAAATACAACTGGGCTGGAAAAGATTGATCCTCTCTTTTAAGACAATTCTCATTAGTACTGGAGCTGAAGGTGGGTTTGCCTTGCTTCCCCAGGCTGGTGCAGTGTCCTTGCCTGAATCAGGACTGGCTGAGCAGTTTTGAGTGGGGAAGGAAGAGTAAAGTACCACCCTCACACCTCTCAGGGCATCACTGATTACTCAGTAAAAAATGTAGCAAGCAATGTAATTTAACAGTGTTTTGCCCTCTTCTGTCTTTGCAAAAAGCATAATTTTCTGTATGCACTTGGTTTAATTCTGGCTTGTGTCTGTCCCATGACTGACTAACCCTGGCTGTAGCCAATACATTTTACATAGCAAGATTAATCCTTCTCAGGCTGGGAATTGGCTTTTTCCAGCATCACTGTGGCCTTTATCAGTGCCAGGGATAATGCAGCCCAACCTTGGAGATGTTTTGGGCAGCTTCCAGTGCCAGGAGGGGCTTGGCTGGGTCTAAACAGGGCTGGGTGGGCTCAGCTCTCCCCAGGGTTGGCCAGGGTCCCCCTTTGTGACATCCTTGGTGGCCTGGGAGGAGCTGGGGAGGTGAGAAACCCCAGAGGCTGTGGCTGGGGAGGGGGAGCATGTCCTGGGTCAGAGCCTGAATCCTGCAGGGATGGGGAATGGGAAGGGGCTTCCCTGATGAGTGTCCTTCTTATCTGAGAAACAGCACTGAGCGGGCTATTCCAGGTTTGGTTTTTTGTTTTTGTTTTTGTTTTTTTTCTTTGGTTGGTTTTTTGTTTGCTTTGGGTTTTGTTTTTGGTTTTTTTTTTTTTTGTTTGGTTTGGTTTGTTTTGGTTTTTTTGTTTTGGTTGGTTGGTTTGTTTCTCTGCAAGGAAGCACTCAGTTTGGCAGTGGGCTCCTAGGAAAGCATTGCCTGTGCTCCTGCAGTATTTATTGTAATTCCTAGAGCTGTCAGTCAGAGCACAGGCTTGGAGGTGCAGACACAGCTCACATTGCTTACAGTCTGTGAGAAATATAATGATCTGCACCTAGTCAAGGGAAGCATTTAATGAAATCTCTTTCAGACATGGGAAACTAAGGTTTTTACTGCTTGTTGATAAAGTCATTCTCTTCTTACTAAGTGTTCTGTTGGGAATGGAACTGAAAGCTCTTGTGTCTGATTGTTTCTTTTGCTGGAGCTAATGTTTTGAATACATGTTTGACTCTGGAATAAATGTTTTCTGTTATAGTGTGGTTGTTCCTGTGCAAAGAAGGAGCAAAAGACTTCTATTGCTAAGTGATTTTGAGAGTCAACAGTTCAGGGGAATTGGAAATTATGAGCAAAAAAATCCTGAGAAATAACTGAGGTTACTACAACCCCACCTGACCCCAGGCAGTCACTGGACCGGCGATGCTTTAATGCAGGGCACTGCCCTCGTGTATTTTATTTTCCTGTGGTGCTTTATTTTCCTCTGCTGCCTTGGCACGTCCTGCTGAGGTGGATGAAACCTCAGAGGAGCAGGAGGGCCCCTGTCCCAGAGCCAGCTCTCATTTTGGGGTCAGGAGCATCCAATGCTCTCTGTGGGGTCTGGAGCAGGCATGACTGGGTCTCAGAGCCACCAAGGTCCACTGTGAAAGTGCCCTGGGAGATCAGCCTGAATGGAGCAGAAAGGAACACAGATCTGCAGTTTACCACCAGTAGAAGCCCTAAGAATAAAATCAATAACTCCTTGTTTAGTAGTTGGTGCAAGGCTTCACCAACCCCAGCACACCAGTCCCTCCAGGAGCTGCCAGCTTGATTTGCCCCATGCAAGTGAGGCAGAAAAACCATTCCCAATTTACCAACAGAGTTTTATTTCTACACTTGGAGCTGGGTCTCAGTTTTGCTTTATGAAGAAGAAAATTCTGAAGCTTTGGGGCTTTGTTTTTTCCATATATATTTGATATTTCAGTGTCCAAGCCTGGCAACCCTGTTAAGAATTTGTTTTTCACAAGTGGCATTTCTTACTGCAGTCGTGGCATTTGATAGTTTCCTCCATCTGCAGATCTTCCAAAGTGTTTCTCCAGCCCAGCCTTTCTTGCAGGCTACAGGCAGAGACTGGAGAAGTGAATGTCACCTCCTTCCCCTTGCCCACATTTGGACTCATGCCATTCGCTCTTCAGCTGCTAGCGAAGAAATTGTGGCGATTTTTGCAGGGGTTCAATGTGAAATCCTTTGAGCCTCTTTCTTTGCTTCTCCAGAGAAACTGAATCTTTTAGGGGGGGGAAATGTTGGCATACTGCAGATTTTTGTGATTTTTTTGGGGAAAAGATGAGCTAGGCCTGTGTCTCTTGACTCCTGTTATTTTGGCTGGAATTTCACCTGTTTCTCTCTGCCGTGTTCCAAGCAAGGGAAACCACATCCATCTTTGGCAGAAAATGTTTTGTTCAAGGGCTTTGTTGTAAGGAAAGACTGTACCAAGACTGTTCTGTACTTCACTCTAACTTCCACTGCCTTTTTTTTTTGGAATAGCTGATCTCATGGTCTTGGTGAAAATGCCAAACTGGTGGCTCTGGAGTTCTCCTTGTGTTCTCAGGAAAGCTCCAGTGGGATGTGCTCTGTTCTGCAGCCTCCCTTCCCCTGGGTGTGCAGGCACAAAGGGACCAGCATGGCCCATTGTACCCACAGAGAGGAGTTTTTTGGGGAGTTTGAGCCTGTTTCCTGGTCTATGGGGGTTTTCATGGTCATGGTTTTTTTGTTTGGGGTTTTCTTCAGGGTTTCTTTTGCAGAGAGTGAGGAATCTGTGAAGTAAAATTGTGAGGGAAAAGCTCATTTCAGAACACCATTGTAACAATCCTCCCTTACACCACAAAACCTGCCAGCCTTTCAGAGCTGGTGTTTGGGGATAGGTGTTTCTCTGAGCTTCCAGCTTGAAACATCCTGAAGTTAGTGATGATAGATTTTATTTTTGATAGTCAGCTTTTTTCATGGAATCTCTGTAAAGAAACCCAAGGTCTGGACCATTCGAGCCAACTCCAACAACTTCTTGGAAGCCTGGGATGGAAGACAGGAAGGTTGGTTGTGGGTGATGTGTAACAGGAGAACATGCTCTGTATATGTTTCCTGCTCCAAAAGAAATAAGAGAAATTAGACCACTGGCTTGGTAAATTATATGAAAAATAGACCTTGCTTGCTAATAGACTGTGAAGAAACTGATGTAGTGAAGATGATCTGTAATATTTCATATTTCTCTGAGGAGGAAAAATTATAAACTTGATGGTGTGTGATTTATTCGTGTTTCTGAACATAAAGAATCATCCCAAAGTCAGCTCTCTGTTTCACACTCTGAGGCCAGGAGCAGGATTTACTCTGGGATTTGGTGCCTGGGGTTTGTTGTGAGGACTGAGAGGAGCAACCTGTTAATTAATGATGGAGTTGGAAAAGTCTGCAGATGGGATGGGTATGCAGAAACTGCAGCCTTTTCCACATGCCTCAAAAAGCATGGCGGCAAATATGTTAGATTTGTTGATATGGTTTTTGGTAGTTTTTTGGGGTTTTTTTTCTATCACTCCTTCCTTTTGCCCCATTCTCTTGGCACATGCAAGGCTTTGCCCTTCACTGCAGTCCTGTCCCCCCATTCATGCTGTGCCTCTCTGCTGAGATGCTCTTTGAGCCCAAGCCTTATATAATTCAGAAATTCAGTGAACAGTTTCCTAGGACCAGAAGGGTTGTTTTCCTTTGTTCAGCTCCTGAAAGAGTGGATCTTCATCTGATTCCTGAGAGACCTCCATGGTTCAGAAAAGATCACAACTTCTTTTGCTTCTTGGCCTCAGGACCAACTGCTGTGGTGATGGTCTTGAGGATGAAGTACATGAAAGCAAAGACCTTTGAAATCTGACATATTCTGAAATAGAAGAAAAAAGGAGAAAAAACCCAAACCCAAGCTACAGAGAATGCCACAGAAGGTAGGGCATACAGGAGGATGTGCTTTTTTAGGGATTTAGTGGGATATCATGTATAGAGGGAAAAACACAAGCACAGAGGCTTTTGGGTACTTTGCAGTGTACTTGTACCCACAAATTTTCACCTTCAAAATATGTATTTTAGAAAACAAGAAAATAGTAGAAAACTTGTAGAAACAATAAAATTGTTGGCTAGAATCATACATAGATAAAACAAAGTTGTGGTAAAGAAAGTGCAAGCCCAAACTGCAGCGGCAGCAGTTTGTGATTTACAGTGAGCTGTCTCCCAAGACGTGAGGGACAGATAATGGATTTTGACTCGACTTTCCTCAGCCCATGAAGAGAAAGCATGACAGAAACTGCAAAGGTGCTTGAGAGACAAGATGACAAGCAGACATTGAAAACTTCACTCTTTGGGTGCTGACATAGTGCAAGCTGTGGTTAGGTGAGCATTTGGAGTGTGACACAATAAGTGCTGGAGGTTGTGAGGAGAGGGAGAACCCCAAACCTCCTGATGATGCTGTGTGTGCATTTTTCTGTGCCTGCAGCCTTGTTCTGAAAAGGGCAAGTTCACAGATGTTAGGGCCAGAGGGCAGGCAGAGGGATAGGAAACCTTCCACCCTTTGGGTCACCAGTTCAAAGTGTTCTGCTCCATCTGAAAGTCATTGCCATCTGCTGGGTGGCTGCAGGCCAGCAC